>NC_137154.1:73340599-74820163 GCF_951394435.1 Stenella coeruleoalba
CTGGAAAAGTAAAACAACTTTATTCATATAGAATGGATGTACATGAAAGTGACGTCTGTAATTGAGTAAGCATATTAACATTCTAGGCTTGTTACATGAATGCACAAATACTAAGTTTATTGCTACACATGTTAAATAAATGGCAAAAAATTGGTAAATTAGGACAGTGACAGGTTACCTTTTCATGGTAATGTAAAATTAAAATTAAGACAAATTGTCTTTTTTCTAAAAATATAAGAAAGAAATCAAGCTTGTAAAAATTTTGGAGGTAAAAATAGAAACAAAACTTGTGAATATATCTAAGATACTTCAGTCTAGCTAAGAATAAGTTGGAAGAATGCAATCAAAAACACTTTAACAATGATTTAAATAAACATCCAACTGCCGCCTAGGGTGCAGTAGGCTGAAAACCAAACGTTTCCAGCCTAATGATATATCAAGTCAGATATTTATAAAATAAACATCTTTCTTGGACCCACCAGAGAGCTGAAACTGTAGGACAAGCCAGTAGCTAGAAATGAAGGGACATCAGTCTTCTCCATAAGAGCCAAGTTGTGAGTGCTGGCTTCCACATGGCAACCATGGGAGGAACTCAAGGCAGCTGTACCAGTGGGTGGGGACTCCTCTAAGTTTTTTTTTTTTTTTTTTAGACATCTTTACTGGAGTATAATTGCTTTACAATGGTGTGTTAGTTTCTGCTTTATAACACAGTGAATCAGTTATACATATACATATGTTCCCATAGCTCTTCCCTTTTGCATCTCCCTCTCTCCTACACTCCCTATCCCACCCTTCTAGCTGGTTACAAAGCACAGACCTGATCTCCCTGTGCTATGTGGTTGCTTCCCACTAGGTATCTAGTTTACGTTTGGTAGTGAATATATGTCCATGTGACTCTCTCACTTTGCCCCAGCTTATCCTTCACCCTCCGCATATCCTCAAGTCCATTCTCTAGTAGATCTGTGTCTTTATTCCAGTCTTGCCCCTAGGTTCTTCATGACCCTTTTTTTTTTTTTTTTTTTTTAGATTCCATATATATATGTTAGCACAGGGTGTTTGTTTTTCTCTTTCTGACTTACTTCACTCTGCATGACAGACACTAGGTCCATCTACCACACTACAAATAACTCAATTTTGTTTCTTTTTATGAATGAGTAATATTCCATTGTATATATGTGCCACATCTTCTTTATCCATTCATCTGTTGATGGACACTTAGGTTGCCTCCATGTCCTGGCTATTGTCAATAGTGCTGCAATGAACATTTTGTTACAAGACTCTTTTTGAATTATGGTTTTCTCAGGGTATATGCCCCGTAGTGGGATTGCTGGGTCGTATGGTAGTTCAAATTTTAGTTTTTTAAGGAACCTCCATACTGTTCTCCTTAGTGGCTGTATCAATTTACATTCTCAGCTACAGTGCAAGGAGGTTCCCTTTTCTCCACACCCTCTCCAGCATTTATTGTTTGTAGATTTTTTGATGATGGCCATTCTGATGGGTGTGAGATGATATCTCATTGTAGTTTTCATTTGCATTTCTCTAATGATTAGTAATTTTGAGCATCCTTTCATGTGTTTGATGGCAATCTGCATATCTTCTTTCGAAAAATGTCTATTTAGGTCTTCTGCTCATTTTTTAATTGGGTTGTTTGCTTTTTTAATATTGAGCTGCATGAGCTGCTTGTATATTTTGGAGATAAATCCTTTGTCAGTTCCTTCATTTGCAAATATTTTCTTCCATTCTGAGGGTTGTCTTTTCATCTTGGTTATGGTTTCCTTTGCTATGCAAAAGTGTTTAAGTTTCATCAGGTCCCATTTGCTATTTTTGTTTTTATTTCCATTTCTCTAGGAGGTGGGTCAAAAAGGATCTTGCTGTGATTTATGTCATACAGTGTTTGGCCTATATTTTCCTCTAAGAGTGATATAGGGTCTGGCCTTACATTTAGGTCTTTAATCCATTTTGAGTTTATTTTTGCATATGGTGTTAGGGAGTGTTCTAATTTCATACCTTTACATGTACCTGTCCAGTTTTCCCAGCACCATTTATTGAAGAGGCTGTCTTTTCTCCACTGTATATTCTTGCCTCCTCTATCAAAAATGAGGTGACCATATGTGTGTGGGTTTATCTCTGGGTTTTCTATCCTGTTCCATTGATCTATATTTCTGTTTTTGTGTCAGTACCATACTGTCTTGATTACTGTAGCTTTGTAGTATAGTCTGAAGTCAGGGAGCCTGATTCCTCCAGCTCCGTTTTTCTTTCTCAAGATTGCTTTGGCTATTCGGGGTCTTTTGTTTTTCCATACAGATTCTGAAATTTTTTGTTCTAGTTCTGTGAAAAATGCTATTTGTAGTTTGAAAGGGATTGCATTGAATCTGTAGATTGCTTTGGGTACTATAGTCATTTTCACAATGTTGATTCTTCCAATCCAAGAACATGGTATATGTCTCCATCTATTTGTATCATCTTTAATTTCTTTCATCAGTGTCTAATAATTTTCTGCATACAGGTCTTTTGTCTTCTTGTCTTATTCCTTGATATTTTATTCTTTTTGTTGCAATGATAAATGGGAGTGTTTTCTTAATTTCACTTTCAGATTTCTCATCATTAGTGTATAGGAATGCAAGAGATATCTGTGCATTAATTTTGTATCCTGCTGCTTTACCAAATTCATTGATTAGCTCTAGTAATTTTCTGGTAGCATCTTTAGGACTCTCTATGTATAGTATCATGTCAGCTGCAAACATTGACAGCTTTGCTTCTTTTCCGATAGAGATTCCTTTTATTTCTTTTTCTTCTATGATTGCTGTGGCTAAAACTTCCAAAACTATGTTAAAAAATAGTGGTGAGAGTGTGCAACCTTGTCTTGTTCCTGATCTTAGTGGAAATGGTTTCAGTTTTTCACCACTGAGGATGAAGTTGGCTTTGAGTTTGTCATATATGGCCTTTATTTTGTTGAGGAAAGTTCCCTCTATTCATACTTTCTGCAGGTTTTTTTTATCATAAATCAGTGTTGAATTTTGTTGAAAGCTTTCTTTGCATCTATTGAGATGATCATATGTTTGTTCTCCTTCAATTTGTTAATAAGGTATATCACATTGATTATTTTGCTTATATTGAAGAATCTTTACATTCCTGGGATAAAACCCACTTAATCGTGGTGTATGATCCTTTTAATATGCTGTTTGCTATTATTTTGTTGAGGATTTTTGCATCTATGTTCATCAGTGATATGGGCCTGTAGTTTTCTTTCTTTGTGACATCTTTGTCTGTTTTTGTTATCAGAGTGATGATAGCCTCGTAGAATGGGTTTCAGAGTGTTCCTCCCTCTGCTCTATTTTGGAAGAGTTTGAGAAGGAGAGGTGTTAGCTCTTTTTTAAATGTTTGATAGAATTTGCCTGTGAAGCCATCTGGTCCGGACTTTTGTTTGTTGGAAGATTTTTAATCACAGTTTCAATTTTAGGGCTTGGAATTGGTCTGTTCATATTTTCTATTTCTTCCTGGTTCAGTCTCAGAATGTTCTGCATTTCTATGATTTGTCCATTTCTTCAAGGTTATCCATTTTATTGGCATAGAGTTTCTTGTAATCTCTCATGATCCTTTGTATTTCTGCAGTGTCAGTTGTTACTTCTCCTTTTTCATTTCTAATTCTATTAATTTAAGTCTTGTCCCTTTTTTCTTGATGAGTCTGGTTAATGGTTTATCAATTTTGTTTATCTTCTCCCAGAGCCACCTTTTAGTTTTATTGATTTTTGCTATCATTTCCTTCATTTATTTTTCATTTATTTCTGATCTGATCTTTATGATTTCTTTCCTTCTGCTAACATTGGGATTTTTTTTGTTTTTCTTTCTCTAATTGCTTTAGGTGTAAGGTTAAGTTGTTTAATTGAGATGTTTCTTGTTTCGTAAGGTAGGATTGTATTGCTATAAACTTCCCTCTTAGAACTGCTTTTGCTGCATCTCATAGGTTTTGGGTCATCGTGTTTTCATTGTCATTTGTTTCTAGGTATTTTTTGATTTCCTCTTTGATTTCTTCAGTGATCTCTTGGTTATTAAGTAGTGTATTGTTTAGCCTCCATGTGTTTGTATTTTTTACAGATTTTTTTCCTGTAATTGATATCTAGTCTCATAGCATTGTGGTCGGAAAAGATACTTGATATGATTTAAATTTTCTTAAATTTACCAAGGCTTGATTTTTGACCCAAGATATGATCTATCCTGAAGAATGTTCCATGAGCACTTGAGAAGAATGTGTAATCTGTTGTTTTTGGATGGAACGTAGTATAAATATCAACTAAGTCCATCTTGTTTAATGTATCATTTAAAGCTTGTGTTTCCTTATTTATTTTCATTGTGGATGATTTGTCCATTGGTGAAAGTGGGGTGTTAAAGTATCCTACTATGATTGTGTTACTGTCAATTTCCCCTTTTATGGCTCTTAGTATTTGCCTTATGTGTTGAGGTGCTCTTATTTTGGGTGCATAAATGTTTAGAATTGCTTTATCGTCTTCTTGGATCAATCCCTTGATCATTATGTAGTGTCTTTCTTTGTCTCTTGTAATAGTCTTTATTTTAAAGTCTATTTTGTCTGATATGAGAATTGCTACTCCAGCTTTCTTTTGATTTCCATTTGCATGGAATATCTTTTCCATCCCTTCACTTTCAATCTTTATGTGTCCCTAGGTCTGAAGTCGGTCTCTTGTAGACAGCATATACACGAGTCTTGTTTTCATATCCATTCAGCCATTCTATGTCTTTTGGTTGGAGCATTTAATCCATTTACATTTAAGATAATTATCAATATGTATGTTCCTATTACCATTTTCTTAATTATTTTGAGTTTATTATTGTAGGTCTTTTCCTTCTCTTGTGTTTCCTGCCTAGAGAAGTTCCTTTACCATTTGTTGTAGAGCTGGTTTTGTAGTGCTGAATTCTCTTAGCTTTTGTTTGTCTGTAAATGTTCTAATTTCTCCCTCCATTCTGAATGATCCTTGCTGGGTAGAGTAATCTTGGTTGTAGGTCTTTCTCCTTCATCACTTTAAATATGTCCTGCCACTCCCTTCTGGCTTGCAGAGTTTCTGCTGAAAGATCAACTTTTAACCTTATGGGGATTCCCTGTGTGTTATTTGTTGTTTTTCCCTTACTGCCTTAATATTTTTTCTTTGTATTTAATTTTTGATAGGCTGATTAATATGTGTCTTGGCATGTTTTTCCTTGGATTTATCCTGTATGGGACTCTGTGCTTCCTGGTCTTGATTAATTATTTCCTTTCCCATATTAGGGAAGTTTTTAACTATAATCTCTTCAAATATTTTCACAGTCCCTTTCTTTCTCTCTTCTTCTTCTGGGGCCCTTATAATTTGAATTTTGGTGCATTTAATGTTGTCCCAGAGGTCTCCAAAACTGTCCTCAATTCTTTTCATTCTTTTTCTTTTTTCTGCTCTGCAGTAGTTATTTCCACTATTTTATCTTCCAGGTCACTTATCCATTCTTCTCTCTCAGTTATTCTGCTATTTATCCCTTCTAGAGTATTTTTAATTTCATTTATTGTGTTGTTCATCACTGTTTGTTTGCTCTTTAGTTCTTCTAGGTCCTTCTTAAACGTTCTTATATTTTCTCTCTTCTATTCCCAAGATTTTGGATCATCTTCACTATCATTATTCTGAATTCTTTTTCAGGTAGACTGCCTATTTCCTCTTCATTTGTTAGGTCTGGTGGGGTTTTGCCTTGTTCCTTCATATGCTGTGTTTTGTTCTGTCTTTTCATTTTGCTTAACTTCCTGTGTTTGGGTTCTCCTTTTCTCAGGCTGCAGGTTTATAGTTCTCATTGTTTTTGGTGTCTGTCCCCAGTGGCCAAGGTTGGTTCAGTGGGGTTGTGTAGGCTTCCTGGTGGAGGGGACTAGTGTCTGTTTTCTGGTGGATGAGGCTGGATCTTGTCTTTCTGGTGGGCAGGTCCATGTCTAGTGGTGTGTTTTGTGGTGTCTGTGGCCTTACTATGATTTTAGGCAGCCTCTCTGCTAATGGATGGGGCTGTCTTCCTGTCTTGCTAGTTGTTTGGCATAGGGTGTTCAGCACTGTAGCTTCCTGGTCATTGAGTGAAGCTGGGTCATGTCATCGAGATGGAGATCTCTGGGAGATTTTTGCCATTTGATATTATGCGGAGCTGGGAGGTCTCTTGTGGAGCATTGTCCTGAATTTCGCTCTCCCACCTCCTCAGAGGTACAGCCCTGATGCCTGGCTGGAGCACCAAAAGCCTTTCATCCACACATATGCCACTTTTTTATCATGGGGGTTGGGGTCAGGGGGTTCGAAGTAATCCAGGAACACCCCATCAGTAATAAAACATTGGGCAATACTTTTAAGTGTATGTTGTAATGAAAGGTTACCTTTGGATCATCATATTTCCTTTTAACAAGTACCTGTATGAGGAGGAGCTCCTTGATGAGATGCAAATCCATAAGCCAGGTGTGAACTCAGTAGTCTACTTCCCAGTTTACCATTACACCTCCTTGCAGCCATCTCTGTCTCTCTCTCTCGGTCTCTCTTTCTCTGGCCCGGCCAGTCTCTCAGGGAAGGAGGAGAAAGATTGTTAATAAATGGGCTGAATGTGCTATGGGAAAGGAACCTCTTCCAGGGCCCGAGAGTGGGCTCTTGTCTAACACTCGGAAATGAATTGTCTGAGGAGACACACATACTGACAAAGCAAAAGACTTTATTGAAAGGGACGATCAAGTGGGGAGCAGCAAGGTAAGGAACCCAGGAGAACCACTCTTCCACATGGTCTGCTCACAGTCTCAGATTTTATAGTAGTGGGGTTAGTTTCTGTGTTGTCTCTGGCCAACCTTCTTGTTTGCAGTCATATTTGGTCTGACTCAGGGTCCTTCCAGGTGGTGTACACGCCTCTCAGTCAAGATGGATTCCAGAATGAGGGTTTCTGGGATGTTGGCTGGTCATATGGTCTGGGGTCTCCTCCCTCTTTTTGGCTCCTCCTGGATTCTTCTGGTTTGCAGTAGCTTGTTGGCAGCAGCTTGTCAGGTCAGTGTTCTTATTGGGCAGGACCTCCTGTTGTGAGGTAACTAAAGCAAGCAGTTATTATTGTGCCTGGCTAGGGTGAATGGTATCAGTCAAAGTTTCCCTAACAAAGGGAGAGTGTAGAACCTCGGGGAGCCACTGACTCAAGGGAGATTCTTCTATTGGCTCTCCTGGAGTGTTCATGAGAATGAATGAGGGCAGAGAGGGAGACAGGAGAAGTGCAAGACTGGAGAGGGAGTGCAGCCTCCACTTTAGGAAAAACATGAAATCCTGCCTGGATCCTTTTGACTTAAGAAACAAAAGCCTAAAGTAAATATAAAGGAAGAAGAAAAAGCTCTTAAAAAGGATCAGGGTGATAAATCAGTGTTTTATTGATTCAATTCATATTTGGCTCTGTAATTTTACTTAGCTCTTAAATACCAAAATACATTAGAAAAGTCACTGCTTTTTAGATTATTTTTCTGTAACTGTGGTACATAACAATCATATGCTAAGAATTCTATTTCAACTACAAATAATGTGTGCTAAATTTTCAAATGGAATGGTTGAAATGTTTCTTTAGAAATAAGTAATAATTTTAAAAGGGGATATTTTAAAAACTAAGATAAGTTTTTTTTAAAGAAGTATCAGAGTCCTTATTTCTCAGATTTGCTCCAAGGAAAGTTGACATTGCCTAAGCACTGTAGATAGAACAATCGCTGCTGAGACTGCTGCCACCCATAACCCTAAACACCACCCTTACTGCCATTCCTGTGAATCTTATCTGCCAGTTTATTTCCATAATAACACTTGTCACACACAATGTGTAACTTCTTCCATATATACCATACCCATGAATTCAGCACAGTGTCTGGTAAATAAACTTACTTAAAACACAATTGACATTAAACTTCCAAGTTATGTTCTCTCTCATATATTAAGCCAGAGAATGATATAAACATTCTGTAAATTCATTATAGGTCTAGTCTTCTTTTTCTTTTTGCTCAACTCTCCTAGGGTGTCACTCTCATTCCTGTGATGTAACGTAGCTCCAGTGCATGTCTGCATTCCATCCAGTAGAGGTGGTAAGAGATGATTATTGATTGGCTGGCATTTCTTGCTCAGAAACCATTATTCAAAGAGGTGGCTGAAGTTTATATATTCTCAGAGGAGAGAAGTGATGTGGGAAATATGTTCAGGGATAGAGAAGCAAGTATTTGAAAGATAGAAGATGAGTATTTATGATGAGAGTCTACTTTGAGCTGATTCTTCCCTTTATTCTTTGAGCTGAAGAAATGGATGGCCTGTGACAGAAAGATTCTTAGAAGAGTTTCCACTTTCCCAGAAGTCCCAGTCAGACATTGAATACAGAATCTTCCCCATAAATATATATACCAAAGCTGTCAATAGCCATAAGATGGTACCAAACTGCAGCCTGGACTTAACAGATTTGAAAGTGTGCAGATGAAACCCAGAACACCTAGCTGGCTAACAGTACACGTTCACCTCCAACATTTAATTAACCCTGCAATGATGTGATTCTAAAATATATACAAGTTAATATTTTGCACTCCATTATGGCAGGATTTTACTACTAAAAATTATAACTAGTTTTGCTATTGAGCCCATATGTACTGGTACAGCTATACACATTATTCAAAGAATGAAATTTGTTTACACCAGTTGATAAATAACAATTAGTCTTATCTCTGTTCCCTCTCTTGGGTCATATTTGGGTCAAATCTGGATTTCCTCAAATAAAGAAATTAAAATAGTAACACCAAGACCAGTAAAATCCTCCAAGATCTTGATTCAGTGCTACAGACTGATTATATTCTAGCTGGTCTGTACCTATGTCTCCCAAGCATTAAATATTTTGAAAATTACTTCTAATTATAACCAACTCAAGTTAAACTCTCTAAATGTTATTTTCTTCTATTTTTAAATGTGTACATTTTCTATTTTGAAGTAATTTCCACTAGTTCTCTCACTATCTTCATTAATCTTAGTATCTTGAACACTACCTTTATGAATAAATGTATTTGTCTTCCTGAAATTAAAAATAAGTTACATGCAAAAAGTAACGTAACTTAGATTAATACTTATTTGAAAAAGGTGATTTTATTTCAAAATATGCATATTTTAAAATAGCATTTTCAGTATAAAATACATGTTAACAAACAAGCAAACAAAATGCCAAATAAAACAAATTATATCCTACCCACCAGCAGTTTTTCATAAAGGATTAAAATACCAAAGCAATATTTTTAAATGCCATATAAGTGTTAAGGAATTCATTTTTTTCTGCTCAAAAAGCATTTGTTGAACCACTAAAGTGTTTGAGGTGTTGTGGAAAGTGGATATTTGAAGCACCTTTCCTTCTTTAATAAGCTTTCTACCAGAAAATGTGAAAGCATAGAGCCAAATGAAACTCATTTAAAATATGAAATGAATCATAAGAGAATTTTCTAAAATTGCACTTAAAGTTGAAGGGTAGGAGATACCATTTTTAAATTTCAAATTCTGGAGGTCAGAAGTCAGAAATGAAACTTACTATGCTAAAATCAGTGTCAGTAGGGTTCTGTTCCTCCTGGATTCTCTAGAAGACAATGCCTCTAGAAACCACCCACCTTCCTTGGTTCATGGCCCCATTCCTCCATCTTCAAAGCCAGCAATTTGGGGCCAACTCTTCTTATTCTACCATCTCTCTGGTTCTCAATCTTCTGCTTCCTTCTTCCACTGTGTGCTTACATCTCCTAAACCACCCTACCATAATCCAGAATAATCTTTCTATCTCATGGTCAGCTGATTAGCAACCTTAATTGCATCTGTAAATTTTAATTCCTCTTTGTCATGTAACTAACATATTGACAGGATTCAGGAATCTGGACAGGAACATCTTTGTGTGGAGAGCTTTATTCTGCCTACTACAGCTTGTTAGAGTGACTACATGTGAGAACCATAAACAGAGGTCAAGAAATGGTTCATTACCAGCATATGCAAAGTTTCCTATATGTCAGTTGTAAATCATTTCTACCTCCTTCTCATATGAAAACAGTACCTTGAATTTTAAAAGTATAGATTAGTTTATCACTTTGGGAAGCTTAAAAATAGTACCATATGAGGCATATTATTTTGTGTCTGGCTTTTATTCATTCAACATTTTGCATGTGATATTAATCCACGTTCTTACTGACATATGTTTACTTTACTGCTATGTAGCATCTCATTGTATGAACAAAGCACAACTTATTTATTCATTCAAATGTTGATGAGTATTTGGATTGCTTCCAGTTTGGGGTCCTTTCAAATGGTACAGCAGAGAAAATTTCGTACATGTATTTTATTGTCTTTGTGCAAGTATACAAAGTATAAACCAGGAGTAAAAATTTGCGGACAATGGGTAGGGATATGTATAAATTTGCCAGACAATGTCAAGATAGTTTCCCCAGTGGCTATAGCTGATTACACTCTCAACTGATGTGTAGGAAAATTGGTTTGCTAAGACAGTTTATCACAACTGGATGCTGAATTTTATTGCATTTTTTCCTGAATCTATTGTATTAATTTTTTCTCCTTTATTCTGATAATATGTCAAATTACTCCAATACATTTTCAAATATCAAAATAATGCTATATTCCTGGAGAAAAAAATTGTTGGCTCATGACATATTATCTATCTATCTAACATCTGTCTATTGTTAGTATCTAATTAATATATTGATTAGGATTTTTGCAACCTGGATCAAAATTGAAGTTGACTTCTATTTTCTTTTTTAATTTCATATCATGTCTTTATAAGGTTTTTACAACAAAGTTAAGCTAACATTGTGGAATAATGTGGAAATTGACCACTTTATTGTGGTTTCTGGAAATGTTTGCATTTTTTCTTTCTAAAATATTAGTAGAATTTACTGTGGAAGTCATCTTAGTGTAGAGGTTATGGAAATATATTTGTGTGTGTGTATTTTGTGTGTGTAATATGTGTGACAATTTTTAATTATGATTTAATTACTGTTCCAATATTCAATTTCTGGATTAAAAATACCTCAAAATTTAGTGGCTCTAAATGATAATTTTATTTTGTGGATCAAGAATTTGGGAAAAGAACAGCTGAACAGTTCTTGACTGGCTTCATTTATGGAATAATATACAAATATTGGCTGAAGGTGTAACTGGGATAACATCTAATATGGTTCACTTACATAGCTATGAGTTGATGCTGGTTATCTGCTGGGAGTTCATCTGAGGTTTCCAAGTGCCTGCACGTGGCATCTCCAGACAGCAGTCTCAGAATAGTTGAACTTCTTACATGCTGATTGGCTTCCCCCAGAGCAAGTGCCCCATGAAAATCAAGCAGAGGCTTCATAGCCATGTATTTTGTCTTGATCTACCAGTTATTGAGGGAGATGTGTTAAAATGTCTCAGTACAATTATATCTTTGTGTATTTCTCTTTGTAGTTTATCAAATTTAGAAAACTTTAGTCATTACATCTTTATTTCTTTTTTCTGTCTCTACTTTTTCACTTCTCATTTTGAGACTCAAATTCATGAAAGTCAGACCACTTGATATTGTCTCACAGGCAATGAAACTCAGTTCATTTTATGGCAGTCTTTTTCTCTATTTTAGTTTATAGTTTCTAATATTATGTCTTCAAGGTCACTGATATTTTGTTTTGCAATATCTAATCTGTGATTAATGTCAGACAATGGATTTCTTAGTATAGACAATATATGCTCATTTCTGGAAGTTTCATTTAGTTTTGTTTTGTGTCTCATTTATTTCCTTATTCTAGTCATGCTTTTCTTTAAATCTGTGATCATATTTGTTTTTATTGAAATTTTATCATTTCTAGATTTCCTCTGGTTACTGATTTTTCTCCTGGTTGTGGGTCACATTTTCTTAATTTTTTATAGGCTTAGTGATTTTTTTTTATCAGAAGCTTCACATCATGTATTATACATTTTTGGATGCTGTATTTTCTGTTTTGCTTTAATGAGTGTTGGACTTTTTTCTGGCAGTGAGTTAATTTATTTGCAGATCACCTTAATCCTTTTCTGGCTTGTTTTTAACTTTTTGGAGGAGCAGAGTATCCTTTATCTCAGGGTAAAGGCACCATCCTTGCAGTGGTTCTATTGAATATCTTTGGTGTTTGTGAGGATTTTCCACATTTACTGGTAAGAACTTGAATGCCTCCAAGTTCTGGGTGGAAATTGTTCAACATACAATTTCCTCCTGATCATTCTTTCACAGCCACCTGGAATTTCCCCTTATGAATTCCTCAATATTTAGCAACAAACTCAAAGGTCTTCTTTTTAGATTTCTGGATCTCTTTATCTATTTCCCCCCTTTTCATCCCTCTATCCCATAGATTCTGAGTACCACAGCCTCCTTGAGTCTGATTTCTGTACTCACAATACAGCAAAAAGACCATGCCTTACTAATATGTCATTGAGAATTAGACATTAATCTCTGATAAAGAAGAAATGATTCAGTGCAGCCCAACCACCATTTGGACCAAATAATCATAAATAGAAACAGAACTATGATACTAAATTTTACATTGGCCATTGGTCAGTCAGTTACATTATTTTCATTCACAAAATAATTCACTGTTAAGATTTTTATTGTCAACCTTAAACCTTTCAATACAAATTTATAAAGCAAATAGTATTTTTTAAACTGAATAAATTTATGCAAGAAATTATTTTGGGTAGACAGGTTTGTATTACTATATAAATATTATTAGTTTTATAAGTTTATCTAAGTAATAAATATAAACAATTCTTTCAACTATTAGTGAGACAAATATTAGATTTAAATAAAAAAGATATTCCATTATTATGAATATTATAACTACTTTTATTGATTTCTCTTTCATTGAAGTCTTACTAGGTACTTTGTCTTCTAAACTTCATTAAGCCAAGCTAAAAAAGTTAAAATGATCAGGGCTAATCTTTTATAATCTATTACTACATGTCAAATGCATTTTCTGAGCAAAGGATAAAAGTTTTTCAGTATCCTGTTATTATGAAGAGAAACTGGGTACTCCCATGGTTAAGAACATTTTATGCAGTAGTTTAAGATCACAGGCTCTGAAGACAGCTTAAATGGGTTTAAATTCTGGCTTGACTAGTTACTAAAAATGAAATTCACAAAGTTATTTAACTCATTAATGCCTCAATTCCTTCATCTGAAATGGGGATAAGAGATATCTAACACTGAGTGTTGTGAAGATAAAAATTAGATAATACAGGTAAAGTTTTTAGCACAGTGACTGGAATACAAGTTAATACTGAAAATAGTTACATAGTTCTGCAGATATGTGTGTTACAGAGTAGAGATGATGTAGAAGCTGAAGATCCCGGGTCCAAGAACATATGGAGTGTCTAAACATTCAGTGAGTTTAAGCAATAGATTAGCCAGATTTTATATTCACATGAGACCATCTGAGTTTGGAACTGGACTCTTAAATAGAGAAGAAAATTTTTATAATACTGTCTTATGTGCATGAAAATGAATATTTGGTATCAAATCTACCTCTTAAATAGAGTGAAAAACAGTGTCCTACTAGTGATGTAATGTTTTCTTGACACTGGCTCCACCAAATTTGCCAGAATTTAAGTTTCCTGTAATGTGGTCCCCAAGCTCTCAGTGCTAATCTCAGTACTTACCACATACTCTGTTGTACCTGTCTGACTATTGCTATACCCCACAAATTCTGAGTTCCTTGAAGGCAGGTTTATTTTATTCCTTGGTGTGTACTTATATTTTATTCAAAATACCAAAACAGTAAATATTTTTAAATGTCTATTGAATAAATAAATGAAGAGAAATAGAAGCATATTTTAAAAGCTCAGACTTTTTTTTTTAATGGGGGGGTGAAGTGTGTGGTAGGTTTTCAAAAATATCATTATCTAAGAATAACTTAAAAGATTGTTAATGATCTTCCTACTGGTAAAGTTATCCATAGTAATTTTTGCAATCCTGTACCTTCCTCCTCTTCTTTGTTTCCGATACTCTGTGTAATAGATTATTTTTAAAATAGTAATTTTGAGAAAAATAATAGAAATGCTGATAGGAGTTAATATTTTAGGAAAAAAATGAAAGAAAAAAGTGGTAGCAGGACTCACAGACTGATAATTATGAGATAATGTATCAACCATTTCTTCTCTTTGCATCTCTACCTCTTCAACATTGAGTTCAAAATCTCCCACAAATGCTTGTCTCTTGAAGCATCTGTGTAGCCGATGTTTGTTTTATAAGGGCAATCAATGATATTATAAAAATATAAGTATACATATAGCTGATTCACTTTGTTATACAGCAGAAACTAACACAACAGTGTAAGGCAATTATACTCCAATAAAGATGTTTTTTAAAAAGAGAATAATGAAGTGGAAAAGCAAAAAGAATCTAAGCTTTAATGACGTTGGCCTATAAATGCCTCTTAGTAGAGACAATAATAGATATTGGCAAATTTGTATGTCTTCTAACATTTTAGATTAGACCAAGAAGTTAATTTAATATTTTTGAATTGAGAACAATTTTAAGTTTATTCAAATGATTACTCTTATATTACCTGTCAGTATACAAACACACAAGCACCCACACCCTTGCCTGAGCACATAGCGATTGTAGCTAATTCTCAAATGTACAAGTATGACTTGGGGTGCATAAGAAAGAAGATATGGTAAAGCAACAACTGGGAAGTTACCTACGAATCATTTTCAGAGTTTTCTAATTGAAAGAGAGCTATTTACATATTTATTGAGGACTTTAAATGTGCCAAAATACTGCATTATATGCAATATCAATTTTGTTACATTCCTGATTTCCCAAAGTCAGTAATTTGGCTTCTGAGGAAGATAGTTTAGTTAAAAAGTACTGGGCTATGTGTCAAAAGTGCCAGGTTCAAGTACAGTATTTTTCAATTTCTCACTCTCTGACCTCAAGCATATTATTCATTTTCTATACATATTTTCATAGACTCAAAAAACTTTAAGGCACTTAATTAAAAGAAAAAAAAGTAGTCTGCATGGAGAAAGTATAAATGATAAGATAGAAAATTAACATCAGATCCAGATAGCCAAAGTAGTCTATTTTGATTGATTTGAAATCAGTTATTGTCCTAGCCCCACATTATTTAAGCTTACACCAGAATCATACTATATAATTCTTGTAATTTACTGTGTGTGTGTATGTGCACTTGGGTATGCTCTAACTGTTTAGTGTATAATACATTGTTCTCATTCCATACTGAGTTCAGTAATTTTTTTTTTATTGCTTTATTTCCTTTAGGAAGATTAAGCAAATTTACTTAAATCAGATTATAAAAATAACAACTGAAGTCGTTGGTTTTAAAATAATGTATAATTCTGATGCCTACAAATATAATATTAAATAAGCAACAAGTTGCATTCTAGAATTATAGAGAACTTGGGGTCTGTCTTGCTTTGAAAGTTGTTTGTTTTATGATATAAAATGTTAGTTAAACTTTTTAAGTTTTCCTTTCCTCAACAGAAATGAGAGTAACAAAAGTTAGCTCTCTGTACTTAATAGGTATCAGGCATGATATAAGTATTTTAAACATATTTTAAAATTTAGTCCTCATAGCAATCCTATAAATCAGAATGTATTATTTATCTCTTCATTATATGGCTGGGAAAAATTAGAAAATGTGATTGAAAGGGACCAAACTTAAAAAAAAATATATTAGATGATAGAGGTGGGATTTTGAAATTCTATCAGTCAGATTCCAGAGACACTCCATTATTCTGCCTCCCTGGCAACATCTAATGAAATGAAGTAAAGACACTCACCTGCAGAAGAAGGCATCTGGTGCTGATAGCCTACCATCTATTACAATATCTAAAAGCAAAAAAACAGATTAAAAAATCAGTCCCATTCCTGCCACTGTTGCTGTGGCTGTTACTATGACTATGGCTGCTAGCTATTATGATCCTTTTTACTGTCAAGATGTCTAAGAATCACAACATCTTCTTCCATTTGCCCACCCTTTCTTTCTCTTGGAATAAAAATACATTGAAAAGGAGCTTTAAAGCTAAAAATAACAAAGGCTAGTACAATATAATGTTTTACTAAATATACCAGTGACGGAGAGAAATTTCTCCTAAACTGCACTTCCCTGAAAATCATCCCTTGATCTCAAACCTATATTATTTGCTCATAGAACACCACACTGTTGCAAAAGATTTGAGCATTGTAAATCAACCATACTCCAATAAAAATTAAAAAAAAAGATTTGAGTCCATACCTTCTCATTTTGATTCATTTTATAAAAGTATAATTGTCAAGTTGCATACTGATTCTTGATTAGAGTTAACTTTATCTATACAAACTAAAATATGATATACACTTATTTCTCACTATTTTCAGAGAATATATCACATTACATTTGTAAGCATGCATGATCCACTCATATAGATAATTCTCCTAATATCCTCTCTCACCTAGAAAAAATTCTGCTATGGTATTGGTCTGGTACAAGCATTTTGTAGAAAAAATCTCCACTGGTCTATCTATAGTTAAAAATGTAAAACACTTGCTATACCTTAGAAACTTTTCAGACTGTCATAATAAATATCCCCAAATTGTATTACAGTGCTGTGTTCTAACTGGCAAGCATAGCCTCCTGTGGTGAATTATATTCTTAAAGTCAGAATCTTCAACATTTCTTGAACTCCTGCTAATCTTACCTTGTTTGTTAAATTCTAAAAATAATTCAAATTCACATTTACACAGTCAGGGTTCAAATGGAGATTTTAAACCTTAGGGCATGTTCACAACTTAAGATGAATTTCTAATTACTTTATATCCACACAATGCTATACTTTGTTAATTTAATTTGTGCTTCATAGAGTAAGGCTTTTTGAGCAGAAGAAAATATTATTTTTATTATGAAGACCAATTTTCTTCTCTGTATCTCAGTTCTCTGTCATCCACTCCAGGTAGTGAGTAGAAAACCTCTAATAGCTGTATCTCTTCATCAATGTTCTAGTGTATTTGTGTTTGTGTGTCTGTGTTATGTTTAATGAAATAATGGGTTATTCTTGCGCCTTCCTCAGTCCACCTCCCCCCAAAATGCGGCCATAGACAGCAATTACTAACCAGTAATTTCTCCCTTCCGGGGAATTCCATGGCAGTCCAGTGGTTAGGAGTCTGTGCTTTCACTGCTTGAGGGCCCAAGTTCAGTCCCTGGGAGGGGAGCTAAGTTCTCTCAAGCTGCATGGTGCGACCAAAAAAAGCTAATTGCTCTCATCCAGTCAGCATGACCAAGTAGATAAAAATAGAATATGTAGGCCATGACGCCAAGTTTATTCCCACCCTCTATTACCTTATTCTTTCCAAACTCTAGGCCATTTCCCACAGGAAAAAAATCCTGAATAAAGAAAAATTCTATTCAATATTCTTCAGTTCAGAGTTTAATCTCAGCTTTGTTATTTCATAAACAATTTCATCTACAAACATTGCTTGAGTGCCCACTAAAATTCAAGTGCTATGTATATATCACAGAAGATATAAGAAACAGTAAAAGATACAATATTCTCTCAGAGTTTATGGCTTAGGAACAGCTATAGATGATTTTTCCAGTCAGTTAAATTTGAGACAACCACTCAACTATAGGTTTTCTTTGAGAATTAAATGGAGCATGGTATTCAAAATATGAGCTATCCTGATAAGAGATTATTAAACAATATATACTTTCTTCTGCCCTTGCTACTTTTCTCATCATGACTCTATGCTATGATTAAAAGTTAATTGCACTACTTCAACATTTCCAAGCTCTAGGCTCTTGAGGTGCCCTAGAATGACTCAATTAAAGACTTCCATCCTTAAATATTTCCTTTGATAACTAGTTTAATGCCCCATATAATTCTGGTGCCAGGATCCTTCTCTTCAAAATGTCTAAAGACTGTCAGTAGTAATTTCCATGGCACAGTACATTAGCCTCTGCTACACAACGACTCTTCTGCCTGATACTGGTACTTGTATTCCAGCTACCTATAGGTCACTCCTACACATCACCTTGAAAATCCTTTGTTGCTCACTATCATTCTTGATTACAATTAGGTTTCACCTGCTTGCACTGCCTTCTTCCACTATTAGGACCTGTGTGCTGTTCAGCAACAACTGTGCCTCCACATCCTTCCCTTCCTTACTTGTTTTTATCCACTGTAAACAATTTACCACAGTCACTGAATCTCAGTAATGATATTCTCAGCTTTAAAATAATACACGATAAAATTGGCTACCTATATAGTTAGGGATGTTCATTATTATGGATAATCTTGTGTAGCATACTTTATGTTTACAGAGAAACAATTTTGCTCCAACTGTATATGTTTCATTTTGTTTGGTAAAATTCCCCTTCATTTTATTGTGATATAATTGGCATGCAATGTTTCCAAGTGCCCATTCATGAAGTTTCACTCAAACACAAGGTTAATTTTGATCATTTTCTAAAAGAAAGGTGATTCTTAACTCATACTAAAGTGCCTATATCTCTTGTAATTATATTTCATTAGAAACAGTTATCTGCTTTTCTCTAGAGTAAGACACTACTTTTCAAAATATAGGAAAATAATAATAAGCATCACCTGGTATCTAAACAAGAGTATTAATCAGTGGAAAGTTTTGTTAAAATCACCCACATTACCACCACCCAATCATTTATTTTTATTATTTTTTCTTACTTCTTGGTAATATTCTTATTCTGGAAGATGAATATATTATGTTAAATGTTTCCTTTCCTTCATACATGGAAAATTTCTATAAAGTATACATATGACAAAGGAGAGTAATGGAAAGAATCAAATGAACTATAAATATCATTGTACTAGACTGATCACAAATATGGAAGCATTGCAATGGATTTCTGGGGAAATCTTCCTTTTTGAATATGAATAGTGATATGTAATATTCTTGCTTCTGTAAAGAATAGAAACTAAATAAATTGCTAATAATGCCTAAATATCAAAAAACAGCTTCATCTCCAGAAATGAGAAATTTAGTGTTTACTTTTTAAAATGTATGGTTTGACTTTGACCCCTTGGAGCACCTGCAAACAGAGTTCACTGATGCTATGTTAAGATTTCACTTTGGAAATGGAGAAACTGCAAATTTAAAATAATATCAGGGCTTCCCTGGTGGCGCAGTGGTTGAGAGTCCGCCTGCCGATGCAGGGGACACGGGTTCGTGCCCCGGGTCCGGGAAGATCCCACATGCCGCGGAGCGTCTGGGCCCGTGAGCCATGGCCGCTGAGCCTGCGCGTCCAGAGCCTGTGCTCAGCAGTGGGAGAGGCCGCAACAGTGAGAGGCCCGCGTACCGCAAAAAAAAAAAAAGAAATCAAAGAAATCTCCACTCAGCAGAAACTTCCAAAATTATAATACTTAATTTCTACATTTCTACATAATATAGACACATGCAATAGATGAAGATAGTTGAAAAACTGGTATAAAAACTTCTATGTCTTCATTCACTTTTGCAGACTCTGAGAGAACCCACAAAATGGAGGTGTATACCAAAACATATGTTAAGTTTTAAATTAGTAATTTTTTTACAGAAAAAACAGTACGTAAGAATGAAATTAAAACCATTCTGTTTCAGTTTTCATATACAAGGACAACCTAATTTATCTAACTTACTTGAATCAACTTTTTCTCATATATTTAGAAAAGGTGTGTGTGTGTCTGTGTGTGTCTGTGTGTGTGTGTGTGCCCATGACTGAGGAATCCACCTGTCACTTGTACTTTCTCATACTGTGCAAGTCATTGCTTAGAATTCCTGGACAAGTGTGTCCTAAATAGGATGCTGAGCTCTCTGCATAACTATCAGCAAAGGAGTAACTATTAGACAGATTACACTCCTCTGTATTGTATATTTTAATTATTTTTCACCTTCTCCACAAAAGACTTCCAAGATTATCAAACATTACTGTCAGAGGAACTTCAAAGCAATGCAAATAACTTGCAAGTGAATGTTAAATTCCTCTAATTTAGAAGTCCTTGCTCATCTAACACTTCAAAGATCCCGCTGGCCATCATCCCCTGTGGTAGTTTCCTTCCTGCCACGTTGTGGGGCTGCTTTCCCTCTCCCCACCTCCCTGCTTACTTATCTTTGTCTTCCCTTACCTGTCCTCTTTTCTAACTTTCCTCACTGCCTCTTAATGCCTTACCCAGAGTTTTTTTCTAGACGATTTTCTCTCTTTCTCTCCCTCTCTCTCTCTCTCTCTCTCTCTCTCTCTCTCTGTCTCTCTCTCTCTCTCTCACTCTCTCCCCTACCTCCTTGGTCAACTTACTTTCTTTTGTGCTCCAATTTTGTCACTCTTTTATTTCCACTTATATCATCATACATTTTGGACTCTTTGTCTACCTCAAGGAGCATATGAAGATAATTCTTCTTAATTAAATGCAAATGTTTCTTAAGAGAAACTCTGGTTCTAGCTACTAAAATAATACTTCCTTCAATCCAATACACAAGTAATCATTTCACATACAACAACAAGAAAATTTATAGTGCCATGTGGGTAAGTCTCCTTTTCACGAATATGAAACAGTTGCTTATATTTATGCTTTTTAATCACAATTATTTTGGGGTAAATTATATGATTTGAATATTCTTTGTGTATGTAAAAATGTTAGGTAGCTTGGAAAATTATGTATTATGATTGGAATCTTATATTCACATATAAGGGTATTAGTTTGGAAAATTAGGACAACAGAGCTCATAAAAATGTCAGATTTGTGAACTTGGTTACTTAAAATTATTATGAAATACTGAAAATATGCAAAAGATATAAAGAATAAAGTACACAAGCCCCCCACAACAACATACCTTCCAGGTTGCATGCAAATTCTGACATCTCCCTAAAGGAAATCACCATTCTCTCTAGATAGATAGGTAGATAGAGTATGGGATTTATTTATACATAATTTTTAAGGTTATATAATGTATGTATATTTTTATTTACCAATATGTAGTTGTACTTTCAATGTTTTTATTTTATAAAAATCATGTGATATTTTATGTATTTCTTTAGATATTTTTAATCTTAATATATTCATTATGTTACATTTATAGGTTTTCTTAAACTGAACAACTCTTGCATTCCTGGGGTGAATCCAATTCAATCCTAGTATTTTACAAACATGTATCTACATAATTAAATGCGTGGAAAAGAGAGAAGAGGGTATTTGGATTACATTTTTAATAATTCTTAGTATTATTTTGCCTATTTTCATAAATGATATTGACCTATAAAGATTAGTTTGTGCAGTACTTCTCTGTATCAAATTTCAAAGCCGTACTAGTCTTATAAAATTAGTGGAGAGCACAACTCTGTTTAACAATTTATACTAGCAAATTTTTATATATCTAGAACTAATTATTCCTTGAATGAATGTAAAACTATACACACCTGCTTTATTTAGACTTTTTATATACCATTTTAAACTGCACACTTCAGTGTTTTTAAACATTTTTACTATGCTTTACCACTATCATGCCTACCTAATTTCAGGACATCTCTGTAACAAATCCTTACCCCACACACAAAAAAATTGTACCTATTAGCAGTTAGTTTCAATACTCCTTTTCCTTATCCCCTGAAAACCATTCATCAACTTTCTTCATTAACTTTACTATTCTGAATATTTCATGTAATAAAATCACACAATATGTAGACTTTTGTGCCTGAGTTATTTCAGCTAACTAATTTTTTCAATGTTCATTAATGTTATAACATCTAACAGTGCTATATTCCTTTTTGTGTGTGAATAATATTCCATTATGTGGATTTACCATGTTCCTTTATTCATCAGCTAGTGTTTCCACTTTTGGTTATTATAAATAATGCTGCTATGAACATTTGTATACAAGTTTTTGTGTGAACGTATGTTTTCAATTTGGGGTATATACCTAGGATTGGGATTGTTGGGTCATATGATAATTCTGCATCTAACTTTGTGAGGAACTGCCAGATTCTTCTTACATTATCACTACCAATGTGTGAGGATTCCAATTTATCCACACCCTTGGCAGCACTTGTTACTTTCAATTATTTTGATTATAGCCTTCTTAGAAGTTGCAAAGTGGTATCTCATTTTGGTTTTGATTTGCGTTCACCTAATGACTAGTGATATTAACATCTTTTCATGTGCTTACTGGTCGTTAGTATATCTTCTTTGGAGAAATAACTGCTCAAATCATTTTCCCATTTTAGCATTGTATTATTTGTCTTATTGCTGAGTGTCAAGAGTTATAAATTATGAATTCTAGACCTTTATCAGATATATGATTTGCAATTATTTTCACCCATTATGTGGGTTTTCTTTTCACTTCATTGATAATATTATTTGACATACAGAAGTTTTTAACCTTAAGTCAAATTTATCTACTTTTTGATTGCTTATTGTACTTTTGGTGTCATATATTAGTTGCCTAATTAAAGTCTTGCAGATCCCTCTTTGTTTTCAGCTAAAAGTTTGATATTGTTAGCTCTTAAATAGGAATTTTTAAATTCTATTTTCAGTTAATTTTTGTATGCTGTGTGAGGTAGGTATCCTAATTTACTATTTTGCATATGGATATAGAGTTGCCTCAGCACCATTTGTTGAAAATACTACTCTTTTCACGTTGGATAGTTTTGATATCCTTGTCAAAAATCAAATGATCCTAAATATATGTGTTTATTTCTGGGATCTCAATTATATTCCTTTGGAATACATGTTGATCCTTATGTCAGCAATAGTGTTTTGATTACTGTACTTTTACAGTATATTTTCAAGTCAGGAAATGAGAGTGCTCCAACTATGTTCTTTTTCAAGATTTTTTTGACTATGCTCTGTACCCTCAATTCCATATCAATTTTAAGATCAGCTTTTTTAATTTCTTTAAAAAGAAAAGCTATAGGAATTTTGATAGAGCTTGAATGAATCTTAGATAAATTAGGGGAGACATCATTTAACAATAATTAGTCTTCCAATCCATGACCACAGGATGTTTTTCCTTTTTTTCTTCCCAACTTTATTGAGGAATAATTGACCAGTATAATTATATATATATTTAAAGGGTACATGATTTAATATACATATACATTGTGGAATGATTACCAAGATCAAGATGATTAACATATCCATCACCTCACATAGCTAACTCTGTGTGTGTGTGTGTGTGTGAGTGTGTGTGTGTGTGTGTAATAAGATGTAAGATTAGCTCTCACCAACTTTCAACTATATAATACTGTATTATTAAATATAATTACAATACTGTACATTAGATCTTCAGAATTGATTTTTCTTATAGCTTAAAGTCTGTACCTTTTGACCTACATCTCTTTATTTCCTTTTTCCCCCAGGCTCTGGCAACCAAGATTCTTTTCTCTGTTTCTATGAAATTGGATCTTTATAACAACAAAAAATCAGATTCCACATATAAATGTTACTGTACAGTATTTGTCTTTCTCTGTTTGACTTATTTTGCATAGAGTAATACCCTCCAGATTCATCCATGGTATCTTAAATGGCAGGGTTTTCTTTTCCTTTTCTTTTCTTTTTTTGTCTTAATAATATCCCATTGTATATCATACAACATTTCCTTTAGCCATTCTTCCATAGGACATTTAGATTATTTCCAAATCTTGGCCATTGTAAGTAATGCTGCTATGAATAAGGATGTGTAGATACCTGTTCAAAAGAGTAATTCATTACCTTCAAACATATTCCCAGAAGTAGAATTGTTGGATCATATGGTAGCTCTATTTTTAATTTCTTGGCAAAGCTTCATACTATTTTCCATAGTGGCAGTGCCCATTTATGTTACTAACAATGCTTCCAAAGTTTCCTTTTAACTCCACATCATCACAAACACTTGTTAGATTTTATCTTTTTGATAATATCATCCTAACAGGTATGATATGATACCTTATTATGTTTTTTATTTGAATTTCCGTGATGATTCGTGACATTGAACGTTTTTTTGGGGTTTTTTTTTTTTTTTTTTTTTTTTGCAGTACACGGGCCTCTCACTGCCGTGGCCTCTCCCGTTGCGGAGCACAGGCTCCGGACGCGCAGGCTCAGCGGCCATGGCTCACAGACCCAGCCGCTCCGCGGCATGTGGGATCTTCCTGGACCGGGGCACGAACCCGTGTCCCCTGCATCGGCAGGCGGACTCTCAACCACTGCGCCACCAGGGAAGCCCCTGAACATGTTTTAATGTACATATTGGCCATTTATATATCTCCCTTTTGAAAAATATCTATTCAGGTCCTTTGTCTATTTTCTAATTGGGTTGTTATTATTATTATGGCTATTGAGTTTATGAGTTTTTTTAATTTATTTTGGATATTAACACCTTATCAGATATATGATTTGCAAATATTTTCTCTCATTCTATATGCTGTCTTTTCATTCTGTTGATGGTTTCCTTTGCTGAACAGAAACTTTTTAGTTTGATGTAGTCCCACTTGTTTATTCTTGCTTTTGTTGCCTTTGCTTTAGGTGTCAAATCCAAAAATATCATTTCCAAGAACAATGTCAAGAAGCTTACTGCCTCTGTTTACTTCTATGAATTTTAAGATTTCAGGTCTTACATTTAAGCCTTTGATCTATTTTGGGTTACGTTTTGTGAAGGTATAAGGATCCAGGTTTATTCTTCGTTTATGAATATCTAGTTTTCTCTACCTCATTTTTTGAAAAGACTATCTTTTCCCCATTGTGTGTTCTTGGTGCCCTTATGAAAAATTAGTTGGCTCTGTATGTGTAGGATTGTGTCTGGGCTCTCTATTCTGTTCCATTGATCTATGTGTCCACTTTTATGTCAGTACCATACTGTTGATTGCATTTATTTTTATATTCTCTAAGTAATTTTCAATCTGTTTGTAGTTTCAGAGTACAAGTCTTGTAATTCTTCTTTAAAATCTATTTCCAGGTATTTTGTTACTTTTGATGTTATTGTATATGGAAATTATTTCTTAATTTTTTTTAGATTTTTCATTGATTGTGTATGGAAATGCAATGAATTTTTATATATTAATTTTGTCTTGCTCTAATATGTTTTGTAGTTCTTATTTTTTAATATATAAAATTATATCATCTCCAAATAGAGATAGTTTTACTTCTTCTAATCTAATCTTCATTTTCTTTATCTCTTTTACTTAACTGTTCTATCTAGAACTTTCAGTGCAGGATAAAATAACAGTGGTGAAAGGAAATTCCATTTTTGTTTTTTGTTTTTTCCCCTGATCTTGGAAAGATTTCAGGCTTTCATAATTAAATATAAACTTCACTTAATGGGTTTTTTCATAGATGTTCTTTATCACAGTGAGAATGTTTCCCTCTGCTCCTATTTTGTTGAGTATTTTTAAAATCTCACAATGTGCTGGATTTTCCCAAATGCTTTCTTCTGTACCTAGAAGGCCATGTCCTCCCCATATGTATCTCACCATATGAATACTTCAATTCTATTAACATGGTAAATACACTGTTTGGGTGTTGCAAGATGAGCCACCTTATACTCCTGGGATAAATTCCATTTGGCCATGGTGTATAATCCTCTTTGTATGCTGCTGAATTCTTTTGTCAGTATTTGTTGAGGATGTTTTGCATCTATATTCACAAAGGATATTAGTCTGTAGTTTTTTGTTTGTTTGTTTTTGTTGTTTGTTATGTCTTTTTCTGACTCTGGTATCAAGGTAATACTGGCTTCAAACAACGAGTTATGCTGAGTAACATAATGAAGGGATCCTTCCTCTTCTGTTTTTGAAATATTTTGAGAAAAATTTGCGTTAAGTTTTCTTTAAATAATTTGTAGACTTCAGTGAAATAAAGCAGTCCTGATCTTTTATTGCTGAAAGTTATTTTTTTTATTTTTAAAATTTTCTTATTCAGTGATTTCTGAAAACTATGAACTCCATGCCTTTACTTGTTATAGGACTGTTTAGATTTTATTTTGTTGTTGAGTAAATTTTGGTAGCTTGTGTGCTTTTTGTCATTTTTCAATGCTATTTAGGTTATCTAATTTTTCATAATATTCCCTTACACTTTTTAAAATCATTTTATCTCTGTAAGCTGGTAGTAATGTCCTTTCTTTCATTCCCAGTTTTAGTTTTGAGTCTTCTCTCTTTTTTCATGGTTAGTCATGGTAACACATTGCCAGATTTGTTGATATATCAAAGAACCAAATTTTGGTTTTACTCATTCTATTATTTTTTTTAAATTCTCTATTTAATTTATCTCTTCTCTAATCATTATTATCTCTTTCCTTCTAGTTTTGTTTTTAGTGTTTTTTTTTTCCTAGTTCCTTAACATGTAAAATTTATTGAGACTTGTTTTATGGCCTATTATCTAGTCTTAAGAATATTCCGAGTGCACTTGAGAAGAATATGCATTCTGCTCCTGTTGGTTGTATGTTATGTCTAGTTTTTACATAGTGTTGTTCAAGTATTCTATATTCTTGCTGATTTTCTGCTTTATAATTGAAAGTGGGATATTGAAGTCATCAACTATTATAATTTAATTGTCTATTTCTCACTTCACTTCTGTTAGCTTTTGTTTCATGTATTTTGGGACTCTGCTTTTTGTTGCATATATGCTTTCAATTGTTATATCTCCTTAATGGATTGAACTTGTATTTTCTTGACAGATTGAACTTTTAAAATTTTATAATTTCTGTCTTTGTCTGTAGTAATAATTTGTGTCTTAAAATATATTTTGTCTGAAATCAATATAGCCATTCCAGCTCTTGTTTAAGTAGTGTTTGCATCTAATGCATTTTTCAATCATTTTATTTTTAACTTGTTAAAATGAGTCTCTTGAAGACATAGTTGAAGCATTATATTTTTATCTTTTCTAACACTGCCTGCTTTTTGATTGGAGAATTTAATATATTTATATTTAATTAATACTGACTTAATTTCAATAGTATACAAAAACTTTGCTCCTGTATATGTCTAACTCCTGCCTTTGTGCTGCTACTGTTAAATTCCTTCTATATACACTGTGTGCCCATTAACATATATTTATGCTTAATTTTATACATTTCTTTAAAATCACATAGAAGAAATTTACAAACAAAAATACATTGGTACTGTATTTTATATTTCAAAATCTCTTTAGCTTAGAACAGGTTGATTATTATGTGTCAAGTTGTAAAATGAAGTTTATTGTACATGGAGTTTATTGAATCTCTTGAATGAATAGATAATTTTTTAATCAAATTTGGGAACATTTTTGACATTATTTTTTAATTTGTGAATGAAATAAATGTTACCTAGCAACAGAATATTTATGTTGATTGTATGTTTGATTAAATACAAATTCAATAATCAAGAAGGACCTCCTTTATAGCACAGGGAATTCTACTCATTACTCTGTAATAACATATATGGGAAAATAATCTGAGAAAGAATAGATATATGTATATGTATAATTAAGTCACTTTTCTGTACACCTGAAACAAACACAACATTGTAAATCAACTATTTTCTGTTATAAAATAAAAGTAAAAATTAATAAATAAATTCAAGTAAAAATTCCAGGCCATATTCTTTCTAAGATATTGTTCCTTAAAATAATGAATAGAAAGTTGATAAATTGTCTCATATCCAAGAAAATTGAGTTAGGATATCAGATACTTGAAGACATGACAGGACTTGAAAAGATGCCACTTGAATTATTTGTATTGTTATTGACATTTAACTCTACTTATACATGCAAACACAGAAACAGGAAGAAATGCAATAGAACATCAGTTGCAGAGAAGTTGTGTAATATTTTACTGGCCTATGTTTTCTCATGAATCATGTTTTTAAACACTCAGAGTCAACTAGGTATTTTGTTGTTGTTTGTTTGTTTTGTTAAAACTCTGTCATGGCAAACAATTTATTTTGTTAAGCACTAAATAGTTTCATTTTACATGTGAATGTTCAAAAAAACTCTCAGTGTTAATAAATTTTTATCATCTATTTATCTTTTTCCTTGTACTGAGAAATTTTAAAAAACTATTTTTTAATTTAGTAGGTTTTCCAGATGTCATTTTAGAGTCATGCACCCAATGAAGACTTTACTATGCAGTGTTTATTTTTCTCAAAAGAGGTCACATCGTCAGCACTTTCTACAAAATGTGTTTATATGGTGAAAAGGATTTAAATAAGATAAGCTTCTAGTGAAAGGCTAAGTATCCTGTGGGTGTACCGTAAATGATATTTAAGGGAATGACTGGCAGCAAATTCCATTTAATCAAATCAACTTTCACTGAGAGCCTAAGCTATTATAGATGTTAAAGGTATACAAATGGATAAAAAGATTGCCTCCAATCTAAAGAAGTTTAGGTCCTTTTGCTAGAGATAAACATCTTCATAACTCTAAAAATGGGTATTTTTTTTTCTAAATCAGCAAATATTAGTCAAAGTTCATTATAGACTAAGTAATATGTGAAGATTTGGATAATAAAAATTCCTGATCCTCTTGTTCTAAAAGCTGACAGTGAACTTTCAAATATAGCAAGAAAAGATTCACTCTTTCAACAAATACCTATTTTTGCAAAAATGTGTGTGTGTGTGTGTGTGTTTGTGTATTTTCAGGAAGATTTCAATGAGACAGTGATCATGATCCTGTGCTGTCCCTTATGAGTAGGACATAGATGGGGAGAGAAGATAGAGATAAGTTGATTTTGTAAGCAGAAATGAAGAACACCAAGAGCTAAGACTTGATGCCTGAACATAATGTTCAAATCAAGAAGTGAGAAGCTTACAATCCAAGGAGGGTTGTATAGAGACTTGCAAGCTATAACAAAGTACTTGTTCATATTCCTTTGTTTGTCTTTTTTCTAGATGATGTAAAATCTTAAATCATAGTATTTATTCTCTGTAAATATCACCCTTCCAGTTGTGCAGAGTCCATAGGCAGGAAAACAGTATGTGGGTAAGTGTGGTTCAGTTGGTTCATGATAGATAAGAGCAATTCCAATAACCAAGAAGAGGTCAAAATATATGGATGAACTTCCAATAGATGAGTTTTATAGCCCCCAAAAGGAACAGGTGTTAACAAACAAAACCTCTATTACTTTGTTATTATGTAAATAACAAAAAATAATAAATCTTCAGACCGTTGAATGTGTACTATTCACAGGAGAAGGAGGCCAGTGGTAATCATGGTATCCTTCAAGAGCTTCTCTTCTTCCTGTGTGTCAGTGTGAAGACTTTGATGACCATGATATTGCTACTCTTGACACCATACTAGTTACATGTAATAACATTGATGTGTCACAGAATTAATTAGATATCTGCCTAGCTGAGCATTAGAAATATTTCTCTTTAATAACTGGTGGGAGAGAGGCATTGGGGCTACAGGAGATGGGAGTGGAAGTTGTAACTATGGCAAATAACATTCTAATTTTGTCCTGAAGGCTAGAATATTAAAAAAAAAGAATAGTATATCATGTAACATGAGAATATCAACTTCCCAAGCTACTTGTACCATAGGTGTCCTAAAACTTTCAATTGCTCTCTCTTACCTAGTTTTTCAATACTTGGATGTTTCCTTTTGTTATTGATCATTGACATCTATAGAAGTCTATCTGATATCATAGGTAGCTTGTCAAGTTCCTGTATTTTCAAAATAACTTATTCTAGTACCATTTACTATAACTGGGGCATCTTTTATATTTGCTGTGTAATATAATGTGGTTCCACATCTGATCTTTTATAAATTTTACACAGCATTTCAGATGTTTCACTACTATCCTGCTCACTTAGATTTGGTTCCCTCTTGAATATTGATGTCAGATTTGAATTGGTCTCTCATCTGTTAATCTGCTTGTTTTGGAATCAGTTATCTCTCAATATTTTTCTTATTTTGATGGGCTTATTTAGTCTAAGCTCTATCTTATCTGCTTGTTTAATATTGTAAAACCAGTTTTATATTCAGGTTTATATTAATCCCTTCTTTAAAAGTTTATAGCAATTATTTGTAGATTTTTTAATGATGGCCATTCTGACTGGTATGATATAACACCTCATTGTAGTTTTGATTTGCACTTCTCTAATGCTTAGTGATGTTGAGCATCTTTTCATGTGTTTGTTGGCAATCTGTATATCTTCTTTGGAGAAAAATCTTCTGCCCATTTTTGGATTGGGTTTTTTTTTTTTTTTTGATATTGAGCTTCATGAGTTACTTGTATATTTTGGAGATTAATCCTTTGTCAGTTGCTTCATTTGCAAATATTTTCTCCTATGCTGGAGAGAGTGTGGAGAAAAGGGAACCCTCTTGCACTCTTGGTGGGAATGAAAATTGATACAGCCACTATGGAGAACAGTATGGAGGTTCCTTAAAAAACTAAAAATAGAACTACCATACGACCCAGCAATCCCACGACTGAGCATGTACCCTGAGAAAACCATAATCCAAAAGAGACATGTACCACAATATTCATTGCAGCACTATTTACAATAGCCGGGACATGGAAGCAACCTAAGTGTCCATTGACAGATGAATGGATAAAGAAGATGTGGCACATACATACAGTGGAATAGTACTCAGCCATAAAACAAAAGGAAATTGAGTTATTTGTAGTGAGGTAGATGGACCTAGAGTCTGTCATAGAGAGTGAAGTAAGTCAGAAAGAGAAAAACAAATACCGTATGTTAACACATATATATGGAATCTAAAAAAAAAAAAAAGTTCTGAAGAACCTAGGTGCAGGAGAGGAATAAACACACAGATGTAGAGAATGGTCTTGAGGACACGAGGAGGGGGCAGGGTAAACTGGGACGAAGTGAGAGAGTAGCATTGAAATATATACACTACCAAATATAAAGTAGATAGCTAGTGAGAAACAGCTGTATAGCACAGGGAGATCAACTCCGTGTTTTGCGACCACCTAAAGGGGTGGGATAAGGAGGGTGGGAGGGAGATGCAAGAGGGAGGGGATATGGGGATATATATATGCATATAGCAGATTCATTTTGTTGTACAGCAGAAACTAACACAACACTATAAAGCAATTATACTCCAATAAAGACATTGAAAAAAAAGTTTATAGCAATTACAGTGAAGACCCAAGTTATATTATTGCATAAATATAAGTCCAGTAACTAGTTTAAAACATTATCTTAAAAAATCTGGAATAATTCTTTCACCAAACTTGTCCTGCAGAGCAATTAAAGTTGTACTTTCTTCAATGCATTTTCGTAATATTTCCTCTATCCTTATTACTAATATTTCTCTTTCAAGATTGTTATATATATATTTCTCAATACAATTGATCAAGTTCAGAAAATGTAGGGAATACATTTCAGTAGTTTTACCATCTTTAATTTCCTTTTATTTTTTATTAATTTCCCCCATCTTGTCTTATGTTTAATGCTTAGATTCTAAATAGATCTGAAATAATTATTCATACATATTAACACTATATAGGGGATTTGTTTTTAAGGCTAGCTTGAGCAATATGATGTTTTTCATTCAAGTTAATTTATTATTAATTTCTACAAACATTATTACTTCTAGCCATTAGCACCACGGCACAATACCAACCTGCTTCTTTGAATAAGTAGCACATTGGCTAACTCAAACATTTAAAATATTCAGATTAGATTTCATACATTTACCTAAGTTTTAGAGTTAACAGCTATGTAACAAAACTAAATGAAATCAACTTGCCTTTGAACATTTTGTTTTCCTGAACAGTTGAAGTTAGCTGTTAAAAGTTTCAAAGGGGTTTAAAGTACTATATCAAAAGGTAAAATATATCAGTGATAACAAGGCTTAATATGAGGGCTAAATACAGATATTTGATAACTTAGAAGAAGAGATATGAAGTGTAGTTGTCCATGTATTTGATGAAATGAAATATTATACATGTAGAGAGTATCTAAATGTATATAACAAATCAGATATATTATAATTAATATAAATATATATAATATGTAACTATAGGCCTTTAAGAACAATATTACAATATCCAGAAAAGCACTTTCTGTGGGTTCTGATTTTAATGTGCAACTTTACGTAAATACTGAGACAAGTACTGATGATTGACATTTTAGGATTTAATATTGACTTGTAGTAAAATGATATGTTTTGAAACAGGCTAAACTTATTTTTACACCCAAGCTTTGTCACCTACTAAGGTATCACAACAAACTACCAATTTTAAGTCCTACTTCCTAATATATGAAATATGAAATGGTTCTTGGATGTGTTAAATCTGAAAACATATGTAAAAATCCAGGCTTCCTGAAAGTCTTCTATAAGTGTGAGCTTTCTTTCTCTCCACCAGCCCCTAACTTCACCCCAGCACTCCTGCTCAGGTCATGTATTACTAGATTGATCATTTTGAGTCCAGAGTCTCTGTCCTTCTGGTCTTTGTGTTCCCAGAATGAGCAAAATGACTGGCTTAGAGTGGGTGTAAAATGTTATTGGGTTGAAGGAAAACAATAATAAATCGATAGGTGAAAGAAGAAGAGAAGGAAGTGATCTCAGGTGGCTTCAGCCTGCAGTGGCTTGAAGCAGGATTTTGGTTCCCAGCCAGAGATTGAAGTCAGATCATGGCTGTGAGAGCACTGAATCCTAGTCACTAGACCAGTGACCAGTGGCAAGACCCTGGCCCGTCAGCTTTGCAGAAATGAATTCCCACAGAGACGGAAAGTAGTGAAACAAGTAAAGTGTTTATTAGCAGGAAAAAGAGTACATATGTATAGACACATAGGTGGGCTCAGAGGGAGAGGTGTATCACCATGGCAGTTTGAATAACTTTTATGGGGCATTTCTTCTGGGTTTCCTTCAGCCAGTCATCTTGCTTTGCTTGGCTCTGAGTCCCTATTTGGTATATCTCAGGGTCCTCTTAACCAAGATGGATTCTAGTAAAGAAGCTATGGGTAGGTTCACATCATTTACTAGGAGGTGATGCCTCCCCACCCTTTGACCTCCAAGGAACCTTTCTATGCATGTATAGTCAGGAAGGTCTCCTTAACCTTGAGAATGAGAAATATGTGTTCTCTATCTTTTAACTGGGCAGGTCTCAGCTCTTTCTCGCTCCTGCTATTTTGGAGTATTTGTCCACAGGGGACAACTCCAGCTGTTCAGCCTGGGGCCCATCTATCTCCTGCCTCAGAAGGAAGGAAGGCAGGAAGGATGGGAGGGAGGGAGGGAGGGAGGAGGGAAGAACTGTAGAGAACACAAAAAACTTAAATTATCATTTTAACTTTTACCCTGAATATTATGTACTATCATCTCAATTAACAGATAAAGGAACTACAATTACATTTTCATCCAAGCTCATACTGTGAGTAGGTTATGGGTTTGGGATTTGAATCTAAGTCTGCCTAGCTTTGGGATTCTCCACCAGATACGGGCAGTCTTGGCTTTGCCCATACCTGAACACAAGGATTCTGACTCCAAAGTCATTGCTACTTTTATTACAACTTGCATGATAATTAATACCAAGGCATGTTTAACTCTGAATCACTTTGGAGTATTAAATGTGAATATGACTTAAACAAACATTTGTCCAGTTAAAGTATGTCAAAATTCAAAAGAACACATTTGTCCCAGAGGTGAAATAAATTAAATAAATAATAAAGATGGTATTGCCTTATCATAAATTCAGAGATTAAAGGGTAAAAATCATTCTGAAATTTTATTATAAAACAGTATATAAAAGAGTGTGTCTCATGAAGGAATTTCAAAACACATTCATTTCTAAAGCAGATAAAACCATAAAGATTATCATATTGAAAAACTTTGAAATTACTGAAGCATATCTTAGCAAATTCCAAGAAAACATCTTTAGAAAGTGAAAAAAAAATTAAATACTACAATGCTCATTATTGGAAGACAATTAAATTAAATATCAATATAGCAGAGTAGGATATTCTGATTATTCTGGTAAAATATGGAAATTTAATGAACTCAAACAGAAAATGGATGTAATATGATGGCACAATTGAATCTAAATTCTTTGGGTAAGCATCTTTCTATTCTCAAAGAAAAATGCATTTGCCATTCAACATGCAGAATTAAAGGACACTTTTGAAAGTTTTAAATTCCCAAAACAAAAGCAAACCATCCCAGATAAGAACGGCTGAAAATACAGTGAGATTAGGGAATGTTCAAGTAGAAGAACACCAGCTTCTAGCTCATTTTATATTTGAAATATGGAGTTTTGATTCTTCCCACAACATTTTACTGAACAATAGAAATAAACTAGTTCCGATAGTCCTCAAATGAAGATTCAACTCAGCACAGTGGTTGCCTTCACAAGGAAAGAGTAAAGAAAGACAATTCTTCGTAGGAAACAGTGTTGGTTAAAGAAAAATAGATAAAGTTTAAGCAGTGTCTGGCTCCTTAATATGTCACAGTGGGTGAGAGTTGTTTTTTTTTTTGTTTGTTTTTGTTTTTGTTTTTGTTTTTGCGGTACGCGGGCCTCTCACTGTTGTGGCCTCTACCGTTGCGGAGCACAGGCTCCGGACGCGCAGGCTCAGTAGCCATGGTTCACGGGCCCATCCGCTCCGCGGCATGTGAGATCTTCACGGACCGGGGCACGAAGCCACGTCCCCTGCATCGGCAGGCGGACTCTCAACCACTGTGCCACCAGGGAAGCCTCAGAGAGTTTTCTCTTACAAGTTGCTTTCCATCTACTTACTGAAACATGTCAAAAGGAACAACAAAGTGTATCTCTTAATCCCTTTCACAATTTAGTGGATGAAGCCATCTATCCTGATGGGAGTAGAATAAAGCTTATACCTCAAACATGACTAGTAGGTTGTCTCTAGATGATCTAAAAGAAAATCTGAATAAAATATCCAGGTTTTCAGAATGGTATATATTCCAGGGTTGTATCTCTCAACTATTCATAGCATGCACGTGGAAATACTAGGATTCAGTTAAGATATAACCAAATTCGAGAGGTTACTTTGGGAAACTCACTGTGCATGAAGGCTTTGCTTATCTTAACTTATTCTGAAATGAAACCATCATTATGATTATGCTTAACTGAAGAAGAAGATGTAGTATTTTCACTTTGAACCAGTGTTCTGTTTGTTGATAATTAATATACAAAAAGAGATAATATGATATGTTAATTGCTCCTCTATCAACTGAATTGAAATTGAAATAATAATGAAATTAAACTTGTCCTGAGATAACCCAGATGAAGTTCACATTCAACCCATGGGTTTCTTTGTAAAGGGCACTCAGAGAAAAGTATTCCCTGCAAAGCAACTGGAAGTGCAGTGATGGATGTAGCTAGATTTGGATGACAAATCTGCCACTTAATCACAGTGTGATTGTGGCCAAGTTATATAGCATCTCAGAGTTTTTTGTTTTTTTCTGTGCAACATGTTAGTAATGATGTATGATTTGCATTGTTGTTGAGAGGGCAGTAGATAATGTATACAATCTACTTAGCACAATAATAGACAAATTATATGCAGTTAAAAAATGGCAAAAGCATGATAAGACAAGTTTTATTATGAGGCTATATATAGTTCATTCAATTCCTTCTTTATTAGAGCATCCATTGTATTTTGACATTAACCAGGCTTAGAGGCAAGATCCCTATTCTCAAGGGTAGGTATCAATTATAATATAGGATAATAACAGCTATAATAAACTTAAGGAGAAAGTGGGTGCTATTCTCTGTGTTTGCACTTTCTACTTTGAAATGGAATATTGTTTTAGTTTTAGTCTTAATAAATCTAATTGATATTGTACCATAAAAATAAAGTTTATTATAAATTTTACATTGAAGAGAATGCATATCCAGGATAATTCTCTATAAACAGTAAATATCCTTTTAAGAAATTTGACTATAACTAATGACTGTAGTTAGCAACAGAAATAAATTATCAATGGACAGGAAGCACAGTGTAGAGCACGGCTGCTGGAGGTACACATCCTAGGTTTGAGTCAGCTTTTTTTGCTATCTGTGTAATGTTGGGCAAATTTCTTAACATCTCTGTGCCTCAGTTTCCTTATATTTAGTGCATTCATCGTAAGCTTGTGCTCATTAAATTAATCAATGTTTGTATAGTACTTAATGCCTGGAAGAGTATAAGGGCTATATTTCTGTTTAAGTGAATCTACTTGAAAGGAAATTAAGATTAGTCAGTCTTTTGAAATTCTAAAAAAGCAATACAACAAATTTTGGTTTTTGTATGTTGGAAATAAAAGGAACACTCTTCTTCCCTATCTCCGATGAGTTTGTTCTTAAATAGAAAAGGGAGTTTATGGAAAACACAATCTCAGAATTGAAAGAAATCCAGATAGGATTTTATTTGAAGAATCAGATATCTGGGGCAGTTATAAATAAATATATTGGATAGAAGTACCAGGTTTTAAAAAGCTAAATAATAGCACAGTGGTGCCCAATATTTTTGGCACCAGGGACCGGTTTCATGGAAGACAGTTTTTCCATGGACGGTAGGGGTGGGGTGGGAGGGGGAAGAGTGGTTCAGGTGGTAACGGGAGCAATTGTTCAGGTGGTAATGCAAGTTATGGGGAGTGGCAGATGAAGCTTTGCTCACTCGCCCACCATTCACCTCCTGCTGTGTGGCCTGGTTCCTAACAGACTGCGGACCAGTACCGGTCTGCGAACAAGTACTGGTCTGCGGCCAAGGGGTTGGGCACCCCTGTAGTAGCATAAAGCTTATAATAAAAAATACAGTCCATTTTATAACTACTTTTTTACTAATTACAATTCCCAGGGAGGAAAAAATTATCCTGTTTTAAAATATTTCCTAATATTGAAATCAAATCTACCTCAGTGTCTTGATTTTTCAGTTGCAGACATGATCTATTTACTTCCTGCTGTAGAAGAAGTGTATATAGCATTCTTTTACCACCACTCCAATTTCCCAGCATGCACAAGTTTCATTAGAAAAATACATTTATAGTCTACATGAAATTAGTTCATACAGACTTGTTACAGTTTAATGACATGAATTGATGCTTCTGAAGACAATAAACAAAAAAACATAAAAAAAATTTCTTCTAGCTTAGCTTCAAAGATATTGTTCACCCCAATAACCAATATCTGTTATAGCTTCTTACATGATTACATGGATATTTTCTTTTAGATATAGATAGCAAGAAACTATTTCTATAAGATAAAATGAATTATTTATATCTTCACATTTCCTATTTATTTTAGGCTTATAGGACTCCTACAAACAAATGTTAACATTCAATCATACACATAATACACACTCATATATAGTAAGTTTCCTCAAATAGTTTTTGAAAAGTAAGGGGTTATAAATAGATGGAAGACCAAATAACAAATAATGCATGAACATACAAATATGCAATGTAAATTTTCACACTTATTTTATCCTGCATTATTTTACAACAATATTACACCTTACTTCTTCTCTGCAGTTTGAGCTATTTTGGCACAGCTATCATGCCTTAATCATTGTTCTTACCATGATGCCTGTATTATATAAAGTTGATTCTCAATAAATATTTATTGAAGGGACATACATAACTTTTATTTACCTAGAATTTCTCAAAATCTGAAACTTTTTATATTCAGTTATTCTGGATAGAAATATTTTTGTGATTATCTTTCAGAGGAAATGTCCGAACATCAGCACCATTCTCAACAGTTGTAATTTTATTGTGACAGAAAAATACAAGCTCTATATAGTATTAAAAGGTTAAATAATTTAATAAATAGTCTAAGTCTATTCACCACAAATTTACACTTTATATACAGAGGAGGTAGGAGTTATTTAAGTAGATCTTTGAATTTTCAGAAAGCACTACGCTGGATGTGAATTCCGTTTATAAGGAGGCCAAGCTGTGTCCATCATCAACAGAAACCCAGTATATCTAAATCTTTGCATTGTTATGAGTGAAAGGGAATTGCTTTCAAGACATTTTGCTGCAATTCAGCAGCTACCAAAAGATTCCACTTCCCAGCAGGAAATGATGGCCTTCAGAGTTGTAACCCCCTTCAAATGACTGTAACAAGAGTTCTAAAGGGTTTTTCACACTGCGTTACTATGCACTGTGTCTCATTAGGCTACCTACAGTGCAGTAGTTACAGAAAGACTTGACAGATCTAAAATGTCACTACAATCACTTTTACCAAGTGCTGTCACCCATGCTTAGTCTGCTTTTAGTTTTGTGGAAGGAAATGTAGAAAGGCCATAAAGGTCTTTCTTAATGGGAACAAGCAATTTGGTTTCAGTTCTAAAATGAGGACTTTTGTTAAACTCTGTGAGCATCTTGACAGAAATTCACCTTGGTGAACACTGTATCTATTAAGATAAAGGTCATCTTATCTCCATGCATCCACCTGCTTGATAGTACACATAAAATGTGTCTATTTATCTCTCTCTTTGTATACGTATATAAAAACATAAGTATAGGTATAGACTCAGCAACATGCATTTTTGTAATTTATTTCATCTCTCATGTGATTTATTGGGATTTGAGGGGCTAAAAAAGCAGTACCCATTTTTCTTGCTTGAACTGAAAATGAATTGAAAGATAGGCAGGTATATCTAGCAGGTTGAAACCAGAATGTTAATGTTGAAATATGTGCTATGCATGTGTGGACAAGTCAGTACCCTAATACTAAACGCTGGAACCAAATTAGGAGAAATCACTTTTGTTTCACTTGGATTAAGAGAAAGAATATGGGTAAAGATCTAGGAGAAAAGAGGCATATAACAGGCTACTTAAGCTCACTATGATTTTTGCTTTCAACTAGATTAATATTGTGTTTAAGGGTCTGACCAGCCTAGTGGATTAATAGGAAAGATTACATAAGAGTTTAGGACTAGAAACTTAATAATTATTTACTCTTTATAGTATTTATTTCCCTGAAAAGCCATTTGGGCAAACTTGTCTTAAGGATTAATAGTAGCTATGGCAAGGATAAGTGGTTAACACCTACTCTTTTTATATCAGAAAAGCACTTAGGTAAATATTTTATTTTATGTATTTGCTAATGTTAACTACTTTCTCTTACTTTATGTAAGCACAAGGTGACAATCCAACTCACTAATATCTTGCCTACACAGTGTGTGACATGCAAATGAGACAACATGATAAGTAAATGTCTGAATGAAAAAATAAATTTACAAAGTTTAAATATTCTGCACTTGATTTTGAAATCCACCACTTTTGTGAAACAATATTCTAGGTGTATCATCAAAAATGATTTCCTTATGTGTTGGCCAGAATGATTATTATATTTCTGTAGCATTATACGTATATTTCCAATAACTGAAATGAGTTTCTTATAAATACTCTTTCACTGTTATTTGCGTTTCCATTCCTAGCACTCAACAGCTAGCAAAGGAAAATGAGAGGGAATAAGAAAGAAAAGATGCAAGCAAGTGAGTCTTATGTCAGATGTCTTTCTTTGAATGTTCTCTTCTCACTGCTTTGCATGTTTATATCACCCTTTTCTAAAATGCATTTGCAAAAAGTATCTATGAAACATAGCATATGCTTTAGTATAAGCTGTTCTTGTTTGTTTTGAATATATCATCTTTATATCTTGACTAAACAAACTGTTTTGAAATTTCCTAAGCCATTCCAGTGAAACCCTAGGTTGCATTAGTGTTTCTTCCACTTCATGTCTCTACAGCATTTAATACTATCAACTACTTGATCTATGATGTGTCTGGAGTACTTCTCTATGCAGAAATCAACTCCTCCAGTGATAGGGGTGTAATATTGGTGTAGGGAGGAAAACTCCTGATGGTCTTTATGTTTTAAATCAAGTCAAACCCCCTTTTCCTTGCTTACCTTTTCCCAGGAAGACTTTGATGGTCCTTATTCTGTGGTCTGACAGGCACTTACAAAATTCCAGATACATCTTAGGTACTTAATGAGTATTTGTTAAAAAAAAAAAAGAAAAGAAAAGAAAACAGAATGAGCTAACAAAAATTTGCATGATTTAAAGAGTGATTCTTTAAGTTACTTTTTCCAGGAACATTGCACCTAAAAGACTTGCTAATGCTAAGTGTAACAGGAGATGATGGTTCTCTCACAGATCAGCTATTCAGTGGGTTCTAAGCAAGGGATCGCCAGAGGGAGGAGCCTGGAGGTATAGAGGAGGAAGAACTCATTGTGTATTGTGTGTGGGAGGACACTTTTGGTTTCTTAAAGATGGAAAGCAGATACTGTAATTGGTTCTTTATAAATAAATTTACTTTTATTGCCAAGATTTTTTCTATTATGTAATAAAAATGCTCAACTTGGACTTTGAAAGATAATTCTCTTTTTGCTATTATCTGTCAGCATATATTGTACATTGATGATTCCCAAGCCACACTTCAAGATGAAATAACTTTTAATTTAAAAAAAATTAACAAGGCAGTGATAAGGTTACTTCAGGATAAAAAATATTATGGGTCCAAAAATGTAGTAAAACCTCAAAATTGCCAGTTTTGGGATCTAGGAGTCAAAATTAAAAATAAATACTTTGTAAGTATTTACATTGAAAAATGAAGCCAAATTAATAAGTTCAAACAAATTCATGGTTTAAAAGGAATTTTCTTCTATAAAACAAAGGTAATATTCTGGATCTGGAAAAATGTTACAAAAATTATGGGTAAAACAAAAAAAATGATAAAAATAGCTAATACTTTTTATTTTAAAATGATTTTCTCAAATGCAGAATGAGAAAGAAAAGCTAAAGCTGCAAACTAGAGGAGTAAATAACATAGGTGAGAAGAAATGTATCTGTGGTATTTAGCTTTCCTCTAAAAGAATAATAAAAACATATTCCTTTAGTGAGCAGACACAATGCTTCTTTCTTATGTAGATACAATAAACTTTTTAAAATAGACTGAAGAAAATGTAAAATACTTTTCAAAATACAGACTCAGGGAATACAGTCTATCTTGTTACTTTTTTATGTCAACAAGGGAAAAGCAACAAATATAACATACAACGGAATCCCCATAAGGTTATCAGCTGATTTTTCAGCAGAAAAATTTTTCAGCAGGCTGGAAGGGAGTGGCAGGATATATATAAAATTATGAAAGGGAAAAACCTACAAACAAGAACATTCTACCTAGCAAGGCTCTCATTCAGATTCAAAGGAGAAATCAACAGCTTTACAGATAAGCAAAAGCTAAGAAAGTTCAGCACCAGCACATTAGCTTTGCAACAAATGCTAAAGGAACTTCTCTAGGCAAGAAACATAAGAGAAAAGAAGAAAAGAGGAAGGGGAGAAAAAAGACCTACAAAAACTAACCCAAAACAATTAAGAAAATGGCAATAGGAACATTTATATTGATAATTACCTTAAATGTAAATGGGTTAAGTACTCCAACCAAAAGACATAGACTGGCTGAATGGATACAAAAACAAGACCCATATATATGCTATCTACAAGAGACCCACTTCAGATCCAGGGACACATACAGACTGAAAGTGAAAGGACAGAAAAAGATATTCCATGTAAATGGAAATCAAAAGAAAGCTGGAGTAGCAATACTCATATGAGACAAAACAGACTTTAAAATAAAGATGTTACAAGAGACAAGGAAGGACAAGGATAATACATACTGATCAAGGGATCAATCCAAGAAGAAGATATAACAGTTGTAAATATTTATGCACCCATGATAGGAGCACCTCAGTACAAAAGGCAAATGCTAACAGCCATAATAGGGGAAATCAACAGTAACCCAATAATAATGGGGAACTTTAACATCCCACTTACACCAATGGACAGATCATCCAGGCAGAAAATTAATAAGGAAACACAAGCTTTAAATAACACATTAGACCAGATAGATTTAGTTGATATTTATAGGGCATTCCATCCAAAAGCAGCAGAATACACTTTTTTCTCAAGTGCACATGGAACATTCTCCAAGATAGAGCACATCTTAGGTCACAAATCAAGCCTCAGTAAATTTAAGAAAATTGAAATCATATCAAGCATCATTTCCAACCACAATGCTATGAGATTAGAAAACAATTACAGGGGAAAAAAACTGTAAACAATAAACACATGGAGGTTAAACAATAAACTAAATAACCAATGGTTCACTGAAGAAATCAAAGAGGAAATCAAAAAATTCCTAGAAACAAATGACAATGAAAAAATGATGACCCAAAACCTATATGATGCAGCAAAAGCAGTTTTAAGGATGAAGTTTATAGCAATACAATGTTTCTTGTTTCTAGCAAGAAACAAGAAAAATCTAAAATAAATAACCTAACCTTACACCTAAAGCAACTAGAGAAAGAAGTACAAACAAAGCCCACAATCAGTAGAAGGAAAGAAATCATAAAGATCAGAGCAGAAATAAATGAAATAAAGATGAAGAAAACAGTAGGAAAGATTAATGAAACTAAAAGCTGTTTCTTTGAGAAGATAAACAAAAGTGATAAAACTTTAGCCAGACTCATCAAGACAAAAAAGGAGAGGACTCAAATCAATAAAATTAGAAATGAAAAATAAGTTACAAAGGAAACCACAGAAATACAAAGGATCATAAGAGACAACTACAAGCAACTATCTGCCAATAAAATGAACAACCTGGAAGAAACTGACAAATTCTTAAAAAGGTACAACCATCGAGACTGAACTAGGAAGAAATATATCCTTTTGAAACTCTTCCGAAAAACTGCAGAGTGAGGAATACTCCCAAGCTCATTCTAAGAGACCCCTAACAACCTGATACCAAAACCAGACAAAGATATCACAAAAAAGAAAATTACAGACCAATATCACTGATAAACATAGACTCAAAACCGAATCCAACAACACATTAAAAGGATCATACATCATGATCAAGTGGGACTTATCCCAGGGATTCAAGGATTCTTAGACATATGCAAATCAATCAATGTGATACACCATATTAACAAATTGAAGAATAAAAACCATATGATTTTCTCAACAGATGCAGAAAAAGCTTTTGACACTTCAACACCCATTTATGATATCATTATATTATCGATTCAATTGATGACCAAGATAATGAATTCTTCTTAATCACAAAATGAAATTAAACATTTAATAACCATGGTAGAGTAGTTCTATATAGATTTCTATAATGAGTTCAGAAGATCTAAGATTAAAAACATTTCTATAATGAGTTCAGAAGATCTAAGATTAAAACCATTTGTATAAAAAGTGCATAATTTTATATGTGGTTGAAGTTTATTCCATTATAGAACCAAACTGTAGTAGATTCTATTTTTACCTTGATAAAAACATTATTTACATTTTACTTTTGGTGAAATATATTGAATAGCTGGGTGAGACTTATGGTAATCAAGAGCTAGTGTAATCATTTCATTAGTAACAAAATCAGAGGTATTTTTTTGGCCAGGATATATATGAAAAAAAATGGTTCAACCATCCCATGAGGTTGGTAATTTTATCTTCCTTTTATAGATAAGAAAACATAAACACAGAAAAGTTAAATAACACGTCCAAAGTCACATGCTGAATAAGTAGCAGACTCAGGATGGTTGTAAAGATTAAGTGAGATAATTCATGCGTGCACTCAACACACTGCCTGGAACACAGGAAACCTCTCTATATGTTAGCTATTACTTTTTTCAGCACCATAAATCTCATATAAATATTGGTGATCATAAAAGAATTGTAAGAAAAAAAATTAATTTTACTGCTAAAGTAAAAGACCTTAACATGAAAACTACTAAAATGCTGTTTGTGTGACCTTGGGGAGTAGGCAGTTGCATATTTGTAGATTAATAATTAACTAGTCCTTTAGAAAGGAAATCTTCATAGAAACTGTAAGTTTGCTAGGTTCAGTTGGGGAGGCCCAGAATGGTAAATCTTTAACTTAATGATAAATCTTGGAAAATAGGTAATGAACTCAGTCATATTATCTTTTTAATGAACACTGTGTCCTTAAGTCACATCTTCATGAGAACTTGCTAGTGAAATACAACAAAAGAAGTATCTATAGATCAAAGATGGTTGAATGCATTTAAAGGTTTTCAACAAAGAAACATTATTCTTCCAAACAGAAAGAAAATGTATAAACTCAGTCTCTGTCCAAAATCTGGATGGAGAAGAGTTGTTGTTATTATTTACTTGCTTACTCGTTGTTGTTGTTTTGTGTTCACAACTTTTGGAAATTGGAATAACCATTGCCAGCCATTGGTTATTGTAAAATCTTTCCTGATAATCCACATGAAATGCTCAGAGATTTGCCAAGAAATGCTGGAAAAAAAACTGGAAAGAATAAATGATTATTAAATAATTCAACTTCTTTAAACTTGTACATGGGGAAAAAATGTGCCATCATTTCAATCGCAGATGATGAAAATGACAATGCAAATATGATATTAACTAATATATGTCTTGGCTGAATTTTTAAATTTCTCTTCATGTAATTATATACTTTTAAGATTAAAGTTATACATTATATGTAAATCAAATGTGAATTAAATTTTATACCCCTGTAAGACTTCTGATGTAAATTTGTTACAAATAAGAAAAAATAAATTTTGGTAAGAAAAAAATTGTTCATAATATGTGCAAAAAGCCAGGCTTTGAGACATAAATTGAAATGGCTTTGGATTTAACTTTATTTCACTACAAAATACCTCAGGTTATCTAACTTGCATCATTTCTGTTACATATTTTGATATATAAATTAACAACTTTATAACTAAATATACATAGACTATACAGGGAGACTGTATATTTTGTACTCTACATAAATAGGAGAAAATCCCATCCAAAATTTGGTTCAGATGTCAAAACTGATGATGTCACACCAAGAGGATATGAAAAGATTTACTGCTTGCATAATTGAGGATTTCCTGGAGAGAGCCAGGCAGTCCCTTAAAACAGGTCTGAAAAGGCTTGAGAAAGGAGATGGGTTTGTGATTTTCATAGTGGATGGGGTTGGAACTAAGGCGACGTAGGTTGAATTTCCCTCTAGTGCCAAAGGAGGAAGCACCCAGGATTTCTTACCAGCTTTCCCAGATGCAAGATACAAGGGGAAGAGAGAGAAATGAGGTTTAAAATCTGTCATCTGTTACACAGAAAAAAAAAAAAAAATAGGGTCAGACTTTTTGTTACAAGGGACATAAAATTCCTCCACGAAGTTTAATAGCTGCATGGAAATGTTTTCAAAACATTGAAAATTACATAAACTTTTTGGAAAACTTATTATAAAAGATTATGAGCACAACACCCTCATAAATTCCTTTCTTCCTCTCATCCTCTTTCTCTGTCTCTCACTTTCTTCTTTTCTCTATTTTTTTCTTCTGCTCTTCCATTTTTAATTAACTGATAGCCTACATTTCTTCTGTTTTTGTGAAACATATCATTCAGTAGAGAGAAAATAGACTCTAAATTAATAATTACACAAATAACTGTTCATAATTACTATAAACACTATATAGAATTTTAGGTGCTATGGAAACATATAATATGGATTTGAGAAGGCGTCCCTGACTAAATGACCTAAACATTGAGACCTGTGGATTAGTTATCTTTGGCAAGTGCATAGCATGATGATTATGGATGGTGGGAGCAGGGCTCCAATTTTTTTTTTTTTTAAGATGTTGAGGATAGGAATTTATTAATTAATTAATTAATTTTTGCTGTGTCGGGTCTTCGTTTCCATGCGAGGGCTTTCTCCAATTGTGGCAAGCGGGGGCCACTCTTCATCGCAGTGTGCGAGCCTCTCACTATCGCGGCCTCTCTTGTTGAGGAGCACAGGTTCCAGACGCGCAGGCTCAGCAGCTGTGGCTCACGGGCCCAGTTGCTCCACGGCATGTGGGATCCTCCCAGACCAGGGCTCGAACCTGTGTCCCTTGAATTAACAGGCAGACTCTCAACCACTGCGCCACCAGGGAAGCCCCCAACTTTTAAATGACAATTTAACCATCATTAATTTTACATAAATCATCATCTACCTCACTAGTTTCTTGTATATTCTGCTATAACCTTAGTATAGATATTAATTGACACTTTTCCTTTTTTAAGAACAAAAATCCATTTGCTTGTTATCAAAAATGAAAGGTGGGCTTCCCTGGTGGCGCAGTGGTTGAGAGTCCGCCTGCCGATGCAGGGGACACGGGTTCGTGCCCCGGTCCAGGAGGATCCCACATGCCGCGGAGCGGCTGGGCCCATGAGCCATGGCCCTGGAGCCTGTGCATCTGGAGACTGTGCTCCGCAACGGGAGAGACCACAACAGTGAGAGGCCCACGTACCGAAAAAAAAAAAAAAAAAAAGAAAGGTAATAAAAAAGAAAACAGAAAAAAATAAGGTAAAAGGAAATTTTTTTTTATTTTAAATCATTCTATCCCATTTCCAGTACAATACTTATAAATTATAGATGGTCAATAAGTATTGGTGGAATAAATGATTGAATATATAAATGTTAGGGAAATAAAAGAAGGCTAAATATAGGAATATTTAATTACAGGAATATTTAATTATGACTTTTATGAAAGTCATCAAATATAAATTTTAAAATAGATGTATAATCTCCCAAAACTGAATCAGGAAGTAATACAAATCAATTTTCAGTTGGATTTTAAATCTAAATGTGAAAGTTTTAAATCTGTTTAGAAGAAAATAGAAAAATTGCTTTATGAATTTAGCATAGACAAATATTTCTTTAAGATTACACAAAATGCACTAATCATAAGAGAAATGTATATATATATATATATGTATATATATATATATATATACATATATATATATATATACACACACATAATTTGTTTGTTTTTCTCTGTTTCTCTGGTAGAACCTGGACTGATAATCTCTGATACTATCAAATGATCTATATCCAGAATATACAAAGAACTCCTAAATATAAACAGCAAATAATCCAATTTTAAAAAGGCAAACAAACCTTGAACATTTCATAAAAGGGTCTATCTAAATAGGAAATAAGCATATGAAGGGACCCTTAACTTTACTAACTTTATTAACATTACTAGTTCTCAGATAAAGGTAAATTACAACCACAAAGAGTTACCTTACACAGCCACCAGAATGGCTAAAATGAGAAAGACAGACAATATCAAATGCTGATGAGTAAAGTAAACAGAAATTCTCATATCCTGCTTGTAGTAGTATAATTTAGAACAATCACTTTGGAAAATGTTTTCTAGTATTTACTAAAGCTGAAAATACAAATAATCTATAACTCATCAACTTTACTCCTGGCATATATGGGACTGAAATGCATACATATGTTGATCAAAATACATGAAAAAGTATCATGGACAAACAATTTACAATAGTCAAAACATTAACAATAGATTAAATAAATAAATTATGACCTATTCACACAGTGGAATAAATGGAAATAAGCAAACTATATCAAACTACATAACTATATAGAGCAGCATGGAAGACTCACCCAAATAATAAGAGGAGAATCCAGGAATCAAAGATTATCTGCTTTATGAGTTCATTCAATCCAAGTTTAAAAACAAGAAAATTGATTTCTGACATTGGATGAGGCTAACGGTTACACTTAGTTGGGGCAGTGACTATAAAGCAATAAAGTAGATTAAAGAATGTCAGTTATTTTCTATTTCATAATCTGAAAGACAGTTACAACGGTGTGTCACCAGTTTATTAAACTGTACTTTTATTATTTATGTACATTTCTGTATATATGTTATATTTTATTTAAAGTTTAATAAAAATAGAGAAATACTTTTTTATTTTTTAAACAGGTCAATGTATAGTAATGTCTGTAAAAAGATGAAGAATATCAATATTTATTTACTGTTTCAGTTCTGATTTAAGACTACAGGCAGAGCAATTATGTATACATGTGTATGAACAGATGTATTTAGCTTGTAGGTATAGAAATAGCTTTCAATAAACTCTATATTTGTATTTAAAAAAAAATCTTCATTCAAGTTTCATATTTGACCAGTGCAGAATGATAGTGGACTATCATACATTTAATCAGGTGGTGACTTCAATGGCAGCTGCTCTTCCATTTGCGATTTTATTGCTAGAGCAAATAAACACATCCCATGGTACCTCTGGCACCTTGTATCAACTGTTGATGTAGCAAATCACTTTTTTCTCTATATATGGTTAGTGAAGGGCTTCCCTGGTTGTGCAGTGGTTGAGAATCCGCCTGCCAATGCAGGGGACACGGGTTCGAGTCCTGGTCCGGGAAGATCCCACATGCTATGGAGCAGCTAAGCCCGTGAGCCACAACTACTGAGCCCACGTGCTGCAACTACTGAAGCCCACGTGCCTAGAGCCTGTGGTCCCAACAAGAGAAGCCACCACAATGAGAAGCCCGCGCACCACAAGGAAGAGTAGCCCTGGCTTGCTGCAGCTAGAGAAAGCCCCTGTGCAGTAACGGACACCCAACACAGCCAAAAATAAATAAATAAATTAATTAATTAAAAAAATACTTAGTGAAGATCATCAGAAGTTTGCTTTTAGCTGGTAGGGCCAAGATTAACCTTCAATGTCCTACTTGCATGCTTGGCTACGGATTAACCTTCCAAGTCCTAATTCCAGGCTGTATCGACTCTCCAGCTCTGTGTCATTCAGTGAATAGGTCAGAGCAGTATGCCCAAATGAGACAGACATTTTCTCCAAAGTCCAAAGAGGTCCAATAGACGTTTTGATTATTTCTTAGTGATAGGAGGGACAATATGCAGCAACTTATCTTTTATCTTCCAAAGATTCCTAAATGTGCTCCATACCAGCAATGTAGTAGGCACTTGTTTTTTTTTTTGTTTTTTTTTTGTAGGATTTATTTCCCACCTCTTGTCTCACATATGCTTTATTATTTTGTCTACAGTAGTTGCTACTTCCTGCTCACCAGATCTAATCAGATTTATATTACCAGCAGGTTTTCATTCCTTCACTTTGTGATATGATTCTAATCCATTGAACTTTGTTGACATATTCATATTTAATACAAGTCCAAAATAAGATGTTTAAATCATGAGAGAATCTATCATGATTTTCCCTCATGAATCTATTGTGTTTTATTTCTTTTGTACCTGGTTAAACAATAAACTTGGCTCAATAGATCTGAATAGAAAACATGAACTATTATTCTTGCTCTTCAAATCTGAAAAAAATATATAATCTAAAATAATAAGCAGACACCTTTTCATTTTCTTTTCAGAGTAGGTGCTATCCCATGAAAATATTTCTTTATTCTTAAGTATTTGTATACTCATACTGCTTTTTATTTGAAACCAAATAGCAAATCTTCTGAGGTAAGAATGATACTTTGAACTACTCCTTATGAATATTTATAACTATATAATAAAAAGGCACTAACATTTTATATTTAATTTTAGAGTGCTGATAATATCAAGATTCAAACATTAGGACTGTAAATTTTAGTCATATTTTGTACTTTTAGCATATCCTCAGTCTAAGAAGCAGTATGTCAAGAATTGCTTTAGACTATAAAAACAAGGTTAAGAACTAATTGCCAGAGATGTCTAGAATTATTAGCTTTTCTAAGACAAGAGGAAATATGGAAAGCAAAGGCAAATACAGATAAAAATTGGCCAAAATATTCAGCCAAAAAGAAGTGATCACACAATTGTCTCATGTATAATTCCCCCAAAAAATAGAAAACATCCAGAATCAATATTGTCAATCATTATTTTAGCACATGATAAAATATATTTATGAATTTAACTGATCAATTCAGGAATGCTATATTTATTTATAGAAAAATTAGTTGACATAGCTTTCAGCACAAACTTAGGACATGCAAGAACATCAAGTTAAATCACAGAGATTCTAAGGAGTAAAGAATGTATAGTTTCACATGGTTAAAAACTGAGCTAGATTGATGTGGATTAAAAATTGTGCACAGTAAAAGTTTTAAAAATGTAATTATTAGTAAAATGGACAGATCTTAGTTTTGTTTATATGTGAAAGAGTACAATGAATATAAAAGAGAAATGAGATACAGATCAACATTTTTCTTAAAAAATAGGAATAGCTGTTTTATTATTTTCCTAATATTTTAATGAAACATTCAACAGATAAATAGATTAAGCTAAATTCTATGTTCTCTTTCTCCTCACCACTCCACTCCCAAAATAATTGTATTTCCTGGAGGACACTTGGATTATTATCTAACATTTAAAGTCATACACAGGTTGTGCTATAATGTAACAAGAGCAAGTTCATAATTTTCACCACCTCCTCATCAAAGAAATTTTTGCAATCCAGCTACTGATATGAATGAAAGAATGAATGAAAATGGAAGATGTGACTCTCAGTAAAACCAACTCTTTCATTCCACCACATGGAGAAAATATTTGTGTGTGTGTGTATAACTTCCTTGCCCCATAAACTGTAGACTTCATTGTGGGCAGAACCTCTCAGGCCTCTTCTTTAACAAGCATGAGTGCTTTCATTCTAGTTGCGTTGCCTTGTCAGGGTGGATGACCTATTTCTGCTATGATAGCATCTACTACTCCTGTATCCTTTAGAACTTTAAGTGTAGCAGTAGTCTACACTGTCTCCACTCCAATGCAGTATTATGTTTAATTTATTATGTTGGCCAGAGGAAGACAGTTTCAGACATTTCCTCTCGGCTTTCTCACTAAGATAGCTTTTCCCCATTGAGATAACTCTTAATTCAATATGGGGGTTGCTCCAGCTGTCAAGTATATCAATCTCAATTATGAATTCAGGGACTGAAGAAATGATCACTGGGTAGATCCAAAAGCTCAGTGAACCCACTGTATGCTGGATTTGGTGCCAGGAATCCATTTACTACCCAACCCTAATTTAGGCACACTTAAACAGTTGAACCATATAAGGTTTTATGTTGCTGAACTGACATCAAATGTAACAGGTAACGTAGTTTCAGTGAGAAATTTTCTGCGTTGCCTGGCAATTATATGCCCCCTTTTAGGTTTAGAACCTCCATACCTACAGAGTCCAGATTTTGTGACAGAAAACAAAATTCACCAATGAGGCACTGAAAATGATGGCAAAGCCTACTTCCACTCATTGGTTCCTAGGGCCATGTATCCTTCCTCCTGAGGATGCAACACCATATGAGAACCTAGTTTCTTAAATACATTGTGACCTGAATGATAGCACTACATAAAATTTGAGTAATACTATAATATTTACACTCGCATATGTTCATCCGCGTATGTTCATCTACATGACTTTACACAGATCTCCTTGTCTCTAATCTTATAACCCTTTCCTTTCCAGATCCCTGACCTGACAGCCAAGCATTTTGCCATTTCCCAGGCTCAGACCCTGTCATTATAGACCTGCCTTAGCCGATCATTACATCATTTTTAAAATTTAGCCACTCTGATTACTCAATCCTATGTTTGGTGTTCATCTTCTTCTTTTCTCCTTGTAAAATATCAGAGAAAGTCTCTGGCCTTCACACTTAGTTTTTAGTTATTTGTTAAGCTTTCCATTTTTCTTCTGTAGAGTATCAGTATCACTTAATAACAACCAGCCTATTCTATTTTCCTTGTATGGAAATTTTCTATCTCCTCTTTCTTCTCACTCCTGCATCCTCATATTTTTACAGTTCCTATATCACTGCACAGACCAGAGTCTTTCTTTTTATTGAACATTCTCTCCAGTCACCATCTGTGAAAGTTTTAGCAATTGAGCTGTCAATTTTTTCCCAGGACTACCCTAACCCACAAAACCCCTAACATAGTGTCCTTGTTGCCAGCAGATGAGTCATCAAGCTCCCCAATTCTATCTCACTCTCTGCTTTCTCAAATGACTCCTGGAACATCTGTGTCAGTTTTGTCCTCTGGAAAGGAGAGGCTGACATAGAGTTAAAAGTACAAAAAATTGAGGGGGTGTATTATACCTGAAAAAGAAAATAAAGAAAGTAAATTTTGGCAAGAGGAGTTGTTGGATCATGAAGTAAATGTAGAAAAGTCTCTGCTAGGTCAAAGGAGAGCTTTCCAGCAAAGATTACCTGTAAAATGCACGTCACATTATGTTTAACGCCAGGTGCATGTATCTCAGTCCCGTTTGGTCATTGGCTAGGGCCATCCCTAGAAGATTATAATCTAAACTCAAAAGCAAAGGTAAATCAAAAGGAGGTAAAAGAGGCTGTCAACTACCCAAATTCCTCCAAAGTTTTTCAAAAAGACCCTTCTTGAAGAAAGATCTGGGCAGTACATTTCTGTTTGCTTTAAGTAAACTGTCAACGTTCATATGACTAGGAAGTGGAGAAGCCTCAGAAGTTTAACAAAATGCATAACTGTAATATTCATATGAATAAATTACCAAAACCAAAAAAAAAATCTCATAATGTAAGCCTGGTTTGACACTTCTGTTCAAAATCCAATATTTATTTAATCTATGGTTGCTTTTAGCCAATTATATGCTGTCAGCCTGACAAAAATTACAACTGTTACTTGTTTTTATTCTCCTTAGAATTAATTTACCATTTTGTTCAATATATAGTAACAGCTTGAGGTTTTAGAAAATAAGACCAAACAATCTAACCTCGAGATAATTATGTTTTCTGGTAATTGATTGACATAAATTAATATAAGTCATCTGTGTTTTTCAACAGGAAAACATTTTTGAGACAATAACAGTGTTTGGAAAAAATTGGAAAATTTATTTTTTTAATTTATAAAGTGAACTTAAATATGTATTTCCCTTTGCTGCCACCATTCTGGGAGGAGAGGTAACTTTCCATGTAGTTCTACCAACATATAAATTTATGAATTTGTAACTTTGAAGATATACTATAATTCAATGGAGATTAGAATTATTCAGTAATAGTTTTAAAATCTTTACTATCTCTTAGTCAAAAATTTTAAATTTCATGTAATTTTCAATGTTTCAGTTTACTCATCTATAAAATGCAGGTAATAAATCTCCCTCTCAGTATTGCTGGGTTCTAGACTGAGATCACTGTGCCGTATATGTAACATTTTTATATGTCTCTTTTTCTTTCCTATCCTTCTATCTTCATATAAGCCTGAGTCCTTAGATCTGTTAGTATAGACTGGAAAAAAAATGAAGATAAGTCATTTTAGAATACTGTAGCATTGCTCTTCACTTCTTTTCTGTACCCTGCCTATTCACAATATATGTCCCTTGGGGAGACAGAGAATAAAAATGAAGTTTAATGGTTTCATAACAATTCTTGATTTAGCATTATATTTCTGTGTGTATGACTATAGTATCATTTGGATAATCAAATTAATCAAATGAAGAATACTGCATTCTACTTTCCATCAGGTGACTATTCATGGTTAAAAACTTCAAATATTGTATCTATCAATTTTTTACCAATTTTGACATTATTTTAAGATGATTTTGTTATAAACTTAAGATGTTTCAATTTACTGAAAGCACATCATTATGATTCTGAAGCTATCTTCTAGGCAAGAACTTATATATGGATTTTTTAAGGCAACATATAGAATAAAGCAGTTAAGAAAGAAAAAAAGAAAGAACAAAATCTTAACAGTCTTCAAGGCATGTCCTAGAGCAAATTGATATTACAGTGTGAAGTTATATGGGATCTATTTCCTTGGGACCTGTTTAAAAATATTTTTTAGCTTACTAGTTATTTCTTAGTAAATATAGTGTAACATAACAGATGATAAGCTATTTTAGTCTTAATAAACTTCACTATTTAAAATAAGATATGTCTAATTTCCAAATATAATAGTATATCTTTATTCCAAAACTTGATTTATTTCTCTATTGACAGAGTTTATTCCTGCTCCATATTGACCTACATTCATCAACACTGTGTCAATAAAACTGCTTTTTTGTTTCAAAATTTAACTGTAGCAACATATATTTATTCATTACTCATGTTTAAGTATAGAACTAAGTGATTTATCATCTGGTCTTAACATATCTAGAGAAGCAAAACAAAAACTGTACAGTTTTATTGTAGGAATTAAATCACTCATTTATTTAAAAATTATTACCTACAAATTATTTTTAGGTAATAATTTTGGTAAAATTCCTTCCAGATATTTCTGGTATTCTCTTGCAATATAGCCTAATATAAATAACATAACAAAATACATGATAACACATAAAATATAATTTTGTGTAACTCTAATTTTCACACGGTTTATATCATACCTTTAATAAGAATTGATTTATATGATACATACTAGTTGTGACCTTGCTTTTCATTTAATGACTTTTTGTACATTAAATCCCCTATATACAAATGAATTCCATTCTGAGAGCATGTTCATAAGTCCAATTTGTTCGTAAGTCCAACAAAGTTAGCCTTGGTACCCAACTAACACAATCAGCTATATTGTACAGTACTGTAACAGGTTTATAATAATTTTTGCACAAATAATACATAAAAACAAACAAACACAAAAAGTAAAGAAAACATTTTTAATCTTGCATTACAGTACATTTGAAAGTACAGTAGTACAGTACAACAGCTGGCATACAGGGGCTGGCATCGAGTGAACAGGCAAGAAGAGTTACTGACTGGAGGAGGGAGAGGAGGTGGGAGATGGTAGAGCTGAAGGAATAGGAGACTGAAGGCATGCTGCAATTTCACTCAGTCCTGACATTGATAGCAAAGGTTCTGGTTCCTTGCTGGATTCAGTTCTATCTACCCTCTTGAAAAAATGATCCAGTCATGTCTGGGTAGTAGCTTTTTTTTTCTTCTCATCATAGATGACACGGTAGTACTGGATTGCCTTCTGAAAGGCTGCTGCAAACCTCATGTACTATTCTACATTCGGGTCCTGTGCCTCAAAAACTAACAGTGCCTTCTCAAATAAAGGAAATTCCCTTGCCATTTCCTGTGTCATGAATCTCTTACACTTGCTTCTGGACATCCTGGTCTTGAAATAAAGATACTATACTACTGTACTATATAAAGTACTGTACAGTAAAGTATACAAAGCACAACCACTTGTAGAGGATGGACATATATGACAATGTACACCAGACACATGAACTAACTTATGGATTAGATATGCAAATGCACTTTCACAACTTTGAAAGTTCACAACTTGAAGGTTCATATGTGGGGGACTTATTTATACATATTTCTATGTCAATAAATACAGATTTACATCATTTTATAGGCTACATAATTTCTCATTCTTTTCATGTATGATCATATATATGTGTTCATGTAAATTGATCCCATTGTTTAATAGTTCAAACAAAATTGGATAAAAATCCCTAAATATTTATATCATGCATAAATATGAATATCTATATATTCATATTTAGATATTCATATAGAATACGAATATCTATATCTGTATCTATATCTATATGTATCTATCTATCTATCTGAGAAAAGTTTCCTCAAATTCAGATGCTTATGATTTTCTGCAATGAATGTAACCAGGAAATACTCAAGTCCAAAAAATCAATAATTTTATTTTATAAGTGATGATAGCCAAAACCAGCATATTGTGATTCTGAGATTTCTATGTGAACCTGAACTTTTGTTTATTACTTCAGAGAATGGTATGTATTTTGAAGACTTATTTAATTATTTGTTTTAAAATTTTGAGAATAGAAAGACAAAATGGCCAGGCCACATGCAAAAAGATTTACAAAGTATTGAACTTATAATGTGATATTTTAGAAAATATCAAAATAGTAAATTGATATGAAACTCTACTAAATATGTAACTGGCGATGAAAACAAAACTAGAATAACACTTAAAATAAAGAATAATAGCTTACAGATTTAATCTAAGTACTTGATATGAGTAATTATTCATATGTAGTTAGCATATCATTATGTAAAAATCCAGATTGTTTAAAAAGTATTGGGTTTTCAGGAGTAGCTAAAGATATTACAGCTAATCAAGTATATAATCAAAGATTCTTATTCCTTCTAACTTTTTGTTCCATCATGCATACAATTTAGCTTTTGTCTTGGGTATATGTAAAAGGAAGTTGTGGAGAAGTAGGATTTGTGTTTTGAAAGAAAAACCTTCCTCTAAAATGCCTAGCAGACTTCTACCTATATCTTATTGGCCAGAAAAATGTCACATGGGTCATTCCTATCTGAAAAGGAGTCTGGGAAGGCAAATATGTTTAACTGGGTATGTTTTTATGCACAATCAAAATCAGTGGTCTCGGGACTTCCCTGGTGGTGCGGTGGTTGGGAGTCCGCCTGCCAGTGCAGGAGACATAGGTTCAAGCCCTGGTCCAGGAATATCCCACATGCTGTGGCAACAAAGAGTGGCCCTGCTCACAATGACTGGAGAAAAGCCCTTGTGCAGCAAGGAAGATCCAACACAGCCATAAATAAATAAATAAAATTTAAAAAAAATCAGTGGTCTCTTAGTAAGGAAGAAAGCAACAAATACACATAACAAACAAGAATAGCTCTATCTCTAGTAAATAAATTGAATTTTTAATTAAAACATTTTCACAAAAAAAATTCTCATGCTCAGTGGCTTTACTGGTGAATTGTACCAAATGTTTAAGAAAACAATGCTAATTTTACAAAATCTCCTCTAAAACATTGAGGATGAGGGAATATACAACTAATTTTATGAGCCCAGAAATACTGATATTAACACCAGGCAAAGACCATACAAGAAAAGAATACTATGGTACAATATCTTTCATAACGTAGAAGAAAAAATTCTTGCAAATTTTTAGCAAATTAAAGCCACAATATATGAAAATTTTCATCAATCATGATAAATTTGGGCTTATTTCAGGAATTCAGAGTGAAAGTCTGAATGTTGTTCTCCCAAGGTCAGAAACAAGGCAAGGATGACTGTTCTCAACACTTCTACTCAACATAGTACAGGATGCTCTAGCCAGTGCAATAAGCAAAAAAATAAATTAAAAAAAAATAGGAAAGAAAAGAATAGAAATGTCTTTATTCAAATATGACACAATCATCTACATAAGAAATGTTATGAAATCTATAAATTAGCTACTACACCTACTAAGTGACCTTATCAGAACTGCAGGACAAGATCAACCTATGAGAAGCAATTGTGTTTCTGTATCCTAACAATGATTCCAACAACTGGAAAGAAAAAGTAAAAATAAAAATAAAAATACTAAGTTACAATAATATCTACAAATGTGAAATATTTAAGGATAAATCTGACAAAATATGTGAAATAATTTTACACTGAAAACTACAAAGTGTTATGGAAAGAAATTAAAGAATACAGGTTGACCCTTGACCAATATGGGTTTGAACTCAGTGTATAAATGGCTATTTTTCAGTAAATATGTAACATTACTAGAATCCATGAATGGGGAATTGTGGATATAAAGGGCCAACCGTGTCTTCCAGATAAATTTTATGTTCTTATAGAGAACAAATTATTCTATAGAATTAAAAATATTCCCCCCCCATTGCCCAATTACTAGTAACTAGAGTTAAGATGAAACCATATATTGATTTAAGAAGAAAAAAACATTTGTACTACGTTTAGATTCTTCCTTTCATAAATTAAATTCTCTCAATTTGTGCAATTTTTCTTTTCTCACATTTTTAACAGTTTGTATTTCCCTACTGATTATTTTGATCATTTAAAAAATGTTTAGTTTTTTCATAAACGTCTATTATCTTTAATCAACTGTTTTGTTTTCTTGTTATTGAATCACATTATTCTCAAATAGAAATGATTTTTACTTCTCTTATCAAATATTTATGTTTTATTATTTTCTCATGTTTTATGACATTGACCAGAAATTTGAATATGATTGACTTTGGTATATTAATTATTCTTTTTGCTCCTATTTTTATGGGGACAATTTACTCTTTCATAATACTGTGGAGTTTAAAGCTCATACTTCTTTTATTTTTTTTAATTTATTTTATTGAATTATAGTTGATTTACAATGCTGTGTTAATTTCTACTGTACAGCAGAGTGATTCAGTTATACATATATATATATATATATATATATATATATATATATATTCTTTTTTATATTATTTTCCATTATGGTTTATCCCAGGATATTGAATATAGTTCCCTGTGCTATACAGTAGGACCTTGTTGTTTATCCATTCTATATATAATAGTTTGCATCTACTAATTCCAAACTCCCAATCCATTCCTCCCTCACCCACTCTCCCACTTGGTAATCACACATCTGTTCTCTATGTCTGTAAGTCTGTTTCTGTTTTGGAGATAAGTTCATTTGTGTCATATTTTAGATTCCACATGTAAGTGATATCATATGGTATTTGTTTATCTCATTCTGACTTATTTCACTTAGTATGATAATCTCTAGGTCCATCCATGTTGCTGCAAATGGCATTATTTGATTCTTTTTTATGGTTGAATAGTATTCCATTGTATATATGTACCATATCTTCTTTATCCATTCATCTCTTGATGAACATTAGGTTGTTTCCATGTCTTGGCTATACTGAATATTGCTGCAGTGAACATTGGGGTACATGTATATTTTCAAATTATAGTTTTCTCCACATATATGCCCAGGAGTGAGATTGCAGGCTCATATGGCAATTCTATTTTTAGTTTTTTGAGGAATCTCCATACTGTTCTCCATAGTGATTGCACAATTTATTGATACATTCCTCCCAACAGCATAAGAGGGTTCCCGTTTCTCCACACCCTCTCCAACATCTGTTATTTGTGGACTTTTTTTTTTAACATCTTTATTGGAGTACAATTGCTTTACAATGTTGTGTGAGTTTCTGCTGTATAACAAAGTGAATCAGCTATATGTATACATGTATCCCCATATCCCCTCCCTCTTGCGTCTCCCTCCCACCCTATTTGTGGACTTTTTAATGGTGGCCATTCTGACTGGTGTGAGGTGGTATTTCATTACTGTTGTTTTGATTTGCATTTCTCTAATATCAATAATTAGTGATGTTGAGCATATTTTCATGTGTCTATTGGCCGTCTGTGTATATGCTTTGGAAAAATGTCTATTTAGGTCTTCTGCCCATTTTTCAATTGGCTTTTGTTGTTGTTGTCATTGTTGTTATTGAGTTGTATGATAAAGTTCATACTTTTTCTAGAGAAACAATCTAGACTTGCTCATTTTTGGTCAGTATATCTTGCGGGAAATTGACCTAAATTATTTAGGGTCTGAAATAAAATCCACCTACATATTTCTAGACAGAGTATTTTCTAAATCAACTCATCAACATTTGCTCAATCTAGATTCAGTGACATCTTTCTGTATTACAAATATCTTCAGTTCATAATTCAAATCTTCTACCTTCTTGTATGAATCCTTCAAAAGCTCCTTCTGTAGTTCATTTTATTAATAGCTCTAGTTTTGTCCAAATGAATTTATTCTATTTCAGATTTTTATATCCCAGAGTTTTTAAAAGCATATCTTTTAATAACATTTACAAATTGTATTTTATATCCAGTTGTGTTCTGAAATCATTTCTGCTTTTTTTTTCTTTTCTGGGTCCATAAATACCTAGGAATAAATTTAAGCATTCATAATTCAGTCAGGGAAATTCATTCATTAAAAGCTAGTCATTTTTTCTACTAAAATTGACTTTTCTACCAGAAACAGAGTCACTATATATAGCCACAGCAAATTAAGTCAGGGATCCATTGATCATTCAGCCTACTTTTGTCTTTGTATTTTCTTTTATTCCTTTGTTATAATTTAAATGAATGTCTGCGTCCATTCTAACCTTGACTTCATTATATTATCCAAACTTCTGGTCAAAGCCCTCTTTCTCTAGGATATTCAAAGTATTTTGATTGGTTGGGTAAAATGTATGATAAAACCATATCTGAATTTTTAAGTATTTTTTATTGTAGTGGGATAATATTTCATCATTTTCTGATTAACAATAAGCTAAAGAACCAAGCAAAAAGGTGCAGTTTTTCATTACTCAAATGTCTTAATACATTGTAGACACTCAGTTTAAATGTTTTCTTCTCTATTATTCAACCTTTTTTCCTGTAAGCCTATGATTAATAATGTTTATTCAAATTGCACTTAACTTCTAGTCATGCAACTTTGACTTCCACATATATTTGTGATTTTTCTTTCTGTTTCACATGACAATTTTTCTCAAACCCTTTCCTAGCTATCATAACAAACTTCTAGAACTGTTACTGCTTTCCTTTCTCAGAAATTATTTAACATTATACACCTAGTTCTGATCCTTATTAACCAGGTAAACAGTTATTATTTGTCCCTTTTGATATGTTTCTGTACCTCATATTCAGTGTCTATTTAGGAAGATCAGAATTATTTGTAGCAAGTATATCCTCTCTTCAATGTCTACAGAAAAACTAGAAGAATTACTGCCATTTTAATACTTATGACAAAATTTATTTGAGATGGAATCAAAGTACTAGTTCATTTATTCATATCTTAAGCACTCAATAAATATTCCCTTATGACTAAATGAATTAATATATAATTATTGAACATCAACTCTATAAAAACATAAAATACCACAAAACTCACTTCCCTGTCCACGAAGAGTTTATAATCAATAATATTGATGATGGTTACTTCTGTTATTTTTTTTTTGTCTTAAATAAGTTTTTCTTGAATAAATTAGCAAGTTCTTATTCCACATTTCAATTAAACCACTGATATCGGTCAAGGATGAGAAACTGTAATCTGTGTGCCTAATAGAGCCCACATTCTACTTCTGTAAATAAAATATAATTGGAGGAAATTTCCACCATTATAAAAAATATATTCCTTATAGAGGCATACATGCTGCAATGGCCAAGTTTATTAGTTGTAATAGCGACCATATGACTTAATATATTTACTATTTACCTCTTTAGAGAAAAAGTTTCCAGACCCCTGGTTTTGATGACACAGTTTCAGTTATATGCTTATTTTAAGAAATTGCTATATTATGACTTTGTAACCTAAGATAATGTTTTTATGTAAGAGAAACAGCATGCTTAGTTTGCTGTCAACTTACTTTTCCAAGTGGATGCTACTGAGACAACATAATGGATTTTTTTTATAATAAAGCACATAACAGAGCTTGGTTGGGGAGATTCCTAGAAAGATAGGCAGCAAATTGACATGTTGAGTAATATGGGAATGTTACCTATCAGTTGGAAATCACTTAAAGTTAATTAAAGTATAAATAAGAGATACATGAAAGAAGGCAATTATATATTCTGAGTACCAAACATATGGCAGGAACTGTTCTATCTCTAGATACCTAAGTGCACTCCACTTTTAAATCTTACCCCAATTCAGCTGTGAGATATATAGAATTATTCTCATATTTTAAAAGAATGAAGAATCGCAAGGAAATTTTAATCAGTAACTGTACATTTTTAAATTTATCAAATGTTATCTCTGATTTACGTACACTGTTTTGAACTTTGCACACATTGTTATATTACATTTACTATTTTATCTTATTTAATACTGATAATAGTTTAATAAAATAATTAAGACTATTCTCATATTATCTACTCAGAGTGAGTGACTAACAATTTATCCAAAGTGAAAGTGGGGAAGCCAATATTCAAAATAATTCTATTTGACTCTAAATATATTTACCTTGTCAAATTATTTGCTGAAACACCTTATCTTAGTCCTTAATTAAGAGTCACAGGTTAAATAAGTTTAAATAAGTGAAATGAGTTTTAAGAGTTTTGGTGTGCCAACTTGAGAAGAGAAATCAGGCTTACCTGATTCAAAAGCCAAGTATTTTCCATTGAGATCACTTTATTAAGGAGGAGGCTGCTGAAACATTACTTAAATTATGCTTGCTATTTGAAGGGCACTGATAATGCTACTGTATCTTATATTTTCTCACCTGTGATAAAGACAGTAGTATAAAGTGATTAAGAGTTTTAACTTCGGCATGAGGTTCCCTAGGTTCAAATTATTGTTCTATGATTCTCGGACTATATGGTCTGGGGAAGTTACATGAACTCACTCTGCATTTGTTTTCTCATCTTTTAAATGGTGGTAACAATAGTGTCTACTTTGTAGGAGTTTATTGAGATAGAGTAAAGTAGTGTGTATAAAGGATTTAGGGGAGTATTTCTATTGCTTTCTTCCTTCCTTCCTTTCTCAATTTTTTTTCCTCTCTTCTCTTTCATTTCATTCTTTTCTTCCTTCTTTCCTCTACTTGATTTTCCATGTATTAAGATTCACTTTTCTTTTTCCATTTGAACACAAGCATTTTAATTTCAGGTTAGTTGAAAATCTAGCACTTGGCTTGCATGGGCATCAGTATATGAATTATACCTACTTAAATATATATTTAACTTATTTACTAACTACTAAAAATTGAATCTTTGAAATATTTAATTTAACTTGTCTAAAGATTATATGATTCAAACTAAAATACATATTGATATAATTTATGTTGACATAAGTGTATAAAAATAAGGTGTTGAATTTACATAACAAGCCAGATTGATATTTTCATTATTGTAAGTTCACAATAATTGTTCAATGTTCATTTTTAAACAAATATTTCATAAGAAGTAATGTAAGACTTGAGCAGAAGCAAGAAGAGCTACAATCCTGCAGCCTGTGGAACAGAAACCACATTCACAGAAAGACAGAAAAGGAAGAGGACTATGTACCAGATGAAGGAACAAGATAAAACCCCAGAAAAACAACTAAATGAAGTGGAGATAAGCAACCTTCCAGAAAACTAATTCAGAATAATGAAAGTGAAGATGATCCAGGACGTCAGAAAAGAATGGAGGCAAGATTGAGAAGATGCAATAAATGTTTAACAAAGACATAGAAGAATTAAAGAAAAAATACCTATAAGAATTAAAGAACAAACAAACAGAGATGAACAATACAATAACTAAAAATGAAAAGTACACAAGAAGGAATCAATAGCAAAATAACAGAGGCAGAAGAATGGGTAAGTGACCTGGAATACAGAATGGTGGAATTCACTGCCATGGAACAGAATGAAGAAAATAAATGAAAAGAAATGAAGACAACATAAGAACCTCTGGGACAACATTAAACACAGCAACATTAGCATTATAGGGGTCCCAGAAGGAGAAGAGAGAGAGAAAGGACCTGAGAAAATATTTGAAGAGATTATAGTTGAAAACTTCCCTAAGATGGGAAAGGAAATAGCTACCCAAGTCCAAGAAACACAGAGAGTCCCAGGCAGGATAAACTCAAGGAGAAACATGCTGAGACACATACTAATCAAATTGACAAAAATTAAAGACAAAGAAAAACTATTGAAAGGAACAAGGGAAAAACAACAAATAACATACAAGGGAACTCCCATAAGGTAAATGGCTGATTTCTCAGCAAAAACTCTACAAGCCAGAAGGTAGTGGCATGATATATTTAAAGTGATGAAAGGGAAGAAACTACAACCAACATTACTCTACCCAGCAAGGATCTCATTCAGATTTGATGGAGAAATCAAAACCTTTACAGAAAAGCAAAAGCTAAGAGAATTCAGTACCACCAAGCCAGCTCTACAGCAAATGCTAAAGGAACTTCTCTAAGTGGAAAACACAAGAGAAGAAAAAGACCTACAAAAACAAACACATAACAATTAAGAAAATGGTAACAGGAGCATACATATCGATAATTACCTTAAAAGTGAATGGATTAAATGCTCCAACCAAAAGACACAGGCTCACTGAATGGATAGAAAAACAAGGCCCATATATTTGCTGTCTACAAGAGACCCACTTCAGACCTAGGGACACATACAGACTGAAAGTGAGGGAATGAAAAAAGATGTTCCATGCAAATGGAAATCTAAAGAAAGCTGGAGTAGCAATATTCATATCAAATAAAATAGACATTAAAATAAAGAATGTTACAAGAGACAAGGAAGGGCACTACATAATGATCAAGGGATCAATCCAAGAAGAAGATAAAACAATTAAAAATATATATGCACCCAACATAGTAGCACCACAATACATAAGGCAACTGCTAACAGCTATAAAAGAGGAAATCAACAGTAACACAATAATAGTGTGGGACTTTAGCTCCTCACTTACACCAATAGACAGATCATGTGAACAGAAAATTAATAAGGAAAGACAAGCTTTACACGACACAATAGACCAGATATATTTAAATGATATTTATAGATAATTCCATCCAAAAACAGCAGATTACAATTTCTTCTCAAGTGCACATGGAACATTCTCCAGGATACATCACATGCTTGGTCAAAAATCAAGCCTCAGTAAATTTAAGAAAATTGAAATTGTATCAAGCATCTTTTCTGACCACAATGCTCTGAGATTAGAAATCAATTACAGGGAAAAAAACAGAAAAAACACAAAAAATGGAGGCTAAAGAATACATTACTTAATAACAAACAGATCACTGAAGAAATCAAAAAGGAAATCAAAAAATACCTAGAGACAAATGACAATGAAAACACGATGATCCAAAATCTATGGGATGCAGCAAAAGCAGTTTTAAGAATGAAGTTTATAGCAGTACAAGCATACCTCACAAAAAAAGAAAAATCTCAAGTAAATAATTTACCTTACACGTAAAGGAACAGGAAAAAGAAGAACAAACAAAACCCAAAGTTAATAGAAGGAAAGAAATCATAAAGATCAGAGCAGAAATAAATGAAATAGAAACAAAGAAAACAATAGCAAAGATCAATAAAATTAAAGGCTGGTTCTTTAATAAGAAAAACAAAATTGATAAACCATTATCCAGACTTATCAACAAAAAGAGGGAAAGGATTCAAATCAATAATATTAGAAATGAAAAAGGAGAAGTTACAACAGACACTGCAGAAATACAAAGCATCCTAAGAGACTACTACAAGCAACTCTATGCCAATAAAATGGACAACCTGGAAGAAATGGACAAATACTTAGAAAGATATAATTTTCCAAGACTGAACCAGGAAGAAATAGAAAATATGAACAGACCAATCACAAGTAATGAAATTGAAACTTTGATTAAAAATCTTCCAACAAACAAAAGTCCAGGACCAAATGGCTTCACAGGTGAATTCTATCAAACATTTAGAGAAGAGCTAACACTCATCCTTCTCAAACTCTTCCAAAAATTGCAGAGGAAGAAACAACCCCAAACTCATTCTATGAGGCCACAATCACCATGATACCAAAACCAGACAAAGATACTACAAAAAAAGAAAATTACAGACCAATATCACTGATGAATATAGATGCAAAAATCCTTAACAAAATACTAGCAAACAGAATCCAACAGCACATTAAAAAGATCATACACCATGATCAAGTGGGATTTATCCCAGGGATGCAAGGATTCTTCAATATATGCAAATCAATCAATGTGATACACCATAATAGCAATTTGAAGGAGAACAACCATATGATCATCCCAATAAATGCAGAAAAAGCTTTTGACAAAATTCAACACCACTTTATGATAAAAACTCTCCAGAAAGTGGGCACAGAGGGAACCTACCTCAACATAATATAGGTTGTATACAACAAACCCACAGAAAACATCATTCTCAATGGTGAAAAACTGAAAGCATTTCATCTAAGATCAGGAATAAGACAAGGATGTCCATTCTCACCACTATTATTCAACATAGTTTTGGAAGTCCTAGCCAAAACAATCAGAGAAGAAAAAGAAGTAAAAGTAATACAACTTGGAAAAGAAGAAGAAAAACTCTCACTGTTTGCAGATGACATGATACTATATATAGAGAATCCTAAAGATGCCACCAGAAAACTACTAGAGCTAATCAGTGAATCTGGTAAAGTAGCAGGATACAAAATTAATGCACAGAAATCTCTAGCATTCCAATACACCAATGATGAAAAATCTGGGAGAGGAAACACTCCCCTTTACCATTGCAACAAAAAGAATAAAATATCTAGGAATAACCTACCTAGGAAGACAAAAGACCTGTATGCAGAAAACTATATGACACTGATGAAACAAATTAAAGATGATACAAACAGATGGAGAGATATACCATGTTCTCGGATTGGAAGAATCAATATTGTGAAAATTACTATACTACCCAAAGCAACCTACAAATTCAATGCAATCCCTATCAAATTACCAATGGCATTTTTTTACAGAAGTAGAACAAAAAATCTTAAAATGTGTATGGAGACACAAAAGTCCCCAAATAGCCAAAGCAGTCATGAGGGAAAAAAATGGAACTGAAGGAATCAGGCTCCCAGACTTCAGACTATTCTACAAATCTGCAGTAATCAAGACAATATGGTACTCTCCCAAAAACAGAAATAAAGATCAGTGGAACAAGATAGATAGCCTAGAGATAAACTCATGCACCTATGGTCAACTAATCTATGACAAAGGAATCAAGGATATACAATGGAGAAAAGACAGTCTCTTCAATAAGTGGTTCTGGGAAAACTGGACAGCTACATGGAAAAGAATGAAATTAGAACACTGCCTAAAACCATACACAAAAATAAACTCAAAATGGATTTGAGACCTAAATGTAAGACTGGGCACTATAAAACTCTTAGAGGAAAATGTAGGAAGAACACACTTTGACATAAATCGCAGCAAGATCTTTTTTGATTCACTTCCTAGAGTAAAGGAAATAAAAACAAAAATAAACAAATGGGACCTAATGAAACTTAAAACTTTGGCACAGCAAAGGAAACTACAAACAAGATGAAAATCAACCCTCAATGGGAGAAAATATTTGCAAATGAAACAGTGGACAGATGATTAATCTGCAAAATATATAAATAGCTCATGCAGCTCAATATTAAAAAAGCAAACAACCCAATCAGAAAATGAGCAGAAGACCTAAACAGACATTTCTCCAAAGAAGACACACAGATGGCCAAGAAGCACATGAAAAGCTGTTGAACATCACTAATTATTAGAGAAATGCAAATCAAAACTACAATGAGGTATCACCTCACACCAGTTAGAATGTGCATCATCAACAAATCTACAAACAACAAATGCTGGAGAGGGTGAGGAGAAAAGGGAACCCTCTTACACTGTTGGTGGGAATTAAATTGATACAGTCACTAGGGAGAACAGTATGGAGGTTCCTTAAAAAACTAAAAATAGAACTACCATATGACCCAGCAATCCCACCTACTGGACATATAACCAGAGAAAACCATAATTTAAAAAGGCATATGCACCCCAATGGTCATTGCAGCAATATTCACAATAGCCAGGTCATGGAAGCAACCTGAATGGCCATCAACAGAAAAATGGATAAAGAAGATGTCGTACGTATAACCAGTGAAGTATTACTCTGACATAAAAAGGAATGAAACTGTGTCATTTGTAGAGATGTGGATGGATCTAGAGACTGTCATACAGAGTGAAGTAAGTCAGAGAGATAAAAGCAAATATCGTATATTAACACATATATGTGCAACCTAGAAAAATGGTATAGATGTACTGGTTTGCAGGGCAGAAATAGAGATACAGATGTAGAGAACAAACGTATGAACAACAAGGGGTGAAAGTGCCGGGGTGGGGGGGGGTGGGTAGTTGTGTGAAGTATTGGGAAATTGGGATTGACATATATACACTAATATGTATAAAATGGATAACTATAAGAACCTGCTTTATAAAAAAAAAAATAAAATTGAAATTTAAAAAAAACATAATGTAAGACTTTTTATGTGTTAGGGAACATATATGTTACTGAGAATATAAACATAAATATATATATACCTGTGAGTGAATGTGTATGCTAAACTCTCTGAAGCCAAGTGATCCATAGTTGGAGGAGAGAAATAATTGACAATGAATTCTCCAGCAGCTGTTGTTGATCAGTAGAAAGAAGAAATAATTGAAATACAAATATACTTGGCCTAAATTTGTGTCTAAACACCTCCACCATGAGCAGCAAAATTTCCCATTGGCCCTGAAGTGAATTTTTCTCCTATAGTAATGTTTCCTAGGAAAGAGTAAAGTATGAATCCGTTGCTGAGCAGTAAACAGTAGTCACTGCTACTTTTCTCTGTTCCCCTACAGTTAGTTCTAGTACTGGTAGACTCAGGAAAAGAATGACACCAAATCAGGTATAAATAATAACCAGAATAGTGATAGCATGGATTCTACAAAATTTATTTAAGGAAAGAGGAGAAACAACTATGGCAAATAAGAGGAAAGAAAAAATTCAATAAGCCAAAAAAAAAAAAAATTAAAAGTGTAAACACCAAACAGGGAGGTTTAGAAATGTGAATTACCTAAATATACAGTACTCAAATAGTCATTATTTATTGCTTACATCAGTAATCTCCAGTCAAACTACAGTTAATTCAGCCTAGTTAAATGATTTAATGGAATTTCAAAATGGTTTAAAAATGAGTTTCTGTGTTAATATGGACATAGAATATGAACATATGCATTATAATGCCAAACACAATTACTAGCACATAGAATTTGCTCAAAACATTGAATAAATTTTTGTACAAAATGAATTTGTGTCTCTGTGTGTGTGTGTCTGTGTGTGTGTGTGTGTGTGTGTGTGTGTGTGTGTGTGTGTTTAAGACATATAGGTAAATATTGAGTGGAAGACATTGTAATATTCCTTCTTAGGTAGAATTCATTCTGAATCCAGTCCAGAAACTCCATTTCAATTACACAGTCCAACAGAAATGGTCATCATTATACTCCTTCTATTTCTCTTTCTGTTTTATCTTAATATGAAAAAATGATATATTTTTCTTCATATGGGATAGATACTTTTATGTTAGAATTCAAAAATCCAGAAAACATCTGCTCCACTAATATAGTTTAAACATGCAATTTGCTGGGGGGGCTTGGGTACTTTCTATATATTCTATATTTCAGGATTTTATATGTTTCTCTCAAGTCTGTCTACAGTTCTTAAGAATTATTTTTGCTTTGTCTGTGATAAAAAATTATTCTGTTCAGAAATTTGAAGCAAAGCCTTTGCAGTTCTCTCAGCTTGCTGGTGATTATGGCTCAATAGCATTCACTTCCCTCCATCTCTTGTTGAATATAGCTTCTATTTTCTCCTCCAAAGAGGTTATACATTTCTGCCATCTGTTTTGCCCTACGTGAATCACATCAAACATACCCATGAGAGATTATGGGTCATCTTTTCTGACATCTGGGGGAGCAATCCAAAGCTAAGAAGACAAATACAACACTGAACTCTTTGAGTGAAGGGCTTGAAAATTCTATTTGATGATTTTTATATTTCCCCTGCAAAGCACTAAAAGAATAACAATACTTATCCCATATCCACTTCATATAACCATCGCAGGGATTCATTAGATCAGCTATGTAAAGGACTGAGAGCTCTTTAAAGAAAAATGCTCTTATCCTGGCTTTTCATCTTTTGACACTTTTATCACTTTTACTGAAGCTAGGACAGTTAATTATTTTCTTTTTAATTTCAAAAGATAGCAGTGATAAAAAAAAGAGGTTGTCACAGAACTTTTCCTTAAAAGTTCAGTATAAAACAGCAGGCATTTGGCCAATATTACTTTTCTTCACTGTGAGATTTTTCTCCAATGAATACCTCTAAAGTACCCTGCAGCTCTGTGCTTACCTGCAGGTCTCACCTCAATGTGAGGAATTTTGCACTAATTTGAGGCCTTGCAAAAGCTGTGACTTTCCACTTCAAGACTCCTAAATTCCATGTGGTACATATGCATTTAGTGTCTCTAACTACGTGCTGCATGGGGAAGTATAGCCGTGCCACATTACAATTCTTTAAAAAATAAAATCTGCCACAAATTATCAGGGCTATAAGAATACATACAAATACATACATGAAATACAAGACAGTCATTTTGGATTCACAAAATCCAGTCACATAGAGTTGCAACAAATAATCTTTGAACACCTAGCACTGTCCTTGGCATAAAGTAGTGCTAAGTAAATGTTCAGTGAAGTGATTACTAAAAAATGGGCAGTTCTGCTTTAGCCACACAATAACTATCTCTAGTGACTTGAGTTCTTGCTTCTGTTCTCGGAGAGATCCTTAGTTCCCTGTCCAGGAATTGAACCTGAGTAGCCTGGATGAAAACCAGTAATCCTAGTTGTTAGCCCACCAGGGGCTGGAGGCTAGAAGCAAAGTTGCCTGGTTCTTGCCCCATTTGAAAGCAAGAAAGTTTCAAAGAGGCAAAAACTGTAAAAATAGTAACAAAATTTATTATTATTAGCACAGAACAACATGAAGGAGAGCACACAGAGAAGTAGTTTATTTATTTAAGACTGAAGCAAGGCAGAAATACACATCCTGAGAGAAAGGGTGTGGGCATCCTCCCTAATGAGCAGGAGCACAGTAAAGAGGCAGTTAAATCATTTATATAGGGACAGTTCTTCTAGGTCTTTGTTCTCCTCTGGCCAATTACCTCACTTCTTTTCCCACATCTGACCTGCACTAGGACCCTACCCAATATGCATGTACATTTTTCACCAAGATGGATTCCACAGCAGAGGCTAATGGGAGGTTTGACAACACTTATTATGGGGTGGTGCCTCCTCCCTTTTTGACCCCAAAGGAGCCTTCCTGTGCATGTGCAGTGGGAAAGGTTTCCCTGACCTCAGGAGTAATAGATGGGGTCATCTTATCTCGTTACTCCAGTAGACTCAGCTCCTGCCACTAACTTTGTCCTTGGAATATCTAGGGAAAACAAGGCTCCAATTTATCTGCTTGACAAATTTCAGCTGGTCAGCCCAGGGGCCTATCTACCTCCTACCTCACTTCTTCATTCATTCTCTCACTCAGGAAAGATAACAACAGATTTCTCACCCTCTCGTGTCACTTTAGAAAAAGAGAAGCTGCTTTATTAACCAATGGCCCATCAACATAAGAGAGAAAAGTATCCTCAGAGATCTGTGCCTTTTTTTCTTTACGGTCATCCTGGCCTTCTGTACATCTAATACATTATCTCTAAATTTCCCAATCCCATGCTTCATAATGACTAACTTTTTTGCATTGAAATATTTTTTTTTTCTGCAGTGGAATTAATGGACTGATTTAATCTTTTGGTTTAGGGATAGTATCAGTAGTAGAATTTGGCTAATTTTAGGCTCTACACCTACTATTAGGAGTAAAAATGCTGGAGAAAGTAGAAGGAAATACAACTGTATAATTGAAATGTTATTGAATAATAACCACATTATTGAAAGGGTATTATAGTTTTCAACAAGATAAAGTAATAATAAGTATAATAACACTTCATCTTTACATTAATGATTTACATTTTAAAATTATAGTCATGTAAAATTTCTCACTTGATTCTGATATTTTTCAATGATAAATGTTATTAGCCACCATCCTACCCACATACAAACACTATAGAGATAAAATGATTAAGGTTAGATATTTTAAAACATAGTATTGTTGAACTAACTTCACTTTTTATAAAACTTTCATTTGTTTCATATCTCCATAATATTGTCATGCTGCTTTCTGAAACAGTTATACTGTTTTACACCCCTACCAGTAATGTGATAGATCTTTGTGAACGTTTCATATAGTCATTCATTTTAGTTTTAGCTATCCTAATTGGTGCAGTAGTATCCCACTGTGGTTTTAATTTGTCTTTCTCTAATAGCTAATGATGCTGAGTACCTATTTCTTGTGCTTGCTTATTTGTCATCTACATTTCTAATTTGGGGTAATGACTTCTCAAATTTTTACTCATTTTTTTTCTTATTTTGGATTTTTGACAGTGCCTTATATATTCTGCATAGAAGTCATTTGTTTAGATATAAGAATTGCAAATATTTTCTTCCTGTCTTTGCCTCATCTTTTTATTATTTTTATATACCTTTCAGAGAGTAGAACTTTTTAAATTTATGAATTTGGTTGGTCTTTTATGGAACATATTTTTGGTGTCATATTTTATAAATCTTAACTTTGAGACTTTACCATTAAATATGATATTAACTATAGGTTTTTCAAAGATGCTCTTTGTCATATTGAGAAAACCCCTTGTGTTCTTAGTGTGCTGAGCATTTTTATCAGGAATAAATATTGGATTTTTTAAATGTTTTTTCTGTGTCTACAGAGATAATCATGTGTTTTCTCTTTTTAGTTCTTCAATCTGATAAATTTCATTGAGTGACCTTCAAAAGTTAGACCTTCCTTTCCTGATACAAAATACCCTTAGATATGATATGTTTGATATACAGTTGAATTAAAATTGCTAAATTTTTGTTTAGAATATTGTTATCTATATGCATTAGAGATATTGATCTATGGGAGTTTTTCTTGTAATACCTTTTTATGATTTTTACATCAAAGTAATACTGGCTTTACAATGAATGGGGAAATATTTTCTCCTTTTCAAATTTCTGGAATAATTGGTGTAATTTATTTCATGCATGTTTGCTAGAATTCACAGATGAAGCTATCTGGGACTGGAGTTTTATTCATGGGAAGGTTTTGTCAAGAACTACGAAGGGCCTGAGATTTTAGCCAACTTGCAAGTTAACAAGTTAGCCTGCCACAGTTTCATGAATGCTGGAAAAAGACACAAGACAACTTTATTACTCACAGCACAGCAAGTATGTGCTTTATTACTCACAGCACAGCAACTTTATTACTCACAGCACAACTTTATTACTCACAGCACACATCAATACATCAATCATTGATGTATTCTTGTCATTTTCCCTTGCATACAAGTCTCATGGATGTGAAGTTATCAGGCCCTTATGGATATCTGCATATAGAGTTGTGTTATTTGAGAGGAAACAAATTTAGGGAGCCTACTTGTTTTTTAGTGGTCTGTAAATATGTCTGGTCTGTGCTCTGATGGAGATGTTACCTTCATTATCCTGGACAGTAATTAAGCCTGTCCTTTGCTCTAGAGACAGACATATCTCTAACTTCAAAGGCTGTAAACAAAGCATCTTTATCCTCTAAAGGTGGGCATTACCTCTATCTTCCAAAACTGCTATACAAACATTGTTGAAAAAATTGTCTGAAACAAAGGGCAGTCAGTGTTTCTGCTCAAAAAATGTACAAATAGGGGAGAAATCCATGGAAATTATCTCTTACAGATTGTTAAATAAAAATTAAATTGCTTTATTAGAAATCATGTTTGCCTCTCATCTTTAGCTACATAAGCAACTATAAACTTTTTGTCTTAAAACAAACAAAACCAAAGCCTTCTCTCAATTTCCACATTGCCCTCCAGCTACACATTTATTTCATATCTAGATCAGCAGTAACCTCTTTTGCTAAATGACATTCTTTCTAAACATGTTACTGATGTAATCAATAGCAGTTAACACAGTTGTTGATCTTTTAAAATTTAAATTAAGACCCATCACTCCCACCCTGCAGAGAATCTTCCATTGGCTTCTGGTCACAATCAGAGGAACTCTAAAATACTCATTGTATTCAAGACTTTAATTCAGCAGACTCCAGCTACCTCTAAGCCTCATGTCCTACCTCTTTCCCTCCTTGATCATGTTTCCAGCACCACAGCATGTTCCTTCTTCAGGGCTTTTGCACTACTGTTTTCTCTACTCAGCTTACTGCAGTCCTCTTTTTTATGTTTGCTTTCCTATCTTCAAGGCCAGGGTTAGTTTTATTTTACCAGGTTTAATCTGAACAGATAATCTCTAGAAACCATAAAAGTAGGAAAAAAGCCTCTTTACCCTAAGTTGTTTGACCAGTCAAATGGCTGTGCTTTGTAAACATGTTATATAATATAACTTAGCAGACATTGCTTAGCATCAGAAAACATGGATAGAAGTCCCCCCCCCCCCATAATTTAGTAACTAGAACATTTGTGATGGAATAAAAATGACCCTCTCTACATTCTGAGGAGATTGTGTTTATATAAATACATTTTCTAGTAGAGATAGATAGGCAGATAGGCAGATAGATGGATAAACATATAGACAAACAGACATAAAGACACAAGGGAGAGAACAGTGGGGAAGAAGGAAGGAATTTATTTCTATGTTGAAACAAAACACTTCATAACCTCAATTAGTGTAAAGTGTATGTGTTTTAATTTCCTTGTGGACATTTTTTTTTCTTTTTCTTTAAATTAGCAGATCATTATTGGTCTGAACCTAGAAAAAAACTCTGCAACTTTTAAAAAAAGGGCAATCTTGGGAACTCAGCCTTCTTAAGAATGAAGAAGAGCTGGTGTTCCAGATTCACAATGAACTTGAGAGCAAAGGAGTCCAATGCTTCAGGAGATTGCAAAATAACAAGAGAGAAAGAAGCTGGCTTTCTGAATGACCAGGTGGAAGGCAGAACTTACAAATCCCAGATGACTGTCATGATAGATAGCTTCCTGATGAATGCATCCTGCATTGTCCTCCTGCTGATTCACACTAATGTATATAAAGATGTTTGACTAATAAGAGAGAAGACCTTATAAATTCCAGGGAACACTTAGTCCTTAAAGTTCCAGAGAAGAAAGATCAATTGATCAATAAAAGACTTTGTGAAGAAGTCCCTTCCACCAGGAAGCCTACACAATCCACTGAACTAACCTTAAACACTGAGGGCAGACACCAAACACAGCGGGAACTACAAACCTGCAGCCCGCGAAAAGAAAATCCCCAAAACAGTAAGTTAAGGAAAATGAGAAAACAGAGAAATACACAGCAGATGAAGGAGCAAAGTAGAAACCAAACAGATCAAACAAATGAAGAGGGAATAGGCAATCTACCTTAAAAGGAATTCAGAGTAAGGAGAGTAAAGTTGATCCATAATCTTGGAAATAGAATGGAGAAAATACAAGAAATGTTTAATAAGGACATAGAAGAAATAAAGAGCAAACAAACAATGATGAACAACACAATAAATGAAATTTAAAATTTTTAGAAGGACTCAACTGAGGCAGAAGAATGGATAAGTGATCTGGAGATAAAATAGTGGACATAACTACTGCAGAGCAGAATAATGAAAAAAGAATGAAAAGAATAGAGGACAGTCTCGGAGACTTCTGGGACAACATTAAATGCACCAACATCAGAATTATAGGGTTCCAAGAAGAAGAAGAGCAAAAGAAAGGGACTGAGAAAATATTTGAGGAGATTATAGGTGAAAACTTCTCTAATATGGGAAAAGAAATAGTCAATCAAGTCCAGGAAGCACAGAGTCCCATAAAGGATAAAGCCAATGAGAAACATGCCAAGACACATATTAAGCAAACTATCAAAAATTAAATACCAAGAAAAAATATTAAAAGCAACAAGGGAAAAGCCACAAATAACACACAAGGGAATCCCCATAAAGTTAACAGCTGAGCTTTCAGCAGACTCTCTGCAAGGCAGAAGGGAGTGGCAGGACATATTTAAAGTGATGAAAGGGAAAAATTTACAACCAAGATTACTCTACCCAGCAAGGATCCCATTCAGATTTGACTGAGAAATTAGAACCTTTACAGACAAGAAAAAGCTAACAGAATTCAGCACTACAAAACCAGCTCTACAACAAATGCTAAAGGAACTTCTCTAGGCAGGAAACACAAGTGAAGGAAAAGACCTACAAAAACAAACCCAAAACAATTAAGAACATGGTAATAGGAACATACATATCGATAATTACCTTAAATGTAAATGGATTAAATCCCCCAACCAAAAGACATAGACTGGCTGAATGGATACAATGACAAGACCTGTATATATTCTATCTACAAGTGACATGCTTCAGACCTAGGGACACATACAGACTGAGAGTGAGGGGATTGAAAAATATATTCCATGCAAATAGAAATCAAAAGAAGGCTGGAGTAGCAATTCTCATATCAGACAAAATAGACTTAAAAAGAAGATTATTACAAGAGACAAAGAACAACACTATATAATGATCAAGGGATCAATCCAGAAGAAGATATAACAATTGTAAATATTAATGCACCCAACATAGGAGCACTTTAATGCATAAGGCAAATAGTAACAGCCTTAAAAGGGGAAATTGACAGTAACACAATAGTAGTAGGGGACTTTAACATCCAACTTTCACCAATGAACAGATCAACCAAAATGAAAATAAATAAGGAAACACAAGCTTTAAAAGACACATTAACCAAGATGGACTTAATTGATATTTATAGGACATTCCATACAAAAAAAAACAGAATACACTTTCTTCTCAAGTGCTCATGGAATATTCTCCAGGATAGATCATATGTTGGGTCAAAATCAAGCCTTGGTCAATGTAAGAAAATTGAAATCATATCAAGTATCCTTTCTGACCACAATGCTCTGAGACTAGATCAGTTAGAGGAAAAAAAAAAAACTGTAAAAAATACAAAGACATAGAGGCTAAACTTTAAACTACTAAATAACCAAGAGATCACTGAAGAACTTAAAGAGGAAATCAAAAAATACCTAGAAACAAATGACAATGAAAACACGATGACCCAAAAGCTATGGGATGCAGCAAAAGCAGTTCTAGGAGAGAAGTTTACAGCAATACAATTCTACCTCAAGAAAAAATATAAGAAACATCTCAAACAAACCTTATACTGAAAGTGATTAGAGAAAGAAGAGCAAAACAAATCCAACGTTAACAGAAGGAAAGAAATCATAAAGATCAGACCAAAAATAAATGAAAAAGAAATGAAGGAAATGATAGCAAAGAGCAATAAAACTAAAAGCTGGTTCTTTGAGAAGATTAAAAAACAAAAAAAGATAAACCATTAGGCATATTCATCAAGAAAAAAAGAGAGAAGACTTAAATCAACATAATTAGAAATGAAAAGGAACTAATGACTGACACTGCAGAAATACAAAGGAACATGAGAGATTACTAAAAGCAACTATATGCCAATACAATGGACAACCAGGAAGAAATGGACAAATTCTTAGAAAAGCACAACCTTCCGAGACTGAACCAGGAAGAAAAAGAAAATATAAACAGACCAACCACAAGCACTATAATTGAAACTGTGATTAAAAATATTTGAAGAAACAAAAGCCCAGGACCAGCAGACTTCACAGGCAAATTCTATCAAACATTTAGAAAAGAGCTAACACCTATCCTTCTAAAACTCTTCTACAATATAGTAGAGGGAGAAACACTCCCAAATTCATTCTACAAGACCACCATCACCCTGACACCAAAACCAAAGATGTCACAAAAAAGAAAACTACAGGCCAATATCTCTGATGAATAGAGATTCACATATCCTCAACAAAATACTAGCAAACAAAATCCAACAGCACATTAGAAGGAACATACACCATGAACAAATGGGATTTGTCCCAGGAATGCAAAGATTCTTCAATTATGCAAATCAATCAATGTGATACACCATATTAACAACTTGAAGGAGAAAAAACATGATCATCTCAATAGATGCAGAGAAAGCTTTCGACAAAATTCAACACCCATTTATTATAAAAACCATCCAGAAGGTAGGCATAGAGGGAACTTACCTCAACATCATAAAGGCCATATATGACAAACCCACAACCAGCATCACTCTCAATTGTGAAAATCTGAAACCATTTCCTCTAAGATCAGAAACAAGACAAGGTTGCCCATTCTCACCACAATTATTCAGCATAGTTTGGAAGGTTGTGCCACAGCAATCAGAGAATAAAAGGAATCCAAATCAGAAAAGAAGAAGTAAAACTATCACTGTTTGCAGATGACATGATACAATACACAGAGAATCCTAAAGATGCTATGAGAAAACTACTAGGGGTAATCAATGAATTTGTTAAAGTAGCAAGATACAAAATTAATGCACAGAAACCTCTTCAATTCCTATACACTAAGGATGAAAAATCTGAAAGAGAAATTAAATCCCATTTACCATTGTAACACAAAGAATAAAATAGCTAGGAATAAACTTACCTACAGAGAAAAAAGACCTGTATACAGAAAAATATAAGATACTGATGAAAGAAAATAAAGATGATACAAACAGATGGAGAGATATACCATGTTCTTGGATTGGAAGAATCAACATCGTGAAAATGACTCTACTACCCAAAGAAATCTACAGATTCATTGCAATCTCTATAAAACTACTGCTGGCATTTTTCACAAAACTAGAACAAAAAATTTCACAATTTGTATGGAAACACAAAGGACCCTGAATATCCAAAGCAATCTTGAGAAAGAAAAACGGAGCTGGAGAAATCAGGCTCCCTGACTTCAGACTATACTACAAAGCTACAATAATCAAGACAGTATGGTACTGGCACAAAAACAGAAATATAGATCAATGGAACAGGATAGAAAGCCCAGAGATAAACCCATACACATATGGTTACCTTATATTTGATAAAGGAGGCAAGAATATACAATGGAGAAAAGACAGCCTTTTCAATAAGTGGTGCTAGGAAAAGTGGATAGCTATATGTAAAAGAATGAAATTACAAAACTCCCTAACACTATACACAAAAATGAACTCAAATTGGATTAAAGATCTAAATGTAAGTCAGACACTTTAAAACTCTTAGAGGAAAACATAGGCAGAACACTCTATGTCATAAATCACGGCAAGATCCTTTTTCACCCACATCCTAGAGAAATGGAAATAAAAACAGAAATAAACAAATGAATCCTAATGAAACTTAAAAGCTTTTGCACAGCAAAGGAAACCATAAACAAGATGAAAATACAACCCTCAGAATGGGAGAAAATATTTGCAAATTAAGCAACTGACAAGGGATTAATCTCCAAAATATACAAATAGCTCAGGCAGCTCAATATCAAAAACACATACAACCCAATCCAAAAATAGGCAGAAGACCTAAATAGACATTTCTCCAAAGAAGATATACAGATTGCCAACAAACACATGAAAGGATGCTCAAGATTACTAATCATTAGAGAAATGCAAATGAAAACTATAATTAGGCATCACCTCACACCCGTCAGAATGGCCATCATCAAATATACAAACAATAAATGCTGAAGAGAGTGTGGAGAAAAGGGAACCCTCTTGCACTCTTGGTTGGAATGTAAACTGACACAGCCACTATGGAGAACAGTATGGAGGTTCCTTAATAAACTAAAAATAGAACTACCACATGACTCAGCAATCCCACTACTGGGCATATACACTGAGAAAACCATAACTCAAAAGGAGTCATGTACCACGATGTTCACTGCAGCACTATTTACTACAGCCAGGACAGGGAAGCAACCTCAGCATCCATCTACAGATGAATGGATAAAGAAGATGTGGCACATAAATACAATGGAATATTACTCAGCCATAGAAAGACGTGAAATTGAGTTATTTGTAGAGAGGTGGTTGAACCTAGAGTCTGTCATACAAGTGAATTAAGTCAGAAAGAGGAAAATAAATACCATGTGCTAGCACACATATATGGAATCTAAAAAAAAAAATGGTTCTGAAGAACCTAGGGACAGGACACAGATGTAGAGAATGGACTTGAGGACACGGGGAGGGGGAAGGGTAAGCTGGGACAAAGTGAGAGAGTGGCATGGACATATATACACTACAAAACGTAAAATAGATAGCATAGCACAGGGAGATCAGTTCAGTGCTTTGTGACCCCCTAGAGGAGTGTGGTAGGGAGGGTGGGAGGGAGACACAAGAGGGAGAGGATATGTGTTTATAAGTATATGTATAGCTGATTCACTTTCTTATACAGCAGAAACTAACAGATCAATGTAAACCAATTATACTCCAATAAAACTGTTAAAAAAAGTAAAATTAAATTAAAAAGGCAATCTAAGGATCTATACATATATATTTCCTTTCATAATTGCTTAACTTGTAGAATTGCTGTGAATTTTAAAAGAGATAATAATGTTTTTAACTTGCTTACTATGTAGTAAATGTTCAATGAATACTTGAAATAATTTCTTTGCTTGCTATCACAAGGACCAGGATTACTGGTCTGGGCCTTCCGTTGACCTCCTCGGTTGAAGCCATTTGACACAACACATGTCAACCCAGTAATATCTTTGGTGTGGTGACTCTGGTTATGTCTGAGCCACCCGCCTTGCAGCTTCCTCTGGCTTTCGACCATTGCATGACAATTGCCCCGCCTTGGTTTATCTCCTTTGTCTTACATGCCTCTGCTCCTTGTCTAATATGCCTGAGAAAGGGCTGCTGCCTGTGTGCCAGTGCTAACTTGAGATGGCCCCAGTGGTGTTCCCCGGAGACCTATACCCATTATTTTCCCACCCACAACTCTCCTTTCAGGCCTCTGGCTTGCATCATTCACCACTGCTGGCAGCTACATTAGAGGAACTGGCTGGAACTGAGATCAGTTGTGGGACTCTGGGAGATTTTTCCACTATCTTTTCAGGGCCCTTCTTCCCTGTTTTGAGACCCAAAGGAGCTTTCTTCTGTTGATAGATCAGGCTGACGACCACCCAAAACACCCAATCTGTTGTATTTGTGGGGACTCTCAGCAGTTCTATGCTCCCCAGCCTCGAGGAAAGTCCCCTTTTTAGCTGAACTGCTCTTATTTTAGATCCCCTCATTCTTTTCCTTGCCATCTCAAACATCTGTTTTGCATGGTCCCTAAGGTGAACTAATTCTTCCTCCACTTGGCCACCCAGCACAATTTCTATCACTACCCAGACCTTGCCGACTGCCAGCCTGTCAGGAATCTCCAGGGACTTGCCTTTATGACCCTGACCACCCACATAGGCCCACTGACAATGGGAAAGAAGGAATAACCACACTATCATGAAACTGAGGAGCCAGAGAGTGCAAACAGACTGCTCGTTGAGGTGAGGGAATCTTTATTGGTTACATAGCCTCGATGCTGGGTATTCCCTCTACCAGACAAATTGCTCATCTAGGTGAGAGAATCTCTATAGGTGACACAACCATTGGAACATGGTCTGTTACTCTCCCTGAATGTTGTGTGTCCTCACTGCCAGTAAGGCAGGGGGATCTCTATTGATGACAATGCCTTTGGGGCCAGAGGGAATAGATAATAGTTCTGGAGGGCCTATGGCCAGGCCCTCCACTGATACCAGCAGGAGGAGAGGGACACCTTCTCCTGCAGGCAGTCAGGGATATCAGGACTCTGAGACTTCCCTGACAGTGTTGTGTATTCTCTCATTCCAGATAGGTAACCAAACCACTGGCCTCCTGCCACCTGGCACTCCTTTAGGCTACATCCTCAAGAAGTGGCTGGCTTTTGACCCTGACACCCTAAAGAAAGAGAGACTGATCTTTTTCTGCAGCACTTCTTGACCCCAGTATAAGCTGGGAGACCAAGAAGAGCGGCCCTTACATGGTAGCATTAACTTTAATACAATCCTTCAACTAGATCTATTCTACAAATGAGAAGGAAAATGGAGTGAGATTCCTTATGTTCAAGCGTTTCTTGCTCTTAGAGATAGGGAAGACCTCTACAAGACTTGTAAAATTGACTCTGCTGTGCTGGCCCTGATGGAACAACACCCAACCTCTCCTTGAGAGGACCTGAGCCCTATAAGAGCAAAAATCTTTAAACCTGGGGATAGTGCTAAAACCACCCCATTCTCCATCTATCTCCCTTTGCTACCAACAGCCCCCTTACTGCTTTACCCAGGAGATCTGAATCCCACGAGGCCTCCCCCTAGAATTTGCCCTTTGGTGGAGGCAATGGACAAATTCAGACCCCAACTTATTCAGAAACCTTTTACTCTTCTAGAGTTGAAACAGATCAAACTGGAATTAGGTAAATTTTCTGAAGATCCTGACCACTACACTGACAAATCCCAACACGTAACCTTAGCTTTTGACTTAGCCTGGAAGGATGTCATGATAATCTTGGGGCAAACTCTATTAGATACTGAGAAGGAAGAGGTCCTGAAGGAGACCCACAACTTTGCAGACAGCCTTCATTTTTCCAGCTCAAAATAACCTGTGGGGGAAACCATTTCACATATGGACCCTCACTGGGACTGCAATAACCCCAATGAGCAATGGGAAAAGGAACATGTTATAATCTGTATAAAAGCTGAACTCAAAGCAAGCATAAGGAAACTCATTAATTACTCGAAGATTTCAGCCATCAGCCAGGAACACAATGAAAACACTACAGCCTTCCTGGAAATACTCAAAGAGGCAGTAATTAAATATACCAACCTAGACCTGGACTCCCTTGAAAGAAAAAACATTTTTTTAAAAAAATATTTATTTATTTATTTTTTACTGCATTCTGTCTTTGTTGTTGTGCACGGGTTTTCTCTAGTTTCGATGAGCAGAGGCTACTCTTCATTGCAGTGGGTGGGCTTCTTATTGTGGTGGCTTCTCTTGTGTGAGCACAGGATCTAGGCATGCGGACTTCAGTAGTTGTGGCTCGTGGACTCTAGAGCACAGGCTCAGTAGTTGTGGCGCACGGGCTTAGTTGTTCCGTGGCATGTGAGATCTTCCCAGACCAGGGCTTGAACCCGTGTCCCCTGAATTGGCAGGTGGATTCTTAACAACTGCACCACTAGGGAAGTCCGAAAACTAGGCATAATTTAATGTACATAGTGGCTCTTGCTATTACAAGACTAGGCTAATTGCTTAATTGTTCTTGGTTTCTGTTTCCAATTTGCAAATCTTGGTTAAAACCACCAACTGTATAGAATCATTACTAAGAATAAAAGTGGACTATAAGGTATCAGTAAATGACAGATATTATTTCATTTATTACCATCTCTTATATATATAAGAATAGATTAAGCACAGTCAGGGTGAGAAATGGGAAAAGTGACAACAAATATATTCTATAGTATTATTTTAAATTTTGCTTTACTTTCATATTGCCTTACTATTTTTCAGATTGGACATATCTGAGACAAGAAGCTGGACTGTATGGTCCATTAGTCCATCAGGAAGGCCTGGTTTCATTTCCTAATATGCTTTATGATATATCACACTAATATCTGTTGAGTTTCACTTTCCCTTTTTCCTATGGCTTTCTAGGCCCATAAAATGGAAACACATTTTAAAATCAAATAGTACTATTTTCAAATACTTTAGTATCTCTCTTCTGGAGTTACTTCTACATCTCATATTCATTTATGGCATTTGCTATAATCATTTAAAACTATCACAATATCCCCAGTAGTACTTTGGCAACAAAGAGGAAAATCCATGTACACCCACACATGTACTCTCTTAAAAAAACTTATAAAGATACTGGTAAGAAATCTATCTCCTTTTATACCTATTTGTGTTTCAGGAAGCAAGCCAGACAATAGAAAGAATAACAGTATCCCTGTCAATGGGAAGCTTTTTATTCGTTTGAGCTACATTTTTTTTTTTTTGTACGTGGGCCTCTCACTACTGTGGTCTCTCCCGCTGCGGAGCAGAGGTCCCGGACGCACAGGCCCCGGACGCACAGGCCCAGCAGCCATGGCTCACGGGCCCAGCCACCCCGCGGCACACAGGACCCTCCCAGACCGGGGCACGAACCCGCGTCCCCTGCATCGGCAGGCAGACTCCCAACCACTGTGCCACCAGGGAAGCCCTGAGCTACATTTTTAAGAGGAAAAATTTGGTTTATATTTTGAGAAGTCTGAGAAAAGTGCAAAGTCATTTGCTGTATATTATTACAAAAACAGGAAAAAAAATGACATTGTTTTGCAACTGTCTTATGTATTATTAGTTATTTATTTATTATTCCATGTTTTCAACAGAATATTGAATACAAATTTTATACAATTATCTTTTAATTGATTTTATAATAGCTAGTGGAAATCTCATTAATAATCAAAACTACATGTAAATTGTAAGTTAGAGACTTCTCAAAAATGATATATCCACAAGAAAATGACCTGGTGTGCTTGTTAAAAATATAGATTATGACACCTAATAACCAAACTGTTGAAACAAAATTTTGGGAATGAGCCTAAGAATCTGCATGATATCAAATCTCACATGAATGATTTTTCTGTGCACTAATTTAATTGTTTAAATTGCACTATATATTGAAAATAAAGAAATTAAGAGACAAATGTCGCTTAATAATATATAGTTCATAATGATTTATACATTTAAAACAAAAACCTAAAAAGTGTTTCAAAGGAACTCTAATGTTTTAAACAATTATATTCCATGTATCTATAGGTCAGACTTTTCTATACTCAACCATGTGCATTATAGAAAAGATGTGAGGAGGATTTGTGTTCCTGAAATATCAAGTTCTATCACATTTGGGATTCCCTATATAAATAAAATGAAACAAACTGCAACAGTAAAATATATATGTGCATATAATATACACACATTATATGTATATATAGTATTTTTTCTGAAACAGTAAAAATTACATTCATATAAATTTGATATGGCATAAATTAAAATTTTTGAAAGAAAAATTGAATCATAAAATAAATAAAATAAAAAGTTAAAAGTCAAAGAAAACTAACTTTACATAATAAACAAAGATTTAGTCTTAACATATAAACAAATAAATATTTTAAAAGACCAAACAGGGAGTGGCCAACATGGCAGAGTAGGAAGACCATGAGTTCAACTCCTCTCATGGACATAGCAAAATTACAACTATTTATAGAGCAACCACTGATGAGAAAGACTGGAAATTTAGCAGAAAAGATTTTCTACAACTAAAGATATAAAGAAAGAACCACAATGAGACAGGTAGGAGGGGCAGAGGAGCAGTATGGTGAAGATCTATACCCCTAGGTAGGTGACCAACAAATGGGAGAATAATTACAATTACATAGGTTGTCCTCAAAGAACTTGGGGTACTGTACTGGGAAGACAAGGCCACAGAATGGTTGGGCCCAGTCCTCCTGCTCCAGCAAGCCAACAGCAGCTCTGGAACACCTTGGGCCCCTCAGTGAGCCACTACAGGATCGAGACTTACCCACCAGTGGGCTGACACCAGCTTCAGGACACCATTGGTCATGCAGCCAGCTAGGTCAGGAAATGACCCCACCCACCAACAGACAGACTCCAGCATTGAGACCCCGAGGACTTTGTAGCCAGAGACCCCAGGACCTAACTCCACCAAACAGTAGGCTGGCACTAGCCCTGAGAACTCCTGGGCCCCATCCCTGCCTACCAGCAGGCCAATGCCAGTTCTGGGACAACCCTGGACACTGGCTACACCTACCATAAGGTTGACACCAGATCCAAGATGTCTCTCACCTCTTAATCACACAAAACATAACACTAACTATAGTCACCAAATCACAAGGGAAAAGAACAAAAGAAGAAGAAAGGAATTTAAAATAAATATAAAAACAATTAGCAAAATGGCAATAAGTACATACCTATAGATAATTACATTAAATGTAAATGGACTAAATGCTCCAATCAAAAGACATAGGGTGGCTGAATAGATACTAAAACAAGACCCATATATATTCTGCTTACAAGAGACTCACTTCAAATCTGAAGACACACACAGACTGCAGCTGAGGGCTTAGAAAAAGGTATTCATTGAAAATGGAAATGAAAAGAAAGCTGGGGTAGCGATACTTATATCTGACAAAATGGACTTTAAAACAAAGACTGTAACAAGAGACAAAGAAAGACATTACATAATGATCAAGGGATCAATCCAGGAAAAGGATATAATGGTTGAAAATACATAGGCACACAATATAGGATCACCTAAATATATAAAGCAAATATTAACAGACATAAAGGAGAAATTGACAGAAACACATTCATAACAGGAGACTTTATCACCCCATTTATATCAATGGACAGATCATCTAGGCAGACAATCAATAAGGAAACACTGGCCTTAAATGACACATTAGACCAAAAGAACTTAATAGATATGTGTAGAACATTTCTTCTCAAAGCAGCAGAATATACATTCTTTTCAAGTGCACATGGAATATTCTCCAGGATAGATCACTTCTAGGTCACAAAACGAACCTCAGTAAATCTAAGAAAATTGAAATCATATCAAACATCATTTCCAACCACAATGCTGTGAGACTAGATATCAACTACAAGAAAAAAAAAAAAACACAAAACACAACCAAAGGGAAGCTAAACAATATTATTAAACAACCAGTGGATTACTGAAGAAATCAAAGAAGAAAATAAAAATAATGAATATCTGAAGACAAATGAAAATGAAAACACTAAGATCAAAATCTATGGGACTCAGCAAAAGAAATTCTAAGGGGAAACTTTATAGTGATATAAGCCTACATTAGGAAATAAGAAAAGTACCAAATAAAAATCTAAACTTATACCTAAGGGAACTAGAAAAGTAAAAGACAAAACACAAAGTAAGTAGAAGGAAGAAATTTTAAGAACCAGAGCAGAACTAATGTACTAGGAACAATCAAAAAGAAAATCAATAGAAAAGATCAATTAAACTGAGAGCTTCATCTTTCCAAAGATAAACAAAATTGATAAACCTCTAGCTAGACTCATCAAGAAAAAAAAAAAAAAGTCCAAATCAAAAAAATCAGAATGAAAAAGGAGAATTTATGACTGACACCATAGAAACAAAAAGATCATAGGAGGCTGCTACAATTATATGCCAATAAAATGGACAACCTAGAACAAAAGGACACATTCCTAGAAATGTACAGTCTCCCAAGACTGAACAGTGAGTAAGTAGAAAACATGAACAGACCAATTACCACTAATGAAATTAAATCAGAAATGAAAAAAACTCCCAACAAACAAAAAGTATAGGACCAGATTGCTTTACAGGTGAATTCTATAAAACATTTAGAGAAGAGTTAACATCTGTCCCTCTCAAACTATTTCAAAAATTTGTAGAGGAAGGAATGCTTCTGTACTCATTCTATGAGGCCAATATCACCCTGATAACAAATATAGACAAAGATATCACAAAAATGAAAATTATAAGCCAATAACATTGATGAGCATGAATGCAAAAATCCTTAACAAAATTGTAGCAAACTGATTTCAACAATACATTAAAAGATTAATATAATGATCAAGGTAGCAAGGATGATTCATTATCCACAAATTAATCAATATGATACACCACAGTAACAAACTGAAGAATAAAAATCTTATGATCACATCAATAGATGCATTCAATGCATTTTAAAAGATTTAGCCCCCCTTCATAATAAAAAACTCTCAATAAAATGGGTATAGAAAAAACGTACCTTGCCATAATTAAGGTCGTATAAAACAAACACCATACTCAATGGTGAAAAAGTGAAAGCTCTCCCTCTAAGATCAGGAACAAGACTAGACTTATTGTGGTGATTATTTTCAAAGTTATAGAAGTATTGAATTACTGCATTGTTTAACAGGAGCTAAAATTTTGTAGTAGGTTAATTATACTTCAAAAACAAACTAACAATAAAACTCATATAAAAAGAGATCAGATTTGCTTTTACCAGAGGCAAAGGTGGTGGTGGGATTCAGAAATGTGGTCAAAAGTTAAAACTTCCAGTTACAAGACAATTAAGTACTACGGATATAAGGTACAATGTGATAAAGATAACTAACAGTGCTGTATATTATAAATGATAACTGTTAAGAGTGTAAATCCAAAAGTTCTCCTCACAGGAAAATATTTTTTCTATTTCCTTAATTTTGTCTCTATATGAGATGATAAATGTTCACTAAACTTATTGTAAAAATCATTGCATGATATATGTAAGTCAAATCATTATGTTGGACACCTTAAACTTAGTATTGTATGTCAATTATATATCAATAAAACTGGAAGAAAAAATAACTAAAAAGACTAAGCAACCTGATATAGGCTAAGAATATGAATATGATAGTCATAGAAAATATTAAAAACAGAAATGAATAGAAAAGATCAATATCCTTAGTAATCAGAGGAATCATATGTTAGGAAATTTAAAGTAAAATTCAAATTTTGTTATTGAGTTATGATTAACATAGAACATTACATTAGTTTCAGTTGTACAACATAACAATTCTTTATTTGTATATATAATGAAGTGATCACTACAATAAATCAAGTTAACATCCATCACCATATATAATTACAGATTTTTTTCTTGTGATGAGAACTTTTAGGTTGACTCAGACAATTTCAAATATGTAATACGGTATTATTGACTATATTTGCCATGTTGTACCTTACACTCCCCACAGTAATTTGTACATTTTGACTCCCTTCATCCATTTCACCCACCCCTTACACCCACCACCTCTAGCAACTAAAGTCTGTTCTCTGTATCTATGAGCTTAGTTTTGTTTTTGTTTTTTTTAGATTCCACATATAAGTGAGTTATATGATATTTGTAGGTATTTGTATTTCTTTGTTTAACTTATTTCACTTAACATAATGTCCTCAAAGCTGGATGAGATATATTCCACCATATATACATATATATATAACACATCTTATTTATCCATTCAACTACTGATGGACACTTAGGATGTTTCCATATCTTGGCTATTATAAAAAAATGCTGCAATAAACATAGGGGTGCATATAGCTTTTATTAGTGTTTTTGTTTTATTCAAATAAGTATCCAGAAGTAGAATTGCTGGACCATGTGGTAGCTCTATATTTAATTTTTTGAGGAAATTCTTTACTGTTTTCCATAGTGGCTGTACAAATTTACATTCCCACCAATGATGTACAAATGTGTCATTCTCTCCACATCCTTGCCAATGCTTGTAATTTTTTTGACTTTTTGATAATAGTCATTCTGACAGCTATGAGGTGCTATCTCATTGTGATTTTAATTTGGATTTCCCTAATGATTAGTGATGCTGAGCATCTTTTCATATACCTGTTGGCCAACAGTATGCCTTCTCTGGATGAATGTCTATTCAGATCTCTGCTCAGTTTTCAGTTGCACAGTTAGATTTTTGTTATTGAGTTGTATGAGGTCTTTATATATTTTGGATCTTAACCTCTTATCAAATATATGACTTACAAATATTTTCTCCCATTCAGTAAACTGCCTCTTCATTTAGTTGATGGTTTCCCTTGTTGGACAGATGCTTTTTACTTTGATATAGGCCCACTTATTTATTTTTGCATTTGTTGCCCTTGCTTTTGGTGTCAGATGCAAAAGATCATCACTTAGACTGATGTCAAGAAAACCTATGTTTTCTTCTAAGAGTTTTATCATTTTGGTATTCAAGTCTTGCATCCATTTGAGGTGATTTTTGTTTGTTGGTGTAAGCCCAGTTTTTTTGGGTAGCCCAGTTTTTCATTCTTTTGCATTTGGCTGTCCATTTTCCACAACTCCAGTTCTTAAGTAGAGTGTCATTTCCCCATTGTATGTTATTGGCTCTTTTGTCGTAAATTAATTCACTGTATATGTGTGGGTTTATTTCTGAGATCTCTGTTCTGTTCTATTGATCTATGTGTCTGTCTTATGCCAAACTATACTGTTTGATTCCAATAGTTTTGTCATACTTTGTAATCAGGAGTATAATGCCTTGAGTTTTGTTTTTCTTTCTCAAGATTGTTTGGATATTCTGATTTGTTTGTGGTTCCATACAAAACTTATGATTGTTCTATTTCTGTGAAAAATTACATAGGAATTTTGATAGAGATTGCATCAAATCTGTAGATTGCTTTGTGTAGTATGAACACTTTAACAATGTTAATTATTCCAATCCGTGAGTATAGAATATCTTTCCATTCATTTGTATCTTATTCAATTTTCTTTTTTATCAAATTCTTGTAATCTCAATGTACAGATTTTTACCTCCTTGGTTAAATTTACTTGCAGGTATTGTATTCTTTTTGATGCAATAGTAAATGGATTTTTTTCTCAGTTTCTCTTTCTCATAGTTTATTAGTGTGTAGAAAGGCAAGAAATTTCTGTATATTTATTTTTTATCATGCAAATTCACTGAATTCATTTATTAATTGTAACTGTTTTTTGGTGGAGTCTTTAGGTTTTTTTTAATATGTAATATTATCTCATTGTCAAATAGTGATTGTTTTACTTCATACTTTCCAATATGGATGCCATTTTTTCTTGCTAAATTGCTGTGGCTAGGACTTCCAACACCATGTCATATAAAGCTGGTGAGAGTGGGAATCCTACTCTTGTTCATGTTAGAGGAAAAGCTTTCAGCTTTTCAAAATTGAGAATGATGTTAGCTGTGGGCTTGTTGTATATGACCTTTATTATGTTGAGGTAAGTTCCCTCTTTACTTATTTTATTGAGAGTTTTTATTATACATAGATGTTGAATTTTGTAAAAAACTTTTTCTGCACCTATTGAGATGATCATATTATTTCTGTCCTTCATTTTCTTAGTGTCACATACATATTGATTGATTTGCCAATGATGAACAATCCTTGCATCTCTCATGCAATCCAACTTTATCATGGTGTATGATCCTTTTAATATATATATATATATATATTTTTTTTTAATTTGGTTTGCTAATATTTTGTTGAGGATTTTTGCATCTGTATTCATCAGGGATATTGGCCTGCAATTTTCTTTTTTTGTAGTGTCCATGTCTTGTTTTGATGTCAGAATAAAGCTGGCCTCATAACATGAGTTTGGAATTATTCTGGCCTCTTTTCTGGAAGAGTTTGAGAAGATTTGTTTTTAATTATTATTTGAATGTTTTGTAGAATTCACAAGTGAAGGCACATGATTCTGGACTTTTGTTTATTGGTAGGTTTTTAATTGCTGATTCAGTATTCTTACTAGTAACTGGTCTGTTCTTATATTCTATTTCTTTATGGTCCAATTTTGGAATGTTGTATGCTTCTAGGAAGTTATCCATTTCTTATAAGTTGTTCACTTTTTTGGCATTTAGTTGTTCACAGTAGTCTCTTATGATTCTTTGTATTACTGTGGTATCAGTTGTAATAATTCTCCTTTATTTCTGATTTTATTTATTTTTTCTTATTAACAACACAAAAGTTCCAAAGAGGAAAAAAACACTATATAACACAAACAGTTCAGAACATAAAATGCTGCCATCTGGGGACCTTTTTATTCTTGGTGGGTCTAGCTAAATATTTATCAATTTTGTTTATCCTTTCAAAAAGCAAAAATTCAAATTATATTTCTCAGATAAGCAAATAGGAGTACTGATAAATCCCAAGTTGTTAAAAAATGGATTCCCTCATAGACTGATAGTGAGATTATAAATTGAGATAGATTTTTGAGGAAGTTAACAATTTATTATAAGCTATAAATCTATAAATTCTTTGCTTCAGCAATTCCACTTCTAGGAATCTAAGCCAAATGTGTACTAATAGATAACTACAAAAACAATGTGTGTTCAAAAGTATATATTTGTGATAATGTTTTAATTATTTAAATATGAGAAAAAAATCTCTCCATGAGGAACTTGTTACATAGTCATGGTTTATTGTTAATATGGTATTCAATTAAAAAAGTAAAAATAATGAAATAATTTATAGATACTGAAATGAAATGATTCTTAGTCTATGTGGTTAAGTGGAAAGGTAAATCATAGAAAATAGGAATAGTTTGATGCTATTTACAAAAAAAAGTATTTGTAAATGTGGAAAAGTACAAATCAAACTAATAACACTGGTTATCACCAAAGTGTGGAAAAAAGGTGATAAAAGTGACATTTTCACTTTTTGATTTGTATTCTTTGAAATATTAACTAAAAAGTATATGTTGAAAATTTTAAAGAATTAAAATAAAAAAATGAGATGAAATTAGTTAACAACAACAAAAGTCTTTCCTTGAATTCTTGATAAATGCAGCAGTGTAATTCTCAATGAGTTCATCAGTAGTCATAGGGTTTCTATGGGAAGGAATCAATAAAATGCTGGAGAAATGGTTCATGATTGCCACCTCTGGGGTGTGAAACAGAACTCTTACAAAAATAGAATGTGGAACAGATAATAATAGTCAACTTTTTACACCAGTGTGCCTAATGGGAATTAGCTGAAATCAAATATGAGCTACTTTAAGTTTAGATGATATCAGGTTTATATTTGTACTGTTAGTTTTTCTATTTCCTTTGTAATATAATAATGGTATTTGAAACCAAATATGTCACCTTTTCCTCACCTCAAGCAATTTCTACCTCATCCATTTTTAAAAGAATCCTTGTCTTATTTTCCAAAATTTAAACTTAAACTTGCAATTTAAAAAAAAGAGGAAGCAAATATTTGCTGAACATCTATTATGTGCCAGTCACTCTTCTAGGATATGGGAATGCAACAATAAAAAAAAAATAAAAACAGACAAAGCCCCTGCTCTCATATTGCAAGAAATAAAATCTAAACTGTGTCCAATGTTGATATAGATAGATAGATACATACAAACATACATAGACCGACAGATAGATAGATATAAAGAAAGCAAAAGGATGAGTATCAAGTCAAGGCAATGAGGATGATATTTAAAATAGCATTGATGAAAACAACCTTTAATGAATAGGTAAAAAAGAGAGCAAAAGGAACTGAAAGAGAAAATCCTGCTGATATTCCAGAAAAGGGCAACAATTACAAAGGCCCTGAGGAAGAAATGTGCTTAGCATATTTCAGGAACATGGAGACAAGTATCACTAGAGCTTAGTAAGGAAAGGGGAGAAGAGTAGGAAACACATCAGTTGTGTGTGTGTGTGTGTGTGTGTGTGTGTGTGTGTGTGTGTGTGTTTATGTGTTGGGAAAGGGGACATGATCTGTGTAGTCCTTTAGGTCAGGGTCAGTGAGCTACACCTTCTTTTGTAAATAAAGTTGTACTAGAACACAGCCATGCCCTTTGGTATGTATTGTCTATGGCTAATTTCATACTATAAAACAGAGTTGAATAATTGCAACAGAGACTGTATAGCTCACAAAGTATAAACTAATACTATGTGGCCCTTTACAGAACAAGTTTACTGGCTCCTACCTGAAACCATTGTAAAGATTTTGGTTTATTGTAAATGTGATGGGAGACCAAATGTTTGATTCCTATTTTATTTAATGTCCTACAGGTAATGATAAAGATTTCAGATTTATTCTATGTGTGATTAGATGTCTTTGAAGATTTTTATTTAGGGCAGTGATCAAAGGATTATTGTAGTGATTTTGTGAAGAATATATTGTAACAAAGCAAGAATGGAAGCATAGAGAAGACTTAGATGGTCGAAAGGCAGAGTGAATAAGAAATAAGAGAGGTTTGAATAAAGAATATAACATTGGAAAGAAGGAAAGCATGATCAATGGGAATTGCTTATATATTGGGTAAGGTGGTGAGAGAAAGTTAAAAATCAAGAATGACTCCTAGGTTTATAGCTTGAGCAATTTGTGATATAGGAACATTTTGGGTGGATCCAGTTTGGAAGAGGGAGAATACATGTAGCTGTTAGGAATATGATAAATATTGGATAACTATTATATTTCCAAGTGAATATGCAAATAAAAATGGATATAAGGATTCAAGAAGCAAAAATTGATGAAAAAAATTTACAGTCATTGGTCTACAGAGAGTAATTCTGAGAAATCAGATGAGTTTACCTAGGGACAGAATATTGACAAAGTAATAGAGAAATTTTAGATGTTTAGCACAAAAGTAGAATGAGATCAAGGGGGTCTGTGACTTGGTGTGACAATCAGATTATAGCCAGAGTGTCATCAATGGTTCATTTTAACAACAGTTGGAATTTGGGAGGAGGATGAATACAATAAATAGAGAGGGGTTGGAGAGTTAAGGATTTGCAGATAGTTGATTTTAATAGTATACCATGTATTCTAAACTGTATTAGAAGGTGGGGGGAGGGAGGTGCTACAGAGAGGGGATATATGTATACATATAGCTGATTCACTTCCTTGTACAGCAGAAACTAACAAAACGTTACAAAGTAACTATACTCCAATAAAAAATTTAAAATTAAAGTAAGGGCATGAGGAGTTTGATAGATATTGAAAAAGTCGTAGGATAAGTGACTTCTATACAGAAATCTTCTCATAATGTAATGGTTGTTAACAAGTTCAAAGAAATACATACTACTCAGGGTGGATCTCTAACTTTCCTTTATTGTAAAAAGGAGAATAACTTTATTTTAATAACTAGATTAAAATAAATTAAATTATTATTTTAATAAATTATTTTAATAGTTCCTTGTATGTGTGTGTCATTTTATAGTTTCTATGTTACACATATATCAGAATGTCCAAAAATTAATCAAACAGTAAATGAGAATTGAGCATTTTCTTAGAGACTTAATAAATAAAGGTAATCTACCAATAATGAAAGTACCAGCCAAACATGCTTCAGAGATATCCTAAAAATGAAAACAGGAAAAAAAAATTAAGTAAAGTTTTGTTTAAGGTATGCTGAATTTGGACATTCCTTTACTAAGAATTCCACTTTTTTAAGCTATATTTTAGTCATGTGAGGAAGCACTGTCGATAGTGGGTAATTATCAAAATTGAATTATTCTTTTCTGCTCATGTAATTCTTTGGAAATGAGCAGTTATTTTTGTCAATTATATGGATCTTAAAGATAAGAACTGATGTGTTTTCTAAATTATACTCCTGAGAAGACATGTACTCTTTGCTTTCCTACCAACTTCTTGGGGTTTGATGGTGGCACTGTTACTGAGCTCATAATGTTACATGAAAATGGATAAATCCTGTATATAGGATCTTGCTTAAATAGATGAGCTCTGTACTTGGGTAGATATAATTCACATTTTTAAGGGAGATTATGTACTACTACATGTTCTTTAGTTATAATAAGTTTTGACTCTGTTACAGGAGAAATGGAAACTAAACATTAACTATATTTCAAAAGTCTTTCTTACAAATGTTATTACAGATTCAGCAAGTTGATCTCAAATTTAAATATGCATAGTCCTGCAAAATTGCTGTTTTTGCACAAGCATTTGTTGCCAACACATTCTTACAATTCACTGAGCTGTTTTGTATGATTGCATACGCAGCTAACACAGGCATTTTCCACTTTACTGAGTAGATTCAGAGCCAAAGCAGAGACACTTATTTATTTAGTGTCACCTATAGTTAAAGTTATGTCAGGATTTCCTTTATGAATCTGTTTTAGAGCTCTATAACATTATAATAGATCTAATCACAAAGTGAATCCAAATTTCTCTCTAAAGAGTATCAAGCAACATAGGTTTATAAAAAGTAGGCTGCATATGTAGGGCTAAGGAAACATTCCAATATTAAAAGGAACACAATTTCTAAGGAACTTGTAATGAATCTTATTTGAATTTAGATTCTTCCATTTAAAGCATCTATGGCCCTGAGAAACACTTATATACTAATCTCCATTTTCATCATGTAGTTAGTATTGAATAACAACTATTCGATTAATAGCTTAAAAAACCCAATCATTTATTCAGTACCAGGTACTTTCTAAACACCTTTGACTCATTAAGTAATTTAATTCTCACAACACATTGAGATGAGTTGTATTATCTTAATTTTATAGTCAGTGAAAGTGAATTAGAGAGGTTAAGGAGTTTACCTTCATCATGATTAATTTAGTACTGGGGCTTGGATTTGAATCTAATATAGTCTGTATCCTAACTTCATGCCCTTAACTTTATGCCCTACAGCCACCGTTTGTGAGAATTAAATAAATGATTCCTTCAACAAATTTATCCCAATGCTTGGCACACAGCTAGTGTTCAATAAATAATAGCTATAGAATTTAAAATGAATAGAACAGTAGGTTGTTTAAAAGGTGTAAAACAGAAATATCCTAGCAAAGCCTTTTCATTCAGAAACAGAAAACTGAAGTGTAGACATATGACTTTGTCAATTTCAAATGTTTTCTTAAGCAATTAAATCTGTTATTTAAAAATCTAAAGTAATTAAACTTAAAGCTATCTATATGTTCATTAATTTATCTATACAAAAATAATTATCAGCAACATATATATATATGATAGTCCTTCAGAATAGAGAGGCATGTTAAACAAATTAGACATAGATAATTCTCTCAGGAGCTTGTCATTTATAGGTGCTCATAGGACCTGAACAAAGACATTTGAGATTGTTTGTCATTCTTCAGTTGGTTTCTTCAGTTAGTCAGGCAGTAGATCACTTATTTAGCTAGTATTTCATGAGACTCTCCTCTGTGACTTTCAGGAACTCTGCCTTGACTCTGGGATACATTAGTGAATAACACAGAAGTTGAATTTATTCTCACGGAAGCAAAATTTCATAAAATATTCACCAATAACATCTTTGAATGGTTCAACATTAATCAAAACTGCTTAGGGCAGGGGCAACTAGAACACATTTAATGGAAGAAATGCTGTTTCCACTGGACCTTAAAGAAAGGTAAGAGTTGGCACAGTGGAGATAAGGCTAGAAAAGCATTCTTAAAACAATGTAAACTGACACACTTGGAAACCCCTTCGTGGGCGGAGACTGCGGGTGGCGGAGGGGCTAAGTTTCGGGGCCATGGAGGAGAGCACAGCAACAGGGGTGCAGAGGGCAAAACAGAGAGATTCCCGCATGGAGGATTGGTGCTGACCGGCACTCACCAGCCCGAGAGGCTTGTCTGCTCACCCGCCGGGGCGGGCAGGGGCTGGGAGCTGAGGCTCCGGCTTCGGTCAGATCCCAGGGAGAGGACTGGGATTGGCTGCATGAACACAGCCCGAAGGGGGTTAGTGCACCATGGCTAGCTGGGAGGTAGTCTGGGAAAAAGTCTGGACCTGCCAAAGAGGCAAGAGACTTTTTCTTCCCTCTTTGTTTCCTGGTGCATGAGGAGAGGGGATTAGGAGCGCTGCTTAAAGGAGCTCCAGAGACGGCCGTGAGCCGTGGCTATCAGCGCTGACTCCAGAGATGGGCACGAGACGCTAAGGCTGCTGCTGCTGCCACCAAGAAGCCTGTGTGTGGGCACAGGTCACTATCCACACCACCCTTCCGGGGAGCCTGTGCAGCCCGCCACTGCCAGGGTCCCGGGATCCAGGGACAACTTCCCCGGGAGAATGCACAGCGCAACTCAGGCTGGTGCAACGTCCCACTGGCCTCTGCTGCCACAGGCTCGCCCCGCATCTGTACCCCTCCCTCCCCCTGGCCTCAGTGAGCCAGAGCCCCCAAATCAGCTGTTCCTTTAACCCCGTCTTGTCTGAGCGAAGAACAGAGGCCCTCTGGCAACCTACATGCAGAGGCAGGGCCAAATCCAAAGCTGAAGCCGGGGACCTGTGCAAACAAGAGAAAGGGAAATTTCTCCCAGCAGCCTCAGGAGCAGCGGATTAAATCTGCACAATCAACTTGATGTACCCTGCATCGGTGGAATACCTGAATAGACAATGAATCATCCCAAATTGAGGAGGTGGACTATGAGAGAAAGATTTATTATTTTTTCCACTTTTCCTCTTTTTGTGAGTGTGTATGTGTATGCTTCTGTGTGAGATTTTGTCTGTATAATTTTGCTTTCACCATCTGTCCTAGCATTCTGTCCGTCTGGTTTTTTATATATTTTTTTCTTTTTTTACTTAAAAAATTTTTTTCTTAATAATTATTTTTATTTTAATAACTATTTTATTTTATCTTACTTTATTTTATTTTATTTTATCCTCTTTCTTTCTGTCTTTCTACTTTTTCTCCCTTTTATTCTGAGCCATGTGGATGAAAGGCTCTTGGTGCTGCAGCCAGGAGTCAGTGCTGTGCCTCTGACGCTGGAGAGCAAATTCATGACACTGGTCCACACAAGACCTCCCAGCTCCACGTAATATCAAGCGGTGAAAATCTCCCAGAGATCTCCATCTCAACAACAACACCTAGCTTCACTCAACGACCAGCAAGCTACAGTGCTGTACACCCTATGCCAAACAACTAGCAAGACAGGAACACAACCCCACCCATTAGCAGAGAGGCTACCTAAAATCATAATAAGTCCACAGACACCCCAAAAACACCACCAGACGTGGACCTGCCCCCAGAAAGACAAGATCCAGCCTCATCCACCAGAACACAGGCAATAGACCTCTCCACCAGGAAGCCTACACAACCCCACTTAACCAAGCGGGGCCACTGGGGACAGACACCAAAAACAATGGGAACTACGAACTTGCAGCCTGCAAAATGGAGACCCCAAATACAGTAAGATAAGCAAAATGAGAAGACAGAAAAACACACAGCAGATGAAGGAACAAGATAAAAACCCACCAGACCTAACAAATGAAGAGGAAATAGGCAGTCTATCTGAAAAAGAATTCAGAATAATGATAGTAAAGATATCCAAAATATTGGAAATAGAATAGAGAAAATGCAAGAAACATTTAACAAGAACCTAGAAGAACTAAAGAGGAAACAAGCAATGATGAACAACACAATAAATGACATTAAAAATACTCTAGAAGGGATCAATAGCAGAATAACTGAGGCAGCAGTCGAATAAGTGACCTGGAAGATAAAAGAGTGGAAATAACAACTGCAGGGCAGAATAAAGAAAAAAGAATGAAAACAACTGAGGACAGTCTCAGAGACATCTGGGACAACATTAAATGCACCAACATTTGAATTATAGGGGTCCCAGAAGAAGAAGAGAAAAAGAGAGGGACTGAGAAAATATTTGAAGAGATTATAGTTGAAAACATCCCTAATATGGGAAAGGAAATAGTTAATCAAGTCCAGGAAGCACAGACAGTTCCATACAGGATAAATCCAAGGAGAAACAGGCCAAGACACATATTAATCAAACTGTCAAAAATTAAATACAAAGAAAGCATATTAAAAGCAGCAAGGGAAAAACAACAAATAACACACAAGGGAATCCCCATAAGATTAACAGCTGATCTTTCAACCGAAACTCTGCAAGCCAGAAGGGACTGGCAGGAAATATTTAAAGTGATAAAGGAAGAAAACCGACAACCAAGATTACTCTACCCAACAAGGATCTCATTCAGATTTGATGGAGAAATTAGTGTCTTTACAGACAAGGAAAAGCTGAGAGAGTTCAGCATTACCAAATCAGCTTTACAACAAATGCTAAAGGAACTTCTCTAGGCAAGAAACACAGGAGAAGAAAAAGACTTACAAAAATAAACCCAAAGCAATTAAGAAAATGGGAATAGGAACACACATATTGATAATTACCTTAAATGTAAATGGATTAAATGCTCCCACCAAAAGACACAGACTGGCTGAATGGATACAAAAACAAGACCCATATATAAGCTGTCTACAAGAGACCCATTACAGACCTAGGGACACATACAGACTGAAAGTGAGGGGATGGAAAAAGATATTCCATGCAAATGCAAACCAAAAGAAAGCTGGAGTAGCAATTCTCATATCAGACAAAATAGACTTTAATATAAAGACTATTAGAAGAGACAAAGAAGGACACTACATAATGATCAAGGGATCGATGCAAGTAGAAGATATAACAATTGTAAGTGCTTATGCACCAAACATAGGAGCACCTCATTACATAAGGCAAGTAATAACAGCCATAAAGGGGAAATGAACACTAACACATTCATAGTAGGGGACTATAACACCCCACTTTCACCCATGGACAGGTCATCCAAAATGAAAATAAATAAGGAAACACAAGCCTTAAATGATACATTAAACAAGATGGACTTAATTGATATTTATAGGGCATCCAAAAACAACAGAATACACATTTTTCTCATGTGCTCATGCAACATTCTCCAGGATAGATCATATCTTGGGTCATAAATCAAGCCTTGGTGATTTTAAGAAAATTGAAATTGTATCAAGTATCTCTTCTGACCACAACGCTATGCGATTAGATATCAATTACAGGAAAAGATCTGTAAAAAGTACAAACACATGGAGGCTAAACAATACACTACTTAATAATGAAGTGACCACTGAAGAAATCAAAGAGGAAATCAAAAAATACATGGAAACAAATGACAATGGAGACACGACAACCCAAAACCTATGGGATGCAGCAAAAGCAGTTCTAAGAGGGAAGTTTCGAGCAATACAATCCTACCTTAAGAAACAGGAAACATCTCGAATAAACAACCTAACCTTGCACCTAAAATAATCAGAGAAAGAAGAACAAAAAAACCCAAAATTAGCAGAAGGAAACAAATCATAAAGATCAGATCAGAAATAAAAAAAAAAGAAATGAAGGAAACAATAGCAAAGAACAATAAAACTAAAAGCTGGTTCTTTGAGAAGATAAACAAAATTGATTAACCATTAGCCAGACTCATCAAGAAAAAGAGGGAGAAGACTCAAGTCAATAGAATTAGAAATGAAAAAGGAGAAGTAACAACTGACACTGCAGAAATACAAAAGATAATGAGAGATTACTACAAGCAACTCTATGCCAATAAAATGGACAACCTGAAAGAAATGGACAAATTCTTAGAAATGCACAACTGCCAAGACTGAATCGGGAAGAAATAGAAAAAATGAACAGATCAATCACAAGCACTGAAATTGAAACTGTGATTAAAAATCTTCCAACAAACAAAAGCCCAGGACCAGCTGGTTTCAGAGGTGAATTCTATCAAACATGTAGAGAAGAGCTAACACCTATCCTTCTGAAACTCTTCCAAAATACAGCAGAGGGAAGAACACTCCCAAACTCACTGTATGAGGCCACCATCACCATGATACCAAAACCAGACAAGGATGTCACAAAGAAAGAAAACTACAGGCCAATATCACTGATGAACATCGATGCAAAAATGCTCAACAAAATACTAGCAAACAGAATCCAGCAGCACATTAAAAGGATCATACACCATGATCAAGTGGGGTTTATTCCATGAATGCAAGGATTCTTCAATATATGCAAATCAATCAATGTGATACACCTGATTAAAAAATTGAAGGATAAACACCATACAATCATCTCAATAGATGCAGAGAAAGCTTTCAACAAAATTCAACACCCATTTATGATAAAAAACCCTGCAGAAAGTAGGTATAGAGGGAACTTTCCTCAACATAATAAAGGCCATATATGACAAACCCACAGCCAACATCATCCTCAATGGTGAAAAACTGAAAGCATTTCCACTAAGTTCAAGAACAAGAAAAGTTTGCCAACTCTCACCACTCTTATTCAACATAGTTTTGGAAGTTTTAGCCACAGCAATCAGAGATGAATAGGAAATAAAAGGTATCCAAATTGGAAAAGAAGAAGTAAAGCTGTCACTGTTTGCAGATGACATGATACTATACACAGAGAATCCTAAAGATGCTACCAGAAAACTACTAGAGCTAATCAATGTATTTTGTAAAGTAGCAGAATACAAAATTAATGCACAGAAATCTCTGATATTCCTATACACTAATGATGAAAAATCTGAAAGTGAAATTAAGAAAACACTCCCATTTACCACTGCAACAAAAATAATAAAATATCTAGGAATAAACCTACCTAAGGAGACAAAAGACCTGTATGCAGAAAATTATAAGACACTGATGAAAAAAATTAAAGATGATACAAATAGATGGAGAGATATACCATGTTTTTGGATTGGAAGAATCAACATTGTGAAAAATGACGCCACTACCCAAAGCAATCTACATATTCAATGCAATCCCTATCAAACTACCACTGGCATTTTTCACAGAACTAGAACAAAAAATTTCACAATTTGTATGGAAACACAAAAGACCCCGAACATCCAAAGCAATCTTGAGAATGAAAAACGGAGCTGGAGGAATCAGGCTCCCTGACTTCAGACTATACTACAAAGCTACAGCAATCAAGACAGTATGGTACTGGCACAAAAACAGAAATAAAGATCAATGGAACAGGATAGAAAGCCCAGAGATAAACCCACGCAAATATGATCATATTATCTTTGATATAGGAGGCAAGAATATACAGTGGAGAAAAGACAGCCTGTTCAATAAGTGGTGCTGGGAAAACTGGACAGGTACATGTAAAAGTATGAGATTAGAACACTCCCTAACACCATACACAAAAATAAGCTCAAGGGCTACCCTGGTGGCGCAGTGGTTGAGAGTCCACCTGCCAATGCAGGGGACACAGGTTCGTGCCCTGGTCTTAGAAGATCCCACATGCCGCGGAGTGGCTGGGCCCGTGAGTTGTGGCCACTCAGGCTGCACGTCCGGAGCCTGTGCTCTGTAATGGGAGAGGCCACGACAGTGAGAGGCCCATGTACAGCAAAAAAAAAAAAAAAAAAAAAAAAAAAAAAAAAAAAAAAAAAAAAGCTCTAAATGGATTAAAGGCCTAAATGTAAGGGCAAAAACTATTAAATTCTTAGAGGAAAACGTAGGCAGAACACTCTATGACATAAATCATAGCAAGATCCTTTTTGATACACCTCCTAGAGAAATGGAAATAATGACAAAATAAACAAATGGGACCTAATGAAACTTAAAAGCTTTTGCACAGCAAAGGAAACCATAAACAAGCCCAAAAGACAACCCTCAGAATGGGAGAAAGTATTTGCAAATGAAGCAACTGAAAAATTATTAATCTCTTAAATTTACAAGCAGGTCATACAACTCAATAACAGAAGAACAAACAACCCAATCCAAAAATGGGCAGAAGACCTAAACAGACATTTCTCCAAAGAAGGAATACAGATTGCCAACAAACACATGAAAGAATGCTCAACATCATTCATCATTAGAGAAATGCAAATCAGAACTATAATGAGATATCATCTCACACCGGTCAGAATGGCCATCATCAAAAAAATCTCGAAACAATAAATGCTGGAGAGGGTGTGGAGGAAAGGGAACACTCTTGCACTGCTGGTGAGAATGTGAATTGGTACAGCCACTATGGAGAACAGTATGGAGGTTCCTTAAAAAACTACAAATATAACTTCCATACGACCCAGCAATCCCACTACTGGGCATATATCCTGAGAAACCATAATTCAAGAAGAGTCATGTACCAAAATATTCATTGCAGCTCTTTTTACAATAGCCAGGAGGTGGAAGCAACCTAAGTGTCCATCATCGGATGAATGGATAATGAAGATGTGGCACATATATACAATGGAATATTACTCAGTCATAAAAAGAAACAAAATGGAGTTATTTGTAGTGAGGTGGATGGACCTAGAGTCTGTCATACAGAGTGAAGTAAGTCAGAAAGAGAAAGACAAATACCATATGCTAACACATATATATGGAATCTAAGAAAAAATAAAATGTCATGAAGAACATAGGGGTAAGATGGGAATAAAGACACAGACCTACTAGAGAATGGACTTGAGGATATGGGGAGGGGAAGGGCAAGCTGTGACAAAGTGCGAGAATGGTATGGACATATATACTACCAAACATAAAATAGATAGCTAGTGGGAAGCAGCCGCATAGCACAGGGAGATCAGCTCGGTGCTTTGTGACCACCTAGAGAGGTGAGATAGGGAGGGTGGGAAGGAGGGAGATGCAAGAGGGAAGAGATATGAGAACATATGTATATGTATAACTGATTCACTTTGTTATAAAGCAGAAACTGACATACCATTGTAAAGCAATTATACTGCAAGAAAGATTTTAAAAAAAAAAACAACAACAATGTAAACTAAAAATTGGAGATGGCAAGATGTTGGACAAATACTGAAAAAATTTAGAAGTTACATTTATATTTAATTTAGAACAGTGTTTCTCAAATTTTGCTGAACATTAAATCACACAAGAAGTCTTTATAAATCCCAATGCCCAGTTCTCAATCCATATCAATTAATATGTCTGAGAGCAGGTGCTAGGCTGCAGTATTTTTTTTTTTTTAAGATCCTCTGGTGTTCTCAGTGTGCAGCAAATATTGAGAACCACATATTTGGAGTATAAAACGTGAAATTTAAACATTCTTAGAGGAAAAAATAGACTGTAGTTAGATTTTAAATCTATTTGAATCTCAAGGAAAAGCATTTAAACATAATTCAGTAGGATATGTGAAGTAATCAGAGAAGAAATTCTAGAAGCAAGAGATAACTTTGTCCTAAAATCAAGGGAAAGGAAACTTTATGTTGTGATCAAAGCACCAAAATATCAAGGAGAATGATAACAGAAAAATAGCTTATAGAATTTGGCAACTAGAATGCATTTGATAACTTTCAAGAAGTGGTTTCGGAGAGCAGCAAGGGAAAGGACTGGATTCCAAGTGGTGAGAAAGTAGCAAATATTAGTATACAACTACTTCCTAAATATACTTGAACATAAAGTGAAATTTGGAGCTATTGTGTGTAAAACAAAACAAAATAAAAACAAAGAGAAAAACAGGGAGGAATAGTATACTTGGTTATGTTAGTAGGCTAGAGGAAAGGTAACAGCAGAGAGAATAGAGAGATGAAGATAATGGATTATATGCTTACATACTTGAGGGTGTTTGCATTTTAATTTCTATTGTCCTATAAGAGAATGTATGTTACGGATATGGGTGCAAGTAGCTTATTTGAGAAATGAGCCCAAGAATCAAAGTGAGAAACAAAGGAAAGTGAGACCAGGAAGGAGGAAGATTCAATATCAGAACGTTTTTGAGGTTACTTATGTGAGCAATGGGGGCTTGATCCAGGGAATCTCTGAGAAGTGTCAGGCATGTTTTCCAGTATTATGCATATGAGATATGTGAGATCAGAGTATTTCTCTATTTGCTCTAATCCCTCAGTGCTTGTGGGGGTCCTAGGGGATTAACTCCTCTTCATGTCTTGGCTGTGCTATAACTAGGTACAGTATGCTCTCATTGTGTGTAGAAGATCTTGAGGTAGAAAACAGAAGTTGGTGGCTGGCAGTAAGAGGCAGGTTTGAGTTCACATTGATCCATGCACTGCAACTGTGGCTGCAATTAGAAGAGGATTGAGGGGATGATACAGACATCACATGTTTCCTACAGTAAGTATTACAAGACTGATACAAATGAGAGAATACCAAAGAAAGGACCAAGTATGAAGTAGTAGCCTTGAAAAGATGAAAAATTATTCAGAAAAATGAAAAATAGGGACAAAGAGAGTGTCCAATCCTTCTCCATGGCCTACGAATTGGGGGTCAGTCAGTGGGAAAAGGACTATAGAAGGAACAACCAGCCTTCAATCAAGATAAAGAGATCAACATGTAAGATCAGAATGATGGAGTAAACAATTAGAGAAGGCCAGAATTCACCCAGGGAAGTGCTAATAGGTGAGATAGCAGTAATGGTAGGAATATATTCTATGGAAATGAAAAGTATGAAAAGGTGTGAGTGTGGAGTTTGGAGGGAGCATTCATTAGAAAAAGAAGTTGTGATTTTTCTTTTTTTTTCTTTTTTCGGTATGCAGGCCTCTCACTGTTGTGGCCTCTCCCGTTACGGAGCACAGGCTCAGCGGCCATGGCTCACGAGCCCAGCTGCTCCGCGGCATGTGGGATCTTCCCAGACCGGGGCATGAACCCGTCTCCCCTGCATCGGCAGGCGGACTCTCAACAACTGCGCCACCAGGGAAGCCCCAGAAGTTGTGATTTTTCCATGTTGAAGATAAAAGATGGAGAACACAAGAACCTGCTGTAATTCCAGTGCTTGATATATTCTGTTCTTATCAAAACTTTGTGTTAGATATTAATACTGTTATTTGATATTTATGGAAACTGAGGCTAGAGGTTCACCTAGAATGTGCATTCAGATCTGCTTGTCACAAAACCTTTATTAATCCAATTGGCCATATTAATTCCTTTGGAGATAGGAACAAGTTTATAATTAAGCAACTATTTAATCTATGGGCAGAAAGAATTTGATAACATAAAGATAGCAACTTACATGCTATTGTTTTAGTTCTAATTCATATAGCATGGCTAAAGGAGATGCCAGAACTGAGTCATTCCTGACAGGTTATTTTTTTTGGGGGGTGGGGTGTCAGGTGGGTCGGGAGGACTGGTCAGGGTAGGGCTGAGGATAAGACTCATAAAAGGAAGGGAGAACAGGCAGAATATAAAAAACGAGAGCAAAGTTCAACAGACAGACTTCAGCCAGATGGCAGGTGTGCCAGTTGGAGAAACAAGGCAGAAAGCAGTTCTTAAATATCAGTATCAAAGTAATGTTTTGAGCCACTTAGTTTCCACTGCTGTGTATTAGTCAACAAATATCATTGAGTAATACCATGTTTCTAAACGTGAACAGCACAGAAATATTCTTCTCAAACCTGCTTTGTAGTAAGGAAAACAAATATAAACAAGTATTAAAATATCATTTTAAGTGGCATAAAGGAAATGTACAAAATATTGTGGTATATAATTTAGGGTTCTTTTCTAGTGTGAGTGGTTAGCGAAATAACTCCTGGGTAAGTAAGTGGAATGAACTGGGGTGAAATCCAGGGAACAGGAGTTCTAGCAGTAACTCTGGCATTTGTTAGTTTTGTGACATAGTTAATTTAATTTCCTCACTCTTTTGTTTCCTTATCTGAAAAGTTTTATTAACTACACTAGAAGTAAATTTTAAGAGCCAGGCAAGAGGAAAATGATTTACAAAATAATAATGTTAAGCAAAAAATGTTCATTTTTCCTAGCATGGTCGTAGAAATGCATTCAAATCAGCAAACTGAAGTTCAGAGTTTACTGAAAACAATGCTTCTGTCAAAATCTGACAGATGCATCTTGGACATCTCCTAAGCTGTCACTGGATTACCAGTCACCCAAAGCAATCATTTCTGATAGGTCTTCTTCAATACTAAGATAGTGTTTGGAATCCTGACCCTATTAGGGAATAGTAGAAACAGAAAGAAGCACAAGAAGCATAGAAGCAATATTAGTTGTCAGCAGTGTTATCAGAACAGCTAAGTACAGAATGCTTTAAGATATGTACCCAAGAACTGTGGATTTTGCTTTTAGGGATTTTAACAGCATGAAATGCTTTTTTTTTCAATCAAAAGAAATGTAAAATAATAATGATACAAATTTCTAAAAAGAATAATGAAATCCTGCACATTGTGAAAATCTTGCTTGTGAAAAAGCCCTGGAGCATCATACAAGTCAAATGCTGCCAAATTCTATTTCTAGACTGAATTTTCCTTGGCCTCAGGGAAGAGCTGTCAAATGTTTCTTGATTAAAATTCAGACAAAGCCATGGAGTCAATTGATAACTTTTAACGAATAAAGTCAGATTAATAAATGCTTGTTGGCTTGACTTGGGGAAAAAAGCCCTGCTAATTTATTGCATTCCAACTTCATACTGCGGAAGGAAAATGGAGAAAACAAAAGTATATAAATTAATAATAACCCATAATTTTAGCATCCTTATATAAATTGCAGTCATTCAGATCACGACAAGAATGGATTTAGGTGGACAACCTAAGTACTACACCAATTGTCTCTATGATTCCTTTTGAGGAAAGGAGGTACAGTAATGAATTCTTTAAAGGCAATGTATTTCCAACTATACACTTCATGAAAAAGTAGTTTTTAGTCCTTAACATTTTTTATATGTGAAGCTATTTAATTGTATTCTGTTGAAACTGTCTATGTATAAGCATAACATTGGAATCAGTGTTTCTATAATACTGTATATTAGAAAATTCAGTAATAGGAACTCACATTCCTAACTTAAAGCTGCCTGCTTTTATCTCACCATTCAAAATACACAGCACTACTGAAACTTAAACTTAGTATGAATGAACACGAGACATGTATTAATTGCTTTAAACTCTTTATTTTGGAATTCTTAACTTTTATTAACATAATATAATTTCTTCACCAAAAAAAATAAAGATAGCACATACAGACATACCTCACTTTATTTTGTTTTGCTTTATTAATCTTTGTAGATATGTATATGTATATACATACGTTTTATATATATATATATATATATTCTTTTTTTCTTTTTACAAAGTGAAGGTCTGCTGTGGCAACCCTGCATCAAGCAAGCACAAATTTTCCAACAGCATTTGCTCACCTGTTGTTTCTGTATTACATCTGGGTAATTCTCACAATATTTCAAACTTTTTCATTATTATTATATTTGTCATGGTGATCTTTGATGAGCGGTTTAATCTCACAACTGTAATTGTTTTGAGGTGCCATGAACTGTGCCCATACAAGACAGTGAACTTAATGGATAAATGTTATGTGTTCTGACTGCTCAACAACTCTTGTTCTCCCTTCTCTCTCCTGTTGCTCAAGCTTCCCTATTCCCTGACACACAACAATATTGAAATTAGGTCTATCAATAACCTTACAATGGCCCCTTAGTGTTCAAATGAAAGGGAAAGTCACATGTTTCTCTCTTTAAATCAAAAGCTAGACATAATTAAACTTAGTGAGGAAGGCATTTCAGGAGCCAACATAGGCCAAAAGCTAGGCTTCTTGCACCAAACAGCTAAGTTGTGAATGCAAAGAAAAAGTACTTGAAGGAAATTAAAAGTGCTACTCAGTGAACAAACAACTGATAATAAAACAAAACTGACTAACTAGTGATAATGGAGAATGTTTTAATGATGTGGATAGAAGATAGAACAATCACAACATTCCCTTAAACCAAAGCCTGATCCAGATAGACCAATCACAACATTCCCTTAAGCCAAAGCCTGATCCAGAGCAAGGTTCTAACTCTCTTTAATTCTATGAAGGCTGAGAGAGGTGAGGACTGTAGAAGAAATCTTGAAGCTAGCAGAGGTTGGTTCATAAGGTTGAAGGAAAGAAAACATCTCTATAATATAAAAGTGCAAGGTGAGCAGCAAGTGCTGATGTAGAAGTTGCACCAAGTATTCCAGAAAATCTAGCTAAGATAATTAGTGAAGTGTGGCTCTACTAAACAACAGATTTACATTGTAGACAAAACAGCCTTATGTCGGAAAAAGATGGCATCTAGGACTTTTATAGCTAGAGAGGGGAAGTCAATGCCTGGCTTTGAAGCTTCATAGGACAGGCAGACTCTCTTGTTAGGGGCTAATGCAACTGGTGACTTTAAGTTAAAGCCAACACTTAACCACCATTCTGAAAATCCTATGGCCATTAAAAATTATGTTAAATCTACTCTGCCTATGCTCTAAATGTAATGACAAAGCCTGGATGGCAGCACATCTGTTTACAACATGGTTTAATGAATATTTTAACACCACTCTTGAAGCCTACTGCTCAGAAAAAAAACAAAACAAACAAAGAAACAATTCTTTCAAAATATTACTGCTTATTGATAATGCTCCTAGTTACCCAAGAGCTCTGATGGAATTGTACAAGGTTAATGTCATCTTCTTGTCTGCTAATCCAACATCTATTCTGCATCCCATGGATCAAGGAGTCATTTTGACTTTCAAATCCTATTACTTAAGAAATATATTTTGTAAGGCTATAGCTGTCATCAATAGTGATTCCTCTGATGGATCTGGGCAAAATAAATTGAATACATGCTGGAAAAGATTCATCATTCTAGATGTCATTAAGAACATTTGTGATTCAGAGTAGACATCAAAATAACATTAAAAGGAGTTTGGAATAAGTTGATTCCAACCCTCAGGGATGACTTTGGGTGTTCAAGACTTTAATGAAGGAAGTAACTGCAGATATGCTGGAAATAGTAAGGAAAGTAGAATTAGAAGTGGAACTTGAGGATGTGACTGAACTACTGCAATCTCATGATACAACTTTAATGGCTGAGAAGTTGCTTATTATGGATGAGCAAAGAAAGTGGTTTCTTGAGACAGATTCTACTCCTGGTAAAGATGCTGTGAAGTTGATTGAAATGACAACAAAGGACTGAAAATATTAAATAAACCTAGTTGATAAAGGAGTGGCAGAGTTTGAGGGGATTGACTCCAATTTTGAAAAAAAATCTACTGTGGACAAAATGCTATCAAACAGCATTGCATGCTACAGAGAAATTTTTTGTTAAATTAAGAGAATTGATGTGACAAACTTCATTGTCTTATTTTAAGAAATTGCCACAACCACCTCAAATTACAGCAATCACCACCATGATCAGTCAGCAGCCATCAATATTTAGGCAAGACTCTTCACCAGCAAAAAGATTATGAAGGATCAGATGATGGTGAGCATTTTTTAGCAATAATGTCTTTTAAATTAATATATGTACATTGTATTTTTCTGCATAAAGCTACTGCACACTCAATAAACTAGAGTATAGTGTAAGCATAAAATATATATACACTATAAAACCAAAAAAAATTGTATGACTAACTTTTGCAACATTCACTTTGGGTCTGGAACTGAACCCACAATAACTCTGAGATTGCCTCCAGTTTATAATGCATTGGAGAGTATTTCAAGCAATTCTTCTATTTTATTTCAGAAATAGAAACATATTTTTAAATATGTATGTATGCTCTCATTTTAAAAGTTATGCTTTATATTCCTGAAATCATGCTGGGTTATGGAATAAAGATGAAAAAGACACATTCTTTCTGCCAAGAAATTGCAGATAATTACGATACAGTGTGATGAACAAGACAATAGATGTATGTATAGAAAAACTCTGCATCTGGGAGTGCGCATTTTCCAAGAGCTCAGTATTAAGGTGTGAATTAGTGTTTAGAAGATAATTATCACAGAGGAGCATGTGCAAAGACCTAGAGGCTTGAGATAACAAAGCGTTCTAGAGAATACAAAGTAGTTCAGTATCACTGTAATGAAACTTGCTCATTGGACTATTGTGGAAGATAAAGTTTAAACAGTGGTAGGTAGAAAATATAAATTTCACATCACTGGGAATTAATTTAAAAACTCTTAAAACAGATTAACATAATATAAGATTCTGTCTCACTTTAAGCATACCAAAAAATGCAGCCTTTATTTCCTCGATATTTAAACAGAATATGAAAAAAATGAAATGCAAAATGGTCAAAACAAGAAGACATTGTATCTTCATTCTTTGGATTTATAGTAAACAAAAAAAAATTCTTAAAAAGGAAAGGGAAAAATATGATGCAGGTGAATAATTGTGAATATAGTACAAAATTTCACTGGAAATGGAGGAAAAGCAAAATTACATTTATACTGAATACCCAAGCACAGATGGCAATAAAATCAGCAAGCATCATGTTATTCCACACTCTACACCAACACATCCACAGAGAACTCCTTGACCTCCCAACAGGAAGAAATCTCCATTCTCTAAAATCTATCGGCAATGATTTCCAAATATTTGTCTACATCAGTTTCAAAGCCAAACCTTAAAAATGTATACATATCTAAGCTTCACTTCAGAACATGTGGACCTGTGACTAAGGAACAGGAGCTTTAATTTGTTATTTATAAAATAAAACTGAAATCCTTAGATTGCTCTAACAAAATGCCAGGTTTGGGCACCTAAGTGTTATAACTATTGTGTTAATCAGTTACATTATTTGTGTCAGTCAAATGCATAATTGTTATGCATATGAATCCCTAATGAATCTGTTTTATTAATTTCTATATCCATAACATTGTCTAATATTATACCTGATTCTTATGAGTATTTATTGAATAAATTCATTTATTTACTCAATCTATTCAGAATACATATATGTATATGTGTATAAATGGATGTATCACTAATAGATTTTTTTTCTCCAGCATTTATTATACTCCTCTCAACTATATAATTGACAGCTATATTTTAGTGACTTTCTCCCATATGATCTTTGATTATTAGGGAACATTTGTTCCATAGCCCAGGCTTCAGAATGTCCACTTACTTTTAATCAAGTATAATAAATCTTTCTCCTAGTAACTAATCACTGTTAGCATATATGATCTACAATAAGGTTCAAAGACAGGTTAATTCCATGCTATTATTTATATCTAGATCTACATAAATCAAACATAACCATATTGCACCATAATGTTAGGTCAAATAATCCTTCAACTTTCAGTAATATTTATTTTGAGATAAAGATGATGATAAAAACTAGAATTAATCTGACTTTGGTCTACAGAAATGAAGATTTTTTTTTTCTCAATTATTCTAATCTATGAGGGAACAATCAATTTATCTGGGTAGTTCTCTTAATTAAATGAAATGTACTCCAAATTCAATTAAATGCAATGTATTGAACTTAGAAGTTCCTAAATACAGTATATTATCTTACATTTAGATTTATTTCCTCAGTTAATTCAGCACAACAATAACATGATGTAAGTGTTATAATTACCATTTTATAAATGATAAAATGGATGCTTTAAGAATTTAAGTAGCTGACTATTCACACATAGCCATTATTTGGACGTAAATCTGTCCTTTCCACTACATCAACTTCATCCTGTGAGTAATAAGCTAATGGGACAAATCCTTAAGAATAACCTGTGAAATCAATATAGTATATGATTATGTAAGACTTATCTGCAAATCTGAAACACCTGGGCTTTAAAAAAATTTTACAAATAATCAGACCCAACCCTAGATTTCCAAATCAGTCTCTTCTGAGATAGAGTCCAGAAAGCTGAATTTATACATTTTCTCACAACTGCCTTTGACTTACCCAGCTTAGGGATGTATAGTTTGTAAGAAACTCTGGTTTCCCAAATGCAATAATCAATTTGCCACTAAAATTGTATTGAGTTTGGTAAGCTAAATATTTACCTAATAACTTAAATAATAATAAAATGCCATATATCAAAACTGGGAAAATTTTGATTCATTGACATATATGTGTGATTTTTTCATTCTTCAACATATATCAGCACGAATAAAATACTTATTTCAGAATTAAAGCTTTTATACATATATATATGTGCATATTATAGATATATAAATCTATATCTATGTATGTATAATTTGATATTATAAAGTTGATGCTAGATAGTTGTCAATAAATGATGTTTCCCAAAATATATCCTTTGGTTCAGGGTCCTTGAATCAATTTTTGATTAAACAGAAAATTTCCTTCTGTTCTGTCAGTAATTTCTATACATGATAGGAAATGAATTAAACTTTTTTAAAAATCAGGATTTAATGTTATAATTGAAGTTACTACGTAGTGTTCATATAATGTCTTTATTGACTAATTTCAAAACAATTTCATAGAGTAAGTTTAAGAAACATTTACTAGTATTTTCTGTTTTAATTAAACTGTTGACCAATGTTTCCCAAAGACATGCTGTTTCTTGAGATTTGAGTAAAATAGTGATTATATACCATCCTCATTGATTAAATTCTTATAGATCAGAGCTTTGAGTTAAATGACATATTTCAGTATGCCTGATATCTGAATCTACATAGAAGAGTGTATTAAAATTGTAGCTAACAGAGATGACCTTACCAAATTCTTCATATATACAAGGTTTGTTATCTATCAAAATCAAATTAACAAAAACATTAAAATAAATCTGAGCCAAATTAGTTATCATTATCAACATGAATATAAGATAGATGATTTCCTATGTATGCATTTTTTACATTCATCACAACATCTAGTAAGGCCCTTATTTTGTTTTGATGCTTTGATTTTCCTTAATGCAATTTACTATGTCGTTCACAAAAATATAATATCAAAACTCATCAGTTTAGCAGCTGAGAATCTCTACTAAGGAGAATCAAAAATATATGAGCAGATTTTAGGTCAAAACAAAATTTTTTTAACATCTTTATTGAAGTATAATTGCTTTACAATGGTGTGTTAGTTTCTGCATTATAACAAAGTGAATCAGTTATACATATACATATGTTCCCATATCTCTTCCCTCTTGCATCTCCCTCCCTCCCACCCTCCCTATCCCACCCCTCTAGGTGGTCACAAAGCACCAAGCTGATCTCCTTGTGCCATGTGGCTGCTTCCCACTAGCTATCTATTTTACATTTGGTAGTGTATATATGTCCATGCCACTCTCTCACTTTGTCACAGCTTACCCTTCCCCCTCCCCATATCCTCAAGTCCATTCTCTACTAGGTCTGTATCTTTATTACCATCTTACCCCTAAGTTCTTCATGACCTTTTTTCTTTTTTCTTTTTTTTTTTCCTTAGATTCCATACATATGTGTTAGCATATGGTATTTGTCTTTCTCTTTCTGACTTACTTCACTCTGTATGACAGACTCTAGGTCCATCCACCTCACTACAAATAACTCCATTTCGTTTCTTTTTATGGCTAATATTCCATTGTATATATGTGCCACATCTTCTTTATCCATTCATCCGATGATGGACACCTAGGTTGCTTCCACCTCTTGGCTCTTGTAAATAGAGCTGCAATGAACATTTTAGTACATGACTCTTTTTGAATTACAGTTTTCTCAGGGTATATGCCTAGTAGTGGGATTGCTGGGTCGTATGGTAGTTCTATCTGTAGTGTTTTAAGGAAACTCCATACTGTTTTCCATAGTGGCTGTATCAATTTACATTTCCACCAGCAGTGCAAGAGTGTTCCCTTTTCTCCACACCCTTTCCAGCAGTTATTGTTTCTAGATTTTTTGATGAAGGCCATTCTGACCGGTGTGAGATGATATTTCACTGTAGTTCTGATTTTCATTTCTCTAATGATTAATGATGTTGAGCATTCCTTCATGTGTTTGTTGGCAATCTGTATATCTTCTTTGGAGGAATGCCTATTTAAGTCTTCTGACCATTTTTGGATTGGATTGTTTGTTTGTTTTTTGTTATTGAGCTGCATGAGCTGCTTGTAAATTTTGGAGATTAATCCTTTGTCAGTTGCTTCATTTGCAAATATTTTCTCCCATTCTGAGGGTTGTCTTCTGGTCTTGTTTATGCTTTCCTTTGCTGTGCAAAAGCTTTTAAGTTTCATTATGTCCCATTTGTTTAGTTTTGTTTTTATTTCCATTTCTCTAGGTGGTGGATCAAAAATGATCTTGCTGTGATTTATGTCATAGAGTGTTCTGCCTATGTTTTTCTCTAAGAGTTTGATAAAGTCTGGCCTTACATTTAGGTCTTTAATCCATTTTGAGCTTATTTTTATATATAGTGTTAGGGAGTGTTCTAATCTCATACTTTCACATGTACCTGTCCAGTTTTCCCAGCACCACTTATTGAACAGGCTGTCTTTTCTCCACTGTATATTCTTGCCTCCTTTATCAAAGATAAGGTGACCATATGTGTGTGGGTTTATCTCTGGGCTTTATATCCTGTTCCATTGATCTATATTTGTGTTTCTTTGCCAGTACCATACTGTCTTGATTACTGTAGCTTTGTAGTACAGTCTGAAGTCAGGGAGCCTGATTCCTCCAGCTCCATTTTTCATTCTCAAGATTGCTTTGACTATTCAGGGTCTTTTGTGTTTCCATACAAATTGTGAATTTTATTTTTTAGTTCTGTGAAAAATGCCAGTGGTAGTTTGATAGGGATTGCATTGAATCTGTAGATTGCTTTGGTAGAAGAGTCATTTTCACAATGTTGATTCTTCCAATCCAAGAACATGGTCAACAGTTGAAGCAGCAAAGAATATTTGCCTACATAGACCAGAGCAATGACTTTGAATTGGCCTGCATATGTCATTCTTCACCCTATTAATGAGGATCAAATGGGTGAAACTGTCAGCCATATGATTTTCCTTTAATTGTTTTAGTAATTCAAATTTCAAACTAGACACATTGATAGTTTATTAAACTGACTCTAGTCTTGCTGTGTACCCAGATCTCTGGGATTATATTTTGTTCATTTACAGAGCTTCAGTTTAAAACTTTCATATTGAGATGCTTATTGAAACCTTGAATTTCCATACTGTAAAATAATTAAGGACAGTTAAATAAGATTCTGCATTTTTACATCAAAAATAATTTGTAGCTATGGATCAATCTTCGAAGTTTTAACTACACTAACAAATTCATATTGTTGAATGAGTAATTATTGTATGATTAAATAACCTGGAAAGCCCCTTCTCCCTGATAAACAAACATAATCAACCCTCTGTGATTACTTTTAAATTCAACCACCTTCTGAATACACAAACACTATTCCAGCCTGTATAAATCTCTCCCTACCCTAAATGCTTAATCATTATAATAGTATTTAAGATTTTTAATTAAGAAATCACAGTATAGTAACATGTAATGATGACTCTGTAGTGTGTCACATATAACTTATTAGTAGTCCTAGGTGTAGACAGAGCTTGGCTTAATAGATATTTGCTGTAGACATAATGGATTGAACAAATAAATGAGTGCCTAAATGAATGAATATATGATTCAAGGAAAGGATCAAAGTTTGTAATGATGTCCTTTTTATAAACATAAATTAAAGTATGACTAATTTTATTACTCTATTGAAGATACTTTCATAACTACCTGTAATTACATGTTTTAGAGTTAAACTATGTGGTTATTCAAATAAAAAATTCTGTTCCATGAACGATATTGTCAAGGTAATGAAAAGCCAAACCACATACTGGGAAGAATATTTGCAAACGCAAATCTGATAAAGGACTGTTTTGCAAAATATACAACAATTCCCAAAACTGAATAATGAGAAAATAATGAACCCAATTAAAAAATAGGTTTAATAGGGTTATTTTTTCAATAATGAGAAAATAAACAATCCAGTTAAAAAATGGACCAAAGACACTAACAGATACCTCATCAAAGAAGATATATGGATGGGAAATAAGCATATGGTAAGTTATTCTACATCATATATCATTAGGGAAATGTAAATTAAAACAGTGAGATACCACTACACACTTATTAGAATGGCAAAGTCCAGAACGCTGACAACACTAAATGCTCAGAAGGATTTGAATTAACAGTAATTCTCATTCACTGCTGGTGGGAATAAAAAAAAATGGTGAGGCGCATGCTGTGGAGCAGCTGCGCCTGTGAGCCATGGCCGCTGAGCCTGCGTGTCCACAGCCTGTGCTCCGCAATGGGAGAGGCCACAACAGTGAGAAGCCTGTGTACCGCAAAAAACAACAACAACAAAAAAAATTGGTGCAGCGACTTTGGAAGACATTTTGGCAGTTTCAGACATATGTAAGCATACTCTTACCATACAATGAGCAATCAAACTCCTTGGTATTTTCCCAAACTTATGTCCACACAAAAACCTACACATAGATGTTTATAGAAGCTTTGGTTATTCATAATTGCCAAACGTGGAAGCATCCAAGATATCCTTTAGTAAATAAGTGGATTTAAAAAAAAAATCAGAAAAACTGTGGTACATTCAGACAGTGGGATACTATTAGGTGCTAAAAAGAAATGAGCTGTCAAGCCATGAAAAAGCATAGAAAAACCTTAAATGCATATTATTAGGTGAAGTAGCCAATCTGAAAAAGTTACACACTGTATTATTCCAACTATATAATATTTTGGAAAAGAGAAAATTATGGAGACAAGAAAAGAATCACTGGTTGCCAAGAGTTAAGGGAGAGGGGAGGATGAATAGTCAGAGACAAAAAGAATTTTCAGGGCAGTAAAAATACTTGATATGATACTTTAATAGTGAATACACATCACTATAAACTTGTCCAAACCCATAGAATGTACAATGCCAACAGTAAATCTTTATGTAGACTAAGAACTTTGGATGATAATGATGTGTCAATGTAGGTTTATCATTTTTAACAAAGGTACCATTCTGGTATATGGTGTTGATGAGGGAAGCTATGTATGTGTAGGAACGGGGGATATAAGGAAAATCTCTACCTCCTGCTCAATATTTTTTTGTGTACCTAAAACTGCTCTAAAAATAAAGTTTATTAAAAAAAATAAAAGGTTTAGAAATGTGGTATAAAGTTTTAGCTTCTAGTCCTGGATTTTTTAATCGTTTACTGATTACATGACTCTTTAATGTTCTAAAAAGTTTAGGAAGGTAGACGAATATGAAGACTAAATATTTACTGCAACTTTGAAGTCACTGATCATAGCGTAGGGGAGCCCCTCTATTGGATTGGAGTAAGAGGTGAATGAGAGAGATTGGATGAAAAACAACAGTTAGATCCACCCACATATCTTCCCCAACCTCTTGTAACAGATTCACTGATATTACTCCTTCTGTGTCTCTAAGTTTATGGTAGGGAGAGTCAGTACATGTTGAAATGGTGTGCAATAAATTCATAGAAAATGAAGAATATAAAACTAAAAGAGGTTACACATGGAAAGTTGAACAGAAGAGAGGATATTCCATATCCATGTCAACTAGTCACTACCATTTCCCATTAATCTGGGTTGAACTTCAATGAAGACAGATCTTCTTACAGGTAAAGTAGAACTTGATCTTCTTCAGGTTCTACTCATGACAAGGAATACTCTTCTCCACTCTCTTTTATGGTCAACTGGATGATGGCAATGATTGAAAAGCCAAAGAAACCCATTCTGGTTAAAGTAACATATCATAAAGAGCCATTTTAAATCTAGTCTCGTGTACTTTTTCCTTCTTTAATCATCTTGTCATAGGTGTCAGTAAAGGGAAGGGCATCAAGGAGCAAGCCTGCTAACAATTTGACTAAGGTGCTCACATAACTTACATATAAAAATCTGGATTCTTGTCAGGTCTCATCTCTGCCAATGTAACTTTAAACTTGGGTGTCAGTTAATATGTATATGTTTTGATCAGCATTATCTAACACCCAAGGCACCCCAACATTAGCCTTTACATGATGTCTTATTAAAAGCCAATAGCATGCCAGGACAGGAAACTTTTCTCAAGTTAAAAAACATACTAAAGTGGTTATCAATTTTTCCAATATTTTAGCAGGAGTGAGTAAACAATTTCTGTAAAAAGCCAATAGTAAATATTTTAGACTCTGTGTGCCATGTGGTTTCTGTTGCAACCACTTAACTCTACTGTTGTAGTGTGAAAGCAGACATAGACAATATTTTAACAAGTGAATAAGGCTATGCTAAAATTAAACTTGACTTATAAAAACAAGCAGGGCCTGAATTTGGTCCTAGGCAGTCGTTTACTAGCCACTGTGTGTTATGGGTTGAATTGTATCCCACAGCCTCAAATTCATATGTTGAATTTATAAATGCAGATACACCAGAATATGACCACACTTAGAGATAGGATCTATACAAAGGGAGTCTAGTTACAATGAAGTCATTAAGGTGAGCCCTATTCCAATATGACAGGTATCCTTATTAAAAGGGAAAATTTGAACATGGAGACACATATAGAAGGAAGACGATGTAAAGAAACATAGAGAGAAGGCAGCCATCTACAAGGCAAAGAGAGAAAACTGGAAAAAATCCATCCCTCATAGTCTTTGGAAGGAACCAGCACTGCAACACATTAATTTTGAATTTTTAGTCTCCAGACTGTGAGACAATAAATTTGTGTTGTGTAAGCCACCTAAACTGTTATATTTTGTAACAGCAACTTTAGCAAGCTAATATATTATGTTATATGGACACTCAGCTACCACAATACACCCAATCTATCACAGAAACTTTCAGCACAGTTTGATTTGCTGGATCAGAATGACGAAGTGGCAGAGCTACAACAAAATCATCAGATGAGATTTTTCTTGCTATAAGCTCACCCAAAGTTAGCACTTTTGGGGATGATCTGTAATTGGGTTGGAACAGCATACTCAAATATACAGGCATACCTTGTTTTATTGCACTTCACAGATATTGCAATTTCTTTTTTTTACAAATTAAAGGTTCGTGGCAACCATGTGTTGAGCAAGTCTACCAGCACCATTTTTCCAACAGCATTATTTTTAAATTAAGTTATGTACATTGTTTTTTATATATAATGCTATAGTACACTTAATAGACTATAGTATAGTGTAAACATAGCTTTAATATACTCTGGAAACCAAGAAAGTTGTTTGACTCACTTTATTGCAATGTTTGTTTTATTGCTATGGTCTGGAACTGACCCTGCATTATCTCCGAGGTATGCCTATAGTTTTCCCCAAATCCAAAATGTTCTACAAAGATTGTGCCTATTTTTCAAGTGATATGGGATCACAGTGTGGAAACTTGCTCTTCACTTGAAGGGAAAATTCTGACATGCTTCTGTGAACAAAGAAGGCAAATATATCTGCAGTTGTGAGATATTTGTCTCTGTGTCAGAAGAGACACAAAATAAGAGTAGACTATACACTTTTAGGTAATAAGTACCATCAAGAAAATTTAAGCAGAAAAATAGAATAGGCTCTGCTGGGTATAAACAATATAAAGCAGCAAGATATGTAGATATATGCTGAGAGACTATTCCAGGAATATGACATAGTAAGTACAAAAGCTCTGTGTAAGAACATGCTGGTACATTTGAGAATAGCAAGGAAGCCAAAGTGGATGAGCAAATAGGTAAGTAGCAGGAGATAGGCATAAGAGGTAATGGAACTGGATAAGTAGAACAAAACATTAGAAAAAAAATACTCAGCGTAAAAGAAAGCTAAAGGAAAATTTAATACAGAAGTGTAACAATGACATAATTTGACTTGGCTTTTAATAAGATCAGACTAGCTACTGTGATTAGAACAGGAAGGATAGATAAAGGTATAGATGAATTAATAACAATGATAACATTCAAGTTCAGAGGTAATAATTTCTTAGACTAAGGTAGTAACAGTGGTCTTCCTGATAATTGATTGATTCTACACATATTATGAAGGAAGAGATAATAGTATACATTGATTGCAAGTAAGGTGAGGAAAAGAGAAATACCTAGAGGGATGGTTTTACTCCAACTTCAAGCATTCCTTCCTAACCCTATTGATGAAGACATCAAGGCTGGTGAATTAGCAATATTTTTCAATTCTTCCAATCTCATTTTTCTTTATATGGATATAATTTGGCAATTATTCTTAAGTTCAGCAGGATCTAATTCAAGTTTAAGAACTTAATTTCATGAGGTTTTTTTAAAATTTAATTTTTATTTTATATTGAGGCGTAGTTGATTTACAATTTTATGTTAGTTTCAGGGGTACAGCAAAGTGATTCAGTTATATATATATATATATTTATATATTATAAACTTATAATATATATGAGAAGAATGTTGAGAAGAGTTCCCTGTGCTATACAGTAGGTCCTTGCTGATTATCTATTTTATATATAGTAGTGTGTATATGTTACTAGTTTGGGATTAACATCATGAGGTTGTTGATAGAAAATGCAATCTGGTATGTTTGCTGGAAACCCACTTATCATCTATCCTACATGAGATAATTGGGTTTCAACAGAAATTACAAGTCTTTTAAAGACAAGAATAAGCACATCACCAACAAATAGACCAATCATCAAAACTAGATTCAGGTATGATAAGGATGTTGTTAGCTATCAGACAGGGAAATTAAAATAACTATGATAAATGTCAAAGGCTCTAATGAAAATTACAAACAACAGATATAATAAGATGTTAGCACAAGAAATAAAAACCACAAGAATCAAATGGGAGACATTAAAATGTACAGCACAGTAAAACTGATAAGGAATGGCTTTAACAATTTCCTCAAAGGAATCAGAACAGACAAAAAAATGCATGTACTTGAAGGACAAACAATATAAATTATCTAACTGCAATACAGAAGACACAATTAAATAGCTGGAGAAAAGAGAGCTACCATCAGGAGAAACAACAATGAGAAAAGAAAGCTAATAAAATCCAAAAAGGAACTAAAGTAAATAATAAAATAATTTTTAAAAATAGAAGCCAAAATCAATGAACTAAAATAGATTTAAAATAGATAAAATTAATGAGCCTAACATTAATTATTTGGAGAGAAAAATACATTCGAGAAATTTATAACAAGAATGATCAGGATGAAAAAGAGAGAAAAGACAAGCTGCTAATATCAGGTAATAAAATTGATATTACATATTATACACATTATAAAGACAATGAGACTATGAAGAATAAATGTGTGGAGACTTCCGGGAAGATGACAGAAGAGTAAGACGCGGAGATCACCTTCCTCTCCACAGATACACCAGAAATACATCTACGCGTGGAACAACTCCTACAGAACACCTACTGAACGCTGGCAGAAGACCTCAGACCTCCCAAAAGGCAAGGAACCCCCCCACGTACCTGGTTAGGGCAAAAGAAAAAACTAAACAGAGACAAAAGGATAGGGACGGGTCCTGCACCAGCGGGAGAGAGCTGTGAAGGAGGAAAAGTGTCCACACACTAGGAAGCCCCTTCGCGGGTGGAGACTTCGGGAGGCGGAGTGGGGGAGCTTGGGAGCCGCGGAGGAGAGCACAGCAACAGGGGTGCGGAGGGCAAAGCGGACAGATTCCAGCGCAGAGGATCGGGCCGACTGGCACTCACCAGCCGAGAGGCTTGTCTGCTCGCCCGCCGGGGCGGGCGGGACTGGGAGCTGAGGCTCCGGCTTTTGTCGGAGCGCCGGGAGAGGACTGAGGTTGGCGGCGTGAACACAGCCTGCAGGGCGTTGGTGCGCCGCGGCTGGCCGGGAGAGAGTCCGGGGAGGGGTCTGGACCTGCCGAAGAGGCAAGAGACTTTTACGTCCCTCTTTGTTTCCTGGTGCACGAGGAGAGGGGATTAAGAACGCTGCTTGAGAGAGCTCCAGGGACGGGCGCGAGCCGCGGCTAAGAGTGCGGAGCCCAGAGACGGACATGGGACGCTAAGGCCGCTGCTGCTGCCGCCGCCAGGAGGCCTGTGTGCGAACACAGGTCACTAGCCACACGCCCTTCCGGGGAGCCTGTGCAGCCCGCCACTGCCAGGGTCCCGGGATCCAGGGACGGCTCCCCGGGAGAGCGCACGGCGCGCCTCAGGCTGCAGCGTCACGCCGGCCTCTGCCGCTGCAGGCCCGCCCCGCACTCCGTGACCCTCCCTACCCCCCGGCCTGGGTGAACCAGAGCCTCCGAATCAGCGGCTCCTTTAACCTCGTCCTGTCTGAGCAAAGAACAGACACCCTCCGGCGACCTACACACACAGGCGGGGCCAAATCCAAAGCTGAGCCCCTGGGAACTGTCAGAACAAAGAAGAGAAAGGGAAATCTCTCCCAGCAGCCTCAGAAGCAGCGGATTAAAGCTCCACAATCAACTTGATATACCCTGCATCTGTGGAATACCTGAATAGACAACGAATCATCCCAAATTAAGGAGCCCTGTGGATGAAAGGCTCTTGGTGCTGCAGCCAGGACTCAGTGCTGTGCCTCTGAGGTGGGAGAGCCAACTTCAGGACACTGGTCCACAAGAGGCCTCCCAGCTGCACATAATATCAAACAGCAAAAATCTCCGAGAGATCTCCATCTCAACGCCAGCACCCAGCTTCACTCAACGACCAGCAAGCTACAGTGCTGGACATCCTATGCCAAACAACTAGCAAGACAGGAACACAACCCCACCCATTAGCAGAGAGGCTGCCCAAAATCATAGTAAGTCTACAGACACCCCAAAACACACCACCAGACGTGGACCTGCCCACCATAAAGACAAGATCCAGCCTCATACACCAGAACACAGGCACTAGTACCCTCCACCAGGAAGCCTACACAACCCACTGAACCAACCTTAGCCACTGGGGACAGACACAAAAAACAACAGGAACTACGAACCTTCAGCGTGCAAAAAAGGAGACCCCAAACACAGTAAGATAAGCAAAATGAAAAGACAGAAAAACACACAGCAGATGAAGGAACAAGATAAAAACCCACCAGACCTAACAAATGAAGAGGAAATAGGCAGTCTACCTGAAAAAGAATTCAGAATAATGATAGTAAGGTTGATCCGAAATCTTGGAGATAGAATGGACAATAGAATGGACAAATTGCAAGAATCAGTTAACAAGGACCTAGAAGAACTAAAGATGAAGCAAGCAACGATGAACAACACAATAAATGAAACTAAAAGTACTCTAGATGGGATCAATAGCAGAATAACTGAGGCAGAAGAACGGATAAGTGACCTGGAAGATAAAATAGTGGAAATAACTACTGCAGAGCAGAATAAAGAAAAAAGAATGAAAAGAACTGAGGACAGTCTCAGAGACCTCTGGGACAACATTAAACGCACCAACATTCGAATTATAGGGGTTCCAGAAGAAGAAGAGAAAAAGAAAGGGACTGAGAAAATATTTGAAGAGATTATAGTTGAAAACTTCCCTAATATGGGAAAAGAAATCGTTAATCAAGTCCAGGAAGCACAGAGAGTCCCATACAGGATAAATCCAAGGAGAAATACGCCAAGACACATATTAATCAAATTGTCAAAAATTAAATACAAAGAAAACATTAAAAGCAGCGAGGGAAAAACAACAAATAACACACAAGGGAATCCCCATAAGGTTAACAGCTGATCTTTCAGCAGAAACTCTGCAAGCCAGAAGGGAGTGGCAGGACATATTGAAAGTGTTGAAGGAGAAAAACCTGCAACCAAGATTACTCTACCCAGCAAGGATCTCATTCAGATTTGATGGAGAAATTAAAACCTTTACAGACAAGCAAAAGCTGAGAGAGTTCAGCACCACCAAACCAGCTCTACAACAACTGCTAAAGGAACTTCTCTAGGCAAGAAACACAAAAGAAGGAAAGGACCTACAATAACGAACCCAAAACAATTAAGAAAATGGGAATAGGAACACACATATCAATAATTACCTTAAATGTAAATGGACTAAATGCTCCCACCAAAAGACACAGATTGGCTGAATGGATACAAAAACAAGACCCATATATTTGCTGTCTACAAGAGACCCACTTCAGACCTAGAGACACATACAGACTGAAAGTAAGGGGATGGAAAAAGGTATTTCATGCAAATGGAAACCAAAAGAAAGCTGGAGTAGCAATTCTCATATCAGACAAAATAGACTTTAAAACAAAGACTATTAGAAGAGACAAAGAAGGACACTACATAATGATCAAGGGATCGATCCAAGAGGAAGATATAACAACTGTAAATATTTATGCACCCAACATAGGTGCACCTCAATACATAAGGCAAATACTGACAACCATAAAAGGGGAAATAGACAGTAACACATTCATAGTAGGGGACTTTAACACCCCACTTTCACCAATGGACAGATCATCCAAAATGAAAATAAATAAGGAAACACAAGCTTTAAATGATACATTAAACGAGATGGAGTTAATTGATATTTATAGGACATTCCATCCAAAAACAACAGAATACACATTCTTCTCAAGTGCTCATGGAACATTCTCCAGGATAGATCATATCTTGGGTCACAAATCAAGCCTTGGTAAATTTAAGAAAATTGAAATTGTATCAAGTATCTTTTCTGACCACAACGCCATGAGACTAGATATCAATTACAGGAAAAGATCTGTAAAAAACACAAACACATGGAGGCTAAACAATACACTACTTAATAATGAAGTGATCACTGAAGAAATCAAAGAGGAAATCAAAAAATACCTAGAAACAAATGACAATGGAGACACAACGACCCAAAACCTGTGGGATGCAGCAAAAGCAGTTCTAAGGGGGAAGTTTATAGCAATACAAGCCCACCTTAAGAAGCAGGAAGCATCTCGAATAAACAACCTAACCTTGCACCTCAAGCAATTAGAGAAAGAAGAACAAAAAAACCCCAAAGCTAGCAGAAAGAAAGAAATCATAAAAATCAGATCAGAAATAAATGAAAAAGAAATGAAGGAAACAATAGCAAAGATCAATAAAACTAAAAGCTGGTTCTTTGAGAAGATAAACAAAATAGATAAACCACTAGCCAGACTCATTAAGAAAAAAAGGGAGAAGACTCAAATCAATAGAATTAGAAATGAAAAAGGAGAGGTAACAACTGACACTGCAGAAATAAAAGAGATCATGAGAGATTACTACAAGCAACTCTATGCCAATAAAATGGACAATCTGGAAGAAATGGACAAATTCTTAGAAATGCACAACCTGCCAAGACTGAATCAGGAAGAAATAGAAAATATGAACAGACCAATCACAAGCACTGAAATTGAAACTGTGATTAAAAATCTTCCAACAAAGAAAAGCCCAGGACCAGATGGCTTCACAGGCGAATTCTATCAAACATTTAGAGAAGAGATAACACCTATCCTTCTCAAACTCTTCCAAAATATAGCAGAGGGAGGAACACTCCCAAACTCCTTCTACGAGGCCACCATCACCTTGATACCAAAACCAGACAAGGATGTCACAAAGAAAGAAAACTACAGGCCAATATCACTGATGAACATAGATGCAAAAATCCTCAACAAAATACTAGCAAACAGAATCCAACAGCACATTAAAAGGATCATACACCATGATCAAGTGGGGTTTATTCCAGGAATGCAAGGATTCTTCAATATACGCAAATCTATCAATGTGATAAACCATATTAACAAACTGAAGGAGAAAAACCATATGATCATCTCAATAGATGCAGAGAAAGCTTTTGACAAAATTCAACACCCATTTATGATAAAAACCCTGCAGAAAGTAGGCATAGAGGGAACTTTCCTCAACATAATAAAGGCCATATATGACAAGCCCACAACAAACATCATCCTCAATGGTGAAAAACTGAAAGCATTTCCACTAAGATCAGGAACAAGACAAGGTTGCCCACTCTCACCACTCTTATTCAACATAGTTTTGGAAGTTTTAGCCACAGCAATCAGAGAAGAAAAGGAAATAAAAGGAATCCAAATCAGAAAAGAAGAAGTAAAGCTGTCACTGTTTGCAGATGACATGATCCTATACATAGAGAACCCTAAAGATGCTACCAGAAAACTACTAGAGCTAATCAATGAATTTGGTAAAGTGGCAGGATACAAAATTAATGCACAGAAATCTCTGGCATTCCTATATACTAATGATGAAAAATCTGAAAGTGAAATCAAGAAAACACTCCCATTTACCATTGCAACAAAAAGAATAAAATATCTAGGAATAAACCTACCTAAGGAGACAAAAGATCTGTATGCAGAAAATTATAAGACACTGATGAAAGAAATTAAAGATGATACAAATAGATGGAGAGATATACCATGTTCTTGGATTGGAAGAATCAACATTGTGAAAATGACTCTACTACCGAAAGCAATCTATAGATTCAATGCAATCCCTATCAAACTACCACTGGCATTTTTCACAGAACTAGAACAAAAAAATTTGCAATTTGTATGGAAACACAAAAGACCCCGAATAGCCAAAGCAATCTTGAGAACGAAAGAAGGAACTGGAGGAATCAGGCTCCCAGACTTCAGACTATACTACAAAGCTACAATTATCAAAACAGTATGGTACTGGCACAAAAACAGAAAGATAGATCAATGGAACAGGATAGAAAGCCCAGAGATAAACCCACGCACATATGGTCACCTTATCTTTGACAAAGGAGGCAGAAATGTACCGTGGAGAAAGGACAGCCTATTCAATAAGTGGTGCTGGGAAAACTGGACAGCTACATGTAAAAGTATGAAGTTAGATCACTCCCTAACACCATACACAAAAATAAGCTCAAAATGGATTAAAGACCTAAATGTAAGGCCAGAAACTATCAAACTCTTAGAGGAAAACATAGGCAGAACACTCTATGACATAAATCACAGCAAGATTCTTTCTGACCCACCTCCTAGAGTAATGGAAATAAAAACAAGAGTAAACAAATGGGACCTAATGAAACTTAAAAGCTTTTGCGCAGCAAAGGAAACCATAAAGAATACCAAAAGACAACCCTCAGAATGGGAGAAAATATTTGCAAATGAAGCAACTGACAAAGGATTGATCTCCAAAATTTATAAGCAGCTCATGCAGCTTAATAACAAAAAAAACAAACAACCCAAGCCAAAAATGGGCAGAAGACCTAAATAGACATTTCTCCAAAGAAGATATACAGAGTGCCAACAAACACATGAAAGAATGCTCAACATCACTAATCATGAGAGAAATGCAAATCAAAACTACAATGAGATATCATCTCACACCAGTCAGAATGGCTATCATCAAAAAATCTAGAAACAATAAATGCTGGAGAGGGTGTGGAGAAAAGGGAACCCTCTTACACTGTTGGTGGGAATGTAAATTGATACAGCCACTGTGGAGAACAGTATGGAGGGTCCTTAAAAAGCTACAAATAGAACTACCATATGACCCAGCAATCCCACTACTGGGCATATACCCTGAGAAAACCAAAATTCAAAAAGAGTCATGTACCAAAATGTTCATTGCAGCTCTATTTACAATAGCCCAGAGATGGAAACAACCTAAGTGTCCATCATCAGATGAATGGATAAAGAAGATGTGGCACATATATACAATGGAATATTACTCAGCCATAAAAAGAGACAAAATTGAGCTATTTGTAATGAGGTGGATAGACCTAGAGTCTGTCATACAGAGTGAAGTAAGTCAGAAAGAGAGAGACAAATACCGTATGCTAACACATATATATGGAATTTAAAAAAAAAATGTCATGAAAAACCTAGGGGTGAAACAGGAATAAAGACACAGACTTACTAGAGAATGGACTTGAGTCTATGGGGAGGGGGAAGTGTAAACGGTGACAAAGCGATAAAGAGGCATGGACATATATACACTACCAAACGTAAGGTAGATAGCTAGTGGGAAGCAGCCGCATAGCACAGGGAGATCAGCTCGGTGCTTTGTGACCGCCTGGAGGGGTGGGATAGGGAGGGTGGGAGGGAGGGAGACGCAAGCGGGAAGAGATATGGGAATATATGTATATATATAACTGATTCATTGTGTTGTGAAGCTGAAACTAACATACCATTGTAAAGCAATTATACTCCAATAAAGATGTTAAAAAAAAAAGAATAAATGTGTGAATATTATCCACAAACTTAAACAGAATTAACAAATTGCTTGAAAAACACAAGTGACCAGAGACTGGCAAACAAATAGAAAATGTACTGGTCTTATATCTATTAAAATTTTGAATACATAATTGTAAAACTTCCAAAAATAAAATTTCAATGTTGCCTGAATGGCTTCAGTGGCAAATAATTTCAAATCCATAAGGGAGAAATAATGTCAATCTTTTAAACAAATAAACAGAAACAGTAATGTATAATACAGAATTACAAGAATGTTTTAACCTTTTAAAAAATCAATCAATGTACTTCAACACACTAACATAGTTAAAGTGAAATTTATATCATAATATTAGATGTAGAAAAAAATATCTGATACATTTAAGACTCCTATATTACAAAATATTTCAAAAAAGTAGGCATAGAAGTAAATTAATCTGACAAATGATATCTATAAGAATCCTACAGCTAACATATTCAATGATGTATTTATCTTCTAGTTTTACTGAGATATAATTGACATAGAACTCTGTGTAAGTTTAAGGTGTACAGCAAAATTATTTGACTTACATACATCATGAAATGATAGTCACAGTAAGTTTAGCGAACATCAATGATCTCATACAGTTACAAAATTGAAGAAAGAGAAAAATATATATTTTTCCTTGTGATGAGAACTCTTAGGAATTACTCTCTTCAAAACTTTCATATATAATAAACAGAAGTGTTAATTATATTTATCATGTTGTACATTACATCCCTTCTACTTATTTCTCTTATGACTGAGAGTTTGTACTTTTTGACTGTCTTCAACCAGTTCCTCCTCCCTCCACATCCCCAACCCTGGTAACCACAAACATGATCTCTTTTTTAATGAATTTGTTTGTTTTTTGTTGTTGTTTTTGAAGTATAACTGACCTACAATACCATTTTTTTTTACTGTGGCTTTATTTTTTTTATTTTTTCTTTAATTTTTATTGGAGTATAGTTGATTTACAATGTTGTGTTGTTTTCTGCTGCACAGCAAAGTGAATCAGTTATGCATATATAGAGAGAGACTCTTTTTTAGATTTCCTTCTCATTTAGGTCACCACAGAGCACTGACTGGAGTTCCCTGTGCTATACAGTAGGTTCTCATTAGTTATCTACTTTACATATAGTATTGTGTATATATCAATCACAATCACATAGTTTATCTCTCCCTCCCACCCCCTTGGTAGCCATAAGTATGTTTTCTACATCTGTGGCTCTATTTCTGTTTTGTAAATAAGTTGATTTGTACCCAGTTTTTAGATTACACATATAAGCAACAACTTATGATATTTGTCTTTCTCTGACTTACTTCACCTAGTATGAAAATCTCTATGTCCATCCATGTTGCTGCAAATAGCATTATTTTGTTTTTTAGTTTGGCTGAGTAATATTCCACTGTATATATGTACTACATCTTCTTTATCCATTCCTCTGTCGATGGACATCTAGGTTGATTTCATGTCCAGCTTATTGCAAATAGTGCTGCAATGAAGATTGGGATTCATGTGTCTTTCTGAATTATGGTTTTCTCTGGGTATAGGTCCAGTAGTGGGATTGCTGGGTCATATGGTAATTCTATTTTTAGTTGTTTAAGGAACCTCCATACTGTACTCCATAGTGGCTGTATCAATCTGCATTCTCACCAACAGTGCAAGAGGGTTCCCTTTTCTCCACACCCTCCCAAGCATTTATTGTTTGTAGATTTTGTAATGATGACCATTCTGACCTGTGTGAGGTCATACCTTATTGTAATTTTGATTTGCATTTCTCTAATAATTAGTGATGTTGAGCATCTTTTCATATGTTTGTTGGCCATCTGTACTTCTTCTTTGGAGAAATGCCTATTTTGATCTTCTGCAAATTCTTTATGGGGTTGTTTGGTTTTTATGATATTGAGCTGCATGAGTTATTTGTATAGTTTGGAAATTAGTCCCCTGTCATTTGCTTTGTTTGCAAATATTTTCTCCCTTTCTGAGGGTTGTGTTTTCATTTTGTTTATGGTTTCCTTTGCTGTGCAAATGTGTTTAAGTTAGGTCCCATTGGTTTAATTTTGTTTTTATTTTCATTACTCTAGGTGGTGAGTCAAAAATATCTTGCTGTGATTTATGTCAAAGGATGTTTTCCCTACATTTTCCTCTAAGAGTTTTATAGTATTCAGCCTTACATTTAGGTCTTTAATCCATTTTGAGTTTATTTTTGTGTACAGTGTTAGGGAGTGTTCTAAGTTCATCCTTTTACATGTAGCTGTCCAGTTTTCCCAGCACCACTTATGGAAGAGACTGTCTTTTCTTCATTGTATATTCTTTCTTCTTTTGTCATAGATTAGGTAGCCATAGGTGCATGGGTTTATCTCTGGACTTCCTACCCTGCTCCCTTGATCTATTATTTCTGTTTTTGTGCCAGTACCATACTGTTTTGATGACTGTAGCTTTCTAGTATGGTCTGAAGCTAGGGAGTCTGATTCCTCCAGCTCCGTTTTTCTTTCTCAAGATTGCTTTGTCTATTTGGGGTCTTTTGTGTTTCTGTCCAAATTGTAAATTTTTTTGTTCTAATTCTGTGAAAAATTTTATTGGTAATTTGATAGGAATTTCATTGAATCTGTAGGTTACTTTGGGTAGCATACTCATTTTGACACTATTGATTCTTCCAGTCCAAGAACATGGTATATATCTCCAACTGTTTGTTTCATCTTTGATTTCTTTCATCAGTATCTTATAGTTTTCTGAGTACAGGTCTTTTGCCTCCATAGGTAGATTTATCCCTAGGTATTTTATCATTTTGATGTGATGGTAAATGAGATTGTTTCCTTAATTTCTCTTTATGATCTTTTGTTGTTAATGTATAGGAATGCGTGAGATTTCTGTGAATCAATGATGTACTCTGTAAATTTACCAAATTCATTGATTAGCTCTAGTAGTTTTCTGGTGGTGTCTTCAGGATTTTCTTTATCTGCTAATAGTGCCAGTTTTACTTCTTCTTTTCCAATTTGGATTCATTTTATTTCTTTTTCTTCACTGATTGCCTCCATAACTATGTGGAATAAAAGTGATGAGAGTGGACATCCTTGTCTTGTTCCTGATCTTAGAGGAAATGCTTTCAGTTTTTCACCATTGAGAATGATGTTTGCTCTGGGTTTATCATATATGACTTTTGTTACATTGAGGTATGTTCCCTCTATGCCCACTCTGGAGAGTTTTTATCATAAATGATGTTGAATTTTGTTAAAAGCTTTTTCTGCATCTATTGAGATGATCATATCGTTTTTATTCTTTAGTTTGTTAATGTGGTGTATCACATTGATCGATTTACGTATGTTGAAGAATCATTGCATGCCTGAGCTAAATCCCACTTGCTCATGGTGTATATGTTCTTGCATTCAGTTTGCTAGCATCTTGTTGAGGATTTTTGCATCTATGTTCATCAGTGATATTGGCCTTTAATTTTCATTTTTTATGATATCTTTGTCTGGTTTTGGTATCAGGATGATGGTGGTCTCATAGAAAGAGGTTGGTTGTGTTCCTTCCTTGGCAATTTTTTGGAATATTTTGAGAAGGATATGTGTTAAGTCTTCTCTAAATGTTTAATGCAACATTAAGTTAATTCCTATTACACAACATAGAAACTTGACATTTCTGTACCTTTCAAAATGATCATTAGGATCAGTCTCGTTATAATCAGTAACCATACAAATAAATTACATAGTTATTGACTATACTCCCACTATATTTGAAAATGGAAATTTGTACCTCTTAATCATCTTCACCTCTTTCTTACTACCACACATCCTACTCTGGCAACCACCTGTTTGTTCATTTCATTTGCTTTTTTTTTTTGGATTTCACATATAAATGAAAACATACACTATTTGTCTTTCTTTTTCTGACTCATTTTGCTTAGCATAATTCCCTTTAGGACCATCCATGTTGTTGTGAATGGCAAGATTTCAATTATTTTTTTATGAACTGAGTAATATTATATATATATACACACACACACACACACACTCAGACCCCACATCTTTTTTGCCCATTAATTGATGGGCACTGAGGTTTCTTCCATATCTTGGATATTGTAAATAATGTTGCAGTGGGCACAGATGTGTGTTTCTTTTCTAATTAGTGTTTTCATTTTCTTTGAATATGAGGAAATTTGTAGAATATTTTGAGTATTATGGTCATTTTAACAATAATAATTATTCCAACCTATGAACACAAACCCATGTGTTTGTGTCATGTTATCTTCAATTTTTTTCATCAGTGCCTTATAGTTTTCCAAGTACAGGTATTTTACCTCCTTAGATTTATTCTCAGGTATTGTATTCCTTTTGATGTGATTGTAAGTTGAATTGTTTTCTTAATTTCTCTTTCTGACAGTTTGTTTTTACTGTATAGAAATGCAACATATTTATATATTTTATATATTTATAAATATTTATAATTTTGTGTCCTGCAAATTTACTGTATTCATTAATGTGTCCTAGTAGATTTTTTGTGACACTTTCAGGATTTTCTATATATAGTATCATGTTATCTGCAAACAGGGACAGTTTTATTTCTCTCTTTCTAATTTGGATTATTTTTATTTCTTTTTCTTTTCTGATTTCTATGGCTAGGACTTCCAATACTGTGTTGAATGAAAGTGGCAAGGGTGGCATCCTTTTCTTTTTTCTGATCTTAGAAGGAATTCTTTCAGCTTTTCACAGTTGAGAATTATGTTAACTATGTGCTAGTCATTTATAGCCTTTTTCATGTTGAGGCATGTTTCCACTATACCTACTTTACTAAGAATGCTTTATCATAAATGGATGTTGAGTTTTGTCAGAAGATGTCTTTGCATCTACTGAAATGATCATAACATTTTTACTCTTCAATTTATTAATGTGGTATGTCACATTGATTGAGTTGCGGATATTGAATCATCCTTGAGTCACTGGGATAAATCCCACTTGGTCATGTTGCATGATCCTTCTAATGTATTGTTGACTTTTGTTAGGTAATATTTTGTTGAGGATTTTTGCATCTATGTTTATCAGTGATATTGGGCTATGATTTTATTTTTCATGATATCTTTTTCTGGTCTTGGTACCAGGTTGATGTTGGCCAGATAGAAAGAGTTCAGAAACATTCCTTCTTCTGAAATTTTTGGATAGTTTGAGAGAGATAGGTTTTAACTCTCTGTAAAGGTTTGGTAGAATTCACCTGTGAAGCCATCAGCTCCTGGACTTTTGTTTGTTTGTGATTTGCTTTATTATTGATTCAATTTCATTCCTGGTAATTTGTTTGTTTACATTTTCTATTTCTTCCTGGAACAGTCTTGGGAGCTTGTACATTTCTAGTAATTGTCAATTTCTTCAACATTATCCATTTTATTGATGTATACTTGTTTATAGTAACCTCTTATGATTATTTGCATTTTGTGGTGTCAGTTGTAACTTCTTTTTCATTTCTGAATTTATTGATTTTGACCTTTCTCTTTTGTTCTCAATGAGTCTGACTAGAGGTTTGTCAATTTTTTTTTCCAAAGAAACAGCTCTTAGTTTCATTGGTCTTTTCTATTTTTATTTTCTATTTCATTTATTTCTGCTCTGATTTTATGGTTTCTTCCATTAACTTTGACTTTTGTTTGTTCTTTTTCTAGTTTCTTTAGGTGTAAATTTAGGTTGTTTTTTAGAGATTTTTCTTGTTTCCTGAGGTAAGCTTGTATTGTCATATAAAGTTTCCTCTAAGAACTGTTTTTGCTGCATCCCATAGATTTTGGATCATTGTGTTTTATTTTTCAATTGTCTCCAGGTTTTTTTTTTTTCTTTGATTTCTTCAGTGATCCATTGGTTGTGTAGTAGCATATTGTTTAACCTCAGAAACACAAATATGTGTTTTGTTTTGTTTTGTTTTCTTGTATTAGATATCTAGTCTCAGTTTTGTGGTCAGATAAGATGCTTGCTGTGATTTCATTTTTTAAAAAATTACTGCTTCTTGTTTTGTGGTCTAGCATATGATCTATCCTGGAGAATATTCCATGTGTGCTTGAAAAGAATGTGTATTCTGCTGATTTTGGATGCAATGTTCTACATATACCTTTTAAGTTCATCTTGTCCAATGTGTTGTTTAAGGCCAGTGTTTTATTATTGATTTTCTGCCTTGATGATCTGTACACTGGTGTTTGTGAGGTGTAAATTCCCTACTACTATTGTGTTACTGTCAATTTCTCCATTTTTCTCTATTAATATTTGTTTTATATTTTTAGGTGCTCTTATGTTGGATGCATTTTATATCTTCTTGGATTAATCCCTTGATCATTATGTAGTATCCTTCTTCGCTTTGTTAACAGTCTTTGTTTTAAAGTTTATTTTGTCTGATATAGATATTACTACCCAAGCTTTCTTTTCATTTCCATTTTCAAGAAATACATTCTTCCATACCTTCATTTTCATTCTATGTGTATGTCTTTATTTTTATTTTAATTGGAGCATAATTGCTTTACAATGTTGTTTTAGTTTCTGCTGTACAAAAAAGTGAATCAGCTATATGTATAAATATATCCCCTCCCTCTTGGACCTCCCTCCCACCCCCATCACACCCATCTAAGTCATCAAAGAGCACCAAGCTGAACTCCCTGTGATATACAGCAGGTTCCCACTAGCTATCTATTTTACACATGGTAGTGTATATATGCCAATCCTAATTTCCCAATTAATCCCACACTCCCCTTCACCCTCTGTTTCCCCCTGTTCATTCTCTACATCTGATTCTCTATTCTTCCTCTGCAAATGGGTTCATCTGCACAATTTTTGTACATTCCACAATATGCGTTAATATATATTTGTTTTTCTCTTTCTGAAATACTTCACTCTGTATGACAATCTCTAAGTCCATCCATTTCATGGGACTATTTTGTTCCTTTTAATCGTTGAGTATTATTCCATTGTATATACATACCACATTGTCTTTATCCATTCCTCTGTCGATGGATATTTAGGTTGCTTCATGTCCTGGCTATTGTAAAGAGTGCTGCAATGAATATTAGGGTACATGTGTCTTTTAGAATTATGGTTTTCTCAGGGTATATGCCCAGTAGTGGGATTGCTGGGTTGTATGGAAGTTCTATTTGTAGTTTTTTAAGGAACCTCCATACTGTTGTCTATAGTGGTTGTATCAATTTATATTCCCACCAACAATGCAAGAAGGTTCCCTTTTATCCACATTCTCTCCAGCATTTATATTTTGTAGAATTTTTTATGATGGCTATTCTGACCGGTGTGAGGTGATACCTCATTGCAGTTTTGATTTGCATTTCTCTAAATATAAAGGATCATAAGAGACTACTACAAGGAACTATTTGCCAATAAAATAGATAATCTGGAAGAAATAGACAAATTCTTAGAAAGGTACAAACTTCCAAGACTGACCCAGGAAGAAATAGAAAATATAAACAGACTAATCACAAGTAATGAAATTGAAACTGTGATTAAAAATCTTCCAGCAAACAAAAGTCCAGGACCAGATAGCTTCAAAGGTGAATTCTATCAAACATTTAGAGAACAGATAACACCTATCTTTCTCAAGCTCTTCCAAAATATTGTAGAGGGAGAAACACTCCCAGGCTTGTTCTACAAGGCCACCATCATCCTGATACCAAAACCAGACAAAGATATCATACAAAAAGAAAATTACAGACCAATATCACTGATGAACACAGACACAAAAATCCTCAACAAAATACTAGCAAACAGAATCCAACAACACGTTAAAAGAATCATACACCATGATCAAGTGGGATTTATCACAGGGATGCAAGGATTCTTCAATATATGCAAATCAATCAATGTGATACACCACATTAACAAATTAAAGAATAAAAACAATATGATCATCTCAATAGATGCAGAAAAAGCTTTTGACAAAATTCAGCACCCATTTATGATTAAACACACCCTAGAAAGTGAGCATAGAGGGAACATACCTCAACATAATAAAGTCCATGTATGACAAACACACAGTGAACTTCATTCTCAATGGTAAAAAACTGAAAGCATTTCCTCAAGATCAGGAACAATACAAAGATATCCACTCTCACAAGTATTTTTCAACTTCTTTTTTGGGAGTCCTAGCCACAGAAATCAGAGAAGAAAAAGAAACAAAAGGAATACAAATTGGAAAAAAAGATGTAAAACTGTCACTTTTTGTGGATGACAATACTATACATAGAAAATCCTAAAGATGACACCAGAAAACTACTAGAGCTAACCAATGAATCTGGTAAAATTTCAGGATATAAAACTAATGCACAGAATGCTCTTGCATTTCTATACACTAACAGCAAATATCAGAAAGAAAAAATAAGGAAGCAATTGCATTTATGATTGCAAAAAAAATGAATAAAATACCTAGGAATAAACCTACCTAATAGGCAAAATACCTGTACTCAGAAAACTATAAAACACTGATGAAAAGAATCAAAGATTACACAAACAGTTGGAGAGATATACCATGTTCTTGGATTGGAGGAATCAGTAGTGTCAAAATGACTATACTACCCAAAGTAACCTAGAGATTCAATGAAATCCCTATCAAATTACCAATAGCATTTTGCATAGAATTAGAAAAAAAAATTTACAGTTTGTATGGAAACACAAAAGACCCTGAATAGCTAAAGCAATCTTGAGAAAGGAATATGGAGTTGAAGGAATCAGACTCCCTGACTTCAGACTATACAACAAAGCCACAGTAATCAAGACAGTATGGTACTGGCACAAAAACAGAAATGAAGATCAATGTTACAGGGTAGAAAGTCCAGAGATAAACCCACACACCTATGGTCACCTAGTCTATGACAATGGATGCAAGAATATACAATGGAGAAAAGACAATCTCTTCAATTATTGGAACTGGACAGCTACATGTTAAAGAATGAAATTAGAACACTCCCTAACACCATACACAAAAATAAACTCAAAATGAATAAAACCTACATGTAAGACCGGCCACTATAAAACTCTTGGAGGAAAACATAGGTAAAACACTCTTTGACATAAATCACAGCAAGATCTTTTTCACCCACTGCCTAGAGTAATGAAAATAAAAACAAAAATAAACAAATGGGACCTTTTAAAAACTTTTGCACAGCAAAGGAAACCATAAACAAGATGAAAATACAACCCTCAGAATGGGAGAAAATATTTGCAAATGAAGCAACTGATAAGGGATTAATCTCCAAAATATACAAACAGCTCAGACAGCTCAATATCATAAAACAAACAACCCAATCAAAAAATAGGTGGAAGACCTAAATAGACATTTCACCAAAGAAGACATACAGATGGCCAAGAGTCACATGAAAAGATATGTGTCTTTAGATCTGAAGTGAGTCTCTTATATGCAGGATATAAATGTGTCTTGTTTCTGTATTCATTCTGCCACTCTTTAGATTGGAGCTTCTATTCCATTTATATTTAAAGTAATTATTAATAGATATGTAATTATTTCCACTTTATTCATTGTTTGAGGGATTTTTGTAGTTCTTTTTTCTTCCTGTTTTCTTCTTTTGCTCTCTTCCTTTGTGATTTGAAGACTATCTTTAGTGTTATGTTTAGATTTCTTTATTTTTTTGTGTGTAACTATTATAGATATTTGGGTTTTAGTTACAGTTCAATGATTGAACATTGAACACTTTCCCTTGAGGTGTGCAATAAGACATTCCCTTGAGGTGTGCAATAAGACAAAAGCATTTACTACATCATGCCTATTTGGACATATATGAAATTCTTAGCTACTGTATTCAAGAAAAGGAATGTATATTTTAGAAAGGAAGAAATACAGCTCTCTGTGTTTGTAAATGATGTAATTGCTTGCAATAAACCTTCAAAAGAATCTGGAAATAATGAATAGAATTAATAATTGAATTTAAAAATATAATGGGTACAGGGTCAACATACAATATTCAATCTTGTAACTTTATACTATCAAAATGCAATTGAAAAAAATTGTAAAAACAAAATATACAGTTATACAGTAATAGCAAATATAATTAATATTCATTTTCTCTGTATAGATAGATATAGATAGATATACATGATAGAAGACAAATTTCCTTAATATTTAAGAACTCTTACAAATCAAAAATAAATTGTCAGTAACTCAATTTTAAAAATAAGCAATGAGTATGAACTGACCTATCACATAATGAGATACATGAATTACCACCAAGCACATTACAAGATGTTATAATGATAATCTATTCCCACTTAGAGGCTTGTGTTTATATATTTCAGAAAAATTTCTGATGAACTCAAGTATTGAAAAAATATAGAAGACAACTTGAATTTTACTGTATTATTCATGGAATTGTAAAATGAAACAAGCACTTTGGAATTTGAGGGTATCATCTAAAATTAATATTTGAATAAACCTATAAAAATTTTGACTGTGTACATATAAATGCATGATGATAATAATAACATCACAGGTAGCAGGATAATTGGATCTAAAGTATCTGAGGTCCTTAGCATTGTGCAGGAGAATTAAAGTACTTTTTGGTATATTTTAATATGTCAGGAATGAATGTTGTATACTCATATCTAACAAACTAAGTAAGAATGAAATTAAATAATAAAATAATCATTAGTAGAAAAAAAGAAAGAAGGGAGAAAATACCAAAAAAAACAAAAAAACAAATAGTAAGGCAACAGTAAATCAGTAATCCCATTAAAATAAGAGGACAAAATAATCCAAATAAATGACAAAGATTGTCTGACTTGATTATAAAACAAAAGCTGATTATGCACTGATTATTTTTTTACTATATACTGATTTTTATGTAAGAAATTTTATATATACAGAAAGAGTATTTGAAATGATAGAATCTATACAAGCATTAAAAAGAGGAGACTAGCTGTAGTTAAATTACCATCAGACAAAGTAGTCTTTAAGGCAAGAAGTGTTATATTGTAGAAAAGGAGTAATATTAAATAACAATAACAGGGTCAAACTGTAAGAAAAATATCAAAGTCTTAAATGTATATTCATACCAAATAACTTCAAATAATATAATGAGTTGGTCGACAGAATTAAAAGAAGGACTAGATAAAACCACAGTTAGAGGATATAATATACTTCTCATTAGCTAATAGGATAAATAGACAAAAATAAGTAGAAGATATAAACAGTTAACAAACTTGGTTGGATTTACCTAAATAAAACACTACACTTAACAACTACAGAATATATTGTCTTTTCATGTACACATGGAATATTTAAGGAATTAGCATTTTTTTCTAATCACAAAGCAATTTAATACAGATTGGATTATAAATCAAAATTTGAAAATTAAAAAAAATTAGAAGGCAACAGAAGTGGCTATTTTCATGATCTTGCAAAGTGTTTTTAAATAGGACAAACCCACAAAAATTATCAAGAAGAAAAAATCTATTTATTATTAAAATTAAGAACTTATACTTCAGTGTTGATCTATAAGTCAAAGTACCTTGTGTAATAATCTCCATTATGTAAATGTCTTTATTGTTTTAATGGTGGTCAGTTTTGGCTGCTTAATCATCAAGTTAGGCCTGCACTATGTAAATCCTTTTCTTTTTCTCTGTTGACAAAATCAAACTAAGAAACAATTGTTTGCAACAAATCTCATGTTATTATTGCCTCATATAGACACAGCTAAGTACATTTCCTTTAGTTGTTTTTTTAATGATCTATTGCATGTATTAGAAAAAGAGCAAACATTTTGACCATGACAATAAACTACAACATTTAGCTATATTATTTGTCCCCAAAGTGAGACTGCCATGCTGATCTGTAAGGAACAATGATGAATAAGTCCTTTATCTCTTCCTGTATGTCAGTGTATGAACTTGCATGGTACAAGCAGTCAGACCACCCATTAAGAGCACTTTTATTAATAGTTCCTGCTTACATAAAGGTACTTCATTTATCAACTTCATTGACTGCAGCAAAGTGCTTATGCCACTGGCAATGGCTGGCTCAGCCAAGGGTCAAAGAAATAGCAACTGCAGGAAAGTCGCTGAAAGAATGGGGCCTGCTTGAATCAACCGACTTAGAGATGTCCTTAATTGTTTAGCTGAACAAAAAGAATTGTTGAGTCAAAAGTCCTAAAGTATTTTTTCTCATAAACTGGTATTCGTAATGATGGCAATAATTATAATTATATGGGTGGAGGAAAAATGATCAAGTGTTTTATTGGTTTTCTGCATCATATTATAATTCAACAGAATTCTTTAAATATCCTCAGAATTTTGATGCTACTATTTATTTATATAATCAAGGCAGAGAGGGAAATTTGTTCCATGTGGTTTAAAAGATTTCCCTGAAAAATTTTATGTCAACTCAAAAATTATTTGATCATCAAGATTTGGATTCAATTTATTGTGTTGAGAACTATGTTGCCCTGATGCTTTCTAAAGCATCACATGATAAATGAAGATAAGATACTCATTAGTTCAGTATAATTTGTAGAAAGGCAATTTAATCTACTGAAGCACTTATGTTACAGGATATAATTTAAAAATAAACTCACATATTATTAATTTAGGAATATAGATGGACTTCAATATATCAATCCCATTAAATAGGAAAAAATTCTACCTTAGTGGTTTTGAGAAATTTGAAATTATTTTTGTTGTAGTTTAGTAGATTAGTCAAAGCTAAGCTTGTTTGTCCACTGTTCACATTTCTAGCAATTTCCAATTAGCAAGATCTGACTAGGTTTTAATAAGCATATTGGTATTAGGTTTGAGTCTTCCCACTTCTCATGGAAATAAGGAGAACCTGAAAGAAAACAAACACACATGTTTAGTGAAATAAAGAAAGAAAACACAGACTCCAAATTGTATAAATGTTGTTAATAATACTTATACCAACAGAATCAGGCAAAAGTCCCAAGTGAAAAAAACATAAATACCACAATTCATAGGACAGTTGTACTGGATACCTTTGGAAATCCACGTCCTAAAAATACAGAAGTCAACTTATTTCTGAAAGCTGATGATGTATTAAAAAAATTCCATGCCTTAGACCACAAAGAAAATATTAATAAATTTCAAAAAGTAGAAATAATACAGAATTCTCTGATAATAGTGTAATAAAATATCTAATAACAAAATCAGATAGCAAACAAACTAATAAACAAACAAATGAACAAAATAAGATCCATTTGGAAATTAAACACTGTTAACTCCTAAGTAAAATTTCAGATTTCCTAAGAAAGAACAATCTTGAAAACATTATATATCAGAACCTATGGGATAAATGCCTTTGCAAAGCAGCATGCAGAAGAAAAACCACTCATGTCACTTTCTAAAATAGTAAGAGTAAATGAACTAAGCAACCAATTAAAGTTTTAAAAAATGTGGTAAATAAACAGGAGCAAAATACAACTAATAGGATCTGAATTAATAAATTTTCATGTATTTTAATACCTAGTCATATTAATTTTTTTTTTTTTAATATTTGCAATGACCTGCTTTGTGTACCTTTCAAACACATTTATTTATTTATTTTTTTGGCAGTACGTGGGCCTCTCACTGTTGTGGCCTCTCCTGTTGCGGAGCACAGGCTCCGGACGCGCAGGCTCAGCGGCCATGGCTCATGGGCCCAGCCGCTCCACAGCATGTGGGATCTTCCCAGACCAGGGCACGAACCCGTGCCCCCTGCATCGGCATGCGGACTCTCAACCACTGAGCCACCAGGGAAGCCCAACAAACACATTTATAAACACAGGATAGAATTATCTCTTTTAAAGTGAGAGTTTATTATTTGATATGAGTGAGACCTTCAAATATGGACAAATATAGTAGTTGCTCTTTGTTTTTATTGTTCGTAACTGTATTTTTATAATTATTCTCTAACATGCATATTCACAAATTATATTAATTGAAAAAAATAAAACCCTTAGAGATATCAAACTTGTTCCCATACTTCAATCAACCCCAAATTATGTCTGATCCCCAGACTTAATTTGTCCTTTACTGGCTGGTATGGATTTAAAAATTCAAATATTATCCTATAGTCCTTCAGAATTAGGAGATCAAATGTTGATGCTCCTGCCTTTTTGTATTACCAACAAAGGGTATTGTTCTGAGTTGTCCCCTCACCAAATCCAGAAAGTGCTCAGGAGATTCTTTCCTCTGTTAGAGAGGCTATGGCAGTCAAGGCCTCATCACTGGGGTCAGTGACAAACAGATGACACTTTTGTTTACCTTCTTCATTGCCATCACTGTCATCCTCACCATCTCCATATTGACCTCCATCCATGCCACGGACACTATTGCCATCTGACATTTCTTCCCTACCTTCTTTGCCTTTAGGTCATGTCACTGACCTTAAAAGGACTGCCATTATCTCCTATTGGATGGAGACTTGGACTAGAACTAAAAGGAAAACAACAAAATGACTTCAGACAAACAATCTTTCCTTAGGGAATACACAAATCATTTCTAACATTCTGCTCCATAAAAAATAAGCAGGCTCAAAATAGCGTAAGCTCATTTCTTATGTTGTTTTACCTCCTTGTTCCCCCCCTCTCTGGGAGGGACATCTAAAACAAGCACCTTAAATTTCTGAGAGAGTGAAATCTCATACTCCCTGTTTTGCAGTTTGGAGAATGCATTAGATCCCAAGTAAAATTAGAGTAATTCTGCTGCAGACACTTTTTTCAATTTTCAATTTCCCATTCCAGTTATCTAAACTGCTTTTGACAACAACATTTCATTTTCCTTAAGCCAGTGGTTTCCAGCCCTAAATATCATTAGAATCACTTGAGGAGGGGATTTATAAGAAATAGATGATTTAATTGGTAACTTGAATCTGTGGATACAGAAGTATATCTGTACATTGTTATTTATTTTTAACTCTAGGTGATTTGAGGAGCCATGAGAGATCTTCTGCACAATCACTCCTGTTTATAGCTCTAGAGAATAGACATAGAGCCTATTCTTTATGTCACCAGGTTCTTTATGTATGGAAGATCCATGACAGATTTTATATAGTGGTCTCTAACCAAGCTAACTTGAAACAAAGTATGACTAAATAGCAAACCCTTTATTACATTACACTTAATAGAGGTGAAAATTAATGCATTCACACATTTATCCAATCTAATATTTTGGTGAATAAAGAGGATCATGAGTCCTTCATTGTAAATTCCATAAAGGCAAAAATGTGTCTGGTTTTCCTTGGTTTTCTCCATCAATACCTAGCTAGCAAGTTGCCTTGGCTCCATGAATGTGCAGAATAAAGCAGTTATTAATATGAATAACCAATAAATAAATGACATTTATATCCCCAGCCTTAATCTCTCATTTGAGCTTCAGATTCATATACTCAACTGATTAGTTATTATTAAACAGAAATCTAGATTTCTCCTCAGAATATCTGACCCCACCCTCTCTCACCTCACCTTCATTTTCAGAAAGTCTCTTGTTAGCAAATCACATTCTAAATTATCCAATTGCTAAGGCCACACATGTGTGAATCATCCTCGATCTCACTCTTTTCACCATCAATAACAAATCTTTTAACAAGTTTTGCTGTTTATCTCCAAAATAAATCTGGAATGAATTTATCTTTTTCTATTTCCATTGCAATCACTTGGTCGATGATTTCCTTGAATTTCTCTGGACTACTGAAATTACCTCATATGGGGCTTACCAGCTCCCATGATTTCCCTCTCCTAGTCGTGTGCTGTGCAAGAGCCAAAGCAATACTTTAAAAAATAAACAACTTTATTGTGGTATGATTCTCATACTATTCATCCATTTAAAGTGTATATTTCAACTTTTTCTTTTAGCATATTCATGTATATGTGCAACCATCACCACAAATTTGAAACTTTTTCATCATCTCAAAAAGAAACTGCATGCCTTTCAGCTATCACTTCTATATTCTCCCTTTCCCTACCACATTCTTAAGCAACCTCTAACCTACTTTCTCTATATATAGATTTCCCTGATCTGGATATTCATATGAGTCATGTAGTATGTGGTCTTTTAAGACTAGTTTCTTTTAATTGGCATAATGAATATAGATTCAGGTTTTAGCAAGTATCAGTACTTTGTTCCTTTTTATAGCTGAATCATATTCCACTGTATACATAAACCATATATTGTTTACCCATTTGTCTACTGATAGACATTTGGGTTGTTTCTACCTTTTGACTATTATGAATAGTGTTGATATGAGCATTCATATACAAGTTTCATATATATGAGTATTCATATATATGTTTTCATTTCTCTTGAGTATATACCAAGAACTGGAATTACTTACAATATCATATGGTAACTCTATGTTTAATCATTTGAGCAACTGCCATACTTGTTTCCAAAGCATTTGCACCAATTTACCTTCCTACCAGCAGTGTATGAATATTCTAATTTGTCCACATCCTTACCAAAACTTATTTTAATTTTTGATTCTAGTCATTCCAGTGAGTGTGAAGTAGCATCTCATTGTGGTCTTGATTTGCATTCTCCTGATGACTAATGATGTCAAGCATCTTTTTATGTGTTTGTTGAGAAGTTATATTTTTAGTGCTTAGATCAGATGATGTCACTTCTCTTCCCTGTCATCACTGTATCTCCAGGACTTAAAATAGTGTCTGGCACATAATAGGAGATTAATAATTAATATTTAATTATTAATTAATATGCGGTAATTGAGTGAATGATGAATAAATAATTACATAGTAGTACAGAGTGCTTCTTAGAAATGAATGCTTAGAAGTACAGTTAAAGAGACCATTTGGTCTATATTCTTTTCCAGGAACAAGTGTAAAAATTAAAGAAATTTAAGAGAAAATATTTAGTTGTTAAAAGATTATTCTAAACACCAAATGAGAATCTAGTAAATTCCTATTCGAAGTGTGGTCTGTGAACCACCACTATAAGCATCACCTCAAAATGGTTAGAAAGGGTCCTGGGGCTTAATTGATACTAAGAAAATGGGACATGGCTCTACTACTTAGTTCCTGAAGATTTCATTATTACCATTATTCCTTCTGTTAGCTGGTACTGCTACCATATGTTGGTCATCTACACTCAATGTAGCACAGCTACAGTCAGTAGCATCAGAGATGTTCACTCTTCCTTCCTTGCCACTGAACAATTTCAACACAAAATCCTCTGCTGATGTTGCCAAGAAAGATATCAGGAGTTATTTCTCTGATGCATACAACAGTAATCTCTGAGATGCCACCTACTTCACTCATAGAAATCCCCCAAATGCCCTCCCCATCTAAGTGTGGTTGAACCTGTGTCCTTCAAGCCTCTTTTTATCTTCTATCTCTGTGGCAAGTGCACCTTTGTTTAAGTGGGCAGAAACTCTCACACAGAGGCCTGAATGAGGGAATACTTTCTGCCAACTTTTGTTTCAGGCCCTGAGATATACAGTCCACTGATAATTCCTTAGATTCAGTGAGCTCAGAACTCAGACTACAAAGAATTGTCATCTTTTCATACTTTTGTCTCCTATTAATTCTAAGAGCATGGCAAATTTAGTACTAATATTGATGACGAAACCACCATGAATTAATCCAATATATTGTATTATCCTGCCACCCTATAAATACTAATAGTTAACACTTCTATAGCCCTTGCTTTATACCAGCTGTGTTCTGGATGTTTTATTATCACACGCATTTTCAAGGAAGAAATATGTGCAGAGAGATTAAGCAATTTGTGCAAGATTACTCAGCTAAAAAATGGTGCATCCAGGATTAGAGCTGAGCCTTGCTCAAGACTCTGAACTTTTAACTACAATGCTGTCTCTCAGTTCTTGAGCACTTACTATGTGCCTGATGTACTAAGCAGGGTGCTGGAAACTTTCCAAACTGAATTTCATGCTCAAATCACATTAATGAAGTAGGGATTGATCTACTAATTTAAATACCTGGAAAACTAAGGTTTACAAATACTAACTTGTCTAAACCCAGATACCTAGTAAGTAGAAGAGTCACAATTTTAAACAGTTTATCTGATTAATAGCACAATCCACTATGATGCAATGAAACATTCTTTCCTTCTTTCTTTTCCCAGAACAATCTTCCTACACTGTCATCTCTGTATTTTTTGTAATGACCTATCCACCTGAAATACCCTCTTTCTATTTAAACATGTGAAGTTGATTTTGTGTGTCAAGTTGGCTAGGCCACGCTACCCACTTCTTTGGTCAAACACTTGTCTAGATGCTGCTGTGAAGATATTTTTCAGATGAAATTAACTTTTTTTTTTTTTTTTTTTTTGCGGTACGCGGGCCTCTCACCGTTGTGGCCTCTCCCGTTGCAGAGCACAGGCTCCGGACGCGCAGGCTCAGCGGCCATGGCTCACGGACCTATCCGCTCCGCGGCATGTGGGATCCTCGTGGACCGGGGCATGAACCCGTGTCCCCTGCATCGGCAGGCAGACTCTCAACCACTGCGCCCCCAGGGAAGCCCGAGATTAACTTTTAAATCAGTAGACTTTGGGTAAAGCAGATTATCTGCCCTCCATTCAGTTGAAGGCCTAAATAGGAAAAAGATTGACCTGGCAAGAAAAAAGAAATTTTGCCAGGAGAATGCCTGCTGGCCTACCCTGAATAATTTGGACTTACAAACCTCTGCAATCATGTGAGCCAATTCCTTAAAATCTCTCTCTCTCTCTGTGTGTGTGTGTGTGTGTGTGTGTGTGTGTGTGTGTGTGTATATGCATCATATTGATTCTGCTTTTCTGGAGAACCCTAATGCACCCACTAGTTTTCCACATTCTACCTAATTCCTGAAGCTCCTTTTCAGATCTTCTTAAGTCTTTTCCAGGACCCTAAAACTAATATTATCTTCATTTCTTTTGAATCCACATAGAATTCTGTGGCAACACATTCTCTCACATCATACCAATATTTTTATTTTCACATATGTTCTTTTTTTTTGCTGGAGTATAATTGCTTTACAATGTTGTGGTAGTTTCTGCTGTACAACGAAGTGAATCAGCTATATGTATACACATATCCCCTCCCTCTTGGACCTCCCTCTCACCACTCCCCATCCCACCCATCTAAGTCATCACAGAGCACTGAACTGAGCTCCCTGTGCTGTAGAATATTAATAACAGAAAACAAGTAAAGTATCTTCTTTACTTGGTCTGAATCACCTAGCATGATTCACCTGCTACATAGTAAGTATTCTATGCATATGTTTTGTATTAATAAGAAAATGAGGGTGACAGAGTCGATTATATATAAAGTCCCACCAGCACTTTATTTTTTTTAAATTAATTAATTTATTTATTTTTGGCTGCCCTGGGTCTTTGTTGCTGCATGCAGGCTTTCTCTAGTTGTGGTGAGTGGGGGCTACTCTCCGTTGCAGTGTGTGGGCTTCTCATTGCGGTGGCTTCTCTTGTTGTGGAACACAGGCTTTAGGTGCACAGGCTTCAGTAGTTGTGGCATAGGGGCTCTGTAGTTGTGGCTCGTGGGCTCTAGAGTGCAGGCTCAGTATGTGGCCCATGGGCTTAGTTGCTCCATGCATGTGAGATATTCCTGGACCAGAGATCTAACCCGTGTCCTCTACGTTAGCAGGTGGATTCTTAACCACTGCACCACAAGGGAAGTTCCCCACAACACTTTAACTCTAAGCACCTCTCTTCTTAATTTCTTCACTCTCTTCCTCTGTCTCTAATAAAAATCTCACTTTAATATGTGGGGAAATTCAATAATCAGCTTAGAAACTATAAAGCTTTTTGAGTAAAATTATTCACCACAGAAATTAAAGGTTATATCAATAACAGCAATTTTATTTTTGCCATTAAAATGTAGATATGAATAGATGATGATATTAATGGAGTTGGATTTTTTTCACTATTGAGAATATTTGGTAGGGTGTGAGATATTAATATGTCTCAACATAAAAAAGACTTTCACATAAGTGTCAAATAAGGCAAGAAACTAAATTTAATCCCTAGTGGATCTGAATATAAATGTCTATTGTTGCCATGGTATGCTGTTCTATTCATTACTTTTCTCATTTTCTATACATTTTATTGCATTCTTTAGCACATCTAAAGACCCATATTTTGTAAAGTAATGATTGTCTGCTGTATTCGAATGCACTTGAAAGAAATTTAATTGTATTGGCTTCAATTCCCATTGAATCCATGAGTTTAAAAAAAAATCCTTTTTTTTTTTTTTTTTTTTTTTTTGCTTTTCTGTGTGTCCCATGTCTGATCTTTCCTGGCTGCCTCTGCCTCTAATTAGCTGTGAATTAATTCTTGTACATCATAGCAACAGTGAACAACTCCTTGCACTGAAATATGTTTCCTATTTTGGTACATAAAATTTGAGCATTTTTCTAGATTCCATGTCAAACAATTTGTTCTAACTAGCTTCTTGCAGTTTATGGGTGTTTAATATCTCATTTACCTTAAGGTGACCTCTAATCTATAACCCTCTCCTTAGTATGCTCCGAATTAAAGTTCAACATTAGTTAAACTGCCTTTTGTCTCCTCACATAGTACACTCGTGGAAGAGGTATTCCTTCTCATGTAGGAAACTTCGGTGTTCAACAGGAATCCTAAACAAACACATCCTCTCCCGGAATTTCCTCATAGAAAAGCTACAAAATGGACTAAGTGTGAGATTAATCATTTACGTAGCAGACTAATTCCCAGAAGAAATGCAAGGGAACTGACTCAACATAAATAGAAATCATTAATCTCTGCAAAGTGTCTACCGTAAGGATTCAGAATATATCACAGTTTAGTGACATTTAAGCAATATTAGTATCAATACTCATATCTAATAAGACTTCATAGGCATTGAATACCTACTATCTGTCAGACATTGTGCCAAATACCTTAAATAGTTTTAATGCTCTTTTAATCTCCACAGCAACCTTCTGTGATAAGCACATTTATATTATCACCATTGCCACTTTGCACACAGTGATACCAAGTTTTACAGAGATTAAATAATACATCCAGGACAGCAAGATGACTGAATAGGAAGACTTGGACCCTCCTCTCCCCATGGAGACATCGATTTGATAACAACTCACAGATAAATTCCCTTTATGAGAAACACAGAAACTAATTGGGAGGCTACTGCACCTTGTACAAGTGTAAAATCAGCCACATGGAAACCAGTAGGAGAAGTGAAGACACTTTTTTTGCCAAAATCCCAGCCCTAACACAGAGTCATAAGTCATATAATCAGAAGAGAACCCCTAGCTCCCAGCTTTTCCCTGAGTGGCTAAAGGGTTGGGCCTCACAGCTAAGACCTCAACTTTTCCAGGTGTTACCCAAGGGACAGGTCTCAGAGAACTAACAGAGATCTGTATACAATAGTACCCTGGGGGCTACAATGAACAAAGAAGTCTGAACCAACAAGCATGCAAGCACTCACCACAGCTCCTTACCCCAACTCCTTGCAGAGTGAGCAGCCTGTAAATCCCAGCTCACAGATGTTCTCTGAGAAGGGAAAATGTTGAACTGTACATCTAATGTGTTGATTTATCTGGGAGATACCTGAGGGGTTGGCTTTTGTCCCATCTGTCTAGGATTAAAGACAGGTTCTGGCCTACCCCAGTTGCCTGGATTTTGCTAAGAACAAAAACAGCAGTTTGGATTAGCAGAAAGGTCTGACAGGCCTATAGAAACTCTAACCTGATTGGTGATAATCTTCTGTACAAGGTTTTATATAGGGAAACACACTTAATTGTCCATAAAATACTGTTAGAACTACATAATGAATTCGATAAAGTTTCAGTATACAAAATCAATATACAAAAATCTTTCAATTTTTATACATTAATAAGGAAATATATGAAAGGAAATCAGACAATTTGCAATAGTGTCAAAGGAATTTAAAAAATAGGAAGAACCTAACCAAGGCAGTAAAAGACTTGTACAGTGAAAGCTATACAGTAATTATGAAAAATATTAAAGAAAACATAGACAAATATAAAGACAAAAGAGTAGCAAACCAAATCCAACAACACATTAAAAGGATCATACACCGTGATCAAGTGGGATTTATCCCAGGGGTGCAAGGATTTTTCAATATCTGCAACTCAATCAATGTGATACACCACGTTAACAAACTGAAAAGTAAAAACCAAATGAGATATCACCTCACACCTTTTAGAATGTACATCAGAAAGAAAACAAATAAAAACTGTTGGCCAGGTTTTGTAGAAAATGGAACCCGTGTACTTTGTTGGTGGGAATGTAAATTGGCACAGCCACTGTGGAATACAGTATGGAGTTTTCTTGATAGCTCAAAATATAACTACCTTATGACCCGGCAATTCCACTACTGGTTATATACCCGAAATAAAACAAACACATTTTTGCTGTGGCTAGGACTTTATCCCTGGTATAAATCTCACTTGATTGTGGTGTGTTATCCTTTTAATGTATTGTTGGATTCAGTTTAGTACAATCTGAGGTATTTTGGTGAGGATTTTTGCATCTATGTTCATCAGTGTTATTGGAGGACTGTAATTTTCCTGTTTTTGTGATATCTTTGTCTGATTTTGATATCAGGGTGATTCTGGCTGCATAGAATCAGTTTGGAAGTGTTCCTTCCTCTGAATATTTTTGGAATAGTTTGAGAAGGATAGGTTTTAACTCTTCTCTAAATGTTTGGTACAGTTCACCAGTGAAGCAACCTGGTTCTGGACTTTTGCTTATTGGGAGTTTTTAAATTTCTAATTCAAATTCAGTACTGGTAATTGGTCTGTTCATATTTTCTATTTCTTCCTAGTTCAGTCTTGGGAGATTGTACCATTCTAAGAATTTGTCCATTTCTTCTAGGTTGTACATTTTATTGGAGTCAAGTTGTTCATAGTAGTTTCTTATGATCCTGTGTATTTCTGTGGTGTCAGTTGTAACTTCTCTTTTTTCATTTCTGATTTTAGTGATATGTGTCCTCTTTCTTTTTTTCTTCATGAGTCTGGCTAAAGGTTTATCAATTTTCTTTATCTTTTCAAAGAACCAACTTTTGGTTTCACTGATATTTTCTATTGTTTTTTAGTCTCTATTTCATTTATTTTTGCTCTGATCTTTATGAGTTCTTTCCTTCTACCATCTTTGGGTTTTGTTTGCTCTGATCTTTTGCTCATCCCATACGTTTGGATTATCATATTTTCATTTTCATTTGTCTCTAGGTATTTTTTGATTTCCTCTTTGATTTCTTCAGTGATTCATTTGTTGTTTAGTAGCATATTAATCAGGCATGTTTTCCTGATTTCTTTGATTTTATTTATGATCATTACTCTGAACTCATTCTTGAGTAACTTATCTCCACTTCACTTAGTTTTTCCTCTGGGATTTTATCTTGTTCCTTCATGTGGAACATATTCCTCTGTCACCTCATTTTGTCTAAGTTGCTATTTGTATTTTTGTGTATGGGGTAGGTTAATTATGTTTTTCAACCTTGGAGAAGTGGCTCTCTGTAGGACTCATCCTATGTGTCCCTACTGTGCACTCCCCTCTAGTCATCCAAGCTGTATGTTCTAATGGCTCCCCGTAAGAGAGCTGCTTGGCTCCTTCTGTTGTGGCAGGCTGACTATGTGGGTGGTCTGGTATGCTTGGTTGGCTCCTAGCCTGGTAGGTTGCCAGGACTTACCATGTTCAGATGCTGCTGGCTGCTGTTTAACAGAGATTGGTGAACAGGCAGCTGGCTGCAGAATTGTAAGTGAACCCAGGGCTAGTGCTGGCTCATTGGTGGGTGGAGTCAGGGTCCCTACAATTCCAGGAAGGTAAAGCCAGGTCCTGGAGTTAGTGCTGGACTACTAGCTGGCAGGGTTCATTCCCTGAGTAAGACTGCAGGGCCCAGCCATTGCAGAGCTTGTTTCTGATCTTTGGTGGAGGGGGCAGTTCCTGGCACAGTTACATATGGGATCCAGGGTGTCCTGAAGTTTTCATTGGCCTGCTAGTGGACAGGGCCAGGGCTCAGCTAGTCCCAGGGTAGGGTCTGGACTGCTGTGGTTGGCCAGGGTCTGTAGGCTGCAGGATGTAATTTTCTTTGTTTGTTTTTGTGCTTTTTGCCTCATGTGTCTTCCCCCTAGTGGGTGAGGCTGGTTTAGAGGGTAGTGCAGGCTTCCTGGAAGGAAGGGCTAGTGCCTTCCCACTGATGGGTAGAATGGGGTTTGGCCCTCTGGTGAGGAGTGCCATGTCTAGAGGCATGATTATAGGTGGCTATGGGCTCACGAAGCCTTTACACAGCCTGTCTGCTAATGCATGGAGTTGTGTCCCTGCCCAGTTAATTGTTGGGCCTGAAGCATCCCAGCACTGGCACCTGCAGGATTTTGGGTAGGGCCAAGTCTTAAAGGCACTAATGAGCCAAGATGGCAGCTTCCAGTAGCAGTGTTCATGCAGTAGATGTTTCCCAAGACAGCTGCCACCAGTGTCTATGTCACAAGGATGAGCCACAGTCCACCTCCCAACCCTTCTTAACCTCTTCAGGAAACTCTCCAAGACCAGCAGATAGGTCTGGTCCATGCTTCTAGCAAATTACTCCTTTTGCCCTGAGAGCCAGTGCGTGTGAGAATTTGTGTGCACCCTTTAAGAGTGAAATCGTTATTTTCCCCAATTTTATGGGGCTCCCAAAATTAAGTCCTGCTAACCTTCAAAGCCAAATGATCTGGAGGCTCATCTTTCTGATGCAGGCTGTGGAGTCCCATATGGGGATCAGTACTTTCACTAATGGGGGAGAACCTCTGCAATATTGTTGGAATGTTTTATCTATTGATAATTGATCTAATTTAGTAATATATTGTGTTTGTCTTCTATCTCTCCATTTTTCTATTTGTTTTATCTGTTCTTATTTCATTTTTCTTTCTTTGTTTTCTTTGTAGATTAATTGAATACTCTTTAGTATTCCATTTTTATCTCTTATTGACCTAGTAGCTTTATCTTTTTGTTGGTTTTATCTCTGTTTTTATTTATTGATTGCTCTAAGTTTTAGAGCATACTTTTAACATTTTATATTCTGCCTTTAAATAATTATTTTATCTGTTGTCATATAAATATGTTGTAGCAGCTGATGTTTATTTCCCCTTCACATCCTGTGTGCTATTGTTTTCATACATTTTAATCCTACATATGTAAATGTCCTATACTACCTATTTATTCTTTGATTTACACTGCCAATCATATTTTAAAGAAATTAACATGAGAAAAATTGTGTTGTATTTACTCACTTATTTCTATTTCAACAGTTTTCCTTTCTTTGTATAGATCCAAATTCCCTACTGTTAATATTTCCCTTTTGCCTGAAAGACTTATTTTTTTTTTCATGTATTATAGTCCTGAAGGATATGAACAATGTCAACTTTTTTTTTAACATGTTCATTGAAGTATAATTGCTTTACAATGGTGTGTTAGTTTCTGCTTTATAACAAAGTGCATCAGTTATACATATACATATGTTCCCATATCTCTTCCGTCTTGTGTGTCCCTCCCTCTAACCCTCCCTATCCCACCCCTCTAGGTGGTCACAAAGCACCAAGCTGATCTCCCTGTGCTAAGCGGCTGCTTCCCACTAGCTATCTATTTTATGTTTAGTAGTGTATATATGTCCATAACACTCTCTCACTTTGTCCCAGCTTACCATTCCCCCTCCCCATATCCCCAAGTCCATTCTCTAGTAGGTCTGTGTCTTTATTCCCATCTTGCCCCTAGGTTCTTCTGACCATTTTCTTTTCTTTCTTTTTTTTTTTTTTTAGATTCCATATATACGTGTTAGCATATGGCATTTGTTTTTCTCTTTGTGACTTACTTCACTCTGTATGACAGACTCTAGGTCCATCCACCTCACTACAAGTCACTCAGTTTCATTTCTTTTTATGGCTGAGTAATATTCCATTGTATATATGTGCCACATCTTTATCCATTCATCTATCGATGGACACTTAGGTTGCTTCCATGTCCTGGCTATTGTAAATAGAGCTGCAGTGAACATTTTGGTATGTGACTCTTTTTTTTTTTCTTTTGTGGTACATGGGTCTCTCACTGCTGTGGCCTCTCCCCCCGTGGAGCACAGGCTCCAGATGCGCAGGCCCAGTGGCCATGGCCTATGGGCCCAGCCACTCCACGGCATGTGGGATCGTCCCGGACCAGGGCACGAACCCGAGACCCCTGCATCGGCAGGCGGACTCTCAAGCATTGCGCCACCAGGGAAACCCTCTTTTTGAATTATGGTTTTCTCAGGGTAGATGCCCAGTAGTGGGATTGCTGGGTCGTATGGTAGTTCTATTTTTAGCTCTTTAAGGAACCTCCTTACTGTTCTCCATAGTGGCTGTATCAATTTACATTCCCACCAACAGTGCAAGAGGGTTCCCTTTTCTCCACACCCTCTCCAGCATTTATTGTTTCTAGATTTTTTGATGATGACAATTCTGACTGGTGTGAGATGATATCTCATCGTAGTTTTGATTTGCATTTCTGTAATGATTAATGATGTTGAGCATTCTTTCATGTGTTTGTTGGCAATCTGTATATCTTCTTTGGAGAAATGTCTATTTAGGTCTTCCGTCCATTTTTGGATTGGGTTTTTGTCTTTTTGATACTGAGCTGCATGAGCTGCTTTTATATTTTGGAAATTAATCTTTTGTCAGTTGCTTCGTTTGCAAATATTTTGTCCTATTATGAGGGTTGCCTTTTCGTCTTGTTTATGGTTTCCTTTGCTGTGCAAAAGCTTTTAAGTTTCATTAGGTCTCATTTTTTTATTTTTGTTTTTATTTCCATTTCTCTAGGAGGTGGGTCAAAAAGGATCTTGCTGTGATTTATGTCATAGAGTGTTCTGCCTGTTTTCCTCTAAGAGTTTGATAGTATCTGACCTTACATTTAGGACTTGAATCCATTTTGAGTTTATTTTTGTGTATGGTGTTAGGGAGTGTTCTAATTTCATTCTTTTACATGTACCTGTCTGGTTTTCCCAGCACCACTTATTGAAGAGGATGTCTTTTCTCCACTGTATATTCTTGCCTATTTTATCAAAGATAAGGTGACCATATGTGTGTGGGTTTATCTCTGGGCTTTCTACCTTTTGGTTTTCAAAAAATATCTTTATTTCATCTACATTTTTGAAGGATGTTTTTTGCCAGATATAAAACTCTGGGTTAACATGATTTTTTCAGGACTTTAAAGATGTCCCATTGTCTTCTGGTTGCATAATTAGCCTAGTCCTTTATTTCCTTTTGTCCAATGTACAAATACCATTATTTCAAAAGAAGACTTACAGTGTTCTTATTTGCTCCCTTATATACTCTGCGTGTGTTTTTGTTTTTTCTGGTTGCTTTCAGGTTTTCCTTTTGTCATCAATTTTGATCCATTTTGTGTTTTTTTGTTGTGCTTATCTGGATTAGTGATCATTGAGATTCATGGGTATATGGGTTCTATATCACTATTTGACCAATTTTCACATTTTTTTACAAATATTTTCTTCCCCAATCTTTTTTTCTCCTATTCTTCTGGTGTTCCAATAACATATATATCAGACAACTTGTTATTATCAAACAGGTCCCTGAGATTCATTCATTTTACTCATAATTTTGATCTTGATGCTGCTGTTTGGAGAGTTGTTTTTTTTAAACCCTATCTATATGTTCAATGATCTTATCTAGTTTATCTAGTTTCTAACATGTTTCCAAGTCCATTCAGTAAAAATCAATAAATAAATAATAAAAATATATTCTTCAATTCTAGAATTTCAATGTTTTCTTTTAGTAAATTCATTTCTCTATATTTCCTATTTGTTCTCTAATTATATTTATACTTGCCTTCCAATCTTTGTCATGTTTATTAGTTACTTTAAATAATCTGTCTTCTAATTTCCTAATTTCTTTACTTTTAAAATGTCAAGTATTTTCTTTTGCCTTATTTTTATCCTGATTATGAATAACATTATTCTAATCCACCATATGTCTGGTAATTTGTGATTATATGCTGCATATTACAGAAGTTACATTTGTTTAGTGTATGGATTTTGCCCTCTGTCTTAATAGAGCACTGAGCTTCTGAGCATATGGCTAATTTGCTTTTGTTTCAGCTTGATACTTTTGAGGTTTCTTTTAATTTTTTAATAAGTATAGAGTATCTTGATAAATGCTACTTAAAATCTTAGGGCTATATGAGTTCTCGATGGAATACACAAAGTGTTCAAGGAGGTGTCTTTACTCTGGCAATTTGGAACTAGTTAGTCTACATCTCCTTGTGTAATTTTTCACTTTGAAGTTTTGTGATAGTTTTTGATTTTTTTTTCTGGTAGACGTTCTTTCCCCAGTAGCTGTTCTTCGTCTAGTCTTTTATATTTGTAGCTCTGTTTATGTGCAGCTTAGTATTTGGCCAAAAATCAAGGTGACTTCTATTTACAGCACCTTCTCTGCATGTTCTCCTACCCTCATTATCTTGCCTCCAAATTTGAGCTATCCCAGTATTTCAAACTCCAATATTAGATTCTTTTTTTTTTAATTTTTAGAAATAATTTTTGAACATTATTTTTATTTTATTTATTTGGCTGTGTCAGGTCTTCATTATGGCATGATGGATCTTCACTGGGGCATGCAGCATCTTTCGTTGTGGCACGCAGGATCTATTGTTGTGGCACGCAGGCTTCTCTCAAGTTATGGTGTGTGAGTTTTCTCTTCTCTGGTTGTGACACATAGGCTCCAGGGCTCATGGGCTCTGTAGTTGTGGTTTATGGGCTCCAGAGTGCATGGGCTCCGTAGTTTGTTGTATGCAAGCTCTCTAGTTGAGTCATGTGGGCTTAGTTTCTCTGTGGCATGTGGGGTCTTTGTTCCCTGACCAGGGATCGAACCCACATCCCTTGCATTGCAAGGCAGATTCTTTACCACTGGACCACCAGGTAAGTCCCTTAGATTCTTTATCTCAGCAAGACCATCATGCTCTCTTTGAGCTACCCTTCTCTGCAATGCATTTAGAAAAAGTGGTTTTAGGCAGAAATCCAGAATAATCAATGAGGCTAAATTATTTGTTTTCCTTTGCTTGAGGAACTCAACTCTCCATTTCTTTTAGTCCAATATATCTAAATACAGTTATTTCATGCACTTTTTTTCTAGTTTCAGGGTGGTTTACAGCAAGAGACCTAGTCTATTAACAGTTGAGTAATAGTAGTGAAAATGGAAATAAGTGAATGGATTCAAGATATATTTTTCTTTCAAAATTGGAGTAAAGTTATTAGCTTATCTTTCCTGTTATTAGCCAGCTACAGATGCTAAACACTTGCAAAATATTGGATAATTTATTTTCTGAAAAAATCATTCCAGTCTGGCAGAATATAAATTGGCATACTCTCATGAGTTTCTAAAATGAGATTTCCTATCCTGATGCTTCAAATATGCCTGGGATGAGTCCCAGGACCTTGATATCCACTGAATAACAATATTCATTAGGTAGGTTTGTTCCTAGATATTTTATTCTTTTTGTTGCAGTGGTATATGGGATTGTTTTCTTAATTTCACTTTCAGATTTTTCATCATTAGTGTATAGGAATGCCAGAGATTTCTGTGCATTAATTTTGTATCCTGCTACTTTACCAAATTCATTGATTAGCTCTAGTAGTTTTCTGGTAGCATCTTTAGGATACTCTATGTATAGTATCATGTCATGTGCAAACAGTGACATCTTTACTTCTTCTTTTCTGATTTGAATTCCTTTATTTCCTTTTCTTCTCTGATTGCTGTGGCTAAAACTTCTAAAACTATGTTGAGTAAGAGTGGGCAACCTTGTCTTGTTCCTGATCTTAGTGGAAATGCTTTCAGTTTTTCACCACTGAGGACAATGTTGGCTGTGGGTTTGTCATATATGACCTTTATTATGTTGAGGAAAGTTCCCTCTATGCCTACTTTCTGCAGGGTTTTTATCATAAATGGGTGTTGAATTTTGTCAAAAGCTTTCTCTGCATCTATAGACATTTCTCCAAAGAAGATATACAGACTGCCAACAAACACATGAAAGAATGCTCAACATCACTAATCATTAAAGAAATGCAAATCAAAACTACAATGAGATATCATCTCACAGCAGTCTGAATGTCCATTATCAAAAAATCTAGAAACAATAAATGCTGGAGAGGGTGTGGAGAAAAGAGAACCTTCTTGCACTGTTGGTGGGAATGTAAATTGATACAGCCACTGTGGAGAACAGTATGGAGGTTCCTTGAAAAACTACAAATAGAACTACCATATGACCCAGCAATCCCACTACTGGGCATATACCCTGAGAAAACCATAATTCATAAAGAGTCATGTACCAAAATGTTCATTGCAGCTCTATTTACAATAGCCCGGATGGAAACAACCTAAGTGTCTATCATCGGATGAATGGATAAAGAAGATGTGACACATATATACAATTGAATATTACTCAGTCATAAAAAGAAATGAAATTGAGCTATTTGTAATGAGGTGGATAGACCTAGAGTCTGTCATACAGAGTGAAGTAAGTCAGAAAGAGAGAGACAAATACCATATGCTAACACATATATATGGAATTTAAGAAAAAAAATGTCATGAAGAACCTAGGTGTAAGACAGGAATAAAGACACAGACCTACTAGAAAATGGACTTGAGGATATGGGGAGGGGGAAGGGTAAGCTGTGACAAAGCGAGAGAGAGGCATGGATATATATACACTACCAAATGTAAGGTAGATAGCTAGTGGGAAACAGCCGTGTAGCACAGGGAGATCAGCTCGGTGCTTTGTGACCTCCTGGAGGGGTGGGATAGGGAGGGTGGGAGGGAGGGAGATGCAAGAGGGAAGAGATATGGGAACATATGTATATATATATAACTGATTCATTTTGTTGTAAAGCAGAAACTAACACACCATTGTAAAGCAATTATAATCCAGTAAAGATGTTAAAAAAAAAACAATATTTAATAAATTTTCTACTGCTATGCCCTAATAAGCTAATTAGGTCTCTTGGAATTCACTGAATATCAGAAATATGATACTTGTGGGAGAAAACATTAAAGTCCAGTTTATCTGATGAGCTGATTATCTGATAATTCCTGGTTTTGCCTTCCTCTGTTCTACCATGTGCTTCTATGGATCCATTCTGACACAATCAGAGGCATTAGGAATTATAGAAAATTGAATTAATTTGGTTCCTGGATGAAGGCAAGGATGTTGTAGATATTCACAGCATAAATGATCATAGAAATTTGTGAGACAACTTTTGAATAAATGATATTATCTATTACTAAGAAGGAAAGAAAAAATTTCAGACTAGAATGAGCCTCAAATTCAAGTCATTACTTCATTAATTAAGATTCTTAATCAAGAACAATATTGCTTAATAATATTTAGAAATACAATTGAGGAATATCATTTTGGTTGTTAGGAAGATCATATTTAGTACATATTGATGTCTATTTTTACTGAAAAATAGACATTTTATATAATAAGAACATATGTAGCAACTACTTTCAAATTTATCATTGTTTTGAAACAAGTGACAGAACCATTTCAAAACTGCTGTGATTTATAACTTCTAATTCTCTCAGTCATGCCTGGGATTCTTGCTACTGTGTGAGAATAACCAGTGCACTGATGAGGGAAAGTAATAGCTAAAATTGTCCTCTGACACTTCTAACACTCAAAAGACAATTCTAACACTCAAAATAGATAGAAATAGTTTAAAACTTTTTTATTTGGTTTTTGTGAGAAAATTAACAAGGCTTCTGATATTTTGTGCAATTAATTAAAAGAATCTGCAAGGTTTTTTTAATTCAAATTTATGATTCTACAGACATGTTTCTGACAATTCTCACCTAATTTTATTTGCTTATCAGAAATACTGGGGCACATTCCTAGAGAATATGTGAACTTAAATTACTAACTGCTTGCTTGAGCCATTAGAAAGAACTTATTTTTTATACTTTTAACTTTGTAATTATATCTTTATTAATTACCTCATTTGGAAATAAACAGTTGTGATAATTAATAAGTAGGTTTTAATTACTGGTTTTATTCATTGATTGAATTGGATCAAGAATGACATGTCTAGGTAAATGTAATTACTATTAGAATTTTATAATATACAACATAAATATATGTACTTTATATGTTTTATCAGATATAATATTGTAATCACATTGTTTCTCAGAGATCAAAGTATGATTCTACCATTCATTAGATCATTAGATAACCCCATAACATGTTAATTCTCACTGGCTTATTTTCACCTGTTTTTATTTTTTTGCATCTGAAGTTACAGGTTTTTTTAGCCTTTTATTTTATTTCTTACCACATTTACTCCAAGTGAAATTGGCCACTTCTCTGGCTCTCCTAATGAAAACTCTCACAACAAGAATATTAAAAGTTTATAAAACTTAACTATTTGGAGACCATGGAGGAGGGATAACACAGTGCAACCGTACTACTTCCAATTACGTGCTGGTTTTCTCTCCTCTCCCTTCAAGATCTGTTCCTTACTCTATCCTTATAAAATCGTCCTAAGAAGTTTCAAATATTCTCTTATTATACATAAGAGTATCTATAAAGGGTAATAGGACATTCCATTAAACTTCTCTCAGGGAAACATATACCTCTGCCACTAAAGTATGCAGTGAAAAGAGGCCACTCATTTTACTATTTACAAAATAAATGAAATATAGTTCTAGGACACTTGTCTTATACCCTTAAACATAGAAGAGTCTGAAAATATATATCCATATCTAGATTGATAGATAGATAGATAGGTCGATAGAGATAGAGATATAAATGCTACCTCATTAGCTACCAGGAAAATTAAATTAGATATAGTTGCTAGGGATTGACAATCTGCTCTATAATATACATTATGGTAAACATGTCCTTTGTGGAACAAAGAAATACTTGACATAGAGAATACATATTCATCTAAGGGCTATAGAAAATAGTTAATAATTACCTAAGGAAATGAATAGAGATGGGGAAAATACAAAGATAATGAGAACAGTATAACTCTAAGTCTAAAACAATCCAAATTAATAGAAAATTTGGAATACAGGAGAGGAGGGTAACATAGGACTTACAAAATCTCAAGAACCAAAAAGGAAAGAAGGATGTGTATAGAAAAAAGGGAGACTGATGTTGAGTTAAAGGGAGGAAGGACAGGAAGGAGGTTAAAAGGGGATTGCAGTATCATAGGAAACAAAATAAATCAACATGCTAGAAGCAGTGATGTAAGCCAATTTAATAATAACAATTCTAACATGAGAAGTATATTACTCAACAGCAGATATCACAGTTTAAAACATGAGAAGTAAAAATAAATAGAATCTGATATGTAAGATATTGAGTTACAACAAAGAAAGATGCATAAATTATGAGGTAAAGGAAAATTTCTTTCATTAAAAATAGCAGAAATTGGGTTGACTGGCTAAAAATTTCAGGCAAGTCCCTCCAAATTGATATTATTCAGCTATTACAAAGGAAAAGGAAAATAAGTATAAAGAGACAGAGATGAGAAAAGAAAAAACAGAGGGACAGAATCTAAGTAAAATTTCACCATATTTTTCAGGTGACTTGGCAAGTTTAAAGACAATGGAAGTCATTGCAGAGAAAAAGTTAAATTTCATAAGATAACATACAGTTAATATGTGTATATGTCAAACTAATTAAAATGACAACTAAAATTATGGGAGATGTTTGCAGCAAATATTACAACTAAGTAATACTTTAAATAAAAAGGTTCGTATAAATCAGTTAAGATAATAGCACTGGGTCAGGCAGCTTCTAAAATAGCTCCTAGGATCCCTCATTCCTGTATCCATACCCTTGTGTAATCTCCTCACTTTGAATGTGAGCTGGGCCTATTGACTCACTTCTAACAAATAAAACATGGTAAAAGTGATGGGGTATCTCTTCTGGGATTAGAGTATTAAAAAAATAAAAGGTAAAATTCATCTTGCTCTTTCTTATGACTGCTCTAAGGATGTAAGCTTCCATTTGTGAGTTGACTGATGGAGAGGTGAACATGGCAAGGAGCTGAGGGAAGGACTCTGCCTAACAGCAATTTAGACACTAAAAACCCTCCATCCAATGGACCAAAAAAGGACTGAAGCCTACTGACAACCATGTGACTCATCTTGGACCATAATTCTCTCCCAGTCAGTCCTTCAGATGAAAATACAGACACTGCCAACATCTTGATTGCAACCTTGTGAGAGGATTTCAGGCAGAGAAATGCAAATAAGCTGTGCCTGGGTTCCTATGCACAGTAGCTGTGACACCATACATGTCTGCTGTAAATTTCAGGGTAATTGGTTACATAATAATAGATTAATAGTATAGATATTTTAATACCTTTCTTTTGTGGTCTGAAACTAGTGATGTGTTTCTAATGAAGTGAATATGGTAAAGTAATAAGATGTCACTTTGGAGGATAGATAAAAAGAAAGTATGGCTTTGTCTTGCATGCCCTATATCATTTTCTCTCTCTTAGATTCCTTTCAATAGGGAAAAAACCTGCCAGTTTGTGAATAGCCCACGGTGAGAACCATATGGCAAGGAACAGAGAGAGGTCTCTTGCTAACAGTCAGCTGAGGTCTGATGCCTGTTGACAATCGTGTTAGTGATCTTGGAAATTGGTTTTCCCTCATAAGAGAGAGAACTAACTCCATTGACATCTTGATTAGACCCTTATGAAAGACTGACCAGGAGACATCCAGCTAAACCACATCCGAAATCCTAACACCCAGAAACTGTGAGATAATAAATGTTTGCTGTTTTAAATTGACAAGCTTTAAGGTAATTTGTTATACATCAATATGTAGTTAATACAAACATAAAGATCTTAATTGGATAAATTTACAAAAATTTCCAGACACATATTAGGTAATATTGATCAGAAGAGAAAGCATCTACACTGGAGGAGGAAAATGTATCAAATTTAACTTGTAGAAATAAAACTTGTTATGTCAGTAAATTTAGGATAAACATTAAGAGAAAATAGACCAAATTAAAAGGAAAGTTAAGAGGCAGCAGAGGGTTCACATTCTTGCCTTCTTAAACTTGAGATGAGCAAAAAACCCAATTATAGTTCAATAAAATAGAGCTTAGTGTCCACCAAAGACAGACATTTATAGGTATCACTGCCAATTTCCCAGTTACAGTGTCTCTCTTAATTTTATTGACATAATAACAAGGACTCCTTGCTTGACCAAACTTTAGTCAGGCTCCTCTGAGCCCTCTTCTCAACTACATCTCAGCCTTACTTAGTCCACAATTCTTTACCTGTCAAGCCCAGTGTTAGCAAGAATCCTGCCATATCAAGAAAAATAAGAGTTTGGGGAAATGCGTTTTGCTTCATGTACTCTGCCAGTTGGCCGCTATTGCATGAGAAGCAGCCCTCAGTCTGGAAGAGAATCAAGCTCATCCTCCCTAAGAGGTCTTTTATAATAATTTGACTCAATTTGGTAATGGTAGTGGCAGCATATTTTATTGACTGCTCTCATAATTTCCTGTCACAAAAAGAGTCAACATCACCCAAAAGGGATTAGGATAATTAGAAATGTAGTTAACAATAAATTGTTAAAATATGGAAAGCATTGAATGCTGTAATAAACAAAACTAATCCCAATGAAAAGATCCAAACATGACAGATTGCACCTTAAATAAATATTATATATTTGCTATTCAAAGCTGGGCATGTTTGGTGAAAGGAAAACTTACATAGATCCATCCACTAAAGGTAGCTTATACTTTAAAAGGGAATATCCGTGAAGAATCAAGTGATATTTGGAGAGAGGAGATAAAAAAATTGAAAATGAGTTACTAGAGTATAATAAAGTAATTACACAAAAATTTCTAGCACAGGGAAACAAAACAAAATTCTAATAAAAATGAAGATTTAATTTAAAAAAAATTACAAAGTATAAACATCTCTATCAATTAACTTTTGCTGTGTAATAAACCACTTCAAAGCTGAGTGGCTTAAAGCAAAAAAAAAAAAAATTTTTTTTTTTCGTCATAATTCTATAGTGTGCTTGTATGGTTCTCTGGTCTGTCTTGGCTAGTGGTAGAAGATCTAGGATGATATCATTCACAGATCTGTGGCCTTAGCTGGAGTGAGTAAGAAGTCATGTTAGTAAAGATAGCTGGGACCTCTATCCATATGGTCTCATCCTTTAGGAAGCTATCCTAAGCTTGTTTATATGGTGTCATAGGATATCTACCACAAGAGAGGGCAAGTTGAAAGCACAAGCACTTTCCTGGTCTTTGTTTACCCCCTATTCTTTAATGTTCCATTGGCCAAAGCAAGTCACATGGCTAAGCCTAGATTCAAGTGACGGAGAATTAAACTCTTCCTCTTGATGGAAGGGGCTCAAAAGTCACATTGCAAACTGGCCTGTATACAGAGATAAGACACATTACTGCAGCCATTTTTTTCAATATTCTATCACAAAAACATACAAAAACTTTAAAACAAAAGCATTTATGACTCTCTCATATCTAATTAATAAAAAGGAATTGGCATTTAACAAATTTAAAATACCACTACTAAAAAAGAAACAGTTATTTCACTGTACTAGAACTAATCAATGAATTTCATAAAGTAACAGGATAAAAAATTAATGCACAGAAATCTCTTGCATTTTTATACACTAAAAACAAAAAAAATCAGAAAAAGAAATTAAGGAAACACTCCCATTTATCACTGAAGCAAAAAGAATAAAATACTTAGGAATACACCTACCTAAGGAAGCAAAAGACCTATATACAGAAAACTATAAGACACTGATGAAAGAAATCAAAGCTGATACAAACAGGTGGAAAGATATACCATGTGCTTGGATTAGAAGAATCAACATTGTGAAAATGACTATACTACCCAAAGCAATACAGATTCAATGCAATCCCTATCAAATTACCAATGACATTTTTCATAGAACTAGAACAAAAAAATTTACAATTTGCATGAAAACACAAAACACTGCAAATAGCCAAAGCAATCTTTTTATTTTATTTTTGTTGTTGTTTTGTTTTGTTTTTATTGGAGTATAATTGCTTTACAATGGTGTGTTAGTTTCTGCTTTACAACAAAATGAATCAGTTACACATACACATATGTTCCATATCTCTTCCCTCTTGCATCTCCCTCCCTCCCACGCTCCCTATCCCACCCCTCCAGGTGGTCACAAAGCACCAAGCTGATCTCCCTGTGCTATGCGGCTGCTTCCCACTAGCTATCTACCTTAAGTTTGGTAGTGTATATATATCCATGCCTCTCTCTCGCTTTGTCACAGCTTACCCTTCCCCCTCCCCATATCCTCAAGTCCATTCTCTAGTAGGTCTGTGTCTTTATTCCTGTCTTACCCCTAGGTTCTTCATGATATTTTTTTTTCTTAAATTCCATATATATGTGTTAGCATATGGTATTTGTCTCTCTCTTTCTGACTTACTTCACTCTGTATGACAGACTCTAGGTCTATCCACCTCATTGCAAATAGCTCAATTTCATTTATTTTCCTGGCTGAGTAATATTCCATTGTATATATGTGCCACATCTTCTTTATCCATTCATCCGATGATGGACACTTAGGTTGTTTCCATCCAGGCTATTGTAAATAGAGCTGCAATGAACATTTTGGTACATTACTTTTTTTGAATTATGGTTTTCTCAGGGTATATGCCCAGTAGTGGGATTGCTGGGTCATATGGTAGTTCTATTTGTAGTTTTTCAAGGAACCTCCATACTGTTCTCCACAGTGGCTGTATCAATTTACATTCCCACCAACAGTGCAAGAAGGTTCTCTTTTCTCCACACCCTCTCCAGCATTTATTGTTTCTAGATTTTTTGATAATGGGCATTCAAACTGGTGTGAGATGTTATCTCATTGTAGTTTTCATTTGCATTTTTCTAATGATTCCTAGATATTTTATTATTTTTGTTGCAGTGGTAAATGGGAGTGTTTTCTTAATTTCACTTTCAGATTTTTCATCATTAGTGTATAGGAATATCAGAGATTTCTGTGCATTAATTTTGTATTCTGCTACTTTACCAAATACATTGATTAGCTCTAGTAGTTTTCTGGTAACATCTTTAGGATTCTCTGTGTATAGTATCGTGTCATCTGCAAACAGTGACAGCTTTACTTCTTCTTTTCCAGTTTGGATTCCTTTTATTTCCTTTTCTTCTCTGATTGCTGTGGCTAAAACTTCAAAAACTATGTTGAATAAGAGTGGTGGGAGTGGGCAACCTTGTCTTGTTCCTGATCTTAGTGGAAATGCTTTCAGTTTTTCACCATTGAGGATGATGTTGGCTGTCGGTTTCTCATATATGGCCTTTATTAAGTTGAGGAAAGTTCCCTCTATGCCTACTTTCTGCAGTGTTTTTATCATAAATGGGTGTTGAATTTTGTCAGAAGCTTTCTCTGCATCTATTGAAATGATCATATTGTTTCTCTCCTTCAATTTGTTAATATGGTTTATCACATTGATTGATTTGCATATATTGAAGAATCCTTGCATTCCTGGAATAAACTCCACTTGATCATGGTGTATGATCCTTTTAATGTGCTGTTGGATTCTGCTTGCTAGTATTTTGTTGAACATTTTTGCATCTATGTTCATCAGTGATATTGGCCTGTAGTTTTCTTTCTTTGTGACATCCTTGTCTGGTTTTGGTATCAAGGTGATGTTGGCCTTGTAGAATGAGTTTGGGGGTGTTCCTCCCTCTGCTATATTTTGGAGGGTTTGAGAAGGATAGGTGTTAGCTCTTCTCTAAATGTTTGATAGAATTCGCCTGTGAAGACCTCTGGTCCTGAGCTTTTGTTTGTTGGAATATTTTTAATCACAATTTCAATTTCAGTGCTTGTGATTGGTCTGTTCATATTCTCTATTTCTTCCTGACTCAATCTTGGCAGGTTGTGCATTTCTAAGAATTTGTCCATTTCTTCCAGGTTGTCCATTTTATTGGCATCGAGTTGCTTGTAGTAGTCTCTCATTATCTTTTGTATTTCTGCAGTGTCAGTTGTTACTTCTCCTTTTTCATTTCTTATTCTATTGATTTGAGTCTTCTCCCTTTTTTTCTTGATGAGTCTGGCTAGTGGTTTATCAATTTTGTTTATTTTCTCAAAGAGCCAGCTTTTAGGTTTATTATCTTTGCTATCATTTCCTTCATTTATTTTTCATTTATTTCTGATCTAATTTTTATGATTTCTGTCCTTCTGCTAACTTTGGGTATTTTTTGTTCTTCTTTCTCTAATTGGTTTAGGTGCAAGGTTAGGTTGTTTATTCGAGATGTTTCCTGCTTCTTAAGGTGGGCTTGTATTGCTATAAACTTCTCCCTTAGAACTGCTTTTGCTGCATCCCATAGGTTTTGGGTTGTTGTGTCTCCATTGTCATTTGTTTCTAGGTGTTTTTTAATTTCCTCTTTGATTTCTTCAGTGATCACTTCATTATTAAGTAGTGTATTGTTTAGCCTCCATGTGTTTGTATTTTTTACAGATCTTTTCCTGTAATTGATATCTAGTCTCATGGCGTTGTGGTCGGAAAAGATACTTGATACAATTTCAATTTTCTTAAATTTACCAAGGCTTGATTTGTGACCCAAGAGATGATCTATCCTGGAGAATGTTCCGTGAGCACTTGAGAAAAATGTGTATTCTGTTGTTTTTGGATGGAGTGTCCTATAAATATCAATTAAGTTCATCTTGTTTAATGTATCATTTAAAGCTTGTGTTTCCTTATTTATTTTCATTTTGGATGATCTATCCATGGGTGAAAGTGGGGTGTTAAAGTCCCCTACTATGAATGTGTTACTGTTGATTTCCCCTTTTATGGCTGTTAGGATTTGCCTTATGTATTGAGGTGCTCCTATGTTGGGTGCATAAATATTTACAATTGTTATATCTTCTTCTTGGATGGATCCCTTGATCATTATGTAGTGTCCTTCTTTGTCTCTTCTAATAGTCCTTATTTTAAAGTCTATTTTGTCTGATATGAGAATTGCTACTCCAGCTTTCTTTTGGTTTCCATTTGCATGAAATATCTTTTTCCATCCCCTTACTTTCAGTCTGTATGTGTCTCTAGGTCTGAAGTGGGTCTCTTGTAGACAGCAAATATATGGGTCTTGTTTTTGTATCCATTCAGTCAATCTGTGTCTTTTGGTGGGAGCATTTAATCCATTTACATTTAAGGTAATTATCGATATGTATGTTCCTATTCCCATTTTCTTAATTGTTTTGGGTTCGTTATTGTAGGTCTTTTCCTTCTCTTGTGTTTCCTGCCTAGAGAAGTTCCTTTAGCAATTGTTGTGGAGCTGGTTTGGTGATGCTGAACTCTCTCAGCTTTTGCTTGTCTGTAAAGGTTTTAATTTCTCCATCAAATCTGAATGAGATCCTTGATGGGTAGAATAATCTTGGTTGCAGGTTTTTCTCCTTCATCACTTTAAATATGTCCTGCCAGTCCCTTCTGGCTTGCAGAGATTCTGCTGAAAGTTCAGCTTTTAACCTTATGGGGATTCCCTTTTGTGTTATTTGTTTTTTTCCCTTGTTGCTTTTAATATGTTTTCTTTGTATTTAATTTTTGACAGTTTGATTAATATGTGTCTTGGCCTGTTTCTCCTTGGATTTATCCTGTTTGGGACACTCTGTGCTTCCTGGGCTTGATTATCTATTTCCTTTCCCATATTAGGGAAGTTTTCAACTATAATCTCTTCAAATATTTTCTCTTTCCCTTTCTTTTTCTCTTCTTCTGGAACCCCTATAATTCGAATGTTGGTGTGTTTAATGTTGTCCCAGAGGACTCTGAGACTATCCTCAGTTCTTTTCATTCTTCTTTCATTATTCTTCTCTGCCGTAGTTATTTCCACTATTTTATCTTCCTGGTCACTTATCCGATCTTCTGTCTCAGTTATTCTGCTATTGATCCCTTCTAGAGTATTTTTCATTTCATTTATTGTGTTGTTCATCATTGTTTGTTTCATCTTTAGTTCTTCTAGGTCCTTTTTAAATGTTTCTTGCATTTTGTCTATTCTATTTTCAAGATTTTGGATCATCTTTACTATCATTATTCTGAATTCATTTTCAGGTAGACTGCGTATTTCCTCTTCATTTGTTATGTCAGGTGGGTTTTTATCTTACTCCTTCATCTGCTCTGTGTTTTTTGTCTTCTCATTTTCTTATCTTACTGTGTTTGGGGTCTCCTTTTTGCAGGCTGCAGGTTCATAGTTCCTGATGTTTTTGGTGTCTGTCCCCAGTGGCTGAGGTTGGTTCAGTGGGTTGTGTAGCCTTCCTGGTGGAGGAGACTATTGCTTGCGTTCTGGTGGATGAGGTTGGATCTTGTCTTTCTGGTGGGCAGATCCACGTCTAGTGGTGTGTTTTGGGGTGTCTGTCGACTTATTATGATTTTAGGCAGCCTCTCTGCTAATGGGTGGGTTTGTGTTCCTGTCTTGCTAGTTGTTTGGCATAGGATGTCCAGCACTGTAGCTTGCTGGTCGTTGAGTGAAGCTGGGTGCTGTTGTTGAGACGGAGATCTCTGGGAGGTTTTCGCCATTTGATATTATGTGGAGCTGGGAGGTCTCTTGTGGATCAGTGTCCTGAAGTTGTTTCACCCACCTAAGAGGCACAGCACTGACTCCTGGCTGCAACACCAAGAGCCTTTCATCCACATGGCTCAGAATAAAAAGGAGAAAAAGTAGAAAGGAAGAATTCATTGAAGTGGAAAGAAAAGAAAGAAAGAAAGAAAGAAAGAAAGAAAGAAAGAAAGAAAGAAAGAAAGAAAGAAAGAAAGGAGGGAGGGAGGGAGGGAGGAAGGAAGGAAGGAAGGAAGGAAGGAGGGAAGGAAGGAAAAAAGAAAGAACGAAGATAAAGCAAAATAAAATAAAGTAAGATAAAATATACAGTTATTAAAATAAAAAAAATAATTATTAAGAGAAAAAAAATTAAAAATCGGACGAATAGAACCCTAGGACAAATGGTGGAAACAAAGCTATACAGACAAAATCTCACACAGAAGCATACACATACACACTCACAAAAAGAGGAAAAGGGGAAAAAAATCATAAATCTTGCTCTCAAAATCCACCTCCTTAATTTGGGAAGATTCGTTGTCTATTCAGGTATTCCACAGATGCAGGGTACATCAAGTTGATTGTGGAGCTTTAATCCACTGCTTCTGAGGCTGCTGGGAGAGATTTCCCTTTCTCTTCTTTGTTCTCACAGCTCCCAGGTTCTCACCTTTGGATTTGGCCCCACCTCTGCTTGTAGGTCGCCGGAGGGCGTCTGTTCTTCACTCAGACAGGAGGGGGTTAAAGAAGCCGCTGATTCGGGGGCTCTGGCTCACTGAGGCCGGGGGGAGCGAGCGGCACGGAGTGCGGGGTGAGCCTGCAGTGTAGAGGCCGGCGTGACGTTGCACCAGCCTGAGGCACGCCATGCGTTCTCCCGGGGAAGTTGTCCCTGGATCCCGGGACCCTTGCAGTGGCGGGCTGCACAGCCTTCCCGGAAGCAGGGTGTGGAGAGTGACCTGTGCTCGCACACAGTCTTCTTGGTGGCGGCAGCAGCAGCCTTAGCATCTCATGCCTGTCTCTGGCATCTGCGCTTTTAGCCGTGGCTCGATCCCGTCTCTGGAGCTCCTTTAAGCAGCACTCTTAATCCCCTCTCCTCGCGCACCAGGAAACAAAGAGGAAAGAAAAAGTCTCTTGCCTCTTCGGCAGGTCCAGACTTTTCCCCAGACTCCCTCCTGGCCAGCCGTGGCTCACTAACCCCCTGCAGGCTGTGTTCACGCCACCAACCCCAGTCCTCTCCCTGCGCTCCGACTGAAGCCCGAGACTCAGCCCCCAGATCCGCCCACCTCATCGGGTGAGCAGACAAGTCTCCCAGGCTGGTGAGTGCCTGTCGGCACTGATCCTCTGTGTGGGAGTCTCTCCGCTTCGCCCCCTGCACCCCTGTTGCTGTGCTCTCCTCCATGGCTACAAAGCTTTCCCCCTCCGCCACCTGCAGTCTCTGCCCACGAAGGGGCTTCCTAGTGTGTGGAAACCTTTCCTCCTTCACAGTTCCCTCCCACTGGTGCAGGTCCTGTCCCTATCCTTTTGTCTCTGTTTATTCTTTTTTCTTTTGCCCTACCCAGGTACGTGGGGGGTTTCTTGCCTTATGGGAGGTCTGAGGTCTTCTGCCAGCGTTCAGTAGGTGTTTTGTTGGAGTTGTTCCACATGTAGATGTATTTCTGGTGTATCCCCGCCGCTGCCTCCCAGGTCCTGCTCCAGCCGCCCATAGCAATCTTGAGAAAGAAAAATGGAGGTGGAGGAATCAGGTTCCCTGACTTCAGACTATACTACAAAGCTACAGTAATCAAGACAGTATGGAACTGGCACAAACACAGAAATATAGATCAGTGGAACAGGATAGAAAGCCCAGAGATAAACCCATGCACTATGGTCAACTAATGTATGACAAAGGAGGCATGGATATACAATGGAGAAAAGATAGCCTCTTCAATAAGTGGTGCTGGGAAAACTGGACAGCTACATGTAAAACAATGAAATCAGAACACTTCCAAACACCATACACAAAAATGAACTCAAAATGGATTAAAGACCTAAATGTAAGGTCAGACATTATAAATTCTTAGAGGAAAACATAGGTAGAACACTGTATGACATAAATCACAGCAAGATCCTTTTGACCCACCTCCTAGAGAAATGGAAATAAAGACAAAAATAAACAAATGGGACCTAATGAAACTTAAAAGATTTTGCATTACAAAGGAAACTGTAAACAAGATAAAAAGACAACCCTGTTAATGGGAGAAAAAAAATTGTAAATGAAGAAACTGACAAAGGATTTATCTCCAAAATATACAAACAGCTCATGCAGCTCTATATCAAAAAAAGCAAACAAACCAATCCAAAAATGGGTGGAAGACCTAAATAGACATTTCTCCAAAGACATACAGATTGCCAACAAACACATGAAAAGATGCTCAACACCACTACTCATTAGAGAAATGCAAATCAAAACCACAATGAGGTATCACTTCACACTAATCAGAATGGCCATCATCAAAAAATCTGCAAACAATAAATGCTGGAGAGGGTGTGGAGGAAAGGGAACCCTCTTGCACTGTTGGTGAGAATGTAAATTGATATAGACACTATGGAGAACAGTACAGAGGTTCCTTAGAAAAAACTAAATATAGAACTACCATACGACCCAGCAATCCCACTACTGGGCATATACCCTGAGAAAACCATAATTCAAAAAGAGTCATGTACCACAATGTTCATTGCAGAACAATTTACAATAGCCAGGACATGGAAGCAACCTAAATGTCCATTGACACTTGAATGGATAAAGAAGATGTGGAACATATATAGAATGGAATATTACTCAGCCATAAAAAGAAATGAAATTGAGTTATTTGTAATGGGGTGGATGGATCTAGAGTCTGTCATACTGAGTAAAGTAAGTCAGAAAGAGAAAAATGAATACCATTTGCTAACGCACATATGTGGAATCTTAAGAAAAGGTACTGATGAACCTAGTGTCAGGGCAGGAATAAAGATGAAGACATAGAGAATGGACTTGAGGACACAGAGGGGGGAAGGGGAAGCTGGGAGAAAGTGAGAGAGTGGCATTGACATATATACACTACCAAATGTAAAATTGATGGCTAGTGGGAAGGGGCTACATAGCACAGGGAGAATAGCTCGATACTTTGTGATCACCTAGAGGGGAGGGAAAGGGAGGGTGGGAGGGAGGCTCAAGAGGGAGAGGATATGGGGATATATGTATACATATAACTGTTTCACTTTGTTCTACAGCAGAAACACAACACATTGTAAAGCAATTATACTCAATAAAGATATTAAAAAAGATCATTTATTTAAGTGATAAATATTTTCTATTTCACATCACACAATATTAAACACTAAGAGTTTTCTAATAAAAACAGTAACAGATTAAGAATTCTAAATAATTCCCAAGATCATTGACTTGACATTCTAGTCAATCAAAACAAGAAGCATGCTTGCAGAGGAGAGTTATTAAAAAGATGGGAGCAAAAGATCATCATTCTATTTAGCTTTAACTCTATATTTACTCGTGTATATTTATTTTTTTAACTTTTTATTTTATATTATAGTTGATTAACAATGTGTTAGTTTCAGGTGTACAGCAATATATTTATAAATTTGTCTAAACCATGAGTTCCTTATTCTTGAGCTCATTCTTTTGAGTGGTTTTAAGCCATATTATACATGTTAACACCCAAATTAACATGGATGTTAATTTGACTTGAAATAAAATTATTAGAACATAACCTCATTGTTACCCCTTATAACTTTATAGATGAATTTCATTTATAATTCAAAAATAAAACATTTTGTGTTAGAAATAAATATTACATTATATGTCACTCAAGAGTACACCCACTTCTAAATTTTTAAAGTATAACTCATTTAGAGTGATGATTACCTTGAAGAGTTGTGTATCTCACAGGTCCAAATTTGAGAATAAGATGAAATGTGTCTGCTGGCCTGGAGAATGGGCTTGTTCCTGACATTGAAATGTTAACTTGCCTGGGAAGTATAAGCTGAAATATGAATGTTAACTATTATTACCTCTTGGAGATAGTTTAGGAACTAGTTAAGTTAGTCAGACAAGGAGACTGTGTACTTATGCATGCCTTTCCAGGAAAAATGTATCCCAGCTAATAAAAATCTGTAATGCAATCAGTTTGGGGAGACTGCAGGAAGGCATCTACAAGTCTCAGGCTGAGTCTGCATGGTGTGAACTGGATATTTTGATACTTTGTAATTCCTATGTATCTATCTTTTTGTTGTTCTCTCTGTTCTTTTAATAAAATCTTTTGAATGTTTAATAATTGATGTGACAGTGTGATTGTCAGTGAAAAGAAGCATTTATCTGACAGGACTCAATGTTGAACTATATAGATGTCTGAGAATTATCTGAAAAAAAATTTTTTGGAAGAACTTGGTCATTGTTTTTAATGTACAATATAATAGAAGAAAAATAACATTAAAAAGGAATGTCATTTTAATAGACAAGAGTTATCAAAACAAACTACAAAGCTATAACAGTGGAGACGATAAAAGAGTATTAAGAATAAAAAACGGAAGAAAAAAATGTGAGATACTTTTGCACACAGCTTGCTAAACTAGAAAATTTTAAATTTTGGAAGATGGTTTACAGACAAGGGCTTGGGAAATCACCATTAGGGTAAGCAGGATATGTATTTTCTGGCATTAGTATTCTGGAATTCTATACATGTGTGTTTCCAGTAAATAAAAGAAAAAAAGAAGGATTAATCTGGTAAAATTTTTAGAAATTACAAGGACACAGTCAAAAGGAAAATAACATAAGGGAAAGAGATTTGGATATTTCCTTATAAATCAATGTGTTTGTGTATATGATGGGAACAGTTTTCAGTCTGTGTGGATGAGGTTACATTTTAATATCACTTTTTTTTAGAACTCAGAAAAAATTGAGAACAGTCTTTAAAATTCTGCCTCCCTATGACAAAAATAGACAAAATGCTCTGATAATTTTTTGAAAATAAAAAAAAATTGAAAACACATAGTAAGAAATGCATTTTTCAATTAATAAGTAGGAGTATAACAAAGATATTAGTAGCATAAAATCTGGAGGCAGACAGCTTGGACTCAAACCCCAACATCACCATTTACTGGTAGGGTAATTTGGGGGCAATATGCATAATTTCCTATATTTTTCTTATTTATAAAGTTGGGGCTGGTTGTACTACCTATTTTGTAGGCTCACTGTAGTTTTGAATTAAATAAAATAAAGCTCTTAAGACAGTGACTGGCTCATAACAGTTATTGTATATGTTTCATTTTAGTATTTTCATCATTAATTAAGGAAAGTATGGTACTGATAAATTGAAGTAAAAGGCAGAGTAAACCATAAAAGTTGATAATTTAAAAGGAAAAGCAGAAAGCAGCAGGTAAAGAGCCAATCCAATAATATGTAAAGTTAAATAGGTCACTAGATCATTCAGAAGCTTAGAGACTTTCAGAAAAAATCAAACTCCTACATACTGAACACATTAGAATAAGCAGTATAATTTTCAGAAGTATGAAAGAAAAATCTGGTAGAGGAAGCCTTTGAAAAGGGGGTTTAGGTGAGGAGGTAAGGAGAACTTATTGATAGTGACTGAATGTGAAATAGGAAAATACTTTGGAGATCATCTGGCAAAGATTATGGTTAAAAAAAATGAAAAGAAATCTTAGTAGAAGGAAACCTATTTAAAAAGTTCATAAAAAAGAATGAAATAATGCCATTTGTAGCAACATAGATGGACCTAGAGATTGTCATACTGTGAAGTAAGTCAGACAGAGAAAGAAAAATATCATATGATATCATGTATATGCAGAATCTAACAAAAAACAGGATACAAGTTAACTTATTTACAAAACAGAAATAGACTCACAGACTTAAAGAACGAACATATGGTTACCAGGTGGGAAGGGTGGTGGGGAGGGATAGGCAGTTTGGAACTGACATATACACACTGCTATGTTTAAACTGGATAACCAACAAGGATGTACTGTATAGCACAGCGAAATCTGCTCAATATTATGTAACAACCTAAAGAATATGAAAAAGAATAAATACATGTATATGTATAATTGAATCACTTTACTGTACACCTGAAACTAACACAACATTGTTAATCAACTGCAGTCCAATAGAAAATAAAAAGTTAAAAAAAATAGTTCGCACTCTGACAAGAAAGAGAATGCTTTGGAGAGTAGAAATACAGTATAACACTGCATGAGAGAGTTAAAATGACATAATAATACCTTAGAATTTTGAAGCATTGACCTTCACATCAAGCCAAATTTAATATGTACACTGCATATCAACTGAAGAACATTATTCATCTATAGTGAGCCTCAATTTCCTCATTTATAAAAGGGGGATATGATGCCTATTTTAGAATAGCATCATAAATGCTAGATATTATAATATCAATAAACATAAAGTTCTTAGCAATAGCCAGGAAAGCAGTAAGAATACTAAGTACATTAGGCACTATTTTCAAATCTTTAATGGAGAATAAAATCATAGAATAATAAAATGAAAAAAAGACTGAAAAAACAATAATAATGTGAATAAGTTGAGTTTATAAAACACTAATAACAGTTAATTTGGAAATTTTATCTACTGATCAAAAATAGAATCTAAGTATGTTAATGTTCTTTATAATTAAAAACCTGTGAGGATCAAATACCACACTATATCTGAAAAAACTTAAAATTATAAAGTGCTAATTAAATACATTGGATAAATGGGTACTGAATTCTCATTAAGGTAAAGAACTAGGGCAATTAACAGATGAAAGAACAGCTGTAGTAGTTGAAAATAATACAACTTTGAAGATCAGGCTTAAAATATAAATTACTGTTTAATGAACAGTCGCCCAAAATAAATGGAGAAAGAAACATTATTTTTGAAGGATTCTGGAGACATTTTTGGAGGTACTTTTAATAATTCGTTGGAACTTTTGGGAATGTAAGTGTTTCTTTCTTTAAGAAGTTTTGACTAATGTATACCCTCGTGTAATCACCATTACAGACAATGGTAAATATGTTAATTACTCCAGGTTTCTTTGTGCCCATTTGTATTCCTATCTTTTACTTTTCCCCATCACTCCTACATTTCTCAGGCAAAAATCAAGCTGTATTTTGTCAGTATAGATTGGTTTGAATTTTATAGAAATGTAATTACAAGTATGTACTGGTTTTTGTCTAGCTTCTTTCACTCAGTATAATTATTTTGAGATTCATTTATGTTGAGCATGTATCATTAGCTCATTCTTTTTTATTGTTGAATAGTATTCAATTGTATAAACATACCTTCAAATGTTTATCCATTTTGCACTGATGATCATTTGGCTGTTTCCCTTTTGGAGCAATTACAAATAAAGCTTCTATCAATATTCACATAAGAGTTGTTGTATGGACATATGATATTGTTTCTTTTGGATAAATAGCTAGGACTTAAATGACTGGATCATATAATCACTGTATGTTTAACTTAAAAACAAATTTATTTTCTAAAGGGGTTGTAATATTTACATTTCTCCAGAAGTGTGTGAGAGTCCCAGTTTCTCCATATATTCACCAATGCTTGGTTATAATTCTCTTTTTAAATTTAGCTGTTCTAATAGTTGTAATGGTATCTCAATATGTGTGTGCATGTGTATGTTTGTTTTGTTGTTGAGAATTATATTGAGATATAATTTACAGACTACACAGTACATTACATATACACAAGGGTGAATTTTATTAAGTTTACAAAGTTATACAACCATCACCAATTTTAGAGCATTTCTATAACCACCCCCAAAATCCCCTGTGCACTTTTCCAGTCATTCCCTGTTACCACCTCCTTCCCTAAACAAATGATAATCTACTTTCTGTATTTCTAGATTTTCCTATTATGGGTATTTCATTAAATGGAATCATACAACATGTGATCTTCTTTGTCTGGCTTCTTTCAGTTAATGTAATATTTTTGAGTTTCATCCATATTATGGTATGCCATCAATACTTCATTCCTTTTTATTGCTAATAGTATTCCGTTGTATGGCTATATTACTTTTTGTAGATCTCTTCACCAGTTGATAAACATTTGGGTTGTTTCCAGTTTGGTGTTGGTCTTTGTATATTGTTGTTGTTGATTGTTTGTTTAATGAATTCCCTGAGCTACTTCTGTAATGTCTGTTTTCTTTATTGTTTATGGTCAGTGAAGTCTCTGCATGGTTAGCATACTGGCCATCTAATGAACAGAGATTTCTTAAACGTCCTGAAGCAATAAGTCTTGGACCCTTTGCTCTAGTGCTCTGTGTGTTTTGAGAGACGTGCCTTAAATGAACAAGTAGCTTACATAACACTCTTTTGACCTTCACTTACTGCTTGTCCAGGGACCTCAAGCTCAAAAAGAAATAAAAATTTGGAGCCCTCTCAGGTTTTCCTGTGCATCTCTTTTAGATAAGTTTTTCTTTCTCCCTCTTATTTTTTCCAACTGGTATCACAGCCCCAGAGAGCTACAATGTTAGACAATTGCCATTGAGATTTCTAAACAAAAGCCTTTGGGGAGAGGACTTTGCTCACTGAGCAAGTTCTGAGTCAGGGTGAAAAAGAAAAACCCTGAGAATAGCGATTTTCCAGGAAGCTGCCAGGCAAGTCAAATATTAATTATTCTCTAGAGTTTTTCTCTCTTGTGGGGAGTGCCAAACTCATTCTGTTTCCTCCACTGGATACTAGGCTGCTTATTTCCAGAGAGACTACATTTCTAACTACCAGGTTTCAAAGTTACCGTGGAGGTAGGCATAGGACTTCTTGAGATGGAGAAAGGATAAAATGCCAAAAACCTCACTGTTCACCCCAAGATTCTAACATTTTCTTAAATAAATGCTTCATGGATTAATGCAAGTCTTTGGTTAATTGCCAAAGTTCTGAAAAAATATTTCATTTTAACTCTTTGGACCAAATTTCTCATTTCATTATGGAGGTGTCTATATTGGGAGGTCCTTACTCCATCATTATGGAAGTTCTTCTCGCATGGTAAATTTATATTTAACTTTTTAAGAAACTGTCAAACTGTTCTTCACTAGTAAAATAGCACCAATTTACATTTCTACTAGCAATGCAGAATTGCTCAAAACAGTTTTAATTTGTATTTCCCTAATGACTAAATGTTGTTGATAATGTTCACATGTTTATTTGCCCTCTCCATACATTCTTTTATAAAATTTCTGCTAAAATATTTTGCTTTTGTTTTCAAGTTAGGTTGCTTGTTTTTCTTATTATTTAATGTTTAAAGTACTTGTAATATATACATTTTAATATAATTATCTACCTTTAAATGGCATTTTAATGCCACGTTGGGTAAGGACCTTATAATGGTATATTACCTATTTCTCTCTCCAACTTATTGTGCTATTGTTGCCATAAATTTCATTTTTCATATGATATAAACACACAACTACTATATTTAAAGAGCTAGTTATTTTTAAAAGCAATTAGAATAAAATAAAAATGTTTTTATTTTTCCTCCATTTCCAACAATTTATTTCTTTATTAAGATGTGAGATTTTGACCTATATCATATTCCTTATGCCTGAAGAATTTCCTTTAATATTTCTTTTAGAATATGTTTGCAAGCAATGACTATCCTCAGTTTGTTTTTCTGAGAAATAAATTATTCTCCTTCAATTTAGATGTATTGTTGTGGGCACTCAAGAGAACACAAAGTGAATCATACATACCTCTTCAAGAAATTTATTATTTAGAGAAATAATTATACACAAACAAGAGGTTAAAATATGCAAAATGACTGTGACTATGAAGAAATGCCAGTAAAATTATTTCATCAGATTAAAGGCCATAATACATGTCCTAAGAAATGCAAACAACAATAACAGCAACAAAAACTTGAAACAATGGTGAACTCATTAGTTTTATCTAGATTGGATATTTACACATAAATACATTTTTAGTTTTGGAGAAGCTATCATCAAGGAGAAAAAGGCAAAAGCACTATGGAGTCTTCCTCACAGAAAAACACTAAAATCTTACCCTTGGAAAGGAGATAAAACTATAAGATGAGTAAAGCAAGGACAAAGGATTTGTTGATTTGTGATTTCTAATTGCCCTTTCCTGAGAAGAACTCTTCTAATCTTGAGATTATACCTGTTTTCTTTTTGGAATATTAAAATATCTTTTGCAAAATGATAATTAAATTTCATGTCAGGTTTTTAGTTTATGTCATGCTTCCTTTTTTTCCTTTAGTGCTCTTACTTGGCAAAATTTAATTGCCAATTTGATGGCTGTCCCAGAAGTGTTTGTGTGAATGTGTGTGTGTGTGTGTGTGTGTGTGAGAGAGAGAGAGAGAGACAGAGAGAGAGAGACAGAGAGTGTATTTTTTTTTACTGGATTAGGAAATACAAATGCTTGGAATGTGGGCATTTTAAAATATTCATCTTGAGGCAAGAGATAGATGGGCTCCCAGGGCAAATGGTGGGAGTTCATTCCATGCGGAACTGTACTCTGAGACGGGAATAACAGGACAATTGAGTGAGGAGACTGAGCCCTTCCCAGAGAGAAGATAAGAGACCACATACTCCTCTTTCTCAAAGTCAGGAGACCTCCCAGACTACACATGTGCAGAAAGGCTCCTTGGAGGTCTAAAGGGGAGTGATGCTAACTGATGCCAACTGATGCTCACTACCCATAGGCCTCTTTGGTAGAATACATCTTAGCTAAGAGATGCACATGTACACATGGGAAAATCCTGAGGTATACCAAATAAGGACTTTGAAGCAGGCAAATCAAAATGATTGGCCAAAAGAAACCTGGAAGAAATGCCCCATAAAAGTGATTCAAACTGCCATGAGGGCGCAACTCTCTCTCTGAGCCTGTCCATGTGTCTATCCACACGTACTGTACTTCTTTCCCTAATGAATACTTTTTTTGTTTCACTATTTTCTGTCTTTGTGGGAATTCTTTTCCTGCAAAGCTGTAGGGCCAAGGCCTTATCACTGACCACTGGTCTAGTGGCTAGGATTTGGTGCTCTCACCGCTGAGACACAACTTCATTCTCTGGCTGGGAACTGAAACCCTTCTTCAAGCCACTGCAAGCCAAGGCCACCAGAGATCAATCTGGGAAACCAATGATGGTACTTATACTGTACTGTTATGACTAGTATAGTTTATACTTCAGTATATATATATATAAAAACATGAATAGTAAGGAAAATACCTTGCAAAGTATTGGACAGAATAAAAGAGAGTGAAAATTTTTCTATTCTTTAGGATAGTTGAGTCCAATTGTGTAAGCTAAGATCAATCCTCTATCACAAGTTATACATTATAGGAATAACTGGGAAGATAAGAACAAAGCGTTGATAAATTTCTTGTAGCTTCCATGTTAGATTCTGTCATGACTTCCTAAGCATCATGCCTAAACAGTATTATTCATTTCCATGCTACAACTACAACATTAACATCTGTCAAATTTATATTTGCAACTCCAGTGCTCCTTCTAAGTTTCATTATTGCATCTCCAAATGCTCATTGGACATCTTTAGTGATTATCTCCACATAGGTAAAGCAACTCATTAATCTGTTTGCCTCCAAATAAATACCCCTTAAAATGCAATCAAATGGCATCATCAGTCATTTTGCTTTCTGAACAAGAAACCCTGATGATAGCCAAATGTTCACTATGGTCAGCCACCAAATCCAATAAAACATTAAATCCAGTTAAGGATAAATCCTCAGTATCTGTCAGATTTACTATCTCTTTATAAATTCATTGTTACTATCACAATTCCTATTCTCATCTTCTATTTTCTGAACTATTTAAATAAACATTTAGTTGCTTTCCCTTTCACCAGTGTCTCTTAACTTTAGTTCATTCACATTTCCACAAAATTTATCTTTGTGAAATATACATTTACTTACTGCATGATTTTGCTGTTTCTCCTTTGCCAACAGCTCAACTTTTAGCTCCTAAGAAAAGTATTTAAGAACATATATGATTGGCTTCCAAGTTTATGCTGACATTTCCTGTTTTGATTCCTTCACTTTAGCCATTCTACAATTATGCCCTGATTATATGTGACCCTTCATTCACTATTCAACTTAGAATGTATAGTTTCTCATGTAAAGCATGATAAACTCTTTGTACCTTGGACGTATCTTGGATGCCATCATTTTATTTGAAATCAACCATATCTTCTTCATAATTTGTCATGTCAGTCACAGCTCTTGTTTATATATTAACTTATAACACAAAGTATTGTGGTTATGAATATTCTTGTGTTTTGTTTGTTTTACTATGAAATCTGCAAAGGATAAGTAAAGTTTTTTCGTTTTATCTTCCCAGTTTGGGCATTATTGCAAACAAGTAAGAGGCACTCAATATGTGTTTGTTGAATGAGTTAAATACATGGTAATACTAATACTTTACTATCACCCCATCTTAATGTATTATTTAACCATTATTAAAATTTATCATCTGATTAGTCTATGTTATGTCAGCAACTGTGCTGAATTTTAGCATATATTATCTCATTGAATCTCCCACAACAGCAGTACCAGGTCATATTTTTACATTCATTTTACATATTAGAAAAGGGGGATTGAGTATTTTATCCAAGGTGATACAGCCTTTCTTATAGCAAATCCTATGCTCTTAATCTCAATATCATATGCTCCCCTCCAAAATACTAAATCCCATTTTGCTTCCAAAAATTAATTTTCCATATCACTAACTTATTTAGCATTTTCTATAGACCTTGAACATGTCACTTAGATTTTCTGAGCCGCAGTTACACATTATTTTACAATGATTTTGAGAACCAAATGGGGTAATGCAAACTGCAACTTTTCACTGCAATTTTTGTTATTATAACTCAGCACTTTTTAAAAAAAAGGTTTTTATATCAGACAAATTGAGCATAAATTGACCTAGGATCTTAACTTCTTTGTGTTTATTCTCCTTATCTATAAATGAGCATAATGATAAATATCAATTAGCTCATCAAGTTGTTGTGAGGAATCATTCAGCCATTAACTGTGTAACACTCAATGATGAGAATTTAATAAATAGTTAAAATATCTTAGTTTCTATGTTTAATATTATTACTATAATGTTACAAATATCATTTTTTATTACTTACTTTTGCCAACATAATCTTAGAATTACTATCAGACTAAATCATTCTTTAAATTAAGCACAAGTTTGAATTTTTACATTTTGACTCCATTGAAGATTTTTTTAACATAATATGATCAGATCTGTACCTCTATAGAATCTCTCTGGCATAAGGATAGATATGTAGATAAATGGAACAGACTTGAGATCCAGAAAAAAGTGATTAAATTGTTTTGGACAAGGGTGACAAATCAGTTAAATGAGACTATTCAATAAATAGTGTTGGGACAAATAGTATCCACAAGTAAAATAATGATTTGGATTTCTATCTTGTACCATATAGAAAATTAACACAAAATGGATTATAGGCCTAAATGTAAGAGCAAAAACTGGTAGAAGGAAAAATAGGGGTAAATCTTTATGACATTGGATAGACTAAGGATTGTTATATTTATGACACTAAAAGCATGGCAACAAAATATAAAAGAGACAAAGTGGACTTCATCAAAATTAAATGTCTGTTATGAAGAATACCATTTACTGAAAAGACAACCAAAAGAAAGAAAGAAAACATTTGCAAATAATATATCTGATAAGGAACTTATATCTACAATATATAAAGAACTCTGACAATTGAATAGTATACAAAGAGCCCAATTAAAAAATGGGCAAATGATACAAATAGATATTTCTCCAGAGAAAATATATGAATGGCTAATAAATTCATGAAAATATTCTCAACTCCAGTACTGATTAGAATAATGCAAATCAAAACTACAATGAGACACCCCAACACATCCACTAGTATGGCTACAAATAAAGATGATAATTGGTGTTTGTGGTGACATGGACAATTTGGGACGTTCATGCAATTGCTAATAGGGACATAAAATGGTATAGACATTTTAGAAAACATTCCTTAAAATATTAAACATAAATTTGACATATATAAAACCTCAGAAATCTACTGCTAGGTATATACTCATGAGAAATAATACCAAATGTCTATGCAAACACTTGTACACAAATGTTCATAGTAAGATTATTCACAATAGCAAAAAGATGAAACAAACCAAATGTCCCTCAACTGATGACTGGGTAAAGAGTATATGATATAGTTATTGATATAGTCATAAAAATTATGAATGCTAAACATGGATGCCTTGAAAATATGCTAAGCAAAATAAGCCAGTCATAATATACCATATGTTTTATGATTCAATTTATATGAAAGGCCCAGAATAGGTACATCCATGAAGACGTAAAGTAGATTAATTTTAACTTTTGTCACAGTGGATGGAGAAAGAATATTAATAAGCCTGATAAAGGAAATAGGACTTCTGTTGGAGTGATAGCAATTTTCAAAAATTATAATGTGAACGTTACACAAATTTGAATATACTAAAATTTTTTTACTATACATTTTAAAAGTAATTATAAGGTGTTTGAATTTTATCTCAATAAATCTGTTTTTAAAACACTCGTCAGATGTTTAATATTTTACATAAAATACTAGCAGTTTGTGGTTTCTTAAAAGTATTACTTCCAATGCTGATATTAAATCTTTATATTAATATCTATATAATTAAATTGCCAACATTAGTCTAAGACTGTATCAGAAATGTTTTCATGGTATTATTGGGAGAAAGGTGGCAAAGAAGAAAGTTTCCAGTGGTACTATGCCTTAATGTATTCAAAAACCAGCCAGCAATATGGCAGATCAACTCACTGAAAAAAATAAATAAATAAGCAAAGTATTTTTCATTGCTACTCAATAATGCACAGGTATCCTTTCCATGGAAACTCTTAAGAGTTACACATTCTTTTTTTCAATTTTAATGATGACCAATGCAACTAGTCAGCACTATACAAAAATTTACATTGTTCACATACAGGCAGTCCCCAACATATGATGGTTTGACTTATAAATTTTTGACTTTATAGTGCTGTGAAAGCAATACACATTCATAACACCATTATACATTGAGGAAGATCTGTATATTAAAGGACATCAAAAGGCACACATGAAAAGGTGACATTTAGCATATGAAAGTTATTTATCATTAAAAAATGAAAATACATATCAAGATTCATAAATGTAAAGGCTAGGACTATCCTATGTCTTTTGCAATTTAGTAATCTAAACATTGAGAACAAGTGTTTAAAAAATTTATAGCAATTTGGCATTGCTGTGGCATCCTGAGTATAAAATATAGTATAAAATTAGGTTTTGTTGAAATAATATAGTGAGGAGCATCTGTCAGCTGCTAATTAGCCAATCATAGTAGGACCATTCTACAATGTTTAATATTTTAAAGTTATCAACTGTAGTCTCTTTGTGTGTAAAATCTCTTTGGAGTTTAGGTTTTCTGTAGAAATATTTACTAATGGTGCAGCAGCCTGTATACAAATCAATACACTGCTTTTTTTCATGGAGAAAATGTTGCTCACTGATTCTGCACCCTCCTCAAAAAAAAAAACCAAAAAACACAAAGCAACAAAACACTGTTTAGTAACACAATAAAACTTGTGAACTATTTACAGCTAACACACTGCGATTTTTCCTTTATTGTGTGAAAGCTAATCATCCATACTTGTACATGGAGTGTCACAGTAGTTATTTAGTAGATAACTTATGCTGAGAATTTTGAACTGCAAAATGTTATGCAATTGTGTTTACAAAAAGTAAGTAACCAGACTGTTCTTAATGTTTCAATGACATGAGCTAGACATCTATATTTGCTGCATTGCCTGTACTTTGTATTTTTCAATAATTCTAATACCTCCATGAGAGTAAGGGACACATGTTTTTTAATGAGAGATAAGATCCAAAGATAAAAACACAAGTTAGAAAAGTAGAATTTCTCTAGATTATTACCATGTGCCTCATAATTTTTAACAATCATTATCAAAGAAGGTGATGATCTATGAAAGTTATCAATGAAAACTTTACAAATTTGATACAATGTTTAAAATTGTATTTTCCATTAATAATAAAATTTATTAAAATTTTGAATTTAAATTTTCTACGTATTAAAAGAAAACATACAAAATGTATGGACCCAAGAACCATTTTTTTTCATTGAAAGGTATACATTTAAATATAAATTACAAAAGAAGTAGTTGGAATTGGCTACTGACAAATGATTAATTTTTTTAAATATACCATTATTTTCTTCATTGTGAATAGATTATATTAAATCTCTTCTTCCAATCTCAACATACATGTGTGAGAATATTTCCTCATTGAATGTTATTGAAACAAAACATAGAAACAATTTAGATATCCATTATACCTTGTGAATACCATTATCATCAATCTAAGATTAGATAAATTAATGAGCAAGAAACAAGCTCATTGTTACACTAAACTACTTTAAATATTGACATAGTGTTTGTTCAAAGCATGTCTATCCACTTAATATGGGGAATCATTGTCTCAGTGATAATTACTGTTTAATTATAATTGCAGAATGACAAAATGTTTCAAGTATAATAGTGACTCCCTGTTAACTGTGTTAACTATGTGTTAACTGTCTATGTGTGCTCGTGCTCTATCAATGAACAGCATTTACAGTTTTCTGTTACATTGTTCTGATTATATTTATTGAAATGTAATTTCTTGTATGTAGGATCTTATAATTTTTAAGAACTTCTGCTTGTGATCTGTAACATTTTTGCTTTGCAACTCATTTTTTTTTTTTTTTCCTGTACGCGGGCCTCTCACTGTTATGGCCTCTCCTGTTGCGGAACACAGGCTCCGGACGCGCAGGCTCAGCGGTCATGGCTCACGGACCCAGCCGCTCCGCGGCATGTGGTACCCTCCCGGACCAGGGCACGAGCCCGTGTCCCCTGCATCGGCAGGCGGACTCTCAATCACTGCGCCACCAGGGAAGCCCTGCAACTCACTTTTTAAGCAAATAATTTTGTTACTTTCAAAATAAAACAGCTTCGAAAAATGTTTTTAAAATTGGTTGAACACAACAGATGTTTAAAAAGTGCCTAAGAGGGCACCTCCTCTGTCCCTCCTCTTGCCAAAGCCTTTCTCAGAAGAAAAAGAAGCAAGGATGTGCCCACCGGAAACCCACGCTGTCCTCTGATAAAAAAGCCTCCTGGAAACTGGGACTGTTGACTTCCCAACCAAAAAGTTCTCAGACCACTTCCAGGTCCTCTGCTAACCACCTTCCTAGGTCTGACATCACAAGGGAAAATCACACCCTGATTTGTGCATCCGTTATTCTCGCTGAAAGTGATTAAATGGCAGGTGTTTCAGAGACTGTTAAGAAAGCTCACCCTAGGCTAGGGTGTCCATGTATGTGTGAGAGAGTTGCAATATACAACTCAAGTTGGTAAAGGAATTAGGACAAGACACTGGCCTGGAGTTAGGGGGAAGAGATGTGTTTTTCTAGAGAGCCATGTTCCTAAGGACCATCTGGCCACTCAGGCCAATTGAAAAATATATTTGTCAAGATAGAAGTTTAGAACTTGTTTTATTTAACGATTCAATAACTTAATTATAACTTTTAAATATTTAGACATATGGAATGTGAGTCTTTATGTATACTCCTGCCCTAGTCTCAGGAAGTGGTCAGGGTAGATCTGACAATCACCATTTATGATCAATGTTAATTTATTCATTCAGCAAATGTTGATTTAATCCCTACCATGTGTCAGGCACTGCTTCAGGAGTTGAGAATATAGCACTAAAACAAAACAAATGTTGTACATTTCATAAACATTTTTCTGAGGAAAAGTTGGCTATATTTAATAAAGTTGAACATGCTCATAGTAAATGCAACAGCCATTCTATTCCTTGGGATATGTTTTAAATAATCTCTTACATATATACACGATGATACATTAAAACGTGTTTGTATCAAAAATAGAAATAACATAAAAGTATGTCAACAAGGAATTTAATCAATAAGATGTAAAATATTTATAAATGCAATACCATAAGCACTAATAAACAAAACAACTAGATATACATATATAACAAGTGTTGGTGAGGGTATCAAGGAAAGGAAATCCTTTTGTGTTGTCGATAGGTATATAAATTGGTTTAGCCACTGTAGAAAACAATATGGAGATTCCTCAAAACATTTTAAAAACAAAACTACCATTTAATCCAGCAGTCCCACTTCTGAGTATGTATTTCAAGGGAATAAAATCAGTATATTGAAGAGATATATGCACCCCCATGTTCATTGCAGCATTATTCACAATAGTCAAGACATGGAAGCCACCTTAGTGTCAATGGATGAATGAAGATAATGTTTTTATATATAATTTATGTATAATATAATATTTATAGTAGGTTTTATTATATATATAATTATAATTATATGCTTATGTATTACACTTTTTATACATAAAATGGGATATTATTTAGCCAGTATAAAAAGAAATGCTGCCATTTGTGACACTATGGACAAACCAAGAGGACATTATGCTAAGTGAGATAAGCCATACACAGAAAGACAAATACTGTATGGTATCACTTATATGTAGAATATAGAAAATTCAAGCTCAGTGAAGCAAAGTAGAATGTTGTTTGCCAGGGGCTGCGAGTGGGGGAAGTGGAGAGATATTAGTCAAAGAATATAAACTTTCAATTATAAGATGAATAAATTATGGAAATATAATGTACAGCATGGTGACTGTAGTTAATAATAATGTATGGTATACGTGAATGTTGCTGAGAGTAGACTTTAAGAGTTCACATCACGGGAAAAATAAGGTGACTATGTGAGATGTTGGATGTGATAATTAGCTTGACTGCAGCAGTCATTTCACAATGTATCTGCATATCAAATTATCACATTGTACACCTTAAATACAAACAATTTTTGTTAATTATACCTTAATAAAGCTGGAGAAAAGATCAGTATAAATAAAATGAATGGCAAGTAATTTCAAAACTATATACATTACAATATTTAGATGGCATTTAGAAACATGCATAATGCTTAGGATATATATAAATTGAATTAAAGTACTCATAAATCCATGAAAACAATAAAACTCTGTTCTAGATAATGTTTACTCTGGCAGAGGGTAAGTGTTGAGGTTTGGTAGGGAAAGACCACACAAGAGCATCCAAAGATTTTGGTTATATGTTAATTTTTAATTTAGTTATTAGTATTATGGATGCTCATTGTCATTCTTCACTTCTATTTGTAAGTCTTAAAATATTTTAAAATAGAAAAAAGTAAAGACTATCAAGAAGACTTATATTGGCTTCAGTTGCCCGAGGTTATATATTCCCTCCAGCAGAGCATTTGAAGAAATGATTATAATGGTTGGATTTATGGCAGCTATAAGTTGTTTTTTTCCTATAGTGGAATAACAATGGTGGTATTGTTCTGTACTGGTGATAAGAAGGCCATGTTTGTGGGCTTGGATGTGTGTGGATGAAAAGAAGTTGAGTATATTAGAGACAAATTCTCCTAGGAGACAAGATGAATTATCTGGGAGATTTAGAAGTCATCACAAATGATAATAGAATTAATTCACTAGTTGTTTTGTCTCTATGTCTCAGTTTCTCTTTACCGCATTTCCATCCTTCTTTACCTTTTCTTTATTCTGTTTTAGAAAGATGAAGCAATAATAGTTTGGAATAAAAATAATACCTAATTTCTAGCAGCATCTGGAGGAGAAAAGTATGTAAAGTAGTTTTGAGGACAAAGCCAAGTTTTCATGAAGATAAATAAGTCATTTAGTAAAAAAAAAAAAAAAAAAGAGGGTGCTAGATTACCTGTTTAGAATAGAATGTAGTGATAACAAGCACTGGAAAATTCTAGATGGGCAGAAAGCAATGGGGGATCAGTCAGGGGACTGTCGCACAGACATCAAGCTGTCAGAATTTTCAAAACGCAGGTAGACACTTTTGCACAATATACATAATAGGGACTTAAAAACATATTGCCTTATTCATAACATTTTTTGTGTTATAAAATCTTTATACCCTATGTAAAGGCTGGAAGTTTGTCTTGATCTCTCATAACCTCTATAGTTCATGCTACAGCATCTTGCAGTAAATGAAATGTTCAATAATACTTATTACAGAAATACATTACTGTGGAATATTTTAGTAAATATATTTGAAAGACTATTCTTTATGCTTTTATGTAAAGTGTATAAATGATAGTAATAAATTATAGTTTCAAAAGATTTCACTGGTTTATGACTCTATTCTAAATTTTACTAATGTGAACTATACTAATTCAAAATAGAATAAATAAAATTAAATAAAATTAAAATTAAATAAAAATAAAATAACAACTTGAGATATTTCCAAGGATATAAGTCAAAATACAGGACATCAATATCTCCCATTTAAAAAAAAAGGTTGTTATTTAATGATTCATTAATTCACTCATCCAATTATTTTTATAATAAATATTTGTTAAGTGTCTATTCTGTGTATGGTAATAACTTAAGTAGATTTCCAAATAGATTTAAATTGTATAACAAAAAGAGGGGAAATTAATTAAAATCATATGAACAAATCCCTTAGTCTTTAACTCAGTAAGATTTATTTGACACAAAGGTAAAATTTTTGTTTAAATTCCTTTTATTTCTCTAACATCCTTCCACAAAAGGTTAAGTCCATTGTACTTATGTACAAAATTAATTTTAATCATTGTCTTCTAACACTTTTTAACAAATCAGAGTTTAGGGAGTTAATTTATGACATTACGAACATGTCTCTGTCTTCACTGTAGTCCTAATCCAAAGGCTAAACCAGTATCCTTGATCCACTTCTATTTATTCCCAAAGTATTAATCTAATTTTACTTTCTCATGAGAGTTGTTCACATAAAATTCTTATTTTAATACTTCAGAATAATCTGGCATCTTTATTCCTTACTCACCATACATCACAGAGTTTGTTTTCTGGCATGCATCTTGTTCTCTTTGGGCTGCAGTAAATTTATTTTAAAATTACATTTAAGATTCATTGAGGTCAGATGCCTTTGGCAGAAAGGTTTCCTTCCTCTGGTTTATAAAGCTCGCAAAATGGCTTTTAACATAATTTTTCTTTATGATCTTTCAACAAAAAATGTCACACATTTTACTACAACTTTTTATTCTTCATGGAATTTAAAAAAATTTTTTGAACTCAGACTTAGATTTATCAAGGGTTATGACTAAATTGTCATGAATATTCATATCTACATGTGTGTCCAAATAGCCCAGAGATTGCTTCACAAGACATTATTTTCCTGATCCTGAGGAATATGTATGCATGAGTGTATATATTCATACACATAATACACATATATACACGCATATATATGTGTATATACATAGGTATATATTCCTCTATAAAATTAAACCTCCACATCCATTCTATGTTATTTTGTCTAAAGCACTTAAATCTTGATTATTTGCATTCAAAAGTGCTTATTTTGATACCATTAAGCTGTGATATTAATACAAATCTACATTCCAGAGAAAAATACATACAAGAACTCTTTATGCAAATATTTTACTTTATTTTATCTGCTGTACTAATGGAATATCATAATACCAAAAATATGAATAGAGTTTTAGAGGCCATTAAGACCACACTCTTATCTAATGCTTATATCACCCCAGCAACATTGTGCCCATGCTTCTGTGGTCATTTGTTTTCCATTTGAATCTACTTTTGATAAAGAATTCATTACTTTCCCAAAACAGAATATTATGTTTCAGGACAGATCTAGTATTATTAAAAATGCTCATGAACTTCTCATACCCACCCACTGGTTCTGATACAGAAAGAACAATCTGATATTTTCTTTCTGTGTGACATCTGTGTGAATTCCTGAAGCCAGTGATCTCATAATCCTCTGTGTCATTCTAAGCTACACACCTTCATTTTAAGCCATTCTCAAGCTCAACTCAGTTTATTTTCACCATGGCCTTTTAGATTATTTTACACTACGTGTGTTTACACAAAAGACAGCTGTATCACATGTCAATCACTTTCTTGGAATGGAATATAAATACAAAACTTATAATAGTATTAGTGCTCCATTTGTCCACTTTAGTTTCAATAAGCCCACTGTAATCTGACATTTCTTTCATTTATACTATTTTATTAATCTTGTCTCTTTTCCTGTAAGATTATAAACATCTTTGATGGCAAAAGCCCTGTGTCATTTATGTTTGTATTTTCAGAGTGTCAAGAGTTATGATTTGCATATCAGAGATAACCCACAAATGCCTGTTTAAGAAACAATTATAAGTGTACTTGAATCTTTGTAAAAATTAAGATGATACCACATTACTAATTTTTGAGTTACTGGTCATAACCTATAAAAATTATTGAATAGTTTTAATTGAAAAACTGTAACATAAAAATAACATTTTATACTTTATCTCTGTTATAATTGATTTGCAAGAGAAAATTTGTGGTTAATCTTGAGATATTAAATCATATGAATTACCATAAACTGTTACTCTATTCTCATTAAAAAATGAGGATGCATTTACAACCTCGATTAACAAATAATATGTTTATGGTTTGTCTGATTAAAAATGTGGTATCTCAAGTGGCTTATTTCCCCAGTGGAAAAGATAAAGTCTTGTTTTTGGATTTACTTTAAAAGAGACTTGTGGGATATTGGCCTTCATTTTTTCATATGCCAACATTATAATTTTTGTAACATTTAATTACTACCTCTGTTAACATTTTATTAACATTTTTTAAAAATTGAAATTAAGTCAACTGTTCTTTTAAAAGTTAGGTTCATTCTAAGCTATAGTGTCTTTGAAATCATGAGTTTTCTATGCCAGTTATATTTACTATAATTTGCATTAAAATGGATATAGCAACATTACAAATTTAAAAATACTCATCTGTATCACTTAAAAATAATCTTACAGGGCTTCCCTGGTGGCGCATTGGTTGGGAGTCCGCCTGCCAATGCAGGGGACACGGCTTCATGCCCCGGTCCGGGAGGATCCCACATGCCACAGAGCAGCTGGACCCGTGAGCCATGGCCACTGGGCCTGTGCATCTGGAGCCTGTGCTCTGCAACGGGAGAGGCCACAACAGTGAGAGGCCAGCGTACCACAAAAAAATAAATAAATAAATAAATAATATTCTTACACATCACCATTCGAATACATATGTAAGATATTGTATGGAGAGATTATTTTTCTTGTCCTACTATTGTCAATTGTAGACTAAACCTGAAAAAAAATGAAATGAGATCTTAAACATCTCCTTTTATAGAGATACAATAAAAGCTACAATACGTTGGTTACAGGCACCTCCCATAATCCTCATTAAAAGGTGATTGTACACAGTCTGATAATCCCAAACATTACTCAAACAAAAGCCTTTAAAAGAATCTTGAGCTGTGGTCCCAAATGTGAGTACTCTGCCTCTCTCTTCCCCACTTTGTCTATATCAGGCTAAAGACAAAATAAGGAGGCTTCAAGAATACTACTTGTATTTGTTTTTCTATTTCTGACAGTCTCTAGGTCCATCCACATCTCTACAAATGATGCAATTTCATTCCTTTTCATGACTGAGTAATATTCCATTGTATATATGTATCACATCTTCTTTATCCATTCATCTGTTGATGGGCACTTAGGTTGCTTCCATGACCTGGCTATTGTAAGTAGTGTTGCAATGACCACTGGGGTGCGTGTGTCTTTTTGAATTATTTTCTCTGAGTATATGCCCAGTAGTGGGATTGCTGGTTCACATGGTAGTTCTATTTTTAGTTTTTTTAAGGAACCCCTATACTGTTCTCCATAGTTGGTTGCACCAATTTACATTCTCACCAACAGTGTAGTAGGGTTCCCTTTTCTCCACACTCACTCCAGCATTTATTATTTGTAGATTTTGGGATGATGGCCATACTGACTGGTGTGAGGTGATATCTCATTGTAGCTTTGATTTACATTTCTCTAATAATTAGTGATGTTGTGCATTTTTTTCATGTGTTTGTTGGCCATCTGTATGTCTTCTTTGGAGAAATGTCTATTTAAAAAAATGTCCATTTTTTTTATTGGGTTGTTTGTTTTTTTGATATTGAGCCATATAAGCTGCTTGTATATCTTGGAGATTAATTCTTTGTCAGTTGCTTCATTTGCAAATATTTTCTCCCATTCTGAGGATTGTCTTTTCATCTTATTTATGTTTTCCTGTGCTGTGCAAAAGCTTTTAAATTTAATTAGATCCTGTTTTTTAATTTTTGTTTTTATTCTTATTACTCTAGAAGGTGGGTCAAAAAAGATCTTGCTGCGATTTATGTCAAAGAGTGTTCTGCCTATGTTTTTCTCTAATAATTGTATAGTGTCTGGCCTTACATTTGGGTCTTTATTCCATTTTGAGTTTATTTTTGTGTATAATGTTAGGGAGTGTTCTAATTTCATTCTTTTACATGTAGCTGTCTGGTTTTCCCAGCACCACTTATTGAAGAGACTGTCTTTGCTCCATTCTATATTCTGGCCTCCACTGACTAGAGCATCTAGTCTAACATTTACTATAAGTGTTGAGAATGGGCATCCTAATCTAATTCCTCATCTGAGCAGGAAAAATTCAGCCTTTCACCATTTAGTGTGGTAGTAACTATTATAGCGTATTATATTAATTGGGTTTTGGATGTTAAACCAACTTTATGTTTCTTCTCAAATCAGAAATCTGGAAGCCATACTTGAAATCTTGAAATCCTATCCATTGCCCTAATCTCTAACATTCTGTTTATTCCATGTCAATAACATATTTTCTCATGTCTACTACTTTCACCTCAGTCTTAATTTATTTCATGTCTTTTCTTACTTGGATTACTGCAAGAGTCTCTTAATTTATTTGTTTTTACAGTTCCTTTTTTTGCTTCCCTCCAGTATATTATCCATGGTATATTCATATAGTCATTTTAGATCATAAACATAATCACGTTACTCTCACACTTAAAATACTCCAGTGACTTTTTTTTGGTATAAAGTATGAACTCCTTAGAAAGTCTTTAATTAATTTTTCTACAAATTTGACTCTCTAGTTACCATGATTTTGTGAAGAATCCACATTTGTTTGAAATATTGATGAGTTAAAATGCTCTATCTACCACTACAACAGTTAAAGTAGGGTTATTTTCTTTCTTCAACATCTGGCCACTAGTACCCAGTTATGAGAACTAGACTCTATTAAATAACCAGTCACACCTGTGACTTTAAATTTAAAGCAAGGAACAGGGGGTTAAATAATTGTTTAAATCCCCCGAGAAATAGGCAGCACTGTCTATCAATGGTAGTGTGTTCTATATGTCCTACAGCATTGACAGTACACTAAGTAGAATTTTTCTACTTAATAGAATTAGAAATGTAAAAGGAGAAGTAACAACTGACACTGCAGAAATACAAAAGATCATGAGAGATTACTACAAGCAACTCTATGCCAATAAAATGGACAACGTGGAAGAAATGGACAAATTCTTAGAAATGCACAACCTGCCAAGACTGAATCAGGAAGAAATAGAAAATATGAACAGACCAATCACAAACACTGAAATTGGAACTGTGATTAAAAATCTTCCAACAAAGAAAAGCCCAGGACCAGATGGCTTCACAGGAGAATTATATCAAACATTTAGAGAAGAGCTAACACCTATCCTTCTCAAACTCTTCTATTTAAAATGAATAGGTTATTCTTCCTTCATTTTGGCCTTAAATAGCAGTTTTAGTTTCTGTCTGTTTTCCAAGTTTGATTCTTCAGTTTCCCCTTGATTCTGTGAGCATTTGCTATTGCTCTAATAATGAGAATATCCTCTAATAATTATATTGCACAGTTCCATTCCTTGTAATCCTGAATATGGGCAAATACATGGACTCGATTTAATACCTGACTGCTTCACCTGTCTTTGATCTTGTCTTTACATACTCCTTCCCACTTCATCCCTATACCTTAGTTACAATGAGATATTTTTTATATATCATTCACATTATTTTCTTCTCATACCTCCATGTCTTCACACATTCACTGAATATATGAATATTTATATCTCACTTTTTGCCCTGATAATTTCTACTGACCATTAGCACTTATCTCATGTAATTATCTCTTTCATTCACCATCCACTTGCTGAGACTTTAACACTTGCCAACATCTATATTATTTGTTCTTGACACAAAAGTTATAAAAACAACAGACAAATATAAACCCCCAAAACATATTTTGTTTCATGGAATTTTATAATCTGAATGTGAAAAAAATGGTTAAAAGAGCATTCAGATTTACATAGAAGTATTGATATTATGGGTCCTGCATAAAAGAAAAAAAAATGGCTAAGGTGGGATGAAAGGATACAAGTAAGAAATTTCTTCAAGGATAGCCTTTTGGGAAATGTTAGCAGACCCAGGTTCTAACTCCTAAGCCTGGGTTAGGTCTCCTACTCTGATCTTTCTTATCATCATCCTGAATATATCCTTATCATAGAACTTAAAAATATAAGCATATGTGTTTGTTTTTTAATCTATTTATTCTCCAACTGTTTATTACTGGGAGTAAGAACTAAGTATATTTAACTTTGTTTCTTCAAACAATAAAAATTAATTATGAACTACTATGGTACAATTCTCTGTAAGAAAAATATGCTACATCAAACTGAAAAAAAAAACAACATACAGATTCAGTGCAATCACTATCAAAATTCCAAGTCTATTTTTCACATAAATAGAACAAACAATCCTAAAATTTGTATGGATCCACAAAGACACTGCATAGCCAAAGCAATCTTGAGAAAGAAGAACAAAGCTCAAGGTATTATGCTCCCTGATCTCAAACTCTATAACAAAGCTATAATAATTTAAAAAGACACATAGAACAATGGAGCATAAAAAATAACCCAGAAATAAACCCACACATCTATGGTCAATAAATTTATGACAAAAGAGTCAAGATTATACAACAAGGAAAGGATAGTCCCTTTAATAAATGATTTTGGGAAAATTGGACAGACACCTGGAAAAGCATGAAACTGGATCACGACATTATATCACCAAAAAATATTAACAAAATGAATTAAAGACTTGAATCTGAGCTCTAAAATCATAAAGGTCCTAGGAGAAAACACAGGAGCAAATCTCCTTAATATTGATCTTAGCAATGATTTTTGGACTTGACAATAAAAGTAAAAATAAACAAGTGGGACCACATTAAACTAGAAAGCTTCTGCATAGCAAAGAAAACCATTAACAAAATGAAAAGACAACCTACAGACTAGGAGAAAATATTTTCAAATCCCATATCTGATAAGGGATTGGGTTAATATAGGCAGAAGATATGAATTTCCCAAAGAAGTCATACAGATGACTTACAGTTACATGAAAAGATGTTCTACATCATTAATCATCAGGAAAATGAGTCAAAACTGCAATGAAGTATTACCTCATATTTGTTAACATTTCTATTATCAAAAAGGCAAAAATTACAAGTGTTGGTGAGGGTGTGAATAAAAGGGAACCCTTGTGTGATAGGAATGTAAACTGGTGCAGCCAGTTTGGAGGTTTCTCAAAATATTAAAAATTCAGTTGCCATATGATCCAACAATCTTACTTCTGGATATTTTTCCTAAGAAAACTAAAATACAATCTTGAAAAGATATATGCATCCCCATGTTCATTGCAACATTATTTGCAATAGCAAAAATATGGAAATAAACTAAGTTTTCACCTATGGATGATATATATATATATATATATATATATATATATATATATATATATACACACACATATACATATATATATGTATAATTATACCTATATATGCATATATATATACATACATACACATATAAATATATAATTCAAACATAAAAAGATGAATCGTGCCATTTGCAACAGTATGGATGAACCTTGAGGGAATTTTACTAAGTGAAATAAGCCAGGCACAGGAAGACACATACTTTATGATCTCACTTATATGTGGAATCTAAAAATGTCTGTCTCGTAGAAACAGAGTAGAAGGTGATTGCCAGGAGCTAAGAGTGGGGGAAATGGGGAGATGTTGGTCAAAGAGTACCACTTTTTAGTTATAAGATGAATAAGTTCTGGGGAATCAATTAAACAGCATGGTGACTATAATTGATAATATTTTATACTTGAAAGATGCTGAGAGTAGATCTTAAGTGTACTGAAAAATGGTAAATATCTGAGGTGACAGATGTGTTAATTAACTGTATTATGATAATGATTTCATAATGTATCAAATCATCACGTTTTACATCTAAAATATATACTATTTTATCTGTCAATTACATCTTAATAAAGCTGGGAAAAAAGTAATGAAAACTTTCAGTAGTATTTGAGTTCTTACAATGTACCAGGTGCTTTATTAAGTGCTTTAGGTATACAAATTCATTGAATCCCCACAAACCTATATGAAATGGGATATGATAACAATTTTACAGGGAGAAAACTAAGGTGCAGTGACTTATGTAGCTATTAAGTAAAACATTCAGTCTTTGAAACTAAACAGTCTGTTTCTATAACCCACTTTCTGATCCTCTAAACTATACTCTCTCTCAAATGAACATGTCATCATTATTCTTCATCCGTTTAAAAAAATCTTACATAGTTCAATAAATTACTTATTTATTTCCTTTTCTTATTGGTCATCTTTCTAATATGTCAGAAATTTTTGAAGAGTGAGCTTAATGAGAATGATATAGAATTTAACCAAATTTGCTAAGGATATACTCAAGACATGACAATGCCATTCTGATAAACAATTTAGGGCAGAAGATGTGTAAGGTAATGGGTCTTTGAAGAAAAAGATGATTTGGTGTCATGATATCAGAGGTAACATGGTTTTAAAATAAGCAAAAATCAGAAGCCGTGACAACTAAATAATGCAGTGTTTTTTTTTTTTCTATTAACACATATGATAAAGATATACAAAGATAAATATATATTTGCTTTTTATTGAGGCATTACTAAACTAAGTAAATATGAATATCTGATGCATCAATGCAAAAGGAGAGACAAATGCAGATGGGAGATTGTTTTATTGAAAACTAATAAATACTTATATATAATGGACATAATGTATAGATACAAATACAGCAGTTTCACTGATAATGATTTTTTAATTCAGGAAGCATGGCTGTGTGTGTGTGTGTGTGCATGTATGTGTGTGCTTAAATTCATGCATTATGCCCTATCCTTTATGTATTTCAATGTAGTTAAGTATGCCCTTTATTCATTCCAATATAAACACTTTTTTTGCCATAAAGAAAAAAAATGATGAACTGAAAGTTCATCATAAATTATTTCTTATGTGTTAAGCAGTAGTGGTTTATACAATATCTGCATTTAAGTAAAAAAACTCAGTGAATTAAATACATATTTTATGTTTGGTTCAAAAATGTTCTCCTTCACTCCTACCTATTATAATGGGCAAAACTCAGGAAGAGCAAATTGTTTTGGATTGCTGAAATGTTTTATGAACTCAATTTGATTGCAGTCATGTTCAATAGTTTGCTTGTTTGTTTGTTTCTTGAAAGAGATGAAAGGAGAGGTGCTGTCCCTTTTTTCAGAATATAGTGTCTTTTTATTGTTAATACCAAGCTTTTCAAACATCATTACCTCTCTTCTTAGAAGAGGAGAACGTCTAAACTTCTGATCAGAATTGTTAGACATTTACATAATCTTCTGAAGGCTTAAATAAGACTGAGATTCAAAGAAACAAACAACATATATTCTGCTGAAAGCTCAGTAGTTTTCAAAGTTGTAATAAACACATAATGCTGTATATTAAATGTTTTTCTACAGAAATTAATACTTTTTCCTTCCCTATCATATGCACATGAAATATATATGGGAGGGCCTCATCTGGTGCCTGGAGCATAGTAAGTATTAACTGAATATTCCTTAAATCTGAATCTGAAAATTAAAAAAAAATATATTTTAATATTAATGAAGATATCACACTATTTGTAACTGTACTCTTTTCCCTGGGCCACACATGGGCTGAGAACCTGGTAAGAACCTTGTCACTTGGGGTTTAATTTAGCCCAGAGGCCATTTTTTTTAACCGTAGGTATTTAAAATTCAATTTATTTAAACTAAAATGAAACAGAAACAAAAACCATTCACAGAAATACAGAGACTAATCATTCAAGGAAGGAAACAAAATGTACTATGCACATTCCATGGACTTTACTTAATGATATATCTGTATTTTAATTTTTCAAACTTCCAAATGTGTATTTTCTGATGTTAAACTATTTTGTACATGTCACTGTCAATGCTGAGTTCTTCTCTAGTAGAGTCCATGTTTTATAAAATATTTACTCAAGATTGTTTTGGACTCAGGACAAATTTCGAAATCCCTCTACTTTAATATTTTATTCAATCACAAAAATATACTACAGTAAAAATGAAGATTTAAAAAATTATAGTGCCTAATAAATACGTATCTCTGGGATATTTTCCTTAAAAAAAACGAAGCTATACTTCAGGGGCCCCCAACCTTACAGGTCTTGTGACCTGTTAGCGAACAAAGCTGCATCTGCTGCTCCCCCTCACTCCCTATCACTTGCATTACCACCTGAACCATCCCCCACCTCCCCAGTCCATGGAAAAATTGTTTTCCATGAAACCAGTCTCTGGTGCCAAAAAGGTTGGGGACCGCTGCTATACTTTGTAAAAATATATATACGTACATATTTATTTATTTATATATATACACAAATTCTTATAGACCAGGACAACTGTAAGCATTCTATAAATCATCCAATTCATTTTCTTTCTGTATTTATTCCTTGAAATGTCAAGATATCTGATGAAATACCTTCTTTGTTAAGAGAATATGTTTTGATCATTGTCCATACACCTAGGTATTAAAAACAAAATAACAAAATATCATCTAATCTTATCTTAAATAGATATATAGGAGCCTATAAAGCCTAGCAATAAGAAGTTAGTATATCAGAATGAAAAAAAAAAAAAAAAGACTTGTTTCTAATCAAGGCACTTCCTTTAAGTGAGTGAATCAGTTCAGAAATCTTAATCGAATTGAAATTCAGACCCTGGAGAATAGTTCCAGGATTCAAAGACATACCAGTTACAGGCCTAGGCTTTGGCGTCAGATAGTCCTGATTCTTTCCTGTATTAAATCCTCCCGTGGTACTTTCCTGTATTAAATTTTTTGTCTGAGTGTTCAATTAATGACTATCTCTCCATTGGACTATAAGTACTGTTAGCACAGTGATCATTTCTGTTTTGCTCATATGACAACTAGGAACCAAGCCAGTACTAAGAATATCATAGGCACACACTATATATTTGTTGAACAGTTGTAGTTAAAAAAAAAATATTTTGAATATGGATTGTTGAATAACCAGGTCATATTCTCATCACAGAATCTGTGATATACAAAAGGAAGAAATCTGTTTTGTATCACCTTTTTGTAACATAATTTAAAGCACTGAGGTGTTTCAGTAGTAAAGATGGGAATAAAAAGTTCATATTTTTTAAGGATTTTAGGTTTTTCTATTTTCCTTTGACTGAAAAATTCTGTGTTTCAGCCCATTCTACTTAACAATTTCCTTTTAAGACATCATATTTCCAACTGACAGAGAATCTAAAACTAACTTCTCTGCCACATTGTTGTAATTGGCTTTTTAGCAAATTTTACAATGTAAAAGATGGCATTTCTTGCTGTGAAGATTTATGCACATGCATATATCCAGAATTTTCACATTTTATCATGTTTCCATGTTTGAGGACATTTATACTCTTCACTTTTTAACTTTTTAAAATGTGTATAAGTTTATTTCAAACTTTACTGAACTACGGTGCCTGGAATGTGAAGATAGCCTTGTTTGCAAACACCCTGATATTTTTAGTTGCACAGTTTTCCTTTCTATCTATTTTTGGAGCATTTTCTTCAAGTACTTTAGTGATTTGGACATTTCCATTTCATGAGACATGATGGTTTTTTTTATTGTCTTATATTTGAGTCTAACTGAAAGAAGGACTGAATAAATCAATATTTTAGAAGATTCAATTGAGAAAAAGCTTATTGTTTTGTTTATTCTTTAGTAGAATTCATTACCTTCTGTCTCATGATTAAACATATTCATTAACTGCAGTTATCTCCCTATGGTCAGGCAGGCAGCTCAGGCTTGCTCAATATTTCTTTTGTCCACTGACTCACTCATGTCCCAGGTCCCCATTGAAGAAATATCAAAAATGTACAAAGTATCAAATGAGTTTGTGGTTAACATGAAATCTCAGAACTTAGTTTATTCTGTTGGAAAAGGTTCATTTCTCCTTTCATTGGTATTTAAAAATAGAGCTATGAGTTATAAAAATAGAGCTATGAGTTATAAAAAGGAAAAACAATAATGACAACTAACACAATGAATTTAAGGCAAGAAAATATATAATGTTAAATTAAACTCCATAAAAATCCAACAGCAAACAACTAATTATTGTCATACTGCTATTATTATTATTACATATTTGTATACTACGTGCTCCCAAAGAGAAATTAAGACAGTTTAAAAATTAATATAAAAATATCCATATACAATTTTTTGTTGAATTTATTTTTTCCTCTTTACAAATATTACAATTATTTGTGCTCACAGGCTCTGTATGGTTTGTAAACTATATCCAACTAATTCTGACAGCATCATATCCAAATATAATTTTTTTTAATTTGTTATTTATTTTTCTATTTTTCAGTTATTATGGGAATACATTCTTGAATTAAAATATTTATATTAAAAATAAGTTGAAGTTATTTTGTTTCCTGCAGTGTCCATGTGTTAAATTCAAAAGTTTTGATAGTGGACCTTTTGATTTTTAAATAGAGAAAAGATAATTTTAAAAATTGTGTTTCTTTCTTTTTTTGTGCAATACCTAGAGATGGTCAGGCATCTTAAAGATTAATTGTTAACTAATAGTAAACAAATTCTCAAACATAAATCTTGAGGAAATCTTTTATGTACAATTTACATATTTACAGATCACAGAATTATTTTACAAACATTTTTGCCTTTGAAATTAATAGAACCCTGTCTAGTAGAAAAGACAGTTTTTAATTCCCCATTACAGGAATGGAGAAATGAGGATTTAAAAGAGATGATTCAGCAAATCACAAACAAAATGTAAATGCACATCATATGGCTCCAAAAACAATGACATTTCTATTGCAATCTCCTATATTTGACGTGATGCTTCTAATTATTATGTACCTATGAGAATAAATGTAAGTTCAAATGAAAGAGCTTAAAATGTCCTGGAGTTATGAGGTGGCATTTACAATGTTATTATCTTTTTTCAAGGCTGTTTTTCACAAAACAACAGGTTTTCAGTATGATTTAGAAATTTGTAGGAGTCTTCCAAAGGTTGACATTTAATTCAGCACATCAAGAACTATTTGGTGTCTAATATATGACAGCACTTTGCTAAGCACTAAGAGGAAGATATTTTTTAATCAATGAATTAGTTTCTTGCATTTAAGGAAATTATCACCTTAGAGAGAAAATCTAACCTTAATTTAAAAGTACTTAAATAACATTTGCAAGCTTGACATAACTAGTCATACATATTAAAATTTGTTTTAATACCTGTGTACACATGAAGGCATGGTATCAATTCTGATGGAGGAGGAGAGCCCAACCATTTTCTAGGCTGAAAAAAGACCTAGTGAATGTTGCATTTTCTGAAGTGTGATCTGGCAGTACAAATACAATGGACCATGTGTATACAAGTAGAGCTCACATGTCTTAGTTTATATTCCCCTCAGAAAGGAAACCCTCTAACAAGAGACTGCATAAATCCCCTAGTTCATTTTGTGACGTGATCCCATGGAGCATAAGTGAAGTCTGGAGAGAGAAAGACAAGGAAGAAGGAAAAATGATGCAAGTTTATACTCCCAAATTTGATCACCACAAAGGGTCACTGAGCCAGATTCCACCAAAATCTTACGAAGTAATATGCATAATTTGTTTTAGTACTTCCTATCTGAGTAACAGAAGGTGGGAACATACATTCACCTTTTTCATCATTGTGTGATCACTGAGCCATGACACATTTTCCATGCTTCTAAGATGCACTTGGATGAGTGCCATGAAGTTAGTTCTTAGTGACATCCCACACAATGACTCAGAGAAGCACTAGTGAGGAATATGAGACAAGTGCCTTTAACTGATGAGAAATTTTGTCAGGTTGTGCCTTTTAAAAGCTGTCTGTGGGGGCTTCCCTGGTGGCACAGTGGTTGAGAGTCCGGCTGCCAATGCAGTGGACACGGGTTCGTGCCCTGGTCCAGGAGGATCCCACATGCCGCAGAGCAGCTGGGCCCGTGAGCCATGGCCGCTGAGCCTGCGCGTCTGGAGCCTGTGCTCCACAACGGGAGAGACCACAACAGTGAGAGGCCCGTGTACAGAAAAAAAAAAAAAAATCTGTCTGTGGCTCAATCTCTGGTGTGAAAAGTGAGCCAGTAGAATGTGTGGTGGAGCTTAAGACAATTCTAGTAAAACACATGATTGGACAGCATGTTAGAGAGATATCTCAACAATCCCGCTTTTGATGGTAAGGGTCAGAACGATAATTCATTAAACAAAAATTTCCCTAAACATCTACTAGATGCGAAGACATTCACTGGAAGTTGCATCACAAAGAACAATCAGAAACAGCAACTCAATCAAAAAATGGGCAGAAGATTTAAATAGACATTTCTCCAAAGAATACATACAGATGGCCAAGAGGCACATGAAAAGATCCTCAACATCACTAATTATCAGAGAAATGCAAATCAAAACTACAATGAGGTTTCACCTCACATCAGTCAGAATGGCCATCATCAAAAAATCTACAAACAATAAATACTGGAGAAGGTGTGGAGAAAATGGAACCCTCCTACACTGTTGGTGGGAATGTAAATTGGTACAGTCCCTTTGGAGAACAGTATGGAGATTCCTTAAAAAAACTACCATATGATCCAGCAATCCCACTCTTGGGCATATATCTGGAGAAAGCCGTAATTCAAAAAGATACATGTACTTCGGTGTTTATTGCATCACTACTTACAATAGTTGGGACATGGAAGCAACCTAAATGTCCATCAACAGAAGAATGGATAAAGAAGATGTGGTATATATATATATATATATATATATATATATATATATATATATATATATATATATATACACAATGGAATATTACTCAGCCATAAAGAAGAAGGAAATAATGTCACTTGCACTGACATGGATGGACCTAGAGATTGTCATACTGAGTGAAGTAGGTCACAAAGAGAAAGACAAATATCATATGATATCACTTATATGTGGAATCTAAAAAAATGGTACAAAGGAACCTATTTACAAAACAGAAATAGAGTCACAGATGTAGAAAACAAACTTATGGTTACCAAGGGGGAAAGGGGGAAAGGAATAAATTGGGAGATTGGTATTGACATACACACACTACTATATATAAAATAAGTAACTAATAAGAACCTACTGTATAGCACAGGGAACTCTACTCAATATTCTGTAATGACCTATATGGGAACAGAATCTAAAAAAGAGTGGATATATGTATATGTATAACTGATTCACTTTGTTGTACAGCAGCAACTAACACATTATAAATCAACTATACTCCAATAAAAATTAATAAATAAAATCAAAAGAAAAGAAAGTCCCCAATTTCAAAGAGCGTAAAGACAATTAGAGATACACAAATTTTGAAAAATGATCTTTAGTAAATTTTAAGATGATTTGATTAAAATGTAAATGTCTGAACAGGTTTGAAAAATATTTTATAGATAGACACATTAGGATTTGGTGACTAAATGCAAATAAAATATGAGAAAAAGTGGACAAAATGTGTCTTCAAGCTGAGAAAAAAAAATTTTTGAGAGAAAAATTAAAAGTTGGATTTCATAATGATGCTGCCTTTGGGCATCCATCCTTAGTTTAAAACTATTTCTCTCCCTAAGTCAATATTCAGTTTCCCAAACTAAATAATTAGATGAAAGTTAGTGATGAGTATCCTCTGAAAGACTGGTGAGGTCAAAGAAAAGACAACCGTGAAGATGTAAGTTATAACTGAAAGTAACCACCTTGTGCCAATTAAAAATTTTCTAAAGAGGACTCAAAAAGCTCATGTTGGTACAGAAGGTCTGTTACTTGTTCTTGAGATGACAGAAAATAGAGAACCTGCAAGTAATTTTCTTTATCAATTTCTGCTCTCATATTTTACTATAGTACTTAGAAACAACCTTTTTGTTCAGTGCTCACTCTCTTCCTTTCCCCAAGAAAGCAATAATATTAATCTTATGAAACAGATATTTGATAATTACTATCATTTTATCTGAACATGAATTTGCTGAAATAAAATGTGCTGATATACATACACATTAAGCCTTAAGAATGTCTATATTGATTGGACTCAACTATTGGTTATGAATAATTTAGAGATAGGGACTATAGATAAGTAAATCCCACTCAATCCCTTTAAATCTGGAACTCTTCAGGGTAGTTTTAGCTTTACTGGATCCTCCTCTTTTTCTTTACCTCTTGATGAAATTCCAAGAGCTCACTACTTGGATCTCTTGCCTTTATTATTTATTTCCATTCTCTTTGTGATATTGTCAACTGCAAATGCCAGCTGAATGCCACAAACTTCCAAAATTTATATTTGCAGCACTAACCTGAATTTTTTCAACTACTCCCCCAATGTGCTCCACCTGTAGAATTCCCAGTTACAGCTGATTGCAACTCCCACCTTACAGTTCCTAGACCAAAAGGCTTGGCATCCTCCTGACTTTTCATCTTCAATTCACATCTCTTCTTCAATCAATTAAGACTTTCTCCTAGCCCTACCTTCAAAATAAATTACAAATTATGTAATTTCTTAAATATCTCCAGCAATACCAGCCATCCAAGCACCATAATGTTTCCTTTGGAATATTGCAAAAGACAATTTAGCTTTCCATCATCCACTTTTACTTTCCTACAATATATACCCAACACATTTGTCAGAGGGATCCTTCTAAAATCTCTATCAGTGACTATCATTTCTCTCCTCAGAAATCTCCAATGGCTTCCCATGTTCCTGAGAATAAAAACAAACAAAAAATTAAAATGGCCAGCAAAGCTCTGAATAACTTGCTTTTTCTTAGTGCTCTGATCTTATGTCCTTCAACATTCCCTTTGACTAACCTGTCCTCTCTATTGTTTTTGAAACATATCAGGCATAGAAATGTGTTCCCTTTGCTTGAAATGTTCTTGTCTCACGTGGTTAACATTTTCACTTTCTTCAAGCTTCTGCATAAATGTCAGCTTCTCAATTAAGCTATCCTGACAATACTCTAAGCCTCCTTTCTCTGTTCTGATCCCCTTTTCTCTGCACTTTCCCCCCATAACATCACTCACTCCCTTCTTACAGACCACTTTTAAACATAAAGCTTATTTTATTTATTTTTTTTTGGACCCACGATGTGGCTTGCAGGATCTCAGTTCTCCGACCAGGGATTGAACCTGGGCCACAGCAGTGAAAGCCCAGAATCCCAACCACTAGGCCACCAGGGAACTCCTGGCATTATGCTTATTTTTATTGTTGGCATTTACCCATTGGAAGTTCAGTCTGATGAGAGCAGAGATTTTCATCACCCTATTGCTTTTTTTCCTGGTGTCTAAAACAGTGACTGGTATATATCAGACACTCAATGAATATGAGTTCAATACATAAATGAAGAGCTTGCTGAAGGCATATGCAAAGTAGACTTTTCTCTTTATAGTATGCTTCCTTCCCTGTAGATATCTTGTTCATAGCACCTAATATACTGGCCAGTGTAGCCAAGCACTTGCATTTAAGCATTATCTTCCAAATGTCTATGAAAACATACTACCTGGATAGTTTGGCCATCATTTTCTTATCATGTAATAATATTTTATTATCTTAGTGTCATAGATTAGAGCAGCCAGACATAGTGAAAAGAATACTACAGGAAAGAGCACTAGAAATATGTCATAGTGTGATAAATTACACATCCCAATAATTTGGACATTACCGGGATATATACACACACACACATACACTATAAAGGAGTAAGCTCCAAAAGCAATTGGGTTGTGAATATAAATTATAAGCCCTTAAAATCAGGTAGAAATAAAATTAATGACTTCAAAATCTGGATGTCAGAAATATTTGAACCCAGTGAAATAATGGAGCCCTTGCAAAATGAACACTTTAAAAGTTTGCATACTTAGTTATGATATTTACTAAAGAGAGCTCAACAAAAACTATTTTCTACCAGGATGAAATCCGTGAAAACATCTGTCACATATCACATTTATTCAGTTGAACCACAGATAAAATCAATATATTTCTACAGGTGATAATTAAGCATGTAAGCCACATCACCAAATAAGTGAAAACACTTTGATTCTACAGTGATATTTCTAAATTTAGTTGCTTAAGCTCTGCTAAATTACATACAAATCACTAAAAAGAAGTAGTCGAGATAAACCTGAAGAGACCAAATATTACACTTTTTTAAATGATCCATAACCAGTTGCATAAAATAGCTTTTCTCTACTGAGATATTTAAGTGTTGATTATGTTTACATATAAAACTAAAGCCTCACATTTTTGGTAGTGTGTTCTCATTATGGTACACTGCACACGTAAAGAGTAATCATATTTGTTTAATAAAAATAATACTCATAAAACAATTTTAGGCATAATGAAAATTAAAAAGTTGAATAAAGAATAAACTACTATTATCAATGAGCTTAAAATTCATCAAATTTTGGAGTATGCATAAGAAAAAGTAAAATGTTATGTGGATCAGAGAGTAATATAAACTTAAGACTACTTAGAGCTAATATGTAATAAATGTGCTCTGATAAACACTTTACATACATTACCTAATCCAATTCTAATAACAAATCCAAAGGTAGATCTGTTATTATCCCCATTGCACAGATGAGAATATTAGGTTTAGAGAGAATAATAAATTGCCTGTGATAGCATGTATTAGAAGGACTTAGGTTTAAACCTGGTGGTCTGACCTCTATGTTGCAGTGACCTAAAATATTTGTTCCAAAAACATGCAAGACCAAAAATATTTTTAAGGTAGGAAAGACCTGTATGCTTATTTGAAGGAAGCCGAGAAATACCTTTATGTCTAGATCTTAGAGAATGATGGTATTTGGGAGAAAAACTAAGTCTCTGAGCATTCAGAAAGAATGAGAGATTCACTCTTTTAGATACCACACCCATAATTTTGTAGTGTTAAAGCTACCACCAGAGTTTGAAGACTTGAAAAATTCACAAAAATCGAATTCTATTTGAAGGTATTATACCAGGAAATCAACCTATTGTAACTAATATAAGAATTAAAGAAGAAAATCAATACAGATGGATAAATAATAAAAATTTAATAATGAATGGTAGATAGAAGCTGTTTCTAATTGTTATATTATACCCCTTATGTTACTGAAATAAACATCTTTGCATAGTCTTTGAGTATATTTTCAATAGTAGGACAACTTCACATCCAAGGGTTGTTTGGAAATATTAATTTTTTACCTTTATATGTTTGATATAATTCTATTTTTCTCTTTATATTTTGTATTAACATGATAAAATATTTTCTGAAAAAGTTTTTTTTCATATGCACCACATTGCTTTTATTTTCCTTTTAACCTTATTTCTTGTAAAAGTAAAATGGAAAAGTCAGTATTTGGTGACACTACTGACCTACAGATAAGTTTGAGGCATTTACCCTGTGGCCGATAAAGCAAGCTCATTGTCTACACTGTGTAGCTATATTGTCAACTGAATTGAAAATATACATCATAAAGTGAAATCATCTTTGCCTAACTTTCAGCAAACCTCTAGAGGCTACTGAATCCTTTAGTGAAAGTAAAATGTTAATATAAAATTTTTAAATGTTAAAGAAACATAAAATTCTATGGGCAAAGTATAGTACTGCACTATATGCATAAAATGTGGGTTATCTTAGAAAAACTATGCTGTCAAAGGAGTGTTATACTAAAATAACAGAAGAACACACACAGTAATAGATGCCCATTTGTATATAACAATAACAAATAAAAGGAGTGACATCATTGGATGGGGAAGGGAAGCAATGAAGTATTCTCTTAGATTTTCTATTTGCATAAATTATATCACAGAATGTTTCCTGTATGTTGATGGCAGTGCATTCAGCTGTAAGTTAACAGTTTTTACTGTGGCAAAATTGTGCCATTTGTAGTTATATAATGTAGGAGAAAAATGACTGAGATATAGAATACCAGACATTACTAAGAGTAGAAATTTATTATTTTATCCATGAAAGGTTTTGAAATAATACACCAATAAAATAAGATGGAGCTTAAGATTGATTTTGTGAGGAATTAGGAAATTGAATGGAATCCATAGAAACTCAATGAGGGTTAGCAAATGAAAGAAGTATTTATAGGGAAGAGTTTGGATATAAACCAATGTTTCAAAATCTGTAAGTTTAGTTTTCTAACTGTAATAAAACTTTTATGATGTATACAAATTACAAAGGAAGATTTGGCTGAGCCTGTTGTTTCAGTCCCATATGAGTTCGAACATAGATGTGGTGATTTTCTATGAATAATAAAATTCTATAAAGCACATTAAAATACCTATAATATGTGTGAGACAAGTGTGGTAGTGGCAGGTGAGAGAAACTTACATTAACAAAGCCTATAGTAAAAATGAGAGTGAGAGAATTCACACTAATTATTTTTTCTAGACATAATTCATCTCCAAATATATTTACCCTTGGTACTCTCAAGTGCATTTGAGTCTGCAGTAAGTTTTTACCCAGGCTAGAGTGTATGGATATTTAAAACAATTTCAGAGAACATTGAATTGGAGGAATGCCACAATTACAGTGGATGAAAGTCAGAGAAATTTTGCAAATTTGCCTGTGTGAATACTTATTAAAGAAGAGAGACTAATTTTTGTTATTTACCAATACTGTTAACAATTAATAACATCTTCATTGATAAATGATCTAGGATTATGATACAATAATTTCAATATAAATTTATTCCCAGAAATTTTGAGAGAAAGAAACTCCTAATTTGGGGAGTTATGGAAAATAAAACAATACATTAAAATACATTATAAATTATTTGCAAGAGGCCAGGATAAGTAGGGAAATTGTTGAATTCACAGATGAGAGAAAATAAAAAGGTGCTTTGATCAAATGTTAGCAAAGAGAAGACAGTTGTTTCAAGTTCTTTAGGGAAGATAATGCTAGAGAGACTAAATTCTGTTAAAATTATATAACAAACATTATGTAATGAAAATTTATTTTAAATACAGTTAAAATAGTCAAATAAAGGGAGAATTAAAGAAAGATATATTTGTCAATATACCATGAGGAAAGCAGATATCATTCTAAGCATATAGAAAGATCTTAATGTATAAAATTAGGTATAAAAGATTTGGAAAAGATGTAAGTGTAAAAAGTAAGGATGAAAAGCTGTAGGGAAAACTACCTTCCCTCAGGGAAGGAAAAGTAATAGGAATGCTGGCCACAATAAAGGATTCCTGCCACATAGGGTTCTGGAGCATCTATGGATGTTGTGGCTGTTGGAATCCCACTGTTAAAGCTTTGCAGGAGCCAGAAGTCTCCAATTCACTATACTGATCAGGCCTTCTTTTCTCAAATTGCCCAAAGCTTTTACTGATATTGTTACTGCATAAGCCAGCCAATGGGTACTCTGTTCAGAGATTCCTGTGCTCACTGTTGTTCCTGCCACTGTCTGAACTGAGTCCATGGGAACTCTGCTATTGGCTCAGTCTTCTGGGAGGTCCTTCATCTGCTCTATTGATAGCACACTACCCAAGCAGGAAGCTGCTGTTGCTGTTACAGGACATATCAACAGAACCAGAAAATAAAAGCATAATTCTTTCTCTCTTTCTCTCACCTCCAAATCTTTCTTCAGTGACTCCCATTAACTGGCAAGAAAGTATGAGAAATGTAGTTTTCATGTTTCTAGACTCAGGCGATGACTAGGGAAACATGTAAAGGAAGATATAGAGATCAGAGTCAAAGACAAATAACAAACAGACAATGTACAATGCCTCAATTATTATTGTGAGAATTGAAAATAAATGAGAAGTCTATTATAGTATCTGAGTTGACTGAAATGTCATTTCTAATTGTTTAGACACCATGGCTGGCAGAGGTAGAAATTATCTGGTACAGGGGGAGTAAAATAATACAGCTGTAAATATTCAGAAGAATAAAGGATCAATAGTCTGAGAGACTCAAGATATTTATTCTAGAGGAAATCAATCTCAAGAACAGAGCAAAACAAAACAGAATTCAAATCTAGAGGAAGAAGAAATGCTCCATGGAGTTAAGTCAAAAAAAAAGATAATGGTGTATACCCTGAAGGATAGGAAGATCATATGACTAGAGCAAAGTCTTATCAGTTGTGGTCTAGATTATTCACATCTTTGAAAGCCAGTGAAAAAATTCTCAACTTGAGGTTCTGAAATTATTTATACAAAGTAGCTTTAATAACACCCTGCAAAATGTAGTTCTTATCTTACCTGCCTCATTAATTTGTGACACTCTCTTTACATCTTGTTAAAGTATTTCATAGATTATAAAACCTACTTATATCCACATATTAAAAAAAATCACTATGAAGCCATAAGAAGCATAAAAGAGAAATAATAGAAAAGTAAATCAAAAGATAAGATGTGTTTCATATGTAGTAGCTCAGGCATGACAGCAGAAGACATAATAAAGATACATTAAAATCCCTTGTATATTTCTTATTTGCTACTCCATATTAGCACTCCACCTTTCCACATCATGCTATATCCCCCTGAGGAATGACTCACTTGGGATATATCGATAAGCTTGTTTACCATATGATTTTGCTGGAACTTATCAATGCAAGGCAACAGCAGGGGTCGGTTTGGTGGGGAGGAAAGGGGATGGGACATTAACTCTGTTTCCATCCCTGGTAGTTTATCACAGGTTTGTTGCATCTAGGTACAGAATTTCACAGCCCTCTTCAAACACCTATTTTGTCCAGGTTTCAGGAACTGTATTCTTCCTTGTTTTTTCATGTCTGAAGTGGGCCTGGTACTTTAAACTTATGGTTTTGGATTTACTCTGCTATTAAGTAGAGACAAATCCCAAGATACTGTGGATTGTCAAAGTGGAAAAACTGAAGAAGGATAATACTCTCATAAATGATGAGTTGAATCTTATTTGTTTGCAACAAAATAATTTCCTATAAGTTCATGATTAAGTATTCCAATATACAGTTAATAGCTTGAAATCTTATATATTGACAGATACATTCAGATTTAACATACAAAATGTCCTTGAAGAAAATTTACATCATTAGTTAACAGAGAATAGAGGATAGATTAGAAAAGGGAAGAGTAGAGAAGGTGATGAATTGGTGGTAGTATAGATTTCTGGGAATAGTATCTGCTTTAGGACAAAAAACAACAGGCAAACCAAAAAATATAGAGACATAGTCAAGATATCAAATGCTAAACTGAATATTTAAAAGTTTGGTAGTTAAATAACTAGTTTTTTTTTATCGTAATATTCCCAAAATAAGTATGCGGTCATTTCATATTTATAAAATAGGACATAGGATGGTTCAATATGAAATGTTATAAAATAATGCTTTATTTGTAGTATTAGAAAAATCATGCTACAATTTTTCAAGTGTCAGAACATTCCATAGTACCCACTACACTTGAAGAAACTACCTGTAAGTTTTTTGTATTTGTAAATCTGCATTAAAAGAAAAATATGGTATAAAAAGTATAAGCCTTCTATGATAGCCATCAATAACAGTGAAATTTTCTCCACATGTTAGAGCTTACAGTAGAAGCCCAAACTCATCTTTTGTATTGTTATGTCATTTCCAATCTTCTCCCTTTCTATTGCTATTATATAAATTTAATGGAGGTTGCCCTAGTGGTATGAGAATTTTTTCCCTTTTAAATTCAAGAAGGCTAATTATAAACTATTAGTTCACTAGGCCTTCTATAGCTCTTAATAAAAATATAAATATAGAAGAGAAAAATGATTGTTACTTCATATCACCTCAAAGGAAAATTTGTGAGGTTTAATTGGATGATGTCTGCAAAGTGTTTCAATTCCTAGGAGAAAATAATGCATAATCACAAGAAGGAAAAGACACCACAGTAAATTTATACTAGGTAAGTAGCAATAAAGGTAGATATTTGTTTGGATTCTTACAGACTAGCAATAGGATACTGATATGAATTGCTCTAAATGTCTCTTTCAAATGTTATCAGCAAGTACTCACAGAACTGTGAGCTATTATGGAAAATGTGATAGACTGACAGAACTAGAGGAGGGCAGGTTCAAGTCCTTGCTTTTTTGTTATCAATTGTAGGGCTCTAAGCCTGTTGCGGAAATGCTTAGACACAGTTTCCTTAACTATAAAATAATGATAAAAATTCCCTTCTACCTCGTGGGATTTTTGTGAGGATCAAATTTTTTTAAAGTTACGTGAAAGGACTTGGAAATCTTTATATATATAGAGAGAGAGATAGATAGATATAGATATATAGATATATATACTTGAATACTACTCAGTCATAAAAATAATGAAATCTTGCCATTTGTGACAACATGGGTGGACTTTGAGGGTATTATTCTAAGGGAAATAAATCTGACAGAGAACAACAAATAATACGTGACTTCACTCATATGTGGAATCTAAACAAACAAAACAAAAGCAGAAACAAACTAAGATACAGTGAAGAGATTGCTAGTTATTGAGGGGAGAGTGAAAAAGGTGAAGGTGGTCAAATGTACAGTGATGGTTGGTAATTAGACCTTTAGGGATGACCACTTTGTAATGGGTACAGATGTCAAATTATAATGTTGTCCACCTGAAACTTATATAACTGTCTATACTATTGTACCTCATTTTAAAAAAATAAAACAAAGAATGTAGTATACACCCACAATGGAATATTATAAGAGAAATAAGACACGGTGGTCTCATAGAATTTGCATGACCAGCAGGCATGTCGTTCAACTTGAACTACTCATTTATCTATCTCCTCAAGGTATTGTTGACCTCTTTTGATTGTATGCATATTGAAAGAGCATGTTTAAAGCTGAGAGATTGAGCACCTGGGAACATGATGAAGGACAAGAGTTTAAGAGAGTAGTTCTCAACACTGGCTGAATATAAAAATCATTTGTGGTCTCACAGTTAGAAATTCCTAATTACTTGGTATGCGGTGAGGTATAACATAAGAATTTTTTTTAGAAGTTCCTGGGTAAATCCAGTATGCAACCAGGGCTGAGAATCACTGGCTAAAGTATGCTGTACTCTGCCTTAGCTCCCCAGGAAGACTTGTGCTACAGGGACATGGTGAGAAGTTATTAATAAGTTCTATGCCATTTGCCTGCATTCACTGTGTTTCCACTGGTGATGTTTTCATTCCTTAGTTCTATCAAGAGTTGTTTTAATATAAAAGAGAAATAAAAACATAGAAAAACAAAAATAGTTTGCTATAAATGATATAGCTCAAAACATGAAAATCAAGTATATTTATTCTAAAAAAATAAAATACCTTCTGTTTATCCTTTTTTTGGGGGGAGAGTCTGGGTCCCCATTAGGAATTTGCAATCACATTTCCAGGTGCATTTGTATTCCCTAATTTCATCATTACTTCACAGAGAATGAAGATGATCTTTTTCTCTTCTTATCAACCTTTAAATAAATTTAGAAATTTTTTTCTCTTCTTGTAATGTCAGTTCATATAGTTCTAGCTACTATAGTGCCTGATGCAAGAACAACAGAAACTGAACATAGCTATAATTTAGTTGATGTTTTCCCACTTTTTTAGTGGGAAAGTTAGCATCAATTCATCAATACAACATTTATAAGTGAAATAATGTGTTAGTATATTTCATTTCAATATTTATTTACAGTTTATTTTTTCATGCAATTTTTCTACATAATGAAAAGCACAAATGTTAATATGAAATCTGGTGTTTTGACAATTAAATACCAATGTAAGATATAGAATATAACATCACTTTTAAATAGCTCTTTCATATTACTTTCCAGGCAAATTCTGTCATGTTTCTTTAGTTCTGTATCATATTATAAATGGGATTATTTTTTTGCTCAGCACTATCCATATCGTTTATCAAATTTGTTGCATAAATCTGCAGTCCACTTCCTTTTTATTTCTGAGTGGTATTACATTTTATGGATGAGATACAATTTGGTTATCAATTTTACTGTTAACAGATATTTGTGTTGTTTCATTTTTGACTATTATTAAAGCTGAAATCAGCATTCTTATACAAGTTTTGTGGAAGTATATTTTAATTTCTCATGGATAAAAACCAGAAGTGTTATATAACTTTATGATAAAATTTCCTAAATTTTCTTCTAATGGTATTACTATTTACATTCACAACAACAATATATGACAGTTCCAGTTGTTCCATATTTATGAGAACATGAGATAGTATTTTCTAATTTTTGTTTTAATTAGCATTTTCCTGATGAATAATGATATTGAAAAATTCTTGCTATGTTTACTAACGCTTCATATGTTTTATGAAATATTTGTTTCAAGATATTGCCCATTTTAATGTGTTGTTTGTGTTTTATTATGGAGTTGTGGAATTTTTTAAAATAAGTTTTGGATTCAAGAACTTAGTCAAATGTTCATTACATGTATATTTTCTTACAATGGTTTGTATAACAACTTTACTTAAGCTGTTTTTATGAGTAAAAGTTTTGTTCTAATAATATTTTAAAATTTTTGATGAATTCGATTTAATTGCTATTTTCTCATGTTTTTTTTTCTGTATAATGTCTAAGGATTTTTATTATCTTATAAAATATCTTTTATACATTTATGTATAGGCCTCTGATTTATCTTAAATTATTTTTTCTGTATCTTATGAGGTAGTTGCCGAGGTTTATTTTTTATCTGTACAAATATTTATTTGTTTTGACACTATTTACTTCAAATATTTTCATTTATTCATTGAATTATTTTACCTCCAATAAAATCAGTTTGTCATATGAACATGGGTCTATTTGTGAATTGTATTCTGTTCCATTTATGTATTTGCCTATTACTGTACCAATACTGTACTATTTGGATTATGATATCTTTGTAGTACATGTTGAAGTCGGGTAGTTATGACATCCAACTTCGTTGTTCTTTCTCAAGACATTTTTAGTTAACTGACATAACATCAATTTTAGAGTCAGCTTGATGATTTCTATTTTTTTAAGAAGGCTGCCAAAATTGATTAAAATAATGATGAATTTATTGATCAATTTGGTGAGAATTGATATTTTAACAATAGTTAGATTTCCATCAAAGAAAATAGTATAGCTTTCATTTATTTAGGCCTCTTTGATTTCTCTTGACATTATTTTTTAGGTTCCCTTAAGATGATCCTTTTAAGAATTTTTCCAATTAAAGAAATTAGAACTAGTTTAAATTGATATATTTCTAATTTTATATAATTAATATATGGAAATAATTGATTTTCATACTTGATCTTGTATGTTGCTAAATTCACTTATTAGTTCTTGTCTATTTTAATAAAGATTTTGTAAAGTTTTGGTATTAAAAATATCTGCATATACAAAGAGTTTTACTTCTTTTTTCAAATTGTGCTTTTATAAAAATTCTTTTATTTCACGAAGATTCCTAGGACAACATTTAATAGAAATAGTGAGAGTGGACAGTCTTACTCTCTTTGTGATTTCATGAGGAAAGTGTCCAGTATTTTCCCATTAAAATTTGTGCTAGCTATAGTTTGGTTGTTGGCTAGCTATAGGTTTTAGGTCCAGGAAGTCTTTCTTATTTTTGCTTTTCTGTGAGTTTTATCTGAAATGGGATATAAAGATGTTGAATACCTTTTCTTCATTAATTGATATTACCTTAACTTTTTTTGTTTAAAATTTGATATAGTGATTATATTCACTAATTTTCAAAATTTAAGCCAAATGATTTTCCTAGGATAAAATCAATTCAATTATTATATATTTAGTTTTTATATGTTACTAGATTTGATTTGCTTAATTTTATGAAATATTTCTTCAAAATTTTTCATGATTTCCCTTCTTATAATATCTGTTAGATTTGGTGTCAGGGTTATATCAATCTCATAGAAAATTCTGGGATAGATATGTTGTTTCCTTCTCACGTATTTTCTGAAGTATTTTTGTAACATTGATGTTATTTCTTTCCTAAAACAGTTGAGAGGTTTCAGCATTTTAGTGTAGAGTATTTTTCTTGCTGTTTTATGTTTATTTAGCTTATTTTGTTATCCATGGTCTAACATTTGAGTCAAATGTCATTTTTGCATTCATGTATTTGTAGCACTCAAATTCCAGTGGATTATTTTAATACTAGTACAGGAAATTCATTTATTAAATGCCTGCTATGTGTCAGACCTTGTACTATATACTATGCATATACGAACTCATTTAAAACCCTGAGTTAGTCTGCAAGTCATATATCTGCATTTTACTGATGCAGAGGTTCAGAAGCAGATTTATTATGTAACCTAACTACAGTTATACTTTCATTAAGTAAGAAATCCAGACCCCAATCAAGGTTGGTCTCACTGCATGGTCCAGGTTCCTTACACCACACTGTGATTTTAAGGTAACCTATGTGAATAAATATCACAATAGGTTGCTTGATTATTTTCTCTGTTTGTATATTAACTTAGTCCCAGGAATTCAGAAGGAGAGAGGGATTCAATGACTATTTTCAAAGTACTATATTTACCTGGAAGTTCTATAATTAATTTACTAAAACTTAATTAAGGCTTATTTCTTTCTGTTCTCAAATGAAATACCCAGTCCCTTCAAATACCTATTCTGTTAGTTAGTGATTAGACTGATGAGGAAGTTAATCCCTAATTGTCTCCTTACCCATTTGAAGACAGTTATCAGAAAAGCAACATCTCTATCCTGGTATATGAAATAATCAATTATGTAGAGATTTATTATTAAATTTACATTTCCTTGTTTTATTTTCAAAACTTGTCCTTGAAATGTAATATGAAAAATCGTGGGCTCAGACAACAAGAATACTTCATTTCTTCTTTTAGCTTTTTTATATCTTCCTACTGCATAATAGTAGGATTACTTTATATCTAGGTATGTTCCCTTCTGAAAAGCTTGGGTGACTAGCTATCAAAGTATCAGTACTTCTATGTATTGTTTTTTCTCTTTCTACCTTAGGTAATATAATTATGTCACTTGATTTTTTTTCTTTCTAAATGCCATTAAGTTGGACAATAATTTAAGTTATTCAGTGTTGAACTGCACAGAGCATCAACAACTTATATAAAGCGGTAAATGTAAAACAAGTTATTAAAAACCATTAAATATTTAAAAGGTGAAAATGATAAATGTTATTTTCCTAATAATAATGTTCAAGTAATGGCATTCACAATGATGTTTGGAATATAGCACCAAAGAAATAAAATTACTTTTGTTTTATGATGTTCAATAAAACTTCAAATTCTCTATTTCATTAAACCAAGAATTTTTAATAACTGAGAATAAATAGAATTCTTTTATTTTCATCCTGAGACAGAGTTAAGGTTACCAAATTGAGATCATCTTGCAATCTCATTTTATGAGCTGTTTGATAATCCACTTTTAAAAGGTGTCGTTATCATAGAAAGCTAATAAAAGAGGTTAAGTCCACGTCAAGTATTTTTGAAATTTAATTGAATATGATAATTTGAAGCTTATATGGAGTCTCTTTCTATATTTTCTTTTTGAATACTATACCTTTGTATTTCACATCATCACAATAAGAACACATTCATGAGTGTACTATACAGACTTTTTATCAAATAATTGAACATTTTTGGATGCAAGACTTTTACTCCTTTAATTTCTCTACAGCAACTAACACTGTTCTAGATCTTCTGTGTAAGCCAAACAAATATTTATTGACTATGCTCCATACTTCCTTTAACAAAATCCATGTCTTATAATTACTAGAATATTTAAAATGTTTATTTGATTAAAACAACACTTTAGATATCTGTAGATCACTTGGTCAACTTTCATATGCAAATTCTCTATACATCCTTTTGTGGGCTTTTGGAGTTATTGAACCAGCAACAGATAGTATAGGTCTCAGATGAGATAAAATGAGAATTTGCAAGAAGATCATAGAGCAATTTCTAACCTAAGTAGCAACAGTCTTTAGCAAACAATAGCTTGATTAAAGCATCGTTTATCTACCCAATATCCCTTAGAAATAAACACATTTGCATTTTTACACACAACCAAAAGTTACATACCGTTAGTAAAATTCTCACTTTAACCAAATAGTAAGCACTGTAATTATATCAAACCTGAACAAAAATAATCACTTCTTTCATCAAAACGTCTATCAGGATGACAAATAATTAAGTGAGAAATTATGGCAACATGGGATAAATTTAACAATCGGTAAAGTAGCAGGGTTAATAGAGCCTGTAGCAGGACTAACATATTCTGGAATGAAAGATGTGGAGCCTTCCTGCAGCAAATAATATCAAAATATCAAATAGTATTTGAGGACAAATATAAATAAAATAGGTGAAGTGTTTATGTAAGAAATATATGTTCAAGGCATAATGTGATCAAATGTTTGTATGGAAGAAAGAACAAGATGTTGAAGGAAATAAGTGGCTCAAGATGAATTTGTTGTGGGAGTGGTGGTGTGATGAATTGGGAGATTGGGATTGACATGTATTCACTGATGTGTATAAAATGGATGACTAATAAGAACCTGCTGTATAAAAAAAATAAATTAAATTAAAAGAAAAGAAAATCAGCTATACCCCATTATAAAAATAAATTACAAAAAAAAAGAGATGAATTTGTTACAAATTTGCATCATGTATAGGAGTGGGTAGGCGTTTGCCAAAAAATTACCTAGAAAGGAATGTATGGATATATCATGGGAAGTTTATACTGTTGTTGATGTATTTATTAATTATTCTTTGTTGTGGGAATGTCATCTTTCAGAAAATTAGTAATCACATTTTTCACTTTCAATAAGATTGTAGTATGTTTTCCACCATGACTCGATACTCACTGCTTTCACCTTGTACCCTTATACTCTCTTTGTTTTTTCTTTTTAATCTTTTGGTCTTTGTTCACCAGTCTTTTAATAAGTCACACTTCTTTTTGTACTAGCCAATATTACCTTTCATGTTTTCTTGCTGATCCTTTAAAATCACCATGCTTTTTGCATCTGCTTTCTTACATGTGATTTTGCCTCATGATTGATACTTTTCCCTAAGAGAGAAATGAAATAAGAAAAGAAAAAGGAGAAAAACTGGCATAATTATTTTACTTTCATGAACTAGCAATGAGAAGAGATGAGAGTTCAGGGGTGTGGATCGAACCAACATAATTCTTTGTCAAAACACTCAGTGAACAACACAAATTAAATATTTGAAAATCTTTTTCTTTGAGGGAAATGAGGCATGATTGTTAATGGACATAGAGTTATTTTCAGAGTTATGAAATGTTCTAAAATTGTGGCAATAGTTGCATAATTCTGTGAAAATACTAAAAATCATTGAATTAAACGTATTAAAAATACTTTAATGAGTGAATTGTATGGTATGTGAATTACATACCAACAAGGCTTCAAAAAATATTTTTTTAAACTAAAAATTTGAGTAATGTATAAGAAAAATATGATTATAATGAAAGGCATATACTAATCTGCCCATAACTTACTGTTGAAAGCTATATATTAAAAATACTACAAAATTGTGTCCCTACATTCTGCCATCTAGGGAGCATCCAATCTAATTCTTCATCTACTATAATTAGTTCTAACTTATAAAACACCTACTAAAATAAGTAGGTTTCTATGTGATCCATTTAATACACAAAGAACTGTTATAAAATAAAATTGCCAAAAATAATTTTGGTAACACTACAAATGCTAAAAACTTTAAATTTTATTTAAAAATAATTATATATTAATGGAATTTGTTTTCACACATCTTCATAGAACTGAGAAGAACCTTGGTTTCTTGTAGAACTCTGTTAAGGGAACAAACAAATTACCACAGCACTAACCACACAATACTCATTCAGACACTGATAGGGGTATAAATGTTGCAAATAGAACAAAGCTGCTGAGAAAGGAAATAAATTTTTGTTCAATTAATTAGTAAAACACAAATTGTTTTATTGTATAAGCTCAGGTTTTAGCTTTTAATGTTTTATATCTGTAACCTTATGTGTGGAGAAGCTTATTTATAACTTTAACTCATATTTATTTTCTGAATATTTCCCCATAATAATGTATGTTTATGAATTTGACTTGCAGATGTCTATGTGTATAGTTTCTCTATCAGAACAATAGTAACAATATACTAATAACAACAGCATCACACATATAGCATTTACTTTGTGCCAGGCATTATCTCAAATGATTTACATATATTAACTGAATTAATCTTCACAATAAATTGTGATATAAATATTAGCATTGGTGACATTTACATCTAAGGAACTGTGGGACAGAGAAGTTAAATAACTTGCTCAAATATATACAACAGTTAGGGGTTCGTTAAGATGGATTTCAACCCAGACAATTTTATCAAAATCCCATATACTTAAACCCTGTCTTATATTCTCAGTACACATGAAGTAGATTATGTTGAATTTGAAAACTTGAAAAGGAGAGATTGCCATTTCTAACCAATACCCAAATATCCCATCTTGCTATTATTGTCTTTCTTTAGCTTCTTTCCCCTACTGAAATGTCCTCTGCATTTTACATACAAAATCACTACTAAACTAACAAGACTTAGATTGAATTATATTTTTTTAACATCTTTATTGGAGTATAATTGCTTTAAAACGTGGGGTTAGTTACTGCTCTATAACAAAGTGAATCAGCTATACGTATACATATATGCCCATGCCCCCTCCTTCTTGTGTCTCCCTCCCACTGTCCTTATCCCACCCCTCTAGGTGATCACAAAGTACTGAGCTGATTTCCCTGTCCTATGCAGCTGCTTCCCACTAGCTATCTATTTTTATATTTGGTAGTGTATATATGTCCATGCCACTCTCTAACTTCATCCCAGCTTACACTTCCCCCTCCCCATGTCCTCAAGTCCAGTCTCTACATCTACATCTTTATGCCTGTCCTGCCCTTAGGTTCTTCATAACCATTTTTTTCCCCATATATATGTATTAGCATACAGTATTTGTTTTTCTCTTTCTGACTTACTTCACTCTGTATGACAGACTCTAGGTCCATGCACCTTACTACAAATAAGTCAATTTTGTTTCTTTTTATGGCTCAGTAATATTCCATTGTATATGTCTGCCACATCTTCTTTATCCATTCATCTGTCGATGGACACTTAGGTTGCTTCCATGTCCTGGCTCTTGTAAATAGTGCTGCAGTGAACATTGGGGTACATAATTATTTTCAAATTATGGTTTTCTCAGGGTATATGCCCAATAGTGGGATTGCTGGGTTGTATGGTAGTTCTATTTTAGTTTTTTAAGGAACCTCCATACTATTCTCCATAGTGGCTGTATCAATTTACATTTCCACCAACAGTGCAAGAAGGTTCCCTTTTCTCCACATCCTCTCCAGCATTTGTTGTCTGTAGATTTTCTGATGATGCCCATTCTAACTGGTTTGAGGTGATACGTCATTGTAGTTTTGATTTGCATTTCTCTAATAATTAGTGATGTTAAGCATACTTTCATGTATTTGTTGGCAATCTGTATACCTTCTTTGGAGAAATGTCTATTTAGGTCTTCTGCCCATTTTTGGATTGGGTTGTCTGTTTTTCTGATATAAAGCTGCATGAACTTCTTGTATATTTTGGAAATTAATCCTTTATCAGTAGCTTCATTTGCAAATATTTTCTCCCATTCTGAGGGTTGTCTTTTCATCTTGTTTGTGGTTTCCTTTGCTGTGGAAAAGCTTTTAAGTTACATTAGGCCTCATTTATTTATTTTTGTTTTTATTTCCATTTCTCTAGAACATGAGTCAAAAAGGATTTTCCTATGATTTATGTGAAAGAGTGTTCTGTCTATGGTTTCCTCTAAGAGTTTATAGTGTCTGACCTTACATTTTGGTCTTTAATCCATTTTGAGTTCCTTTTTGTGTATGGTGTTAGGGAGTTTTCTAATTTCATTCTTTTACATGTAGCTGTCCAGTTTGCCCAGAACAACTTACTGAATAGGCTTCTTTTCTCCATTGTTTATTCTTGTCTCCTTTATCAAAGATAAAGTGACCATATGTGCATGGGTTTATCTCTGGTCTTTCTATCCTGTTCCATTTATCTATATTTCTGTTTTTGTGCTAGAACCATACTGTCTTGATTACTGTAGCTTTGTAGCATAGTCTGAAGTCTGGAAGCCTGATTCGTCCAGCTTCCTTTTCTCTTTCTCAAGATTGCTTTGATGATTTGGAGTCTTTTGTGTTTCCATACAAATTTTGAAATTTTTTGTTCTAGTTCTGTGAAAAATGCCATTGGTAGTTTGGTAGGGATTATATTTTATCTGTAGATTGCTTTGGGTAATATAGTCATTTTCACAATGTTGATTGTTCCAATCCAAGAATATGGTAAATGTATCCATTTGTTTGTATCATCTTTAATTTCTTTCATCAGTGTCCTATAGATTTCTACATACAGGTCTTTTGTCTCCTTACATAGGTTTATTCCTAGGTATTTTATTCTTTTTGTTGCAATGGTAAATGGGAGTGTTTCCTTAATTTTAATTTATTGATTAGCTCCAGTAGTTTTCTGGTGTCATCTTTAGTATTTTCTCTGTATAGTATCATATCATCTGCATACAGTGACAGTTTTACCTCTTTTTTTTCCCAATTTGGATTCCTTTTATTTCTTTTTCTTCTCTGATTACTGTGGCTAAAATTGCCAAAACTATGTTCAATAATAGTAGTGAGAGTGGGTAACCTTGTCTTGTTCCTGATCCTAGTTGAAATACTTTCAGTTTTCTCACCACTGAGAATGATGTTGGCTGTGGGTTTTTCATATATGGTTTTTATTATGTTGAGGTAAGTACCCTCTATTCCTACTTTCTGGCAGATATGTATCATAAATTGGTGTTGAATTTTGTCAAAAACTTTTTCTTCCTCTTTTGAAATTATCATATGGTTTTTAATCTTTCAGTTGGTTAATATGGTGTATCACATTAATTGATTTGTGTATATTGAAGAATCCTTACATTTCTGGGAGAAACCCCACTTGATCATGGTATATGATCCTTTTAATGTGCTCTTGGATTCTGTTTGCTAGTATTTTGTTGAGGATTTTTGCATCTATGTTCATCAGTGATATTGGCCTGTACTTTTCTTTTTCTGTGACATCTTTGTCTGGTTTTGTATCAAAATGTTTGGTAGAATTCACCTGTGAAGCCATCTGGTCCTGGGCTTTTGTTTGTTGTAATATATTTAATCACAGTTTCAATTTCAGTGCTTGTGATTGGTCTGTTTATATTTTGTATTTCTTCCTCGTTCAGTCTTGGAAGGTTGTGCTTTTCTAAGAATGTGTCCGTTTCTTCCAGGTTGTCCATTTTTTTGGCATATAGTTGCTTGTAGTAATTTCTCATGATCCATTGTATTTCTGCAGTGTCAGTTGTTACTTCTCCTTTTTCATTTCTAAATCTGTTGATTGGAGTCTTCTTCTTTTATTTTTGATGAGCCTGGCTAATGGTTTATCAGTTTTGTTTATCTTCTCAAAGAATCAGCTTTTAGTTTCATTGATATTTGCTATAATTTCATTCATTTCTTATTCATTCATTTCTGATCTGAACTTTATGATTTCTTTCCTTCTGTTAACTTTGAGTTTTTTTGTTCTTCATTCTCTAATTGCTTTAGGTGTATGGTTTGGATGTTTATTTGAGATGTTTCTTCTTTCTTGAGGTAGGATTTTATTTCTATAAACTTCCCCCTTAGAACTGCTTTTGCTGCATCCCACAGGTTTTGGGTTCTCGTGTTTTCATTGTCATTTGTTTCTGGGTATATTTTTTACTTCTTTGATTTCTTCAGTGATCTCTTGGTTATTTAGTATTGTTTAACTTCCATGTCTTTGTATTCTTTACAGTTTATTTTTTTTCCTGGAATTGATATCTAGTCTCGTAGTATTGTGGTCAGAAAAGATACTTGATACAATTTCAATTTTCTTAAATTTACCAAGGCTAGATTTGTGACCCAAGATATTGTTTGTTCTGGAGAGTGTTCCATAAGCACTTGAGAAGAAAGTGTATTCTGTTGTTTGGATGGAGTATCCTATAAATATCAATTAAGACCATCTTGTTTAATGTATCATTTAAAGCTTGTGTTTCCTTATGTATTTTCATTCTGGATGATCTGTCCATTGCTGAAAGTGGGGTGTTAAAATCCCCAACTATTACTGTGTTACTGTCAATTTCCCCTTTTATTGTGGTTAGCATTTGCCTTATGTATTGAGGTGCTCCTACGTTGGGTGCATAAATATTTACAATTGTTTTATCTTCTTCTTGGATTGATCCTTTGATCATTCTGTAGTGTCCTCCTTTGTCTCTTGTAATAGTCTTTATTTTAAAGTCTATTTTGTCTGATATGAGAATTGTTAATCCAGCTTTCTTTTGATTTCCATTTGCATGGAATATCTTTTTCCATCCCCTCACTTTCAGTCTGTATGTGTCCCTAGGTCTGAAGTGGGTCTTTTGTAGACAGCATAAATTCAGGTCTTGTTTTTATATCCATTCAGCCAGCATATGTCTTTTGGTTAGAGCATTTAATCCATTTATATTTAAGGTAATGATTGATATGTATGTTCCTATTACCATTTTCTAATTGTTTTGGGTTTGTTTTTGTAGGTCTTTTCCTTTTCTTGTGGTTCCTGCCTAGAGAAGTTCCCTTAGAATTTATTGTAAAGCTGGTTTGGTGGTGCTGAATTCTCTTAGCTTTTTCTTGTCTGTAAAGATTTTAATTTCTCCATTGAATGTGAATGAGATCCTTGCTGAGTAGAGTAATTTTGGTTGTAGTCTTTTTCCCTTTCATCAATTTAAATATGTCCTGCCACTCCCTTCTGGCTTGCAGAGTTTCTGCTGAAAGGCCAGCTGTTAAGCTTATGAGGATTCCCTTGTTTGTTATTTGTTGCTATTCCCTTGATGTTTTTAATATGTTTTTCTTTGTTTTTAAGTTTTGATAGTTTGATTAATAGGTGTCTTGGCGTGTTTCTCCTTGTATTTATCCTGTAAGGGGTTCTCTGTGCCTACTGGACTTGTAGGGCTCTTTCCTTTCTCATATTAGGAAAGTTTTCAACTCTAGTCTCTTCAACTATTTTCTCAGTCCCTTTTTCTCTTCTTTTTCTGGGACCCCTATAATTCAAATGTTGGTGCATTTAATGTTCTCCCAAAGGTCTCTGAGACTATCCTCAATTCTTTTCATTCTTTTTTCTTTATTCTGACCTGTGGTAGTCATTTCCACTATTTTATCTTCCAGGCCACTTATCCATTCTTCTGCCTCAGTTATTCTGCCATCAATTCCTTCTAGAGATTTTTAAATTTCATTTATTGTGTAGTTTATCATTGTTTCTTTGCTCTTTAGTTCTTCTAGTTCTTTGTTAAATATGTCTTTTATTTTCTCCATTCTATTTCCATGAATTTGGACCATCTTTACTATCATTTCTCTGAATTATTTTTCAGGTTAACTGCCTATTTCCTCTTCATTTGTTTGGCCTTGTGGGTTTTTACTTTGCTGCTTCATTTGCTGCATATTTCTCTGTCTTCTCATTTTGCTTAATTTACTGTGTTTGGGGTTTCCTTTTCACAACTTGCAGGTTTGTAGTTCCCATTGTTTTTAGTGTCTGCCCCCAGTGGGTAAGATTTATTCAGTGGCTTGTGTAGGCTTCCTTGTGTAGGGGACTGGTGCCTGTGTTCTGATGGATGAGGCTGGGTCTTGTCTTTCTAGTGGACAATACCACATCTGGTGTGTGTTTTGAGGTGTCTCTGAGATTATTATATTTTTAGGCAGCCTCTCTGCTAATGGGTGGGGGTGTGTTCCTGTCTTGCTAGTTGTTAGGCATGGGGTGTCCAGCACCAGAGCTTGCTGGTCATTGAGTAGAGCTTTGTCTTAGCATTGAGTTGGAGATCTCTGGGAGAACTCTCGCCAATTGATGTTAAAAGGGGTCAGGAGGTCCCTGGTGGTTCACTGTCCTGAACTCAGCTTGCCCACTTCAGGGGCTCAGGCCTGCCACTTAATCAGAGCACCAAGACCCTGTCAGTCACATAACTCAGAAGAAAAGGGAGAAGAAAAAGAGAGCATGGCGGAGAAGGCGGAAGATGGCGGAAGAGTAAGACGCGGAGATCACCTTCCTCCCCACAGATACACCAGAAATACAACTACACGTGGAACAACTCCTACAGAACACCTACTGAAGGCTGGCAGAAGACCTCAGACCTCCCAAAAGGCAAGAAACTCCCCAGTACCTGGGTAGGGCAAAAGAAAAAACAGAGACAAAAGAATAGGGACGGCACCTGCACCAGTGGGAGGGAGCTGTGAAGGAGGAAAAGTTTCCACACTCTAGGAAGCCCCTTCGCGGGCGGAGACTGCGGGAGGCGGAGGGGGGAGCTTCGAAGCTGCGGAGGAGTGCACAGCAACGGGTGCGGAGGGCAAAGCGGAGAGATTCCCGCACAGAGGATCGGTGCCGACCGGCACTCACCAGCCCGAGAGGCTTGTCTGCTCACCCGCCGGGGCGGGCGGGGCTGCGAGCTGAGGCCGGAGCGCAGGGAGAGGACTGGGGTTGGCGGCTTGAACATAGCCTGAAGGGGTTAGTGCACCACAGCTAGCCGGGAGGGAGTCCGGGGAAAAGCCTGCACCTGCAGAAGAGGCAGGAGACTTTTCCTTCCCTCGTTGTTTCCTGGGGCGTGAGGAGAGGGGTTTAAGAACGCTGCTGCTTAAAGGAACTCCAGAGACGGGCGCGAGCCGCGGCTAAAAGCGCGAACCCCAGAGACGGGCGCGAGCCGCGGCTGAAAGCGCGGACCCCAGAGACGGGCACGAGCCGCGGCTGAAAGCGCGGAATCCAGAGACGGGCGCGAGCCGCGGCTGAAAGCGCGGAATCCAGAGACGGGCGCAAGCCGCGGCTAAAAGCGCGGACCCCAGAGGCGGGCGGGAGACGTTAAGGCTGCTGCTGCCGCCACCGAGGGGCCTGTGTGCGAGCACAGGTCACTCTCCACACCCCTCCTCCGCGGACCCTGTGCAGCCCACCACTGCCGGGTTCCCGGGATCCAGGGACAACTTCCCCGGGAGAGCGCACAGCGCGCCTCAGGCTGGTGCAAAGTCACGCCGGCCTTTGCCACCGCAGGCCCGCCCCGCACTCTGTGCCCCTCCGTCCCCGCCGGCCTGAGTGCGCCAGAGCCCCCAATCAGCGGCTCTTTTAACCCCGTCCTGTCTGAGCAAAAAACAGACGCCCTCCAGCGATCTACACGCAGTGGCAGGGCCAAATCCAAAGCTTAGCCCTGTGAGCGGTGAGAACAAAGAAGAGAAAGGGAAATCTCTCCCAGCAGCCTCAGAAGCAGCGGATTAAAGCTCCACAATCAACTTGATGTACCCTGCATCTGTGGAATACCTGAATAGACAACCAATCATCCCAAATTAAGGAAGTGGACTTTAGGAGCAAGATCTATGATATTTTCCCCTTTCCTCTTTTTGTGAATGTGTATGTGTATGCTTCTGTGTGAGATCTTGTCTGTATAGTCTTGCTTCCACCATTTGTCCTAGGGTTCTATCCGTCCATGTTTTTTTAAAAATTTTTTTTCTTAATAATTAATTTTAATAACCTTATTATACTTTACCTTCATTCTTTCTTTCTTTCTTTCCGTCCTTCCTTCCCTCCTTTAGACAACGAATCATCCCAAATTGAGGAGGTGGTCTCTGACAGCAAGATTTAGGATCTTTCCCCATTTACCTCTTTTAGTGAGGGTGTATGTGTATGCTTCTGTGTAAGATTTTGTCTGTATAGCTTTGCTTCCAACATTTGTCCTAAGGTTCTTTCCGTCCCTTTTTTTTTTTTTCTAAATAAGAAGTTTTTAATTCAATAACTTTATTATACTTTATTTTATTTTTACTGTATCTTCTTTCTTTCTTTTTTCCTTCTTTCCCTCCTTCCTTCCTTCCTCCCTCCCTCCCTCCTTTCTTTCCTTCTTGCCTTCTTTCCTTCTTTGTTTCTATCTTTCTTTCTTCCTTCCTTCCTACCCTCCTTTCCTTCTTTCTTTCCTCATACTTCTACTAATTCCCTCTACTTTTCCTCCCTTTTATCCTGAGCCTGTGGATGAAAAGCTTTTGGTGCTCCAGCCAGGAGGCAGGGCTCTGCCTCTGAGGTAGGACAGCCAACTTCAGGACACTGATCAACAAGAGACCTCCCAGCTCCACATAATATCAAACGGCGAAAATCTCCCAGAGACCTCCATCTTAACACCAGCACCCAGCTTCACTCAACGACCAGCAAGCCACAGTGCTGGAAAACCTATGCCAAACAACTAGCAAAACAGGAACACAACCCCACCCATTAGCAGAGAGGCTGCCTAAAATCATAATAAGGCCACAGACACCCCCAAACACACCACCAGAAGTGAACCTGCCCACTAGAGAGACAAGATGCAGCCTCATCCACCACAACACAGGCACTAGCCCCCTCCACCAGGAAGCCTACACAACCCACTGAACCAACCTTAGCCACTGGAGACAGACATCAAAAACAGGAGGAACTACAAACCTGCAGCCTGCAAAAAGGAGACCCCAAACACAGTAAGATAAGCAAAATGAGAAGACAGAAAAACACACAGCAGATAAAGGAGCAAGATAAAAATGCACCAGACCTAACAAATGAAGAGGAAATAGGCAGTCTACCTGAAAGAGAATTCAGAATAATGATAGTAAGGTTGATCCGAAATCTTGGAGATAGAATGGACAATAGATTGGACAAAATGCAAGAATCAGTTAACAAGGACCTAGAAGAACTAAAGATGAAACAAGCAACGATGAACAACACAATAAATGAAATTAAAAGTACTCTAGATGGGATCAATAGCAGAATAACTGAGGCAGAAGAACGGATAAGTGACCTGGAAGATAAAATAGTGGAAATAACTACTGCAGAGCAGAATAAAGAAAAAAGAATGAAAAGAACTGAGGACAGTCTCAGAGACCTCTGGGACAACATTAAACGCACCAACATTCGAATTATAGGGGTTCCAGAAGAAGAAGAGAAAAAGAAAGGGACTGAGAAAATATTTGAAGAGATTATAGTTGAAAACTTCCCTAATATGGGAAAGGAAATAGTTAATCAAGTCCAGGAAGCACAGAGAGTCCCATACAAGATAAATACAAGGAGAAATACGCCAAGACACATATTAATCAAACTGTCAAAAATTAAATACAAAGAAGGCATATTAAAAGCAGCAAGGGAAAAACAACAAATAACACATAAGGGAATCCCCATAAGGTTAACAGCTGATCTCTCAGCAGAAACCCTACAAGCCAGAAGGGAGTGGCAGGACATACTGAAAGTGATGAAGGAGAAAAACATGCAGCCAAGACCACTCTACCCAGCAAGGATCTCATTCAGATTTGATGGAGAAATTAAAACCTTTACAGACAAGCAAAAGCTGAGAGAGTTCAGCACCACCAAACCAGCTTTACAACAAATGCTAAAGGATCTTCTCTAGGCAAGAAACACAAGAGAAGGAAAAGACCTATAATAACGAACCCAAAACAATTTAGAAAATGGGAATAGGAACATACATATCGATAATTACCTTAAATGTAAATGGACTAAATGCTCCCACCAAAAGACACAGATTAGCTGAATGGATACAAAAACAAGACCCTTATATATGCTGTCTACAAGAGACCCACTTCAGACCTAGAGACACATACAGACTGAAAGTAAGGGGATGGAAAAAGATATTCCATGCAAATGGAAGCCAAAAGAAAGCTGGAGTAGCAATTCTCATATCAGACAAAATAGACTTTAAAATAAGGACTATTAAAAGAGACAAAGAAGGACACTACATAATGATCAAGGGATCGATCCAAGAAGAAGATATAACAATTGTAAATATTTATGCACCCAACATAGGAGCACCTCAATACATAAGGCAAATACTAACAGCCATAAAAGGGGAAATCGACAGTAACACATTCATAGTAGGGGACTTAAACACCCCACTTTCACCCATGGACAGATCATCCAAAATGAAAATAAATAAGGAAACACAAGCTTTAAATGATACATTAAACAAGATGGACTTAATTGATATTTATAGGACACTCCATCCAAAAACAACAGAATACACATTTTTCTCAAGTGCTCATGGAACATTCTCCAGGATAGATCATATCTTAGGTCACAAATCAAGCCTTGGTAAATTTAAGAAAATTGAAATTGTATCAAGTATCTTTTCTGACCACAACGCCATGAGACTAGATATCAATTACAGGAAAAGATCTGTAAAAAATACAAACACATGGAGGCTAAACAATACACTACTTAATAATGAAGAGATCACTGAAGAAATCAAAGAGGAAATCAAAAAATACCTAGAAACAAATGACAATGGAGACACAACGACCCAAAACCTGTGGGATGCAGCAAAAGCAGTTCTAAGGGGGAAGTTTATAGCAATACAAGCCCACCTTAAGAAGCAGGAAACATCTCGAATAAACAACCTAACCTTGCACCTCAAGCAATTAGAGAAAGAAGAACAAAAAAACCCCAAAGCTAGCAGAAGGAAAGAAATCATAAAAATCAGATCAGAAATAAATGAAAAAGAAATGAAGGAAACAATAGCAAAGATCAATAAAACTAAAAGCTGGTTCTTTGAGAAGATAAACAAAATAGATAAACCACTAGCCAGACTCATCAAGAAAAAAAGGGAGAAGACTCAAATCAATAGAATTAGAAATGAAAAAGGAGAGGTAACAACTGACACTGCAGAGATAAAGGAGATCATGAGAGATTACTACAAGCAACTCTATGCCAATAAAATGGACAATCTGGAAGAAATGGACAAATTCTTAGAAATGCACCACCTGCCAAGACTGAATCAGGAAGAAATAGAAAATATGAACAGACCAATCACAAGCACTGAAATTGAAACTGTGATTAAAAATCTTCCAACAAAGAAAAGCCCAGGACCAGATGGCTTCACAGGCGAATTCTATCAAACATTTAGAGAAGAGCTAACACCTATCCTTCTCAAACTCTTCCAAAATATAGCAGAGGGAGGACCACTCCCTAACTCCTTCTACGAGGCCACCATCACCTTGATACCAAAACCAGACAAGGATGTCACAAAGAAAGAAAACTACAGGCCAATATCACTGATGAACATAGATGCAAAAATCCTCAACAAAATACTAGCAAACAGAATCCAACAGCACATTAAAAGGATCATACACCATGATCAAGTGGGGTTTATTCCAGGAATGCAAGGATTCTTCAATATACGCAAATCTATCAATGTGATAAACCATATTAACAAATTGAAGGAGAAAAACCATATGATCATCTCAATAGATGCAGAGAAAGCTTTTGACAAAATTCAACACCCATTTATGATAAAAACCCTGCAGAAAGTAGGCATAGAGGGAACTTTCCTCAACATAATAAAGGCCATATATGACAAGCCCACAGCAAACATCATCCTCAATGGTGAAAAACTGAAAGCATTTCCACTAAGATCAGGAACAAGACAAGGTTGCCCACTCTCACCACTATTATTCAACATTGTTTTGGAAGTTTTAGCCACAGCAATCAGAGAAGAAAGGGAAATAAAAGGAATCCAAATTGGAAAAGAAGAAGTAAAGCTGTCACTGTTTGCAGATGACATGATCCTATACATAGAGAACCCTAAAGATGCTACCAGAAAACTACTAGAGCTAATCAATGAATTTGGTAAAGTGGCAGGATACAAAATTAATGCACAGAAATCTCTGGCATTCCTATATACTAATGATGAAAAATCTGAAAGTGAAATCAAGAAAACACTCCCATTTACCATTGCAACAAAAAGAATAAAATATCTAGGAATAAACCTACCTAAGGAGACAAAAGACCTGTATGCAGAAAATTATAAGACACTGATGAAAGAAATTAAAGATGATATAAATAGATGGAGAGATATACCATGTTCTTGGATTGGAAGAATCAACATTGTGAAAATGACTCTACTACCCAAAGCAATCTATAGATTCAATGCAATCCCTATCAAACTACCACTGGCATTTTTCACAGAACTAGAACAAAAAATTTCACAATTTGTATGGAAATACAAAAGACCCCGAATAGCCAAAGCAATCTTGAGAACGAATGAAGGAACTGGAGGAATCAGGCTCCCTGACTTCAGACTATACTACAAAGCTACAGTCATCAAGACGGTATGGTACTGGCACAAAAACAGAAAGATAGATCAATGGAACAGGATAGAAAGCCCAGAGATAAACCCATGCACATATGGACACTTTATCTTTGATAAAGGTGGCAGTAATGTACAATGGAGAAAGGACAGCCTCTTCAATAAGTGGTGCTGGGAAAACTGGACAGGTACATGTAAAAGTATGAGATTAGATCACTCTCTAACACCATACACAAAAATAAGCTCAAAATGGATTAAAGACCTAAATGTAAGGCCAGAAACTATCAAACTCTTAGAGGAAAACATAGGCAGAACACTCTATGACATAAATCAAAGCAAGATCCTTTCTGACCCACCTCCTAGAGTAATGGAAATAAAAACAAAAATAAACAAATGGGACCTAATGAAACTTCAAAGCTTTTGCACAGCAAAGGAAACCATAAACAATACCAAAAGACAACCCTCAGAATGGGAGAAAATATTTGCAAATGAAGCAACCGACAAAGGATTAATCTCCAAAATTTACAAGCAGCTCATGCAGCTCAATAACAAGAAAACAAACAACCCAATCCAAAAATGGGCAGAAGACCTAAATAGACATTTCTCCAAAGAAGATATACAGACTGCCAACAAACACATGAAAGAATGCTCAACATCATTAATCATGAGAGAAATGCAAATCAAAACTACAATGAGATATCATCTCACACCAGTCAGAATGGCCATCATCAAAAAATCTAGAAACAATAAATGCTGGAGAGGGTGTGGAGAAAAGGGAACACTCTTGCACTGCTGGTGGGAATGTGAATTGGTTCAGCCACTATGGAGAACAGTATGGAGGTTCCTTAAAAAACTACAAATAGAACTACCATATGACACAGCAATCCCACTACTGGGCATATACCCTGAGAAAACCAAAATTCAAAAAGAGTCATGTACCAAAATGTTCATTGCAGCTCTATTTACAATAGCCCGGAGATGGAAACAACCTAAGTGCCCGTCATCGGATGAATGGATAAAGAAGATGTGGCACATATATACAATGGAATATTACTCAGCCATAAAAAGAAACGAAATTGAGCTATTTGTAATGAGGTGGATAGACCTAGAGTCTGTCATACAGAGTGAAGTAAGTCAGAAAGAAAAAGACAAATACCGTATGTTAACACATATATATGGAATTTAAGAAAAAAATGTCATGAAGAACCTAGGGGTAAAGCAGGAATAAAGACGCAGACCTCTTAGAGAACGGACTTGAGGTTATGGGGAGGGGGAAGGGTGAGCTGTGACAGGGCGAGAGAGAGTCATGGGCATATACACAGTAACAAACGCAGTAAGGTAGATAGCTAGTGGGAAGCAGCCGCATGGCACAGGGATATTGGCTCGGTGCTTTGTGACAGCCTGGAGGGGTGGGATGGGGAGGGTGGGAGGGAGGGAGACGCAAGAGGGAAGACATATGGGAACATATGTTTATGTATGACTGATTCACTTTGTTATAAAGCAGAAACTAACACACCATTGTAAAGCAATTATACCCCAATAAAGATGTTAAAAAAAAAAAAAAGAAAAAGAGAGCATGAAAAAAATAATAAAATAGTTATTAAAATAAAAAAATAAAAATATTATTAAAATAAAAAAATAAGAAAGTAATTATAAAAAAAGAAGAGAGCAGCCAATCCAATCCAATAAACAATTCCTCCAATGATAACGAGCACTAGAAACTATACGAAGAAAAACATAAAAATCAGAAACTAGTCAGTCTCAGACAGCAAACCCCAATTCTCTCTGACTCAAAATCCACTGACTCAATTTGGGGATGATTTGTTGTCTCTTCAGGTGTTCCAGAGATGCAGGCTACATCAAGTTGATTGTGGAGATTTAACCCACAACTCCTGAGGCTGCCTGGCAAAATTTCCCATTCTCTTCTTTGTTTGGACAGTTTCTGGGGTTCAGCTTTGGATCTGGCCCCGTTTCTGCATATGGGTCACCTTCTACCATCTGTTCTTCACCCAGATAAGATGGGGTTCAAGGAGTGACTAATTAGGGGGCTCTGGCTCACTCAGGTCAGGGGGAGCGAGGAGTACAGAATGTGGGGTGAGCCTGCGGTGGCAGAGGCCGACATGACGTTGCAACAGCCTGAGGTGCACCGTGAGTCCTCCTTGGGAAGTTGTCCCTGGATCACAGGACCCAGGCAGTGGCAGGCTGCACAGGCTCCCAGGAGAGGACGTGTAGATAGTGACCTGTGCTTGCACACAGGCTTCTTGGTGGCTGCAGCAGCAGCCTTAGCATTTCATGCCCATCTCTGGTGTCCATGCTGATAACTGCAGCTCATGCCTGTCTCTGAAGCTCGTTTAGGTGGTGTTCTGAGTATCCTCTCCTCATGCACCCTGAAACAAAGGTCTCTTGAGTCTTTGGCGGTTCTAGACTTTTTCCTGGATTCCCTCTCAGTTAGCTTTGGTGCAATAACCCCCTTCAGGCTGTGTTCATGCAGCAAACTGCAGTACTCTCCCTGGGATCTGAACTCCAAATCCAAGCCTCAGCTCCCAACCCCCGACTTCCCGGGAGGGTGAGCAGACAAGCCTCTCAGGCTGGTGAGTGCTGGTCGGCACTGATCCTCTGTGCAGGAACCTCTCCGCTATGTCTTCTGCACACCTGTTGCTGTGCTCTCCTCCATAGCTCCAAAGCTTCCCCCCACCCATCCCCCGTTTCCACTGGTGAAAGGGCTTCTTAGTGTGTGGAAACTTTTCCTCCTTCACAGCTCCCTCCCTGAGGTGCAGGTCCCATCCCTATTCTTTTGCCTCTGTTTCTTTTTTCTTTGGCCCTACCCAGGTATATGGGAAGTTACTTGCCTTTTGGGAAGTCTGAGCTCTTCTGCCAGCATGCAGTAAGTGTTCTGTAGGAGTTTTTTCCACATGTACATTTTTTTTTGATGTATTTTTGGGGAGGAAGGTGATCTTCATGTCTTACTCCTCTGCCATCTTGAAGGTCCTCCAAATTATATGTTCTTTATGAAATTAACCAACCTTCCAAAACAATACTCCATCTTCTGGATTTTAAATGTCTTTTCTATTCTGGTAAATGCTGACACATGATCTCATGTTTGAATAAATTTAATTATGTGTGTGTGCATATGTAATAGATTATAAGTTTATTGAAAAGACTTTCATTTTATTCCTCTTTTTGTTTCATAGTATAGTATTCCCCAACCAATAATAATATTGGCCCAATAATATTTTGAATAAAAAAGTGCAATGGTATTTTACAGGACCTTTAAAGAAGACTGCTGTAAATGCATAAGTGCACATACTGATCTGGGAACTAGTCATCTGTAAGATACTTGAATATATTGAATTACAGAAATACAGTTTGTGTGTAGCTTTATTTTGTTCCATGCACACATCTATGTATGATTTAATATTTATTTGTCATTATATTATGGATACACAAGAAAAATTTTATGCCAAACCTCTAGTGTTTTTTATTTAAAGAATTTTTGTGACCAAAATTATAACCTGGTGGTATTCGATGGTGCTGAATGATAAAAAAGTTCAACTGTAGGTCATTTACCAAAAAAGTAAGTAAAATTAAGCTAATTAGATACTATCACTGATCTCCTCAGATTGGTTTGTTCTTACCACAGCATCTTCTTTAGTCCAAAAGGTTATTAAATTTAGATTGATAACAGAGACAAAAATAAATTTAAAAATGACAATGAAATTACATTATAAATAGTAAATTTCTCTTTGAATTTAGAACACTGTTGTCATTTTCAGCCATTCTAGAAGACATGTTAGGACAGCAGACCAAATAAAATTTTCTATTATCATGTCCTATACTCTGACAATTTTTGTTTGACTTTTTCACATGTATTACTGACCCATTAAATTTCATATTGTCTTGATTATCTGGATCCCTTATATTTCTAAAATAGTAACAAGTAATATATTGGCATTGTTAGTAGTACTTAACACTAAATAGATATTTAGAACAGCACCTGCATAATTTCTCTTTGTCTCATTATTTTTCATTCTCCTCACAATGATGCATTTTTAATTTGTTTTTATAATCTACCATATATCTCTCTTTGGTATTGCTATGAGAAAAGGACACTAAATATTTTCCCTTAATCATTAAGATAAAATGGAATTTTAAGAGGTAGAATTATATGAAGCTATAACTATAAATATGACATGGGACTTTTTATTTCCCAGTTCTTAATGTAAATTGAATTTAAAATTATAATAGCTTATAAAATTTGTAGTTTCCCCTCCTGTATAATTGACTATGTAAAAACTCAGAGAATAGAACTATTCAAGATACTGTCATAATATTAAAACAAGACTCAGATACACTAAATACAAGTCTGAACATTTGTGTTAACACTGCTTTGTTGGATTAGCTGGAATAAGAAATATTCTCTTTGTCTCTTATTTAGTATTCTATAAATCAGACAGTCTAGTATCCTGTTGCTATACTATACAATCAATCAGAAATAGAAATGAAAACTTGGTAAAATAGCAGTTATGCAGAGCATTATAGCACAGATAAAAGATGAAAGGAAAGGACTTGAATCAAAATAGCTGAATAGGGGGATGTAGAACTTACCACCTCTCATGAACAGAATAAAATACATCTGCCTGTGGAACAATGCTCACTGAAAATTAACTGGATACTAGCAGACAGACTCTTGTACAACCAAGGCTGTAAGAGAGATCCACACAGAATTGGGTAGGAAGGGAAGAGACTCAGATCTGTGCCCCAGGAAAGGAATCAGAGGAAACGGGAGATTGTATGGGTGGAACCCTTCCTGGGGAGTGAGTGGTTCAGGTTACATCTTGGGGACCCAGGTCTGGGATCCAACAAGGAGAAGATGAGCTCCCTTGACTAGTTGAAGGACTGATGGGACTACTAGGAGAGCTGCAGAAAATCTAGACTCCTCTCATGAGGAGTGCATAATGCTTGCTTACACCCAAAGCAGGGCAGAGAAAGTGACTTGAAACAACATGGGTTTACTGCAACCACCCTAGTGTGTGACCCAGCCTGAACCCAGTGAATGCTGCTGCACTGCTTGCCTCATGTCACAGATCTATAATGAAGCAAATGTTTCCACAACCTAGGAAAAATCTCACCCATTAGGTGCTGAGGCAGCTCAAAACCTAAGCAGCATCTGAGGAGGTACAAGGCAAACATTACTGGTGATTCATTGTACAGGCAACACATCAGAAGCAGTCTGGATCACTGATGGCAGATAGATAACCACAGCCCACCCTCAGACTCTTTCAAAATACCCACATCAGCCACTCTTATTCTAGTACTGTTCCCCTCTGGGGCGAGAGTGACAATACTGGGAAGGGGAAGAGCACACACTTAAGAGAACTGAGCCAGCTCTGAACCAATCCTTAGAGCTTCTGCTTCAGAAACTTGAAACTTAACATGCCCCAAATAGGGCAGTGGCAGCCACTGAGCAAAAGGGAACCCCACCTCATAACTGGCTCTGTCCTAGCCCCTCCATCTCCAGCTCCACACCCAACAAAGATGATAGCTGCCAGCACACACTAAGGAAATATGTAACTAGTGTTCACATCAAATATAGCTCTTCTAGCAGCTACTGAACTCATGCAGACTGTATAGGGATGCTCTCACATAAGGACACCCCTTCAATAATGCACTGGTAAGCATTTCACCTAATTTCATATAGACAGAGAAAGATAAAGAAAATGAGAAGACAGAAGAATTGTCTCAATTGAAAGATCAAGAGAAAACTACTGAAAAAGCAGCTATTTAACAGTAATGAATAATTACCAGTTAAGAATTCAAAGCATTAGTAATAAAAATAATAACTGAATTAAGGAAAATAATAGATGAATATAGTGAGAATTTTAACCAGAAACTAGAAAATATAAAAATGAACCAGTCAGAACTGAAAAATACAATAACTGAAATGAAAACCACACTAGAAAGAATGAACAGAGTATTAGGTGATATAAAAGAACACATCAGTGATCTGGAAGATAGAGTAATGGAAATTAACTAATCAGCACAGCAAAAATAAAGAAATAAATTAAAAAATGAGGACAGCTTTAAAGATATTGTTGGGATAACATCAGACATACCAACATTAGCATTATAGGGATCCCAAAAGAAGATGGAGAGAAGGATATCCAAAATGTATTTGATAAAATTATGGTTGTAAACTTCCCAAACCTGAAGAAGGAAACAGATATCAAGGTATAAACACAAATGGGATGAAACAAGAGGAACCCAAACACACCCACACAAAGATATATCATAATTAAAATGGCAAAAGTTAAATATAAAGAGAGAATTTTAAAGGCAACAAGAGAAAAAAAAAATGAGTCATATGCAAAGAAGCCCATAAGACTTCCAGCTGATTTTTCTACAGAAACTTTTCAGGCCAGAAGTCAATGGCACAATATTTAAAAAACTAAAAAGGAAAAACCTGAAAACTATGACAATTTACTCTGCAAGATTATCATTTAAAGTTGAAGGAGAGAGAAAGAACTTCTCAGACAAAAGCTAAAAGCATTCATCAGTACTAAACCTACTCCAAAAGAAATGTTAAAGGGTCTTCAATAAGTGGCTAAGAAAAGGCTATGGCAAGAAAGTATTTATAGGAAAAGAAAAATCAACTAGTAAACAAATATATATAAAGACAACTATGTATAAATGCTGTGCATCACTCACTTAAACTATGTATAAAGGCTATGCATCACCCACCCACTTTGTACTAGGCTGTGCTAGTACAAAGATTAAGAGACAAAAAAATGTAAAATTAGATATAACTACAATAATAAGTAAAGGTATAAACATGAAGATGTAAAATATGACATCAAAAACACAAAATGGGGTTTCCCTGGTGGCGCAGTGGTTGGGAGTCTGTCTGACGATGCAGGGGACATGGGTTCATGCCTCGGTCTGGGAAGATCCCACATGCCGCGGAGCAGCTGGACCCGTGAGCCATGGCCACTGAGCCTGCACATCTGGAGCCTGTGCTCTGCAATGGGAGAGGCCAAAACAGTGAGAGACCCACGTACCACAAAAGAAAAACAAAAAAAACACACACAAAATGTCAGGGAAGGGGGTAAAAAATGTCGATATTTTAGAATATGTTTGAACTTAAAGGACTACCTGTTTAAAACAAATAGATATAGTTATAAGTCAACATATATAAACCCCATGATAACCACAATCAAAAACCTACCATAGGGCTTCCCTGGTGGCACAGTGGTTGGGAGTCCGCCTGCTGGTGCGGGGGACACGGGTTCATGCCCTGGTCCGGGAGGATCCCATGTGCCACGTAGCGGCTGGGCCCGTGAGCCATGGCTGCTGGGCCTGTGCATCCAGAGCCTGTGCTCCATGGTGGGGGAGGCCACAGCAGTGAAAGGCCCACATACAGAAAAAAAATAAATAAATAAAATTAAAAACCTACCATAGATACACAGAACAAGAAAGAGAAGAACACTAGCATACCACTAAATAAAAGCATCAAACCACAAGAGAAGAAACAAAAAAAAGAAAAAAAGAATAGCAAAAAACTACAAAAAATAAGTAATAAAATGGCAATAGGTATGTAGATTAATAATCACTTTAAATGTCAATGGACTAAATTTTCTGATCAAAAGATATAGGATAGTGCATTGGTTTAAAAAACAAGACCATCTATGTGCTGCTTACAAGAGACCCAATTCAGAACTAAAGACACATGCAGACTGAAAGTGAGGGGATGCAAAAAGTTATTTTATGCAACTATAAATGACAAGAAAACAGGTGTAGTAATACTCATATCAGACAAAATGAAGTCTATAGAAAAACACAAAGAAGGGCATTATAATTTTGTTATATTTTAAATTTTTTTCTCGGAGTATAGTTGCTTTACAATGTTGTGTTAGTTTCTACCATACAAGAATTAGCTATATATATATACATATATCCCCTCTTTTTTGGATTTCCTTCCCATTTAGGTCAGCACAGAGCATTGAGCAGATTTCCCTGTGCTATACAGTATGTTCTCATTATTTATCTATTTTGTACATAGTATCAATAGTGTAGATATGTCAATCTCAATCTCCCAATATATCCCACCTCCCCTTTCCCCCTTGGTATCCATACATTTGTTCTCTACATCTGTGTCTCTATTTCTGCTTTGTAAATAAGATCATCTATATCAATTTTTTTCAGATTCAACATATATGTGTTAATATATGATATTTGTTTTTCTCTTTCTGACTTACTTCACTCTGTATGAGTCTCTAGGTCCATCCATGTCTCTACAAATGACCCAATTTTGTTCCTTTTTATGGCTGAGTAATATTTCATTTTATATATGTAGCACATCTTCTTTACCCATTCCTCTATTGATGGGCATTTAGGTTGTTTCCATGTCCTGGCTATTGTAAATAGTGCTTCAATGAACATTGGGGTGCATGTGTCTTTTTGAATTATGGTTGTCTCAGGGTATATGCCCAGTAGTGGGATTGCTGGGTCACATGGTAGTTCTATTTTTAGTTTTTTTTTAAGGAAGCTCCATCCTGTTCTCCATAGTGGCTGTATCAATTTACATTCCCACCAACAGTGCAAGAGGGTTCCCTTTTCTCCATACCCTCTTCAGCATTTATTGTTTGTAGATTTTGTGATGATGGCCATTCTGACTGGTGTGAAGTAATATCTCATTGTAGTTTTGATTTGTATTTCTCTAATAATTAGTTATGTTGAGCATTTTTTCATGTGTTTGTCGGCCATCTGTATGTCTTCTTTATATTATGATAAAGGGATCAATAAAAGAAGAGAATATTACACTCCTTAACATAAATGAACCCAATACAGGGATAAGTAAATCTATAAAGCAGATATTAACAAACATAGGGAGAAATTGACAATAATATGGTCATAATAGGGGACATTGTCACCCATTTTTATCAATGGGTAGATCATCTAGACAGAAAATCAATAAGGCAACTGTGGTCTTAAATGGCACAACAGACAAGTTGGACTAAATAGATACCTACAGGACATTCCATCAAAAAATAGCAGAATATGCATTCTTTTCAATTGAAAATGGATGTTCTCCAGTACAGATCACATGCTAGGCCACAACACAAGCCTCAACAAGTTTAAGAGGATAGAAATTACATCAAACGTTTTTTTTTCCAACCACAACCATATGCAACTAGAAATCAATTACAGGAAGAAAATCTGGGAAAAGCACAAACATGTGGACACCAAATAACATGCTACTAAAAAATACTAGTGAGTCAATGAAGAAATCAAAGGGAAATTCAGGAAACAACTTGACAAAATACAACTTTCCAAAATCCATGGGACACAGCAAAAGCAGTTCTAAGAGGAAAATTTATAGTGAGAAAGACCTACCTCAAGAAAAAGAAAAATCTCAAATTGAAAACATAACATCATTTAAAGGAATTTGAAAAAGAAGAACAAACAAAGCTCAAAGTCAGCAGACAGAAGGAAATAAAGATCAGAGAGAAAATAAATGAAACGGAGGCCAAAATAAACAATAAAAAGATCAAGGAAACCATGTATTGTCCCTTTGAAAAGATAAAGAAAATTGATAAACCTTTAGTCATGCTCATCAAGAAGAAAAGAGAGAGGACCCAAATCAACAAAAGAAGAAATGAAAGAGGAGAAATAACAACCAGTACCACAGAGATACAAAAAAAATCAGAAGAGAATACTATGAACAGTTGCGTGCTAAAAACTGGACAACCTCGATGAAATGGACAAATTTCTGGAAACATACAGCCTGCCAAGGCTGAATCAGGAAGAAACAGACAATCTGAACAGACCAAACACTAGTAGTGAAATTGAATTTGTAATTAAAAACTTCCATGCAAACAAAAGTCCAGGACTGGACAGCTTCACAGGGGAATTCTACCAAACATATAAAGAGCTAATAGCTATCCTTCTCAAATTATTCCAAAAAATTGAAGAGAATGAAACTGTCCCAAATTAATTCTACTTGGCTCTCTGCCACCATTACCCTGATACCAAAAGCAAAGACACTACCAAAAAAAGAAAAGAAAAGAAAAGAAAAGAAAATTGCAGGCCAATATCTCTGATGGAAATACATGCAAAAAATCCTCAACAAAATATTAACAAATTAAATTCAATAATATATAAAAAAAAATACACCATGATCAGTGGGTTTTATTTGAGGTATGAGAGGATGGTTCAATATTCACAAATCTATCAATATGATAAAGCACATTAACAAAAGGAAGGATAAAAATTACATATCAACTCAAATGGTACAGAAAAAGATTTTGACAAAATTCAACATTCACTCATGATTGAAACTCTCATCAAAGTGGGTATAAGGGTGACATATCTCAAAATAATAAAGGTTTTTATGACAAATCTGTAGCTAACATCATACTCAGCAGTGACAAGCTGAAAGCTTTTCCTTTAAAATCTTAAACGAGCAAGGATGCCCACTCTTGCCATTTCTATTTAACATAGTATTGGAAATACTAGCACAGCAATAAGACAAGAAAAGGAAATAAAAGCCATGCAAATCAGAAGGGAAATATGAAAACTCTCACTATTTGCAGGTGACATGATACTATACATAAAAAACCTAAAGTCTCCACCTAAAATCTATTAGACTAATAAATGAATTCAGTAAAGTTGGAGGATACAAGATTAATATACAGAAATCTTTTGCTTTTCTATTCACTAATAATGAACTATCAGAAAGAGATATTAAAGTAACACTCCCATTTATAACCACATCAAAAAGATTAAATTACCTAATAAATTTAACCAAGGAGAAGAAAGATCTAAACTCTGAAAACTGTAAAACATTGTTGAGGGAATTTTAAAATAATACAAACATATGGAAAAATATCCTGTGTTATTGGATTGGAAGATTTAATACTGTTAAAATATCTATGCTACCCAAAGCAATCTATAGATTTAATGCAATACCTTTCAAAATACCCATGGCATTCTTCAAAAAATTAGAACAAATAATTCTAATGTTTGTATGGAACCACACTAGACTCCAAATTGCCAAAGATATCTTGAGAATAAAGAACAAAGCTGGAGCTTCCCTGGTGGCGCAGTGGTTGAGAGTCCGCCTGTCAATGCAGGGGACACGGGTTCGTGCCCCAATCCGGGAAGATCCCACATGCTGCGGAGCGGCTGGGCCCATGAGCCATGGCCGCTGAGCCTGCGCGTCCGGAGCCTGTGCTCCACAATGGGAGAGGCCACAACAGTGAGAGGCCCGTGCACCAAAAATAAATAAATAAATAAATAAATAAAAAATTGAAGAAGTTTCACAATAATGCCTACTTCTTTAATTAGCTAGACTCCCTGAGTCTCTTCCTATTAACCAGTACGAGACAGTCACTATCAAATTAATATAGCTTGGGTTTTCTATTCCAGACTCATGTGAACATGTTTCATTATCAATTGCTTAGGTTAACACGCTTAGCCATACTAATTACATATTAATAGTCGATGCCTCCCTGGAACTAGCTATCTTGATTAGACTGGATGCTTTTCTAATATTGTTATAGATTTCTATTCATAGACTAGCATATATCCTTGGCTCCTTAAATTCATGGAGTCACTTGCAAAACACAGAGATGCTCTGAATCACAGAAAAATGACATTTTATTAATTTCAGTGTTTATCATATCATGAATGTTTCTCAAATTTGACTCAGAGAAGGAAAAGTATCAAAGACTTTACAGTTTTCAATACTATTATATATTCTCTAGCCTCCTTTAATTGTTCTCCTACATTTCCATGGACAGTCTACATCTGCATGTTTGTCTTACCCAAAGGAACACTCAATAAAATTTATATTTGGTGTGAAAATTAGTGGGAGATTAGGGACTAGTGTATGTATATAGCAAGACTATTCTAAAGAAAATACTCATCACAAAAACTGGATCAAAAGGAAAGAAATTATAAGTATAGAATAATTTTGCTCAGGAGAAGAATTGATGGAGGGAAGGACAGGAAATATTTAAAAGTTTTCCATACACCTGAGTTTATTCTAGCCCTGTTTTGAAAATAGATATCTTGATTTTCATCAATAAAATTGAGCAGGGCTCAATAAATGATTTTAATATTATACCAAGTTTCTGCAGCATTAAATCCCTGAAACCTTAAGTGTCACTTTTATTGTCTGAAAATTAGTATTAATTACACTGTAACTTTCACTCTCAGAGAATACTCGTGGATCTTAATGACTCTTCTCATGGACTAAGTACAGTTATCTCCCAGTATTTCATCCAAAGTGATTCATAATTATTCTAGGTTTGTCTTTGATGATCACTTCAATGTACTCTTAATTACATGAGTATTTTTGTTTTCCTGAAATTCCTCCACAAAAGTGATAAGAAACTGCTTACTTTTTAAGTGCAAAGCCACCATGGTTTGAGTAAAGGACATTTTTTCCTTTGGGTATTAACCTAATCATAATGAAAAAGAAATGTTTCCTGCTTTATATGCAATAGCACTTTGAGGTAGGCTTTTACCAAGCAGATGACAAGTAATTCTAGGTCTTTTACCCATAAACTTTGATCTGTCTTGCAACTTGTTATTATATATATAAACCACATTATCTTTCCCTACAGTTTAGAAGTTGACACGCATTTACAGATAGTCCTGTACCCAATATTCATTAGGGTTCTTCGTTCAAGGCGCTGTGCTATGAATTCAATGATGAATAATGTGTGTGTCTCCATTTTGGGGATACTGTCTGCCCAATTATATGCACTTTTCTCAAAGTTTCTCAATGCCAGTTTAACATTTTTGACTCTGCAAAAGCTTAGTACAACATGAAAATATGTATTACATTGTTCAATTTCTTGTGCAGGTTAAATATACTGTTAGTAAATAAAAGCAATTGAAACTTCTTCTAAATAATCATGTTTTGATTTATTATTTTTTCTTTTATATTGTTATCTATAAAATTGCTTTTATCTTATACTTCATTTCCTGCTTAATTGAGTTAGGAAGAAATATTTTTTAAATGTTTGCATTTTAATTATATCTCAACAAAATAAATCAAAGGGATTAATTCTCATTGTTTGTATTGATTAAAGCTCCCCACATGATTGCTTCAACCTGTCCACTTGACAAATTTATATACGGATAATTATATCATTAATATTATGATTAATATTAATTAAATTTAATAATCATTAATATTATGATTATAAATATATATATTATATTCAACATAGTATATAGTTAATGTGTATATATAATGTGTATATATATACTCCATACATAAAATAGATAGATAGATTTGCCAGAGTATTGTCAGAAAGTTCCTTCCTGCTGATTTGTTTATTTATATTTCAAGTGACTACTTGGTTAGAGGCTACCTGCAATGCATGGTTGCCACTCAATACCGTCTTCTTCAAATATTTTATTTAAAGTATATTATATTTCAGAATCAGTAACAAATTAAAATAGAAAGTAATATATGTTTTACACTGTTAAAGTTTTTAAAATATGACTTCTGACAAATAGTAACATATATATGATGTTACATAAACTTAAGTCTGTGCTAATTACATTCCCAAAAGGAAAGAAAAATAACACTTTGGTAAAAGATGTGATTTTGGAAATTCACTTCTATTAAGGGTCAACTCTAGTTAAAAAGGAACTCAAGGGCTTCCCTGGTGGCGCAGTGGTTGAGAGTTTGCCTACCGATGCAGGGGACATGGGTTCGTGCCCCGGTCCGGGAAGATCTCACATGCTGCGGAGCAGCTGGGCCCGTGAGCCATGGCCGCGGAGCCTGTGCTCTGCAACAGGAGAGGCCACAACCGTGAGAGGCCTGCGTACAGCAAAAAAAAATGTGAGGGACATGTGACATTTATGAAGTTCTGACCTTCCACATTCTGGAAGAAAATCATTAAGAAACAGATGTCCTTAATAGTTTAAGTGAGTTTTTATTAAATTAATACAGACAAGTCATTGACTGCACAGAGCTAAAGCTTTTATGTGAAAAGGTAAATATATGCAATATTTTTTTCTTCTAGTGTCCAACATGTATTGCTTAGAGATTGAGTAAAGGTTCTTTCATTTCTTACATTATCTTAACTGGTTTCCATTCCCTGTTGACGATTTCTTTTGAAATGAAGGTTATAGCTGCAGGCCACTGCAGCCTTTCCAAACATCGTGTACTAGATGTTAAAACCACTTTGTTTCAGATGCTTAATCAGAGCAGTGGTTCAATATTCTGAAGTTGTTGATGTTGTTTTTTCAATTTCATAAACATCAAATTGACAAGCCCTGTTTGATATTTTCAGTTCTTCCATTTGTTTTCTTCTCTACTATGCTCTAATAAATTATACTTTCCTGAAAACACTCCCATTTACCATTGCAACAAAAAGAATAAAATATCTAGGAATAAACCTACCTAAGGAGACAAAAGACCTGTATGCAGAAAATTATAAGACACTGACGAAAGAAATTAAGGATGATACAAATAGATGGAGAGATATACCATGTTTTTGGATTGGAAGAATCAACATTGTGAAAATGACTCTATTACCCAAAGCAATCTATAGATTCAATGCAATCTCTATCAAACTATCACTGGCATTTTTCACAGAACTAGAACAAAAAATTTCGCAATTTGTATGGAAACACAAAAGACCCCGAATAGCCAAAGCAATCTTAAGAATGAAAAGAGGAACTGGAGGAATCAGGCTCCTTGACTTCAGACTATACTACAAAGCTACAGTAATCAAGACAGTATGGTACTGGCACAAAAACAGAAAGATAGATCAATGGAACAGGATCAAAAGCCCAGAGATATATCCACGCACATATGGACACCTTATCTTTGATAAAGGTGGCAGGAATGTACAGTGGAGAAAGGACAGCCTCTTCAATAAATGGTGCTGGGAAAACTGGACAGGTACATGTAAAAGTATGAGATTAGATCACTCCCTAACACCATACACAAAAATAAGCTAAAAATGGATTAAAGACCTAAATGTAAGGCCAGAAACTATCAAACTCTTAGAGGAAAACATAGGCAGAACTCTATGACATAAATCACAGCAAGATCCTTTCTGACCCACCTCCTAGAGTAATGGAAATAAAAACAAAAATAAACAAATGGGACCTAATGAAACTTCAAAGCTTTTGCACAGCAAAGGAAACCATAAAGAAGACCAAAAGACAACCCTCAGAATGGGAGAAATTATTTGCAAATGAAGCAACCAACAAAGGATTAATCTCCAAAATTGACAAGCAGCTCATGCAGCTCAATAACTAAAAAACAAACAACCCAATCCAAAAATGGGCTGAAGACCTAAATAGACATTTCTCCAAAGAAGATATACAGACTGCCAACAAACACATGAAAGAATGCTCAACATCATTAACCATTAGAGAAACGCAAATCAAAACTACAATGAGATATCATCTCACACCAGTCAGAATGGCCATCATCAAAAAATCTAGAAAAAATAAATGCTGGAGAGGGTGTGGAGAAAAGGGAACACTCTTGCACTGCTGGTGGGAATGTTAATTGGTTCAGCCACTATGGAGAACAGTATTGAGGTTCCTTAAAAAACTACAAATAGAACTACCATATGACACAGCAATCCCACTACTGGGCATATACCCTGAGAAAACCAAAATTCAAAAAGAGTCATGTACCAAAATGTTCATTGCAGCTCTATTTACAATAGCCTGGAGATGGAAACAACCTAAGTGCCCGTCATCGGATGAATGGATAACGAAGATGTGGCACATATATACAATGGAATATTACTCAGCCACAAAAAGAAACGAAATTGAGCTATTTGTAATGAGGTGGATAGACCTAGAGTCTGTCATACAGAGTGAAGTAAGTCAGAAAGAGTAAGACAATTACCATATGCTAACACATACATATGGAATTTAAGAAAAAAAAATGTCATGAAGAACCTAGGGGTAAGGCAGGAATAAAGACGCAGACCTACTAGAGAACGGACTTGAGGTTATGCGGAGGGGGAAGGGTGAGCTGTGACAGGGCGAGAGAGAGTCATGGACATATACACACTAACAAACGTAGTAAGGTAGATAGCTAGTGGGAAGCAGCCGCATGGCACAGGGATATTGGCTCGGTGCTTTGTGACAGCCTGGAAGGGTGGGATAAGGAGGGTGGGAGGGAGGGAGACGCAAGAGGGAAGACATATGGGAACATATGTATATGTATAACTGATTCACTTTGTTATAAAGCAGAAACTAACACACCATTGTAAAGCAATTATACCCCAAAAAAGATGTTAAAAAAAAATTATACTTTCCTACAATAGGTATCACCATTAATACACAAAGTGTTTATTTCAGTGCTCATCTTCCTAATAATCTTTTCCTTTGGGGTTTATAATGCTTATAAAATTAAAAAAAAATTAACTTTAGCTAAACAGTTACTAAAATTATTTGTTCTAAAATTAAAATAAAATGGTGCCTGATCTATTGATTACATACACATACATGCAGACACATTTTTCAAAAATCCTTTTAAAAATACTTTTTGCACCAATAAGCAAGATTCGTTTAAACTAATTTGAATTCTCTATATATAAATGTGCTTAGAAAAAAATGACAGAAGCGATTAAAGGCATTCTTGTTACAAATGTTCCATCTCCTGAGATCTGTAAATTAAACTCTAAACAAAAGATATGAGTCAATAAGACAGTGAAAAACATACTGCATGATGATGTGACAGCTGCTATATACTGAACTGAGAAATGAAGGTGTAGAAAGTTTGACTCTAGATAATATTTACATTTAACTTACAAAGAATCTGCAATAAACATTAATTTTGACTATTTTGCATGAAAAGCTGAAAATTATGGAAATGAAATGGAAGAGATTTTAGAAGGACTCTGGTCCTCAAATAATGTCCAATGCTTTGGGATTTCAAGGCAATCACATTTATTTTGGAATTTTTCAAAGTAAACTTTCTATCACCTGTCTATCACAGAAGAATAAATCTATCTGTATGTCTCACCAGAACCTTCATATTTCATTGTACATACAATTTGTTTTATAATAAAGAAAAACATAGGCATGATCAGTAATTTTACGATTTCAAATAAAGACTGCAAGCCCTGCATTTGTTCCTTTGAGAAATCTAGTACATACTAGGGAATTAAATTCCGTATTTTTAAACATAAAATACTTCAAAATGTGCCCATGCAATTGTATAGATCACTGAATTTTCACAAACTTTACACCTATGTAACCTCTATATATAAAAAATAGACATTACTAACACCACAGAAGCCCTTTCTTGCTTCTTTCTAGACAATAACCTACACCTTTAAAGTTTATATTGACTTCTAACTTCTAATAAATAAATGTTTAATCTCCTGTTTTTACACTTTTTATGAATTCAATCGTATATCATGTGCTCTTTCATGTCTGCCTTTACTTACTCGATTTTACCTCTGTGATCATTTATTCTAATCTCAGCAGAGCATTGCATTACATGTTATAGTTCACTTATCTTTTCAATGTTCATGGATAAATGTTTAGTTTCAGTTTGGACCTATGACAAATAATGAACCCATAAACATTCTCATATGGATCTTTTCATGAACAGGGGCATAAATTTCTGTTGACTCTATACCTAGAAGTGGAATTACTAGGTCATAGTGTTATAGGTAAAACTGACTGGACTAGCTAGGTCTCCATTACCTTACGCTTCACTTGCACATCCTCTTTCCATGTAGTTTTTTTTTTCTTTCTTTCATTAATGATTCGTTTGCACCTAATTGCTTAAAGTAACACACTTGTTAGAGTTATATTAGGCAATTGGTGATTTTCCTCTTTGAAACACTTGCTCACACTCCTCTTGTTTGTAAGCATTCATTCCAGAAGAGGAGGTCACAGTATGATAACTCCATTGACCAGCAGAGCCCATCTCAGGACCTCCTGATGCCAACTTGACGGCTTTGAAATGTTCCATGAGAAGAGAAGAATGCAGACCTCACACCTGCCCTTATCCTTATCAAGAACCCTGTTTTGAGCTAACACTATAAGTTTTACTCACTGAACCCTTTCGGGGAGGACACAGTTTTGAGAGCACTAGCCTGCTGTGGTCTCCTTTGCTTGCTAAAAAAATAAAGCTACTTTTTTCTTCTTCACCCAAAACTGTCTCCGTGATTTTGATTTAGTGCCGGTGTACAGAGACTGAGATTTCGGTAGCAATAGGTTTTGTATTTAGTCAGATTAGGTAAAAACTGCCGAACAGCCTTTCCAAGTTGGTTTATCAATTATATCCCACTGGCAGCGTGTGATTGCTTTTGTTGCTCCACATTCTAAAATGCACTTTACTCTTCATCTATCTGCCTATCTATCTATCACCTATCAATATTTATATCTATTTCTATATTTTATCTATAATCTCCATTCTGTGCTATATGTTGTGGTATCACATTGTGTTTTTGTTGTTGTTATTCTTATTCTTCTTAATTTTGCTGATAACTAAAGAGACGGAATCATTACATATATTTATTGGCCTCTTTGACATTCTATTTGGGAAAATGCATTTTCAACTATCTTGCCCATTTTTCATTGGATTGTTTGCCATTTTGTTTTGGTTTTTGAAAATTGATTTATTTTCTGAATTTTTATATCATATACGTGTATTAGAAGTACTACCTCTCACTCTGTGACCTACTTTTTGAATATCATGATGTTTTTAAAACAGAGGTTATTAATTTTAATATAATCAACTACATATTTTATTTTCATGATTTTGACTCCTTTATAAAAGGAAGCTACTTTAAGTCAGGAAGATGTCTATATTTTCTTCTGGAAACTTCATAATGTTACCATTTGAATTTGTATCTACAATTCATCAGGAATTTACTTTTGTATATAATGTTTGGTAGAAATCCAGATTTATCTTTTTTTTCCCATATAGACATCAAATTGGAATGATCATTTCTCTAATTTACTCCAGGGTCACATTCCTATAAATTACATGAATGGGTGAGTTTTTTTCTGGACTCTGTTCTATCTATTGGTCTAATTGTCAATTCTTGTGTCAATACCACAGTTCCTTGAGTGATACAGTGCTATATTTAGATCTTGATCATTGTGTAGAGCTTCAGTTTTGTTCTCCTTAGTGTAGGTTTTTATTTTTTTTCCTTTTTTCTTTTTAAAGCAATTGTTTGTCCCAAAATACTGTGCAGATCTGCAGGAAATAAACATTTAAAATCTGAGATCATCACCACCCCTAAGGCAGCTGGACTTTATGGTCAAAAGAACACAGTTTGGAAAATACTGGTAGAGAAACTTAAACGGATGGTGAAAAGTCTTTTCATGTCCTGGAGAAAGTTGTATACTTTTAAATATACACTTGGCAGTGTTAAATTATTTCATTGTACTACAACACTGGAAAGTACTAGGGCTGGGATAATGGTGGTAATTGAACAGATGGACTTTTTTCCTCAGTATCAGCACAGTAGATTCACAACAAACTGTGAAGAGTTCTCGAAGCCAGAGAAATACAGCTGTCAAGCAATAATCTAACTGCATGCATTGTCTGACAGCGGAACTCGCAGTAGCATTTCACTAAGATATCAGTCAATGAGGGGTTGTAAAATGGAAACATATTAGTATTTCAGTGATTTAGCTCCTACTGCCTTGAATAATTTTTCGACAATTGAATATAAATATACACACAATAAAAACACATTCAAACATACACTTTCCATTTCCCTATCCTCATCGCACATGCACACATGTGTGCAAGCACACACACACATACACTTACACACATTGCTTAGGGTGGTACCTTTCAGAAAATTATGAGGCATATAAAAGTTGAGGTAGGGCTTCCCTGGTGGCGCAGTGGTTGAGAGTCCGCCTGCCGATGCAGGGGACACGGATTCTTGCCCCGGTCCGGGAAGATCCCACATGCCGTGGAGCGGCTAGGTCCGTGAGCCGTGGCAGCTGAGCCTGCGCGTCCGGAGCCTGTGCTCCGCAACGGGAGAGGCCACAACAGTGAGAGGCCCGCGTACCTCCAAAAAAAAAAAAAAGTTGAGGTATATCCTGGGACTTCCCCAGCGGTCCAGTGGTTAGGACTTCGCCATTTGGTGCCAGGGGTGCAGGTTTGATCCCTGGTCGGGGAGCTGGGATCCCACAAGCCTCGCTGCCAGGAGACCAAGACATGAAACAGAAGCAATGTTGTGACAGGTTCAATAAAGACTTTAAAAATGGTCCACATCAAAAAAATCTTTAAAAGAAAAAAAAGTTGAGGCATATCCTAACGGGACCGATTTTTCCTAAATTGTGGGATACGATACATTGCTTATTATTTTTCCTTAAGGCTAAATCCTTAAAAATGAAATTTCTTCTGAGAGCAAAACCTCTGAAACAATAATCACTTCCAGTAATGGAAAAAAAGCAAGCAAACTGCCTCCTAATTGAGATTATTTCCTAATGAAAGACTCAGATATCAACTATAAAATTGATCTTCAATTTGGCTATGGATATGTTTAAAAAACAATCTTTAAATATATATATATATTCTTCAGAGTTACAGAGCTCTGAATTTTCCAGTAGTTATATTTTACTTTCTCTGCTTTATTGTACTAAAAAGATCTTCCAAAATTATTATTGTTTTTAGAGCAGGCATTCTTGACTTAATAGTTTAATTATCATTATTTACTATAATATAGCTTTTTAAAAAGATATAAACTTGATAATATTAGTCAGTTTCCTTAATTTCCATGTTAGATGCACATTTTAGAATATTTTCTTTTAAATTTGGAAAAGATTTTGGATATACTGGATATATCAATACCTCATTTATATCAGTGGGAATTTTAATTTGCTTATTTGTACTAATAGAGTTCCTTCTATTTATCCAGAGTTTCTTTAATAGAACTGACCATATTCTTCTATCACTTTTGTTCTGGAGACATTTAAATAATATTCTCTTTAATGTTTTTATATCTACATCCATGTAGGAATTTTGTCTATTTTGGGAACTGTTAAGTCTATATGTGGTATTGATCCTTTGTTCAGTGTTATACCTTTGACAATAAATTTGACTAATTTTCTATATTCGTTAAGTAGTTGTATACCTATATATGGTAGGAATTTTTTGTTTGATAATTGGCATAGTTTATCTGAAAATTTATTTGGAAACTGGGCTTTGGATACTTTCTACATTAAAATATATATATATATATATATATATATATATGTATATATTATGGCTTTTTTTCAATGCAGGATTTCTACATTTAGTTGGCAAACAATATTGTTAAAGAAAATTATCATTTAAATTTTCTCATTTTGGTGTTAGATATATAACAATTTAAAATATTTTAATATAATTTCTTCAATATGTTAAATGTTTAATAAAATGTACAGTAGCAATTTGCTTTGCTTGTCTTTCTTGTAGATTTTAGAATAAACTTATTTATTTTTTAAAAATGTATTTATGGGATTCTGTTTGAATTTATATATGAATTTGAGGAGAATTGACATCGATTAATATTGTCTTCCAAACCATGAAAATAGTATATCTATACATTTATTTAGGTTTATGATCTCTTTCATCATTATTTTATAATTTTCAGGAACAGATCTTACACATACTTTGTTGGATTTTTACGTAAGTATAATTTATCACAATCCCTCTATTTTTTTCTTTCCTGATCTCCTAAATAAAAGCTAAGTGTCTGCACTCCCCAAACTTTACATCTCTTTTCTTTGCTTTTTCTCCTAAATTCTTACTATTACCTAACATTGTGTGCGTGCATAATATTATTTTCTATCTTTTTCTCCCATTTATATGTAAAATTCTCTTGAACCAAGATTTTTGTTTGTTTGGTTGGTTTGGTTTGTTTTTCTTAACAGTATATAGGAGATTGCCAGATAGCTAGTAGTTGCTTAATAGATAGATATTTGTTGAATAAAATAATAGCTGAGAAAAAGGCAAGAAAAAGCAAAAGTGTGCAAAACTTATTCATAAGGTTGGCAAAAAATAATGAGAAGAGATTTTTGTATATCTTAGAGTTCAGAGTTTGACATCAGAATATAAAAATAACACTGTGGCATATGTGTCAGAGTCTTCATTTTGACCAATATATTTTATTTACACTTGTAATGCAGCAATGTTTGGAACAAGTGTGAACTGTTTATATATGCATGGCCCACCAGTGCTATATTTGGAAACATGGAAATGTATGAATGGTCATTCATGCTCAAATACAATAATGAGAGATATTAAAGAGTCAGCTCAAATTTGGCTGAATATGCAGTATATTTTAGAACACACAAAGTCAGAAAAAATAAATTTAGAATAATGTCTAATGTCTTTAAAAGAACATACCTTAGAAGTTTGCTGTTTTTTTTTTTTCTACAAAGACTACATACTCATCCAAGTAATTGACTTTGCTCTGGGTAAATTTACTTGGCAAAATTATTCAGAAATTATTTTAAGAATCATAGATTTCACTGTTTGAAGGAATATTGAATGATGACTATTTCACACACCTTTTAGTCCTATCAAACTTTCTGATAAAATAAGAATCCAATTTATTATAATAATTAATACTTACACTGCAGGTATTTTAAACTCTGTTCTAAATTCCTTTATGTATTCATTATTGATAATCTGTCACAATTTTCTTATAACACAGGAATGATCATTGTTATCACTTTTTAGATGAGTACTGCTGTGCATGGCAAAATTTATTTCTCAGTGAGTCATAAAACACCCAGTTCACAATAGACAATTCAGGTTGCATGGTAATTTGGTGGTCCATGGCTAAGCATTGTCTCTACTAAGGCCCAGTAGGAAACCAAGAGCTGTTTCTCAAAAAAAGAATGGAGGTCTGTGGAGTATCTGAAGGCTTTGCTATTGAAATCCTAAGGACCTGCAGTGAGATTCACCTATAGAGGCCTATCAAAAGCTACAAACAGCATTTCTATCTGCCACTGACACTTCAAGCACCATTGAGTCTGCTGGCTCACATGACCCAAATGGCAGAGCAGTTTGCATGACAGTCTGGACCTGTTGTAGAGCCTTCTCTTGCTCTGGACTCCACTTAAAACTACCAACTTTTCAGGTCCCTTTGTAAATGGGCCAGAGCAACACACTCTGAGGAATATGTTGCCTCCAAAACCCAAAGAGGACCAATAGGCATGGGCCTCCATTTTGATTATAGAGGATCAAGATGCAATTACTTATCCTCCACCTTTGAAGGGTTATCTCCACTTACCCTAAATCACTGAACCTCTAGAAATTTTACTAAGGTAGAAGCCCCTTGAAATGTTTTTGAAGTATTTTCTACCCTCTGACTATGAATATCTTAGCAATAAGTGTAGATTAGTTGCTAATTCTTTTTTTTTTTTTTTTTTTTTTTTTTGCAGTATGCGGGCTTCTCACTGTAGTGGCCTCTCCCGTTGTGGAGCACAGGCTCAGGACACGCAGGCTCAGCGGCCATGGTTCATGGGCCCAGCCGCTTCACAGTAGGTGGGATCTTCCCAGACTGGGGCACGAACCCGAGTCCCCTGCATCGGCAGGCGGACTCTCAACCACTGCACCACCAGGGAAGCCCTAGTTGCTACTTCTTGCTCACTAGGTCAACTCAGCATGATATTATCAATGTAACAGACCAGTGTGATATCTCGTAGAAGGGAAAAGGAATCAAGAGTCCTGCAACCTAATTTATGACATACTAGCTAGAGGGCTAGTATACCCCTGAGGAAGGAGAGTGAAGGTGTATTGCTCACATTACCAGCTGAAAGGAAACAGCTCATGGTGGTCTTTTTTTAACATGGATAGATTTCAAAAAAGCATCTGCAAGATCAATACAAGAGGATCTGTTAATTGGGTCAGGTAATGAAAACACATCTGGTAACAGATGAAAACACAACTGAAGTCATCACCTAGATAAATTTACAATAATACAATATTGTTCTCCAATATTCATCTGTCTTCCACACGGGACAAATAAACCAGTTGAATGGAGATGCCATAGAATCACCACCCCTTCAAATTCTTCTTGGTGGTACTAATCTCTGCAATCTCTCAAGGAATGCAGTGTTGCATTTTGTTGACTATTTTCCTAGGTTGAGGCAGTTCTGGTAGCTTCCACCTGGACTTCCTCAGCATAATATCTTCCATCCTAGAGGTCAGGAAACCAATATGGGGACTGTGCTAGCTGCTCAATATGTCTCTTACAATTATACATTCCTTGACTGGGGAAATAGCCACAGAATAAGTCCAGGGATCCACTGAACTCACTCTGAGATGGATCTGAACTAAAACATCATTGATCACATGACCGACATAAACTCTTACTCTTACTGGTAGACCACGGTGGCATCTGGGGTCTCCAAGAATTACTGTTGGTTCAAATCAGTGTCCAATAGTCCCCAAGAGGTCTGATCATTTCCTCTTCCCCAGTGCACAGATACCCTGGTAATAGATCATAAGTCACTCTGGAGAAGACTGTGAGAAAGATTAAAAGCATAAATTTTGGTTGTGTACAGAAGTCCTCCCCTTCATTCAAGGGAATTAAGACTGAGTATTGACTCAGGGGTCATGACTCTGTTTTTATGATTCAACTTACACTTTTGTTCACTAGGCTGCAAAATTTTTGCTTATACAGATCAAGTAAGAATTTGGTAGGATTTCTATCAATGTCACTTCCAGGAACACCATAATAAAGTAGCCAATGACAAAGGTCTATGAAAGTCGGACTATTCTGATTGCTGCTTTGACTCTGCTGTCCATTAGTGTAACCATGACCAAGTTGCCTTTGGGGTTGAGTGCCACCACTTGACCCCTGTGACTTCAGGGGTTTATTTGCTCCCATTATATTTAGGTTTCCCAATTCAATGTCTACAGTTCTCCCTCTAAGATCTGGTCTACAGAGAAAAGTGATCACAGAGTACTTCAAAGATGCTGGGGCTCCCTTCACAAATTTATTCTTACACTTTTTTTGAGAAATGTGCCTTCTGGACCTTCCCATGGTAATTACATTTAAATGACAAATCCACTCTAACATTCCAACCCTCCTGAGACTTTGCATTCAGATCTTTACATTAAACCAAGGCAAGTCTGGCATTTCTACGTCACTCACCATGAGTCACACTCTGGTTCATGTTTTAGTCAAGCAGCTAACCAAACTCTTAGAGCCCTTTCTAACTCTTTAACAGTTAGAACATTAAATGTAGAATCTCTGCTCAGTGAGCCCATATCAATAAATTCAGCCTCATTCACCTTTATACTCCTCCCACAATTATTCTACACCCTTACTGTCTATTCCCACACATATTCCCCAGATTTCTGTCTATATAAATTAGAAACAACTATTTTGGGGGAGTGTCGTGCATGTCCCCATGGGTCACACTTTTTACCTTACCTTTAGGGATCTGTTTGGACTTGAGCCTACTTACACATCTAGAAACAATGAGGGGTGGTGGAGTGGGTCCTGGAGAGAATCAGAATTGTCATTCAAGGCAATTACTCCATGGGAGACCATTAAAGTTTCTTCAGGCAATGAAAGATTAATCCACTCAGATGGGGAAAGAGCTGTGTCTTCTTTTAGGGGTGGGTGCTTGCTTCTACTGAGGATAGTGTCTGCTTCTTCTGGCAAAAAAGACTCATCCGAATTTAGGGGCTTAATTCCCTAGCTCTATTAAGTCTTCCCACATACCCCATTCCAATCTTCAGGATCTCACTTCTTCCCAGGTATTGTCCTCACTTTATCAGTAGACTACCTTCAAGCCTAGAAATTTATTTTGTGTTGTAATTTGGCCACTTACAGACTAAGATTCTGAGTTTGGGTCTTGTCAGTTTCACCTGTGTCTTTAGGAAAAAAAGGTTATCTTTCAGGGCAGACATAGAAACTTTCAGATCATTTATGGTTCTTGAGCTGGGAATTTGTATTCAAATTCCCAGCCCATCCTGTGCTTTCCCATTTTGTTCAGTGTCTTTAAGAGCACCCATGTGGTCTCATTATACTCATTAGTTAGACAAAAATATATGAAAATATGTGTCATCAAGATTCTTGCTTTTTATAAATGTTTGATTGCAGGTACCCAATAGTGAAATTTTGCCTATTTCTACTGTCAGATCATGCTGTGGACTACCAGTGGTCTCCTTACAATCAGAAATCATTAATCTCTTTAAATCTAATCATATTAGAGTTCGAATTAGGGATCCAAGAACCAATTAGAAAATCCTTCTTGCATGTACGAACTTAAAGTGTAGGCTACTCCATTTCTACTCCCCACATATTAGAAAGTCCACTCATGGTGCCAACTTCTCTTGTTGTGAAAGTTTTATCAACAAGCCAAAATGCTTAGCAAGTTAGGATAATTTTCCTGAGTTAGCCTTTATTTTTTAAGTAAAAAAATATTGATATATAACATGCATATGGAAAATTCCAAATTTAACAACTGTTTACCTCTATGTCTTATTACATAATGAATATTCCTGTTTTACAATTCAGATTTCTAAGAAATAGAAAATTACCCATATCACAGAATCTCATTGTCCCCCTTCCTAAACTCTACTTCTTTCCTCCTCCCCGAAGATAACCATTAGCCTGAACTACTTCTTTTTAATTAAACTTTTTACTTTGAGAGAATTGCATTGATACATTCACATGCAGTCATAAGAAATAAACAGAGAAATACCATGCACCCTGTATTCAGTTTCTCCTGATGGAAATATCTTGAAAACCTATAGCTTTATATCACTAACCGAATATTAACATTGATAAATGCATATGAAGTTAGATATTGACAAATTTTCCTCCATAGTTGTTTTACTATTTTTCATTCTCACTTACAGTCTATAAGAGTACTTATTTTCCCTTCTGTCTCACTAAAAGTTTTTGTGTCAAGTGTTTGAATATTTCCAAAGAAAGAGTTCAGAATTAGCATTTCAATGTAATTTAATTTGTTTTCTCTTATTATGAGCAGTGTGGAGCTCATTTTTCATGTGTTTGAGTCATTTGTATACTTTGATGTGAAATGTTATTCATTGCCTTTGCCTTTTGTTCCCTTCAACTTTTGAGAATATATATCTATGTAATATATGTATATATGAGACACATATATGAGAAAATATCCCTCTTAAAAAAGTTATGATATATGTTGCAAATATTTTCCCAGTTCATTTAATATTTTATTTTTGACATTGTACATGGTTTTCTTTTATCATGAACTCTTTTTTTAAATGTCATAATCATATTTATCTATCTTTTATTTTTATATCTCAATTGTGAGTCACAGTTGGAAGCCTTTCCCTATACTTAGATATGTCAATTAACTGATGTTTTCAACTATGATATTTAGTTTTTAATATTTTGATCTTTTACTAACACCAAAATGTTCTCATATTTAATATGAGTTATGAATCAGTTGTTATTGTTTTCAAATGGCTATCAAAATATCCCAACTTAGCATATTAACAATTCCATGTTTTCCATAAAGCACTTAACAGTACTGGATTTCCTGATGTGCTTGTTTCTGTTTCTAGACTTTATATTTTGCTCCTGGGGTCCATCTATTCATGTACCACTACATTGTTTTAATTATAGAGGACTTAGAAATGTTTTAATATCTGTGGAAGATGTTTGCTCTCTCACCTTTTTATTAAATGCCCTTTAGTATTGCATGTAAATATTTGTTCTCTGTATGAACAATAGAATTATCTTACTATTTCTGGGAGAAAGAGGGAAAAAACTTGTTTGTATTTATATGTGGATTACACTAAAATTGTATATTTATATAGGAGAAATTAACATTTTTATACTGCTAAAACATCCTCTCCAAGAAAAAAAAAAAGTCTTCCCTTTTACTCAGGTGTATTTGTGTATCTTTTAGGAGTGGTTCATTTTACTATTCTTTTCTTACTTCTATCTGTAAGATTTTTATTGAAGTATAAAATAATTTGTGCAGGGCTTCCCTGGTGGCGCAGTGGTGGAGAGTCCGCCTGCCGATGCAGGGGACACGGGCTCGTGCCCCGGTCCGGGAAGATCCCACATGCCGCGTAGCGGCTGGGCCCATGAGCCATGGCCGCTGAGCCTGCGCGTCCGGAGCCTGTGCTCCTCAACGGGAGAGGCCACAACAGTGAGAGGCCCGCGTAACGCAAAAAAAAAAAAAAAAAAAAAAAAAAAAAAAAAAAATTTGTGCAAAAGTATGTAGTGAGGTATGTAAAGAAATCCTCTTCTTACTGCCTCACATCAGGGGTATGTGATATAAATATAACTCATTACAACTTATGTTCACCTTGATTTTATTGTTATAGTGGTGTCTGTCAGGTTTCTCCACAGTAAGATTACTATTCTTACAATTCCATACTCTGCTCATTAGAAGCAAGTCCCAACATAGGGTCCACTTTCAAAGAGAAAGGAGTGAAGCTCTACCTTTCCTGTGAGTTTCTGGTGGACTTCCTGGAGGAATAACTTGAAAAAGTGTGCAAAACTCCCTACATCTGAGGTCTCCATTAGCTTCATACTCACACACATTGTAAACTCTTGGATTTTAGCAAGTCATTAGAAATCACTAGCTGAATCCTCATGCAAGCTTATATGGCATTAACAGGCCATCTCTCCCAAGTAATTACCTTTTGGGTATGATTTCTTCCTAGAGGCACTATTCTTTTTCCTCTCATTCTGGAATTCGTACCACATATAAATTTGCAACTGTATTTCATATCAATTTTGTACTCTTTCTATATTTTCTAACCTTTTATTTCTCTGTACCTCATTCTAAGTGTTTCTTCAGTATATCTTTCTGTTTCCTAATTTCCTTTACAGATCTGTTTAATCTTCTGCCATTTTCCCAAGCAGATTTTTTGCCTCATTTTACACATAATATTTTTTAACTGAGTGGAGATTTTTCTAAGTACTGAAACAGATCAAAATTTGCAATTTAAAAGTGTCTATCTAGATGAAAGAGTGAGAGTTGTTAGTAAACCTGAATGTTAACTAAAGCTTTGATGCTTACCATAAAACAATGATGTGAAAATGGTTGCTATATTTACAGTACAAAAGACAAGCAGACATTAATTAAATAGAAATACAGTTGAAGTATAGGAAAATAGGATTCTAACTAACTTGAGGAAAGCAGTGAACCAATTAGCAGTTCTATGAAATATAATGCCCAAGAGCTATGATATGCTAGGACTACTTCTATTTGAAAAGGAAACAACACATGAACACATATACATATGTAAAAATAAATTTAATTATATTTTAATGAGAATATGGAATGTATTATATATGTCCAGACTTTTACTTTCATTTTTTACATCTTCCCAGAGTATTTGGTTTTGTCTTTATCTTTATAGTTCAGAGGGCAACATAGTGTATTTTTTAATCAACATTAAGTTAATTTCAAATGGATATTATCATGAAATTAATAGATCATTTTCTGAGTTACATACTTACACTCTTACATACTCACACTCTTATCTTGGCATCTGAAGCTCATTCATTGTAAAACTAATTTCTCTTTATTTTTCTTTATTAGAAAATTCTTGTACTTCAAAAATTCTGAGGTATTAGTTATACAGAATGATTTTATTCTAGCCTTGTTTTAAAATAGGCAAGGGTTAAATGTAGTGCAAGAAAAATTCTGTTGACTAGGAAAGAGATGATAATTTCAACAATGATCCTAAAAAAGTCTGCAAGCTTGTTAGTATTCAATCGAGATTGTGGGGAAATTTTCATCAAATATTGTACTTTTGAACATGAATGGTTTCAAATAAGAATTATTAACATGTTTTGATAAATCATCAGCCAATTGAATTTTAGAAAGAAGTGAAAGCTAGAAATGAATTATAAAAATGGGAGGGAAAACCCTCTGATTTAAACACTCTTTCAAAAGCTAACAACATAATTTTTCATGTCATCCATAAAAATGTATCTTGTGCAAATGGCTATTGCATAACCAAAGTTGTAGATAGAGCAACTGCATGATGTTTGTTTGCTAAAATACAGGCTTATCTTAGTATAAATATTATACATTTATGTAAAAGGTAAAAAATTGTATTGAACACGTAAATCATATTGTATAAGTACTTTTGATTTCATTTTGAGCAGTCTCATTATAAAATCTTTATAAATAAAAATATACTTTTGCAAATATCATTATCCAACATGTTTTTAAAATATATTTTGATTCTTATTTATTAGTTTGCTTTAACTGTACATTAAGTTGTACTCAAATATTATGTTGAGTTCATATTTGGTAAGACAGGTATATAGTATGCTTCTTTAGCACACAAAATAAATATTTACATCTATTTCTATATAAATTTTAAAATATATTATTTAAAATAATTGTTCTATATTATTATTTATAGTCTATTCATACACCTGACTATACCTTAAGGTTAGACCTAGGAAAAAAGCATCTGATTCATTGCATTATATAAAGAAGCAAAGTGTAACATATATTTAAAACTTTGCTCATTTTAAATATACTTGAAATGTAACATATATTTTATATATAAATTATGTATTTTGAAACATATATTTTATATATAATTATATATAAGTATATATAACATATATAATCTTATATACCACACAATATACTTACAGTTGCTCAATGACTAAATGTGAAATACTGTGGTACATGCTTTAATTGAGCAACAAGAGAATGACTACATTTATATTTCATCATATACACATTAAAGACATATATCTATATATAAATTCGTGGAGATTATTTTGAATAAATTAAGTTTCCAATTTTTTGAAAATGCATATATTTAAATGTATTAAAATAGAATCACAAATATTTAACCAATTAATATGTATGAAATAAATAATTATGGTCTCAAAATTTTAACTGTCATATTAATTATAGTTTTTCTTAACATTCACAGCAAAAGCTGACTTCTGCATCAAGATAAGTAAATAATAAAAGGAAAAATAAGTGGAAAATTATGAGTCTAGAAAGGATTTCTACTTATGTATATATAATAAATTTTGGTTATTACATATTATCAGTAAAAGCCTGTTTCTTTTCAAATAGTTGAAGACTCTAGATGAACAATACTTTATTTCTCTCTATTAACCTCAAGGTGAGAAAAAAAATTAGTTATCAAAAATGCTGATGTGAAGAGGCTTGCACTTAATTTTTGAGTGTGTAAATGGGTACAGATGATCCGTAAAAGTGGTTTTTTTTTTTCTGAGCTAAAATTATGCCCACTTCAATTTCTGAAAAAAAAAATGTACTACCACATTTCTCTTCCTAAGAGTGATTTATGTATGTCTTTCCAGGATTAGTGTATATTAGTACTAATTTTGTTACATGTTTTATAACAATGAATACTATGCCCACTTTTAATTTTTACCATACTGATAATAACAAAATAGAATCTTCTCAATTTATTTGTACATTACCATGTTACAAGAGAATATAGGGCCTTTTCATATGTTAGTATTTTTTGTTGGTTTACAGTCTTTTGAGACTTACTTGTTCATATTATTTAATTTTTCCCTTTAGAAAAACTCAGCTGAATTTTTTACATAAAACTAGATATGGTCAATATCTTTTTACTTAAGGTTACCATTTATTATATCCACATCTACCACTAAATACTTAATTTCATTTTTATTCCTGTGTTCATGAAGCAGAAATCATTGCTCCCATTTTAGACGTGAAAAAATAGTTCCTTAAGCAAATTGTCTAACATGATATATAAATTATATATTTCTACATCTTTCAGCTAATTCAAAATGAAAATTATATAAAAACATCGAACATTTTATAGATAAAATAAGAACATTTTAATAATTAAATAAGAAAAAAATATATATTCCTATTAAGTCAAACCCAAATATAAAAAGTAGTTCTCCATCTAGAATATACATCAAATCCTGAATTTGACTGAGGTTGATGTAAGCTGGCTAATGAAAATCAGGTGATGATGAATGTACAGGCTAGAAAAATCCCATGAAAGAAATGACAGTCTACATTTCTAGGAAAGATAAAAGAGAAATTATTTGACGGAAAATAAGAAAGCTACCAGGCATGAATAAACCATTTTGGAAAAAGTGTAAAGATAGAAATAGCTAAATCAGACTGTATTTTTCACATTCTAGGTTAAAGCTTACATAACCAAAATGAACTGATCTTATCTTTATTGGAAATTCTGGACTATATGAAATGCACAAACGTACACACACACAAATATACACACAACTATTTGTGTGTGTATTATATACTATTTTACGTAGTATATAAAATATCTTTTCTTAACCATATTTTTAGTTCTCTGAATGGAACATTACAATATAACCTCATAGCAAAAATTATTGATTGAATTTTCCTTAGTGATTTGGAGGTAAATTTCAGAGAATAAAAATTAAGAAATAATTACAGTACCAGAAAGGAGTCTGAAGCAGTGAAATTTTTCTCTCGCATTTATTTTTTCCTGTATTTCTCTAATGTCTCTAATTTGATAACATTCAAGATTAATTTGAAACAGTTAATTTAAATTAAAACATCTCTGTAGCTGGTTTCTCCAGGCCAACAGGGAAAAATAACTAAGCTTTTTATGAGCTGTTTTAATAAGAAGCATGAGTTTGTCATTACACAAATATCATCGATACAATGGTTATTAAAAGAATAAGCTTTATGACTGTTTAATTCATATTTATTAATATAATATATGAATAATAACCTACATATGTAGTTAATAGAGGACTTTGAGTCAGAATGGATGTTATTCAGTTTTTCTACTTAAGCTCAAACATCTAAATCACAGAAAATTTTCTATATACATATTAATGATATTTGATGGCATCGTAAAAACTATATATCTTGACAATCTCCACATGGATTCACTTTAAAAGTAAAATTATAAATATGACTAATAATACCAAGACTGTCACCATTGAGTTCATCTCATTTTTGTTCCTTTCTGTTCTTATGAAAACTTCCAGATAAATCAACCCACCAAAATTACAGTGCATTGATATGTTTGTATGGCAAAATTACACTATAACTTATATTGTGTGAGATTAGATGATAGGTCTTTATATATAGTGCCACTAACACTCAAAACTACTGATGGAATATCAGGATGCTATTAAAAGCTACAAGAGTGTAAGGCCACATATACAGAGCTCTTTGGCTCCAAGAAAATGATATTAAAAGAGAACAGTTTGTGGAAATATTTGTATAAGCTTATACAATTCAGCATTGAAAAGTAGCTGTAATGATTCCATTCCAAAAACAATTTAAGGACATGTTAGGAAACACTACACTAATAACTTTTATATTCATTTATGATCAAACTCTTGGCAACTCTTTTAAGTGTTTAACTAGGGAAATGTTTAAAAAAATCCCTTGACTAAAGCTTGTGTATACTGCTTCAAGTAGAACAAATGGACAGATCTCATTAATGTATTTGAGATCATTAGAACTTCAATTGCCTCTGATCACCACAAAAACAATTTTATTGAATATGAGAAAAGTTAGACTTTAAAAGTCAATTCTTAGAAGAGTGGATGAAGAAAATGGATAGTTAATATATAGTATTACATTTATTCTTAGTATTTTCCTTCTACTCAAGAATAAATATTTTACACAGATATTTTACACAGATAAACATGTAAGAATGTTTCATTTACAGTATCTAAAGGACGTCTGATGCAACTTTCAAATGGCATAGAGTAAAGCAGAGGTCTTTATGTTTTAAAGAATATTGAACCCAACATATTCCCCATTTTAGCAATCAAGAAGAAATGTTCCATTAGATTTTATCCAATTTTGAAGAAAATAAGTAATGATTGATTATTCTTGTAGAGAGCATCCTGCAATTGATTAGCTTGTGAAAAATTTTCCCAACATTTGACATTTTCAGCAATGTTTCCTTCTTTAATGATTGCTTTTCTATACTCTATATAAATATAGAAATACATTGAAATTATTACTGAAATACATTGATGTCTAGCTTGGGGCCTAGAGTCATTGTAAACTGCTCTTTTCTTACATATGATTACAAAATTTTGACCTAAAACAAATAGACTGCCAGATATTTCTCCAGCAAAGATGGGTTTATTTGAGATCATTAGAAAATTGCAATTTGGGGACTGCAAATATGGCAAGCCACGTGAAAGTTCCCACAGGGCAAGGAAAGGAGAATACTTTCATGGAGGGGAAAAGAAAGTTGGGAGGTCTATAGTAAACAGAGTCCATGGCTTTTCATTGGTTGAGTTCCTTCCAGGAAAGAAGAGGAGTCTTTCTTTTTCCTGTTGGGTTCTACTATCATCTCAGGGCATGAGAGCTCCCCCTTCTGGTCATCCAACTCTATTTAATTGAGTTTTAATTTTATTATTTTTCTTCAAAATGATAAAATGGATAATCTATGCCTCTGCAAAGAATGGTGAAAAACATTTAAGTGATCTAGTAAAGGTGGAGTTACCTAGACTTTTAGTAGGAATTTTTTTTCTTCCTAGGATATTTGTGTTTATATTAATTATACAGAAGAAATGGTCATTACTGACACACTGATGTTGGCATTTTAGATACAGTATTTCTTAAAAATGTTCCCAGATTCCACTTAATTGCCTGTTTCAGCCTTCTTTAGTATTAAAGTACATTCAACTAAATGAATGTTCTAGAGCTGAACATAAACTTACCTGTTTGTATACTTATTTATGTATCTCACTTTTTATTACTTAACAGTCTCTCTAATCCCTTTCTTAACATCTCTATTCCCTTATTTCTCTTTTATTTATGTAGCCAACACATTACTCTGGCATTCTTAACTTGCCAAAAAATTTGGCGATTTTCAGTCTTCTACACACTTTTCATTGTAGAAACATGTCACTGTTTTATGTATAGTCATTCTCTAAATTCTCTTGAAGTGTTTAGAGAAAGGCATTCAGATTTGGATCTAAAAATATGTCATCAATATTTCCTGCTTGTTGATGGATGAGAGAGGCTGTCAGTTTTCTATTACTCATTGGTAAGGATATCCTAGACACATCATGCTTTATATCTAATACTCAAAGTCCAATATTTCAGCAGCAAATGTCATAAATTTGATTAACATCTTCAGTTCACTTTGCATCAACCTTAAACTGAAAAAGACACATTTTCAAGTTAGTTTTTCAAAAGAAATATTAAACCATTATCCAATATTTGGGGTCTTTTTTGTAAAGGTTAAAAAATTATCAGTGAAGATTTCTTTTATAAAGTAAGCTTTGTTATAAATAAACGAATTAATTATATATGTATTATCCAGTAATTGTTCACTATGTACCAGGCATTGGGTTAGGCACCCTGCACACATAATTACTTTAAGCATTACACTCATGAAAATTATTATAGTCCCCTTTATACAGATAAGAAAACAGTACGTTACCTAAGTTTATATAGCTAATGTATCAGAGTTGGAGTTTGAAATCAGTTACATCTGTTTTCCAAAAGACGGCTTTTTTTTTTTTTTACATTTACTACAAAAGCACAAGAAACATAGAGCCTCCTAGCTGCCAAGATAAGCTATCATAACATAGAAATCATCGCCTTTCATTTTATTTATTTTGATTTTTCCATGTTTCCCTCTATGAGAAGTTAGCTGACATTTATTGAGCTCTTGAATGATTGTTAAGTATTCAATTTGACAGTAATGTAACTACCCTCCCCCACTGCATTTCTCCAATTTACCTTTTTTCTGTTCTCTCTAAATGCTATTAATTCTAATTTAAAATAGAAGAGAGTAACTTTTTATGCTACAGATAATAATGCCATGTATACTGTGGATCACATGATTTTATCTGTGGTGCTATTACAATTCAGTCAAATAATCAAAATAAAGATGCATTGAGTGTATAAATTAAAGCTTAGAGTACTTAACTTGGTATGGTATTTGGGAAAATGATGGAATATATAGTCCTCTAAGACACCTATTCACTAACTTTACCTAAGAGTTTAAAAGTGATCTCCACACTCTTTTTATTCTACTTCTCTACTGGTTGACTTGTATATCCTCATCTGCTTTCATCCAAGGTTATATTTAATAATCTAGCATCTGTTTTAACTCTCACTTCAATTCTAAAATACCATGTTATTTAAGTAGATATTTTGATCAGTAACTCTTTGCAGTAGAAGTAGTCTGAAAAGTTAACTAGCATGAGGACTAGAGCAGTCAAGATTTGAGATGGGGAAAGGACATTGTATGAAAGATTTTCAACGTGTGTGTGTGTGTTTATGTGTGTGTGTGTGTGTGTGTGTGTGTAAGAATGAGAAATAGAGAGAGAAGGAGGGAGGAATGGAAAGAAAGAGGGAAAGAGAGAGAGAGACAGAGTGGGGAACGGTGTTGTAAAATTGCTAATGAAAAATGATGATAGAGAAAGAAACAAGATTTATTAAGCATTGATTATGTGCTCAGGACCATGACAAATAATTTGCACATATTTATTTATTCCTTGGAGCAATTATATTAAATAATCAGTATAATTATCTCCATTTTACATGGAAATCAAGGCATTTTAGTAAATAATTTATCTGTATATATATAATTTATGAAAGAAAAGAGATATTGAAATCCAGGTCTGATTTATGTGAGACCTGACCAAAGTGATCAGGCTGAGTTAGAAGCCCTTCTTGGAATATCCATAATGACTCTTGGTTTCCTTTTTGAGAGACCTAGATAGTAATTGTCATTTAATATATTTGTGTTCCTTCATGGCCTCAGATACGATTAGTAGAGAAATTTTATTATATCTGTAGTATCTTAAAATATAAGAATGCCAATAAATAATAAATATTCAATGTATTTTAAGGAATGCATGGATGAAGATACTTTATATACTTATTATAAGTGTGAATAACCTTGATTTAAGATAGATTATATGTTCAAATTCCTGAGTTTTAAGCAAGAATACTTTTACTTTTAGAGATTTACATTTTAAGGTAAACATATACAAGAATACATGCATGTATTTTTTGCCTGTTATACTCTCTGTATAACCTCTTATAAGTTATCTCACCACATATCTCAAGTAATTAAATGATAGAAAGGATGAAATTTATCCAGTAATGTGTTCACATTTAACTTATGAGATCAAACTCAAAAATGAGGAATATATTTAAGTTTCTTATAGTAAACTCATATCATCACACTATTATGTGAGTATTACATTCATCTGATTATTATATAATGTTCATATAGATCTAAAAAATAAATGAATTGCTATAAAGACAGTTGCTAAAGAAGTTACTTTTCGTAAAATAATTCTTAATTTTTAGACTTGCTAAAAGAATGATAAAAAGTAGTACTCCATTTTAATTTATTAATAAAGTATATATGCAACCTGTTAGATGTAAAACTTTCTGAATGCCACTATAAAATTGAATTAATAACAGATAGTGCTACATTAATGTCTGCAATTTAATATGCCTCCGTAATTAGATAACACCATACAAGTGGACATTTTGAAATATACAGAATTCAGATTAAGTTGGCAAATTTTCAGAAACTGCTCTATGAGCTCAATGTTAAACCTAGCTTTCTATGTAACTTTAATTACAGAAACAAGACACTGGGACATTATAATATATAAAGCATATTTTATCAAATCCCCATGAAGTAAGCAAATACATTTAAACATTTTATGTACAGTATTGATGATTAACTCATGTTACACGAACAGAAACTCTAGAGAACAAAATAGGAATAGTGATTTTTTAAAATGCTTTTTAATTGACTGTAAAAATTCTACACATGTCGAATATGAACATCATGAAGCTAATTCCCATATGTTTATTTACAAATTTAATTTCATAATGCCAATTAGGTATCACCAAATTCATGCCAGTGAAGGCATAAGTGGTAATCACTCTGCAATGAACTGCTTTTATTTCATTATTTTGTAAAAATTAGCCTATCCCTCCTGGCTAAAGCTGTCATTTATGTCACAAAATAGCAGGAGATTAATTATAGTTCCCAGAATTGATCACCATGAAATTGTGGGTAATGTCACTCACCATGTGTCCTCCTCTCTGATCCCTCTGTCACACTCATTCATACAATGACTAATGATAAAAAAGAAGAAGGTGAAAATTTTTTACAAAATCACTTTTAAAACATACCATTTGCCTTGGTTTATGAAAGACTCCACTGAATGATTCAAAGTTCTTAAGATTACAGGAGCTGTCATACCCTCATACCCAGATAACCATCTCTTACCATTTTCCTCAGTTCTAACATAGCATACTTCCAATTCCCATTCCCCTTTGCCAGATCCACAAACATGCACTCTACCATAACTGAGAACACCCCAGGAGCTCTAAACCTCTCTTCGTGTATTAAAAGCTTCCTTAGCTGTTTTTCGTTAATGTTTATGTGAGGTGAAAATATGTATAAACATCAAATATTTATGAAGCAATATATTGTACTGGTTAAAAGAACATATTCTGGAGTCAAACCTGGATTTCAATATCTCCTGTTTATTTACTAACTATATAAATTTAGTAAAGTTACTTAATAATTATGCCTTAGTCCCCCATAAAGTGCAGTGATTATGTTTATTTCACATAACTGCTATGAGAAATAAACTGAGTGATATGGATAAAGCACTTGGCATGGTGTTTGGCACATAATCAGTGCTTAATAAATCTTAGTTAATTTGGGAAAAAAAGCTTAATATGTTGTTTGAAGATGTTTCTGTTACTAATAAAAATATTTGAAGAACATCCCTGGCTACCATTAGAGAGGCTGACAGAGGTTAACAAGACTGTGAAAATTAATTTTTTAACCATTTTTTTACTGTGAAGATAATCTTACTAGTAAATGTTATCTTGTTTATTACTGATTATTATGAGAAAATTTGTATTGTTTAAGTTCTTCAAAGTTGTACACTTTGTAGCAGAACCATTTGGATAGTCCTTAGTAAATATACAAACTTGTTGAGGAAACTAAATACATATAAGAAAAAATGAAGAATATAAACTTAGAAGCAAAAATTCAAATGCACATATTCTAAATGGAGTGGTTAAGGGATAAGTGGATGTGGAAGCAATGGGTAACAAATCAAAATTTTTAAACTAAGCCACACAGGATAAGAGATTAATGTAAAAATCCTTTCTTCCCTACCTGAAGTCTGAACAGGAAATCAAATTATATATTTTAAGTATTCATTGAAAGGACTGCTAAAACCTAAATGAAATGCATGCTTCTGTGTGTGGCCAGATAGACTTACACACTCTAAACTGGATAATTTTGCCCACCCAGTTATAGGCAGCATTAATCAAAGACAGGCCACATGCAAAGGAGCAGAGCTGGTTCCATTACATCTTTCATGTAGCTCTGAGTGATCAGACTTTATACTTTCTTTAAGCATGCTTATCCAACAAGAGGAAAGATAACCCGAGCAGGCTCAGTGCCTTCTTCAATACCCACAAATTCTCTGGTGAAAAGGATAGTAAGTGCAGCTGAACAGTAAGAGGTCTGAGAAAAGCATATCGTCACTAAAAATGTCGTTTCAGTGGGGGTATGAGGAACCCAGGGCTCTTAAAAACTATAAACGGGAGATTAACATACAACCAATATAGAAATATTTAGTGAAGTTGAACATGGCATATGTAAAGATCAGAAACTCTCTCTTTGTTGGAAGTCATCAAGAGGACATGACCACTGACTGGATCACAAAAAAGTTGCTTATTTTGGGAATCATTATCTTAATCTGCATTTTCTCTTGCATGTGCTTGTATTATTGCTGTAGAATGTGCCTCTAACACAGCCAGATAGCTACCAAACCAACCACTTCCATGCTGATAAAACCACTGCTCACTGCTCAGGGCACGTTTCAGAAGAGGGGGACATGTAAGATTGTAAGAGCTGGTCACGAGAGGTGGAGATTTGGAGGAAGTCATGGAAAGGACATGACAGCTGGTTTACCTGCAAGATGGGCCCAGGCAGTTGGAGACTCCTTACCTCCTCCTCTGTCCTTGGAATATATAAATTCTGCCCACTGTTCCCATAGTCAGAGCTGTTTCAAAGATGCAAGCATCTGGACTGTATATGTGACTGAACCCCATTAAGACCTCTATATAAACTTTTAAGATTCTTGAAGGCAGGTGCAGAGGTCAAATTTTCTTGTAGTTGCCCAAGACAAGCCTCCTTATGTAAGTTCCCTTGCTTATTAAAACCAGGGCTTACCTATCTGGAGTGGTCTGCCTCTTTGGTCTCTCCTCCCCTTCTATGTATGGGGGCTAGCTTTGAATTTCACCCTGGGGAACTCCCAAGGTTGCAAACCAACATTTATATGCACATATGTGTGTGTATGCAACTGTGTGTGTGTGTGTTTGTGTGTGTACAGGATATGCTGATCTGATAAAGTAGCCTCAAAACAAGTGACTTCAATAAGATAGATATTTATTTCTCCTTCAAACAACAGTTTGAAGTTAGTCCAGAAATTTAAGATGGAAAGAGAGATATACTCCATAAGGCATTGCAATATTTCAGGTTTTGACTTGCATTGCTTTCATTTTTTTCCCCATTCTTTATCCCCTTATTGACTAATAGAACTTTCTGAGATGATAAAAAATGTTCTATATCTATCTGCACTGCTCATTATGGTAGCCGCTAGCCATATGTGGCTATTGACATGAAATGTGGCTTATGTAGCTGAAAAATGCTATTATTAATTTTATAGAATTTTAATTCTAGTAGCCATATGTAGTTACTGGCTAGTATAGAGTGTTACAGTTATCTTCTATAAAAAAAAAACCCAGCCACTTCCACTTCTGCACCCAGGTTAGAGAAGGGGTAGAAGAGAGGAAATCTAGACCAATTAATTTTCTTTTAAACAACAAATTTACACACATTACTCCAGTTCACATTTCATGCCCAAATGAGGTTACAAAAGAGATTGAAAAATCTATCTCTAGCTTTGACAGTTATATACCTTGTTATAATTGTATAATAATGAAAAGCTCATTCTGTTACCTCAGTATTCATCCTAGAAAAACTTGTGTACATAAACAGCAGGTGACACACTACTATTTAAGATTATCACATAAATAACAAAACAGATAAAAACAGACAGAAATATTATACACTAATTTCATGATATTGTTTTCTGAGATACGAGGAAAAATGAAGTATTTTATTTCTCAAAAAAACTTCTACTTATACACTAAACATGATTAAATAGATAGCCACTTATATTGTTATTTCTCATTCAAACACTACCAAAATTATAGTTAAAGAATATAAAATACTAAATCACAATGACAGTAGCAGATGAGAACAACAACATTTCTGAAAATGGAAAGCAGCTGAAAAGTTGCAACTGACTAACAAAAATGAGAAAGCCAAAATATAAGTGACTATATAAATAAAGACAAAATGAAGCAAGTCCATATATATTGGAGAATATTTCTAAAATTTACTCCTTCATGTATTGTAGGAAGAAAACAAATTAAATATATTACCATTTCACCATAATGTCTATTTGAATTTCCTCATGTGAGAAAGATATTGTATTGCTTTCACAACTTAAAACTTTTCAAATTTATGTATCATTTGAGTGATTTGTTCCTCATATTTACTGCAAGAATTGTGCACATAGGATTATTTCTAGCAGAATTTATATTTATGTATTCCTTAGAGCATCACAAACTTATGACTTTACACAGACTGGATCCACTTAGCTGTCGTTATTTTCTTTTGGATGCTCAAATTGTCACTGTATCACCTCTCTGTACATGATGACCAGGTAGTTCTTTTTAACTAGATCCTGCTACCTGTCAGTGAAACCTTGATTTCTGCCAATAGCAAACTATCTCAGGATCATCTTGAATTCTCCTCTACTAAATAAGGAATGAAGGAGTCCTGTATTCTTTTAGTAGAAAGCAGTTTCAACATCTTGGCTGGATATGGTTGGAGCAGGTTATACTGCTTCTACTTACCACTGAATCTATGGACCATGACACCAGGAAAGAAGCTAATTAATTCTTAGACCAAGAGTTATCTCAAAAAAATAATATAAGAAGATAAAAAATGGCATGTGTTTAAGCAGATGGTTCCAATCCACATAAAATTATTGTTACCTGGTGTTCATGAGATCATATTAATATTTTAAAGTATTTTATTTAAATGATATATTATGCTAAATGCTGTTATAACAAACTGTGAATTAGTTACATTTCTTCTCAAATTTAGCAATCTCAATAACATTGATCACTTTCTGATTCTTGTAGCACGCACCCTGAAAAAGATTTTGAAATATCCGGTGCCTCATGGTCCCATGTGTCAGTATTACTTACTTGATCACTTACTAATCGAGGGAGAAAAAGAAAGAAAGATTCTCTCCAAGAGAATACTACATAAAATACAAGCATAACAAGACATAACCTCTCAGATAACCTCCATACTATTCTCTGGCAATAACAACAAGGTAGTCAGAGACACATGTGGCTGTTGAGATTTATTTCAAATTGTCCTTTAGCTTCTCACTGGGAAAATTCTTTATCCTCTATCATAAATATCATAATATGGAAGACAAATCTCTAAAGATCTTTAAATAAGTATACATATTTAAGAATCAAAAATCATATAAACCCAGACTACTAAAAGTTAATTAACAATGGCATAAAGCACAGCTAAATTAATATCAAGAACATTTAAATGCAAAGGGTCAATTTTGAAAATCACATTGTGTATTGTTTCCAGAAGAAATCAATTCATCAACATGCAAATATTTGGATAATAATAACTTCATAGAAATGTCATTCTCATATAAATCTTGATATGTCAATTTCTTAAGTAATTTCCAGACCCTTTAGGTATATCGAGATGATTTTATTATCATATAAAACAAACATAGAGAATTAGAAAATTTTTATGCAAATATCATTTGGTTTTAAAGCATCTTATATTTGCACCACCACTTTTGCCTTTTACAGGTAATGCCATTTTGTTTTAGGTTTCTTGGTAATAGGATGTGCTTTGTTATCTTAAGTTGACATAGAACAGTGGCTCACCGGTTTGCTGATCAGATTGGCATAGTTATTTGATAATTATACAATAGTCAGAGATAAGTAGATAATTATAATTCATATTGAAATAAAGAAGGCAAAATACAGGTAATTAGCATAATGTGTTTGTAAGACAGTCTTCATGGAAAGGTTAATTTTTTTCAAGGCAGTTGAAATATATATATTTCAAGAATATATATATTAGTTCAGTTCAGGAATATATATATCTTAAATGCTTTTCAAACACTATTTTCCTTATCATAGTCCTAATCTTAGAAAACAGTGTATATGTGTGTGTATATTTATATATGTATATATTTACATATATGTATATCTATCTATCGATCTATCACCAAACATCCCGTGTAAATTTGCTAGAATCTGAAGGTACACATATATACAGAGTAGATTTTAAGATAATAGAGGTCTTGTTTACTGGTGTGTTTTCAGTGCCCAGCACAGTCCCCAGTATCTTAAAATTTCTTAGTATTTAATTTTCACTTGGATGAATAATTATAAAAAACATCCTTTCAAATACAATTAGCTATCTTAATCATTCATGATCTAAACTTTCAGTACACTGAAAGTTTCCTCGATTCGAAAACATTCACCTTTAGTTCTGACTTTTAACTTGATATTAAGTTGAACTTTTTAGTCTCATTTTTGAGTGAAGATCTGATATATATATATATATATATATATATATATATATATAATATATATATATATTTCCAACGTGAGATACATGACCACCTTGAAGAAACAGTTTTCCATGTTTAACAGATGACCTAATTACAGCCTCCGATAACTAAGGTTAGAAAGGCAGAGCAATGAATAATTTGAAGAATAGAGAAACATTCTTGAAGTGAAGTGCTTTTCTCCCACCTTCCACCTTTGGAAAATACAAGGTTTGCTTTTCATCTAACTTTCAGAGAGATAGGATTTAAGGGAATTACTCTGACAGAATAATAGTTGTAACCTACATTTTCTAGAACTTAAAAGATCCTGTGTGACCCATTTTAAGAAACATAGAGGGAGTAAATGACTAATGTACTTTCTGATGCTCTGATAAGAAAGGTTGGAGGCTGTGTGGAGTTTCACCTATGTTCCCAATGTTTGCTTTGATAACAAACAAGTTCTTTCATGTGTGAAAGAACTGGGTTTCAGTCATCTTGAATCATGTCTAGAGGACTACTGGGACAGGCAAGAAGAGCCCCAGAAGAGAGTGGAACGCTGCACTTCCACAGGCTAAGAGACCTTAAGCGACCAGCTGGAGGAGACACAGAGGCATCAGCAAAGGAAATACAACTTAGAGAACCCAGAGGGTGAAATTTGCATCTCTTGTCTTTGTAGCCCAGGCTAAAGTGTATGCTACATCTCTAATCAGTGTTCTATTTTCAGTGAGGGTTAGTGATCTTAATTTTTGTAATAAAAGTAGTAAGAATGATTTAATGTCTCTATTCTGCTATTGGTGATTAATAGTTCATACCCTGTTACATTGATACTGGTACAAAAATAATGCTTCCTCCATGTTATTTGAAAAATACTGAGTCTGAACTGATATTATCTGCATATTACACAAATCCTATATTGTGCCATATCATACCCTTGCTGAACTTCTTCAGCGTTTCCCTTATCAACACAGAATAAAAACAAAATTCCCTAAAGCCTTGTATGATTTTATTCCTGCCTTTTCCTCCAATATTCCCTAACTTTCTTTTGTCACCTTGACTTTTTTGTGCCTCCAAAAATCCAAGCTTTTGCTGCCTTATTCCATTTTCATATTTTGCTGTCTTTATAACACTGTCCTACTAACAGCACCTTCAAAACTTAGAATGATACCTCCTTCAGTTTTTATTTTATTTTATTTTATTTTTTTGCGGTACGCAGGCCTCTCACTGTTGTGACCTCTCCCGTTGTGGAGCACAGGCTCCGGACGCGCAGGCTCAGCGGCCATGGCTCACAGGCCCAGCCGCTCCACGGCATGTGGGATCTTCCCGGAACGGGGCACGAACCCGTGTCCCCTGCATCGGCAGGCAGACTCTCAACCACTGCGCCACCAGAGAAGCCCCCCTTCAGTTTTTAAATTAAATTCCATTGAGACTTTTTCTAACCACACAATAAAAATATATTTCAGCCCTCCGCTAGTCATTCTGTTTTGTATCTTTATGTGTTTTTTTTTTTCCTTAACAGCACTTATCCTACTCTATAATTTTTATTTTCATTTTCTGTTTGATTTTTTCCATTTCCCTCACTAGAATATAAACTTGATAAGTGCACAAATTCTGACGTTATTGTTCACCATTTCTTCACTAGCACTTAACACTGAGCATTCACTTAATAAATGTTCTTTAAATTAATGAAGGTGAAGAGTGAAGGAAGGAGAGAGGGAAGGAGGGAGGGAGAGTGAGAAAGAGAGGGAAAATGGAAAAGAAAAAATTAGAAAGGGAGAAAGAAATAAAGTAGGGAAGGAAGAATCTGTGAGCATAGAAAGCTCCTCAATACCTGCCAAAGAATAAACTATTAGGAGATGTTAAAAAGTAGTGATTAATAAACCAAAAAAACTAGTACAAGAGAAAAAGCTGTTGCATGAAATTCATCATTTCCAACGTCAGAATTTTTTTTCCCAATTCCTATGACTTTCCACACTACTTTCATGAAAAAAGAATATAGAATAAGATTTATATAAGAATAAGAATTAATTACATTTTATAGATGGAGAACATGAGATTGAGTGGACTAGAACTCTTTCTTTTTCTCAGTGATGTTAATACAAATGCCATGTATTATGTGTTCTCTGATTATATTCCAGACTTATTAAAGGGTCTTGTACTAAATATTTTCATTTTCAATATTATCAACTATACTTCAACCCTTAAGCCTATGTACTGAGGCTTTTCCACAACTATTTCACAACAATCCATCAATCAAGTATCAATGTTGTTTGTAGAAAAAGAAAAAAAGGCATACTGTGGTTTTTTTTCTCCTTTTCTAAGATGTTTAAGTGTCTTTAAAAAAGCGTTAATCAAATAAGGAAACTGCATTTGCTTTTAATAATTCCATAGAATTCTTCCTTAAGTCTGCAATTTGGGAATGTACAACTGCACATAAAATCTTTATCTGTGCCGTTGTTTTCATAAATTAAGTAATTAACATATGGAGGCCTGGTTCACCAAAGGTGGTGTAGAAGATAAACCATGTGATTTGATTTTGATCCAAGTCTTAGCTGAGTCCTATGGGGGCTATCTTTTGAATTATAAAAATTTTAAAACATCACATATTTATCTGTTATAAAAAAATAAAAAGAACTCTGCCCCTTTTGTAATAGGGAAGCCATGAATATTTTTTTTGGAATTTAAAAAAAAATTTATACAGCAGATTCTTATTAGTTATCTATTTTAAACATATTAGTGTATATATGTCAACCCCAATCTCCCAATTCATCCCACCACCACAACCGCCCCCTGCTTTCCCCCCTTAGTGTTCATACATTTGTCCTCTACATCTGTGTCTCTATTTCTGCCTTGCAAACTGGTTCATCTGTACCATTTTTCTAGATTCCACATATATGTGTTAATATATACGATATTTATTTTTCTCTTTCTGACTTACTCCACTCTGTATGATAGTCTCTAGGTCCATCCACATCTCTACAAGGGAAGCCATGCATATTAATCAATCATAATAGTCTATATTATCCATTTATAAATCATAAACATGCAATTTTGTATTGCATTATATACAAAATATTTTGAATGATAACTTTTAAAACACTGTGGAGGTCCAAAGGATTTATTTTATGCAGAATATGCCATCAAATAGGTTAGACTTTTTGTGTGTAAGTAATTTGATTATAATTAGGGGAACATAACTGGTACATACTATTATTGGAATATAGAATTACAGGATACAGAGAAGGGTAAGATTAAAATGAACTGCAATAATAAAGAAATGTTTTACAGCAGATTGACATGTGCTGAATCTTGAAATAGATGTAAGATTTGAAACTGTAGAGATGCAAGGAGAGAGCAATCTGAGCCTGAGAGCAGGTGCATAAGATATAGGCTAACGAAAAAGATACTTGAGTCTAAGTGAATAAAATGTTAATAATGAATATTTCAAAAGAGATTTTTATGCCTATAATGGTTATGACCTTGTAAAAGTGACACAAAAGTGATTATTAATGACAAATTATAAAAGCAATATTAATAGTATTTTTTTCTTATAAGGCAATTATCAATGGTAATTAAGGTTTAAGCAATTAAACCAAAGCTAAATTACATTCATTTAACTAATGCTAATGAACAACTATTTATTTATTCTTAAACAAGTTTGAACCATGTCTATTGTGGACCAGTGGGGTGGACCTAAATTAGGTTCTTAGGGTGCAAAGATGAATAAAGCATATTACTCAGGATCAAATATACTACATATTCTCTTACCCTGTTAAGAAAAGTGCTTACATAAACACATACATTACAAAAATATGTAATGCTTTCAGAGGCAAATAAAGAGGCTGGGTCATAAGGAGAAGGATATTTGCATGGTTCCAAAGTGTCTCCCAACAGATTGCTAATCAGTTTCAAAGGTAAGTAAAACAGGAACAATATGGTGGAGAAACCAAAAGCACTTTGATTTGGGTCATCAAAATTCATAGAGGCATATCATGTTTCCCAGCCATGATGCCTATAAAAGGACACAATAACATCACCTATGTAGTATTATAGTCTAGAATATTATCCCCACATTAGAGAGGAAATAAAAAGAGGCTGAATAAATGGCCCAAAAATACACAGGTAGAAAATATCAGTGTTTTTATTTGACTTTAACTAAAAGTTAAAACTCAAGTATGAGTTATCTCCAAATCTGTGTTCTTTACTAATGGCAGGCAAGAAAATATTTCCCTTTTATTTAGAATTCTGTAATATTTTTGGACTTATTTTATTTCTCATGTTTACTACTTTTTAACCTCAGAAGTTACAGTGCCCCTCACTTTTCATTTATCAATCCTTCAGATTGAGGGAAATCAGGGCTCAGAATTCTTGATCTGTCACATCTGGGTGCTAGGTAGAGGAAGTGAATCTCCCATCTCTTGGCTGCACTTGTCTGGAATTCACCTCTTACAACATAGTCGCCAGCATTTCTCATGTCTCTTAGCAATCTGTGTTGCAGAAGTTAAATTCTAGGCAGGTATACCATAATTTTTACTGTATAGAGTAGTACCTTTAAGAATAAAAGATATGCTGAAAGATGGACGTTGTCAGTTAAAATTCATCTTTGTCACTAGATGCTCATAGATACAATTCAGCCTTTTTTAAAACAAATATTAATAGAGAAACATAATAGAGAAACACACCAATATACTTGACCGTTTCTTAGAATTCTATGAACTCAACTTAATATTTTCAGATTCCCTATTTCCAATACCAACCTGTATCTCCTTATCCAGTATTCTATATGTCGATGAACTATATCCATTCATCCAATTATTAACATAAAACCAAGATATTATAGTCCTTGACTCTTTCCACAAATCCTCCCTGAAATCTTAACAAACATCAGTTCATATGAACTCTACCTCTTAGCTACATGAATTTGTCTTGATCCCAGTGGCTATTACCTTATTTAGGTTCCAACCTTCTGTGTCCATTTTTTATACTGTTGCCAATACAAGTCTCTAGTTAGAAGGAAAGAGTTTACAGTTATGCCTAATGTGCCCTTTCCTCTAACTTCAGCAGCTCTTGAATATTGGACCCTTGGTCAATATGCCTAACAAAAAAGAGTCAAGGAATTTATGGGAGTATACCCACATTGAATTCAAGACAAACAGTGCACTCACACTTGACTATTTATTTTATTATTACATAGCCAACAGCTAGAATTGAGTAGATGCAAGTTACTCTAGAGAACTGGAGCTAATTAATTCTGGAATTGCAAGGTCTAAAAACTTAAGCAACCTTACAGATGAAGGTTTCTCTAACTCAGGTGACCCTTATTCATTTCGCTCATTTTTGATGATTGCATTCCAAGTTCAACTTCCCTACTGGGCTGTTGCCATAAAATCTGTGCTGTTGTGTATCTTGAAACCTTTATCAAAGATAAGTAATCCCTGTACTAAGTGAAGCCTTTTCTACCTTGTGAATTTAATTAACAAATTGACAAAAGACCATAGTTGTTAGTCAACAAGAGAGGGTGATATGCTAACATTTGAATTTTATTTTACTGCCTTTTCTTTTTAAAAATCCTTCAATATCTCCCTAATATTATTGGGATAAACTCTAAACACTCTACAATGCTGCTTGCGAGAATTTCACAATTTGGCCTATTCTGATTTCTCCAATATCACCTCTTGAGTCAGTAGTACATTGGTTTAAATCCATGAATGCTTCTCTCACTATGAATATTTTAGAAGTAATCCATCCCTACTCTGAAGTATAATGTCACTTTATAACATTATCATGTAACTTCTTGCATGTGTATGTATGTGTCTATTATCATGCTTTGTTCTATTTAATGTGTTGTAAGCTTCTTAGAAAGAGAAAAGTTTTCGTTTTTACACATTATGGTATACCTACATTGCACAGAATAGAAATCAATTAGGAAAGTATAAAGTAAATATCATGTAAGTGAAAAAAATGCAGTATTTAAAATTTACTTTAGACTCTTCTCAATGATTACTATTGCTTCATAGATAGAATACTAAGGAAGGGAAAATCAAAAAAGTAAGTTGTAAGTGAAATTAATACAGAATTTCCTCATAAAAAAATGAAAGAGAAAGAATTCTAGAATTGTTGAATTTTTTTCTGATTATAAGTTTAGTTGTCAGAATGAGATATAGACTTAATGCATTTAGCTTCCTTTACTCTTACCTGACCAAATCTCGTAATTTCCAGGAGTGTAACCAGTAGAAAACAAGAAAACAGAAGAAAAGCATTTTTTTTTTCCCCAGCAGGTTATGAAGAGATTTAAGGTATGCTATTCAGCTTTTATTTCTGCTCCAGTGCAACTACTGAGGCTAGCTTTATCTGTAAAGTTGCCCATCATCAATAGCATTTCCACAGATGACCCAGTAGATTTATTTTTCACTTGTCACAGAGAATCTAGAGCCTACTTTAGACTTGCCATTTTTCAGTTATGAGTAAAGCATTGAAGCCTGTTTCATTTATCCTTTTTCTTCACAAGCTTACTGTTTGTAAATCTCTGTCATTTATAGACAACTCTGATGACAAATATATGGTTACTAGTGTTCAGATTTCTCACTGAGCTCTGTTTCAAGACAACTGAGGTACTGTACCCTTTGTACATAGAATAGAAATTATAAAAAGGCACTAGATAGAGTAGTACTTTTAAGAATGACATACTGAAAATTTTGTCACTGGATGCTCATAGATCCAATTCAACTCTTTTTAAAGATAAGTACTAATAAACACATGAGTGAATCTATTTAGCACTCTTGATTCTACAATTATATTATAGAAAACATTTTATCATAGTCACTTCTAATATTTCTATCCATATATTCAAAATTTCTTATTTTCTAACTTGTAATGAAGGAGAGAAGGCAACATGTTGACCTACTGATTAGAGAAAGGATATTTTCAATGTATAAATGTTTATTATAATTCATCAAATGTGTGAAATATTGTATCATAAATTTTGACATTTATTTAATAGTTGCACATCATTAAAATAAAATAAAAATACTTATTTATGTAGATGCTTGCAAACATGGAAGACTGTAACCACAAAATAGTTAGACAATGAATACTTTTTGAATAAATGAACACTAATCCAAATTATTGCTTTCTACAGTGTACTCAAGAAAGTATATTGTTCCCTCAATATTATGATCCATAACTCAAGATTCCATGTTAAAATAAATTAAAATTATAATTTTTTAACATCACCATAATGTGGGAATAGTTGCAAGTCAAGTCACTATCACTGCAAATGGTGATACCATCACACGTCAATAAAAGGCAATTTGTTTTCCACTTAAACAGCAAGAATTCTCACATTTAGTGCATCAACACATTTTGCTCCCATGGATAACCTGGAGTAATTCCTGATCTCAAACTGCCTTCCAAATTATCAAAAAAGGATAAACTAAAAGTTTAGTTTCAATGTCAGTATCTCATTAATTGACTTCTGTAATATTGTTATTAGTTCAAAATGTTTGGCCCTTTACCACCTGCCTTTTTATCTACAAAGGTATGTGAATCCAGAGAAGTATGCAGCTTTTATGAAATACTCTGTAGCTAGTGTGAAAAGGTTGACACGAAAATCTTAAACAGACTGGATATTCATATCAATGGAGTCTGAAAAATGCATCTTAGTAAGATTTGAAACTTACTGCAACTGCTAGTATTATTTCCAAATTTCATTAATGATGTAAAATGTGGTATAAATAAATGATTATATCTCTGGTTCAAGTCTGTTCTCACATTAGTGTATTTTTTTTGTTTTTCTTTTGTTTTTGTTTTTTTTTTGCAGTATGCAGGCCTCTCACTGTTGTGGCCTCTCCCGTTGCGGAGCACAGGCTCTGGACGTGCAGGCTCAGCGGCCATGGCTTATGGGCCCAGCCGCTCCACAGTATATGGGATCTTCACGGACCGGGGCACGAACCCGTGTCCTCTGCATTGGCAGGCAGACTCTCAACCACTGCGCCACCAGGGAAGACCCTTACATTAGTGTTTTTAATGCAACAGATGTTTAGAAGTTTGGATGGTCAATAAAAGAATAATTAAAATTATTCATTCTCGAATTGTGATGTTGACCAAATATATTTTGTACTTCAACAACTTAATTGTGTTAATGAAATGAGTCCCCTAACATACAGTGTAGCTTATTGCTGTGCATTTACTTGAAAATTAATATTTTTCTCATCACTCTTCTGAAACTGTTTTATTCAAGGTCACCAACATTCTACATGTTGCCAAGTGCAATCATCAAATCTCAACCGTAAATTTATTTTATTTACCAGAAGCTTTTAACATGGTTGATTATACTCTTTTTTGTCTTTCTCTTCCCTTACTCCTTTACTGTTTTCTGCTCCTTTCTTTGATTTCTTAATTTTGGAGTGTTTGTATGCCTTAGTCTTTATCCTTTTCTCTTGAAGATCTCCTCCACTCTCATGGCTTTAAATATCATCCATGTATTGATGATTTTTGTGTACGTGTATGTGAGAATTTTTTCTTAATATCAGAGAATATTTTTCAGAGAATTATTTGAAAATATCTAAGGTATATAAGACATTGACATCAAACCCTTAATAAATTAACACAACTAAAGTTTATTCTTTGTTCATACAAAGCATACTACTGGTTTGGGTGACTCACCAGGGCAGCTTTTATCCATAGGTGGGCTTAGAATCCCAGGTTATTTTTAACTTAAAGCACCACCACATGAGCCCACAGTTCCCATGAGGAGGCTGGGGAGCTGAACTCAGACAATTAAATCATCCTACATTTGATCGTTACAAATTATTTCCACTAACGTTTAATTGGTCAAAGTAAATTACATGGTCATGACTAACTTTTGCTTGATGGGGAAGTGAAACCTCCTGTGTACCTGCAACTATAGAGCTAGATATTTGATAAACAGATAAAGTGCCTATGAAAGATGCCTCTGTCAGAGGGATTTCTTTTATTAAGGTTTAATATGTTATTAAATGCTTTGAACAGTGCCTGGCACAAATTAAACACAAGTATTTGTCAATAATTATTATGATTTGAGGCAGACAATCATAATTCTTAGCAGACAAGTTGAGGAAACAATCAGGATAAAATTCCAGGTAGTGAGTCAATAATATAGAATAAAGAGCTGTCAATTAAGAAAGGAAACCAGTAGGTTAGCATCTGTTAGAGAAAAAAACACTTAGAAGGACTAACATCTGAAAGAGAGGACACATCTGAAGTGATGAATATAGAAAAAAGAAAATTTTAAAAGTCAAAGAAATATATTAGCTGCAAAATATAATAAAGATTTTTCCTGACAATCTAGGTACTATATCTAAAATCCATTAAATTTAGCCATTATGGAGAATTATACTCTTGTACTCTGCTGATATGAGATACCATGAGGTAACAGAGAAGACTAGCAAACTTCCATTACATATTATAAAATCCCCATTATTAATATGTAATTATGCAATAATTAGAAAAAAGATCAACAGAGACAGAAACTGAAACTACTGGCTTTATAAAATAAAAGAGTAGATTCTACTTACCACCTTCCTTTTCTATTCTGCATATAGGTAAGCCTTGTATCTTCACTCAAAGTTATCCCCAATAAATATTTGTTGATAAATGTAAGAAAATAATTCACAAGGAAGATGGATAGTAAAATAGGGTTAAAATCTATAAAAATTCATAGTAAAACAATCAAGATAAAATGATATCAGATTATTGGATGATTACATGAATGAAGAAAGACCTTATGTTTACTGTCTTTACCTCCATTTTTACGAGTATTATTAGACATACATCCTGAGAGAGCAAAATGTTCAAACCCAAACATATAATAAAAATATCCTTGGAGGCAGTGGTGGTTTTAATTTTGAGAATATTCAGAAAAGGGAGGTAGATGGCAAATCTTTTGGGAGAACTAGATGTAAGAAAAAAAAGATAGTAAAATGAGTAGTTTCTAACTTATGTGCCCATCACTTCTCTATGAAAAAAATCACAAGTCAATCATACTGCCACCACAGCAATTATTTTAAACGTCTGTAGCACAAGCCAAACCAGAATTAAAATAATCCCTTTGAAGGGTAATGATCCTCAGTTAAAGGGGGTATAAAGAAATTTTCAAAATTGAGTAGAAGTAGAAAGGCTACTGCAAATTGATTATGATCACTTCCATAATACAAAATGTTCACACTGTTTTTAAAGGGGCATGATAAAATATGCTGCAATCTCTTGACTTCTAAAAAAATCCCATTTTAGATAAAAGTAAGACTCTTTGACTACGGATATTTGGAGTTATAGCTTAGCTCAAAAACTTGAAGAGCAATATATGAGATGACTCCAAACATATCAAAGGTCATTTTCACAAAAAAGATTAAACTTTTTTTATTTATCTACTCCAAAATCCAAAAGCAAGGAAAGTTACAGTAAAGAGCAAGCTTCTTTCTGCAAGATGTTACTAAAAGTAATTTCATCTGGTAAACATCCTTTGCTTTGAATGAATTGGGTCTGTACTTTGCAGGGGTGGTCAAAGCTACACATAGCTAAACCTGAATTTTAATTAGATACATTTGGTTTTTTGGGCTTGTATTTCTCCTCCTTTCTCCACCTCTTCTTCCTCCTCTTCTTTTTATCCTTCTCATCTTTCTTCTTTTCTTCCTCCTTCTCCTTTTCACCATCCTCTCTTTTTAAATTTTTTTTGAGATAATTGTAGTAGCTCCCTATTTCCCTGCTTGAAATATCTCATAATCCATTCTTACATAACATTTAAAGTGTTTATCTTTCTTAATTTCTTTTTTCACTTTTTACTGTAGAAGTGTTCAAACATAATTAATGCAGTCTTTTACACACTGTTAGACTATGAAAGAGTTCACAGGTTTTACAGAATTGATATGTCACATGTTTATTTCAATACTTTAACAATCTTATTTCTCCCCTTTCTCATGGCATTTATTCCCTGACAAAAATGGATCTTCAGTCTTGGAATTTTCCACAAACTGTCATTGGCTCCTTCACAGAACTGTTTAACTTCTTTCTCCACTGAGGAATGTTTTCCTCTGAATGGGAAGTTAAATGCTACTATTTTATTAGATTTAAGTTCTTTTATTTGGCAAGAATAATACACAAGTTGTGTGGTTTACAGTCTATTGTATAACAAGAGAAATTTCACAATGTTATTTGTCCTATGTTCCAACAGTACCATTAGGTATTTTCAGCTTGATCTATTCAAAGTAAATTTCCCCATTTATCACTTAGCCAACAGCTTTAGCTTGTATTGATGATTATTGCATAGGTCTATTATGTCATTATAGGTTACAAAATAACAATGAAAACAATCTGCATTTTTATATCCAATTTCCCTAAACATAAAAAGCTTTCCTGATTAATATTTGGTTAACCTGAAACATAGTTTACCAAGGAAAGCAGTATAAATATGTGAATCTTTCCTTTTTCGTGTCCCAATAAATTCTAATGGAGTACTACATTCTTCTTTAAGTATCATTATGGATCTTTGGAGCTATAGAGCTTTTATATCTTTTCAGGCACTGTAGGTGTTATTCTTTTTTGATGGTCTAACCCTGTCTCTATTAAAAGGAAGTTCATTCAAGTCCGTTAGAGTTCTTGTTTCTCTTTCTTCTCATTTTGTATTTTTCTTTTCCTTTGTAATAGATGTCTACAACATTATGTTTTTAAAAAATAATAATAATTTTGAGATCATTGTAGGTTTGCATGTAGTTGTAAGAAATAAGAGACATAGAAATCCCCTATACTCAGTTTCTCCCAATGGTAACACCTTACATATCTATAGTATGATATCACAATAAGGAAACTAATATTGACACAACACATCCATCTTATTTTCTGTGTGCTTTTTACAAAACTTCAACCATCTTTGCTTTCTGTGCTCTCTGGCCCTACTACATGATCAGGGATCATCTGGTACATTCCTTTCATCTGTGCATCACACCTGAAACTAGACGCTATTCTAAGGGGTGCGAATGTTTTTAGTAAGAAATGTTGAAGACAATAATCTAGGAACTAGGGTCTTCACTGATACTAGGTAGTTATGGTTTCTAAGGCTTTTCAGTGTTTAGAGATAGCAAACATGCATTATTTTATTAAGAAAAATAAATTAGTTCATACTAACAGTTTCTCAAATAAAAGATTACAGTTTTGTTGTTGTTGCTGCTTAATATCCTTGACTTTGCATTTCTCTCCTCTTTTGCTGATCATCTTGGGTGATGTTGACATTTACATAACATATTTAACATACTATTGTGATGGATGTTTTCTATTGTCTCTATATATTCACATTTTTACCATTCTCAACTCTACTCTTTTTCTCATTCAAAAGGCTGTCCCTTGCTCTCTAGTTGTTATTTGGTTTCCAGCACATGGAAGGAACAGGGAAGAAACTGGAGAGCTGGAGGCATGTAAAATAGAGATATTACTCCTCTAGTCCTTAACTCACAACTCCAAGGAGGCAAACCTTACCACAGCTGTTTTCTTGGGTTTACACCAACTACGTCCCCCTCATGTCTTTCAGGTATAGGGGGTACATGGCTTTCTGTCGTTGCCAGTCCCAGATTACTTGGCCAACATTTATTGGGTTTCTGACATCCCCCATAGCTGAAAATTGAGCTAAATAAACTTTTATTTTTATTCTGCTATATTCTGTCATTTGTTCCAGGTTATTACATTTTTTAAAAGACATAAAATATATATATTTTTTAAAAACATAAAATATTTCCCCTACCTTCCTAACCAACAGGTTAGTTGATGGAACAGACAAATACTTCCATGCAATATAGTAAATCAATTATAAAACTATGGATAAGCTGTTTTGAGAGCACAAAATAAAGCTGTTAATTCCACTCTAGAAATTCAGTGAGGGTTTCCTAGTGGTCATGTTCTTGAGCTATACTTCCTAAATCTTCCTTTATAGAGAGAAAGAAAGTTTTGATGATAATATATAACTTGTTATTTTCATAATGTACACAAAACCTAGAAAGTGTGTTGTACAGGATAGATTCAATAAATATTTTGGATGATTGACTAGTTGGGTATATTAGCACAAGTAATCAAATACTCAAAATAGTAAAGAGTTGTGTGTGTGTTTTAAACTTAACTGAAAAAACCTCATTGTCACACAGTACTTCTTAGTAAATTTTACTGCCTTCTGCTGAATTCATCAGCAGAACATGTAACTTAATTATTTCTTTGTGCCCTTATAAATTGTATCTAATTTAGATTTAAATGACTTCAAATGAATGTTTGGGGGATTGTCAATGCCTATTCAAATATCAGTTAAATTTTACTTATGGGCCATGGAAAGAGGAATAAAGAAGTTCAAGGTTTAATACAACCATTCTTAAAAATACTTGAGACCGACAAAATGGTTAATGCTTGAACTGTCCATGAAGTTTTCTTTCTTTAATGGTCACAGGTCTATGGTTGAATACCTCCAGTTACTGGCATCTTATTTTCTTTGGAGATAATCCAGTGCATTTAATTTCAAGTCTGACATTCAGAAAATGTGTAGTGTTTGTAAATATACCCAAGCCTAATCAGATATAAGGAATAGGTTTGTCTACATAATAAAAATTTGTTATGCAGTCATTCCAATTGTATTTCAGATTAACTGTTAATATACAACTTCAAATCCTTTTTTTTCAATTTACTACTTTAATAAACAATTTATTTTTTTATTTTCTAAATAAAAAAGTATCAGAAATATCAGGGCAAGTATTGCTTTTGAATTGAAATGAGGACTAATTTAATTCAAATTTTCATATTATAGAATCAAAACATTGTACATCTTACTTAAAATATCAATAGTTATTCTAGAATAAATTAGTGGTTTTCCACTCAAGCTATTAATATTTTCAAGCATAATTAAAACACAGTTAATAAGAGAAGAGTAAAATATTGACTCAATAACCAAGAGAGATAATTTCACTAATAACATGCAGTAACATCCTTTGGTCCCATACTTGTCTCTATTCTATCTTTTTTACAAACATTAAATTAAAGTATGGTACTGGCACAAAAACAGACATAGAGATCAATGGAACAGGATAGAAAGCCCAGAAATAAACCACACACCTATGGTCAATTAACTTATGACAAGGGAGGCAATAATATACAATAGAGAATAGATAGTCTCTTCAATAAGTGGTGCTGGGAAAACTGGCCAGCTCTAACACCTTGTACACAAATAAAATCAAAATGGATTAAAGACATAAATGTAAGACCAGATACTATAAAACTCCTAGAGGAAAACATAGGCAGAACACTCTTTGACATAACTCACAGCAAGATCTTTTTACATCCTTCTTTCTCCTACAATAATGGAAATAAAAACAAAAATTAAAAAATGGGACCTAATTAAACCTAAAACCTATTGCACACCAAAGGAAACCATAAAAATGAAAAGACAACCCACAGAATGGGAGAAAATATTTGCAAACAATGTGACCAACATGGGATTAATTTCCAAAATAAACAGCTAATAGAGCTTAATATCAAAAAAAAACAAACAACTCCATCAAAAATTGGGCAGAAGACCTAAATAAACATTTCTCCAAGGAAAATATACAGATGGCCAAGAGGCATATGAAAATATGCTCAACATTGCTAATTATTAAGAAACGCAAATCAAAACTACAATGAGGTATCACTTCACACCAGTCAGAGTGGCCATCATCAAAAAGTCTACAAATATTAAGTGCTGTAGAGGATGTGGAGAAAAAGGAATCCACCAACACTGTTGGTGAGAATGTAAGTTGGTACATCTACTATGGAGAACAGTATGGAGGTCCTGTAAAACACCAAAAATAGAGTTACCATATGATCCTGAAATCCCACTCCTGGACTTATATCCAAAGAAAACTATAATTCAAAAAGATACATGCATCCCAATGTTCATTGCAGCACTCTTTACAATAGCCAAGACATGGAAGAAATCTAATTGTCCATCGACAGATAAATGGATAAAGAAGATGTGTACACACACACACACACACACACACACACACACTGGAATATTATTCAGCCGTTAAAAGAATGAAATGCCATTTGCAGAAACATGCATGGACCTAGGACCTAGAGATTATGATACTAAGTGAAGTAATCCTACCAGAGAAAAACAAATACGATATGACATCACTTATATGTGAAATTAAAAACAAAAAAAGATACAAATGAACTTATTTACAAAACAGAAAGAGACCACAGACATAGAAATAAAACTTATGATTACCAAAGGGAAAGAGGGTGGGAATGGATAAATTAGGAAGTTGGGATTAACATTTACATACTACTATATATAAAACAAATAACAACAAGGATCCACTGTAAATCATGTAAAGCACAGGGAAATATACTCAATATTTTTTAGTAACCTATAAGGGAAAAGAATCTGGTATCTATCTATCTATCTATCTATCTATCTATCTATCTATCTATATATCACTGTACTGTACACCTGAAACTAACATGACATGTAAATCAACTATACTTCAATAAAATAAAAATAAAATAAAATAAAAATTATCATCAAAATTGTTGCATTTTGCTGAGGTTTATAATTTATTAAAAGTCCATTTTGCCATAAAAACCCAAGATATTTCTGACACAACAGAAACAAAAGGCTACTTCTTTTGTTTGTTTTACAGGACCAGGACTTGCAGGCTACTTATATAGCAATCATGTATGTACTTGAGAGATGTGTGTGTGTGTGTGTGTGTGTGTGTGTGTGTGTGCACTCACGAGTGTTCATGTTCAGAAATTTTCTCATCATTTTTAACAGCTTTGGTATATATATGGAAAAATTTTTATACTCAAGCCTACCTTGTCAAAACCACTGGAATACACTTATTTCATGCTCCCATGACTCCTGTCCCCTAAAATAATATTTACTTTGTGGAAAATAGTGTTGCTAAGTGTGAGTTCTGAGGATAAATGATATCCTTGTGAAACAATGTCCTCAAATTCAGTCATTGACAAGTGTTTTTGTTTGTTTATTTGTTTGTTTATACAAGGGAAAGTAAATTCATTCAGAGCAATAGAGTAGTTTTCTTCTGGTAAGAAAGTTCAGAGATAGTTGGAGGTTCCAGATTCTCAGCCACGTGGTCTATATTCCTAGGAGGATAATGGTAGATACCTAATTCTAAATCTCAGCAAACGTTTTCAAAGCGTATACATATCAACAAGGGGGACAGATGAAACCAGCCGTAAATAGAAGGTCTGAAAACTTCTGTCTATGTATAATAGAGACAAAAATATCTCATGATAGTTTTGTGAAAGAGTTTCTTGTCAGAACTGTGGTCTTCAGTAAGGGGGTGGAGCCAAGCAATGATATTGTAGCAAGGAATAAATATTCTTCAGTGTCCTACCTCTGCCTCCAGATGACTGAATTCACCCAAAAGCTGGAAGGCAAAGAAGCATGTTGGTACAGTCCATATGGGACAGCCTAATCCCAAACCAGGGCAGGAGGAAGAGGGTGGGAATTGGATCTGGAGGGGCAAAAGAGAGGTATTCAGTCTACACATCTAAAACCGATTTAAGTTACTGTGACACATACTGCTGTGTGTTAACTAAAATTTCTGTTCTAGAGTTCCTGAGCACATAGGTAAACCACATTTCCCAGGCTCCCTTCATGTGGCCATGTTACCTTGTCAGACTGAACAAATAAAAATACAGGAGATGCATTTTAATTTGCATTTGAAATAAACAGGTAAATGTTTTTAGCTTAGGTATGTTTCATGAAATATTGGGGACACACACAATTATACTGAAAAATGTATTCATTCCTCATCTGAAATTTAAATATTACTGGTGCCCTGTGTTTTAGCTAACAATGCTAGATCAATAGAAAATGGATTGAAGTAATATTAGACTGATTTGCTGGTAAGTAGGCACTCTGTAAAATAAGTAAATTAATGACACTGATAATAATAATTAATAATGATAATAATAACCTGCCTTTGTGGAGTTAGCATATCTCTGTGGTTTAAATAGTCTCAGTATGGCTAATTTCAAACTACCAACATAAACTGGACACAGAGTTGGAAAGAGACATGCACAGTTGGCTCTCATGAAACTCTACAGGCCAGCTTCAAGACATCACTGAATATACATTACTTTTAATCCTCTCACTTCAACAAAAGCTTTGTACACAGCCCTCTGTTCCCATTTCCTCGTCTAGCTGGCAGAAATGCAATTAAATCTTCAGGATAAACTTGGGAGCCATGAGGAGAATATAGCAAACATCCACACACTGGAACCTGCCTTAGTGCTATGTCATCTCTTGGAGGTGAGCTGTGGGATCAGATACACCTGCTTTGGAATTTGTGATGTGAGTAGAAATAAACTTGAAGTGTGTGAAGCGACTGATATTTTGAAATTTATCCATTAGAGCAGCTAGCATTTATGTCATCCTGTAAGCTAGTTTTGTCATATGGATGGTGACATAAGCAAACATTAGTGACCAAAGTGAAAATTTCACTATTCTATACATTATTTAAAATATATACCAGACATTTGCTAAATGAGAAGCCTTGTACTAGATACAGAGGATACCACAACATTTGCCTTAGAGAGTTTAGAGAAACTTTAGAAAGTGTAGAAGCTTACAAAAACATAGTATGAACTATAAAAATCATTAGGAAAGTAGAGCGTTTTAGAAGCATATTGAAGAATTGAATGGTAGGACACAATATTCTGCCTTTCTACTTCCTGTGAGATATGCCTGGAGTGGTAGCCTTCCGTTCCTGCCTGGCAAATTGCTGCTCATTATTCAAGGCCTAACTCAAACATTATCTCTGTACTTTCCAAATATATTTTCCTGAATACTTTCTATTTTGAGCAAACCTCACCTTTAACTGTCTTGTAATTATTTATTTCCATATTTAGACCTTATCACTTAACATTGTATTCATTTAGAACTAGATCCTGATATTTTTATCTTCATTTCATTTTCAGTGTCCCTAAAAATGGTTGTGCCGGTTGTATTTAAAAATAATTTCTGGTGCCTCTACTTTGCATGATATAGTTTATTCCAGATCTCCAGTTATACAGCCACTGTTGTCATCATAATTATTCTCAGGAAGTCAGGTTTCCTTTAGAAATAAGTTTCCATGTGGCCGGCTGTGGTTTATCAGATTTTCTGAAATGTGTTTTCATGGTAGCTTTTCCTGTCAGTACTAGTCTAAGTGTGTAGATGAAGAAATAATCCATATAGTTATTGAATATAGTCATGTGGAAGCCATGCATTTCCCTCTGGGTTGTACTTGAGAATATGGATTGCTTCTTATTTTGATTCCTCCCAAGACCTAGCCTAGTGCCTTCTGAATTTAAAATACCAAAATACCAAATAGGATTTCAAACAACATTTCCTCATCTATTTGTGCAATGCTATGCTAACATAATCAATGAGGTAAAGTCACACAAGAACCCTAGAGAATTGTCCAATGATGCTAGTCACATTTTGCAGAGCCTGGCAGAATTTGCTTTTCTCCCTGCTCTGTATCAGTATCTTCCCCAAGTTTTTGATGGTACACAGCTTTGACTGCTGCTCTCTCATCTGTTCCATCTGCTGCTCTCTTGTTTCCCAGCAGACAAGCCACTATACTGTGCCACTTTAATTTCTGCTTTAGTGCCCTTAAACTGCTTCTCCTACTTACCAGCCAGGCTTTAGCTCACCATAAAGCACCTGCTAGGGAATTCAGCTGCCGCACATGTGGCCAGCCTGGTGATTGTGGGATGCTTTCAGAAATAAGGTGAAAGTACTTGTGGAATTGAGGTCAAAAGCCTCTTTCATTTTTTTCGGCAGTTAATTGACTGTGTTTCGTTTAGTAGGAATGTGAGTTATAGTATGCTATTGTTCACAGGGTCAGGGTCGGAAGTCAACAGTTTCTGACACTGAAGTCTCTAGCTTCATTAAAAGACCAAGCTAAGGCGACAACCCACCTGTTCAGGTTTTTAGTGCCATACACCTGTTGATGGCATGTGTTTATTCTGTCAAGATAGGACATAGCTACAATGTAAACCTATCACCTACTTCAGGTATGGAGTTAATTCTACAGCTGACATGTTTTTCTTCCAGAGTTCCTGCACAGGTCCTAACCTTAGATAATTAAAGAGGTTACCGTATGTCAGTCTTTGTGTTTGACTGAGCTTTGTATATAGTGCCACCATAGATGGCTGAACATTCCATTAAAATGTGAATGTAACTTCTTTTGATAACATAGAATGGACTCAACTAAGGGAATCAAGTACAAATATGCTGGCAAGATAAAATGGTATATTTATCTATATTTACCTTACATACATATTTTTGCTTTAAAGAAAAATATGATTCATGATTCTCAAGATTATTGTCTCTTTGATATTTGTTAATAATATTTATATTTAATCGATTCTTTAAAATAAATATTCTCTTATTGAAATGTAAACAGAATCTAGTTTAGTTGTGTTTTTGCTAATACACATATTTCCTGGAAGAAAAAAACAGGAAACATTTCATCGTTAGCAAGCTCTACTCCTGAATATGAATCTAAAAGATTCTTAGATGTTTTTCAAATCAGAGCTTTTATCTTTAATTATATAGAAATCGTACTAAAACAGGAACTCTCCAATTCTGTAATAATGATAAAAAATGGACATATTACACCAGAGGGTTTTTCCTTTATTTTCTACTTATTTTTTTCTGATTAAAAAGATCTGTAATTGTTTCTGTACCTTGTTTAAAGAATTGGTTATACAAAGAAAATTCTGTCTTAAGAGTTTAGTGATACACCTTCAGACTAAGAGGAAGCTTATATTTTTCAAGCCTCTGATCATTTCATGCTAGGATATGGTAAGATGCAGGTGCATGTTAACAACAAGGAAGTTAATCTTCTAAAGTAGATGATTTTCAAACATTATTTTTCATCTAGGTATTCTTTCTTCAAGGAGTTCTATGTGAAAATATGAAAATGTATAAACAGATAAAAGACAAGCTGCCCAGTTCAAAGGCAATGAAGCTACAGAAATCTACAAGCTAAGCCTTCTGCCAACATTCTGTACAAACCTATCACCTTCCATTAGTGTGTCACACACACACACACACACACACACACTTATCTCTCTCTGTGTATCAATCTATTTAAATAGATAGAGATATCTAGATACAGTTATCTAGATAAAGGATTGATAGATAGATAGCTGTAATATGTAATCAATGCTGTGAATGGAGTCAGAGAATTATGAAATACCATTAATAAAAACTAGTTATTTTAACTGTCATTTTTAAAAAGTAATCATTTCATGGGAGAAGAAAAATGATTCAAATACAAATAACAGGACTTTTAAGAACATAAGTTCAAAGAAAAAAATCCATAAATATGTAACAAGAATAGTCTTAGTTAGGCTAACACTGTCATTTTTGATTTTAAAGCTCATTATTTGTGTCAGTGGAAATGCAAGTACCAAAGTTGTTCAATGTTGTATGATTGTAGGCTTAATATAGTGATTATTTTCAGAACTTCCCACATTCTAATCTTAGGTTATAATTACTTTCCACTCACAAGTTCATTATATCTCTATTTTGAATAATTTATTTTATTTGTGATTTCTGCTGAGTAACTTTAATTTATTATGCCTCAAAATTAAAGTTTTACCCAAGGAAAAATGATGTTTTATTCATTTTATAGCAATGTTGTATCATATTTCTACAAATACTTAACAAATGTAGTTTGCTGTACCTGACCTGCTAAACATTTCAGAATAATTTGTCATAGTTAAGACAATGACATAAGGTATTTATTTAGTATCTACAATGTGACAGGAGCAGAACATACAATTTTATCTAATCCTTACAATTTACAATAGGTAAATATTTTTGGCCAAAATTACAGGCAAATAACCTTAGAGGGTTTAAGTGACTTGCCAATAGCCACAAAACATATATATATATTGTAGCCCAAGTTTAGCTCTTAAGTTTTAAATACTAAATCTTAACAATTATGTACCTGTTTATGGCATTTCCCAATTACTGTTCAATGTCAATAAGATTATATAAAAAGGTCCATATATGTCTTTAATAAAAAGCTTTTATGAAATACCCAAAGGAGTATTTAATAATTAAATAAAAATCTTTTATTAAATACCCAAAGGTTAACTGTGAAGAATTAACATAGTGCACTCATGAGGATTGACTTTTGTATGATTTACTATAAAGGTGGCTTTGAAGGGAAAAGAAGAAGAGGCGTGCTGGAAAAAAATATGCAGTCCTGGCTTAGACCATTTATGTTTAGGTCAACTTTTGTCTCCTACTAATTTCACCAGAAAAGCTCCGTAATAGCCTAATTAACAGACACCCAAAAATCAGTTTTTCTGCTTGAGGATTGCTTGAGGGGTGGGTGTCATGGGTTCATGTTACATCTCCATCCTGAGCAATGTTCCTTCTGTTAACTCATAACTGGCTTGTTTCACCATCTCTCTTTTTATAACTTTCAACTGTGCTGAATTTCAAGACTCTAACTCAGTGCTTGGTCCCCAGACCATAACCAGCAGCAACAGCATCTAGGAACTTGTTACAAAATCATATTCTTGGGGCTTACCCCTGACCTCCTGAATTAGAAGATTTGGTTCTGAGGCCCAGCAATCTGTATTTTAATTAGCCCCCCCCAGGTATATCTAATGAATGGTAAAGTTTAAAAACCAGAGTTCTAGTGTATGTAGAGATCCCTTGCTCCTCATGACTGCTGCTGCTATTCTATACAGCTGAAGCTCTAATCCACTTGATTCTTGGAGCGGACACCAGAGAAAGAGAATGTGCAGTGCTGTTCCTTAGCTAAGAAATAGATCCCAGAAGTCTCAAGATGCAGAAGGTCAGTCTGTCTCCTCTCCTATTTCCACAATAAGACTAATCATAATTGTAGTTTCTATTTCTTCAGTTCCTCCTCTGTGCCTGTCATTTTGTAGCACATTTAATCCTCACAGTATAATAAAGTTTACCTCCTAGTATTTATTTGGGTCTCAGGTGCAGAGGTTTGAGATAATAACATTCCTTAGTTCACAGCACAGTACTGTCAGTATTCTTTGTTTACTTACTTCCTTTTATTCACGTATCTCTTTCTAATCTCCATCTTCCCACAATAAGCAAACATTTTTATTTGTTAAATGTTATAATTTTTGCACTCGTTTTGTAAAATTGGCAGAGTGGTTATTTATGTATATACTTTGCATATTTTTTAAACAGCTTAATTGAGATAGTATTCACCTGGTATGCAATTCATCCATATGAAGTGTATAATTCAATGGCTTTTAGTGTATTAGAGTATGGCATCCATCACTCCATCAGTTTTAAAATAGAGTCAGCTCTCTCTATACACAGATGCAAAACCTGTGGATACTACACAATTTTATCTAAGGGAGTGTGCACAGATTCTGGAATCCAGAACCAATCCCCTCCAAGATTGAGTGATGACTTTATTTTCATTACAACAAAAAGAAACTTTGTACACCTTAATAAAACTCCTGAAGCCACCATCCCAATCCCCTTTTCCAGCTCTAGGAATCACTAATTTATATTCTGTTTCTATAGATTTGCTTATTATAGACATTTCATGTAAATGGAGTCATACAATATGAAGTCTTTTGTTACTGATTTCTTTCACTTAATATAAGGTTTTCAAGGTTTTTCCACATCATAGAATGCCACAGCACTTTAACTCTTTTTATTGCTGAATCATATATTATTATATGCATATACTACACTGTATTTATCTATTCATCAATTGATAGATACTGGAATTATTTCCACTTTTTGGATTTTATAAATAATGTTGTAATGAACATTCATGTATAGATTTTTGTGATTTTTTTTTATTATTTGTCTGGAGTATATACCCAACCATTTCATAGCTGTTCATAATATTCATAATAAAATAGTATTATTTTATTCAATTTCTATAAGTTTGCCAGTAATGTCTATCTTTCATTGCCAATTTTAGTAATTTGAGTCTTCTCTCTATTTTTATTGGTAATTCTAGCTAAAAGGTTACCAATTTCCTTATTGTTTTCAAAGAATGACATTCTGGTTTTACTGATTTTCTCTACTGTTTTTCTTTCTATTCTTTATTTCACTAATTTCCACTCAAATCCATATTATATACGTCCTTCCTTCCCTTTTGGGTTTAGTTTACTCTTGTTATTTTCAATGTCTTAAGATGGAAAATTTGGTTGTTAATTTTGAGATCATTCCTCTTTTTTTAATGTGAGCTTTTAATGTGGTATATTTAAACAGTGCTTTAGTGACATCTCTTGTATTTTGATATACTATGTCTTCATTTTCAGTCATCTCAAAGTATTTTCTAATTTCACTTGTGATTTATACTTTGACTCATTTCTTAGTTAGTAGTATGTTGCTTATTTTGCACTTGTTTATGAATTTCCCAAATATCTTTCTGTTAAATTAACCATCAATTTTACTTGATGTGACTGGAGAATATATTTTATATGATTTCAATGCTTTTAAATATTTTAAAAATTATCCTAGTAGGTGTGATGTGATACCACATTATGGATTTGATTTGAATTTCCCTGATGTCTAATGAAGTTAAGCATCTTTTCAAGAGCTTATTGTCCATTTATGTTTATTCTTTGAAGAAATGTCTATTCAAACATTTTGTCATTTTTATGGGGTTATTTGCCTTTTTATTGTTGAGTTGTAACTAATTTTTATATATTCTAGAAACTAGATCCTTATCTGATATATTATCTGAGAAAAGTTCTCCATTCTTTGGGTTTTTCACTTTAATTCATAGTGCTCTTTGATAAACAAAAGTTTTTAGTTTTAACAAAGTTCAATTTACCTATTTTGTCTTTTGTTGTTTGTGCTTTTTGTGTCATATCTAAGAAAGCTTTACCTAACCCAAGGCTATGAAAATTTATACTTGTTTCCTTGTAAGCATTTAATACTTTTATCTTTTACTTTTAGGTCTTTGATCCATTTTGAGTTAATTCTTGTAAATGGTATAAGATAACAGTCCAACTTCATTCTTTTGCAGATGGACATCCAGTTGTCCCAGAAATATATGTTGCACACACTATTCTTTTCTCATTGAATGGTCTTCGCACCCTTGTTGATAGTCAATTGACCGTAAACATGAGGGCTTAGGAGTTGATTTCTGGACTCTCAATTCTATTTAATAAGTCTTTATGTTTATTCTTTTGTCAGTACCACACTGTCTTGATTACAGTAGATTGGTAAAATGCTTTGTATTGGAAACTGTGACTCCTCTAACTTTTTATATTTCAAGATTGTTTTGGCTACTCAGCATCTTTTAATTTTCATGTGTATTTTGGTAACATCTTGTCCATTTCTGCAGAAAAGGTAATCGAAATTTTGATAGGGATTGTATTGAATCTGCAGATCAATTTGGGAATATTGGCCCTTCAACTACAGTAAGGCTTCCAACCCATGAACACAGGTGTCTTTTCCATTTTATCACATATTTGTAAATTTCTTTCAGTAGTGTTTTGTAATGTTGAGTGTACAAGTTGTGATTATTTAAATTTATTACTAAGCATTTTATTCTTTTTGATGTTATGGTAAATGCAACAATTTTCTTGATTTAATTTTTATTTCCATATTGCTAGTGTTTAGAAATACAACTTAGATTTGTATGTTAAACTTACACCCTACAACTTTGCTGAACTTGTTTATTAGCTCTAAAGTTTTAATAGCTTCTTTAGGATTTTCTATATTTAAGATCATGTCATCTACGAAGAGAGAAAGTAACTTCTTATAATGAAGCAAACAAGAATAAATTGCCAACACAAAATGAGCTAAAATCACAAAAGGCCTTGATAACCAGGCTGGATTGATCTGTTCATCATGTATAAAATAGTGTCAATTTTAACAAACTGTTTTTTTGTTTATGAATCTTTGTGTGATAAAAATATTATTATGCTCATTTAACATATAAGGAAATCTGAGACACAGAAATTGTCAAGAGCTTGCCAAAGATTACACAGCTACTAAGCAGCAGAACAGGGATTTTAATGGAAGGTCTTATTCTATAGCCAATAACACTAACCATTCTGTAGTTCTGACTTTAAGAAGCTTCCTTGTTCGTAGCTTACAATAAATGTCAATTGATAATATTTCTCATGCTCTGTCAATTTTTTTTAACATAGTACTCTGAAGTGAATAGAGAAGTGCTAAAATAAATTTCAAGACTTTAGTGAAAAAAATTTATTGTATGAAAGAATCAGAAATAAACTAAAATTTATGAATATATGTTATAATGGATTAGGCCCCTATGGGGCCTTCCCAGGACAGAGCCCTCCATGTCTTCTTCCTGCCTTTTGCCTGCCTTTTGTCAAAGAATAAGTTTAATCAGAGAAATGAGAAAATGCAGAAGCAAAGGAAAGCAATCAAATTAGATAAAATAATAATAATTTAGCCATTAAACAAAGTCAAGGACTTTAATTTCTCATCAAGAGCTATAAATAATATTCTTAGCCATATCCTTTGAGCTGTTTTGCAGATATTGAAAACCCCACCAGGTGGAAGAAGTTAACCACCTGATGATAACACTGTAGCCATGATGTATGCTGCTCCATCTTACACAATTCCAAGAACTGGCCTCAAGGAAATGGAAACAAACCCACCCTGGAACTGAAGATTAACTGTAATTAAAACAATCAAGATGATGCTGATTAGACCACTACATGACAAATCTCAAAATAATTGTCAGAGCTAACCATGCTGTTCTACACGTAACCCCCTCCCTCAGGTTATGCACCCCTGAAACACCTCTTTAAGAGCTCTTGCCTCCTGATGGGCAGTGAGGAATTTGTTCTTTGCGACATAAATCTGCCTTCTCCCCAGGTTGACCTCCTGAATGAAGCAAGCTTTCCTTTCCTACCAACACTTGTCTCTCAAGTATTGGCTTTCGAGCAGCAAGCAGACAAACCTGAGTTTGGTAACAGTGTTATATGAACGAAGAATTGTTCTTCATTGAGATGTAGTCAACGTGCAATAAACTGTTCAGTAGAGATTTGGCAAATGTATACACTTGAGTGACCACTACCCAAAATAAAACATAAAACATTTCCACCTCCTCCCTCTCAAGTGCTCCTTCTTCTTCCCCAGGCATTTCCTTATCCAGTTAATATCCTATTTCCCAAACCACTATTCCTATACTTTCCAGAACCACTACATAATTTTGATAATCATAAAACTGTTTTAAGTTTGCCTGTATTTGGATCTAATGTAAACTGAATAACACTGTATATACTTTTATCTATCTGGATTATTTTGCTTAACATAATGTTTTTCAGATTTTGTGCATGTTGTTGTTTGTTCCTTTTTTTAATAGCTGATGAACTTTCCATTGTATTGGCTCTACCATAATCTATTTATTTAATCTTCTGTTGATGGAGAGATTGTTTCCAATTTTTGGACACCATGAATAAGTATGCTCTATGAATTCGAGTATAAGTCTTGTTTTGTTTTGTTGTTTCTTTTTTTTAACATTTGTTTGCTTTCTCCTCATGAACAGCTATCTAAAGTAGTTATGCCTTATTGCATTCCTATCATCAAGGTATCAGAGTCCCACTTGCTCCACATCATCACCAACATTTGTTGTTGTCAGCTTTTTTCTTTGTTTTTACCTTTCTAAGTAAAAAAAGCACACACACACACACACACACACACACACACACACACACACACACACACAGAAAGCCTAGTTTCAGATTCCAATTCTGACATTTACTAGCTATGCGACCTTGGGAAATCACTTATCATCTCTGTGCCTCAGTTTCCTCATCTATTAAATAAGAATGATAATAGTTCTTACTAATATGTTGCTGTTAGATGTAAATGATTCATTATCCATAAAAAAACATAGGACAGTCATAGGGCATTTAGTTGCTATATAATTGTTTGCTATTATTATTATAGTTGAGAGTTTTGGATGAACGAAAACAAGACTTGCTCAGAAATTTTGGGAAATTTGACAGTGTTTACAGTGGAGGTGGAAAAGATTTTAGGCTAGCAGGTGGATGATGTGAGTACATTCAGCATATTATTTGGCTGGGAGAAGTGGACGTTAAAGTGAAGAAAGAAGTAGTAGAACCTTCATTCAAATGTACTCCCTATCATAATGTTTCTTGAGTAGTTAAGTCTGGGACCTCTTTAGAGATACTTCTGCCCTATTAACAATATAGCTGCTAAATCAATAGACCAGACAACTACTATCTACAAAAGAATTATAATTAGCACTCTTATGTTAGACCTGCGCGGTCTCCTAGGAGTTTCGACTCGCCCAGGAAACAACAAGAGTCGGAAGTCGATGCAAAAAGCAAGAGGTTTATTGAAGGCCGGTGCACCGGGGTTCCTTGGTCCTCACGCAGGAGGTCGAAGAAGGAACCCTTTTGGGCGCAAATATGTCAGTTTTATAGGTTCCCACTTCCCCGTATGTAAATTATAGATTTGGTTGTGTTCTCCTGCTGATTGGTCCCGGCTTAGGCTCGGACCAGAGAGGGAACTTGTCCCCAGCTGCCTGATTGGTCTTTGACAGACACCTTTTTTACATTTTGTTATCTCCCTCCTTCTCCCCAGCTGCCTGATTGGTCTTTGACAGACACCTTTTTTACATTTTGTTATCTCCCTCCTTCTCGGAAGGGGGCCGGACATCCTGGAAATTCACCCATTGTCTAAGAAGCCGCTATTGTCTGGAGAGTTCTTAATCATTAGCTGGAACAATGTCCCTCGAGTCCCACACTTACACACATTATCACAATTATATAATGCATGTGAAAGCTTTTCATAAATTGCAAAAAGCTATACAAATGATATTAGTACCAAAAAGACTGCATTGGTGGGCGACACTGGTAATTTCTTTTACATTTTATGGACTTTTCTCAGGTTTCTTACATCTCTGTAATCATGAAAGCTCTCATTTCCTCCCCAGCTTTCTATCTACACTGATAGAAAGATCTCTCCTGTTGCTGACCTTTTTCTTTCTGTCTAGTCCCTTATCGCTCTCTGTCTCCCAGACATCTCTACTTAAATGTCTTCCTATCACATCAAATTCGCTATGCCTAAGACAAAATGTCTGATCTTTCCCTTAAACCATTTCTTTTGTTTCTTCCTCTCTGTTGAAGATATAACATTTTATCAGTATTTAAACATAACCTTGAAAATACTAATCCTAAACACACAACAATGTATGTACAGATGTTTTCAATCACATCACAAAAAACTATATTTTTATTACCTTCATGCATGAACTTAACTAATTTTAACAGTGTCACTTGTGCATATAAATCAAAAAGTAAAAGATAAGTGTAGTTTTATCCTATTCTCACTGTAATGGATAATATTTTCATTAGTCTTTGAAATATATTACCTGAAGAATTCACCTTTATAAGGACTACATAAAATTTGTTACATCTCTTCTAAGAACGGAAATATTAAACTTTAAACATACATAAAGAAAAGATAAAGCAATTGAAATTGAGAATAGGGAGAAAATTGAGGTTTAAAAAGTTATTATAAGAAAATTCTTAAAAGACTCTTTTGAAAAGAAAGGGAACCAAGATTAAACATTAAGAGCCAATATTCCATTACTTTATTATATTAAACCAAAAATTTTCGGTCTTTTAGGACATGTTTAAATTTTCAAAACATTACTCTATTTCCACAATATCCCAGTTAATGTATATTGTGTTGCCAAATTTTGTCAACTCTATTGTTCACCTTGAATTTATTATTTACATGCAAGCACTATAGCAATCCAAAAAAAGGAGTAATTTTGGCTTCCAGGTTGCCAACAAATCAAAGTTTAGAGAAAATAATGCCTAAAATTTTTATCTTAATGGTCAACAATAATCTTGTATTTATTTAAAATGATTTATTTTTTACTAATATGTTTTATGCGTTGTAGTTATCAGGGATGTACAAACTAATAACATACAGTAACTGTAACATATGGTATTAATAAAATGAAAATTTGGAATGATAATAAAAATGACATAGATGAAATGTCCCATTTCTCCTGGGGGGAGGATTAAATCTTTCACAGGTGACTGATACTTTAGCTTAAGTTGAGTAGGTTTAGCTAAAAGATAAGTAGGTTTTTCTCTCTACAAGTAAAGAAGAGAAGAGTTATCTAAGCTGAAGTTGTAAATTTTGCAAAGTGCATTAAATAATTAAAATAAAACTTGATGTAATTCAGTATAACTGTACTCAAGGGGTAAGGGATTGATACAGTAAGAAATAAGGCTAAAGCTATAGTCTGAGGTCAAATTTAGACAAGCTTTATCTTCTTTTTAAATAATTCTGAGAATTGTGTGATAAATAAACATATTAGTGATAGAGAGTTAGAAGAAAAACATCTTTCGCCATGACTCAATCTCTTGAAAGTGACAGAAGGTCCAGATCAAGCAAGCTTAATGAACTATCACAACATAGGAATATATTTTCCCAGAACTGAAAAATCTAGAGTGAAGTTTGATTTCCAGCAGAGATAGTTCCACATTCTTACAAAAAAATTTTCATCCTAGTGTCAACTTTTCTGGGTGTTACTATAGTTTCCAGAGAGACTCTGCAAATACTTTCAAAAATATTCCCTAACAATCCAGACATAGTTAATACTATGTAGAACATCTTTTCCAATATTTGCTTATAAATTTTATGTGTGATTTACTTGGCTTTGACTGAGGCACATGCCCAGGCCTGAATCAATACAGCTGGAGAAATACAAGGCTCTAACTGGCCAGATTGGATTATATGGTCACTTCTGTAACTGGTAGAGACATCAACCTTAATAATAAAACTGGTCATTCTTTAAGAGGAAAAGATAGGAAAAAAATGGCAGCTTCCACTTTCTATGTCTTAGAACAATCATTTTTGGAAACAAGTTACCATACTGAAAAAAAAAACCTCATGAAGAGGCCCATGTGGAGAATGAAGGAGGGCCCACAGCCTGTCAGTCTGGCTAGGCTCTCTGGGAATAAGCAAGTGTGCATCTCCCTCTCTTGTGACTGAGCTGCCTTCAAAGTAAAACTTTTGGCTCTGTCACCCTGTTTCAGCTGATACCACATGGAGCAAAGTATCATTACCTTTAAGAAAAATCTTCCCAAAATTCAGATTCCTGAGCAAAATAAACAATTGCTGTTGTTTAAACCCATTCAATTTGAAATGGTTTGTTACAGAACAATAGATAACTAGAATGGATTTCTTGTACGTGGAAGTGGTATGCTTTAGGTTTTAGGTCACCTGAAACCTAAAATATGTGACATTCTACCAGCTTGGATCAAAAAGGAAGGAGAGATTATAAAATTAAAAAAAAAAAAAAAAGACTTTTAGATCCCAAACCTTCTAGAAGCAGGTAATAGGCTTAATTGATCTCAGTGTGTCTGCAGTGAGCAGCAGCTCGAAGCAAGATCTTAGTTCCCTGCCTGAGTATTGAACCTGGGCTACATGGGTGAAAAACAGGGAATCCTAACTGTTAGACCTCCGAGGACCAGTGGCTAGAAGCAGAGCTCTGGCTCTTACCTTCTTTGGGAAAATAATTTCACAAACAGACCGAGATAGTAAAGCAAGCGCAGAGTGTATTAGAAGCACAGTAGGTGTGGGAGAGCACACAAAGCAGCAGTTTATTTCTGACAGAAGCAAATCAGAGCTATACACTCAAAGAAGAGTGTGGGCATCCTCACTAGTGAGGACCATGAAAGGGATGGTTTAGATCGCTTATATGGGGGCAGTTTTCTTTGTTCCCTCTGGCCAATCACCTTGCTTGTTTCCCATATCTGATCTGACTCAGGGCCCTTCCTAAGGTGCGTGTGTATCTTTTAGCCAAGATGGATTCCAGTGTGAGGGTCTCTGGGAGGTTGTCAGAACATATTATGGGCTACTGCTCCCTCCGTTTTTGACCCCTGAGGGACCTTTCTGTGCATGTGTAGTTGGGGAGTTCTCCTTGATCTTAAGAATGAAAGATGTAGTCATATTATTTATATCTTTCTACTCCAGCAGAGCTTAGTTCCTCTCTACTCCTGCTGTTATCTTTTTCCTTGAAATGTCAGGGGGAAACAAGCTCCAATTGCCCATCCAGACAAACTCCAGCTGCTCAGCCTGGGGCCCCATCTACCCCCTACCTCATGGCTACTCATTTGCAAAATGGGCCATTACTATGGAAAGGAAGGAGGATAAATTTCCTGGGACTGAGTCAATAAGCACAAAGAATCATAGATAGTAAGATTGGGCCCTACTCAAAGAACCTGCAACATTAAGTAGAATTTCAGAATTTCTTAGACCCACGGCTTCTATATACTTTTGGCTTCCATTCCCTCCTTTTTCTACAATGGGAGTAAATATTTTGGTTGTCTTATCAATCACTACCCTACACCTGCAACATTGTATGCTAACTGTATGGGGGCAGACAACTGCTCCCTTTAATTCACATGTCTTCATATTAATATGAACTGCATCCAAGAAGCCTCGTTTATATCTAGACCTGATTTAGATGTCAAGATCCTAGGTTCAACAAGATGAACTTGGGGGTTGGGGTGCTGTGACAGGAGTGAATGTATTTTGTACATGGGGGAAAAATAGATACTTGTGGCTGGTGTGTGGTAGATTAAACGCTGCAAGTTCTTTGATATTCTTTCCCCAAAAGGAGTGGTCTATGTATCCAACAGTTAAAACTGTGTGAGCTCTGTAACTGCTCTACAATTAGAATATGACAGCAATGATCCACTGCCAATTTGTGACCCCAGGACTTCAGACACTAGGAGCTGTCACTAGCTCTGTAGCTCTGAAGAATTCTACATTTTTCAGGTTTCTGTTACTGTCTTTTGGAACCCAGTCACAATCCAAGTGGTCCCATAGAGAGAGCCTTGTGAAGAGGAATGGGGTCACTGGAAAATAACCAGCACATACTTACCCAATATGTGAGTGAGCCATATTAGAAATGGATCCTCCAATCCCAGTTGAGCTGCCCTAACTGAAACCACATGGAGCAGAGATGAACCATCGTATCCAACCAACCATGTCCTGCCCAAATTGCAGATTCTTGAGCACAATAAATTATCATTGCTCTTTTAAGTTACTACTAAAATGAGGGTAAATTGATACACAGTAAGAGATAATTATAACACAGGGTGGGACATATAGGACAAAAGATAAAAATGGGAATAAAGAAAAATTGGGGGACCGATAGGAAACATTCTAACTGGAATTTTTTTTCTGTCTCTTTTTTTTTCCAATGTAAATCACCACACACACACACACACACACACACACACACCCCAAAAGAGCAAAAGACAGAGCCAGACCTAGGAAAGGAATGGGCTCCACGGAATTGTTAAAGATGTTCAGGTATTAAAAATAAAGGTACTAGTATAAGATGAATATATAGCGTTGCTCTAGTAAAGAACTAATGGAACTTTGAAGATGACATCTAAAAACCTGAAGTTCTTATCTTCTTGCTAGTAAATAAAACAGGAAGTTGTAGTACTCTTGCCCATTATATACCCACTGCAGATTTGATATTCACTATTGCTATTCATAGTTATTAAGACCTTTTTTAAAAAATTGAAATCAACATATTAAGATTGCTTACAAGGATGCAACACTAGGCTGTCGTTTCTGTGATATCCTTCCATGTGTTGTTGGGTTGGCGTGTGTTTTGTCAAATGGCTCCAACTGAGGAGGTAAAGGGAAAACCCAGACCAGCAATCTCTGTCCTTGTGATACCAAGCAAAGAATTGCAGACTACCCCTCCTGGCTTAAGTACAATGCAAAGTTTAATAAAGCTTAGTTACACTCTCAGTGGGATAGCAGGCTGTTTCTGCGAAGTAAAACCAGCACTTCTGTGCAGGCTTAAGGGGTGTTAAGGCTCCTTATAAGGAGCGTTCTGCGAGGAGGCGGGGCACAATCATTGGTGAGTAACAGGGGATCATTATTTGATTGACAGTCCCAAGCTATGTAACAAGTTCATTTGGGGGCATGCCCTTACCCTTGATTCTCTAAGAACAGCCCACCCGGGTTGGGGAGGAGGGGCAAAACCACCTGCAGATTTTATTATAATGATGGTATAATGAGTTTGAGTTTATTATAGGTTATAAACCTGTCTGGTCTGGGCATGAGCAGCCCGGGGAAATTCCCTCCTGGTACTGTGCTCCCTCTTTATCAGGATAAATTGCCCACCACATGACCATAGTTTCGCCCGTTCTGGGTGGGGTCAGGGGAGAGTTCCCACATGGTTGAGGTGTGATGATTATTCCCCTCTTGTCTTTTCACCACTGTCACTTCCTTGTTGCTAATGTCTGATTAACTACCTAACGCATGGAGTAAGAGGAACCTTAATGCCTAAAGTGATTCAGTGCATTTACATAGGAAATCTCTGACCCAATTGTTAAGCTAACATTCCAGATATCATCGCTTTACTTCACCACTATCATATTAGGTGCTCAATAGGTATTTTTTATTACATTCATTAAATAGAAAATTTGGAAAATAAAACCATGATCACTAAGCCTATATATCCACATGTATATGTGTGTGTGTATATACATATACATATATATGTTTGTTTTTGTGTATGTGTACATACAGATATATATGTGTTTATATATATATATATACTATATGTAAATATTATATATATACCCCAATTTCAGTTATATACTATAATGATGTGTTTAAAAAAAAAAATAACAGGACTAAGGTGGTGTCACTTGCCCTCAGGACAGAAAAAATGAGATTTTATTGCAGTTTCAAGTTCTAGTAGGAATGGAATTCCTGCAATTTCCTGGTCAGCACTATTGAGGTAACCTTGTGTAAAACATTATTTTCTTCTATTTTGCTGATAACCTCCTTGTTCTGTCCCATTTCATAAAAAGCCTTTTATTTTATATAGCTCCTTGAAGTGCCTTTCTATTTACTAGATGGGGTGCTTCCCAATTCATGAATTGTTGAATAAAGCCAATTAGGTCCTCAAATTTGCTTGGCTGAATTTTGTTTTTAACAGATTTGGTGGCAGAGATGGGATCAAAGCAGCCTTCTGGTAGCTTTGGGGACAAGAAAAGCAGTGGTGGTTCCCCATGAACCCTTTGAGTTCTCTGACTTTCTTGACATTTCCAAGGACCATTGGTGAATACCTCTTGGTTCGAGCTCTGCTGTCTTTGTATCTAGCCCCCAGGATAATTGACTTCCCTTTACAGGGCAGGTCAGCTCTAGCTAGTAGACATTTCTGCCTGAAGCCAAATTGACTTGACAGATGGTTTTGTCCAGAGCCAAGACCTTAGCCTTGCAGGCTGAAATTTCCAGGTTCCATAGAAATTGTTGGTGGATACTGGCTAGATTTGGACTGGGTCTGGGATCACACTAGTTATGCCAAACTGAGTTCAGTGGGAGGCTTCAGGTGAATAAAATTTTGTTTATTTGGAGTTTATTATATCTAAAGAGTTGGGCACACCACCTTCTGGCACACCTGTTTATTTTATATCTGAACACTGTGATCTCAGAAGCTATAGGTATTTATGAAAACAACAAAACCTTTTTAAGCTTGTTTTGTCTCCTGAGAGCTTGGCCTGGTAGCCATCAGGTTGGGGGCTCCAAAATATGGTTGAATAAAAATGCAAGTTATACCCCATTTATGGCTAGAGATGACTAGACAGACATTTGGGTTGAACTGCATTTGTAGCCTGGGACCTATCAAACAGCTCTAATGGGAAATTTCAATGGCAGTTATGGGGAACATTCTGAATAGATAAGGTCATTTAAGAAGTGCACCTAGAAGCAAGGGCTCCCAAATCAAACAAATAGAATGGGACACATATTATTTTAATTAGTATGCACAAGCCTCTAAAAGTTCTTGAAATCCCAAAATAGCTTCTTTGAAGGATTCATTGCAAAAAGCTAACAAAAAAGTAAAAATAAAAGAGATAAAAGCAAAGCTGAACTCAATTCTTTGGGAAATTGGAAACAACTATTTGTCTTGCAGATCTCTGCTGGTTGAAAGGAGTGAGGAGTGTCTACAGAAGTTCAAAGTTCACCTGACGTTTCTTTGGCCAAACCCCCAACCCTCCCCTATTCCTCTCAAAATGCTTGAAAAAATCAGGACAGGGCTTCCCTGGTGGTGCAGTGGTTGAGAGTCCGCCTGCCAATGCAGGGGACACGAGTTCGTGCCCTGGTCCTGGAGGCCCACGTGCCATGGAGCGGCTGGGCCCATGAGCCATGGCTGCTGAGCCTGCGCGTCCGGAGCCTGTGCTCCGCAATGGGAGAGGCCACAACAGTGAGAGGCGCGCGTACCACAAAAAAAAAAAAAAAAAAAAAAAAATCAGGACATTGGAAACAGAATTGTCCTGCAATTAATCTGTGTTTCTGTGATGCAGATTTCCTGCCCTCTTCCCCAGTCTTCTCTAGGATCTAAGAGTCATTCTTTGAAATGCAAACTTTAAGAAGAGTTTTTTTTTTTTTTTCATAAGGAAGAGAGAGAGAGGAGGTATTTGGAAATTGCACTAATGAGAAATTTTATAAATCTTCTGCACAAATATTAGTAACTATGTCTCTGTATGTATCTATATGTTTGTGTGCTTGCCTATATGTGTATGGTGTAGTTGTGTTATATTTTTATATCTCTAGATGGTATTGACAAAATTAATTAGTAAAAGAGCTCTATTTAGCTGGTTTGAAGGCAAGGATTGTAAGGATTAGGCATTCTAAACTTCTCAGCAATATGTCAGAAACTAACCCAAATGTTATTCAAATTCTCATGATCTGGGCTAATCCTCTGTTATTGAAAGCTAATTTAAGTTTATTGGTTTAATTAAAACAGACATCTTTAAAGTTAATATTAAATATCATGCATATAAAGAACTTTTATTCAACCTGGATTTACTTGTCATAGTCATGTTATCTTTGTAGCAAAATTTGTCAGCAAATTAATAGTATTATAATAAATAATAATAACTTAGAACAAAGGCTGATTTTATCTAATGTCTCATATAATTCTCATTGGTAATCCAAATGTGTTGAGAGCAAATGATTTAGGTACATGTAAGTGGAATAAGAGTTTATAGATAAACTTTTTAGCAACAATTTTATTTTATGGTATGTGTACTTAAAAATAACTTCTGGGCTTCCCTCGTGGCACAGTGGTTGAGAGTCTGCCTGCCGATACAGGGGACGTGGGTTTGTGCCCCGGTCCAGGAAGATTCCACATGCCGCGGAGCAGCTAGGCCTGTGAGCCATGGTCGCTGAGCCTGCACATCCAGAGCCTGTTCTCCACAACGGGAGAGACCACAACAGTGAGAGGCCTGCATACCACCAAAAAAAAAAAAAAAAAAAAACTTCCAAAATATGTTTGGTGACTAAAAACTTTAGAGTTTTGCCTAATTATTTCCAAATAAAATAAAATAGTGTAACATTATGTACTGATCATGAGTTTATCTACTTTTGAATTCCTATTGCAGAGATACTAAAGATAAATGTAAGTCTCTAATTAAATCTATCTTGTGTTACATTGAAAGATTGCACTGTGAGAAATGTGTTTCTAGAAAGTATGAAATGTATTAATAAATTTACCAATATTAAAAATCACCAGTATGATATACGTTTCACAATTGCTTATTTCTTAGTTTTCATTAGAAATTAAAGTTTCTAAAAGTTAAGAATTCTAATTAGTAAGTGTAATTAAAGCTACTAGAAATAATAAGGGAAACAACTATATATGCAAGGAAAGTAAGAACTTTTTGGCTAAGAAAGGTATGGGGTATGAAGATAAATACTTGTTAAGGGAAATGCAGGTGATTTTATCTAAACTAAAACTTTTGGTTACTTCAGAATGAGAAAGAAGTAAATGAAAGACAAACTATGGACATAGAAATTTGGGAAGGAGAGAAAAAGAAAGATAGAGAAAGAAAGAACCTTGTGTAATCAAGCCAGTTAAAATTAAATTGTTATTGTGGGGAGTTTAAGAGTGAGCTTTAATATAAATAGTGTACTTATGTAAAACTATAAATTAATTTTCTTTCCTCCCCTAAAAGGACAAATTATTGGATTATTGGTCTACTCTTGATAATAAGAAATTATGAAATGTTTATCTTTACCTTTTATAGTATTCTGCCTAGAAAACAAGGATTCTGTAATTTTCCAAGATAATTCCCTGTATAACTTAAACTTAGTACTCCCAAAATTAAAAGAGTTAAGTTTTAGGGCTTCCCTGGTGGCGCAGTGGTTGAAAGTCCGCCTGCCGATGCAGGGGACACGGGTTCGTGCCCCGGTCCGGGAAGATCCCACATGCCGCAGAGTGGCTGCGCCCTTGAGCCATGGCCGCTGAGCCTGCGTGTCCGGAGCCTGTTGCTCCGCAACGGGAGAGGCCACAACAGTGAGAAACACGCGTACCACAAAAAAAAAAAAAAGAGTTAAGTTTTGCTCTCAATTATATAACATTCTGAAATGGCTGTCTTAAAATTGAGACTCATATCAAAAGGACTGAATCCAAGTGTCAGGAAAATGCCCTCACTGACTTTCATGCAAAGGCAGCAGCAACAGAATCTGTAAAGATTATGGCACATGTGGATGAAGTCCATTCTGCTTTTGCAAAAAACTACCCTCATACCAGATTTTTGTCTTCGGATGTTCTTGTAACATGGCAAGAGTCAGCTCCTAAATCAGAGAGATTAAAGGAACAGCCAGGACTATGGGAAAACCAAGAAGTCTGCTGCATTCTTTCTGGCTCCTTGGCAAACCCCATTTTTCAGTTTTTGCATTTCTTCACCAATCATAGTGTATTTAAGAAAAACTATTTTTGTCCCTAAAATAACAGACCTCCTTTCTCTGGATCTTTTACCACCTGGACTTCATTCAAAGGCCACTTAGTATGAGGTTTTGATATGCTTTTGTTATCTTACACATATTTTCCAGACTCATTGACGATTTCCCCTGCCTCATGGGTGATACCCTCATGGTGGTAAAGAAACTTAGAAATATGTTTCCCTCTTGGGATATATCTTACACAATCTCCAGTGATCAAGATATCCATTTCATTGGGCAAATCACATAAGCCTTAACAAGAACCTTACAAACTTCTAGGAATTATCACTGTCCCTTTCACCCTCTGTAATCAGGCAAGGTTGAGAGAATTATTGGAAAAAATGTATTCAAGCGAAGAAAAAATAATAACGTGGAACTAAATGAACATGGGACTAAAATAATTTATAATTTTGATTTTTTTCTGTTTAAAATTTTAATTTTTTAAATGCTTTTCCAGATTTAAAGAAATATTTTCTCTTAATCTATCAACAATTTGGTAAGATGTACTTCAGTGAACAAAGATGAGACCTTTACTTTTTCTCTCTACCTCATTATCCCTTCAGAATTCAGAAACTCTCAGTGAGTATTCTTTTTTAAAAAAATGTATTGAAGTATAGTTGACCAATGATATTATTTTAGTTTCAGGTATACAACATAGTGATTTGATATTTTGATAGATTATACACCATACAAAATTATTATAAATATTGACATGGTTCCCTATACTGTACATTGTATCTCTGTGTCTGTGACTTTTTTATTCTATAACTGGTAGTTTGCACCTCTTTTGCCTATTTCACCCCTCCCTCCACTCTCTCCTTTCTGATAACCCCTAGTTTGTTTTCTGTATCTGTGAGTCTATTTTTGATTTATTATATTTGTTTATTTGTTTTTGTTTTTTTAGATTCCACATGTAAGTGAAAACATTTGGTATTTGTTTTTTTCCTGTCTGACATATTTTACTAAGTATAATAACTTCCAGGTCTATCCTTGTTATCAAAAATGGAAATATTTCATTCTTCCTTATGGTTGAGTATATATATATCACATTTTCTTTGTCCATTCATCTATCAATGGGTACTTAAGTTGTTTCCATTTAAGGGTATTTACAAACAATATGCCTGGTAAGGGATTAATATCCAAAATATAAAAAGAGCTCATATAATTCAATATAAAAAATTAAATGAGAAGAGGACATAAATAGACATTTTTCCAAAGAAGACATACAGATAGACAAGAGGCACATGAAAAGATGTGTAACATCACTAATCATCAGAAAAATGCAAATCAAAACCACAACGAGATAACAACTTACACCTGTCAGAATGGCTATCATAAGAAGACAATAAATAACAAACGTTGGCAAAAGTGTGGAGAAAAGGGATTCCTAGAACATTGTTAGTCGGAATGTAAATTGGTACAGCCACTATGGAAAACAGTATAGATGTTCCTCAAAATATGATAAAAGAATTATCATACAACCTAGCAACTCCACTCCTGGGGTTTATCCATAGAAAATAAAAATACCAATTAGAAAAGATAGGCACACTTCAATGTTTATATAGCAGCTTTATGTACAGTAGTCAAGATATGGAAGCAACCTAAGTGCCCATCTCAGTGAGTATTCTTATTTTCATGACAATATATTTATTTGCATAAATTCAACAAGAATCTGTTCTCCTTGTAACAGGACACCATTGGAAACATTGGCTATATTTCCAAGGCTTTGGCTGAAATTGCATTGCATGTAAAATTTGATGGCCTTGGTTTTGGTTTGGTTTCCTGGTCTCAGACTTTTGAGAGTTCAGTCTAAAAATCCTTATAAAAAGTATTAACAAAGCATTCTTAAAAGGAAATTATATAGTTAATCACCATTCTTGTTGCACTTATATAAAACATTAGGCCAACTTTAATACAAAAATAATTTATTGTGATTATCTTTTTTTGTGTGTGTGGTACGCGGGCCTCTCACTGTTGTGGCACCTCCCATTGCAGAGCACAGGCTCCAGACACGCAGGCCCAGCAGCCATGGCTCATGGGTCTAGCTGCTCCACGGCATGTGGGATCTTCCCAGACCAGGACATGAACCCGTGTTCCCTGCATCGGCAGGCAGACTCTCAACCACTGCACCACCAGGGAAGCCCTACTGTGATTATCTTTTGTAAAATAATGAGGGCAATTGTAGAGAGAAAAATTATGTTTGTATCTTTGTAGATATTATGGTCTAGTCCTGTTAATTGTCTTTGTGGTTTGTTATGTACCTCTAAACTAGACTAGATTCTGAATTCTTCTACTTTTCTTAAGTATCCATCTATGATTCACAAAACTAACATTTCTAATTTTCTCCCATCCTTCTTATTTGGAATCACTAACAAAAATAAATACCTTTAAATCTCCTTAGAAGGGAATGTACCACATCCTACTCACTACCCAGAAGGCAGTCAAACTTGAGGGATTTGAACCTTATATATATATATATCACAACTGAAGAAGAAGACCCCACCCAGCACCTGGCCCTGTACAAAAGCTAGAGACCTCCAAATCAAATTGACAAAGAAGAGAAATAGCTAACATTAAGGTAGACTGCTTCCGTCCAAGACAATGGACATACTTTAACCAAACATGAAACCCTATCTCTTTCTTATCCTTTCCTTTACTGAAACATTGACCTGGAAATATAATGTCTTCATCTGTATATCCCAGGTTATTACTGGAAATGGGAGGCAAACTTTCAGACTGCTGGATTTATCATCAAAATTTTCATCTATCCTTAAGTATCTAGATCAGATTTGCCCCATTCATAAAGAGATCTCACAATCAGCACCAAGATTTGCAAGGCATTTAGAAAGACTTTATTTCAGGCTAGGAGGTTCTCTTTCTGCATGCACTAAAAACCTGACTCACCTTTGTCTTAAACAGGTAAATGTAGCAATCTCTGTGAATAAATCCATTCCCTGGTTAAGAATAGATACAAATCAGAATGTGATCAGAAACCTGTCCTTAACTCTTAAAGACATTGCAGATTCTGTTCTTGAAACATTAGCTTCACAGCAGAGATCCATAGACTCTTTGACCAAGATTGCTCTTGAAAGTAAGATAGACTTTGATTATTTTTTAGCTGAGCAAAATGTACCTGGGCTGTTGCCAACACCACCTGCTGTACATGAATTGACACTTCTAGAGAAGTTAAAATGCAGTTACATAAGATCACTGAGCAATCTACTTGGCTTAAAAGGGTAATTCTTCAATGGGGTCCTTTTTTGAATTTTTTGAGGCTTTGGGCACATGGGCACATGGAGTGCACTCCAAACTTTGGGAATTATCCTGTTAATAATCGCAATTCATTGTATTCTCTCAAAAGCTTTAAATGAAGATTTGCAGCAGCTAGCTACCAAACAAACAACCCTTCTAAGTCTAGAACACCAGAAAAGAAACAGAGAGGGAATTCCCTGGTGGTTCAGTGGTTAAGACTCCATGTTACTACTTCCGTGTTATTACTTCAGGGTTCAATACCTGGTCAGGGAAATAAGATGCTGCAAGCTGTACTGTGCAACCAGAAAAAAAAAAAAAAAAAAAAAAAAAACTCTAATAAAAAAGAAAGAAGGAAAAGAAACAGAATGACAAATTTAAGGATTGTGAATGTGGAACTGTGACCTGTGAATGTCACAGGGATTAACCAAAGATGTATGACTTATGGATACCACACCAAACAATAACCAATCTGCAAAAACTATGGATCAGTAGCTGACAGTGGTGCTAATAACTTAAAATCTGATCACGTGTCTCAGAGAGACTGAGAGCTTGATCAAAATGGGGAATTGTTTAAAAAATAATAAGAAGAAGAGAAAAGAACCAACCTGCTCAAGGTGAAGTGACTTGTCCCAAGAATGGCAAATCAAGACTTAATTACAGGAGGACCTTCAAGATGGCGGAGGAGTAAGAAGTGGAGATCATTTTTATCCACACGAATACATTAAAAATACATCTACATGTAGAGCAACTCCTACAGAACAGCTACTGAATGCTGGCAGAAGACCTCAGACTTTCCAAAGGCAAGAAAATCCCCATATTCCTGGCTGTGTGGCTGACACAGTCTTGGTGCTTCAGACGGGTGGCAGACCTTAGCCTCTGAGGTGGGAGAGCCAAGTTCAGGATATTGGATCACCAGAGACCTCCTGGCCTCATGTAATATCAATCGGCGAGAGCTTTCCCAGAGATCTCCATATCAAGGCAAAGACCCAGCTCCTCTCAATGGCCAGTAAGCTTCAGTGCTAGACACCCCATGCAAGACAACTAGCAAGAGAGGAACACAATCTCACCCATTAGCAGAGAGGCTGCCTAAAATCATAGTAAGTTCACAGTCACCCCCAAACACACTACTGGATGTAGTACTTCCCACCAGAAAAACAAGACCCTGCCTCATCCACCAGAACATAGGCACCAGTCCCCTCCACCAGGAAGCCTTACACAACCCATTGAACCAAGCTTACCCACTGGGGACAGAAAACAAAAACAACGGGAACTACAAACATGCAGCCTGCAAAGAGGAGACCCCAAACACAGTAAGATAAGCAAAATGAGAAGACAGAGAAATATGTAGCACATGAAGGAGCAAAGTCAAAACCCACTAGACCAAACAAATAAAGAGGAAATAGGCAGCCCACCTGAGAAAGAATTCAGAGTAATGATAGTAAAGATGATCCAAAATCTTGGAAAGAGAATGGAGAAAACACAAGAAATGCTTAACGAGGACCTAGAAGGACTAAAGAGCAAACAAACAATGATGAACAACACAATAAATGAAATTAAAAATTCTCTAGAAGGAATCAATAGCAGAATAACTGAGGCAGAAAAACGGATAAGTAACCTGGAAGATACAATAGTGGAAATAACTACTGCAGAACAGAATAAAGAAAAAAGGAATGAAAAGAATTGAGGACAGTCTCAGAGACCTCTGGGAAAATATTAAATGCACCAACATTCTAATTATAGGGGTCCCAGAAGAAGAAGACAAAAAGAGAGGGACTGAGAAAATATTTGAAGAGATTATAGTTGAAAACTTCCCTCATATGGGAAAGGAAATAGTCAATCAAGTCCAGGAAGCACAGAGAGTTCCACACAGGATAAATCCAAGGAGACACATGCCAAGACACATATTAATCAAACTATCAAAAATTAAATACAAAGAAAAAATATTAAAAGCAACAAAGGATAAACAACAAATAACATATAGGGGAATTCCAATAAGGTTAAAAGCTAGAAACTCTGCAAGCCAGAAGGGAGTGGCAGGATATATTTAAGTGATGAAAGAAAAAAACCTACAACAAAAATTATGCTACCCAACAAGGATCACATTCAGATTTGACAGAGAAATTAAACCTTTACAAACAAGCAAAATTAAGAGAATTCAGCACCACTAAACCAGCTTTACAACAAATGCTAAAGGAACTTCTTTAGGCAGGAAACACAAGAGAAGGGAAAGACCTACAATAGCAACCCCAAAACAATTAAGAAAATGGTAATACGAACTTACATATGGATAATTACCTTACATGTAAACGGATTAAATGCTTCAACCCAAGCACATAGACTGGCTGAAAGGATACAAAAAAAAAAAAAAAAAAAGGACCCATATATATGCTGATATATGCTGTCTACAAGAGACCCACTGCAGACCTAAGGACACAAAAAGACTGAAAATGAAGGAATGGAAAAAAAAAAATTCCATGGAAATGGAAATCAAAATAAATCTGGAGTAGCAATTCACATATCAGACAAAATACACTTTAAAATAGACTATTACAAGAGACAGAAAGAACACAACGTAAATATCACAGGATCAATCCAAGAAGAAGATATAACAATTGTAAATATTTATGCACCCAAAACAGGAGCACCGCAATTTATAAGGCAAATGCTAATGGCCATAAAAGGGGAAATCGACCATAACACAATAATAGTAGGGGACTTTAACACCCCACTTTCACCAATGGACAGATCATCCAAAAAGAAAATAAATAAGGAAACATAAGCTTTAAATACACATTAAACAATATGAACTTAATTGCTATTCACAGGACATTCCATACAAAAACAAGAGAACACACTTTCTTCCCAAGTGTTCAAAGAACATTCTCCAGGATAGATCATATCTTGGGTTGCAAATCAAGCCTTGGTAAATGTAAGAAAATTGAAATCATATCAGGTATCTTTTCTGACCACAATGCTATGAGATTAAATATCAATTACAGGAAAAAATCTGTAAAAAATACAAACACATGGAGGCTGAAAAATACACTACTAAGTAACCAAGAGATCACTGAAAATAATCAAAGAGGAAATCAAAAAATACTTAGAAACAAATGAAAACATGACAACACAAAACTGATGGGATGAAGCAAAAGCAGTTATAAGTGGGAAGTTTAGAGTAATACAATCCTACCTCAAGAAACAAGAAACTTCTCAAATAAACAACTTAACCTTACATTTAAAACAATTAGAGAATCAAGAACAAAGTTAGCAGAAGGAAAGAAATCAGAAAGATCAGATCAGAAAAAAATGAAAAAAAATGAAGGAAACAATTACAAATATCAATAAAACTAAAATCTGGTTCTTTGAGAAAATAAACAAAATAGATAAACCACTAGCCAGACTCATCAAGAAAAAAAGGGAGAAGGATCAAATCAGTAGAATTAGAAATGAAAAAGAAGTAACAAATGACACTGCATAAATACAAAGGATCATGAGAGATTACTAAAAGCAACTATATGCCAATAAAATGGACAACCTGGAAGAAATGGACAAATTCTTAGAAAAGAAGAACCTTCCAAGACTGAACTAGAAAGAAAAAGAAAATATAAACAGACCAATCACAACCACTGAAATTGAGACTGTGATTAAAAATCTTCCAAAAACAAAAGCCCAGGACCAGAGGCCTTCAGAGGAGAATTCTATCAAACATTTAGAGAAGAATTAACAACTACCCTTCCAAAACTTTTCCAAAATATAAAGGAGGGAGGAGCACATCCAAACTCATTCTGGGAGGCCACCATCACCCTGATACCAAAACCAGACAAAGATGTCACAAAGAAATAAAATTACAGTCTATTATCACTGATGAACATAGATGCAAAAATCCTCAACAAAATACTAGCAAACTGAATCCAACAGCACTATAAAAGGATCATACACTATGATCAAATGAGGTTTATCCAAGGAATGCAAGCATTCTTCAATATATGCAAGTCAATCAGTGTGATACAACATATTAACAAATTGAAGGACAAAATCCATATGATCATCTCAATAGATGCAGAAAAAGATTTTGACAAAATTCAACACCATTTATGGTAAAAACCCTTCAGAAAGTAGACATAGAGGGAACTTTCCTCAACATAATAAAGGCCATATATGACAAACCCACAGCCAACATTGTTCTCAATGGTGAAAAACAAAATATTTCCTCTAAGATCAGGAACAAGACAAGTTTGCTCACTCTCACCACTATTATTAAACATAACTTTGGAAGTTTTAGACATAGCAATCAGAGAAGAAAAAGAAATAAAGGAATTCAAATTGGAAAAGAAGAAGTAAAACTGTCACTGTTTGCAGATGACATGACACTATACATAGAGAATCCTAAAGATACTACCAGAAAACTACTAGAGCTAATTAATGAATTTGGTAAAGTAGCAGGATACAAAATTAATGCACAGAAATCTCTTGCATTCCTATACACTAATGATGAAATATCTGAAAGAGAAATTAAGGAAACACTCACATTTACAATTGCAACAAAAAGAATAAAATACCCAGGTATAAACCCACCTAAGGAGACAAAAGACCTGTATGCAAAAATCTATAAGACACTGTTGAAAGAAATTAATGCATTTACAAACAGATGGAGAGATATACCATGTTCTTGGATTGGAAGAATCAACATTGTGAAAATGACTCTACAACTCAAAGCAATCTACAGATTCAATGCAATCCCTATCAAACTACCAATGACATTTTTCACAGAACTGGAACAAAAATTTTTTAAATTTGTATGGAAACCCAAAAGACTCCAAATAACCAAAGCAATTTTGAGAAAGAAAAGCAGAGCTGGGTGAATCAGGCTTCCAGACTTCAAACTATACTACAAAGCTGCAGTAATCAAGACAGTGTGGTACTGGCACAGAAACAGAAATATAGATCAATGTAACAAGATAGAAAGCCCAGAGATAAACCCACACACATATGGTCACCTTATTTTTGATAAGGGAGGCAAGAATATACAGTGGAGAAAGGAGAACCTCTTCAATAATTGGTGCTGGGGAAACTGGACAGCTACATGTAAAAGAATGAAATTAGAACACTTCCTAACACCATACACAAAATGAACTCAAAATGGATTAAAGACCTAAATGTAAAGCCAGACACTATAAAACTCTTAGAGGAAAACATAAGCAGAACACTCTATGACATAAATCACAGTAAGATCCTTTTGGATCCACCTCCTAGAGCAATGGAAATAAAAAAAAAATAAACAAATGGGACCTAATGAAACTTAAAAGGTTTTCCACAGCAAAGTAAAACATAAACAAGACAAGATCACAACCCTCAGAATGGGAGAGAAAATATTTGCTAATGAAGCAACTGACAAAGGATTAATCTCCAAAATTTAGAAGCCGCTCATGCAGCTCAATATCAGTAAAACAAATAACCCAATCCAAAAATGGGTGGAAAATCTAAATAGACATTTCTCCAAAGAAGATATACAGATTGCCAACAAACACATGAAAGGATGCTCAATACCATTAATCATTAGAGAAATGCAAATCAAAACTACAATGATGTATCACCTCACACCAGTCAGAATGGCCATCATCAAAAATTCTACAAACAATAAATGCTGGAGAGGGTGTGGAGAAAACAGAATCCTCTTACACTGTTGCTGGGAATGCAAATTGATACAGCCATTATAGAGAACAGTACGGAGGTTCTTATAAAACTAAAAATAGAACTACTATATCACTCTGCAATCCCACTGCTGGGCATACACCCTGAGAAAAACATAATTCAAAAAGAGGCATGCACTACAATGTTCATTGCAGCTCTGTTTACAATAGCAATGACATGCAAGCAACCTAAGTGTTCATTGACTGATGAATAGATAAAAAGATGTGGCATATATATACAGTGGAATATTACTCAGCCATAAAAAATGAAATTGAGTTATTCATAGTGAGGTGGATGGACCTAGCATCTGTTATACAGTAAGTAAGTCAGAAAGAGAAAAACAAATACTGTATCTTAATACATATATATGGAATCTAAATTTTAAAAAATGGTTATGAGGAACCTAGGGACAGGACAGGAGTAAAGATGGAGACATAGAGAATGGACTTGAGGACAAGGGGAGGGGAAAGGGTAAGATGGTATGATGTGAAAAAGTGTCATGGACTAATATATACACTACCAAATTTAAGATAGAAAGCTAGTGGGAAGCAGCTGCATAGCACAGGGAGATCAACTTTGTGACCTAGAGGGGTGGGATATGGAGGATGGGTGGGAGATGCAAGAGGGAGGAGGTATGGGTATATATGTATATGTATAGCTGAATCATTTTGTTATATAGCAGAAAGTAAAACACCATTGTAAAGCAATTATACTCCAATAAAGATGTTAAAAATGTTTTAATAAATTAAAAAATTAAAAAAAAATATGTGTTAAAGTTAAAATTGTAGCTAAAGGTAATATATGCATGAAAAATATTTCATTTTTGGCATACACCAGACTCTTGAATGGATAGGAAAAGGGAAATATAAAGAAATCTTATCCTAAATGGTTTACATTTCTTTACTTAAATTTAATATAAACATTTAAAAATTAGAATATAAGCCTTAAACCAGAAAATATATCATAAGAAAAAAAGAGGAGAAATAAAAAAAGAAAGAAAAGACACTTACTTATGGTCCAACTACTTAAATACAATTATTATTAACATACTGATGTCTCAATTATTTTATTTATAAAAGTGGTTTTTAACAATGAAAAAATATTTACATCTTCTTAAGTATCTTTTAAATGTTTAGTTTTCAGAAGCAACCCCATGGTGCTTCTTTTTTTTTTCATAAACTTCAGTAGTAACAGCTTTTAATTTACAGATAATTTTATGTTCTCTATGTACATTTAAAAAAATAATGGCGATTTTACCTTTATCATAGTTTCTTGGTCCTTACATAAAGAAAACACAAATATTAATTTGGTTATGTTTGCCATGTTTATGTACTATAGTTGAGAATATTTTTAGATATTCTAATAATTTATTCTTTCAAGAAGAAGAATTGAATTATCAGATTCAGTGGGTCACCAGAACTTAACTGAACTCCTTTCCACTCCCATTTAACCTATGCTATACTTAGGCTTCTCACTCTAAGTGTGTGTGTGTGTTGTGTGTGTGTGTGTGTGTGTGTGCATCTGTGAGTATGTGTAATGTATGTTTACCCTGTTGTACTAGTTTGTAGTGGGAGAAACCCAGCCATTATTTCCAGAATTTTCACCACCTTATCAGGAGAGCCAACTCCTTAATTTGGATCTGGATTTACTCTCTAAAATAATTTTTCTCCCAAATCTCAAAGTATCTGGGGATTTTCTGAGCACTAATATTAAAAAAAGAAAATGATTGGCACATTGTTGCAAGTAATGTACACATGTGCCATCTACTTTTCTATGATTGGCAAATTCAGGGATTCTAATTACTATTCATAAATGAAGAAAGTATAATGTTTAAATAGCACTGTTCTAATGATGAAAATTAGAATTTGAAGTGGTTGGCATTTGTTATATGATCTGTACCTTTCAAGTTCTTTTACATTTTTATTGATCCTCTTATTTTGATATGAATATTTATAGCACTCTTCTGTTTCAACTATTGTTTTAGGAAGTGTTAATTCCCTCTTTGGATACATTTACTCAGTTTTTAATTTTAGGCTTGTTAGCTAGACTATCATCTTCCTTCCTCTCAAGATTCTAACTGAAAGGCAAAAATGGAATATAGAATAGAGGCTGAATACTAAAATTAGATCATATTTGCCCTGAGAGAACAAGATACAGGGAAGAAAGATATAATTCTAGAAATGAGTATTTAACCCAGTGATTCCTTTCAGTCACACTGGTGGCAGAGGTCATCATCAAGAGGACTTGACTGCCAGCTGATCTGAGAACTAGACCTGAGCAATTGGAAGCTCCTCATCTCTCCTTTGTACTTAGAAAGTGATGCTCCCTCCACTGTGCCCACAGTGAGAGGCATTTTCAAGGATGCAGACTTGAGGGAGCAATGTGCTGTTGAGATTTTCCAGATGGTATACTTGAATGAACCGAGTTAAGTCCTCTACATGAACTTTTAAGATTCGAAAAGTGGGTGTGGAAATCTACTTATCTTGCTGCTGTGCAAAACAAGCCTCATAAGTAAATTCCCTTCCTTATTAAAATTGTCACCTACCAGTCTAGAGTGTTCTGCCTCTTTCTTCAGTCCTCCACTCTCTCTGTGTATGAGTGCTGGTTTCAGCTTACACCCAGGAATCTCCCAAAATTTCAAACCGACAATTGGTGAGCCAGCCAAGAGACCAAAGAAATGGGTTTTGGAAAAGCAGCATCCCTTAAGAAAATCTCACACTAGCCAGTGACCTGTATGTGGGGAGGTGTGACCCATTTTAGATGTTTATGGACCACCCCATGGGTACAGAGACACCCCCAAAACACGGACTGCTTTCATTTATCTGTTTGCAGAACTGCTCATAGTGTACCACTGCAAAGAAGGGAAACAAATGGCTGCTGTAGTGAGCTGGCCTCTACTGAGCAGTTCAGATGGCCACTGATGCCCAACTAGAGGCTGAAGTGTGACTTAGAAAGTTGGAAGAAGTGCTGAGGTTAAAGAAGGATTTGTCCACTACTCTGCTAGCTTCAAGCTTAGCTGAGAAGGTATGAGAGTAGGATAATAACTTATTAGTGTGCCATTTTGCAAAGCTAGGAAGGATTAAGGTCTGAGTGCTTATGGCAAAGCCTGATTAGGATTCTATAAGGTAGAACCCTTGGGAAACTGAGGAGAGAGAATGGGAGGTTTTTGTGATAATTGACAATGAAACAGATGGAGTGGCTCGTGTTGTCTGGTCCCTAACATAAATAAAATCCTAAGTAGTAATTACCTTAGACTTCCAATAATAGAGAAATATACCCCAAAACTCCTAGGAGAAACCTTGCTTTTTTTCTCTTCCCTTAAAGTTGTAAATCTTATCATGCCTTTGAAATGTAAATACTGCCCACTGAGACTGAAAGAAAAAAAAAAAGAGGGGGAGGGAGAGGCTTTTTAAAATATAGACTACCATGAAGCTCCCTTACACAAAATCTAGTCCACAGACTCCATAACGTTACTGATCAAGGGCTAAAGTTTGGGAGTGAAAGCTATAGGATCTCTGTTTGTGTTTGCCTGTTTATGTATGTCATTAGATATATGTTATCTGTATGTAATGTTTTTCTACCTCCAGAAGGTATTGTCAAAATTAATTTGGAAAGAGCTCTATTTAATTGGCTTAAAGACAAGTAAGCCCTTAATATCAATAGTGTACTTACATAAAACGAAAAATATTTAGTTATTTAGTTATTTTTATTTACAATAATTGTTTTTCTCTAATGCTTTTGCAAAAGTGTTCCTGCAAAAGTGCTTTTTCTTCAAGAAGATTCATGGAAAAAACTCTGACAAGTACACATTTCCGATAACTAAGATCAATTTGCCTTCACATTGGCAGGGCAATAATGGAACTTTTAAAGGCTTCCCCAGGGCTACCTATACAACCCCACAAAATATTATGGTACAGTAGCCTGAGACCTGTGCCTGTTCTCTTTTCCTCGTCAGTAAAATGGATCTGTTACATTGGTGATATAATGTTAACATGTGAAGATTTGCCTCTGCTGCAGGACATTCTGAAGTTTTTGTTGGAATATCTGCAAGGAAGAGGATGGGCAGCAGAAATTCACAGGAAATTCAGGACCTGAATTATCCCAGAAGCTGTGGTTGATAAGGTATAAGGCTATCCAACACTTAAGAATGTGAACAAGATGCAAACTAGGGATTTGGGGGTTTTGGAGTACTTTTATTTTCCATCTGGCATAGGGCTTCCATCCCTTATTCTGCTTGGTAAACTAAGTACATGTGTGGGACTGGGGATCAAGCAGCCATCCACCTTTGAGAAGGCAAAGATACCAGTGAGTCAGATCAAAGCTCTGGGCATCACCCAAGCAAGAATACCATTTGAGTTATATGTGTCTGTGAGTACAGGAGGTATGAGTTCCGGACTGTGGCAGAGACATCTGAATGAGAGAATTTGTGGAATTTCAGTCTCAGGTCTGGTAGGCAGTAGAAATCCAATATATCTCCATAGAGCAATAGCCCTTAATGGTGTACATAGAAGTCCTCCAGGTAGAACCTCTCATAAAGGAACAGCATGTCGTGGTAAAACCTTTCTTTCCTATCAAAGTGTGAGTTGAGAATATGTTCCATCAACCCATCTCTGCCATGGCTCAAATCCCCGCTTTGACTAAGTGGCAGCCTATTTGCAGCAGAGGAGCATCCTGTCTGCCAGGCCACTGTCTATAGAAATGCAGGTGCTACTAGGATATAAGTATGTAGATCCTCCAAATGGCTCAGCTCCTATTCCTGTGGTAGCCTCCGTGGCCTTTATGGAAGGAGTGGGAGAAACTCCTACTGATGCCTCGTATACAGATGCCTAGAAACAGAGTCAAACTGTAGCCTTCAGTGGACTGAACTCAGAGCAGTTTGGCTGGTGATCACTCATGAGCCCTGGCCATTAACCCTTTGGACTGACAGTTGCGCTGTTCTAAAACTTATGGCCTGGAAAATGGGAAACTAAGGGAGGGATGATCATGAATAAACCCTTGTGGGGTCAGGATATGTGTGGAAAGGCATTTGGGCCCACCTGCAAGAGCCTGAGGCAGACCTACGTATTTGCCACATCGTGGCTCATAAAGCACTTATGCCCCTGGGTACCCAAGGATACAAGTGAACACCCTGAGTGATCCAACTCCCAGCCTAGGGGATTTAATAAATCAGTGGTCCAAATCATGGGGCTTTTGGTGAAAAAAGTTTGTTATTTATTTGGGAATCATTGCCTTAATCTGTGCTTTCTCTTGCATGTGCCTATATTGTTTCTGTGGCATCTCCCTCCAATGCAGGTAGACAGTGTCCAAATGAGGCATGTCCATGCTAGTGAAACCCCTTACTGACCATTCAGGGCACATTGCAGAAGACAGGGGCCTGTAAGATTCTGAGAGGAAGTCAGTAGGGCTGGAGTGTTGGAGGAGGTCATGGAGAGGTTGTGACTGGTGATTGATCTGTGAGCTGGAACCAGGCAACTGGATACAATTTACCCTCTGCCCTATCCTTGGAATGTACATTCCACCCACTGTTCCCAAGCTGGAGCTGTTTTGATGAAGCCGTCTTGAGAGGGTAGTGTGTTGTTTAGTCATGTATACAGCTGGACTGTATACTTGATGATAACTTTAAGGGCTCTACATAAACTTTAAGATTCTGGCAAGCAGGTGTGGAGATCTACTTGTCTTGCAGCCTTTCCAAGACACACCTCCTTATGTAAGTTCCCTTGCTTATTAAACTTGCCACCTACCAATCTGGAGTGGTTTGCCTCTTTTTTGGTCTCTCCTGCTTTCCCCTACAGGTGCTGGTTTCAGATTACACCTGGGAAGACCTGGAAGTTGCTGACCAATACACCCCATATCCAAAAAAGTCAAGACACACTGAAAATCTTATGACAAGTCCTCTTTATTTATTTTAGTTTATACTTAAACAGAGAATAAGTAAAAGAACAAGTATTCCACATTCTCTACTTGTTCATATAATATAGATCTATTAATATCCACTTTCCCTCTAAATAAGCAAAAATTCTATGAATCTTCTAATTTTCCTGGAGTAGAAAATTATACTCAGTCAGATCATTTATTTCTACCCCAGTCATTTGGCTTGTGTCAATCGCATTTAGGATAAGACAAGAAAACATTTTGTGTGAGACTTAAAATTTACTCATTTACATTCCTCTTTTCTCTTACATTGATCAATATTCACTGCAATTATAAAGCACAGAACTGGGTACTGAATATATAGTTTGTATTGAAGTGTCAAAATACGTGTACACATGTACACATACTAGAATTGTTATTTATCCTTTATTACATTTGAAATCTGTTGTTCCAAATTACAACTATGTTACCTCTGGGAAAGAACTAACATCTTCTGTAAGGGAGAGAAACAAGCCCATTCCTATTAATTATAATAACTTACATATGATCCCATAAAATGTTTTGTAAAATATTAGCTCTGTATTTCAGCAATCACTTGCATATATTGATATATTGCTAAGCAGCCTATGTAATCTGAGTAAATGTATGCTTCTGAAAACTAGCAGTTTTCTATATGTTGGGAATCTGATCTGCAGCTTAAATCTATCAAACTATACTTGGAAGGGGGAGTTTGTTCAGTTTAATCCAAAAACATCTACTTAATAGTAAAAGTCACCAATACCAGATTAATAATTAATGAATGAGCAATTTAATTGCAAGTTTCTATATAACCACAGAAAACACCTGCTGAAATGGGGTGTGACTTAGTAAAATGAGAACTAAGAAGGCTACCGATTGACAGTGAGAGAAAAAAATAATATTTGATAGAAAATGAAGTAAAGTGTCAGACTCCATTTGGCTGTCTATTAAAATTAGCTCTGAGTTATATAGGCATGAGTGGGAGGTAATGAGTCAGAATAAATCATTTTCACTATCTTTATTAGGATCTGGCAGGTGTTCTGAATCTGTCCTTTAATTTCCTTTCTTGAGTATATTTATGCCAAGATAATATTGCATTACAATGTTTTTCACAACCGATTAGGAAAACTGTCTTCAAAAGATTGGTCTTAAGAAATATAAAATAATGAGGTGGTATTTTCCAGGAGGAAAATCCAAGCAAATGAAAAGTTATGACTAATGCTTTCAACAAACACTGTTTTTAAAAAACTACTTTTGGACTTGAGTTGTTTAAATTGAAATTCCATAAATATCAACTCAGATACTAACAAAAGTATATTCAAAGTTCTGATAACACTGTCAGAAAATGATTGTTCCCTTTTCTCAATAGTTTCACAGAGAATTTTAAAAGTTAATACTTCCTGATGCTTTTTAGATTATGTTACAGGAAAAAAAAAAAAAACTTTGTGAGCACTGGTACTACCTATGAAAGAATGCTAACTGCCATCCTGATTGCAACAGAGTGTCCCTGACAATGTTTATACTGTTCCATCTGTACACTTTTCTTGCTACAAACGTTACCACCCTCCAGCCCATGAAAGGCAGCTGGTCTGTGAGACTTTTGGCAAAAACACTTAGCTAGCCATACTGTACCAAGAATATAAATGTTTGTAGTACCACCAGGACTGAAGCAAGGGTTACGTTCTGGAAACACTTGTCAGAAAAGCAAATATAGATATTAAAATTAAAAAAAAAAGCAAGGGTTATACTATCCTCTTTAGAATATAGCAATGGTAGAAAAGTCCATAAATATAGAGAACACAGAGGAAAACTTATGAGAAACCAGGTGTCAGTCCTCACTTGCCATTTTCATTCTCTGATCTTGAGCTAGCCACTTAATTGTTTTGTAAAATACATTTTAAAAACATCTACCATATGAATTTTCAGTCAATTTGTGAGAAAATGCTTTTGTAACTTGTAAGTTTGAGACAAACCTACTTGTTGCTGACTATGGTTATAATTAAACAATTTAAGGCTTGGTCTATTGACCCCACTTTCCCAACTTGAGATGCTCTAAAATATAGTGTAGTCTAAATTATGAAGGATTTTGTAACAGAGGATAAATGTTGAAATGTATTCATTCCAGCACAAAAACCTTTAATTGTCTAATGAAGTGGAGCATAAATTCCTTTACTTATTATTTGAGACCATTTACTATTTATTATAGAAATGTGCTTAGTATATAGATTCCACTATTTGTCATTTGCTTGCTACTTTCAAGGCATATTAAGTTTTTGTTTTCTGAATATGAATTACAGCCTTCATGTGTTTTCTTCACAACTTCCACCTTCAGCTAAAATTCCTTTCACAAGTATCTCTTCTAGCTACAATCGTATATATCGTTCTCTCAACTTTTTCACAAAATTTTCCATAGTACTCTAACTAATCTTTTTCCCACTGAATTATTTTATATATTTATTAGTGCACTTCAGAGCAGATAAAATTAGTTGTATACAGGCTAAAACCTATATGTTACATAACTAGTATATGAAAGTTACATGCCAGGTACTTGTAAATAAATAAATGAATAAATATATGATGATTGTTTAGAAAGTCAGATATTTAAATGGATAAATAAAATCTATGGTTCATAGATTATTAAACAGTTCATATCAATAGAGAGATGGATACTCACAATCTATTTTTGGAATAACTCACTGTTTTCCAAAGTGTGACCTTAGGAATACTTCATCAAAATCACAAGCAACATTTGATGACATTGGACTCTGGGTCCCAATCTTATATCGCATATACGCTGGGGCCTCTTTGTTTCCCAGCAATTTTTGGTCAATGAATATTGGAGAGCCACTCTTATATGGCAGACATGATCTTTTTTACAAGGTAACATATAAAGTAAACAATGAGAAAATCAGATGTTTTGACTCTAGATTTGAGTTTGGTTTCACCACGACAGGCTGATGCTATGTATTAATGAATTTTTTGTTCACATTTTGTTTCCCTAGCTGGATGAATTATGATTCCTTTTAGGAAAAGTTAAACAGTTTGTTCAGGGGGCTGAAATCAAGATAGTAAAGTAGGAGTATGCTGAGCTCACCTACTCCCACAAACACATCAAAAATACATCAAGAGGGGCTTCCCTGGTGGTGCAGTGGTTGAGAGTCTGCCTGCTGATGCACGGGACACGGGTTCGTGTCCCGGTCCGGGAAGATCCCACATGCCACGGAGCGGCTGGGACTGTGAGCCATGGCCGCTGAGCCTGCACGTCCGGAGCCTGTACTCTGTAACAGGAGAGGCAACAACAGTGAGAGGCCCGCGTACCACAAAAAAAAAAAAACATCAAGAAACAAAAGCTTTAAATGACACATTAAACAAGATAGACTGATATTTATAGGACATTCCATCCAAAAACAACAAAATACACTTTCTTCTCAAATGCTCATGGAACATTGTCCAGCATAGATCATATCTGGGTCAGAATAAAGCCTTGGTAAATTTAAGAAAATTGAAATCGTATCAAGTATCTTTTCCGACGACAACACTATGTGACTAGATATCAAAATTACAGGAAAAAATCGGTTAAAAATACAAACACATGGAGGCTGAACAATACACTACTAAATAACCAAGAGATCATTGAAGAAATCAAAGAGGGCATCAAAAAATACCTAGAAACAAATGACAATGAAAACACAATGACGCAAAACCTATGGGATGCAACAAAAGCAGTTCTAAGAAGGAAGTTTATAGCAATACAATCTTACCTCAAGAAAAAAGAAAAATCTCAAAGAAACAACCTAATCTTACGCTAAAGCAACTAGAGAAAGAAGAACAACAACAACAAAAAAAAAAAAACCCAAAAATAACAGAAGGAAAGAAATCATAAATATAAGGTCAGAAATAAATGAAAGAGAAATGAAGGAAACAATAGCAAAGATCAAAAAGACTAAAAGGTGGTTCTTTGAGAAAATAAACAAAATTAATAAACCATTAACTAGATGCATTCAGAAAAAAAAGGAGAAGACTCAAATCAACAGAAATAGAAATGAAAAAGGAGAAGTAACAACTGACACTGCAGAAATACAAAGGTTCATGAGAGATTTCTACAAGCAACTATTTGAGAATGAAATGGACAGCTTGGAAGAAATGGACAAATTGTTAGAAAACCACAACCTTCTGAGACTGAACCAGGAAGAAATAGAAAATATAAACAGACCAATCACAAGCACTGAAATTGAAACTCTGATTAAAAATGTTCCAACAAACAAAAGCCCACGACCAGAAGGCTTCATAGGCTAATTCTATCAAACATTTAGAGAAGACCTAACACCTATCCTTCTCAAACACTTCCAAAATATAGCAGAGGGAGGAACACTCCCAAACTCATTCTATGAGACCACTATCACCCTGAATACCAAAACCAGACAAAGAGGTCACAAAAAAAGAAAACTACAGGCCAATATCACTGATGAACATAGATGTAAAAATCTGCAACAGAATACCAGCAAACAGAATCCAACAGCACATTAAAATAATCATACACTATGATCAAGTCGGGTTATCCCAGGAATGCAAGGATCCTTTGATATATGCAAATCAATCAATGTGATACATCATATTAACAAACTGAAGGATAAAAACCATATGATCATCTCAATAGATGCAAAAAAAGCTTCAACAAAATCTCTCCAGAAAGTAGGCATACAGGGAACTTACTTCAACACAATAAAGGCCATATATGACAAACCGACAGCCAACATTGTTCTCAATGGTGAAAAACTGAAACCATTTCCACTAAGATCAGGAACAAGACAAGGTTGCCCACTCTCACCACTACTATTCAACATAGTTTTAGAAGTTTTAGCCACAGCAATCAGTGAACAAAAAGAAATAGAAAGAATCCAAATCAGAAAAGAAGTAAAACTGTCATTGTTTGCAGATGACATTATACTATACACAGAGAATCTTAAAGATGCTACCAGAAAACTACTAGAGTTAATCAATGAATTTGGTAAATAGCAGGGTACAAAATTAATGCACAGAAATCTCTTGCATTATTATACACTAATGATGAAAAATCTTAAAGAGAAATTAAGGAAACATTCCCATTTACCTTTGCAACAAAAATAGTAAAATACCTAGGAATAAACCTACCTAAGGAGAACAAAATACCTGTATTCAGAAAACTATAAAACATTGATGAAAGAAATTAAAGATGATACAAATCGATGGAGAAAGAGACCATGTTCTTGTATTGAATGAATCAACAGTGTGAATATGACTATACTCTAAAACAATCTACAGATTCAATGCAATCCCTATCAAACTACCAAGGGCATTTTTCACAGAACTAGAGCAAAAAATTTCACAATTTGTATGGAAACACAAAAGACCCTGAATAGCCAAAGCAATACTGAGAAAGAAAAACAGAGCTGGAGGAATCAGGCTCCCTGACTTCAGACTATACTACAAAGCTACAGCAATCAAGACAGTATGGTACTGGCACAAAAACAGAAATATATATCAATGGAACAGGATAGAAAACCCAGAGATAAACCCATGGACATATGGTAACCTTATCTTTGACAAAGGAGACAAAAGTATACAATAGAGAAAAGACAGGCTCTTCAATAAATGGTGCTGGGAAAACTGGACAGCTACATGTAAAAGAATGAAAGTATAACAGTCCCTAACACCATACACAAAACTAAACTCAAAATGGATTAAAGACCTAAATGTAAGCCCAGACACTAAAACTCTTAGAGGAAAACATAGGCAGAACACACTATGATGTAAATCCCAGCAAGATCCTTTTGGACCCACCCCCTAAAGAAATGGAAATAAAAATAAACAAATGGGGTCTAATGAACTTAAAAGCTTTTGCACACCAAAGGAAACCATAAACAAGACAAAAAGACAACCCTCAGAATGGGAGGAAATATTTGCAAATGAGAAACTGACAAAAGATTAATCTCCAAAATATACAAGCAGTTCACACACCTCAATATCAAAAAAGCAAAAAACCCAATCCAAAAATGGGCAGGGGACCTTAATAGACATTTTTCCAAAGAAGATATACAGATTGACAACAAACACATGAAAGGATGCTCAACATTACTAATCATTAGAGAAATGCAAATCAAAACTACAATGAGGTATAACCTCACACCGGTCAGAATGGCCATCATCAAAAAATCTGCAAACATTAAATCCTGGAGAGGGTGTGGAGAAAAGGGAACCTTCCTGCACTGTTGGTGGGAATGTAATTTGCTACAGCCACTATGGAGAACAGTATGGAGGTTCCTTAAGAAACTAAATATAGAACTACTATATGACCCCACAATCCCACTACTGGGCATATATCCTGAGAAAACCATAATTCAGAAAGAGTCACGTACCACAATGTTTATTGCAGCTCTATTTACAAGAGCCAGGACATGGAAACAACCTAATTGTCCATCGACAGATGAATGGATAAAGAAGATGTGGCACATATATACAGTGGAATATTACTCAGCTATAAAAATAAATGAAATTGAGTTTTTTGTAGTGAGGTGGATGGACCTAGAGTCTGTCCTACAGAGTGAAGTAAGTCAGAAAGCAAAAAACAAATACTGTATGCTAACACATATATGTGGAATCTAAAAAACAGATGATTCTGAAGAACCTATGGCATGGCAGTAATGAAGATGCAGAGGTAGAGAATGGACTTGAGGACATTGGGAAGGGGAAAGTAAGCTGGTATGAAGTGAGAGAGTGGCACTGACATATATACACTATCAAATGTAAAATAGATAGCTACTGAGAAGCAGCAGCACAGCACAGGGAGATCAACTTGGGTCTTTGTGACCACCTAGAGGGGTTGGAAAGGGAGGGTGGGAGGGAGATGCCAGAGGGAGGGGATATGGGGATATATGTATACATATAACTGATTCACTTTGTTATACAGCAGAAACTAGCACAACATTGTAAAGCAATTATACCCCAATAAAGATGTTAAAAACAATACATCAAAATGTGGATCAACTCTCAATGCAAACAAATTGGAGGTTTGCAGAAAGCCTTTCCTATAACCAAGACTGTAAAGAAAGATCCACACAGAGCTGGGTAGGAATGGAGAAGAAGCAATCAGGTTGGGACCCATGCCCCCAGCAGGGGGCCACAGAAGAGGGGAATATCATGGGCTTGGGGATCCTCCCTGGAGACTGGGAGATTCCTGTCTCCTATTAGGCACCACAGACCTTGGGTCTAACACCAGCGAGATGAGTTTCCTTAGCTTATTTGAAAAGCAGTGGGACTTACAGGAAGGCTGTAAGAAACCAAGATGCTGCTCATAAAGAGTGAACACACATGCTTGCTTACTCCTAGGAATAAGGCAGAAGAAGCAGGTTGAAAACTTCCTGGGGCTTTTGCTGGTTTCCTGTGACCAACCCAGTGTACACCCCAGCCCACACTGGGAGACTGCTTTAGCCCTTCTTTTTCTAGCACAACTCTCCACCAGAGAGAAGGTTGAAGTTGCCCAAGAGAGTGCACATTTTGGATGAGCAAAGCAGGCTGGGACATGGCCCTGATTCTGACCATGGCATGGGTTGTCATTGCCAGTGTGTAACTGGAAGTGATGGGTTGGGAGTTACATGAGACTCTAGAGTGATGTGCAAGAAGCATCACAAAACATGCCCTTGCCTGTGCTGTGTGCTCACTCTGCCTCCTCTTGTTCTGGAGTTGCTCCTCACTAGGGCAAAATGACATTGTTAGGACACACTTTGAGGAAGCAGAGCCAGCTAAGACCTGGCCCTGCCCTTGAGCAGAACTCAGGTGAGCATTGCTGGCAAGTGCACAGAGACAGTGCATTGGAAATGGCCTGGGGCTCTGGCTGTTAAGGAGGACGTGATGTTGCCAGATTATATAAGTGATCTAAAAGATAGAATAATGCAAATTAATCAATCAGAACAAAAAAGAAAATTAAATTTTAGAAAATGATGACAGTTTGAGGAAGCTCTGAGACAACATCAACTGTATTAACAATCAAATGATAGAGCTCCCAGGAGAGAAGAGAAGGCAAAGGGTTAAAGAAAGATTTCATGAAGTTATAGCTGAAAACATCTCAAACTGAAGACAGAAACAGATTTCCAGGTATAAGAATCACAGAGAGTCCCAAACAAGATGAACACAAAAAGACCCAAATCGATACATATCATAATTAAAAGGACAAAAGTTAAAATTAGAGAATTCTAAAGGCAGAAATAGAAAAACAGTCACATACAAGGGAACCCCCATAAAATTATCAGCTGATTTTTCTGCAGAAATTTGCAGGCCAAAAGGGAGTGGCAAGATGTATTTAAAGTGCTAAAGGGAAAAAGCTACAACCTAGGATAATCTACCAAACAAGGTTATTATTCAGAATTGAAGGAGAGAGAAAAAAACTTTTTAGACAGGCAAAGCTAAGCTTTCATCAATACTGAACTGACCCTATGAAGCATGTTAAAGTGTCTTCCCTAAGAGGAAAAGAAAATGTTATAACAAGAACTAAAGAATTTATACGATAACTGATTCATTTTGTTATAAAACAGAAACTAACACACCATTGTAAAGAAATTATACTCCAATAAAGATGTTAAAAAAAAAAGAATTTATACAAAAGGAAAATTTCCGCTAATAAAAACAAGATTGATATATAGTAAAAGTTGTGAGTCAACCACTTAAATAAGTGAATATGAAGATTAAAACTCAATATTGTAAAATAAACCATAATTAAAATAAACCATTAAGGGATAAACATGAAGATGTAAAATATATCAAAACCACAGAACATGGGAGAGGGGAGTATCTTTTAGAATATATTTCAACTTAATGACTATCAGCTTAAAACAAGTAGAAATAGTTATAGTCAACATATATAAACCCCATGGTAACCACAAATCAAAAATATACAATAACGTAGGAGAAAGGAACACAAACACACCACTAAAGAAAATCATCAAACCACAAGGGAAGAAACTAAAAGAAGAAGAAAAGAACAGAGAAGAACTATAAAAACAACCAGAAAACAAGTAAAAATTTGGCATTAAGTACATACTTATCAATAATTCCTAAAATTTCATAGGACTAAGTGCTCCAATGAAAAGACACAGTGTGCTGATTGGATAGAAAAACAAAACCCATCTATTTGGTGCCTACATGAGACTCAGTTCAGAGCTAGACACACACAGACTGAAAATGAGGGAATGGAAAATTATATTTCATACAAATTGAAACAAAAGTAAGCTGGTAGCAATACACATATCAAAGTAGTCTTTGTTTTGTTTTGTTTTTTTGCGGTACGCAGGCCTCTCACTGTTGTGGCCTCTCCCATTGTGGAGCACAGGCTCCAGACGCACAGGCTCAGTGGCCATGGCTCACGGGCCTAGCTGCTCCATAACATGTGGGATCTTCCCAGACCGGGACACAAACCCGTGTCCCCTGCATCAGTAGGCAGATTCTCAACCACTGTGCCACCAGGGAAGCCCCAAAGTAGTCTTTAAAACAAAGTCAATAATAAAAAGACAAATATGGGCATTATATAATGATAAAGGGATCAATAAGAGAAGAGGATATAATATTTATTATCACATATACATCTAATATAGGAACACCTAACTATGCAAAGCAAATATAAAAAGATATAAAGAGAGAAACTGACAATAATAATAGGGGACTTCAACACCCCACATATGTCAATGAATAGATCATCCAGACAGAAATCAATAAAGCAGAAGTGGTATTAAATGACATAAAAGACCAGTTGGACTTAAAAGGTATCTACAAGATATTGCATCCAAGAATGGAAGAATACACATTCCTTTCAAGTGCACGTGGAAAATGCTCAAGGAGAAATCCCACACTAGGCCACAAAATCCCATGCTAGGCCTCAAATTTAAGAGGATAGAAATTATATCAATTGTCTTTTCTGAGCACAATGGTAGGAAACTAGAAATATTGGAAAAACAAACAAGCAAATAGTAAACAACATGCTATCAAAAACCAAATGGGTCAACTAAAATTGAAAAAGAAATCAGAAAATTCCTTGAAAATAAAAACAAAACTTTCCAGAGTCAGTGGAATACAGCAAAAGCAGTTCTAAGAGAGAATTTAACAGTGGTACAGGCCTACCTCAAGAAAGAAAGAAAAAAATTCAAATAAACAGCCTAACCTACCACCTAAAGGAATTACAAAAAAGAAGAGCAAACATAGCCTAAAGTCAGCAGAAGGAAGAAGGTAATACTGATCTAAAAGGAAATCAATAAAATAGAGGCCAAAACAATTTTTTTTAAATAAAAATGATCAAGAAACCAAGAGCATATTTTTGAAAATATAAACAAAATTTGTGAGCCTTCAGTCAGGATCATTAAAATAAAAAGAGAAAGGACCCAAATAAACAAAATAAGAAATAAGAAAGGATAAATTACAACAATAACACAGAGATACAAAGATTGTAAGAGAATACTATAAACAGTTATATGCCAACAAATTGGACTACCTAGAAGGAATTGATAAATTCCTGAAACATAAAAACTTCTAAGACTGAATCAGGAAGAAATATATAATCTGAATCACTGATTATTAGAACTGAAATTGAATCAGTAATCAAAAAACTCCCATTAAACAAAAGTCCAGGAATGGGCAGCTTCACAGTTGAATTCTACTGAACATGTAAAAAAGTAAAACTATGCTTCTCAAACCATCCCCCAAAACTGAAGAAGATGAAACACTCCCAAATTAATTTTACAAGGCCTCCATTACCCTAATACCAAAACAGGTCAAAAACACCACAAAAAAAGAATTACAGTCCAATATCTCTGATAAAAATAGATGTAAAAATCTTCAACAAAATATTAACAAACCAAATTCAAAAATATATAAAAAGGATCATACATGATGATCAAGGGAAATTTATTCCAGGGATGCAAGGATAGTTCAATATTCACAAATAAATCAGTGTGATACAGCACATTAAGAAAAGGAAGGAAAAAAAACACACGATCATCTCAGTAGACACAGAAATAGCAGTTGACAAAATTTAACATCCATTCATGATGAAAACTCTCATTAATGTTGGTATAGAGGGGACATATCTCAACAGGATAAAAGCCATTTATGACAAACCCAGAGGTAACATCTTACTCTATGGTGAAAGCTGAAAGCTTTTTCTGTACAATCAGAAACAAGAAGAGAATGCCTACTCTCAACATTTCTATTTAACATAGTATTGTCAGGTCAGCCACAGCAATCAGACAAGAAAAAGAAATAAAGCCATTCAAAGTGGGTGTATAACAGTAAAACTGTTATTACTTACAGATGACATATTATAATATATATAGAAAAGCTCTAAATTATCCACCAAAAAATTATTAGAATTAATAAATGAATTCAGTAAAGTTGCAGAATAGAAGATTAACATACTGAAGTCTATTCGTTTTCTATACACTAATATGAATTATCAGAAGTAGAAAGAAAAATAAATCCCATTTAAAATCTTATCAAAAAGTTTAAAATATCTAGGAATAAACATAATCAAAGTGGTGAAAGACCTATACTATGAAAACTATAAAACACTGGTGAAGGAATTTGAAAATGATATAAAGAAATGGAAAGATATCACATATTCTTGCATTGGAAGAACTAATATTGTTAAAATGTCCACACTATACAAAGCAATCTATGAATTTATAGTGTAATCTCTGTCAAAATACCCATGACATTTTCACAGAAGTAGAAAAAAGTAATCCTAAAATTTGTATAAAACCACAAAAGACTCCAAATAGTCAAAGCAAACTTGAGAACAAAGAATAAAGCTGAAAGTATCAAGGTTCCTGACTTCAGATTATACTACAAAGTTACAGTAATCAAAACAGTATGTTACTGGCACAAAAATAGACACATAGATCAATGGATATAAATAGAGAGGCTAGATATAAGCCCATATATTTATTCTCAATTAATCTATGACAAATAATCTAATTATATACAATGGGGAAGACATAGTCTCTTCAATTAGTAGTGCTCAGAAAACTGGACAACTACATGTAAAAGAGTGGAATTAGAACATTTTCTTAAACCATATACAAAAATAAACTCAAAATGATTAAAATATTAAGTGTAAACCAGGAAACCATAAAACTCCTAGAAGAAATGTTAAGCAGAACACTGTTTGATATAAGTCATAGCAGTATTTAATTTAATTTAATTTAATTTAATTTAATGTAGTTTATTATTTTTTGTATTTGCCTTCTCAGGCAAAGGAAACAAAAGCAAAAGTAAGTATCTACTGAATGAAGGAAAATCAATATATGATACATGCAAAATATAATATAATGTAGTAAATCAAGTATAATATTTTAAGTATAAAGAAGTATACTTGATTAACAATATTATATTAGTTTTAGGTGTACAGCTTGGTGACTCAATATTTTTATACATTATACTTTAAGTTATTACAAAATAATGCTATATTTTCCCGTGCTGTGCAATATATCCTCCTTGCTTATTTACTTTTTACATAGTTGTTTGTGTCTAATTCCAATACCCCTCTCTCAACCCTCCCACTTTCCCATTCCCTAATATATGTTAATTTGTTCTCTACATCTGTGAGTCTGTTCCTGTTGCTTTTTAATATATAATCTTTTGTTTTATTTTTAGATTCCACATATAAGTAATAATATAGAGTGTTTTTCTTTCTGTCTTACATATTCACTAAGCATAATACTCTCTTGTTTCATCAACATTGTTGCAAATGGTAGAATTTTATTCTTTTTCATGGCTAAGTAATATTCCATTGCATATATACACCATGTTTTCTTTATGTATCCATATGTTGATGGACACTTATGTTGTTTGCATATCATGGCTAATGTAAATAATACTGTTGTGAACATTGGGGTCCATGTATCTTTCAAATTAATGTTTTCCTTTTCATTGGTTATATACTCAGTAGCGGAATTGCTGGATCATATGGTAGTTCTATTTTTTAGTTTTCTAAGGGAACCTCCATGCTGTTTCCCATAGTGGCTGCACCAATTTATATTCCCACCAACAGTGTATTAAGGTACCCTTTTCTCCACATCCTTGCCAACATCTGACATTCGTAGACTTTTTGATGATAAGCATTTTGACAGGTGTAAGGGGATATCTCATTGTGGTTTTGATTTGCATTTCTCTGATGATTAGTGATGTTGAGTGTCTTTTCAAGTGCTTGTTAGCCATATGTATGTCTTGTTTGGAAAAAATGTCCATACACGTCTGCCAATTTTTTAATTGGGTTGTTTCTTTTTCTGATATTCAGTTGTATGAGCTGTTTACAAATTTTAGAAATTAATCATTATCAGTTAGATCATAAGCAAATATTTTCTCCTATTCAGTAAGTTGTCTTTTCATTTTATTGGTGGTTCTCTTTACTGCTTAAAACTTTTAAGTTTAATTAGGCCCCTTTTGGTTATTTTTACCTTTTTCCCTTCATCTGAAGAGACAGTTTATGTCAAGAGTGTTCTGCCTATGTTCTCTTCTAGGAGCTTTATGGTTTACAGTTTTACATTTAGGAGTTTAATCCATTTTAAGTTTATTTTTTGTATGTTGTAAGAATATGTTCTAATTTCATTCTTTTACATGTACCTGACCACTTTTCTCTGCACCACTAATTGAAGAGACTGTCTTTTTCCCATTGTTATTCTCGGCTACTTTGTCATAGATTAATTGAGCATGAGTGCCTGGATTATTTCTGGGATCTCTGTACTGTTCCATTGGTCTATGTGCCAGTATCATACTGTTTTGATTACTTTATCATTGTAGTATAAGTTCCCTTCTATGTGACTTTTGTTTTTCTTTTGCAGATTTTAGCACTCTTTTTTCTTTAATATTTGCTGATTTAATGATATGTCTTGATGTGGGTCTTTTGGATTCATTTTATTTAGGACCCTATGTGCTTCCTATACCTGGATATCCATTTCCTTCTTCAGGCTTGGGATGGTCCAGCCTTAATTTCATTAAATACATTTTCTACTTCCTTCTCTCTCTCTTCTCATTCTTGGAACCCTAATGTGAATGATGGTATGCTTGATGTTATCCCCCAAATTCCTTTAACTGTTTTTTATTTTTTTTAAATCTGTTTCTCTTTTAGCCTTCTAATTGTGTTATTTCCATTATTCTATCTTCCAGATCACTTCTGTATCACCTAGCTTGTTGTTCATTCCTTCTAGTGTGTTTTTCTTTTCAGCTATTGTATTCTTCAGTTCTGACATTTTTTTTTTAATATTTTCTAGTTTTTTTGTTACAATTTCCCCTGTGTTCATCTAGTCCATCCCTTAATTTGTTTAACATTCTTATTACTTGTGCTTTGATTCCTTTATCTAGTAAATTGTTTCTGTTTTACTAGTTGTATTTTCAGGGGTTTTCTCTTGATTTTTCAATTCGGACAAATACCTCTGTCTTCTCAATTTTCTTATTTTTCACTGTCTATGATATTAGGTGAACAGATACCTATGGTGGTCTTGAAGGTGTGTCCTTATGTGGGAGCATTCCTATACGGTCTGCACATGCCCTGTGGCTTTGGTGGGAGAGATGGATTTGATGTGATAAAAAGTCACATCTTTCCCCTGGGTGTGCTGGCATCTATCACCTTGGTAGGAGTAGATTGGAGAAGGAGAGGTTAGGATTATAGCTGGGTGCCTGGGGCTTCTCCTTTTCTTAGTTGTTGTCACCACGCTGTGAAGTGCAGTATCAGATCTCAACCTGCTAGAACAGAAGCCCTGGGTGTTGGGTCTAAGTTGGCTCAATTCCCTTCAAGTGTGTTTTCTTCCTTCACCCAGCACTGTCACTTTCAACCCCAGAGGGGAGCAGTGCTGGAGCAAGAGGAGCTGATGTGGGTATTTGGTGAAGGTCAGGTCATGGAGTGTGTCAATCTGGCTGCCATCAGAGATCTAGACTTCCTCTGATGCTCTGATGCACTGTCTGTGCAATCACCAGTAATGACTACCACCTTTATGCTCAGATGCTGCTTAGGGTTTGAGCCACCTCAGTGTCTCATGGCTGAGATTTTTCCTCAATTGTGGTAGTCCTTGCTCTAGTGTGGAGCTGCAAAATGAAGCAAAGGGTGCTGGAGTGTTCACTAGGTTCTGGTTAGTGTATGTGGTAGCAAGAAACAAGTCAACCAGCCGTGTAGTTTCAAATTGTCCTTTTTACCCTGCTTCAGAGCAAGAAAACCTGCCTGTTAGTCCCACATACTTTCCAACCAGCCAAGGGTGTTCGTCTTCCCTTTGCTGGACCCTATGGCTGTGGTGTACAATATGGCTTGAATGGCTCACTCCCCAGGGAGGGTCTCTGCCTGTCTAATCTTCCTTTCCTCTGAGTCCCTCCCAGAGGTATAGGTCCTATTCTGATCACTTCTCTTTCCTTCCTATCTGATTCTGCATGTATATGTCTTATAATCTGAGTTATAGAGGAGTCTTTCACCTAGTTTTCCCTTAGTTTTCAATGAGAATTTTTCATTAAGCAGATGTAGTTTTGATGTGTTTGTTTGGGAGAGGTGAGTTCCACATCCTCTTACTCCACCATCTTGATCTGAGTCCCTAAATCTGATATACTGTTATTTAAATAAATTAATTTAAAATAAATAAAATAGTTCATTCATCTTCCCAAGTGACTTGTGTGTATTTCACTTAGTGGGTGAGAAAATATCTAAATATGAGAGCACCCAGACCTAATTTCCAAAAGTAAAGGGGATACTGACAATCTGTGTGCATTTGTGTGTTTGTGTATATGTGTGTGCATTATATCGTACATGTATAATGTTTGTTTCCAATTGATGTTTTAATAAAGAAAAAACAATTTATACTTATAAGTAAGCATTTATATTGTTGATTATTTTAAAATGTTTTTTTAAATAATTATTTTTTAATTTCTCACTGCTAGTGTATAGAAATAAATGTGGGCTTGGGAGATTGAATTTGAATCCTGCAATCTTACTAAACTTAATTATTAGTGCTAAACTTAATCATTTTTTGTAGATTCCTTGGGGCTTTCTACTTAGAAAATCATGTTTGCATATAAGGATAATTTCATTTCTTCCATTCCAATATAAATGCCTAAAGTTTCTTTTGTTCACTTATTACTGTGTCTAAGATCCCATCCCCATTATACAGATGAAAAAATGGAAGCAAAAGAAATTAGGTCTATTACTAAGAACTACACACAGTAGAAAGTGAACCACTGAGAATTTGAACTTGGGTCTATCTGGCAGCAAAATCTTAACATTTAACCACATGAAAACCAACAAAGAACCAACTACATTTTCTACACCATTCCCAAGTTGTAAAACTATAGGAATATAATTGGAAAAAATATCTTACTAATGAAGCTTTCGTCTTACATACTTTGTAAACATTTAAACAAAGTTTTGAGTGATTCAGCTTGAAAGATTAAAATAAAATCTTGAGATTTTGCCATTTAATCAACTTGGTATAAGACTGTAAGTGAAGTATAAACTTTAATCAAAATGATCATAATAAAGAAAAAACTAAAGATGTGATGATCTCCATAAATTAATGATAACTGTAAAAATGAGTGGATTTCACATGGCAGAAGCATAAAAATATCTACAGAGAGCTGTTTAGAAGTGTTTTGTAACTGTTCCTATTTCTGTGTGTCTGATTATAATCCATGCAGATACATATGTAATTAGTTTGTTTGTCTACTACATCTACTCATTCATAATTACCGTGCTCTTCCCTCATCATGTTTTATTACCACACATTTAAATGTGTGTGGAAGTAAAAGGAAATTATTTGGTCATAAACAGCAAAATGCAGAAGTCTGAATGAAGGCAGATTCAGTAATAGAAAGTTACATTGTGTGAACAGCCTAGAAATTTCAGATATGTATAACATATTCACCCTAACATCTGTGCTGAATATTTCCTAAATAGAAAAGTTACTTTGAGAAATGATTAATTGAATATTTCATTATATTTAAACTATTTTACATTCTATTAATAGAAGTTAAAACAAAGTTACCACCTTGCTCGTTTCATCATTACCAGTTTGATTTATAAAGCATTTTATTTTGGTTATCTAAAATTATATTATTATCATAATATAAAAGTACATATTTAATAATAATTTTGTAATAATAATGACACAGTTAAAATTATAAATAATTTCTATATTCAATTAATAAAGGAATCCTCATACATAAGCAGTTATAACAAGTTTTATGATATATGTGGATGTGGGATCTGAATTATGTGTTTCACGTCAACAAAGAAAGTATTTTGTGTGAATCAGTTTCTTGCGAGTGAACTCTATGAAAAATAATCTTCAGATGCTACATTTTTACAACAAAATGCTATCTTGTCAAAGTCTTAAATCTTTTTTTAAAAGTCCAAAAAGTCCTCAAAGTGACCTAGCTTTCATTGTACTTATTTTCAACCACCAGAGCACTGAGTATTTTTTAGGAAGAAGCTCTTTTCTGCTTGATGGTTTACCTCATGTAGATATCTGGTTGAGAGCCTGGAGAAAAATCATATTACATTGAACTAATTCTTTTAGTATCACTGGCAAGTGTATGGTAAATCTCTAATTGGCAGGCTGTTTATATTTGTTCTTACTTTGACAAGATGACTTTACAGCAGTTTCCATGGATTTTAATTCCCAATCTTATTCTTGTTCCAAGATGTTTATGAAAAAATAAAACCTAAAATGAATTCCAGTACATGATAAAGAGGCAGTTGCTTGCATTTTCATTATATTATATTGTGTGGATTATATACAACTACATATGCTGAGACATAGAAAATGTAGGTTTTAAAAGTATCTATAGAAAAGCTAGGCTTATGCTGAAAATAAGTCGGGACTTGTATGCTTAGGTTTTCAACACTATTTTCTCTAATATTTACTTATTCATTAACAATAATTTTGTATAGAGTGAGACAAGTTGCTGACAACTAAAAAGAAAAATAATCAATAAAAAAGAAAAAATGTAGAAGAAAAAAAATTTTGAAGCACCATTAAATTTTTTTCTGCTTCCCGAATATGATCACTCCTCAGATAATTATTTCACCTCTCAAGAAATATATGCCATTTGGGACTTGTCAATATTTCCAACGTGAGTAACCAACATGACCCCTTGATTCTGTCATTGTCCTTGAAATTCTCCACTGGTGTCTTATTACAATGAGAATAAAAATCCCAACTTTTTGTGTTGGCTTAACTGACTTATCTTTTCCTTCATATCCAGCCTCATTGCATACCTCTTTGTCCTCCCCCTCATTCACAATGCTGCTCTTTATTGGGTTGCTTCAAAACACCAAGTTCTTTCCTCCCTTATTGGTGGCAATAACTCTTCTTTCTGCCTATTCCAACTGATCCTTATTTACATAGTTCCTTCCTGTAATTAGGATCTCAACTTATATGTCACTTATTCAGAGAGCCTTCACCCACCATTGATAGTGAGCATTGTGTTTGCTGTAACAATAGGAATTCCTTCTTCTCCTTTAATTTAAATATAATTTCTAATACTCATCCACATGTTATGAGTATTTGACTTCACTCTAAGTTAAAGTCATGATTTTTCTCTAAGCTTATCATAATTATACAAAATTCTCACCACAGTCATTCTTTATATATATGGATACTAACCTAGGTATTTCTATCTCTTCTATTTAATAATTTCTTAAAATTATGAGAAGACTTTAATTTTCTTTTTCTTTCACTGGATCTTGACTTTGACAAAGTCAAGGAACCATGTAGCCTGAGATGTGCTTGACAGACCCACAACAATAGAAAATCTACTATAAGATGAAGATGATACTACGGGGCTTCCATGGTGGTGCAGTGGTTGAGAATCCACATGCCAATGCAGGGGACACGGGTTCGAGCCCTGGTCCAGGAAGATCCCACATGCTGAGAAGCAACTAAGCCCACATGCCACAACTAATGAAGCCAGAGTGCCTAGAGCCTGTGTTCCACAAGAGAAGCCACTGCAATGAGAAGCCCTTGCACTGCAATGAAGAGTAACCCCCGCTCACCGCAACTAGAGAGAGAGACTGCATGCAGCAAAGAAGACCCAACACAGCCATAAATAAATAAATAAATACATACATACATAAATAAATTTTTTAAAAAGACGAAAATGATAATAAATCTGGTAACTTTGTGGTTATCAATAAGCTATTGATTCTAAGTAGCTCTGAAGTCCACCCTGCCTCTGCACCCTGAAGAATATGAACATTAAAAAATAGGGATTATTTCAATTGTTAACATTAAATACAAAATGGAGACTGGACTTGTAAATTCCCTCAGTAGGTGAAATCATTAAGCCAGGTAAGTAAATCTAAATCTAGCTTATGTCATGAACATAAGTGAAACTTAACTGAGGTTATTTCTTGTAAATACCTCTGATAATCATAAAAGAAACTTAAGACATCATCCAAAAAATAGTATAAGATAATCATTTTTAATCTATCTCTGGTCATCTGGGAACCCCCATTGTAATAACCAATCATTTGTTAAGAGTTAAACAGCTTCAGCATTTTCACTTCATAAGCCATCCTGTAACATCATGCCCCTGAAATTCATATTAGTTTTGAATTTGAAAGTTCTCAGTTTACTAAATATTCTTATATGCACAATAAACTCTAACTAAATACTATTTTATTGACCTAGCAGTTTTAATTTTTATATTTCTGGATTTTTGACAGTCTTATTCATGTTTATATTTCTAATAACTATCATAGTGTTTTGCACATAGTAGGCAAAAAATAATTTCTGTTGAATAAATGAATAATAAAAAATGGTTGGAATCAATAAACTAAATCTCAGAGTCAATTTGGTTAACAGATTCTTTAGGCTGTGTCCTCTCATTCTTGACAGAAACCTAGAGATCCATTGAAATCACAGATCACATTGAGCCTCAGAGTTCCAAAAATTACACTGTAATTTTAAAAGTCTAACCCTAATACATATTAAATTAGCACTGTTCTTTCTAGTTTATCTGTTTAATTTATGGTCAATTCTATTAAACAGGGTTTTAGCTAATGCCTGAAACTTAGCCTTAACTCTGACAGCTATGTTTCTAGTCCTAATCCCTTTCCTGAGTTAACCTAACCATTAACTATTCCCCCAAAATGCACCATAATCATCTCAAACTCAGCATGTATGCTTAAATGAAGACATTGCACTTTTCTATTCTTGTTCCTAATTTTTATTCATTGGAATTTGAGGTGTGAATGCTTGAGCAAAAATAGCTATCTCAGACTATAAGGTGAAGAGAGAGAAAAACAAGATGGAAAGAAGTTTTAAATCTCACACTGTTGAGTGCCATTCAGTTTTTGACTGTTTATTTCTATCTCTTCTATTTAAGAGAGATTAAACATCTATTTTGTTTATGGTACTATTATTTTAGGCTGTGTCATTTGTAAGTAAACTTAATTGTAACTGATATATTGTATGTATGTGCATATACACACAAACACACACATGTTTCATTAGTGCAAAATCTATGGCTGGTATATTTCTTTGTATTCCTTAAAGTACATAGCAGAATATTTTGTAGATTAGAGATATCTGGCTTCTGCATAATGGTTTGAGATCAAAATAGTATTGGAAAAAAAGCAGGAATTTTAGAACTAAACAACTTCCACCTCTTACTGAGTGTGTTATTGAAAAATTCACTTTACTCTAAATCTATATAAAGCTCATTGAGGATATTAATGTCTAAATTAAAGGAATGTTATAGCATTAAATGAGATAGTACTGCACAATTTTTAAGAATAGAGGGAAATCAGACAGCCTTATTTGAATTATGTACATCTACTTGCCCATTTTATAATGTTGTTTCTTTAAGCTTTCAGAGTGTTAATGCCTTCATTAACAAATGTATAAAATGAACTTCATAGAATTGTGAGAAATAAATGAGATAGTGTGTATAAATAGTTTAGAATAGTTCTTGACATATATTGATACATCAATATTCAATATATTCTATAATTTTATCTATTTTTGCAAAGTTGTTTCGGAGATTTGATTCATGACTATAATGTTCCTAGAACATAGCTTGGTTTATAGTAAGTTTTCAATTAATGGATACTATTTTTATTCCCATTTTTGTGATTATATATAATCAGCATTAACTGATTAAGCTCTAAAATATTATTTACTTAAAAGAGCCTTATAAATTAACTTAAAAAAAAATCTTAGAACACTTAGATTTACCAAAAATTTGCAAAGATAGTACAGAATTCCCAGTTATGCTGTAATGAATTCCCTTTATTATTAACATCTCTCATTAGTAGGCTGCATTTATCACAATTAATAAACCAAAATTAGCAGCTTATTAATAACTAAAGTCTATATTTTATTTAGATTTCCTTCATTTTTACCTAATATCCTTTTTCTATTCCAAGATCCCCTTCAAGATACCATATTACATACATTTATCATCTCTCCTTAGGCTCCTCTTAGCTGTAATAATTTCTCAGTATAACCTTGTTTTGTTGACTTTAATAGTTTTGAAGAGTACTGGTCAGGTATTTTGTAAAATGTGCCTCAGTTGGGATTTGTCTGATATTTTTCTCACGCTTATACTGGGGTTATATATTTGGTGGAAGAAGATGACAAAGATAAAGTGTCCTATCAAGAGTACATACCCTAGTATGACTTATAATTGTAGATGTGGAACTTGATAATTTGGTTGAGGTAGTATTTGTCAGGTTTCTCCATTGTAAAGTTATTTTTTTTTCCCTTCCCATACTGTAGTATTTGGAATGAAATTATTACTTGTAACCGACTGGGGTGTCATTTTTTCTAGGCCTGCTCAGCTAGCAGAGCAAGGTCATATAATATGATATATATTAGCATGTGGACACATACATATCCATAAATATGTCATATGTAATCACATGTATCTATCTTAAGCTAAACATGAGTACATACTGATGTCCTTAACTGTAATCCATTGCCACATGGATCATTCTAGTTTTCTCCCCTTGCTGATCTGTAAACTCCTACTTCATCTGGTTCCCACTATCCATTTACTTAATTGTTCAATTTCAGTATGCATGAATGTCGGTGTCAGAATTATTAATCCATAATCCCCTGGGAAAGAAAACTGCCAACTAGTTTACAGAATTATGTAGAGTTATTATTTAGGGTGTTACTATTTTTCCCCAGTCCCTTCAGTGAGTTTATTTCATACATATGTAAAACACTACATCCCATCCTAGGATCCTTTGAACTTTTATTTTTTTTTCCTTTTTACATACATTAAAGTTCATTCTGTGTTATAAGTTCACACATACATTGATTTTTGCACTTTATTTTCTCCTTCCCCTCTGTTTATACCTAACTCAATAAACTATTTCGTTGAATTTAACCAAGTTTTTCAACACATAGTGATAATACTGGACACAAGATTTTCACTCCTGTGATTAAAATACATTATTATTTTCCTTGGGAAGATCTTTAGTCCACTTAGTCTGCTTTGCTGCCTCCAGCAGTAACCCATTTTTCATATTTGAGACAAAGAAAATTCCCAAAGCACATTTTTCTTTGTAGTGATAAACAAAATTAAACAAAATATTTCTTCAGTTGATAAACCTTGGGGTAGGAATGTTACAAAAACATGTAGAAAACAAACCCAGAATGTTTCTAATAAATAATCTATGTGTAGGTATAGTTCACCTTAAATAATAAGTATATTCTTATAAAGGTCTACTATGAATAATTTTGAAATGAAAACACAATCAAACTGTATTTGGGAAATGGTCACTTAAAGAAAACATTTCTACTGAATATCTTTATGGTCTGAAAAACTGTATTTTACAACAATCCAAAGTTTCACATACTGGGTTTACTTAAACAAAGCATAATTATGTAGTTTAAAAAGTCATAGTTAAGCTAAAACACAAAATGTTTAATAAAATTAATTTGAAAATTATACTTAAAAAGGAGAAGCATTTTAAAAATCAGGCTTACAAAAATATATTTTTCAGGGATGTGTTTATAAGACTAATCAAGCATTATTGTCAACTTATTGATTTACTTCTGAGTATATTTGGAAAGTAGTTTTAACATAAGTGGATGAATTCCACAATAAAATAAAACCTGTCAGGTTTGTATATGTAAAATTAAAGCTCCATAATATATGTCAATGGCTATGAAAGTGAAATTATTACTTAAAATTTATTAGGTATGTATTGGGCAATTACTAATATGTTAAGCACACATTCTGACCCTAGTAAAAGTATAAAGCTCACCCCGCCCCACCCCCACCCCCTCCTATCCTTCTCCACCTCCTCCACCACATTCCATCCCTGGAGAGCATTAGGTTTGATCAGGCAAGGAAAGTATAAGACCCAGCTGAAAGGTAGCTAAAATTTCTAAAGGAGAGCTAAAATAATTATGTATTTGAACTGTTCTCCTATTGGAGTTTTTGGTAGCACTCTGTACAGAGACTTTCTTCTTGACACTGGTGTGATGGGAACCAGAACAAGACTTTGTACTGCTTGAGAACTACGTATGGATAGTCTCCTCTTTCCCATTTCAACAGAAAAAAGACAACAGAAAGAATTTAGTTAAGGTAGTTGGGAGGAAGAAGCTATCTAAATACCGCCCCCCCATTTTGTTCTTTTCTTCCTTTCTCTTTCACTCATAGCAGTGAGATTAAAAAATCCAAGATCTATGAGATCTGCCCTAGTATTGTCATCTGTATAGTGCATAGATTTTGGTGCAAAATAGTAATGGGGACCCAAATTCAGAGGTAGGATGGAGAATGCACCAAGTTTGTTAGTTGGAATTAGTCAACAATCCAAAGACTGGGATCCCAGTTTTATTTCATGTTTTTTAAAAAATTATAAAATACTTAATACTATAGAAAAGTATAGCATACAATAAATCTAACATTTGTTTAACTATTACCATTTTATCAATTCTGGTAATTCTTCCACATTTTCTAGAACATTTTCATGAAATTAAATATTAGTGAAATGATTGAAAACTACACATTCCAAATTTGCATGCTAGAAGTAATTATTACCTTCGATTTGATTTTTATTATACCTATACAAAAATATATATTTAATCACATGTCTACATATTCCAAAATAAAAATATATACTGCATAATAATATTATATTGCATTAGTAAATCAAGGGCCATCTTGTCTGGCTATTTTCATTTTTGCAAATGTTTCTCTGTAATGCTTTTTCAACATGTTAAACTTTTTATTAAGTACACAGAAGTGAGTACAAATTATATATATTCAGCTAGATTTTTTTCACAGCAAGTATATACACCAGGTAAACAGCACTCAGAATATATATTACCATTCACAAAGCTATACTTACACTTTTTCCAAATTGTTTCCATCTCACTTTAAGCCAAAATAACCAGTATCATAATTTCTAATACCATATATTTATGTTGACTAATCTTAAGCATTAAATGAATGTAATCACATGGGATGTACTCATTTTGTGTCTAGATTTTTGACTGGGATTGCCTTTAATCTATAGATCAATTTGGAGAGAATACTGTTAAAATATTGAATCTTCCAAGTCATTAACATTTTCCAGTTATTCAGCACTGCATAATAAATTACTCCAAATTGTAGTGGCTTAAGACAACAGTAATTTATTTTGCTCATGAATCTGCAATTAGAGCAAGGCTTTGTGAAGAGAGCTTGCTCTTCCTCAATGTAACCTTATCTGGGTCACTTCCAAAGTGGCTTGACCACATTGCTTCCTAGTTGTTGATGACTGTCACCTGAGGATGTGGCTGAGGTTGTTGGCTCTATTTCCCTCCACTGGGGTGCTTGGTCTTTCTCCCAGCAAGGCAGCTAGATTCCAAGAGCCAGTGTTCCATGAGACAAGAAATAGAAGCTGCCGGTCTTTTAAGGCCTGAATCTGGAAACTGGTAAAATGTCACTCCTACCATTTTGTATATGTCAAAGCAGTCACCCAGGATGAAGGGGAAGAGACATAAGCTCACCTAAATGAGAAAAGGATCAACTAATTTGTGGCTATTTTAATCCTTCATAGAGGTCTTCAGTATATCTCTACTAGGTATTTAATTTACTCCTAGGCATGTAATATGTGATGTTCACTAAATTTATTGTCGTGATCATTTCATGATGTATGTAAGTCAAATCATTATGCTGTATACCTTAAATTACACAGTGCTGTATGTCAATTACATATCAATAAAACTGGAAGAAAAAATTTGACTTCCGGTCATTGACCTTATTAGGTATATTTATTAATTTTGAATGGCTTTCCTTTACATTCTTTTTAGATTTTTAACACATAGGATAATGCCATCTTTGAATAATTAGATTTTATTTCTTCTTTTCCATTCTTGATATAGATTTATTTACATGTATAGGAATACATGTGCCCCATTTAAGCTATCATTACCTAACTCAAAGTCATAATGAAGATTTATTTCACTGACTCAGATCTCAAGTACATTGCTAATAGAAGCTGTGAGAGTTGGCATGTTTTCTCATTCTGATTTCAGGGAGAAAGCTTTGATATTTCACCATTAAACATTAATTTTTTTTTAGGAGAAAAATTTATCAGATTAAGGACATTTTTTTCTATTGCTAGTTTGCTAAGAATATTTGTTAAGAATGGAGGGGGTAGGGCTTCCCTGGTGGTGCAGTGGTTGGGAGTTCACCTGCCGATGCAGCGGATACGTGTTCGTGCCCTGGTCCGAAAGGATCCCACATGCCACAGAGCAGCTGGGCCTGTGGGCCATGGGTGCTGAGCCTGCTCATCCAGAGCCTGTGCTCCGCAACGGGAGAGGCCACAACAGTGAGAGGCCCGCGTACCACAAAAAAAAAAAAAAAAAAAAAAGAATGGATGTCACACTTGGTCAAATCCTAGCTTTTTCTTTTTCTTTTTATAATTAATTACTGATTTTTTTACAGGTTAGTACAAACATATATTACATTATTTCCTCCTTTTAAATTTTTGTAGACAATTTCAAACACAGCTACATAGTCCTCAGTGTTAATGAATTGCTATGAAAAACATCTTTCATAACCTCTCTCAGAACCAAATTCAAGACAGAGCATTTTCTGTGTAGTCCTTTCTAGGAAATATTTTCCCCCTATTTCAAAGTATTCCAGAAATATGGGATGGGCATATCCCATCCCACATTCTATTTTTCTGGAGGATTTTCTAGAAAATGTTCTCTGAATCTGCCCAGAAAGAAACATAAGACATAGAATTTCTTAGCAACCTCCAAGCAGAGAATTTCTCAGTTGCCCCTGAAACATCTGAAAATTTTAGTACACTTGTTTCCAGATATCTCACTCCTGCTCTTTCCTTAACCTCAAATAATTTTGCTTGCTTTCTTGAAAGTCATCTATACTTTCAACAGTATATTTTCTTATTATTTTATCTAAAACATTTCATTGTGCTTTTGACAGAGAGATTTTCAGCATCTCCAATTTGCCATGTCTTAAAGGAGAAGGCATATGGGTTCCTCCACTCTTCCTGTTTCTATATTTCAATCTCCACCAAGTTCTTTTTTTCCCCTCACCATGTTTGTTTCCTTTTCTCTCCTTTTCAAGTTAATGCTATTTATCAAATGTGTGGTTATACTTGGATGAAAGTTTTCTGTGAATATGTCAAGCTTATCAAAGTGCTGAGCCTCGCTGCATTGTGATGTGGTTGAGCTATTTCCTTGAAGGAATCACAGCTCTCTATATTTGTAGGTTTTTCTTGTTGGGCTCATTAGCTTCCATAGACTGGAACAATTCAGTACTTTTCTGGGAAGTACTAGATTGGCCATTTTTTTCAGCATTTTTAATACACACACACACACACACACACACACACACACACACACACACACAATAGACCAAGTCCATTTCTTCCAACCTTGAGATTACACATTTCTAGGCAAGGGATTAAAAATGATCACTTTTTTCTTTCTGTTTCCTTTTGTTTTTGGTTTTAGTCTTCCAGTCCTATTACATAAACTCTAAACCTAGAGTTAAAAGATCAGAGCGTGTTCTGGAAGACCTTGAAGTGCTATTTATTTCCTAAACTGAAAAAGATTTGTTTCTGAAAGTGCATACATACATAGATTGACATACCACTGCTGTTGAGTAGAGAGGACTCAAATATGTCACTTGTTGCCAAAGCAGAATAGATAGATGTACATGTGGCTATGGCTAATACTTTCTTCTTCTCATCCCCTATTAATATTTTCCCTGCTATCCAGATGGTATCCTAGCTGTAGTGAAAAAAAAATAATTATGAAAGAAAAAATAATGGCTTCATAAACAACCTGTAGACCAAAAGCCTGTTGATAGCCATTTTTAATGATTATTACCAAGTATTTTTGTGAATTTTGAATTTGACTTCACTAGTACATTGTTTCATTCTTGGATGTAAGGTTGATTATGTAGGCCTTTGGTGGACACATAAGATCATTGCTAAGTGTTTTGTTTTATTTGTTTGTTTCTGGAGAAAACAGGGCTGAGAGTGAGGTATCATCTCTTTTATAACAACATGTGACATTTCAGAGAAGAGGACTCATTAAACTTCAGTATTTCCTAATATAAACATTGTGCTTAAATCAATTTGTTATATGATACTTATTCCTCTTTCTCCTGTACATTATTCTCTCTGTTCATAGAACACCAGTCTATCTCTTTACTTCTTTATAGCCTATATCCTGTTAATTTTTTTCTAATAAAAATTTTTCTTTTATACCTATTTTAGGTTCACAGCAAAATTGAGAGGAACGTACTGAGATTTCCCATGCTGATATGCTTTCTTTTAGTGACTGTTACTGAAGAGGTTGGACTACCAGATGTGTGCAGGGCTCTGATCTACAGACAATATCCTGTTACTTCTTAAAGTGATTTTAAAATGGAATACTTAGGGTGAAGTCTTGATTACTTGGAAAATATCAAATACTCTTCTGAAATTTCTTCTTAAACTTGTTCCATACTTGTATCACTTGTTTTCCATGTGCCTCATCTAACTTATGTTTTAAGAATCACAAGGACAAGCAAGCAGCATATCCTGTTACGTCCTGTGATTTTTATTTTTTATACATTTCCTTATACAGAGTCTGGCCTATATAGGTGGTCAGTACCTATAGACCGAATACATTGAATAGTGAAAACTTTTTGGTAAGGACTATGTAAGGTATTTCAAATATAAAGATATACTGGTTGTTAATGAATTCACCAGTACTCTGTTCTTTTTCTGCATGTTCATACTTCCCCTTTTTAATATTCTAAATTAATGTTTGCTTCAGTTCCAACTCCATTGCTGATGTCTTTGTTGACCTGGTTCTCTGGCAGCTGGTCAAGTTTCATGACCTATGATTTAATTTGTCTCTCCTGTTAAAATTTGTAGTGACTATTTAGAATTTTTGACTTTTTAGATTGCCTCATGTCTCTTGTATGTTAGGTAATCACCATTAGCCCCTCAGTCCATCCTCCAATACTGCCCTATGGGCAGTACTAACACACACCTCAGGCGTGACGTTTTCTGAATTCAACTTATTAACTGGTTCACCAGGGGCAATGAGTTATACAATTAATGCACTCAAATAACACAATTTTCTTTGCCATCCAAGAGGACTGTCATATCCACTGTCCTATCAGGCCAGTAGATATTATATTCCATCAATGTTAGATAGGATAATTTTACATGGAATGGTAACAGCATGAATTACGCTGCTCATTTAATGACTTGTCCTCTATTTTGTTCCTGACTCTTAGTTCAGGAGCAAAATATTAAGATTCTATTTGTTATGCAACTGGATATTTGTGTCTATAAATTTTACATGATGTCTGTTTTATAGCATACATATAGTGAATGAATCTAGTGGGCAAGTTAACAGTTATAAATGTTAGACCATATTATAATGTTACATGGAATAAAAATATGTTGCCTATATTCAAGGGAGTGTTTTGGAGTTTATTAGTGATTTTAATGTTTTTCTTTATGTATGGAAGAATTTTGGAGATTTAGTAAAGGTTGGAAAATGAGCCTAGAAAAACAGATGCAAGGTAGTTAACTTATTTACCATGAGAAACAATGTGAAGTGAGTAATATATCTTGAGAGCACCCAGGGCAGGTAAAAGAAGAGGTATCATATGAAGTCACAAGCCAATAGACACTGGAATTTGGGGCACAGTTTGTGGGGAGTAAGAGAAGGAAGGAGAAATTTTAATTGTTGCATGTAAATTTATCCACACAGACTCTTCATTTACCCAGATTGGTAATAATGTACTGAACACTAGCTTTAATTAAAGACTTACCATAAATTAATGCTAATTTATATCTTGGATTAAACTCACAAAAATATGTATTTTAAATTGTTATACTCAGACATCTTAAGGGAACTTTTCTACATATGAAGCCTGATAAGGGAAGATGATAATCATTTATACCTGCTTCATCCCTATTCTTAAAATATTACACACTGAGGGAGAATTTGAAACAGGGCACAATCCTGTGGAAAATATTAGGCACAGAGAAAAAGATCAGTTTTTAAAAAATCTTATATATTGCACTTTTATTTAATATGGCTGAAATTAATTTATTTTGAGCCTTAATCTGACTGCTTCATATTCACAATATTTGTTTTTTGGGGGAGATTTCACAGGCTGCTGTATTAAATATTTATAACATTTTCTCTTTATATGAATCAAAATTATCACTATTCATCTTCTCACTGATTTTACAAATGAAACTGCATGACTAATCCATAGCATTTTTAGAGAAGAAAAATGACTTGACACACAGCAGGAATATGCTCACCTGATAAGCCATCACTCTAATGTCTCCATTAGCTCAATCAGAAAATGGCTGTACATTAAAAAAAATAGGAGGGCTTGGAGTCTATTACTCCCAAAGCTGTAGTTTGACAGGCTTACAGGGAGAAAAAGTCTCTTTTTTTTTCTCAGAGTCCTATAATATTTAAACTTTTTCAATCACTTCCTTATGGTTAACATTATTCTCTCAGCTTGATAAACAAAGGTAAGACAGAGAAAGGAAGAGATAGAAAAGGTGGAGAGAAAGGCAGAGGAAGAGATGAAAGAGATGAAGGAAAAAAAGAAGGAAAGAATGTCTCCACCTGTTGAGAACTCAGTAATAAAAGGTAACACTGCCAGAAGTGTCAAGGTTTACGTGGTAATGTCCAAAGTCAATCAACAACCTATAGATCATTCTTGGAATTAGGAATGATTGGTGAAATAAATAAATATCATAACTCAGGAAAAAGGGGGAGCAATCCAATAACCACACTGAGATCATGAATTACAACACTATCAAATGGATATTATTTGTAGAGCTTTTTCAGTGGGTCTTCTATCCGTGTTGCTTTATGCTACACAGAGAGGGTAAAATGTGGGGGAAGCAGAAATCATTACCAGGTTCAGAAAACTAATAATAAGGCATCTGGGTTCATTCTGTTTTACTCTCTCCACATCCTATGAGAGGTTTTATTCCCCTTCTGTAGACAAGAAAATTTGTCTAAAATTTCTCAGAGATGTCAGATTGCTGGCTTGTATGTTAGATAATCACCATTAGCCCCTCAGTCCATCCTCCAACTTTTTAATTTTGTTACTTTTGAAGATGATTTATTTATTTACATATTTATTTAATTTTATTGATTTACAATATGGTATTAGTTTCAAGTGTACAGCATAGTGATTCAGTATTTTTACAGATTTTACTTCATTAAAAGTCATTAAAAGATAAACTATAATTCCCTGTCTCATACAATATATCCTTGTGGCTTATCTATTTTATGCATATTAGTTTGTATCTTCTTAATCCATACCTTTAACTTGACCCTCCCACTTTCCCTCTCTCATCTAGTAACCACTAGTTTCTTTTCTGTATCTGTGAGTCTGTTTCTGTTTTGCTATATAACTCCTTTGTATTATTTTTTTAGATTCCACATATAAGTGATATTACACAGTATTTGTCTTTGTCTGTCTGACTTATTTCACTAAGCATAATATTCTCTAGGTCTATCCAAATTCCTGCAAATGGCAGGTTTTCATTATTTTATATGGCTGAGTAATAATCCATGTGTGTGTATATGAGTATATATATATGTATATGATATATGATATCATATCTTCTTTATTAATTCATCTGTTGATGGACCCTAGGTTGCTTCCATATCTGGGTTATTGTAAACAGTGCTGCTATAAACATTGAGGTGCATGTATCTTTTTGAATTAGTGTTTTCATTTTACTGGTTATATACCCAGGAGTAGAATTGCTCAATCATATGGTAGTTATATTTTTAGTTTGTTGAGGAATGACCAAACCGTTTTCCATAGGGACTGCGCCAATTTACATTCCCACAAACAGGATACAAGAGTTACCTATTCTCCACAACCTCACCAACATTTGTTATTTGTAGATTTTTTGATGACTGCCATTCTGACAGGTGTGATGTGATATCTTATTGTGGCTTTGATTTGCATTTCTCTAATAATTACGATGTTGAGCATCTTTTCCTATTCCTGTTTACCATCCGTGTGTCTTCTTTGGAAAAGTCTCTGTTCAGGTCTTCTGCCCATTTTATATTTGCTTGGTTTTTTTTTTTTTTTTTTGATTTTGAGTTGTATGATCTTTTTGTATATTTTGGATATTAATCCCTGTTAATCATATCATTTGCAAATATTTTCTCCCATTCTATAATTTGTCTATTCATTTTGTGGATGGTCTTCTTTGCTGTGCAAAACCTTTTAAGTTTAATTAGGTCCCATTTATTTATTTTTTGCTTTTATTTTGTTTATCTTAGGAGATAGATCCAAAAAATATTGCTTCAATTTAAAAGAGTCAAAGAGTGTTTTGTTCTCTTGTAGGAGTTTTATGGTTTCAAGTCTTATATTTAGGTACTTAAACCATTTTGAGTTTGTTTTTGTAAATGGTGTGAGGAAATGTTCTAATCTTATTGTTTTACATGCAGCTGTCCAGTTTTCCCAGTACAATTATTGAAAAGACTGTTTATTTCCCTTGTATATTCTTTCCTCCTTTGTCAGATTCATTGACCAAAGCCTCCAGCTTTGCCCTTCTTTGTAAGACTTGCTTTGGCTATTTGGGGTCTTTTGTGGTTCCATACAAATTTCAGAACTTTTTCTTTTTCTATTTCTGTTTTAAAAATTGGAATTTTTATATGAATTGCATTAAATCTACCAATGGCTTTGGATTGTATGGTCATTTTAATTCTTCTGCTATATGAACACAGGATATTTTTTCCATTTGTGTGTTCTTCAGTTTCCTTCATCAAAGTCTTACAGTTTTCATTGCCATCTTTGACTTTCTTTGTTAAATTTATTTCTAAGTATTTTATTGTTTTAGATGCTATTGTGAATATTATTGTTTTCTTTATTTCCTTTTCAGATGTTTAATTATTAGCTTGTAGATATTCAGTAGATTGATATATGCTCATTTTACTTCCTACAAATTTACTGAGTTCATTGTTAGTTACAACTTTTTTTTTTTTTTTTTCTTTTTGGTTGAGTCTTTAGGTTGCATCATCTGCAAATAAAGACAATTTTACTTTTTCCTTTCTGATCTGGATGACTTTTAGTTTTTTATCTTGCCTGATTCTCTGGTTGGGACTGCTAGTACTATGTTGAATAAAAGTGGTGATAGTGGCCACCCTGCTCCTATCCATTGCCACAGGGAATTTCCAGTCTGACTCACTTCCATATGTTTTTAATCCTATCAGAAGCCCCAGTAAATTTTCATCTGGGTTCACTAACCATTTTCTTTTTTTTTTCCTTTCGCAATTGTTGTTTCCTAGTATTCATCTTCTAAGAGCAGTTAAAGTTAACTTTAAAATATAAATCAGTTGATTGATCCATGTCTGCCTATTTTTCCAAACTTTGGTAGCTTCAATCACTGTAAGCTCCATATGTATGCCATGTCCCCATTGTTTCCAGAACACATCAAATTTCTTTCCTATTTCATGGACATTCAGTATGTTCCCAACGTCACAAACACTCCCCCCCTTTTTTGTTGTTAAAGCATCATTGAAAATATCATGATTTCAGGGAGACCTTCTCTGATATCATATCGAAAAGAATGTGCTCATTCTTTTTAACATTGTCATAAAAATGCAGCACTTGTGTAATGATGCCACATAGATACATACATACATACATAACTTCATATTGTCATTTTATTTATTTATTAATAATCTGTCTTATCCAAGAGAATGAAGGCTACAGGAGAAATAAAAAAGGAGTCTGTCTTCTTCAACATTGAATCTTTATTGCTTAGTAGAAAGCCTATCATATACTAAATAGTTAATAATAAATCCCTGCCTCATTGATATTCATAAGTAGAAAGCTTCCTTAAGTCCTTCTTTAGTAAAACAATTTCTTCCAAATAAGTAACAGTATCCTCATCAATCTATGATATAATAAAGAGAGAATTTGGTGTATTTTAATTTACCATAATTTAAGTGTTTAAATAAAAAATTTTCATGATAGTGAGATATTTATTTGTATACAATGTAATTCAATATTACAATGACAAAAAAATTCATATCAAAGTGGTTTGGCTAATTCTTAAAAACATTTATTAAGATCATGATAACATGAAGATCAATTTCCTTCATCATTGTTCAAAGGTCCTCAATTCAAAACAAAATACTACTGTTTAGAGTTATTCATAAATTAGTTGGAATATTCCATTATAAAATCTATTTCAATGATGTTAGGATTAGAAAGAATGATGACTTTGTGCCTATCTGATTTTCTGACGATAAGAAAAAATTGAAGCAATTAGAGAGTAATGAATATAAACACATGTAAGGGTATTCTTGGGAAATTTGAATACTTGCAAATTAGGAGATCTAGATGACAGGCACCTTTGGATATTAAGGGAACTGGTAAACATCCTGGACCACTTAAAGTTCTAAAAAAGTTTTGAAAGTTCAGAATGAAGCATAACTTGAGAGGAAAGAAAACAGCAATCAAATTCATTTTTAATGGGGAAAAAAGTCTGTGTTACGGTAATATTAATGATATTGTAATGCAATTGCTGTGAGCATTACAGTAGTCATTCTAGATGTTAAAATAACAGCTACTTCATATGTGGTACCCTTAGAGATAGAGATTTATTCAAAACTTAAACAGAAATAATAAATCCTATACATGAAGTCAATTTAGGAAAATCTTAGGAAGTTGCTGATGAGATAATATGACTTGCACTTAAAATGATCAAATTCATGTAATAAGAAAATGAGAAGAATTGAGAACTCTGACATAGACAGGAATATAATGAAAGTAAATATAACAAATATGAGTAGAAGAAAACAAAATGAAATTCATACTGGGAAAGTACAAGTTAATATATCAGATGAAATAAAATTTTAAATAAGTGTAAAATGAAGGTCAAATGCTGGACAAGACAACATCCAAAGAAATCTAAGTGAGATATGGTCAGACAAATGAGATACTGTGTATGGGAAAAAAAGAAAAAGAATAAAGAGGAACACTTGATTTTAAATCCAATGGGAGACAAATATCTGTATGAAATCTTTAATTGTTTTAATTTCTAAGATTAATTAAAAAGTCTGTTGAGCACAAATATTTGTTAACTATTGTCTACAAAATCAAAATAAACCAAAAAACATTGATTGTATTCCCCTGAAAATAAGCAAATTGTAGAATTTAATACATAAAATGAGAGAGTCTAAAAGTTTTTATGAGGCAACATTGCAAAGTAGAAAAGAATCGGAAAAGTCTGCCCTAAACTCATTGTGGCAGAAGCTGGATCAAAACCAAGGTGTCTGTTCTTGTTTTTTTTTTTTTTTTTTTTTAAATCCAGTCATCAGATATTTATTTCCCAAATTAGGATTAAACTGGTAATGGTACAGAAGAAGAGAGAATTCATTGTAAAAATATGAGCCACCTATCAAGTCATAAAACCTAATGTCCCACAATAAAATAAATGTATATGTAATTTTTAACACATTAATTTGATATTAATATCAGGTAAATAAATATACCCCTTGTGGAGAGTGACTTCATTTGAATAGCTTATTTTGCAACCTCAAAAAAAGAAAATAAAATTATTTGTAATTCATCATATACTGTTTCCATATCATATATATATGGAATGAGAGAGAAATTCAGTATTTAATTAAAAGCATAAAATAAGTCAGTAAGTCAATGAGTACACTCCAAAAGTGAAATAGTATTATTAGGCTTGTTTTTTTTGGCACAGTTAAGTTTAATTTTATTTTAATGTGACAAAGCTAGATATATTTTGAGTGAGACAGAAAAAAAATGAAATAACTAGTCTTTTTATGGCCGTTAAAGATTTGAAAGCAAGCTATAAGAGTGGGGGGGTGTTTACCCTACATATCTGGATAAGGTCCACTTTGGGTAATTGCATTCCACCTGTCAAGTTTCTCCCTGAACTGCAGTTTCCAGTCTGCAGAGCTATTAGCAGCTGCTATATGTTATCCCAGTGATGGCTGCAATTTCTGTCATGAAGAAAATGGCCCTTTCTTCTTTATTTGTTTGAAGAGTTAACAGGAATCAATACTATCAATAGCTGTCTTGGAAAAAGAAATCATCTGCATATCAGACAATCTTCTGTACAAAACCTGCAACATCTAAGCAATTTAACAGTAAAGTTTAAAAATAATAATAAGTACTTTTTATGAATGATTTCTATTATATAATGAGAATATGTCTCTTCTAAGGCAAAGAGTAGGGGAAATTTTTTTTAAATGGTTTTCAAAACATAGATGAAGATTAGATGAAAGTGATGGTCAGATCTGCATGATGATGGGCATAGATATTCATCCTCAAGTCATGAAGAGTTAAATTTGTAAGTCTTATCTAGTATTTAGATTTTGGTTTACATCACTTTGGGAGAATTCATTTAAATCATTTAAAACCACTTCAGCTTATATATTAACTTGTATTTTCCCATTGTGAATACCATTTTATTTTTCTCTCCTCATATTTCTTATCTTTAGATTCACATCATAGTCTTGTCTTTGTGAATGTTCTCAATTATTTTCCAATTAAGATTTCCATTTCCTGATGATCTCTCTTCCTCTGCTTTGCCCATCAGTCATGAAAATTACTCAGATAGGAAAGTTTCTAATTCAGGATTCTTTAACTTTATTTCTGAGTCTGTGTGGATTATGAAAAGTTATTTTGCAGAAAACAAGTCTCAAGTTCTTTCTGGAAAATTAAATAAGTTAAACACATGCACATGCACACACGCACACAAACACACACTATCAGTCCCTTATTTATTGAGCTCTTATTCATCTTTATACTTTAATTTGAGCATTACCTCCTAGGGGAAAATTTCTCATTCACCCACACATAGCTCAATTCAGGTTCTTTTGTTATCTTCTATTATAGAAATCCTTTTCTTCTTCTTACATTAAGGTTTTTTCCTTGAATTTATAATTATACATGTGTTTGTATGATTTTATGGTTACTTTCTGTCTTCTTCACTAGGGCTTAGCTTCATGAAAACAGCACATTTTGTGTAAGTACTTTATAAATATTTTTGGAGTTAATAAGGAATCTTTTGGAAAATATTACTCTAATTCTATGTTACTTGCTTTTAGCGCTTAGATTTTTTTTAACTTTTGTATACATATTTAATATTGAGCATTTAATAATTATTAATCAAAATACTAATTTATTTCACATATATCATTTAGCTTTCACAACAATTAAATGAATGATGTATTCATATTGTCATTTTACAACCTAGGAAATAAAGATGTAGATATGATAAATACTTTTCCACCTGGAAAGGAACACAGCTGAGTTTAAATAGATTTGTCTGACTCCAAAATCTATATTCTTAGTGATTTTGTTAAATGTCCACTATGTTTTAACCTAAATTTCTCTAAACACCAGCTTTTATATAATAAAAGTTTCATACTTTGTGGAATTTGGAAATAATTATATCCAATTTAGAACATTATAGTTTAGATTCTGGGTTGAGGTTCTATGAACATTTTTTTTTTCCTGGCAAGCTCTGTTACAATCAATGTGCATCTTTCAAAATTTCAAAAGCTTAGGAGCTGAAATCAATCTTTTAGCTTTAGGCAGAAAGTACTAAAATAGATTTTTCAGTGCAATGTTTCAAAAGTATATACTGATAGAGTGAAAGACTCTCTCTCTTTTTTTAACATCTTTATTGGAGTATAATTGCTTTACAATGGTGTGTTAATTTCTGCTTTATAACAAAATGAATCAGTTATATATATACATATATCCCCATATCTCTTCCCTCTTGCATCTCCCTCCCTTCCACCCTCCCTATCCCACAAGATGGTCACAAAGCACCAAGCTGATCTCCCTGTGCTATGCGGCTGCTTCCCACTATCTATTTTACATTTGGTAGTGTATATATGTCCATGTCTCTCTTAAATCAATCCAATATAATCCAAAAGAGAAAGTGACAATCTCATTAATCATAATAACCATTGCATTCTCAGTACACAATAGATCTGGGGTTTCATCTAGATTTGGTTTCTGTAATAATTTCAAAAACACGTGTATTTAATGATTATTTTATTCTAGGCTGATGTTAGATCTTCAGGACATACATTGGTCACTAGGAATGCTCACAATGGTTCAGTGGTTCTGAGATCCAGGCTGTTCCCCAGATAAGTTAAAGCCAGAATCTGAGAATGGGAATCAGACATCATCAGATGATTCAAAGGTACAGCGAAAGTGGAGAACTGCTGTTCTAGTGAAATGACAACAACCAGGGCTCATCAATTGAATACGATAGTAGGAACGATGCAGGAAGGGCTAGCTTAAGATTATTTCATCATAAATTTAATCACATCTTCAGTGTCTTAATTGGTGCTTCTTATAATTGCTTACCTTAATTGAATCCTGCCTTTAGTGTGAAGAAACCGGCTCTTCTGAAATCTCAATTTAGGTGGAATCCATTGATGTCTCTACACTTATTTTTTCTCAGAAGCAAGGAGATAGAGTTGACTTTTCTTATATTTCCATTCCTCTCCTAATCTGTTGTCCTAAACTTACCTACAATTTGTTTTTTTTTGTTTTGTACTTTCATATCATTTGCTGCATACCCTCTATCTCATTTCATTTTGTCTATAGAAACACATGGTTCTAAATGTTTCCTCAACTTGTTATTTTGGAAAGCTTCTGTATCTGGGCTTACAATCTTTACAGTCTCCCTTTATATCCTTGGCTCGTGCATCATTATGGGAGCATTTACACTCCCATGGATGATTCATTCAGCGTAGAAGCTCACAATCCTTGACTTGCTCAAATTCTATGATCTTCAATTTCTTTCCATTTATATCTCTCAAATGCACATTCAATCAATATTTTGTCATCATATAGAAGTGCTCTTCCTCATATACTAGAAATTTAAAACAGCATTATTTATCCAGTATTTATTTGTTCACCAATTTATCACTGTATACTAGCTTCCTACAGCATTTAATAATTTTCTAACTATAATCCATCACCTGGACTACGCTGTTTCGATCCTTAGACTTTAAACACTTAATTTTTACACTTTATCATTTCTTTCAGTTTCTGCATCAGAGAGGTCTCCTTCAAAAAATTGTCAAGGGTAACTTTTCTGAGCATTTGAGAAATAAGAAAAAATATTAAGTAATCAAAGGCAGAAACTTCCTTGTTTGACATGGTTAAGGGAAAGCCTAGGAATATTTATATTATAATTGCTTTGCTCTCACAAACACAAACCTTATCATATCACCAGAACAAAATCTGCCATTGCCTTTAGAGTTGTGTCATAGATTTCTCTGTATGCACACCAAAATATTAATTGATACACAATAACTAAGATAGATAGATAAAGACATTCACACATATGTGTTAAATTAATATATGGATAGATGAAAGGATGGATGATTGGAATGTAAACCTGCTGAGTCACTTTTATTTTATCCTCTAGGAAAGGAGTTGCCCTTATAGGAAATTGACCTAATTTTATCAACAAATAAACTGAAAAAGGAAAAGAGGAGAGATATATGCAGATTTAAAAGACAATATATATTTAAACTGCGTGAATCGTGATTCAACTAAACATTCAAAAAACCTAACAATAATGTGATAAGAAATTATGAGTACTGCCTAGATATTACATGATATAGTTATTTTATGTATACTAATGATATTATGGCTATCATTTTAAGAAGGAAATATTTTCAGAGGTGCATGCTGTAATATTGTACTTATGTATGAAATGATGTGGTGTTGGATTTTCTCTAAAATACTCTGGGGTAGGAAGAACAGATTAAGGATAAAAAGGAGAAAGAATGGTTGAATTTATTGATTACTAAATCTATGTGATGTGTATATGGAAGTTCATTGACCTATTCTTTCTCCTAACGTATATGATTGAAATTTTCCATAACAAATGTTAAAATACAATTTTCTAAAGTAAAATTTTAAGTAATCTTTCACACTTAATTTTGATGCATTCAAGTTATTGGCAACATTAGTAATATATCCTTTAATAAACTCAAGAATTATTACACATCAAATCCTATCATCAAATATTCAAATCTCAAAAAAGGATTGCATAATAAAATACTTACCAAAAGTGAGTCTTCTTTTTCTTGTCTCCAACACATTAAAGTTGGCTTTCAACCCAAAGACATTGGGACACCTCTGTTTCATACCAATCATGAGCCAGTGATGAGTCTGCCTGCAGAGAGTGTAGGAATTAGGACACTAGATAACTATACACTGTGAAGAGAAAAACTGTGAGAAATTGAGAAAAGAAAAATTTTGCTGTGTAAAACTCTGTTTGAAATATCACTGCTCTTGCACATTAAGGTTTATAAAAACATTATGTAAAAATGACAACTTGAAAATAAATTAACTTCAATATGATTCTGGAAGACATGGCTGTGTAGAGCTAGGCCACATATCCGGCACATAAAGTAAATGGAGACTGGATAAATAAGAATCAGCAAATAAAATGAGACACTGAATACAATTTATATTTATCTCTATCTCTTTCTATCTCTTTTTTATTCCTCTCTCTCTCCTCCTCTCTTTCTCTATCACGGGGCTCCAGTTTAACTGATAAGAAAAAATGCAGTTCTCAGCAATATATTTTAGTGGATCAGCAGAAAAGAGGGCCAGCCAGCAAGAGGGCAGATGAGGGATAATTATAATGTATCCTTATTAACATATTTTTGCTATCCTGGCTCAGAAAGATTTAGTGTTGCTAAAGTAATATCGGAAAGAGAATTCATGAAAACATGATAAATTAAACAATCATCTGTGCCTAAGACCAGCGGTCCTCAACATTTTTGGAACCAGGGACTGGTTTCATGGAAGACAATTTTCCCACAGACTGGGGGGGCGGTGGTTTGGTGATGATTCAAGCGAATTACATTTATTATGCACTTTATTTCTATTACTATTAGATTGTAATATATAATGAAATAGTTATACAATTCACCATAATGCAAAATAAGTGGGAGCCCTGAGCTTGTTTTCACTTACCACTCACTGATAGGATTTTTTTTCTTCTTTATTTTTTTTCTAACATCTTTCTTGGAATATAATTGCTTTACAATGTTGTGCTAGTTTCTGCTGTATAAAAAAGTCAATCAGCTCTCTCTCTCTCTCTCTCTCTCTCTCGCTCTCTCTCTCTCTCTATATATATATATATATATATATATATATATATACCCACATACCCTCCCTCTTGCATCTCCCTCCCATCCTCCCTATCTCACCCCTGTAGTTGGTCACAAAGCACCAACCTGATCTCCCTGTGCTAGGAAGTGGCTTCCCACTACCTATCTACTTTACATTTGGTAGTGTATATATGAAATTGCTACTCTCTCACTTTGTCCCAGCTTACCCTTCCCCCAACCCTGTGTCCTCAAGTCCACTCTCAACATCTGCATCTTTATTCCTGTCCTACCCCTAGGTTCATCAGAACCTTTTTTTTTTTTTTTCAGATTCCATATATATGTGTTAGCATACGGTATTTGTTTTTCTCTATCTGATTTACTTCACTATGTATGACAGATCTACGTCCATTCACCTCACTACAAATAACTCAATTTCATTTATTTTATGGCTGACTAATATTTCATTGTTATGTATGTGACACATCACCTTTATCCATTCATCTGTCGATGGACACTAAAGTTGCTTCCATATCCTGGCTATTGTAAAAAGAGCTGCAATGAACATTGTGGTACATGACATTTTTGAATTACGGTTTTCTCAGGGTATATGCCCAGTAGTGGCATTGTGGGGTCATATGATAATTCTATTTTTAGTTTTTTAAGGAACCTCCATACTGTTCCCCATAGTGGCTGTATCAATTTACATTCCCACCAACAGTGCAAGAGGGCTCCCTTTTCTCCACACCTCCTCCAGCATTTATTTTTGGTAGATTTTTTGATGATGACCATTCTGAAAGGTGTAAGGTGATACCTCAACGTAGTTTTGATTTGAATTTCTCTAATGATTAGTGATGTTGAGCATCCTTTCATGTGTTTGTTAACAATCTGTATATCTTCTTTGGAGACATGTCTATTTAGGTCTTCTGCGCATTTTTGGATTGTGCTGTTTGTTTATTTTATATTGAGCTGCATGAACTGTTTGTATATTTTGGAGATGAATCCTTTGCCAGTTTCTTCGTTTGCAAATATATCCTCCCATTCTGAGGGTTGTCTTTTCGTCTTGTTTATGGTTTCCTTTGGTGTGCAAAGATTTTAAGTTTCATTAGGTCCTATTTGTTTATTTTTGTTTTTATTTCTATTTCTCTAAGAGGTGGGTCAAAAAGGATCTTGCTGAGATTTATGTTAAAAAGTGTTCTTCCAATGCTTTCCTCTAAGAGTTTTATAGTATCTGGCTTTATGTTTAGGTCTTTAAACCATTTTGAGTTTATTTTTGTGTATGATGTTAGGAAATGTTCTAACTTCACTCTTTTACATGTAACTGTCAAGTGTTCCCAGCTCCATTTATTGAAAAGGCTGTCTTTTCTCAATGTATATTCTTGCCTCCTTTTTCAAAGATAAGATGAACATATGTGCATGGGTTTATCTCTGGGATTTCTATCCTGTTCCATTGACTATATATCTGTTTTGGTGCCAGTACCATACTGTCTTGATTATTGTTGTTTTGTAGTATAGTCTGAAGTCTGGGAGCCTGATTCCTCCAGCTCCATTTTTATTTCACAAGATTGCTCTGGCTATTTGGAGTCTTTTGTGTTTCCTTACAAATTGTGAAATTTTTTGTTCTAGTTCTGTGAAAAATGCCATCGGTAGTTTGATAGGGATTCCATTGAATCTGTAGATTGCTTTGGGTAGTATAACCATATTCACAATGTTGATTCATCCAATCCAAAACATGGTTTATCTCTCCATCTGTTTGTATCATCTTTAATTTCTTTCATTAATGTCTTATGGTTTTCTGCATACAGGTCTTTTGTCTCTTTAGGTAGGTTTATTCCTATTTTATTCTTTTTGTTGCAATGGTGAATGGGATTATTTCCTTAATTTCTCTTTCTGATCTATCCTTGTTAACATATAGGAATGCAAGATATTTCTGTGTATTAATTTTGTATCCTACTACTTTATCAAATTCATTGATTAGCTCTAGTAGTTTTCTGGTAGTATCTTTAGGATTCTCTATGTATAGTATCATGTCATTTGCAAACAATGACAGTTTTACTTCTTCTTTTCCGACTTGGATTCCCTTTATTTCTTTTTCTTCTCTGATTGCTGTGGCTAAAAATTCTAAAACAATGTTGAATAATAGTGGTGAGAGTGGGCATCCTTGACTTGCCCCTGATCTTACAGGAAATGGTTTCAGTTTTTCACCACTGTGAATGATGTTGGCTGTGGGTTTGTCATATATGGCCTTTATTATATTGAGGAAAGTGAACTTATTGCCTACTCTCTGGAGACTTTTTTATCATAAATGAGTGTTGAATTTTGTCAAAAGCTTTTTCTGCATTTATTGAGATTATCATAAGGATTTTATCCTTCAATTTTTTAATATGAGGTATTACATTGATTGATTTGCATATATTGAAGAATCCTTGCATTCCTGGGATAAACCCTACTTGTTCATGGAGTATGATCCTTTTAATGTGCTGTTGGATTCTGTTTGCTAATATTTTGTTGAGGATTTTTGCATCTATGTTCATCAGTGATATTGGCCTATAGTTTTCTTTTTTGGTGACATCTTTGTCTTCTTTTGATATCAGGGTGATGGTGGCTTCCTAGAATGAGTTTGGGAGTGTTCCTCCCTCTGCTATTTTTTGGAAGACTTTGAGAAGAATAGATGTTAGCTCTTCTCTAAATGTTTGATAGAATTCGCCTGTGAAGCCATTTGGTCCTGGGCTTTTGTTTGTTGGAAGATTTTTAATTAGAGTTTCAATTTCAGTGCTTGTAATTGGTCTGTTTATATTTTCTATTTCTTCCTGGTTCAGTCTCAGAAGTTTGTGCTTTTCTAAGAATGTGTCCACTTCTTCCAGGTTGTCCATTTTATTGGCATATAGTTGCTTGTAGTAATCTCTCATGATCCTTTGTATTTCTGCAGTGTCAGTTGTTATTTCCCCTTTTTCATTTCTAATCCTATTGATTTGAGTCTTCCCCCATTTTATCTTGATGGGTCTGAATGGATAGTAGTTTATCAATTTTGTTTATCTTCTCAAAGAACCAGCTTTCAGTTTTATTGATCTCTGCTATTGTTTCCTTCATTTCTTTTTCATTTATTTCTGATCTGATCTTTATGATTTCTTTCCTTCCGCCAACTCTGGGGTATTTTTATTCTTTCTCTAATTGCTTTAGGTGTAAGTATAGGTTGTTTCTTTGGGATTTTTGTTTTTTTCTTGAGGTAAGATTCTATTGCTATTAACTTCCCCCTTAGAACTGCTATTGCTGTATCCTATAGGTTTTGAGTTCTCATATTTTCATTTGCTTCTAGGTATATTTTGATTTCCTTTTTGATATCTTCAGTGATATCTTGGTTGTTTAGTAGCATATTATTTAGCTTCCATGTGTTGTATTTTTTACAGTTATTTTTCCTGTAATTGATATCTGGTCTCATAGCATTGTAGATGGAAAAGTTATTTGATACGATTTCAGTTCTTAAATTTACCAAGGCTTGTTATGTGACAAGAGATATGATCCATCTTGGGGAATTTTCCATGAGCACTTGAGAATAAAGTGTATTCTGTTATTTTTCGGTGGAATGTTCTATACATACCAATCAAGTCTATCTTGTTTAATGTGTCATTTAAAACTTGTGTTTCCTTATTTACTTTCATTTTGGATGATCTGTCCATTGGTGAAAGTGGGGTATTAAAATTTCCTACTGTTAGTGTATTACTCTTGATTTCCCATTTTATGGCTGTTAACATTTTCCTTATGTATTGAGGTGTTCCTATGTAGGGTGCATAAATATTTACAACTGTTATATCTTCTTCTTGGATTGATCCCTTGATCATTATGTAGTGTCTTTCTTTGTAATAGTCTTTATTTTAAAGTCTATTTTTGTCTGATATGAGAATTGCTACCCAGTTTTATTTTTATTTCCGTTTATGGAATATCTTTTTCCATCCCTTCACTTTCAGTCTTTATGTGTCCCTAGGTCTGAAGTAGGTCTCTTGTAGACAGTATATATATGGGTCTTGTTTTTGTATCCATTTAGCCAATCTATGTCTTTCGTTTGGAGCACTCAATCCATTTACATTTAAACTAATTATCAATATGTATATATGTATTACCATTTTCTTAATTGTTTTGGGTTCGTAGATCTTTTCCTTCTCTTGTGTTTCCTGCCTAGAGAAATTCCTTTAGCATTTGTTGTAAAGCTGGTTTGGTGGTGCTGAATTTTCTTAATTTTGCTTGTTTGTAAAGTTTTTAATTTCTCCATTGAATCTTTTTTTTTTTTTTTTTTTTTTTTTGCGGTATGCGGGCCTCTCCACTGTTTTGGCCTCTCCCGTTGTGGAGCACAGGCTCCGGACGCACAGGCTCAGTGGCCATGGCTCACAGGCCCAGCCACTCTGCGGCATGTGGGATCTCCCCGGACCAGGGCACGAACCCGTGTCCCCTTCATTGGCAGGCAGACTCTCAACCACTGCACCACCAGGGAAGCCCTCTCCATTGAATCTTAATGAGATCCTTGCTGGGTAATCTTGGTTGTCAGTTTTACCCTTTCACCACTTTAAATATTTCCTGCCACTTCCTTCTGTCTTGCAGAGTTTCTGATGAAAGATAAGCTTTTAACCTTACGGGGATTCCCTTGTATGTCATTTGTTGCTTTCCCCTTGCTGCTTTTAATATATTTTCTTTGTATTTAACTTTTGCTAGTTTGCTTAATATGTGTCTTGGCATGTTTCTCCTTGGGTTTATTATGTATGGTACCTCTGTGCTTCCTGGACTTCATTAACTATTTCCTTTCCCATATTAGGGGTGTTTTCAACTATAATCTCTTCAAATATTTTCTCAGTCCCTTTCTTTTTCTCTTCTTCTTCTGGGACCCCTATAATTTCAATGTTGGTGTGTTTAATGTTGTCCCAGAGGTCTCTGAGCCTGTCCTCAATTCTTTTCATTTTTTTTTTTCTTTACTCTGCTCTGCGGTAGTTATTTCCACTATTTTATCTTCCAGGCCATTTATCCATTCTTCTGCCTCATTTATTCTGCTATTGATTCCTTCTAGAGAAGTTTTAATTTCATTTATTGTGTAGTTTATCATTGTTTGTTTGCTCTTTAGTTCTTCTAGGTCCTTGTGAAATGTTTCTTGTATTTTCTCCATTCCATTTCCAAGATTTTGGATCTCTTTATTATCATTATTCTGAAGTATTTTTCAGGTTGACTGCCTATTTCCTTTTCCTTTTTTGGTCTGGTGTGTTTTTACTTTGCTCCTTCATCTGTTGTGTATTTCTCTGTCTTCTCATTTTGCTTAACTTATTGTGTTTGGTGTCTCCTTTTCACAGCCTGCATGTTCGTAATTCCCATTGTTTTTAGTGTCTGCCCCCAGTGGGTAAGGTTGGTTCAGTGGCTTGTGTAGGCTTCCTGATGGAGGGAACTGGTGCCCTGGTGGGTGGGGCTGGATCTTATCTTTTTTGTGGACAGGGCTGCCTCCAGTAGTTTGTTTCAAGGTGTCTGTTAACTTAGTATGATTTTAGACAACCTCTCAGCTAATGGGTAGGTTGTTTTTTTTTTTCCTGTCTTGCCAGTTGTGTGGCATGTGGCATCCATAACTGGAGCTTGCTGGCAATTGGATGGAGCTGGGTCTTACCTTGAGATGGAGATCTCTGTGAGAGCCCTCATCGATTGATATTATATGGGACCAGGAAGTCTCTGGTGGTCCAATGTCCTGAACTTGGCTCTCCCACTTCAGAGGCTCAGGCCTGACACTAGGCTGGAGCACCAAGATCCTGTCAGCCACATGGCTCAGAAGAAAAGGGAGAAAAAATAATAATAAAATTAAAAATAGAATTATTAAAATAAAAATGTCTAAAAAATGTAATAATAATAAAAAACAAAGAGAGCAACCAAACCAATAGTCAAATCCACCAGCAAGAAAAAGAGCTAAAAAGTATACTAAGATAAACCTAAAAGTCATAAACAAGTCAGACACAGACAGCAAAGCCCAAGTCTACAGTTGCTCCCAAAGTCCACCACCTCAATTTTTTTGGTTTATTCGCTGTATATTCAGGTATTCCACAGATTCAAGGTACATCAAGTTTGTTGTGGGGATTTAATCCACTTATCCTGAGGTTGCACAGAGAAATTTCCCTTTATGTTTTTTTTTCGCACAGCTCCTGATGTTCAGCTTTGGTTTTGTCCCCGTCTCTGCATGTAGGTTGCCCTACATAGAGAACAGGCATCTGTTCCCACCCACACAAGAGGGGGTTAGAACAGCGGCTGATTAGGGGGCTCTGGCTCACTCAGGCCAGGGGGAGAGAGGAGTACAGAATGCGGGGTGAGCCTGTGGCAGCAGAGGCAGGCGTGATGTTGCAACAGCCTGATGCACGCTGTGTGTTCTCCTGGGTAAGTTGTCCCTGGATCATGGGTCCCTGGCAGTTACTGACTGCACAGCCTCCCAGGAGGGGAGGTGTGGATAGTGACCTGTGCTTGCACACAGGATTCTTGGTGGCTGCAGCAGCAGTGTTAGCATTTCATGCCCATCTTTTGTGTCCAAGCTGATAGCCACAGCACACACCTGTCTCTGGAGCTCATTTAGGCAGCGCTCTGCCTTCTGTGGGCAGAGAAGGAAGGAATCCCCTCTCCTCATGCACCCCCAAAACAATGGTCTCTTGCCTCTTAGGCAGTTGTAGACTTTTTCCCCAACTCCCTCCCAGCTAGCTGTGGTGCATTAGCCCCCTTCAGGCTGTGTTCACACAGCTGACCCCAGTCCTCTCCCTGTGGTCTGACCTCTGAAACCCAAGCCTCAGCTCCCAGCCCCCACCCACCCTAGTGGGTGAGCAGACAAGCCTCTCAGGCTGATGAGTGCTGGTTGGTAACAATCCTCTGTGTGGGAATCTCTTTCTTTGCCCTCTGTACCCCTGTTACTGTGCTCTCCTCCATGCTCTGAATCTTCCCCACAGCCCACCCACTGTCTCTGACAGTGAAGGGGCTTCCTAGTGTGTGGAACCTTTTCCTCCTTCACAGGTCCCTCCCAGAGGTGCAGGTCTCATCCCTATTCTTTTGTGTCTGTTTTTTTCTTTTGCCCTACCCAGGTACATGGGGATTTTCTTGCCTTTTGGGAAGTCTGAGTTCTTCTGCCAACATTCAGTACGTATTCTGTAGGAGTTGTTCCACATGTAGCTATATTTTTGATGTATTTGTGGGGTGGTAGGTGATCTCCACATCTTACTCCTCTGCCATATTTAAGGTCTCGACTACTGATAGGGATTTCATATGAGTCTGCAAGCAATTGATTTATTATGGCGTCTGTGCAGTCAATCTTCTCTGCTAATAATAATCTGTATTTGCAGCCACTCCCCAGTGCTAGCATCACCGCCTCAGCTCCACCTCACATCATCAAGCATTAGATTCTCATAAGGAGTGTGCAACCTAGATCCCTCCCATATGCAGTTCACAGTAGGGTTCGTGCTCCTATGAGAATCTAATGCCACTGCTGATCTGACAGGAGACAGAGCTCAGGGGGTAATGCAAGTGATGGGGAGCAGCTGTAAATACAGAAGAAGCTTCGCTTACTCACCCACCACTCACCTCCAGCTGTGCGGCCTTGTTCCTAACAGGCTACGGACCAGTACCTTTCCACAATCTGGGGGTTGGGGAGACCCTTCTTAAGACTACGTTTAGAAAACCTCTGTGAGGTTTTCCTCAGAAAGTTAGACTTTTCAAATGACAGTTTAGGTGCTTAAGAAACGAGACAAAACCTGCCCATCTTCTTAAATCCTGGGCCTGGAATCAGCAGGGTGTCACATCCACTGTATTTTATTGGTCAAAGCAGTCAGAGGCTACTCCCAGATTCAAAAAGAGGGAGCCTTTCACTTCTTGATTAGAGACACATCAAAGATTTGAACTCCTTATTTAGCCCACCATAGAAAAGAAAGGGAAGGGAAATTTTCCTTAAAAAATAGACTTGAAAATCAGGATTTTGAAAACATGAAACCCAGTTTTATAAACTTTCCTGTATGGTAGATTCTGTGATGTAGAGGCCTCCTTAAAAATCTAGAGCCTCATTGCTGCTGCAGGGAATTCTGCCTTATGGTAGCACACAGCTGAGTTCCTGTTCAAAAATTGCTCCCAAAGGAATCTTTACTTACTCAAAATTCAACCCCTCCATGGGGCAAATCACATCCTATGACTAGTTAATGTGGGGCATAAAGGCCTGGGTCATTTCCTCACAATTTGGGGTGATGCTCCAGAGTTCCCTGTGGAACTTCTTAGCAGCTCAAGTTCTCCCTCTGTCCACACCTGCTTCCTTTACATTTTCCGTAGTATTTTGAGAGTATCCCCCAAAAATCTCCTCACACAGAACATCAATAGAGTACTTCCTGAATGATTGACCTATGACACTTTTCCTATAGATGATAAATGGTTATGCATTAATCTAGAAATCATAAAACATAGATACTTATTATTTTTTGACACAACACATACTATATACTTACACTTTTTATTTACTAATCAAATCAGTCACAAGAGCTTTATTTGAAATATGATGCATGCAGTTATTTTAATCATTTTAGAATTATTTCCATACGAAGCAGATAATGACCTAAAGTCCTAACTTGGGACTGAATGGCAGTTCACTGAGTGTTTTTCGAATGATTTAAAAGAAAATAATAAATTCTGCAATCAGACGTTTCCTCCTCTGAAGTTCAAACATATTACAATGTCATTATCCATAATACTCTGCTGATTCACTGTCTATTTTAAAGGAATTGGGGCTTATCTGAAAACAAAGCCCCCACAGTCAAGCTGCTTAAATGTACAAAAGAGAAAGACGCAATCAGAACTGCAGGGGGGGTTGCAAATCACATTGATTTTAAGATTAAAGGTATGAGATTGAATGAGTCAAAATTTATGCAAATTTCATGCCAAGCTCAACCAGAACAAAGTCATTTTGTTCAGTTAACAAAACTGTAGTTTTATAATTTTTTTCTTCTCTATTTTTCACCACTTCCACTATTTCTAGGCCTTGAAGAAAACAAAAGTGCTGACAGAATGTGAGGTCACACATATTGACACTCAGTATTTTGTGCCCAGGGCAAAATGATTAGAATCATCATATTTGAAATTTCCTATCCAAATCTTTCTATCCAGTGACTTTCTATTTATATAACTGACCTCATTTTCCAAAGAAGCCAAGCAGAACCATTTACTGCTCTCTGCACCTGCCCCATTCTTTCACCACTAATGTTTCTGTCTTCTTTACTACCTTCCTTTGTCTCCTTAGATATTGACTTACCTCAGTGTTAAGGCCCCTTATTGCTACCAACACTCTCTCTTTTCAGGTATCATTTTCTTGTTAAACTCCACACATTCCTTACTATGTTAAAAAATAAAGCTAATAAATTTACATTTGTATTTCCAGTCTTACCTCTCTTCCGAAATCCAATCCCGCTTTGTAAGATTTCTCTAGAGCATTTCCACTAAATGTTTCACCATTATCTCCAATCAACGTAACCAAACTTGTCTTCAACTCTTCTACCATGAATTATAAATTATGTTTTCATTATTATTATGTCAATTTTAATAATATCATCATTCTTATACTTTTCCATATTTTAAATCTAGCATTTTCTTTGGTAAATTCCTTTATTTCAGCTCTCATATCACCTGAAGTCAAATTTCATTATCAAGACTGCCTGGTCCCTCTTGTTTAGTTTGTTACTTACTTTAGGTTCTTATAAACTCACACCTGGAGTACTAGATTTTATTCATTCAACAGTATTAGTTGAGCTCCAATAATTTGCCAGGTTCTATGCTCAGAACTGAGAAAACAGTTATTACAAAGGTAGATATAGTGCTTGAAGTCGAGTACTTTACCTTCTTAAAGAAGAGAAACAGTATGATAATATGGCAAGTGCAAGGTTCTGGGGATGTAAAGAAGAGAGAACTTTTCTGATTTGTCCTTACCCTCTTATTTTTTAATGCACCCAGAATCTCCATAAAAGGAGTATGTCATCTGTTTTCTAACTAGAATACAATAAGTATCAGTAAATAATGAAGAGGATAAAAGGTAAAGAAAATGAAAATTTGATGAAATTTTAACTACATGGCAATGACAGCCTATGTGTAAGCACTTTAAATGGTGCTAGACATAAATATATATATATTTTTTAAATCATGGTTAAATTTCAATAGCTCATAGATAGTAGTCTATCAATTTAAACAATTATTTGAGGTACACTTTTCTTAAAATTAAAATGCCTTCTTTTCATTTGTGTGTAATGATCCCAATTAATCAGAGACCATATTATAAAATTTGCTATTGTTTTGAAATAATTTTATGGATATTTGATTTTTCATGAATTCATATCTTTTCATTTGATCTTACTTAAAGATCTTTGAGAGAGCCATATCTGACACATATTTCTATGTCTTAAGTGATAATTCAGTATTTTGTACTTAATATCATTTTATATATATATATATATATATATATATATATATATATATGTTGATTCTCTTTCTCAGACATTTTAGTTATATCACTCTTCCAATCTGAAATCCCAACTCCTTTAAACTGTTTTAAATGGGTGTCTTCTAAAATTGAGTCAGAGCAAATGTATTACTGTTCACTGTTTCTACAAAATTTTATCAAGAGTCTTCAGCAGTAGGATTAATTTATTTAAAAGAAGAACTGCAAAGTTTGAACTTTTATAGACAGTTGTCTCTGTAAGTCACTTTTCTATTATCACAATTTAGATATAGTAAAGGATATTCAGCTTGAAGGATGCATCTCAAATCATCTCTTTCACCTTGCCCAGTGTTTTTGATGAACATAGTTCTGCATATCACACCTGCTGTTAAAAATCTTTTCTTTTTAACAGTGCTGCCTCCACAGTGTTTCCAGGGTTCCCAGGACAGCCTTCCTGCCTTAGGTTCTGGCACCAGCAAACCATTATTTAAGTTAATTAAGATAACTTTTGTCCCAAAGACTGCTTTGCCAAGAAAAAGTGAAGTCACTAGGGTAGTTTCTTTTTTTTTGGATTTATCTCTGTAATGCTATAAGATATTAATTACAGTTCAAATAACTTGAAATTTCTGACTCTATGCCTTACTAAGGAGAGATCTCCTACAGTGAAGAATTGGTCAATTATTCCTATATTCCACGTTAAACTTTTTTGTATTTTAGACTTGGAGGGATACTAGGTTCTTTTCTAAACATAATATTTTCTTTAGCAAGAATATATGTGTTGGGGACTACCCTGGTCACACAGTGGTTAAGAATCTGCCTGCCAATGCAGGCGACACCGATTGAAGTCCGGGTCTGGGAAGATTCCACATGCTGCAGAGCAACTAGCCCCGTGAGCCACAACTACTGATCCCGCATGCCTAGAGCCTGTGCTCCGTAACAAGAGAAGCCACCACAATGAGAAGCCCACTCACTGCAGCTAGAGAAAGCTCATGCACAGCAACGAAGACCCAATGCCAGCCAAAAATAAATAAATAAAATAAATTTAAGATTATATGTGTTTGAATTATCCATATGAATATATTTGCACAGAAATTTGGGAAAATGGGAGATAAAAGCAAATAGTTAATTTCAGCAGAATTATAAGGATATAAACAATCATTATATAGCCTGTAAATTACTTCTCAAAAGAAATCAAGGGTAATTTTTACATCATATATATATATATCTCATATATATATATCATCATATATATATATGTCACATATATGAAATTTTATAATTTCATATCAGTATTTTATAGCATTAAATTGATAATGATTTAGTTAATTTTCTTCCCAAAATTTTCAGCTGGCTCCTAAAAATTCCTTTTCATTTTTTAATTATCCCATAACCTCTAAAGTGTGTGAGAAAAAAAATCTTCATTTTCAAATATATTCTCCCCAACTCGTTCCTTTCACAGCCTCCACATTTCAGCCAAACCTTTTTTTTTATTATTCCCTTATGTGAAACATATTATACTGACTTCATACCTTTACAAGTTCTTTTTCCATGTTTTCACATGACCTCATTTTCATAATCTATACCTATCATTCAGCACCCAATACCCAGCTAAAAATTGTCTTTCCATAAAGTCTTTCCTCAAACTTTACCCCCCCAATTCATCTTTCCTCTATAGTATTGTATTAATTTAACAGTTCTTCTTTTTTGTTCTAATAATGTCCTATTAATTCAAGAATCAAGGACCATATATATTCCACACATCATCCTACACATAGACGATAGAATGTTAAGGATGAGTGGCTTACATGTTTTTACAGGGCTCACATCATAGCATGAAAGATAGACATTGGTCAAATAATAACACTGAGGTATGACTGGGATTATGACAATGGAATTGTGTAAATTATTTAAACATAAACCCAATGTATAAGGTACCAGAGAGACTTCTCTGAGGACATCTCAAGTAAAGAAGGATAAATTTGAGTTTGAGGAGGTAGTGTATATGAAGGAGAAAGAATTTGATAGAGGGCTAGGATTTAGGTGAGATCATGACAAATTTGCAGAATTTTAAGATGTGAGGAATAGTTGGTGCATGTGTTGCTGGAGAAGTAATTGAGTGATTTCATAGAGAACTTTGTATGAAAGAATCTGAAACCTCTGAATAATTTAATGAAATGAATAATATGATAAAATTTGCAGTTTGGGAGATCTCTTTAATTATACTATAAAAGATGAGTTGGTAATTAGTAAGTGAACATTAAGAAGTGTCAGTGATGATGAAGAAAATGACAAGGATTTTGTATATTTGTAGGCTGTGATATGCAAAATATTTTTGGAAGTTTGTAGAATTTGGTAATAGTAGTATAAATGTGAGGGAAAGAGAGAAAAAAAGTAGAGATGTTTACATTTCTCTGTTGGGCAATTAGTGCCACATTCCAAGATATAGATTATTGTGCCAAAAGTGTAGAAACTATTTGAAGTTGATGATTTTAGTAATATTTGTATTGATTTTAAAATGTTTGTTCTTGATCAAAGTGACTATTTCTTGTAGATAGTGGATATATATATATATATATATATACACATATTACTGTGTGTATATGTATGTATATGTATGACGTGTATGTGTGATATATGAGTAGTGAGAGAGATCTAAAGAGAGAACTATATTGGTATATAGTTTCATTATATATAGATTTATATATTATATGAATATATAAATATATGAATACATGTATATGAAGAGTACTATATGATATAGATACACATACACACACATACATATATATATATATATATATGAAGAAAGACATAGATATTAAATTTTAGTTACTACAATTAACCTCAAATTGAATATGGAAAAAGAAATCTATGTAAGTTTCCAGGAAAATTATTTCTAAGATTAAAGTTAAAGGTTGTACCAACTTTATAAAACCTTATACAACCTTTTATGAGTTGAATTTGGTTGTATAAACATATGTATAAACTTTATACAACCTTTTATGACTTGATATAAAAACCAAACAAAAACAATTCCAATTATGGAAATAGATGCAAAAATTCTTAAATTATTAGGAAGCTAAAACCAGCAATGTATATAAATAAAACAAATTATCATGTCACAAGAATTTGCTCCCTTACGTCTCACCCAGAGACTTAAGATGACTTAGTATTTAAACATATTATACTGGGCTTCGCTGGTGGAGCAGTGGTTGAGAGTCCGCCTGCCGATGCAGGGGACACGGGTTCATTCTCTGGTCTGGGAAGATCTCACATGCCGTGGAGCAGCTAGGCGCGTGAGCCATGGCCGCTGAGCCTGCACATCCAGAACCTGTGCTCTGCAATGGGAGAGGCCACAGCAGTGAGAGGTCCGTGTACCGAAAAAAAAAAAAAAATTATACTAAGGTTTTCTGACTTGCTCTTAGATTAAATATGTGGAGAATCCATCTTGTCCAGAACAATTAAATGCTGTAATATATTACATATATATATGACATATGTTTAACATATATGTATGTAATAATTGTATATTTAATATACAATATAAATTGCACATATAATGGCTGCAATATAGGAAATATATTAAATAATATATGCAATATATGATGTATTTTATATTATATATGTGATATATATGTTACATATAACATATAATATATAATATGTATTTTTATATTGTTTCATGGCTATTTAATTTATTTTGGTTTAATTTTTCCACTTTTACTGAGATACAATTGATATACAGCACTGTATAAATTTATGTTATACAGCATAATAATTTGACTTACATATGTTGTAAAATGGTTATCACAATAAGTTCAGTTAATATCCATCATGTAAGTACAAAAAAAACAAAAATGTATTTTTCTTGTGATGTGAACTCTTGGTATTCATTCTTTTTACAACGTTCATAAATACTATAAAGCAGTGTTAAGTATAGTCATCCTATTGTACATTACATCCCTAGTACTTATTTATTTTAAACTGCAATTTTGTACCTTTTGTCCACCTTCATTCAATTCCCTCTCCCTCCATGCCCTGCATCTGGTAACAACACATCTGATGTCTTTTACCATCTGCTCTTTTGGTTATTTTTTTAAAATTTTTACACACAAGAGCAATGATACAGTGTTTGTCTCTCTCTGTCTCATTTATTTTACTAAATATAGTGTCCTTAAGATACAAACATTTTGGCACAAGTGGGAGGAATTCCTTCATTTTTATGGCAGAATAATATTCCATTCCATATACACTACATTTTCTTAGCCATTCATCTATCTATGGATACTTAGTTGTTGTTGTTCTTCTTGTTTTTTCCATGTCTTGGCTATTGAAAATCATGCTGCTATGAAAATGGGGGTACAGATGTCTCTTTGACATAATGGTTTTGTTTCTTTCAGGTATATTCCCAGAAGTGGAGTTACTGGATCATATGGTAGTTATAGCTTTGATTTTTTGAGGAACCTCCATATTGTTTTCCATGGTGGCTATACCAATTTACAATCCCACCAGAAGTGCACTGGGGTTTTCTTTTCTCCACAGCCTTACTAGCATTTGTTATCACTTGTCTTCTTGATGATAGTTCATGGCTATTTCAAAAACAAAATCTTAAATTTGAGAATAAATAAGAAAGAATTAATTCATTTCATTAGTGACTTTTCAATCCCAAATGACATGAAGTTAGAGTTTAATAGCATTCTAAATAGGATAAAGTTAGAAAGCAAATTTGGATACCAGTAGGGTGTAATGTCAAACTAACCTCTCTCCCATTTTAATCCTGAGTATCCCCCAAAGGCCTGTAGAAGAAGCTACTGGAGACACCTTCACCTGAATTTGATTTAATGGTGTACATTCCACTAAAACCAAGCTTAAAATTTAGTTTGAAATAATCTACATTTTTTGGTGTTCCCAGGTGCCTAACATAAGCAGAGATATTCATCATTTGGATGAATATAAATTTAAAAATAAGACTTCTACTTATTTATGACAGAGGAATAACAGAGGTCAGATTTACCAACCTACCTTTTAAAAACCTAAAACATAATTAAAATATGCAAAATAATGGTTTTACAGAAATTGGATATGAGGTAGGGAGGACAGTGACCATTGAGAGATAAGATACAAAAAAATGTGAGACATAATCACCCAAGCTTCCTGCCTGGAGAGTTTCCAGGCTGCAGTGTAGGAAGATTCTAAGAAAATTTTGTCTTCTCACTGAGGTGATGAGAGGAGATGGATACATACTAAAGCCAAGAGGATTAGATTTCATAGCACAGAAAGAGAGTTATATGGAAATAAACCTCCAGAGATCTGAAGAGGGTTCTCCTCAATTCTTCAGCTGAGTGTTGATCAGCATATGTATATGCGAAAACTACTACAGTCTGGGGAAACAACTCAAAGTGATTAAACAAACTCCAGAGAACACACAGGGAAAGCTATAGTTCCTTTTTACCCTAACCAGTGTGTGAAATCTCATAAAGCAAGGTTCATTGGGCAGAACAGTCGAAAGAATGTTCACTCAGTAGTTGGGAAATATTAGCCCTAAATTAAACTCTGCTCAGCTCTGCCTAAGAAATATTAAAAAAAAAAAAAAAAATAGATATCCTGAACTGTACCAGGGGAGAGGGAAAAAAAGGCAAGAGTGATAACACTGGTAACATTTGAATAACCTCTATAGTTGAGTTAATAATATTTTACAAATATTATTATTTCAAGTTTGATAATTGTACTGTCATTTTGTAATATGTTAATATTAGTAGAAGATGAGTTAGAGCTAAACAGAATCTCTCCTTATTAACACTGCAACTCTTTTGTAAATCTAAAATCATGTCTAAATAAAAAGTAAACAACGATAATAAAAAGACAAGAATGATGCATACTATTTCCAAGTAATTTAACTGCATCCCTTAACAAACCTCAACAATATTTACTGAAACACAAAAATATTTTACATCCAAGAGAGTAAAACAAAAATTACCAGACAAGAAAATGAGTAGAAAAATAACAGAAAATAACCCATACTGAGAAGAAAAAGTAATCGATTGAAAGAGATTCAGAAATTTCACAAATAGAATTATTAGACAAAACATTAACAGTTATTATAACTCTATTCTACATGTTTAAGAAATTAAAGGAAAAATGGAATGTTACACTGAAGATAGAACATTTACACGTTTCTAATTCTAAGGATTAAAAACTGGCTTATTCAGGGCTGCTGCAAAAGAATATACCATAGACTGGGTGGCTCAAACAACAAACATTTATTCTTCATAGTTCTGGAGGATAGGAAGTCCAAAATAAAGGTAATGGTAGATTAGGTGTTCGGCCAGGGCTTTCTTCCTGGTTCATAGATGGCTATCCTCTCACATGGTGGAAAGGAGCAAGCAAGCTTCCTGGGGTCTCTTTTAAAAGTGTTCTGACCCTCTTCATGACAGCTCCATGCTTATGACCTGATTACTTCCTAAAGGCCCCTTCTCCAAACACTATCACAGTGTGGATTAGATTTCAGCATATGAATTTTAAAAGAACACATTCAGTCCACAGCAAAAGCTAAACTGTATCAGAGGAAAAATGTACTGAATGTTATTAAGAAGTGATTAGATATTGCAAAAGAAAAGACTACTGTTAATGAATACATAGCAAGAAACAATCCCAAATGGAAGCCAGAGAAAAAGATGGTTAAAAAGAAAAGTTAATAGAATATTGGTGAGTGAACCAAAAAATTCAAGCAGCCTAATAAATTTGTAATGTGAGGGAGGACAGAAAAAACATAACAAAAATAATAGTCAAAATTGCAAAATTTGAGATCAAGGAGGCTCAAAAAATATGAACCACAAGAAATAAAAAAAAAAAATGATAGTAAGACATACTATAATTGAATTCTTCAGGACTAATGATAGAAGAAAATCTAAACAATAGCCGAAGTAGGGCAGGGCAGGGTAGAAGGAGGAAACATACCTCATGTATAGAGTCACAGAGATAAGAATTATAGTTGACTCCTGGCTAAAAACAATACAAAACAAAAGACAATGGAGCAAAATCTTTAAAGTGAGGAAAGAAAAACAACAACAAAAACCTATCAACCTTGGATTCTATACACAGTTAAAATATATTTCAAACAATCAGGGGAAGTATTTTTCAGTAACGCATTTTCGGAAATGTGAAGTCCGAAAGAAAGAATCTCCAGCAGAATCACACTACAAGAAGTAAAGGAAGTTCTTTAGGAAGAAAGAAAACTGATAACAAATGAAAATCAGAATTTATGCAGGGGAAAGAAGAACAAAACAAAATGGTTACTATGTGAATACACATAAAAGATTTTTAAAAGATATCATTTAAATCTCTTTAAGAGACCATTGACTGTTTAAAGCAAAACTAGTAACAGTGTAGCATGGGGTTTATAAAAATGTTGAAGTGATACACATGACAACAATAAAATCATACTGTTGTAAAGCAGATGTGGTGCATATATGCAATCGAATGTTACTCTTTCATAAAAAAGAATGAAATAATGCCATTTGCAGCAACATGGATGGACCTAAAGATTATCATATGAAGTGAAGTAAATCAAAGACAAATATCGTATTATATCAGTTATATGGATTCTAAAAAATGATACAAATGAACTTATTTATAAAACAGAAAGAGACTCACAGTCTTCAAAAGCAAACTTATAGCATGTTTTCTTTGGAGAAACGTCTATTTATATGTTTTGCCCAATTTTTGATCGGGTTATTTGTTTTGTTTTGTTTTTTTGATATTGGCCTGCATGAGCTGTTTGTATATTTTGGAGATTAATCCCTTGTCAGTTGCTTCATCTGCAAATATTCTCCCATTCTGAGGGTTTTGTTTTGTTTTGTTTTGTTTATGGTTTCCTTTGCTGTGCAGAAGCTTTTAAGTTTAATTAGATCCATTTGTTTATTTTTGTTTTTATTTTCATTAGGAGGTGGATCAGAAAATATCTTGCTGCAATTTACCTCAAAGAGTGTTCAGCCCATGTTTTCCTCTAAGAGTTTTATAGTGTCTGGCCTTAGATTTAGGTCTTTTTAATCCATTTTGAGTTTATTTTTGTGTATGGTGTTAGGGAGTGTTCTAATTTCATTCTTTTTTATGTAGTTGTCCAGTTTTTCCAGCACCACTTATTGAAGAGACATAGCCAAAAAGCACATGAAAAGATGCTCGACATCACTAATCATTAGAGAAATGCAAATCAAAACTACAATAAGTTATCACCTCACACCAGTCAGAATGGCCATCGTCAAAAACTCTACAAACAATAAATGCTGGAGAGGGTGTGGAGAAAAGGGAACCCTACTACACTGCTGGTGAGAATGTAAATTGCTGCAGCCACTATGGAGAAGATTATGGAGGTTCCTTAAAAAATTAAAAATAGAACTATCATATGACCCAGAAATCCCACTCCTGGGCATATACCTGGAGAAAAGCATAATTCGAAATATACATGCATCCCAATGTTCACTGCAGTACTATTTACAATAGCCAGGACATGGAAGCAACCTAAGTGTCCACCAACAGAGGAATGGATAAAGAAGATATGGTACATATATACAATTGAATATTACTCAGCCATATAAAAGAACAAAATAATACAATGCTCTTTGCAGCAACATGGATGGACTTAGTGATTGTCATACAGAGTGAAGTAAGTCAGATACAGAAAGACAAATACATGATATCACTTATATGTGGAATCTATCAATAAAAAAAGGGTACAAATGAACTTCCTTACAAAAGAGCAGTAGGGCCACAGATGTAGAAAACAAACTTATGGTTACCAGGGGATGGGGGGGAGGGATAAATTGGGTGATTAAGACTGATATAAACACACTACTATACATAAAATAGATACCTAGTAAGAACCTGCTGTATAGTACAGGGAGCTCTACTTAATACTGTGTAATGGCCTATATGGGAAAAGAATCTAAAAAAAAAAAAAAAGAGTTGATATATGTATATGTATAACTGATTCACTTGGCTGTACACCTGAAACTAACACAACATTGTAAATCAACTGTACTACAATAAAAATTTAAAAATAAACAAACAAACAAACAAAACTTATGGTTCCCAAAAGGGAAAGGTGGGGGGGTGATAAATTAGGAGATTGAGATTAATATATACACACTACTATATATAAAATAGATAATCAACAAGGAGGGAACTCTACCCAATATTCTGTAATAACCTATATAGGAAAAAATCTGAAAAAGAATGGATATATGTGTATATATAACTGAATCACTTTGCTCTATGCCTGAAACTAACATAACATTATAAATCAACTATACTCCAATATAAAATAAAAATTACAGTAAGTCTCCTATATACAAAATATTGTGGAACTATCATATACACAGGGAACTATATTCAGTATCTTGTAATAACCTATAGTGGAAAGGAATCTGAAAAAGAATATCTATATATACCTATCTATAACTATATCTAACTGAATTACTTTGCTGTACACCAGAATCATTGTAAGTCAACTATACTTCAATAAAACGTATTAAAAAAATAGCAACAAATTGAATCCAAAAATATAGGAAAATTATAATACATCATAAGCAAGTGTTGTTTATTGCAGGTTGCAAGTTTTGTTTAACATTAAGAAATCAAAGTAAATCACCTATCACAAAATTTTAAAAAATTTTACTATGTATTTACAGTCACCTGAATTGATGCAGAATACCATTTGATAATATTCAACATCTATTTTGTGTACAAAAATTTAAGAAACCTAGGAATAGGAAGCAACTTCCTCAACCTGATAAATGGCATCTACAAAAAAGCTAGAACTAGCATCACATTTAATGGTAAAACACTTGATACTTTACTGCTAAGATCAAGATCAAGGCAAGGATATTCACTTCCATATAGTGTTTCACTGGAAGTTCTAGCCAGTGCAGTAAGGTAGATACTACCTGATACCTACTTCAATTGCAAGTTTCTAAATAAAAATGATACAATTCAAGAAAAATCTGTATAAACTGAACTCTCTTAGGAGAGAACAGAAATAAATAAATAAATCCATAGCATTTATATACCTTTTTCTTTCTTTTTTACACTTGCTGTATATGAAATTTTGGGGCCAAGAAAACAAAACAAAACCAAACAAAAACACCTTTTCTGATTTCTTTGGAAACCAGGTTTGAAATGCCATAGGTAAGCCGTATACTGCCAGCAGTGAAAGGGAGAAATAGGACTTGGAAATTTCAGTTGCTGTCTACCTGCTGAAAGAGACAGGTGCCAGTTTCTAGGCCTATTATATTACCCTCAATTACCCAGATGAAAAGCAGTGTATTTAAAATAATGTATCTAGTCTTCTTTGGAAGATACGTGGATACCTTTAATTTCAAAAGTAAGGTAATGTCACAGTTAAAGTGCTGTTTCTTCTTTGACTATTGCAACTTTTTAACTACCAGAGAAATAGCAGGCTTGTAAGAGCACAGTATCCATGGCAACAGTTGCTTCAATATTTTCATTTTTACCAAATTTGTAAAGGTCATCCTTTGTTTCAACATTTTGTGGTTCACATTAACTACTTTTCAATAAATTATTTAATAGTTATTAATGATAAGCTGGGTTCAATTGCTTTGGATCCATTCTGAATCTTTACTTTGTTCTTTATTATATAATAATACAAAAGCTGTTTTAAATGTTTTAATTTTACTTGAAACAAATGAAGATAATGTAAACATTTGTTGTCCAAGGTATATACTTCTCTTCTGAGGTAATTGTTTTTGTTTGGATTATGCATTTAGCCCCACTTAAAAGTTAGTTTAAAAATATCCACAATAACACACTTTAAGGACTTGTAACCTATGGTCCGAAAATGAAATAACATGACTGTTATAAACTATTAATAGGATATTAAGGTATATTGAAAGCTCTAACTTCTTTTAAGTCAAAAATGCTCACATTATTCAGGGTGAAAGAAATGAATAAGGTATTACTCAGATATGAACAAGTCATTATCTTTCTGGAAATTTATGTTTGTCTTAAAAATTACTAATTTTTGACAGGAATATTTTGGAATCTTATAACTACCATCTATTGAATACTGATTAATCAGTAGATGCTTTAATACACGCTTTAGGAACATTAGCTCATATAATCCCTACTGCAACCAACCTTGTTAGGTAGATATTTTATCAACATTTTGCAGATGATAAGGCTTAGAGTAGACAAGATGGACCAAAGTAAAAAACAAAAGTCAAGAGTGATGAAACTATCATTTACAACTCTGATCCATAAAGATAGAATCAGCACCTTTTGCCCCTCTGCTTTGTTTACTCAGTTTCTTTTTGTGAGTAATCTTTAATTTTTATTCTTCCTTTCCTTTTGATTCCCACTTTCAGTTTCAAAATCTTAATTCAACCTTAGTATTATTTTTCACTCTGATGATTTCTATAATATTCTCTACTACTAAATCAGTCTTCATTTCTTTTTCCTCAACTATTGAAGTGTCTTTCTAAATTATCCCTGGTATTTATTTTTTTCCAATTTATCTAACCTATTGTCTACATATTTTAAGGTCTGTCTTGATCATTTCTCAACACACACACACACACACACACACACTCAAACATGTACTTCTTTTGATGTAATAAAAGACAAAGAAAATATCAATAACAGTTGTGGGAAAGAAGTCAGGAGAGAATATTGTGGTGGAGAAACAGAAATATAAATTTTTAAAACTAGATTTTTGTCTGAGAAAAAGGAAGCCTATTTCATAATTTGAGATACTGTAGGTATGTATAAATTACTGACATATATTATGACTACAGAAGGTTGTTGTTGGTCTCTTATTCCTAGTCTCAAATATAAAGATTTTCCAACTTTTTCCTATTTTAGTATCCTTATTCTTCTATTTATTATTTGTGTATCTTTTACAGTAGAGCTATAGTATCAACTCATTTCTAGTTAGTCTGTTAGCATAGAGGTATAGACAAAGAAAAAGAAGGAGGAAGATTAGTAAACTAATGGTATTACACAATCATTTTATTTTGATTAGGAATAAATCTTAGGTGGCTATTATATTTTCAAAAGGAGACACTTTTTATAGGTTAGACAATGATTATGTATCTGGGGAAAGAAAGGGAAACATTGATAGGATTATGGGGAAAAAAAGATAACTGTCAGCAAACATTTGCATTTAGCATTTGAAGATTTAAATGTATAATTGTGTGTAATTATAATGTTGAAAAAATAGATAATTTTAATTGCATTTAAAAATTTGGTAAGCAAAAAATACTTGAAATATTGATGTTTTAAATAGAATTTAAAAAATCTATCTGTATGAAATATACTATAAAATATCCATTTAGGTAGCATACATTGGAGGAAATAATAGTATTGATTATTCAGAAGCATGGTCATAAAACACATTCTACCCATCAATGAAAGATTTCAGTTTTTACTGATAGTATTTATTTTAAAATTTGGGGCTTTCCTGGTGACACAGTGCTTAAGAATCTACCTGCCAATGTAGAGGACACGGGTTTGATCCCTGGTGCAAGAGGATCCCACATGCGGTGAAGCAGCTAAGGTCGTGTGCCACAGTTGCTAATTTTGCACTCTAGAGCCCACGAGCCACAACTACTGAGCCCACATGCCACAACTACTGAAGCCCATTCACCTAGAACCCATGCTCTGCAAGAAGAGAGGTCCACGCACCACAGTGAAGAGTAGCCCCTGCTCGCTGCAACTAGAGAAAGCTCACATGCAGCAATGAAGATCCAATGCAGCCAAAAATAAAAACAAATAAATAACTAAATTTATAAAAATAAAATAAATAAATAAAAGTTGGGAGTTTTTTATTTGTTTTTCTCCTTTTAGAATTTGTCTTTTTCCCTGAAGCTTTTATGTCTTAATTTCTGCTTGTCATCTATGCCTTTTATACACAGTGGGATGTTTTACTACTTATCTTCTTCAAGTGCCCTGCACTAACATTGATCATTCACTTCTTTGTTTTCTTGGTGTCCTCTTCATCACTAAACTACTTAGTGAAGGTGGTCACTGACCTGCTGAAAGACAGAAATTAATGTAGGCTTTCAGAGATTGATAAAATAGAAGTTATTACTTTTTCCAACTCCTCCTATGATGTCAAAGAAATATTTGCAATAGTATTTTTCTTAAATGTTCTATAAGTTTGTGTCCCCATGAGACATCAAATAAAAGTAAGAAACTAAAGTAACCTAGCCACACAGATAATACCCCCTCTGTGAAGAGACTTCTTGAATGTACTACCAAGAAAAGGCAAAAATAAACTGCCTTTGAAACATTCAGATGGGTATTTTGTTGCTTCTTTGATTATTAATATCATCTTCAGTTTACCTTAGAGCAATTGTAAAAAAGATAGGTGTTGTTAGTAGTTAAATTTTAGTTGAGGAAACTGAGACTCTCAAACAACTAGATTGTCTATGCTCATAAAACTGGATTCAGAGTTGTTACTGATATATCAATCTTTTTTACCTCAAATTATACCATAAGTAAAATGTAACTTAATTTTTTAAACAAATATTGAACTCTAGTTATTAGATTTGCTTAATTTCTGTGTTTCTTATGTTTGAATAAATGAGCAAATGTATGAGGTTAAAGTTAATCATTTTTCTCACTGCTGGAAAGGAGTATCATAATTAAGAAAAGAAGAAGACTAGAATTTACGTTTTGAGGTTGAAATGGAATTGGAGATATTAGCAAGAAATCAGTTTTTGACAAAGAAACTTGTATACATATCTATATGCCTTAATCTGTCTGTTTCTGTCTATCTTTATTTTCTAGAGGCTTTGGAATCAATGCCATGCCACCAGTAAAGAACGTATCCAGAACCAATATCTTGGCTTCTAAATATAATTTTTCTTGAAATGGAACCAAAATTCCTTGAAGAGAAGGCTGATTTCATGCCTGGGTCAATGAATGAATAAGATGTATCTGGAACAAACTGTTGTAACATAAATAAGGAAGTGCTCATAGAATGATGGGCATGTATCAGAAGTACACAGGAGCCAGACTGAAGTGCTTCCTGTTGCCCACATCTGGAACAATTTGAGCATCAAAATAACAATGATGGCAATGGATTTTAACTTATTGAACAAAATAAAACTCTGTAGTGATATAAATAAGTACATGAATCTATAAATACATGGAGGAAAAATAAAACTAAAAATTAAGGAATAAATGATAGAGTTAAAATATTATTAATGAATGTTAAAACTTGTGGTTGAAATTTTGATAAAGAATGAAATATTTACATAATACTAATGTATCTCCCTGCAAATTACTGATTATTGACAAATGGAAAGGAGTAGTAGAAAAAATTGGAGAAAAAAATAGACAGAAAGCAAATAAGACAAAATGTAAACAACTGATGAATTCTGGGAAAAAAAGGGATTACCATTGCTAAAATGTTTTTTTGTGTGTTTATATTAAATAAAATATTAGAGCAACCACTTCAAAAAGGACAAAATTGTAAGCTGCAAAGAGAATAGTGGAGTTAGAATAATATTTTTAATTGCTAATTAACTTAGAAAAAAATTAAAAAGAAGGACAGAAAAAGAAGGAAGCAAAACAATGAAATTTTAAAGATTATTTGGGGAAAATAGAAAAAAAATGCAAGATGTTAGATTTAAACCTAAATATATTTCTAACTGCATTAAATGTAAATAGAACAACCATTGCAACTAAAAGATAGAGATTATCAGATAGAGGAAATTACGAGATCTCGAAAATATGATGGCTACAAAAGTTGCATGTTAAATACAGAGATATACACAAGTTGAAAACAAAAAAAAATGGAAGATATTACCATGCAAATATAAAAAATAAGAAAGTTGAATGGCTCTATTAATATTGGATAAAGTGGACTTCAAGACAGTGGTTAGTATCAAAGATAAAAGAAATAACTCATAATGATAAAATAATTAATTTATCTAGAAGCTAGAACAGGCTTAATATGGGTACATCTCATAACAACTTCAAAATATATGAAGTAAAAGTGAAAACTAAGCAAAGAAATAAAAAGATCCATTTTCTCTCAGTATTTAATATAATGAGTTGACAAAATTCAGAAGGAATATAGAATATTTGAACAAAACTAGAAATGCTAGCAAAATTGAGGCAGATAATTGACTAACTAAATAAATAAGTAAAAGAGAATGGTAGAACTAAGTACTATAGAGAAAATGTAAAGAAAGAATGGGGCACAGTGAATACCAGAGTGATTGAGGAGGAGCGATTTTTAGAACAATTGTCAAGAAATATTGAAGGTAAGATTTAAGCAAATCTTTAATGAAGATAAGGAGGTAGCAATATGAGTATTTAAAGAAAAAGCATTATATTCAGAGGAAGTAGCAAGTACAAAGATCTAAGGAAAGAGTATGCCTGGTGTGTTTCAGTAGTAGCAAGAAGGCCAGTGTTATAGGAGTGAATGAAGGAGGGGAGACTAGTAGCTCTAGTCAGAGAGGCTGGCTCCATAAGGTTACAGATTATCTGAAGGACTTAATCTTTTAAGTGAGAGGAAAATCCTTGGGGATGTTTTAAGCAGAGGCAATGTCTGACTTCCATTCCTAGAGGATCATTCTGGCTACAGTGATGAGAACATATGATAGGAAAGCAAGAGTAGAACACAGGAGATAATTAGGAAGTGATTATATTAATGCAGGTAAGAAATTATTGTGTCTTGGACTGGTGCATAACAGTGAAGAGGTTGAGAACTGGTCACATTTGGAATATTCAGGATATGAAAGAAAAAGGAATTTTAATCCAGGCAGCTGTACAAATTAATTTGCTAATTACTAAAATCAGAAAAATTGTAAAGGAATCAGGTTGGCAGCTGGATCAGGAGTTCAATTTTGAACAGGTTAAATTTGATCTGCCTATTAGATATTAAAATGGAAATTCATTCAATGGTATTGGATTCACAAGGAAGGATGAAACAGGTAGTAGTATAAGTTTGGTATACATATGCAGAGGCATGGTATTTAAAGCCATGGGCTGGGGGATGATAGAATCCAGAGAATTAGTTTATATAAAGAAGAGAAAATAATTTGAAGATTATGCAAGGGAGTGAATATAAACAAGGATAGTGTAAACTGAATAAGAATGGAAGTGAGGGGATTGGTTATGAAGTCAATAAATTGTAAGTCCTAGTAAGAATAAAAATTTTTATTGGACTATTAGAAACAGTGATATAAATGGGAGGGTTTGTTAGTCCAGATGGACATGCAAGACAGTTATTATGGGAAATGTCTGTGATTGGAAATTTGGAGGGACCTGGGGGAGGCTGAGAGAATGATCACATCACCATGCAGCTCTGAAACATGTGAAGGAAAAAGGGAAGAAAAGAAAACTGGATGCGAGTGTGTTAAGCAGCAGTGTCATCTTAAGAACATTTGACTGAGCTGATGGGGAATCTTTGGAATTGGTTCTGGGACAGGAATCTGTCTACTTCCCAGGTTGATGACCTCCCATATAAAGCAACCTTTCCTTTTCTAACCAGTACTTGTCTCTCAAGTATTATCTTTCAAGTGGTGAGCAGCTGAACCTGAGTTTGGTAACATGCCTCCATTTAAGATGATTTGAAGGAATATCCCAGCTCCAGAGCTCCCTGTAAGATCAACTGGGCTCTGTTCTAAGTGTATAGCAATTCAACTACCCTTTCTGCCCAATCCTCACTCCTTATAGATTAGATTCCCTAGAGTCCTCCCCAGTAAGCCTGCTGTATTCAAATTTCTGCCTGAGAATTTATTTGCCAGAAAACCTGTCCTATGACACTCTTCATGCTCTTTAGCTGTATTTCTGTCCTACCACGAGAGCTTCTATTCTTCTGCTTCTTTAAAAGCTTAGGTGTCTCCCTTTTTATTCTCTTATTTTGTGTTGCTATGAGCTTCATATAACATGAATATTCACCACACATAATTTTAGAGTCATAGTGTCTGAAAGGTGATGACTGCCTAATGAGCTGGCTACTTGCACCACTGACTGGTCTGCAGTAGAAATGTTTCTCTTCCAGGCCTTTTCAAATACTGACAAATTTCCATACAACTTGACACATAGGTTAAAAGTGTCCAGCTAAGTGTGGAATGTGCCACCTTCAGAGTCCAAAAAGTTCAAGATGGCATTTTATTATATCTCATTTGTAGGGACTGAGAAATGCAATAATTAGGTTTTGTTGTTGTTATTGTGTTTCTTTAGATACAATGTTTCTTTATTCCCCATTACTCACATGACTAAAAATGTGTACAGCTCAATATCAAAAAAGCAAACAACCCAATTAAAAAATGAGCAAAGGGCCTGAATAGACATTTTTCCAAAGAGGATATACTGATGGCCAATAAGCACATGAAAAGATGTTCAACATTGTTAATTATCAGAGAAATGCAAATCAAATCTACAATGAGATATCAGCTCACACCTGTCAAAAAGGCTATTATCAAAAAGTCTATAAACAATAAACATTGATGAAGATGTGGAGGAAAGAGAACCCTAGTACTCTGTTGATGGGAATGTAGATCAGTGCAGCCACTATGGAAAATAGTATGGAGGTTCCTTAAAAACTAAAAATAGAACTACCTTATTTTCCAGCAATTCTTGGGTATATACTTGAAGAAAAGGAAAACAGTAATTCAAAAGAGACATGCACTCCAATGTTCACAGCTGCATTATTTACAATAGCCAAGATATGGAAGCAACCTAAGCATCCATCAACAAATGTATATAATGGAAATAATACTCAGCCATAAAAAAAATGAAATTCTGCCATTTGAAACAACATGGTTGGGTCTAGAGGGTATTATGCTTAACGAAATCAGTCAGACAGAGAAAGAAAAACACTGTATGTTATCACTTATAGGTGGAATCTAAAAACATAATGAATATAGCAAAACAGAAACAGACTCACAGGTATAGAAAACAGACTAGTGGTTACCAGTGGGGGGGCGGGGAAGGGAGTTGGGATGGGGGTAGGTGATTGAGAGGTACAAACTACTATGTATAAAATAGATAAGCTATAGGGAAGTATTTTATTCTTGCTGATTATTGTACAGCACAGGGGAATATAGCCATTATTTTGTGGTGACTTTAAATGGAGTGTAATCTATAAAAATATTGAGCTATGTTCTACACTTAAACTAATATGATGTTGTAAATCAACTATACTTCAATTTTAAAAATAAATAAAACCTAAAAATGTAGTTGAAGTGGTAGATGCCCACCAAAATGTCATAGAGCTTAGTTCCCACCCTATGAAGCACATATGTAATTCAAAAGACTCCAATTTGCTTGCTATTTCTTGCTCATATAACCAGATGTTATCATCCAGCAAATTATGTTACCCATATAGTCAACCAATGGATGTGTGTAGAATGTCTAACTGGTTGAATTTCCCTTAGTGCTAGAATTTTACAGAGGGTAGGACTGAAAATGTGTACTGTGGACAATACCAAGTATACTAGGTTGAATAATTCCCCACTAAAATTCATGTCTACCCAGAACATCAGAATGTTACCTTGTTTGAATCTTTGTAGATGTAATTAGTCAGTTAAAATGAGGTCATAAGTGGATTAGAGTGGGCTCTAATCCAATGGCTGCAATGCTTATAAAAACAGAAAGCAGAGACAGTTAGGGACTCCATGTGAATACCAAGGCTCTATAGAAGTGATCACATCTACAAGCCATGGAATTGCAGGCACTGCAGTAAACACCAAAATCTAGGAGAGAGGCATGAACTGATTCTCCCTCAGAGCCTTCAGAAAGGATCAACCCTGCTGACACCTTCATTTCAGACTTCAGTCTTCCAGAACTGTGAGAGAATAAGTTTCTGTTTTAAGTCACCGAGTTTGTGGTAATTTGTTAAAGCAGTCCCAGAAAACCAATACACCATGCAGATGCAAACTGCTTCCTCTTCTGCTCAATCACTTGACTGCAATGAAAAAGGACACATTTTCCCAATTAATGACTGTATACAAACTATAGGAATCTGTGTTAATATTCTCTAGTTGGTATAACACAACTAGGGCAGGTACTGTAATTGAGGCTGCTATTTGTTTGAGTTTGTGATAGTGCACTTTGATACCTGTAAGGATATATCTGTCTTTTGTAGGTGCCAGACTATTGAATGAAAGCAAATATAATAAGGCCACAATTTCAGCATCCATTAGGCCTAAAAAGTAGCTTTAATCCCTGCCATTCCTTCCAGGATACTACAGTGCTCTTGATTTACTGTCTTCGTGAGAAGAGGGTTAGTTTCTGAGGCTTGCACTTGGCTTTTTCCATAGGATCTCTTACCTCACAGATTAAGGAAGCAATGTGGGGTTTCTGCAAATGAACAGCGATAAAAACCACCAAGCATTATACATATGGATAGCAAGGAAATCACCATCAAGTAGTTCTGTAGACCTATTAGACCTATCAGCCCCTGTGAGTCATACCTCTTCCAGGGCTTCATTTATTAAGTGGTCTGTATGCCTTTGGCAACGACCTCTGGCTATCTTAATGGGAAGGATGGCTATAATGACTATTCAATATAATTGAATTGTCAGGTAACAATTGTTACCTTTTCCAGGTAACAATGTCAACCCACTTCCTGCATCTAACAGTTTTTGCAATGTTTGGGTAATCTTCTTTCCTGGATTATAGTTAAATAGTTAAACAGCTATAAGTCCTTTGAGGAAGAACCAGATTAATCATTATTATATATTCTTGCTAGGGTGTTGTACTTTTCTTCCATGTAGTGATCCAGCCTCTCCTTCACTCTAGAGCTCTAAGTACTAGGGTCTACAGTTCCTTTAGTGTAGAGTCTATGGGCAAAAATGTCGCCTCCCATATCAGTAAACTAAGGCTGTAGCAGCCATCAACACATCAGCCACTGCAGCTGCCTGCTGTGGTGTACCCTGAGGGGATTCAGGATGAGAAGAACTGGATACTGGCCCTAGATAGTTAAGGTGCATGTCAAAGGGAAGATTTCAATGAGCCCAGACTCTTGCTTCTTCCCACACATAGAAAAGTGCTAAATTTATTAACCAGAGGTGTCTTCTTTTCTTTAATTAACAGTAATCTTTCCGTGTTCCAACTACCTGGTTTTGGTTGCAAAAATTCCTATATATCCTGGCTTCTCCCTTACCTCTTCAGAGCACTCCCGCAGAGCTACTTACTGAGAGGCTGCCTCATGGGCTTGAGTATGCAGAAAGTCTACTGAGTAAAACATAATTCTCAGCTTTTAGGTTGTGCATTTTGTTTTCAGTTCAAAGGCCCCTTACAAACTTAGGATATCTTTCACTTTCTCGGCAGGGTTATGTTGTGACCTGACTCTAGTTATTAGTCTTGATCTCAGAGAGGCAGTGGCAGTAAGTGGTGGCTTGAAGTGAGATCTTAGTTCCCTGCCCAGGAATTGAACCTGGGTATCCTGAATGAAAACCAGGAATCCTAGGCACTTGAACAGCAAGGGCTAGAGGCTATAAGCAAATTTTCCCTGTTTCTTGCCCCCATTGAAAAATGCATTTCTCAAGGAGGCAAAAGTTGTAAAAACAGGTACAAAGTTTATTATTAGAGACACAGCACCACAAGTGGGAGAGCACACAGAGAAACAGTTTGTTTAGTTAAGACAGAAGCAAGGCAGAGATGTGCCCCTAATGAGGAGGAATGCAGTAAAGAGGCATTTAAATCATTTATATAGGACAGTTCTTCCGGGTCTTTGTTTACTTTTGGCCAATTATCTGGTTTCTTTTTCCACACCCGACCTACCCTAGGACCCTCCCCAACATATGTCAGGGAATTTTTCCAAGATGGATTCCAGCCCACAGGGCTATGGGAGGGGGACGGGGGGTTGGCATCACATATTACGGGGTGGTAATCCCTCCTTTTTTGACCTCCAAGGAGACTTTCTGCACATGTGCAGTGTCTCCCTTGCCTCAAGGATGGGAAATATGTGACCTCTTGATTTTTACTCCAACAGGGTTTAGCCTCTCACTGTTCCTGCCATGACTATTTAAAGTGTCCTCAGGAGACAATGCCTGGCTATTTACCCTGCTTTTGTTGTTATTTCTACTTCAAAGGGCAAACAGGAGGCTGGTTGTAAATATCTAACCTGGAGCCCACCTATCTCCTATCTCAGGAAATGCACAGAGGAGGCTAATTGTAAGTGTCCAGCATGAAGCCCATCTTTTTCCTGCCCCAAGAAATGTAAACAGGAGGCCAGTTGTAAATGCCTAGCCTGGAGCCCATCTATTTCCTGCCTCAGTCTGATGGCCAAGAGGGAGTGATATTATCATGAGTCATGTCTTTTCTTGGAAGGAAGGGACTTCTGTATGGTCTTCAAGCAATGGAGTGTATTATCTTAAACAGGGAGAAGTAATTTCTGCATGGCCAAAGTGTTTTGACTAAACCTGAGAATTCAGAATTTAAGTTCATGAAGCCATATGCGTCCGCATTGATTCTAAGAATCTAAGCATATCCTAATCAGGTTTATGGTCTTGGCATAATGCATTTTCTGGGGTCGAGAATTTAATCTTTGCTGGAGCTCTACCACCTTGATAATCATTTTTTCTGGTCTGTAGTAATAGGAGGTAAGACTCCTTTATATGCTGTTTACCAGACTTTATGGCTTATTAATTACTCAAAACCTTTCTGCAATGAATCAATGACATCCAGCAAGTGTCATAGCAATTCCATATTCTTTATAATTACTGCTTTTATGGAAAATCCCAAATGGTTGAAATTTCCCTGGACACACCTTGTCCTCCACATCTATCTCATCTCAATTCACCACTGGAAGAAGAATTTTAACAATTGTATCTCCATAGCATGCCAAGGGAAATTACTACCAAAATTTGACCAGTGATGGGGTCCTTTATTAGACTATAAATATGACTGTTTTGCTTCAAAATTACATTTTAGTATCAACTTCCTAGGATCATGTTCAATACCAACAGATTTAGGGTGATCAGGCAACTCTCCAAGCAACTGCAGGAATCAGTGACAAGGTTTTTAAATGCTAATCTTGGCAGTACTCCTACAGCATTGACCAGAAAGTAATTGGTCTTGATGATCTTCAAGCATAGGAATGTGGCTATTAGGAGAGAGGATACATTTACCTGGATAACCTGGAATTCTGAGATCCCTCTCCACTCATACAACTGGAAGTGCAAATGTCAAGGATGAGGAGTAGCAAGAAACACTTTTCTCATAAGGAAATGCAGATGCAGAGAAACAGCTTAGGAAGTTACTGCTCTAATTCAGGAAATTGTGAAAATAGTATACTAAAATTAGTCCATAAATGTGATACTGTTTCTCTTGGTTTAGAAGAAAAGGAAAATATAATTCTATATCAAATTTAAATTGTCCAAGGAAATAAAGCTCATTAACTTCTCAGAGGCAACAATCTTTTCTCAACAATTAGATCCAAAATAATTCTTAGAAATATACATAGAAGCAAGAAAAATACATAAACATATCATTCAATCTGCTGAAATTTCACGTCTATCTAAAGTAGGTTAGAGTACATTTGTCAGGCAGCCAACGGTAAAGAAAATATGTCCTACAGCTACTGCAAGGATATATATTTTACTAGACCATCTTCTGTTTTGTTTTGTTTTTAGAGATGTGAGAAAAAATACACTTTTATTTTCTTATATACCAATCTTCCAAATTATTGGTAAGTAGCCAAGATTGTAGATTCTTGTTGACTGAGACAAATGAGATGTAATTTGGGTGTTTATATTATATTTTCTGTGTGTAACATTAATTGTAAGTTTAATGCACCAAAATACCTGCTTCTTATTTTGCCTTTAAGTTATTAGAATGCAGAAGATAGTAGCTGCCTCAAATGCAGAGTGATAGTCATCTCATTTATTACTACTTTGCTAAAGTACTATACAAATTGTGTTTCATTTTAAGCTCCTTTTATCATTCAAATAGACAGGAGTTATTGTGGATTTGTTATGTCAGCATGTTTGGAATGCTGTTATATATGTTATTATCTATGCTACTTCATTAGTTATTTCCTTATTGGGGCCAAAAATGTTGGCATGTATTCATTCCATTTGATGTTTCTCAGTGCTATGCATTGTATATGAGTTTGTGATACATTTTTATTTTTTGTTAATTTATTTTGAGACTTGTTTTGCTTGTGATGTTTATTCTCTATGAATTGTTTGCCCTGTTGAAATTTGATTAATATGTGCTTCTGATGATAGGCCAAATTAAACAAAATGAAATGCCAAACTAATAAATATATAATATACATTGCTGGGAGACCAGTAAGTACTCTGCCTCAAACTACATTATTAATAGATGAAATTAAAGTTAATTAAAGTATTGATTTTAGAATGAGAACTGTAATTTATTATTTGTGGATCTTATAAAAGGGAAAAGTTCTCAAGGTCATTTTTTTCCTTTCTTTAAACAACAAACCAAATCATTTCAGAGGATAATAGATTGCTTCAAATAATAAAGCACAATGAGAGAGGTAGGTTTTCAGGAAGCTAATGAAGCTTAGGCCTCAAGGTCCCTAACATGCAAGAATGCTGTCTGAGGCACTGGAAGGGGTGCTAGCAATGTGTTTTAAAACACATATTTTAATGCATTTTCCAAAAGCGAGATATTTTAAATTCTGACTATTTTTATTCTGACTTCTCCAACATCACACTTTCCTCAGAGTTAGCTAGGATGAGGCATTAAGATAATTTGGAGGATATGGCTAAGGGGAAATAAGTTGAAGAAACAATTAAGTTTATGGGATATTTTATTTGGTACATGGTCACTTCTGATATAATTGCAATATCGTTGGCCACCCATGTATTTTAATGGCTTCCAAGAGTGATGCTGCCACACTGCTAATTCACAAAGATGTGAGAGTAGAAATGCTCTGGACCTACTCTAGAATCTTTTTCTGTTCTGACACTAAAGGTTGCAGCTTTTCACGTTATCCAGTATACGGGTCAGAAAAACAAAAAATTTCCATATGTGAAATTTGCTGTATCCAGAATCCAAACACTATCACCAGGCACTGTGCTTCCTTGTTTGTGGTAAGAGAAGCAAAATGCAACAATTATTCTGATACTCTGGACATGATATTTAAGTAAGTCCCTGTATACTGCTCCTATTGGTTCTGTTTCTCTGGGGAACCCAGGCTAATGCAAGGTCTGGTTACTTTGTAATAGAGAGACTTCTATAAGGTCAAATCAGCCAGCACAAGTGCTCATATTAGGTATGGGTGGTCTGCTTCTGCAAATTTTTAGGATTTACCAATAACTGCACTACCAAAATCCTTAAGAATATTCATCCAGATATCCTCATCACATTCTGTGTATTCACATTTTATAGTGCCTTTAATTCTCTTTATTTTCTTATATAACCACTCATTATTGTTTTTATTTTTCATCAAAAACCATTACATTTGACAGCCACCTGTTATGTATAGAACAACTGTTATTTATAGTTTTAACAGGGTGTTTCTAAATGAGATTAACATTTGACTCAGTAAACTGTGTAAACAGATTGTCCTCATCAATGTGGGTGGGCCTCATCCAATCCTGAAGGGACTGAATAGAATAAAAGGCTGAGTGAGAAAAAATTCTTTGCCTTTGTCTCTGAGCTAGGAAGATGGTCTTCGTCCTTCAGATTTGGACTCAGACTGGAACTTGGACAGTTAGCTTTTCTAATTCTTAGGCCTTTGGACTCAGATTAGAGTACATTTTTGGTTCTTCTGTGTCTCCCACTTGCTGAATTCAGATCTTGGACTTCTCATCCTCCATAACTTCATGAGCCAATTCCTTAGCAAAATATATATATATATATATATATATATATATATATATATATATATATATATTCCTTATTTCTGAGATGGTTTTGTCTTTTTTTTTAATAAATAATTTTTGTGGCTTTGATCAGCTCTCTTACTTCTTCTAGTATATTAGCCATGTCTGCTCTTAGTTTCTAAATTTCTAATTTCACTTTTACTATATAACACCAAATAATGTTTGAAAATATTTTATTCTGTTTGGAGTGCTACGTCATAGTTTTCTTCTGCTGCATTATTGTTACTGGAGGAATGGAATTCTGTAGCTTGTTCCAATTCTCATTTCCTAATACTCTTTTCTCCTTTTAATTGTGTATAAAATTTTGCTTTTTTGTTGTTTTTTTTTTATTTTTATTTTTCTAATTTTAGGCATTGCATGGGCAATGTTCTTAGTTAAGAGCACTTTTTTGTTTGTTTCTGTAGTGGTTGATTTTCATAGTGATTTTCATAGTGATTTCTTAGAGAGTGGGAGGTTTGGGTTTGTACGATGAGTCTTTTTTATTTGTGCAGTATCCTTACTTTTCTCACCTGATTTTATTTTTATTTTTCCCCTCCACTGAAAAATCACCAAGTGGCACATCCCTTCTTTACTTATCCCTTTATCCTCTCAAAGCAAAGTTTCCTTGAGTTTTCTTTTTTCAGTCCCACTTTCTTTCAAGGTCTTCCCTGTATTTAATGCTATGAAATGCCTCACTCATCTTAGCACTGACTTTCTCTTTCCTTAAATGGTTTTGTTTGCGTTTCATCTGTAACCTGATCTCTTATCTTTTCCACGAAGTATCTTCAAACTTCCCCTCCCTTACTTTCTACACCCACAAGTTTACAACAGCAGTATTTCCACTGGCAGCTCTGTTGTAATCGGGTATACATCATTCTACTCATAGGTAATTTGAGGACTATGGTATTTTCCGAATTCTCATGTGCTGATGGTTGTCAAATGGTTTTATATGCAATTCTTATTTATCATAGTTTTTTTTTTTTTTTAAAGCTGTCTGAGAGATTCAGATAAAAGCAGCCACTATTATCCTAGGGTCAATTTAGTCTTTTGTGCATTTTTAAATGATAAACGTCCTAAAAGAAGTTTTCTGGACAAATATATCTACATCTGTACTTATACCTACATGTTTATCTATGTCTGACTAATATGATACTCTAAGAAATTTTATAATTATGTTTTCTTAAGAATTAAGAATGAAGTTTCCTTAATAAAAATATTTCACATGTATGTGCTATACACACGTGTGTGTTTGTGTATATACAATATGTACACACATCTAATATTACATTCTTTCAATATATAGGTGCTTTCCTCCTCTTATTGTCCTCTATGATGTGGACAGAGAAGTGTGAGTAATATTTTACATATTATGTAAGTAGGTCCAAAAGTAACTAAAACAGGTAAATAACAGGATTATGTATCACCATTCACCAACATTAATTTTACACAATAAAACTGATAAAGCAAATGATAAAAGTCTCCATCTGCTGTTTCATTGAATATGTTTGTGTGCTGTTTTTCTTCTGCTAGATAGTTATTCCATGGAATTATTTATCCTCAGAAATTTAAGTTTGAAACACAAAGATCCAAAGTGAATTTTAGTTAGACTTATACAGGTAATGTATGAAATATTTCTTATATGCCTATTTTTTCAACTTCCCTGAAGCCAGAGCATATTATGATATATAATTCCTAAAGGATTTACTCTGATGCAATATTTGCCATGCCTGCCCTTTTATAAAATATGAACCTCTCCCAGTATAAATCAGTTTTACTAAAAGTAATATGTGCATCCTAGTAATTCTGCTCTTGAAGATGATCACAATATACATTTAACATATTTTGTTCATAATTTCACATTTATTTAAATACAGGTTCTTGAGATTCTAAGTCAAAATTTCACTTACCCCATAGAGAATCACAAAGCTGAGAGGATCTTAAAATAGTGTGCTGTCCAGAGACCTGGTTGGATCCCATTTTATATGCTGTTGCAGAAAATGTATGAATTACAAATTAAATAACTGCATTTCACCTTTAATTAAAGTAATAGTACACATAAAATTAGATTGATTAATTTTCTTTAATATAAATAAAATATTAAAACACTATAAATGTTATTTCCCCAAGTTAGACAGTCACTTAGATTCATGAGCTGTCTTCACCCTTATTTAAACCTCATATTGTAGCATTTGGTTTAATCCTTAACCCTTAAAACTGTAACTCTTTAAGGCTGTTACTGATTAAAGAATCCAAATAATGCTGTTTAGTAGCTTATGATTTTTGGTTCATTGGATAATCGCATATTGCTTAACTTTTACTTGATAAGTTAAGAGCTTTCAGTGTGAAGTAGAATAAGCTAGTCACATCACCAAACATGAGGCGGTCAGAATGAAGGTGAATAACAGACATAAGGAGCTTCAACTATGTTGAATACTCATTAATTAATTATCCTTTTGGCATAATTATCCCTTCCTGAGTTTAGATCAGAAATGTTCAAGCTATATTATTCCATCTGGGCTGTTTTTACAAAATTCCACACACCAGATAGCTTATAAAGTACAGACATTTATTTCTCACAGTTCTTGAGGCTAAAAGTCCAAGATCAGGGTACCAACATGGTTGCTTTCTGGTAAAGGCCCTCTTCCTGGCTCACAGCCTGCACCTTCTTGCTGTGACCTCACATGGTGGAAAGGGCTAGGGAGCTCTGTGAGGTCTCACTTATAAGGGTATTAATCCCACTTATGAGAACACCACCTTCACCACTTAATCACCTTCAAAAGGCCCCAATTTCTAATATCATCATCTTTGGGAGCTAAGATTTCAATATACGAATTTAAGGGGGATACATTCATATCATAACACAAACCAAATACGTAATGAACATGCTCTGTTACAGCTGCCCAGCTTTCTTAATAAGAAAAAACTGTCTTATCTTACATTTACTAATATTCTCATTTCCTCACATGATTTCTATTGAAAAGAAAGAGCAAAAAAGTTTATTGCTAATCATGTAAACATTATATAAAATTGAAATAACAGCAAATGTTTGCCTGGATTCATATGACTAATGAATAATTAAGTATAAATTAGTGAATAAGGGATTCTTAGTCATCGTTTACTGTCAGGCAGAAGATATGTGATCTAGGCTCAAGTTGCATGACAAACTAGGATTTTTCCTTTAGCAAGTCAGTGATTTCTCTGTGCTTTATTATTATTATTAATCAAAAAAATACATTAATCACCTGACTAGGTTTTACATTGTTCACCTGTAAATACAAGGATAAAGAAATTTTTTTCTAATTTTTATTTTAAAAGCATGATTTTTTTAGAATCAATTTTATTTTATTTTGTTTTATTTTATTTTATTTTGTTTTATTTTATTTTTTTAACATCTTTATTGGAATATAATTGCGTTACCATAGTATGTTAGTCTCTGCTGTATAAAAAAGTGAAAAAGCTATACCTACACATATAATCCCATATCTCCTCCCTCTTGCATCTCCCTCCCACACTCCCTATCCCACCCCTCTAGGTGGAAACAAAGCACAGAGTTGATCTCCCTGTGCAATGCAACTGCTTCCCACTAGCTATCTATTTTACATTTGGTAGTGTATATATGTCCATGCCACTCTCTCACCTCGTCCCAGCTTACCCTTCCACTTCCTCTTGTCTTCAAGTCCATTCTCTACATCTGCATCTTTATTCCTCTCCTGCACCTAGGTTCTTCAGAACTTTTTTTTTTTTTTTTAGATCCCATATATATGTGTTAGCATACAGTATTTGTTTTTTCTCTTTCTGACTTACTTCACTCTGTATGACAGTCTCTAGGTCCATCCACCTCACTACAAATAACTCAATTTCATTTTTTATGGCTCAGTAATATTCCATTGTATATACATATGCCACATCTTCTTTATCCATTCATCTGTCAATGGACAATTAGTTTGCTTCCATGTCCTGGCTACTGTAAAGAGAGCTGCAATGAACATTGTAGTACATGACTCTTTTTGAATTATGTTTTTCTCAGGGTATATACCTAGTAGTGGGATTGTGGGGTTGTGTGGTATTTCTATTTTCAGTTTCTTAAGGAACCTCCATACTGCTCTCCATAGTGGCTGTATCAATTTACATTCCCACCAACAGCCCAAGAGGGTTCCCTTTTCTCCACACCCTCTCCAGCATTTATTGTTTGCAGATTTTTTGATGATGGCTATTCTGACGGGCGTGAGGTAATACCTCATTGTAGTTTTGATTTGCATTTCTCTAATGATTAGTAATCTTGAGCATCCTTTCATGTGTTTGTTGGCAATCTGTATATCTTCTTTTGAGAAATGTCTATTTAGGTCTTCTGCTCATTTTTGATTTGGGTTGTTTGCTTTTTTAATATTGAGCTGCATGAGCTGCTTTTATATTTTGGAGATAAATCCTTTGTCAGTTGCTTCATTTGCAAAGATTTTCTTCCATTCTGAGGGTTGTCTTTTCATCTTGTTTATGGTTTCCTTTGCTATGCAAAAGTGTTTACATTTTATCAGGTCCCATTTGCTTATTTTTGTTTTTATTTCCATTTCTCTAGGAGGTGGGTCAAAAAGAATCTTGCTGAGACTTATGCCATAGAGTGTTCAGCCTATATTTTCGTCTAAGAGTGATATAGCGTCTGGCCTTACATTTAGGTCTTTAATCCATTTAGAGTTTATTTTTTTGTATGGCATTAGGGAGTGTTCGAATTTAATTGTTTTACATGTATCTGTCCAGTTTTCGCAGCACCACTTATTGAAGAGGCTGTCTTTTCTGCATTGTATATTCTTGCCTCCTTAATCAAAGATAAGATGACCATATGTGTATGGGTTTATCTCTGGGCTTTGTATCCTATTCCATTTATCTATATTTCTGTTTTTGTGTCAGTACCGTACTGCCTTGATTACTGTAGACTTGTAGTACAGTCTGAAGTCTCCAGTTCTGTTTTTCTTTCTCTAGATTGCTTTGGCTAAATGGGGTCTTTTGTGTTTCCATACAAATTGTGAAATGTTTTGTTCTAGTTCTGTGAAAAATGCCTTTTGTCCATTTCTTCCAGGTTGTCCATTTTATTGGCATACAGCTACTTGCAGTAATCTCTCATGATCCTTTGTATTTCTGCAGGGTCAGTTGTTACTTTACCTTTCTGGTTTCTAATTCTGTTGATTTGAGTCTTCTCCTTTTTTTACTTGATGAATCTGTCTAATGTTTATCAATTTTGTTTATCTTCTCAAAGGACCATATTTTAGTTTTATTGATCTTTGCTATTGTTACCTTCATTTCTTTTTCATTTATTTCTGATCTGAACTTTCTGATTTCTTTCCTTCTGCTAACTTTGGTTTTTTTTTTGTTCTTCTTTCTCTAATTGCTTTAGGTGTAAGTTTAGGTTGTTTATTTGAGATGTTTCTTATTTCTTGAGGTAAGATTGTATTGCTATAAACTTCCCTCTTAGAACTGCTTTTCTGCATCCCATAGGTTTTGGGACATCATGTTTTCATTGTCATTTGTTTCTAGGTATTTTTTGAATTCTGCTTTCATTTTTCTTCAGTGATCTTGTGGTTATTTAGTAGTGTATTATTTAGCCTCCATGTGTTTGTATTTTTTACACATTTTTTCCTGCTACTGATATCTAGTCTCATAGCATTGTTGTAGGAAAAGATACCTGATACTATTTCTAATTTCTTACATTGACCAAGGCTTGATATGTGACTGAAGATATGACCTATGTTGGGGAATGTTCCATGAGCACTTAAGAAGAATGTGTATTCTGTTGTTTTGGGATGGAATGTCCTATAAACATCAATTAAGTCTATCTTAGTTAAGGTACCTTTTAAAGCTTGTGTTTCCTTAGTTATATTTCATTTTGGGTGATCTGTCCATTGGTGAAAGTTGGGTGTTAAAGTGCCCTACTATGATTGTGTTGTTGTTGATTTCCCTTTTTATGGCTGTTAGCATTTGCCTTATGTATTGAGGTGCTCCTATGTAGGGTGCATAAATACTTACAATTATTATATCTTCTTCTTGGATTGATCCCTTGATCATTATGTAGTGTCCTTCTTTGTCTCTTGTAATGGTGTTTATTTTAAAGTCTATTTTGTCTGATATGAGAATTGCTACTCTAGCTTTCTTTTCATTTCCATTTGTATGGAATATCTTTTTCCATCTCCTCACTTTCAGTCTTTATGTGCCCCTAGGTCTGAAGTGGATCTCTTGTAGACAGCATATATACAGGTCTTGTTTTTTATCCATTCAGCCAGTCTATGTCTTTTGGTTGGAGCATTTAATCCATTTACATTTAAGGTAATTATCAATAGAGATGTTCCTATTACCATTTCCTTAATTGTTTTGGGTTTGTTATTGTAGGTCTTTTCCTTCTCTGTGTTTCCTGCCGAGAGAAATTCCTTTAGCATTTGTTGTACAGCTGGGTTGGTGCTGCTGAATTCTCTTAGCTTTTGCTTGTCTGTAAAGATTTTAATTTCTCCATCGAATCTGAATAAGATCCTTGTTGGGTAGAATAATTTTGGTTGTAGGTTCTTCCCTTTCATCAGTTTAAATATGTCCTGCCACACCCTTCTGGCTTGCAGAGTTTCTGCTGATAAATCAGCTGTAAACGTTATGGGGATTCCCTTTTATGTTCTTTGTTGCTTTTCCCTTGCTGCTTTTAATATTTTTTCTTTGTATTTGATTTTGAATAGTTTGCTTAATATGTGTCTTGGAGTGTTTCTCCTTGGATTTATCCTCTATGGGACTCTCTGCACCTCCTGGACTTGATTATTTCCTTTCCCATATTAGGGAAGTTTTCAACTATATTATCTTCAAATATTTTCTCAGACACTTTCTTTTCCTCTTCTTCTTCTGAGACCCCTATAATTTGAATGGTGGTGAGTTTAATGTTGTCCCAGAAGTCTCTGAGACTGTCCTCAATTATTTTCATTCTTTTTTCTGCTCTGCCATAGTTATTTCCACTGTTTTATCTTCCAGGTCACTTATCCTTTTTTCTGCATCAGTTATTCTGCTGTTGATTCCTTCTACAGAATTTTAAATTTCATTCATTGTGTTGTCCATCATTGTTTGTTTGCTCTTTAGTTCTTCTAGGGCCTTGTTAAGTGTTGCCTGTATTTTCTCCATTCTATTTCCAAGAATTTGGATCATCTTTACTATCATTACTATAAATTATTTTTCAGGTAGACTGCCTATTTCCTCTTCATTTGTTTGGTCTGGTGGGTTTTTACCTTGCTCCTTCATCTGCTGTGTATTTGTCTGTCTTCTCATTTTGCTTACTGCATTCGGGGTCTCCTTTTCACAGGCTGAAGTTTCGTAGTTCTTGTTGTTTTTGGTGTCTGCCCTTAGTGGGTAACGTTGGTTCAGTGGGTTGTGTAGGCTTCCTGGTGGAGGGGATTGGTGCCTGTGTTCTGGTGGATGAGGCTGGATCTTATCTTTCTGGTGGGCAGGACTGCATCCGGTGGTGTGTTTTGGGGTGTCTATGAACTTATGATTTCAGGCAACCTCTCTTCTAATGGGTGGGGTTGTGTTCTTGTCTTGCTAGTTGTTTGGTATGGGGTGTCCAGCCATGTATCTTGCTGGTGGTTGAGTGGAGCTGGGTCTTAGCACTGAGATGGAGATCTCTGGGAGAGCTTTCACCGTTTGGTATTACTTAGGGCCGGGTGGTTTCTGGTGGTCCAGTGTCATGAACTCAGCTGTCCCACCTAAGAGGCTCAGGCCTGACAACCAGCCAGAGAACAAACACCCTGTCAGCCACATGGCTCAGAAGAAAAGGGAGAAAAAAAGAGAAAGAAAGAAAAACATAAAATACAATAAAATATAGTTATTAAAATAAAAATTAAAAAATATTTTTTAAAATAAAAGAGTAATAAAAAAAATTTAAAAGAGAAAGAAAGAAAAAGAGAGCAACCAAACCGGTAAAGAAATCCACCAATGATAATAAGCACTAGAAACTATACTATAAAACAGAAAACAAAAAAACAGACAAAGCCCTAGGACAAATGGTAAAAGCAAAGCTATACAGACAAAATCACACAAAGAAGTATACACATACACAGTCACAAAAATTGAAAAAGAAAAAAAAAAATATATATATATATATAATAAAGGAGAAACCATATCAATAAACAAATCTACCTATAATAATAAGCTCTTAATACTAAACTAAGATAAACATAAAACCAGAAATAAATTAGAGGCAGAAAGCAAACCTCAAGTTTACAGTTGCTCTCAAAGTCCACCACCTCAATTTTGGGATGATTCATTGTCTATTCAGGTATTCCACAGATGCAGGGTACATCAAGCTGACTGTGGAGATTTAATCCGCTTCTCCTGAGGCTGCTAGGAGAGATTTCCCTTTCTCTTCTTTGTTCACACTGTTCCTAGGGTTCAGCTTTGGATTTAGCCCCGCCTCTGAGTGTAGGTCATCTCAGGGCGTCTGTTCCGTGCCCATCCAGGAGGGGGTTAAAGGAGCAGCTGATTAGAGGGTTCTAGCTCACTCAGGCTGGGGGGACGGAGGGGTATGGAATGCGGGGTGAGCCTGTGGTGGCAAAGGCTGCATGACATTGTACCAGCCTGAGGCACGCTGTGTGTTCTCCTGGGGAAGTTGTCCCTGGATTCTGGTACCCTGGAAGCGGCAGGCTGCACAGGGTCCTGGGAGCGGAGGTGTGGATACCGACCTGTGCTTGCACACAGGCTTCTTGGTGCCTGCAGCAGCAGCCTTAGCATCTCATGCCTGTTTCTGGTGTCCGCACTGATAGCTGCAGCACGTTCCTGTCTCTGGAGCTCGTTTAGGCAGTGCTCTGAATCTTCTCTCCTCACACACACCGAAATAATTATCTCTTGCTTCTTAGGCAATTCCAGACTTTTTCCCAGACTCCCTCCCAGCTAGCTGTGTCGCACTAGCCCCCTTCAGGCTGTGTTCATGCAGACAACCCCAGTCCTCTCCCTGGGATCTGACCTCCGAAGCCCGAGCCTCAGCTCTCAGCCCCACCTGCTTGGGCTGTTGAGCAGACAAGTCTTTCAGGCTGGTGAGTGCTGGTCGGCACTGATCCTCTGGGCAGGAATCTCTCTGCTTTGACCTCCGCACCCCTGTTGCTACACTCTCCTCTGTGGCTCTGAAGCTTCCACCTCCCCCACCCCCCGCCTCCAACAGTGAAGGGGCTTCCTAGTGTGTGGAAACTTTACCACCTTCACAGTTCCCTCCCTGAGGTGCAGGTCCCGTCCCTATTCTTTTGTCTCTGTTTTTTTTTCTTTTTTCTTTTGCCCTACCCAGGTACGTGGGGAGTTTCTTGCCTTTTGGGAAGTCTGAGGTCTTCTGTCAGTGTTCAGGTGTTCTTTAGGAGTTGTTCCACATGTAGCTGTATTTTTGATGTGTTTGTGGGGAGGAAGGTCCCCACACCTTCCTCCACGTGGGGATCTCCTCCGCCATCTTGAAGGTCCTCTTCTGATTCTATATTAATTAGTGTTTTGAAGGTAACCTGAAAAATAATGAAAATATTTAAACAATTTTAAATTCAATCTTTTGGTCTTGGTAATTTTTTTATGTTGAATTTAACTTAATTCTTTGAGAATAAACATTAAGAGAACATAGAGTTCTGGCTTTAACAATTTATAGTAAATTTCATCTAACGTAGAGTGTTTAGTGGAGGATGTGAAGAAAAATTAAGGATAGTCATCATTCAGTCTTACAGAAAATTTATTCATTTACTAGGAAATTGTTAGAATTATAAACAATAATTAATCTACTCCAATGCTTTTATATAAACATAGTGTACTTCGCAATTTTGTGGAAAACAGTATTTAAATGAACAAGAAATATTAAACCAAAAGAACGCTGATTTAAAAATAAAAGGCAATTAAATTTGGACTAAAATATGTTGAAATGAAAATGAAGAAACTCTGAACACTACACCCTAAACACTAAATTCTAACCCCTACATAATATTGTCCTTCCTTCCCAACCTCAACTCTCAAAGTTCTCCATATTCTTGAACCATCTTCTAATTCATTAGTTAGTTGATATCCTTTTCTTTAACACAAGTAACTTGTCGGTGAAACTGTACAAATAAAAAATATGTGAATAAAACCTAGGCAATTAAAAAAGAGAGTGTCTGAAAAATTTTCCATCCCAATTTCAAGTCAAATCCTTTACAAAATATTTCCTTATATGCTTATTGTCATCCTCTCTAGATTCTAAACTCCCTGAAAATTCATTGTTTTGTTTGCATTTATATTGCTAACAATTATAAAGATAAACATACATTTCCCCCAATCTTACCAATCTGCATTTTATACAAAGAAGTTTTCACATTTAGAGTCACTCAGTAACTTCTCTCATCATTTTGCATTTCACTTTATATAAAAGAAAATATTATCAAATATAGTAAGAAATTTAGTGTCCAACATTACATAACTACATGGTGCATACAAAATTTTAATTCTATTTCAAGATACATTTTCCCTGTTGGTCACATTGCCTACCTTTTTCTGAGTCAAGATAGTCAACAGGGTAAACACACACACAAACACATCCACACACAATGGTACACAGAGATGTTAAAACCAGTTTTATGATAGATACAGAACAGATTTGTAGATGCTATTTTTTAAATTGTCAAAAATTATATATTGATAAAAATGAGCTGTAACTCAAATAATTGATTCTACAGAGGTATATGCTATTGGTGTACAGGTCAGTGGCATTCAGGTCGTCTGAACTAATATAAGGAAGAAGTTATAATTCCTAGAGGAATGTATGAAATCACACTCATTAGATCAGATGCCTGAAACATCTATTCTTTTAGTCAGAAATTTGAAATTTAAGAAAATGACATTCTGTTCCTGCTTAAATCTCTACTGAGAATCTGAAATGGAGAAATTTTGTCTCATGAATGAAGACATTTCATATCTTTTGTAATTAAGAAGTGCTCGCCTGCCGATGCAGGGGACACGAGTTCGTGCCCCGGTCCAGGAAGATCCCACATGCCACGGAGCGACTAGGCCCGTGAGTCATGGCCGCTGGGCCTGCGCCACCGGAGCCTGTGCTCCGCAACGGGAGAGGCCACAACAGTGAGAGGCCCGCGTACCGAAAAAAAAAAAAAGAAGTGCTAATGGGACTTCCAGAATGGCAGAAGTGGTCCAAAAGACCATTCCTCTAATGAAGAACCTAGAACACTAGCAAAAAATTCAAAATTATCTTCTACAGAACTGTCCAAAATAAACTTGTTACAACCAGAGAAGTATTTATTCAAGAAAAACTGCTAAATCTTAATAAAAACAGTGAGCTTTGTGGCAGTTACAACTGCCCTACTCTTTTTTAGCTTTTCAATAGCCTTGAAAATCAGCAGCCTCACAACCATTATTGCTGTGAAAACAACAGTTTAGAAGCCACTGAAGGGAGAGAACCAGGTTTGGAGCTGTTCAAAAAGTCCCATCCCCAGAGCATTGTCATTATTTGACCTACTTGGAAGCATCCAGGAGAAGTCTCATACACAGGGCTTCTTTCCGTTGGACTAACTCAAAGCTCCAGTAATGGGAAGAGCCTTACTTCCAGGAGTTTTTTATTTTTTTAAAAAAACAACAAATGCCAACTGTTTAACACTGCAGCTGCCTGAGGCATAATCCCAGGTAGGGCAAACAAGAGCCTGACGGAAAAACAAAAGGAGGATCTATGGAGTGAGATACCCCTAGGGCACTTCAAATAGCTCTAACATATTTCTGAGGATATAGAGGGCTGGGCATATGCCAAGGAAAGACCAGAAGAGGCCCTAATATCTCACTTCTAGCTGACATTGAGACCCTGCATACACAAGAAGTGAAGGTTAAGTCAGAAATATAAACTGCAGGAGTGTTAAAAGTATGCCTTAACACAGGCACAAAATCCTGTGTGGAAGACTTATTTGTTCAAGTCATTTATGGAAATCTCTGTCCAGTTAACTGACTACTAAACTAACCAAGCACAGATGTCATTGGCCACAAATGATAGACTTTAGAAAATTAATCCTACAGAGTTACTGAACACAAGATAGGAAGAACAACTACAAATTTGGGGGGAAGGATCAGACTTCCAGAGTCATCGTATATTACTCAAAATGTCATTTCAAAGAAAAAAGAATTGAAGACATACAAAGAAACAACAACAAAGCAGCTAGGAGAAACTGTCCCTACAGAAAACCAGAAGTCAAATTTAGCAGAGAATAATGCAAATCAACTGTTATAAATTTGTTAAGAAACTAGAGAAAACCATGTCTAAATAATTAAAGATAGTGGGGGAACTATGCTCATCAAATAGTGAATATCAATAAAAAATACATAATTTGTATATAATTATTTTATTATAATATATATACTATATAATTACATATATTCTATAAATATTAAATAATTGAAACCCAATTATATGCTGTTTTAAAAAGACAAATTAAAATAAGGAAATACAACAGTTGAAACTACAGTGGTTAAAAAATTTTATCATTTAAGCACTAACCAAAAGATATTTGTTTTGGCTATATTATTTAAAAAATGGAGACTTTAAATAACAAAAATATTATGCATGATATTTCGTAATGATAAAATGTCAACGAACAACATATAAAACCTAAACTTTATGTACCTAATATTATAGTTTAGAAATACATGAAGCAAAATTTGACAGATCAAAAGATTCATATATCAGACATTCTTATAAATTATTTTAAACATTAAAACCAGTTGAGGGACTTCCCTGGTGGCACAATGGTTAAGAATCCACCTGCCAGTGCAAGGACATGGGTTTGAGCCCTTGTCTGAAAGATCCCACATGCCGCGGAGCAACTAAGCCCATGCACCACAACTACTGAGCCTGCACTCTAGAGCCTGAGAGCCACAACTACTGAGCCTGTGTGCTACAGCTACTGAAGCCCATGTGCCTAGAGCCCCTGCTCTGCAACAAAGAGAAGCCATCACAATGAGAAGCCTGTACACCGCAACGAAGTGTAGCCTCCGCTAGCTGCAAGTAGAGAAAGCCCGAGCACAGCGACAAAAACCCAATGCAACCAAATATAAATAAATTAATAAATAAATTTATTTTTTAAAAAGTTGAAAATACATGTTCCGTATACAATTCTTAAAAATAACACAAAATATATTTGCTCTTAAAAGTTTCTAAACATAAACCTAATCTGTGAGTTAGGAAGTATTTACCACTAAGAAACCGCATGTACTTGGCATGTTTTTATTTCCATTTCAGGGATAGTTATTGCATATAGAATACATACAAGTTTTTTAATTGGTATGTGAGGTATTTAACCAAAGACATCTGAGCTCATTCTTCCTGATTTTCTTTTATAATCACTCTTATAGATACACATGCACTATAGAGGATTTTGGTACCTCCTAGTTTCACAAACACTATCTTACTTTTAGCAGCTTCTAAACTTTAATATATTATTAATTCCTTCATTAGTCATGTTTTAGTTGTTTTAATTTTATTACATAGTTTGAGATCCTAGAATTTAGTATTTTTTTAATATATTTTCCTTTTAAGAATGTTAACAATTATATATTTGTGATAATATAGATATTACCATAACTTTCTTTCTGATTCTATGAATATTCCATGACTTTTTCTGGCTATATGTATATACATATGTAAATATATTTTCATATATATAAACACATACATGTATTACTGTATATTATACATCATAGTGCCTAAGGGAACAACTCTAAAAGTAGCAATACTTAGGTTTGAATCCCAGCACAGCTCTTGTTCCTTTAACTATAGAATGAATATAATAGCAATAACAACTCATGAGTGTAACTGTGTAATAAAATAATCTATTACACATAATTGTTATTAAATTTTTACTGCTACCATACTATTCATACACACACAACACCCACACACACATCCATACCCATACACACATATAAATGCACACATATATATGCTGTTTATATATATATGTACACATATATCAATATATGCTGTTTTTATTCTTAAAAGTCTACTGGATAGGGCTTCCCTGGTGGCGCAGTGGTTGAGAGTCCGCCTGCCGATGCAGGGGATACGGGTTCGTGCCCCGGTCCGGGAAGATCCCACATGCCGCGGAGCAGCTGGGCCCGTGAGCCATGGCCGCTGGGCCTGCGCGTCCGGAGCCTGTGCTCCACAACGGGAGAGGCCACAACAGTGAGAGGCCCGCATAGTGCAAAAAAAAAAAAAAAAACGTCTACTGGATAGATTATGCATCATTTAAAAAATAAATTTAACTATTGTAATGATTAATAATTATGATGATTTCAAAAATATTACTTCAGAGATGTACAGGATTTAAAATTTGATTGGAATAATATTGAAAGATCTGAAGATAACTTATATAAAAGATAACTGTGCTTAATTAATAAATTCTTCCACATGTTAATAGTAATAAGCCCTGCAGGCAAATCCGATATTCTTAAAAACAAAGAAAATTAGAGGTAATGAAAGTTAGAAACTCCATAAAACCCATCCCTAAGCATTCCCCCAAAGAATTTTCACCTGAAGTTTTCAAAGCTTTTTGAAAGGCTTTCTTCTACCACAGAAGACTGGGTTTGACATATATATACACACTATTGATTCTATGTATAAAATAGATACTAATGAGAACCTACTGTACAGCACAGGGAACTCTACTCAGTGCTCTGTGGTGACCTAAATAGGAAGGAAATCCAAAAAAGAGGGGATGTATGTATATGTACACCTGATTCGCTTTGTTGTACAGTAGAAACTAACACAACATTGTAAAGCAAATATACTCCAATAAAAACGTAAAAAAAAAGAATTTTCTACTCACAAGTTACTTTTTTTCCATTCCCTTGGTAAAAGAACATGCTACAAAACTCCATAAACTATAATAATCTATCAAGATGTTTTACATTCTTTAGCTATGCCAATCATTTTATTTTTTCATATTTACCATTGTATACTAAAAAAATGACAGCTATAGAAACAGTAGAAGTACATTGTGACGCTACTCACGCTTCACCCAGTTGTGAAGCAGTTATACTCCAATAAAGATCTATTAAACATTATTTTTTTAATAAATAAAATTAAATTAAAAAAAGAAGAAATACATTGTAAAACTATTTCTATTCTAACAATGAATAAAATATCTCTTTTCATACTAAGGTCCACAAACATGAGTTTGCCATTCTTTGTAATTACCATGACTGATATCAATTTAGTAGATATCATACATGCATACTTTTTTACATTACCATGGATAAATTTGCCATATTTTTATTGGAACTAATGTTTGTTTTCCTGTTTAGGACTGGAAGTATTCTATCTTTTTCCTTTTGATCATCATCAGTATTGAGCAAGTTAATATTTGTGTGAATTCTGTGTATTAAAATGTCTTTCAGCTCCAGCTCCTTTTATTCTTACTCTTATAAATTTAATTCCAGTATGCTCTTTGGTCAAATTGTTCCAACTATCCAAATGTGTCACTGTCTTACAGTCTTTCTATCCTCTATCTCATTTCCATTTCCTAGAGAGAGATGTGCATACTAAAAGAAAAAAAAAAAAACTGAGACAATTTTCTTTTGTAACTTACATTCTTGCACACAGAACATTATATTCTTTATTCAGACAAAATTAGCACTATTTATTTAAAATATCTTAAAATTTTATTTTAGCAGTATTTTAGAAAAGATGCTTAATTCAAGTTGAAAAAATAAGGAAGTGTATCATATTGCCCTGGGATAGGGCACAAATTAAAATATTTGATGAATTAATGTATGTAATTATAATTGATAAATGCCTTCAAAAGATAAAAGTAATAATTGAAAAAATTCAAAAGGAAGAGTGAGAGACAAAAACATTCTAAGTAGAATTTTCCCATTTTTAACAATGGCATTTGTAGACTGTGTAGACATTCACAGTGATTACAATGAAGAATTATAATTATTTAAATGTTCAAGATGTTGTCTAAGAAGTTACTATATTTATTTATTATCTTATTTTAGATGTAGACTTTCTTAATTATGTAAACTGAACAATTTCTAGAGGTTCTCTCTTGGTTGTTGAGATTAACAGTAATCTTCACAAGAAAAGGACTCAAGTTTATTACTTCTGACTCTTCTCCCATGGAATAATATCGTCAATGAGGACAGCTAAACTAGCACTCTCTCTCCCTCTCTCTCTCTCTCTCTCTCTCTCTCTCTCTCTCTATCTATTTATATACATACACACACACACACATATTTACACCCACACACACACAATGTATGTGTTCTCTGTTGTTTCACTATATTGCTTTATTCTCCTTTGAGATCATCAAAGGGAAGTAAAATCAAACTTTGGTTTCTCAGTTACACATAAGGTCAGAATCCATTGTCTCAGAAATGAATCTGTTACACTTTGAAGGAATGATGTGGTAGAAGTTTGCCTTCTGGGTATAGGCTGTGTGTGGTTCCTTAATATTTTAATTTAAATTTGTATTGATCTCTTAACCCAAAATCTTGCTTTAAATTATTTTTTCTCAGATGCCACACAAATTATATAAACATTTAGCTAATGCCTCACTGATAGAAGATTGCATATAAACCCTTGAAATGTATTCAAGTGCTTATTATAATGAGAGCAAAAATGATGCTATATATTGTGTGTCAATATATTATGTTTCATTTATGAACAGTACAAAAATTTTCTAATATAAAGAATTATTAGACACACTTTTTAAAAATTGAAGTGTAGTTGATTTACAATACTGTATTAATTTCAGGTATATAGGAACACTTTTATTTCAATCATTTCATTATTTTTGATGTTTTTGCTGTTTTTAATGATAGGTCCTTATTAACAGATTTAGAGAATTATTCAGAGTGTGTGAAAACTTAAATCCATTTTAGTAGATTATTACCTCTGTTATTTGGCAATAGTTATAAGAATATCATCTATATTGGTTAGAGCAATACTGACTTCTATTGGTTAGAGCAATACTGACTTCAACTCATGGGTATTTTACCACGTCTTGTAAAAACATCTGTTGTAGAAGTGGTTTGCAGGGGCTCATCCACATCAGTTATTCCCCTAATATGAGTTACTGTGCTCTGCAATCCTTCTCAAAAATCCAAAAATTTATGTCCACTTCAAAATATGGCCCATTTATACATACTCCAGGGCATCCATTGTGCATATACATTGTGCATACATATACACACACATGAACATACACAAATGCAATTACACACACAGAACACACCACACAAACAAGTCTGAAAGTACACCTATTTTGCAACCACAAAGAAAGAGCAGGTGAGTGGATGTAGACATATAATTGTATGTTGATCAGAGAAGGCAGAGCAGAAACCAAGGTTATCCTTGTCATTGATGAAAATATTTGAGAAGATGGACCAAACCTTGCCTGAGCCTGATTTGCCTCTGGATTTTTCAGTTATGAGGCACAAAACTTCCTCTTACTATCTAACAGACAATGAGATGGATTTTGTGTCAGTTAAAAGTAGATTCATAAAAGATATGTTATTGCCCAGAGCTTTTTGTTTTACAGAAAGACTAATGATAATAGTATCATTATCTGCATGAACAAGTAATGCAGGAGACGGAATCACAGGTAACAATAATTTTATCTTTTTAAAATTTGGAAACAGAGTTGACTCCATTGGAAAGGCTTGCAATGCTATATTCATAAGCTAAGAGAGTATATAATATCCAGACTCTAAATTCTTGGGAGACTACTCCATGTGGTCACTAATGTTGATTTTTATCTTTGGAAAATTTTTCACTCATCAACGGCCCTGTCCATTCTTCTGTTTAGGCCTTCACAATATCAACTTTGAAAATTGCAATAGTTTTCTAACTATTTTTCTTTATTATATTTTATTTTTTACTTTTTTTTTGCTACATTGGGTCTTTGTTGCTGTGTGCAGTCTTTCTTTAGTTGAAGCAAGCGAGGTCTACTCTTTGTTGCGGTGCGTGGGCTTCTCATTGCAGTGGCTTCTCTTTGTTGCAGAGCATGGGCTCTAGGCACGTGGACTTCAATAGTTGTGACAGTGGGCTCAGTAGTTGTGGCTCCCGGCCCTAGAACACAGGCTCAGTAGTTGTGGCACACGGGCTTAGTTGCTCCACGGCATGTGGGATCTTCCAGGACCAGGGCTTGAACCCATGTCCCCTGCATTGGCAGGCAGATTCTTAACCACTGCACTACCAGGGAAGACCTTTCTAACTATTATTAACCAATAGTTTTCTATTATTAACTAATAGTTTCTATTTTACTTTTCTAACTCTGAAAGAGTGAGAGTGGAAGAGAAAGATGCAGATATAGGTCTCCAATTACTTTCTGTTACTCTGGAGAATCCAGACTAATACATTGGTTATGATGGCTAAAAGCCAATATAGGTACTGATAAATTTCTGACAGTTGAATGCAGGCACATGAGCCTAGATGTTTCTGTTTGTCACTTGGAAGGCACCTAGTCAAAGACAGAGTACCATCTGCATTAGTTCCAACCCGATGGGGTTCCTATCTGCTCTGAGAAACGTTTACTTATGCACTAGTCTGCAGGAGTAAGTGGATCTACATGACTGCAACAGCTTGGCATATGCCAGGATTTCAGGGGAGGCCCTTGCAAAGACTCCTAAACTCCAAATGTAATGTAACAGGTATGTTAGGCTCTCAGCTGTGATCTGAGCATGTCTCCAATTGTGGCAGTGATATCAGTGTTGGTGGTCTATATACAAATTTGTGACTCAGTAAGCACTTCTATCTCTGTGAATGCATGAACTGGTTTAAACCTACACTAGAAATTGAAACTTGGTATCACAGACTGAAATACTCTGAATTGAAAGCTAAAATTAGGACACAGAAAAAGATAATGTCTGCATTTTGTAATACTTTAACCCAGAAGAATACTCTTGTTCTGTTTTGTGTGTATATCCTCAGGTTGGATAAAAGCCCCAGATTAACTTATGGTTCATATAAAAGGCACATTTTCTTCTAAAAGGGGTAAATAGTATTACAGTGTTACATGTGTGTTAAACATATTTTGTATTTACAGGTGTCCAATACATAACCACAAGTCACAAATGACAATCGAGTAATTGAAGACTGGCTAGTAAAGCCACTTTTTAAGTTTTATGTATTTAACAATACACTTATTTATATTTCATATATTTAAATTAATTGAAGTCTAAATGCCAATAGCCATGTGGCTAGCGACTACCAACTCTAAGTACCTAAGTGGATAGAATATATCTAAATAACTAAATTCTAAATTCTACCTTAGCATAACTTACCATTTCACAATTAGTATTTCCACTTTTATTTTCATTTCATGTTCAAGAGTTTAGTAATTTTTCTTATGTTTCATTTATAATTAACAGATGATTTAGCAATATATTATGACATTTATGAATCATAATATTTTTGTCTTTATAATGTTATTTTACTATTTATAGCATTCTTTTCAGATCATTAAATGCACCACAAGTCATGATAACTTTAACCTTTATTCTGAAAAAGGTGAAGAGCTGTTAAATAGTTGTTCAGCAGGCAGTGATATAACCAGATATATTTTATTAGACATGTCATTTTGGCAGTTGTATTATTGGACTAGGATAAGGATGGAGTCAGAGAAACTACTTAGAAAGCTTCATCTCTCTCTCTCTCTCTCTCTCTCTCTCTCTCTCTCTGTATATATATATAGAGAGAGAGACAGAGGGTGAGACACAGAAAGAGACACAGAAAGAGGGATTGACTCACAGGATTATAGAGTCTGAAACGTCTAAGATCCGCAGTCATCAAAGTAGAGATTCAGGAAAGCCAGTGGTATAGCTCCAGTCTGAATCCAAAGGCAGGAGAACCAGGAGAGAAGACAGTGTTAGTTTCAGTCCAAGTCCAAACCCTGAGATCCAGGACTGATGATAGTATAAGCTCCACTCAGAGTCCATGTTATTTAGGATAAGCTTATTTATACGACATTAATAAACAAGCTCACAAATTTCAAAAACTTTAAGAATCAAGTTTATTTCACTCATTGCCTGTCTTCAGTGGGGTTCTGTCATCATGGACATTTAAGAGCTCTGTCTAATAGAGATGTTGATCACAGCAGCAGGGAAAAAGAGAGCATGGCATACCATGCTTTGGGATCTAAAATTTCTGCCCAGAAGGGCATATATTACTTTGGTTCACTTTCCATTGATCCTAGTGAGTAACAAGTCCATGCCTGAGTTTTGGTTGCAGAGAGATTAAGCTTAATATTTACATAGAGCGAGAGTGCCAATAATTTTAAATATGATTAGCGAAAAACACAATCATTTCCTCGTTAATCCTATAAAGCATCTAATCATTTCATTTTGTTTTGCTCACTTCTGTAATGCAAGTCCTCCATGAGCCCTTATTATATATCTTTTATCAGTGTTTTGTTCTGCCTACTCTTCTCTGTCTTGTTTTCAAGTTAGCTTTTATTTCTACTATAAAATATTTCTCTCAATTTGTTTGAGCTCTATCAGCTTAAATTCATTTTGCCATATAATTTCTGAGCCCTTAGGTCTATATGTTGAGTTCATATTTTTAGATGGGTGATATGCTTGTTTTGTAAATACAGTCACAATTTTTTTTGTAACTCCTCCCTTCAAGAGGTGGGCTCTGATTCCTCTCCTTTTGATCATAGGCCGAACTTAGTGACTTGCTTTTAAGAAATAAAATAAAGTGGTAGTGAATGATGGTATACAACTTCAAAAACTAGGTCATAACAAGGCATTGTGACTGCTTTCTCTCTCTCTCTCTCGCTCTTTCTCTCTCTCTCTTTCATCACTTGTTCTGTGGAAAGCAGCTACCATTTTCTTAGCAGCTCTATGGGAAGTCCTCATGGCAAAGAACTGAGATATCCTGACCTCAGCCACCTGAATAAAGAGGGAGGTGGATCCCTCAGCTGCTGTCAAGCCTTCAGATGACTGCACCATGGGCAGACATATTAATGACAACTTCATGAAAGGCCCTCAGTCGGAACCACGCAGCTAAGCTTTTCCTGAATACTTAACCCACATAAACTGTGAGATAATAAATGTTTGTCATTTGGAACTACTAATTAATTTCTTAAGCCACAATAGGTAACTAATACAGATTATTACTTTGATACTTTGTTTTTCAAATTCTTGTGAAAACTTTAATGATTTTCACCAGTTGCCTTTGACAATGACAACATTTGGAGGGTTTACTTTCTGTTTTATGTTTATTTTTTCCATCAGTTTGCTTATTTTTTAATTTTGATTTTTTTAAATTAATAACTAATTTTAAATGAGTCTGGTAATCCTTGGCCATTTTGTTCATGCTAGAAATAATTATCTCTGGTTTACAATAAGTTTACAATATGAGCATCTAAATTATTTTGCATTTTACTGCTCTACAGAGATTAAAGCTTCATTTCTTCTCACAATATAGAGTCTTTCCCCTTCAACATGTTTTAGTAACATATTGCATGTTTGTGTAAATTCTACTGCCATGATGTTCAACTTATTAATCAAATTCCTTTGGAAGAATATTTTTGCATTTCCAAATTTTTCTGAGCATCCATTGCCAGACTGTGTTTCCATTCTTGTTATAAACAATGGACTGGTACCGTTTTTGAAAACACTGTCTTGGTCTGGGGCTGGCACTACTATAATCTTTTCTCCCCTCTGTTTGACTTTCATTGTATGTAGCAGCCTTTCCTGTCCTATTTGGAGTTACAGAAGCTCTTATTTGTGTGGAAAATGACAATTGCTCTTTTGGTTCTATTTCTCTTTGTTGTTGTGACATGAGTTCTGAGCAGGAAAAAAGCAGTTCTATTTTAGCTCAGACATATTAATACCAGAAACTTTCCAGTTTTAAGAAACTCCTTATGAACATATAGATGTTAAGCTCCAATAACCATATACACTTACGTAATTACCCACTTTAATCAGGAGTCTCCTTTCTTTTTTCTTATTTGTTTCCATCCAATTCAAAAAATTGACTAAAGTTCTATTCCACAATGGAAGAATAGCTAGTTATTTATTTAACAATGAATAGTAAGTTTGAGAAGATTGAATGAATCATTTTTATTATTTTATTTTACCCATCTCAAGACTAATCAAATTGTAGAGTTTTGCACTGAAAGAAACCTTGGGTAACTTCAGTCTCTTTCTCTCTCTCTTGGTCTCTTTATTAAGCTCCTTTAGAGCATCTTTATTTTAGTAATGAGTGCATTGCCATATTTCCTAAATACAAAATGTAATTGTCCAAATTTTTAAAAAATGATACAAGAAATCTCTCAGTTAATACTATTATTATTTTATCCTTTGTACATATAAGAATTGTCAAAATGACAATTACCTCTCAAATGTGTCAGAATACAGAAACTACTAGTAATAAAAATGGCACATATATATTTATTAGTCATGCACTAACCCCAATTTTAAGTGTTTTATATTAGCATTCAGTTTTTGCAATCATCTTATGCAATAAGTACAAATATTATCACTATTATACAAATTAGGAAAATGATGCCCAGTAATTTACCCTAAGTCACATAGTTAATAACTGGCAGAGCTAGAATTAAATTAGGCAATCTAATTCCAAAATTCATATTTTCAAATACTGCTCTTTTTTCTCTGTAAGCATCAGGCTAAATGCTTTAAAGGAAACAGGGACTCTCATCAGTTACAGTGGAACTGCATTTTACAGATAAGGCAACTAAACTTCAGAGAGGTTAAGTGACATATTTATAGTTACACAATTTGGAAGTGAAACATTTCATATTCTAACCGAATCTCATTTTCTGCTGTTCTTACTGCTTCTAGACAGACTGATGTCCATACCTCTTTGTAAATGGATTGTTTGAATATTTGGATGTAGCTTGCTCAAATCTAAGGAATAATTTGTATTTTTGATTAGATGGCCCAGATGTTTATTTTGAGAGGGAACAGAGAAAGGACTGTATCATCCTGTCCAGATAACACTATTAAGTGCTAATGATAAAATGTTTGTTAGAGATTTCAACATTTGTGTACACTGCATTGTCACATATATTTTTTTAACATATGTAATATATCTGCCTTGTGAAATGGAACACAACAAATATTGATAATTTTATTTAGAAGATTATATTTTTTTCTTAGATTCTTAAAATAGTCCCTTTAATTAAATCTCATATTTGGTAAATATTGAACACTCACTTCTTCAACAGTATAATTAAAAGTGTTTTATCAACAGTAAAATTATAAATTATTTTAGGCATTAAATGAGAGAGACCAAACAACCTTTTCACAAGAGAGAAAAAAAGGGGAAAAAAAATCACCATTTTCGCTTTCTGTGAGAAATTTTCTTGCAATAATTATTTTCTGACATAATAGTTACAATGGCAGGTCCTAAAATATGCTTAAGAACCACTTAAACATTTCACAGCTGTATGAAATCTTCATGGCTCACTATAGACATCATAAATTAGAAGAATATAACATAGTTCCTATTTTTCATTTTAGCCAGACACATGGGTTCAGCTGATGCAAAAGAATTGAAATAATGTTTCATATTTCTGTAAAACAGAACAAAACAAAAATTTGGACACTTGACCAATCAATAAGATTCCCCTTATTTAAAATATACCAAAATGTCATCTTTGCTAAGGTTTAGAATTGAAAATATATTAAACAAAAATAACTTTATTAGTTATGAAATTTAATGTGATAATCTGATTCAAATGTGAACAATCATTGTGATTTCCAAAGAATATTTTTAGGAGGTAAGAACTACAATGATCATACTTAATGAACCACATTTTTACTGAGAGTTGTACTGTTATCATAATCTCTTTACCACTGTTACAGTCTTCTCTTTAAAAAGATAATTAGGTGTCAATACACAGCATTCCATTATGGAAATAAAAATGATGGGTTTTTTGAGGTTTTTCCCATGAAAGAGTTTTTATATTTTTATGCAAGCTTTAGTAATCATGATTCATATTTAACTATTATTTTTTTAAAAAAAATTCAGGCTTGATATTCACGAGAATGACTTTTACAATATATTTTCAAAGAAAATGTTATCTTAGAATGTTTTCAGCCTCTAATATTATGCTACCCTATACTAATTTTTAATTTAATTTAATTTATTTATTTTTATACAGCAGCTTCTTATTAGTTATCTATTTTATACATATTAATCCCAATCTCCCAATTCATCCCACCACCACCAACCCCCCTTCTGCCCACTTCCCCCCCTTGGTGTCCGTATATTTGTTCTCTACATCTGTGCTCTATTTCTGCCTTGCAAACCATCTGTACCATTTTTCTAGATTCCACATATATGTGTTAATATACGATATTTGTTTTTCTCTTTCTGACTTAACTTCACTATGTATAACAGTCTCTAGATCAATCCACGTTTCTACAAATGACCCAATTTCATTCCTTTTAATGGCTGAGTAATATCCCATTGTATATATGGACCACATCTTCTTTATCCATTCCTCTGTTGATGGGCATTTAGCTTGCTTCCATGACCTGGCTCTTGTAAATACTGCTGCAATGAACATTGGAGTGCATGTGTCTTTTTGAATTATGGTTTTCTCTGGGTATATGCCCAGTACCCTATACTATTTTCATTTTATGTATAAATGATTCAGGTAGTAGGGGAAAAAGTCATTCCCATCTATCCAAGAATATCTTGACATGCAGTGAATAGAACAAGGAAGGGGGAGTTCTTGGTACAGGTGAGCCTGCATTTTTTCCCCCAGATGCAATGATATACTTTTTTTTGCCAGATGAATGTTTGGCACTTTGGAATTCAACCTCCTTTCCAACTAATCACTGTCACTGAGAATGGCACATTACTGAAAGTGTGATTCAAGTCACAGCTGGGAAAGGTTAAGGTACAGCAACAACTGGGAACTCTAGGATACTTTGGAGATAGAGATGGTTAATTTGAAATGCTTAAATTAATGTTTATTAATTTAATAAACTGAAGTGTCTTCACTGTTAAAAGTAGATTGCATTACTTTTCTTTCACCTAATAATGCCTGTTATTCATTTGAGAAGATTCATTTTAGATATAGAAATGAATAAATACATAGGACTTAAAAAAAGTAACAGATAAAGAGTTTCCAAAGTAACCTTTGAACTTCTTTCTAATTCTAGAATAAATAATTCATATCTATTTGATAACTGGAACCCATACTATATTAATAAAGTGTGTTTTCAGAGTCTAATTATTTTACAGTGTTAAACACATAACAATTATTAGCAATATTGCACATTCCCAAAATGTGCTCTCTACAACACTTTTTGTGAAACAAGTTTCTGGGGTCATAAATTTGGGAAACACTAAAATAATATCTTTCTTGTAAAGATTCATATTGCTCATTAGCATTCACATAAACTATATTTAACTCCAAATTTCTCAACCTTTCACCACTGAATATGTTTTCCAAGTAACACCTATTAAGAGATGATGAAAATACAATTTGACAAAAGCTGGCCTTATATTATTCAAGGTAACTCAAATATTCTATCCTTGTTTTTGTTTTTTAAGATAAATCTCTTCAGAGAACAGTAGAGGGAACAAAACAAAGTATTTAAAACTATAAAATTTTGACTATTTTTAACATAAAAGACGACAAGATATTTAGATTGGCAGCATTAAAACTTTGTATAGGTTATGTATGTTTGTTTTCATTTTATTCAAATTAAGACAGATATGTAAAAAATCTTATTGACCATTCGACTTATAAAAAATATTTAATTTATATTTGGAATCAAGACCAGCTAATTACATTTTGGTTTGTTTTGTTTGTATTTTATCATTTAATATTTTCATTGTCCAACCCCTTTAGGTTTACTCCCTAGACATTCAGTTGATACTGGGTCACCATAAGAAAAAGGATTCATGTCAAGGTTAATCAAGGCATAATTTCAGCAAATCCAGGGTTATAAATGCATTTTTCTGTCTTTACTTGTAATATCTTTGAAGTTCGGATTTTGTATAAATAGTGCCAAATAAAAAATAATTTAAAAGTTCCCCCAGGTATCCCAAACTCACTTACTGAATTATTCATCTTCAGGTCACATATGTGAAGTTTCACAGCACATTAAATATCCCTATATGTACATGCTTATTTCTGCACTCCCTAAATTCTCATTTTTATTTTCTGCTCTTTTGTATATTCCTGTGGTAATAAATACATTTTTAATCACAGATGAATAGATGCTTTGACATCAGAATAAGAAAACCCTCATATCTTTGTTTTTAATTTCCATTACTATTTTTATTTTTAGATATATATTTTCCATATCAATTTTAGGATCAAATTGAGAAGCTTCAAAATATCCTGTTTGGATTTTGATTGAAATATCATTGCATTTATCAATTACTTTGGGCAAAATTTACCACTTAACAGTACTGAAGTAATCATGGAACTGAAAGGATCCGTAGGCATGATAGCAATCCTTTTTATTAAGATCTACTTTACATCTTTCTGTGGAGTTTGCCTGAAGAAATTGTGATTCAGATCATTCTGAGTTTCTTCAGGTTTTGATTGTTATTATAAATGAGCTATACTTTGCTATTTTATAACTTTTGTTTATTTCTGATATTAAAAAAATCTATTGATTTTATTGTATTTTATCTTTCATTCATGAATATTTTATTCATATGAAGGCTAGAAATCCATATAAATTATGACATAATAGATTTCCAATTGATTTTCTAGTAAATAATTAAATATTAATATCAATCTTTATAAATGCTCTTCTTTCCCAATAGTTAATACATTTTAATTATTTTCCTTATTTTATTGTTTTGTGATGGTTCTCCACATAAAATTGAAAGGTTAGAGATAAAATTAATTATCCTTGTTCTGGTCCAGATTCTATGGTCACTAATTTAATGCATCATCAGTAAGAATGATGTTTGCTTTAGATTTGGAGTATCTAATCTTTGGTGTAGTGAGAAATTTCTTCTTCCTTTTCCTAATTTCCTAAAGTTTTAAAGAGCAATAGAAGCTTAATTATAGCAAATTATTTTTGGTAGTAAAAAGCATTGTTTATTTTTCCCTACTAAGTCCAGCATTTTAGTAAATTATATTGGTGCATTTTCTATGTTGAAATATCTTTGTGTGTCTAAGTCTTATTTGCTCAAGGAATTTGCGTTATGTTATATTATAAATTTGAGTTTGAGTTCTGTTAGCCTCAGAAAGACATTTTATAGTTGCTTGTATTTTCAGTTATCTGCTCTTTTTGTGTAAATAAGAAATAACAAGTCTGACAAATCTTGATACAACTCACATAAAAGAGTTCTGTTTCAGAAGTTAGATCATTAATTTTCTCTGTTTATTGTATATTTGGGGTTTCTATATTTAAGTCAATGTGGAATTTTGTGTGTTCCTAAGAAAATGTCCATTTCATCTTTATTTTAATATTTATCTTAATAGAAATGCTATTTAGAAATAACCTCTATATGTGGTTATATTCCTCTTTTTAATAAAGACGATTTGCACTTGTCTTATCTTCTTTATATTTGTGGTAGGACAGCCAATTATTTGAAGTAGTCAATGGAGTTTTGTCTCATCGATCAACACTATTTTCTTTGTTTCGTTGTACCATTAAATTTACTTCTGCTTTATATTTATAATCCTCCTTAATTTAGAGGATTTAAAAAAAATTTAAACTTTGCTATTTTCTTCAGTCTTTTTGTTTTTGGTTTTATTGTTGTTTGTTTTTTTAATAAAGGCTTTTAAGGTTATGTGTATTTAGAAATTTCCGTAGTTTTTTGCTTATATACTTTCATTGTGGGCAGGGTTATTTTGTAACAACTTGTATTAATTTATATATTTTATATATAGTTTTTATTGTTGTGGTTTAGAATTGTGTATTTTAAGTATGATCAGGCCTTTACATATTTTTCCACCTTTGAACTGATGTCTTCGGAAAGAGAATGTCAGTTACTCCTTAGGTTTTATATCAGTTTTTGAATTATGTATTTTGAAATTATATTGTAAGGAATAGTAATGTATATTACCAAATGCTATTTTTCCTTATGGATATTTTATCGGTATGATTTTGCCCTTTCTAATAAATAAAATTAATTCTGCATCATTTGACAGTATCATTGTTTCACTGGAATTTATATTGTTACCATTTTCTCTTCTATTTTCAAATTTGCAGTGATATTTTTATTTTAAAAATACTTCCTAAAAGAGCACACAGCTGATATAAATGTGTCTAATAATATAATATAATTTAATTTTATAATATACATACATATTTACATGCAGATATTATCAGAATATATATATATTATCAGAATTTCTATGATTTCTATTTTTTTATTTTTTAACATTTTTATTGGAGTATAATTGCTTTACAATTGTGTGTTAGTTTCTGCTTTATAACAAAGTGAATCAGTTATACATATACATATGTTCCCATATCTCTTCCCTCTTGCATCTCCCTCCCTCTCAGCTTCCCTATACCACCCCTGGTCACAAAGCACCGAGCTGATCTCCCTGTGCTATGCGGCTCCTTCCCACTAGCTATCAATTTTACACTTGGTAGTGTAAATATGTCCATGCCATTCTCTCACTTTGTCACAGCTTACCCTTCTCCCTCCCCATATCCTCAAGTTCATTCTCTAGTAGGTCTGTGTCTTTATTCCCATCTTCCTCTAGGTTCTTCATGACCTTTTTTTTTTTTTTCGTTTTTGTTTGTTTGTTTGTTTTTGCAGTACGCAGGCCTCTCATTGCTGTGGCCTCTCCCTTTGCGGAGCACAGGATCCGGACGCACAGGCTCAGCGGCCATGGATCATGGGCCCAGCTGCTCCGCGGCACATGATATTTTCCTGGACCGGGGCACGAACCAGTGTCCCCTGCATCAGCAGGAGGACTCTCAACCACTGCTCCACCAGGGAAGACCATGACCTTGTTTTTTTGCTCTTAGATTCCATATATATGTGTTAGCAAATGGTATTTGTTTTTTTCTATTTCTGACTTACTTCACTCTTTATGACAGACTCTAAGTCCATCCACCTCACTACAAATAACTCAGTTTTGTTTCTTTTATGGCGGAGTAATATTCCATTGTATATATGTGCCACATCTTCTTTATCCATTCATCTGTCAATGGACACTTAAGTTGCTTCCATGTCCAGGCTATTGTAAATAGAGCTGCAATGAACATTGTGGTGCATGCCTTGTTTGAATTATGGTTTGCTAAGGGTATATGCCCAGTAGTGGGATTGCTGGGTCATATGGTAGTTCTATTTTTAGATTTTAAGGAACCTCCGTACTGTTTTACTTAGTGGCTGTAACGAATTACATTCCCACCAACAGTGCAAGAGGGTTGCCTTTTCTCCACACCCTCTCCAACATTTATTGTTTGTAGATTTTTTGATGATGGCCATTCTGACCGGTGTGAGATGATATCTCATAGTATTCTTTTTTTTTTTTTTTTTGGTACGCAGACCTCTCACGGCTGTGGCCTCTCCCATTGCAGAACACAGGCTCCGGAGGCGCAGGCTCGGTGGTCATGGCTCACAGTCCCAGCAGCTCCACGGCATGTGGGATCTTCCCAGACAGGGGCACAAATCTGTGTCTCCTGCATCGACAGGCGGGCTCCCAACCACCGTGCTACCAGGGAAGCCCCATTGTAGTTTAGATTTGCTTTTCTCGAATGATAAATAATGTTCAGCATTTTTTCATGTGTTTGTTGGCAATCTGTATATCTTCCTACCAGAAATGTCTACTTAGATCTTCTGCCCATATTTGGATTGGGTTGTTTGTTTTTTTGATATTGAGCTGCATGAGCTGCTTGTAAATTTTGGAGATTAATTCTTTGTCAGTTGCTTCATTTGCAAATATTTTCTCCCATTCTGAGGGTTGTCTTTTCATCTTGTTTGTGGTTTCCTTTGCTGTGCAAAAGTTTTTAATTTTAAATAGGTCCCATTTGTTTATTTATTCATTTTTATTTCCATTCCTCTAGGAGGTCGGTCAAAAAGGATCTTGCTGTGATTTATGTCATAGAGTGTTCTTCCTATGTTTTCCTCTAAGAGTTTGATAGTATCTGGCCTTACATTGAGGTCTTTAATCCATTTTGAGTTTATTTTTTGTGTATCAACTTAGGGAGTGTTCTACTTTCATACTTTTACATGTACCTGTCCAGTTTTCCAGCACCATTTATTGAGGCTGTGTTTTCTTCACTGTATATACTTGCCTCCTTTATCAAAGATAAGGTGACCATAAGTGCATGGGTTTACCTCTGGGATTTCTATCCTGTTCCATTGAACTATATTTCTGTTTTTGTGCCAGTACCATACTGTCCTGATTACTGTAGCTTTGTAGTACAGTCTGAAGTGAGGGAGCCTGATTCCTCAGGCTCCATTTTTCTTTCTCAAGATTGCTTTGGGTATCCAAGGTCTTTTGTGTTTCCATACAAATTGTGAATTTTTTGTTCTAGTTCTGTGAAAAATTCCAGTGGTAGTTTGATAGGGATTGCCTTGAAGCTGTAGATTGCTTTGGGTAGTAGAGTCATTTTCACAATGTTGATTCTTCCAATCCAAGAACATGGTATATCCCTCCATCTATTTGTATCTTTAATTTCCTTCATGAGTGTCTTATAATTTTCTGCATACAAGTCTTTTGTTTCCTTAGGTAGGTTTATTCCTAGATATTTTATTCTTTTTGTTGCAATGGTAAATGGGAGTGTTTTCTTAATTTCACTTTCAGATTTTTCATCATTAGTGTATAGGAATGCTAGAGATTTCTGCGCATTAATTTTGTATCCTGCCACTTTACCAAATTCATTGAATAGCTCTAGTAGATTTCTGGTAGCACCTTTAGGATTCTCTATGTATATTATCATGTCATTTGTAAACAGTGATATCTTTACTTCTTCTTTTAGAATTTGGATTCCTTTTATTTCTTTTTCTTGTCTGATTGCAGTGTCTAAAACTTCCAAAACTATGTTGAATAAGAGTGGTGAGAGTGGGCAACCTTGCCTTCTTCCTGATCTTAGTGGAAATGGTTTCAGTTTTTCACCATTGAGGATGGTGTGGTCTATGGGTTTGTCATATATTGTGCTGAGGAAAGTTCCCTCTCTGCCTACTTTCTGCAGGGTTTTTATCATAAATGAGTGTTGAATTTTGTCGTAAGCTTTCTTTGCATCGATTGAGATGATCATATGGTTGTTCTCCTTCACTTTGTTAATATGGTGTATCACATTGATTATTTGCATATATTGAAGAAACCTTGCATTTTTGGGATAAACCTCACTTGATTATGCTGTATGATCCTTTTAATGTGCTGTTGGATTCTGTTTGCTTGTATTTTGTTGAGGAATTTTGAATCTTTTTTCATCAGGGACACTGGTCTGTAGTTTTCTTTCTTTGTGACATCTTTGTCTGGTTTTGGTGTCAGGGTGATCGTGGCCTCCTAGAATGAGTTTGGGAGTGTTCCTCCCTCTGTTATATTTTAGAAGAGTTAGAGACGGATCGATGTTAGCTCCTCTCTAAATGTTTGATAGAATTCGCCTGTGAAGCCATCTGGTCCTGGGCTTTTGTTTGTTGGAATACTTTTAATCACAGTTTCAATATCAGTGCTTGTGATTGGTCTGTTTATATTTTCTATTTCTTCCTGGTTCAGTCTCAGAAGGTTGTGCATTTCTAAGAATTTGTCCATTTGTTCCAAGTTGTCCATTTTATTGGCATATAGTTGCTTGTAGTAATCTCTCATGATCCTTTTTATTTCTGCAGTGTCAGTTGTTACTTCTCCTTTTTCGTTTCTAATTCTATTGATTTGAGTCTTCTCCCTTTTTTTCTTGTTGAGTCTGGCTAATGGCTTATCAATTTTGTTTATCTTCTCAAAGAACCAGCTTTTAGTTTTATTGATCTCTGCTATCACTTCCTTCATTTCTTTTTCATGTATTTCTGATCTGATCTTTATGATTTCTCTCTTTCTGCTAACTTTGGGGTATTTTTGTTCTTCTTTCTCTAATTGCTTTAGGTGTAAATTTAGGTTGTTTATTTGAGATGTTTCTTGTTTCTTAAGGTAGGACTGTATTGCTATAAACTTCCCTCCTAGAACTGCTTTTGTGCACCCCATAGGATTTGTGTTGTGTTTTCATTGTCATTTGTTTCAAGGTATTTTTTGATTTCCTCTTTGATTTCTTCAGTGATCTCTTAGTTATTAAGTAGTGTATTGTTTAGCCTCCATGTGTTTGTATTTTTTACAGATTTTTTCCTGTAATTGATATCTAGTCTCATAACGTTGCAGTCAGAAGAGATACTTGATATGATTTCAATTTTCTTAAATTTACCAAGGATTGATTTGTGACCCAAGATATGATCTATCATGGAGAATGATCCATGAGCACTTGAGAAAAATGTGTATTCTGTTGTTTTTGGATGGAATGTCCTATAAATATTAAGTCCATCTTGTTTAATGTATCATTTAAAACTTGTGTTTCATTATTTATTTTCATCTGGATGATCTGTCCGTTGGTGAAAGTACAGTGTTAAAGTTCCCTACTATGACTGTGTCGATTTGCCATTTTTTGGCTATTAGTATATGCCTTATGTATTGAGGTGCTCCTCTGTGGGGTGCATAAATATTTACAATTATTATATCTTCTTCTTGGATTGATCCCTTGATCGTTATGTAGTGTTCTTCCTTGTCTCTTGTAATAGTCTTTATTTTAAAGTCTATTTTGTCTGATATGAGAATTGCTACTGCAGCTTTCTTTTGTTTTCCACTTGCATGGAATATCATTTTCCATCCCCTCACTTTCAGTCTGTATGTGTCCCTAGGTGTAAACTGGGCCTCTTGTAGACAGCATATATATGGGTATTGTTTTTGTATGCATTCAACCAGTCTGTGTGTTTTGGTTGGAGCATTTAATCCATTTACATTTAAGGTAATTATCGATATATATGTTCCTATTCCCATTTTCTTAATTGTTATGGGTTTCTTATTGTAGGTCTTTTCCTTCTCTTGTGTTTCCTGCCTAGAGAAGTTCCTTTAGCATTTGTTGTAAAGCTGGTTTGGTGGTGCTGAATTCTTTTAGCTTTTGCTTTTCTGTAAAGTTTTTAATTTCTCCATTGAATCTGAATGAGATCCTTGCTGGGTAGAGTAATCTTGGTTGTAGTTTTTTCTCCTTCATCACTTTAATTATGTCCTGCCAGTCCCTTCTGGCTTGCAGAGTTTCTGCCAAGTGATTAGTTAACCTTATGGGGATTCCCTTTTGTATTATTTGTTGTTTTTCCCTTGCTGCTTTTAATATTTTTTTCTTTGTATTTAATTTTTGATAGTTTGAATAATATGTGTCTTAAGGTGTTTCTCCTTGGATTTACCCCTATGGGACTCTCTGTGCTTCCTGGACTTGATTAGCTATTTCCTTTCCCATATTAGGGAAGTTTTCAACTATAATCTTTTCAAATATTTTCTCAGACTCTTTCTTTTTCTCTTCTTCTTCTGGGACCACTGTAATTTGAATGTTGGTGTGTTTAATGTTGTCCCAGATGCCCTTGAGACTGTCCTCAGTTGTTTTCATTATTTTTTTCTTTATTCTTCTCTGCAGTAGTTATTTCCAGTATTTTTTCTTCCAGGTCATTTATCCATTCTTCTGCCTCTGTTATTCTGCTATTGATCCCTTCTTGAGAATTTTAGTTTCATTTATTATTTTGTTCATCATTGTTTGTTTGCTCTTTCGTTCTTCTAGATCCTTGTTAAACGTTTCTTGTGTTTTCTCTCTTCTATTTCCAAGATTTTGGATCATCTTTACTATCATTATTCTGAATTCTTTTTCAGGTAGACTGCCTATTTCCTCTTCATTAGTTAGATCTGGTTGGTTTTTGCCTTGCTCCTTCATCTGCTGTGCTCTTTTCTGTCTTCTCATTTTGCTTAACTTACTGTGTTTGGGGTCCCCTTTTCACAGGCTGCAGGTTCGTAGTTCCCATTGTTTTTGGTGTCTGTCCATAGTGCCTATGGTTGGTTCAGTGTGTTGTGTAGGCTTCCTGGTGGAGGGGACTAGTGCTTGTGTTCTGGTGGATGAGGCTGGATCTTGTCTTTCTGGTGGGCAGGTCCACGTCCGGTGGAGTGTATTGAGGTGACTGTGGACTTATTATGATTTTAGGCAGTCTCTCTGCTAATGGATGGTGTTGTGTTCCTTTCTTGCTAGTTGTTTGGCATAGGATGGCCAGCACTGTAGCTTGCTTGTCATTGAGTGAAGCTGGGTCTTGGCGTTAGATGGAGATCTCTGGGAGATTTTCACCATTTGATATTACGTGGAGCTGGGATGTCTCTTGTGGACCAGTGTCCTGAAGTTAGTTCTCCCACCTCAGAGGCACAGCCCTGACACCTGGCTGGTGCACCAAGAGCCTTTCATCCACATGGCTCAGAATAAAAGTGAGAAAAAATAGAAAGAAAGAAAGAAAGAAAGAAAGAAAGAAAGAAAGAAAGAAAGAGAGAAAGAGAGAAAGAGAGAAAGAAAGAAAGAAAAAAAGGAAGGAAGAAAGAAAAGAAGAAAGAGAAAGAAAGAAAGAAAAAATAAAATAAAATAAAATAAAGTTATTAAAAGAGAAAATAATTATTAAGAAAAAAATTTTAAAAAGTAAAATAAAAAAAAAGACAGACAGACAGAACCCTCAGACATATGGGAAAAGAAAAGTTATACAGACAAAATCACACACAGTACATACACATACACACTCACAAAAAGAGAAGAAGGGAAAAAATATACATATCTTTTCTCCTAATGTCCACCTCCTCAGTTTGGGATGATTCGTTGTCTATTCAGGTATTATGCAGATGCAGAGTACATCAAGTTGATTGTGGAGATTTAATCCAGTGCTCCTGAGGCTTCTGGGCAAAATTTCCCTTTCTCTTCTTTGTTCGCACTGCCCCTGGGGTTCAACTTTGGATTTGGACCTGCCTCTGCGTGTAGTTTGCCTGAGGGCATGTGTTTTTCTCTCAGACAGGACGGGGTTAAAGGAGCAGCTGATTAGGGGGCTCTGGCTCACTCAGGCTGGGGAGAAGGAGGGGTACAGATGCCGGGCGAGCCTGCGGCGGCAGAGGGCAGAGGGCAGCGTGACGTTGCAACAGCCTGAGGCGCACCGTGTGTTCTCCCGGGGAAGGTGTCCCTGGATCACGGGACCCTGGCAGTGGCGGGCTGCACAGTCTCCCAGGAGGGGAGGTGTGGAGAGTGACCTGTGCTTGCACACAGGCTTCTTGTTGGTGACAGCAGCAACCTTAGCATCCCATGCCCGTCTCTGGGGTCTGCGCTGATAGCCGTGGCTCGCGCCCGTCTCTGGAACTCCTTTAAGCCGCACTCTTAATCCCCTCTCCTCACACACCAGTAAACAAAGAGGGAAGAAAAAGTCTCTTGCCTCTTCGGCAGGTCCAGACATTTTCCCGGACTCCCTCCCGGCTAGCTGTGGTACACTAACCCCCTTCAGGCTGTGTTCACGCAGCCAACCCCAGTCCTCTCCCTGGGATCTGACTGAAGCCCGAGCCTCAGCTCCCAGCCCCCGCCCGTCCCGGTGGGTGAGCAGACAAGCCTTTTGAGCTGGTGAGTGCTGGTCGGCACCGGTCCTCTGTGCGGGAATCTCTCCACTTTGCCCTCCGCATCCCTGTGGCTGTGCTCTCCTCCGTGGCTCTGAAGCTCCCCCACCTCCGCCACCCGCAGTCTCTGCCCACGAAGGGGCTTCCTAGTGTATGGAAACCTTTCCTCCTTCACAGCTCCCTCCCACTGGTGCAGGTCCTATTCCTATTCTTTTGTCTGTGTTTTGTCTTTTTTCTTTTGCCCTAACCAGGTACTTGGGGAATTTCTTGCCTTTTGGGAAGGTCTTCTGCCAGCATTTAGTAGGTGTTCTATAGGAGTTGTTCCACATGTAACTGTATTTCTGATGTATTTGTGGAGAGGAAGGTGATCTCCTCGTCTTACTCTTCAGCCGTCTTGAAGCTCCTCCTTCAGCATTTTTTCTTAATAAGATGGGGTTATATTGAAAAATGTCATGCGTGGGATTTATTTAATACTATCCACATGTAAGATGTATCCCATCTTGTTTTAAATCATAGAGTTTTGGGCTGTTTTTTTTTTTTTTTTTTTTTTGCGGTACGTGGGCCTCTCACTGCTGCGGCCTCTCCCGCTGCAGAGCACGGGCTCTGGATGCGCAGGCTCAGCGGCCATGGCTCACGAGCCCAGCCACTCCACGGCATGTGGGATCTTCCCGGACCTGGGCATGAACCCGTGTCCCCTGCATCGGCAGGCAGACTCTCAACCACTGCACCACCAGGGAAGCCCTGGGCTGGTTTTGTTATGCAACACTAGCCTACTGATTCAGTTTCCTTTACTTGGTCTGATAGTAGCAAGACATTTTCATCAACAGCTTCCTCACTTCATGCAGGTCTCTATTCATATGCCACCCCTTAAGGAAATGTTTCTCTGATCATGTAAAATTACTATTTTCTTATCCTGCTTTAATTTTCTTTATTGCACTTATTAATTATCAATATATTATATTTATATTTAATTTCATAATCTTTCTTTTTGGTATGAAAAGTGCAATGAACATATAGTATTTAATAGATCATCTGGCACAATGGTGTGGATCTATAATGTCTTATTTTCTTTCACTATTTTGCATTATTTAAATCTACACATTTCATCTCTTTGATGAATTATTTATCAGGTTTTCCAGTCATTCAACTAAATAGGCCTCTGACCATTTCACATGGTTTATGACATATCAAGATTTTAGTGCAACAACACCTTAATAAATCCAGCTGAGCCACCTCCTCATTTGGTGAATTACAGAGGAACAATGTTCAATGGTCAATGTGATTATTACTTAAATATCTCTTAATTACACAATTGAGCTGGGTGAGGTCAAAAAGTGTTGGTCTGAGTTGAAACACTGGTTAAAATTATGCACTTTTGATGGTTGAAGTTGTTCACACTTTAATATATCACCAATTCAGCAAATGAGCAATGCAATGATTAATTTTTATTAAGGATCCCACCTTTGCTTTTTAGTTTTTCACGAAGTGTCTGAAGTGGTCAATAAACACTGAAAGCCAGTAATTCACTATCATTTTTGCACTTAGTTGACATAAGTATCACATTAGCACTCAAGGTTCCACATCCCACTATAAAAGGACATGCCTGTTAAAGTCCTCACTTATCTATATACCCTATATTTTTGCATTGCTGGTCGTAAATCAAGGTTTGCTATGATCTTCCACAGAAATTATTACAATTTTTATAAACAACGCCAGGTTTACTTACTTCTGTATATCCTTAAAGGAATGTATTCTCATTTATGGTTAGGGATAAATGGTCTGGAAGAGATGAAGCTTTAGAGCAATTTAAGTGAGAATAGTCCATTTGATTTCTAGTGAAATGGGATAAACAGGCTAAACTATTAACATATGACCTTTTACAATAAAAGTTAAGCAAGTCTCATCTTTTAAAACATCTTTTTAAGTTTAAGTAAAAGCAAGATGAGACTTGCAAGTAAATGCAAAATGAGATAAAACAAAAAGTCTGTTTCAGTTCATAGACATATAAACCAATTAAAGTCCTAGACAGGGAATATAATTCTTGATGGTGGCAGACTTTACCCCTTACATAGGTAAACTCAGCTATGTTCCTGAGTTTTTGGGAAAACTTAACAGCTTCTGATAAAGAGCCGTGAGGATTCCAGCACAATGATGTGAAGACCTTTGCTAAATCACTCACCAGTGAAACTGATGGAAAATATATATATGTGTGTGTGTGTGTGTGTGTGTGTGTGTGTGTGTATACACATATATATATACACATATATATATACATTATGTACTATACACATGTATATATATATATATATACACACACACATATATATATATACACATTATGTACTATATGTTATAATGTATATATTATATAATATGTATATTTATATTCACTCACACAAACATTTAAAAGTTCTGGAAATGGTCCTAAGAGCTAACAGCAGATTAAAAAATCGATTCATTTTATCTATTGACAATTTAGTTTTAAAGGGGTAGACTGTGGTATTTGAACCTATAATCCTCCACTGTCTCAAACTGTCTTGTGCTCTTTTCCTTTCTAGCTTAGTTGAGAAATTAAAGTCTCCTTGTTAGTAAAATTAAAACATGTTATTACAGCTTAGTTATACTATCCAAGTAAGACTAACATATAACAAATATTTTAAATACCTAAATCATGGTGTGATATGGGAATTAGGAATATCCCTATAAGTCTAACAGGATAGAAGTAAACTAGTTATCATATAGTAATTTTAGGATGAAATAAAAATAAGTCCAAATATATGAACCTTCTTATTTTGTCTAAATTGTACTATCCTTAAACATAGGAATAAAAGAAAAAAACAATTATTTAAGCAAAGGTTTAAATTACCTTTAAAGCAAAAATAATTTTAAGGGGCCAGGAAAGATATCTATATTATGGTTAACTTTAGTTAAGTGATAGCTAGATAGACTGCAGTAAAACTGTGTCAAGGTTTTGTTTTGCTTTGTATTGTTTCATTTCTTTAACTGCTATCCTAAAGCAATACTTCTTGAGAGCAGAATCTTCCATCTGCATTCTTAATAATAATGTATTTAATCCTGGATAGTTAGTATATCATTATAGTAGTATAGTATTTGTACTCAATTATGTACTTTAGCAAATTGTTAGATATAGTAAATATTATAAAACAATTTCTCCTGTGCTTGCTTTTCTTTGTATCCAATAAATGATTCAATTATTTTAAATTTTGTTTTACTCATTTAAAGAAATAAGTAACTCAGTGCTATGCTTTGGATTACTACAGAAATCAGCAGCAGAGAAAATAAAAATGGAAATAATTTCAACAATTTGCTTTTTTCTGGGTGGGAAGAAATATCGATATGTCACTGATAATTGTGTTTACTCCTAATATACTCTTGTGTTAGCACTGAAACGTACCCTATAATCATTTATAATATTTTAGAATTCATCTAACTGTGTTGCATATACAGATAAAACTTCTTTTCTGATTCATAATAAATTCTTCTTGAGTCCCAAAGCTCAAATACCCATGCTTTTGAGTTATTGTGAGGAAATTGAGTAGGAATTTAATTTGCCTGATAAGTGATCCCCTCCTGCTGAAACAGCATTGTATCACCAAAGATAAAATGAATCCTATTAAAAGGAGGCATAACCAAGCAGTACAAAATGTCTGGGATTTCTAGATTAAAGTAAACACTGCATTTCGCCAGTGTGTTGGCATCCATCATAAACACATAATTTCTAAGAGTTACTCATTTATATAACATGGATGACTAAATAGGTCTCTTCATTGAAATGTAACTATTATTTCATTGGTTACTTCTCTTACAGTGTCTGCACTATTTGTATTTGTAACGTATGCTCTTATTATAGAGTTTATTTAATTCAGCTAGGTAGACTTTCAAGAATAAATGTAAAGGGTTTATTTCTCACTTATATCCATGGAGTTTATTACTCTACAGTATTTGAGATTTGAAAGAATGGCAAATACTTAGATTAAACTGAATTTCATGAGGTATTTCCATACAAAATATTTTTAGAACATGTGGATGAAAACCTTGGCTCTGTGTGTGTGTGTGTCTGTATGAGAGAGAGTCTGTGAGTGTGTGCATACGTGTGTGTGTGTAGAAATACATACACATATATACACCCTTGCACATATGTTAGTGTAGAAAGGTGGTTAAGTAAAGTAAATATTGAAAGTTATTTTATGGGTAATCTCTCTTATTTAGAACTATGATACCTGACAAGTTGGAACACCTAATTGACTGAAAAATATAAAGTTGAGAAAATGTGAATCAGCATGTAAGATAACAATCATGCATAAGTTGTTAGTGAATCTATTTCAGATACCTCCCCTCATTTTTCATTACCTTTACAGAGAAACAAATTACCAGCTTTCAAAATATCAAATAATTCCATGTGTAAGTATAATTGAAATGTTTCTGTAATTTCTTATAATTGTTACATGAATAGTTTAAAGAGTTTTCAATGAAATAATGAAGTATATATAACAAAGAGAAAATGTCCCCTTAATGATCACATTTTTGGCCTAAGTAGAATACCTCTTTTTAATGATAGAACTTTCAGAGATGGCATGCTAAATTATGTTGGTATAGTCTATTAGGGACCAAAGGAAATATGATGTTTATGTATCAATATTGTATTAATATTTTGTTATTTATAGGCATTTAACAATATATCTCTATTTGACATATTCATAGACATTATATAAATAGTTATGCAAATGCATATAATAATAAAAGTTATGACAAGTACTAGAATGAAGATATTACCTAATTTACATTGGAGGTCAGGGAATACTCTGCTGAGGAATAATATTGAGTGGAAAGAAAGTGAGACAGTTTTCATTCCTTTTCTGTGCTCTATCTCTAGATGATTTGACCCATTTCCTCCTATACACTGAGAATTCACAGTTAGTACCTAATACATAAACTTTGGGCAACAACCCCCTAAAACTATTTCCTGTATCACTGGCAAGACCTGAAGACATTCTAAACTCAATATGTCTAAAACTGAACCCTTGATTTCCCTTCCTAAATCATATTTTCTTCCACTTTTCAATATCTTAATGTATGGAACAACTAACTACTGAGTTTTTCACACCAAAACTTCAAAGTTGTTTTTGATTCCTCCCTCATATTGAGACCTCAACTCCAGGCCATAAGCAAGCATGATATTTTTACTACAAAATTCATCCTCCCCTCTCTACATCACTCAAGTTGAATTAACACCCAAGTTGAACTACCATATTCTTTTGCCTAATCTCTTAAAACATTTCTTAATATCACTTCAATCCAATATACTCCCAACACAGCAGCCATGTTAGTCATATCAAACCATCTTAAGAAATTTCAAATGTTAAATATCCAAATATTTGGGGTTTTTTGTAGATACGTTATCTTACTGATTTTATTTTTAATTTTCTCATGTTAAGGAAATGTACTCTATATGATTTTAACCCTTCTGAATTTGTTGAAACTTATTTTATGGTTAAAATATAATCTATGTTATTGAAAAACTCCATGTGATCTTGAAAAGAATGCTTATTCTGTATTTGTTGGGAGGAACATTCTAGAAATATCAAATAGCTCATTATATTTGTTAGTGTTATTCAGTTCCTCAATGGTTTTAATGATTTTTTTGACTTTTTTAATCAATTCTTGAGACAATGTGTTAAAACCTCTTATTATGTTCTTGGAACTATCTGTTTCTCCATTTATTTTTGTCAAATTTCTTCATATATTTTACATTTCTATTATTTACAAATTCTGTTATAATTGCTCTGTTTTCCTGATGATATGACACTTTAAACAACTTGGGCTAATTCTATTTATCTCTGGTGATGATCTTTGCTTTAAAGTTATTTTTCCTGATATTAATATAACCACTCAAGTGTTTACAAGGAATTTATTTTTCTATCCACTTATTTCAATCTATATTTTATTTAAATGTTATTTTGTAGGAAAGCATGAAATCAGCTCTTTTTAAATCAACTATAGAAATCTCTGCATTTAAAACACGAACATGTGGAGACTAAGCAAAATCCTACTAACAGAATGGTTTGATGAAGTGTTCAAAGAGAAAAATCAGAAAATACCTCAAGACAAATGTAAATAGAAACAAAACTTCCAAAATCTATGCAGCAGAAGCAGTTCTAAGAGAGAAGTTTATGTTGAAACAGTCCTACATCAAGAAAAGAAAAATCTCAAATAAATAACTCAACCTACAATTTAAAAGAATTAGAAAAAGAAGAACAAAGTCCAAAGTCAGCAGAAGGAAGGAAATAATAAAGATCAGAGAGGAGATAAATAAAACAGAGACCAAAAAAAACAATAGAAATGATCAATGAAACAAAGAGCATTTTTTTTAAAAGATAAGCAAAATTGATAAGCTTTTCAGGGTCATCAAGACAAAAATTGTGAAAACTGTGATTTATTAAATTATACATTGCATAATTTGTTGTATAATTTTCTGAATAATGTAGAAAACTATAGTTTACTCATTTATTGAACCTTTCACCTGCTGTTAGCTGTACCATTGTCCCTTATTTTAAATAATTAATTAATTAATTAAATTAATGTCCCTTATTTTTTTATTGAAGTATAGTTGATTTAAAATATTAATTTCCAGTGTACACCATAGTGATATTGGTATCCTATATGATACTCTGATTGGATATTGGATATTTTGATGTTTACATCACTGGGCCCAAGATCTTAATGTAGTTGTAGTTGTAATGTAGTTGTTTAAAAGTTGTTAGGCTTGTTGGACTTGTTCTAGCACACACTTAATTGTAATCAGTTTGCTCAAATTGAGTTTCAATTACAGTGTGTCCAGATCAGAATTTATTGTAGATTTAATTTAGTCTTATACTATAGAGAGAACTTTTTGATGACTCTATCCAGTGGCCATGTATAATAAGGTCTCTTCCCTCTGGCTGGGTGGGAAAATGAAATATTCCCAGCCTTGCATGAGCTCCTGGAATTATTCACTCTACTATTTTCTAGTGGTTCTTTTCCACTATCCTACAATTTCACCTTTCACATAAGCAGATCAGTAATCAGACACAACGTTGAAGGGAGCACCTTTCTCTGCATGAAGATCTTCCAAGCTCTCTCTCTATGCAGCACCCTCTTTTTTTTTTTTTTAACATCTTTATTGGAGTATAATTACTTTACAATGGTGTGTTAGTTTCTGCTTTATAACAAAATGAGTCAGTTATACATATACATACGTTCCTATATCTCTTCCCTCTTGCGTCTCCCTCCCTCCCACCTCCCTATCCCACCCCTCTAGGTGGTCACAAACCACTGAGCTGATCTCCCTGTGCTATGCAGCTGACACTCTTTTGCATTACTCTGTTACGAAAACTCCAATTGGCCTCCTTAGGAAACAGCGGTTTCCTAAACTCAGTGACTGTAAGACTTTGTTTGGCTTTCTATTCCTACTCTGTGGCCTGCAAACTGCCTCCAAGCCTTGAAATTAATAATAAGTTTCACTTTATTTACCTAATTCAAGGATCACAGTTCTTCATTGTCTATTGTGATGTCCAATATCTAAAAAGAGTGGATTCCTATATTTTGTTTGTTTTTTTAGTCGGTTGTGATGGGAAGGCATTCCTTCACAGTTATAGTCAAGGCAGAAGCCCCTCATATTCAGTCTGAAAAGAAGCAGTATGGTAGACATTAATAAAGACATTTCTATGAAACTAGGCAACATAATTGAGTCATTCATTAACGAGTAGTGTATCCTTTTATGATATCAATTGACCATTCTGTATGTATTTCTTATTTGCCATTACCTGGTTTTGATTTAGTTGGTCAGAGAGGCCCTCTCCTAGATAACACTTAACTTATAATGATAGTTGAAAACACTCAATAAACTCAATCCTTTGTTTCCTATCAAAAGTTGTGGTTTCTGACAGGGAAGTCTTCCCTGTAAATCAGAGAGAATGTCCAGCCTGCTACCATACTGAGAACTGTGTCTTCAAGCTGAGCATCTAAGGATTGCAAACTATCTGGTTATTTTGTTAAATTGAGTTTTAAAAAACCCAAATCAGAAAATAATTGTATTTCAACAAACATAGAATTGATGCTTTTCTCCAAATGAATTTTTTTTTAAAAAGGAAAAAAAAATTTTTTTCGGTCAACATTTTATGTTAAAGAATGCTAGATTTTTACCAATGTCTCCCTTTCTCCACCTCTCCCTATAGGCACAGCTACATTTCTCACACTCTTTGCATTTGAGTAGAAACAAAGGACTGATTTCTGAACAGTGGAACTGTGGACATAGTGATGTGTTCCACTCCAAGCTCTGGATGCTAAAGACATTTTGGATTATGCTGTGCACTTTTTTTTCTATCTACTCTTCTTGCAGAGGCTCTAGTTGAGGATCTGAAGATAAATGATAAAGCCACTCATGGAAAAAGTCCAGTTCTCCGATTGATGCAGGAATAAATCCTTTGTCCCCCCAGTAGTACTTGTCATTTGCAATCCCTGCATACTGGCTTATAAGATGAGTAAGACGTGAACATTTATTTTGTTAAGCTACTGAGGTTTTGAGCTATGTGAGTACAAGTTATGCCACCAAATGCATGTGGTAGTGGCATCAGCTTTTTTATATCACACACACACACATAACAAAATTGATTGAATAATTTACTAATTAGAGAATGTGATTTTTTTTATCCTCTCAAAGAACTCACAGTGAGAAAGGCATATACGTTAAATGTGGTATGCAGAATTCTATGCACCATAATAGATATTTTTGTAAGCTCTGGTGAAAGGAATACATGATTAACTCTACTTTTTAAGGATGACAGAAATACGACTAAGGAGAAAATAAATGAGCTTGATGGTAAATAATAAGGAGCTACCAAAGAAGAAATATACAGGAGATATTTCAATACAAAGGGAACTTTTTGTGCAGAGTCACAGAGATGAAACAGATGTTGGGAAAGTATTTTGCCACAACTAGAGCACAGTGTGTATACAAAAGAGAGCTAAGCTTGAGAGACAGGCAGAAATACACTCAAGATACATTCAATGAGGAGGTATCCAGTATGTGTTCTTTTCTTTATTCTTACCTTAATTTGAAGAGATATAAAGTTCTTTGATGCCAGCTTCCTAAAGCAGCATGAGTAGAAAGAATGAGTGTAGTTAAAGCCATCTTGTTGTCAACAACACTAAAATTTTGTTTGAGTGACTCAATTGAGAAGCATTAAGCTCCATGGAATTAAGCTTTTCCAAAGTAGTCCATGGCTCTTCACTAATACATTCTTCCCCTTCAGCTCAATATATTCTTAATACTGAAATTATAAAAAGTGGATATTTTCATAGCACCTAAAGAGAAATGTCCTTAAAACTGGTGTTTTGTTTGCAGTTTAAAATCAGACAAATTATTTCTTGAAAGGGTTAAATAGGATCCAAATAGAAAACATCTTTTAGCAGCATATATCAAGTTCCTTCCACCAGTTATTACTATGCCAGTTCTTCTGAAGGAGGAAAATCTTGAGATTTTGTTTGCTTGTATACAATTGTTTCTTCTCTTTATTCAGTTAGCTTTTGATTTCTCTACATCAGAAAGAGATATCATGGCCTTTTTAACTTCTTTAGCTACAGAATCTTATCATAAGTGATTCTAAAATGCAGATTTTCTTAACTATCACAGAGACCTAGTGGACGTTCATGAGACAGCTACTGATATTGAAGTTAGGAGATCAGAATTTTCACAGAATACTAGGGATATATAAAGATTATGACACAAGAAGCCACCACAATATGATCCTATGAAGTGAAAAGGGAAAAAATCTTTTAAATAGGAGACATTATTTCAAGTGTCATTTTCACCCCTTATTGATTGTTCAACTTTTAATCAGTTAGTCTTCTTCACCCACGAAAGGAAGATTATCAGATTATTCTGAGTTTCTAGAACAGATATGTATTAAGATTCCTTGTAAAATAACATTTATGAATGTTAGGAATATTGTTGCTTCTAAATTTATCTATTCATATGAAAACATTTAGTGAATATTCTTTTGGAAATACATGAGAATACAAAAGTTAGGAGACTTTTGACTAAGCATATCAGATATTGAGATATATAGAGAGACAGAGAGCAAGATAGAGAAATACAGAAATAGATGGATTGATGGAAAGATAGATTAGATGGATAGATAGATAGATAGATACATATATACATACATAAGTACATAGGTACATACATACATAGGTACATATATGGAGGTAATTTTTTTGGTCCATCTCAAAATTCAAATTAAGACCTCTGTGAGCTTGCAGAGAAGTCAGCTTTGGGCATCTATTTTAATAAATTGATTTGTATGATAGGAAAGAATTAGTCTTGAGCAAAAGTTAATACATTCGCTCAGAGAGGGAGATAGCATTACCAATCTTAAGTATGAGATCCCAGGCCCAATTCTATATAGTTGTGACTAAGATCCATGGAGAGAGACATTTCAGGATGTAGCTCAAGAAATTATTTTCATAGGGACTTGCTTACAAACAATGCCATAGTTTTAAGATTTAGGTAGCAGTTTAATTTTTATAACTGAATGAAAGATTCTAAATTCTATAGTGCTTTACAAATTTCAAAAGAGTCATACAAATGATTTCATATAACTCCATAATAACCTTTTATTCCCCTCCCCCTACATTGCCCCTCCCCCTTTTCTTTTCTCACTGGTAACAACTAAGTTTGTTCTCTATATCTGTAAGTCTGCTTCTTTTTTTGTTTTATTCACTAGTTTATTGTATTTTTTAGATTCCACATATAAGGGATATCATATAGTATTTGTTTTTCACTGTCTACTTTCCCTTATTATAATGTCCTTCAAGTCCATCCATGTTGTTGCAAATGGCAAAATTTCATTCTTCTTGATGGCTGAGTAGTATTCCATTATATATATATATATATATATTCCATGCCATATCTTCTTTATCCATTAACCTGTCAATGAACATTGATGAACACTTAGGTTGCTTCCACACCTTGGCAATTGTAAGTAGTGCTACTATGAACATTGGGGTGCATGTATCTTTTCAAATTAGGTTTTTTGTTGTGTGTGTGGGTGGGTTTTTTGTTTGTTTGTTTTGTTTTGTTTTTTTCAGATATACACTCAGCAGTGGAATTGCTGGGTCATATGGTAGTTCTATTTTTAGTTTTTTTAAAAACCTCCCTACTGTTTTCTGCAATGGCTGCACCAACTTACATTCCCACCAACAGTGTATGAGGATTCCCTTTTCTCAACACCCTTGCTAACATATGTCATTTGTGTTTTTTTTGGTGATGGCCATTCTGACTGGTGAGAAGTGATATCTCATTGTGGTTTTGATTTGAATTTTCCAGATTATTAGTGACATTGAGCACCTTTCCAGGTGCCTGTTGACCATCTGCATTTCTTCTTTGCAAAAATGTTTATTCAGTTCTTCTGTACATTTTTAATCAAGTTGTTTATTGTTTTGATGTTGAGTTTTATGAGTTGTTTATATATGTTGGATTTTAAACCCTTATCTGTCATATCATTTGCAAATATTTTCTCCCATTCTGAGGGTGCCTTTTCATTTTGTTTTGTTTCCTTTGCTGTGTAAAAGCTTTAAAGTTTAATTAGGTACCACTTATTTATTTTTGTTTTTATTTTCATTACTCTAGGCGGTGGATCAAAAAACATCTTGTTGTGATTTATGTCAAAGAATGTTCTCCCTATGTTTTCCTCTAAGAGTTGTATTGTATCCGCCCTTCCATTTAGGTCTTTAACCTACTTTGAATTTATTTTTTTGTATAGTGTTAAGGAGTGTTCTAATTTCATTTTTTTACATGTAGCTGTCCAGTTTTCCCAGCACCACTTATTGAAGAGGCTGTATTTGCTCCATTGTATAGTCTTGCCTCCTTTGCTGTACATTATTTGACCATAAATGTCAGGTTTAATTTCTGGGCTTTCTATCCTGTTCCATTGATCTATATTTCTATTTTTGTGCCAGTACCATACTGTTTTGATGCCTGTAGCTCTGTAGTATAGTCTGAAGTCAGGGAGCCAATTCCTCCAGATTCGTTTTTCTTTCTCGGGATTGCTTTGGCTATTTGGGGTCGTTGTATCTCCATACAAATTTTAAGATTTTTTAATTGTAGTTCTGTGAAAAGTGTCATTGGTAATTTGATAAGGATTGTGTTGAATCTTTAGATTGTCTTGGGTAATATAGACATTTTGACAATATTGATTCTTCCAATCCAAGAACATGGTATATTTTTCCAACTGTTTGTGTCATCTTCAATTTCTTTCATCAGTATCTTATAGTTTTCAGAGTACAGGTCTTTTGCCTCCTTAGATTGGTTTATTCCTAGGTATTTTATTTTTTTTGATGCAATGGTAAATGGGATTGTTTGTTTAATTTATCTTTCTGATCTTTTGTTGTTTGTGTATAGAAATGCAACACATTTCTATGTATTTATTTTGTATCCTGTAACTTTTCTGAATTCACTAATGGGCTCTAGAAGTATTCTGGTTGCATATTTAGGGTTTTCTATGTATAGTATCATGTTATCTGCAAACAGTGACAGTTTTATTTCTTCTTTTCCAATTTGGATTCCCTTTATTTCTTTTTCTTCTCTGATTGCCATGGCTAGGACTTCCAAACTATGTTGAATAAGTGGTGAGAGTGGATATTCTTGCCTTGTTCTTGGTCTTAGAGGAAATGCTTTCAGCTTTTCACCTTTGAGCATGATGTTAGCTGTAGGTCTGTCATTTTGACCTTTATTATGTTGAGGTATGTTCCCTGTATGCTCACTTTCTGGAGAGTTTTTATCATAAATAGCTGTTGAATTTTGTCAAAAGATTTTTCTGCATCTATATTAATGTATTGTTGGTTTGCTAATTTGGTTTCCTGATATTTTATTGATAATTTTACATCTATTTTAATCAGTTATATTCACCTGTAATTTTCTTTTTTTAATATATGTGTCTGGGTTTGGTATCAGGGTGATGCTGGCCTCACAGAATGAGTTCAGAAATATTCCTTCCTCTGCATTTTTTGGAATAGAAAGATAGGTGTTAACTCTTCTTTAAATGTTTGGTAGGATTCACCTATGAAGACATCTGGGCCTGCACTTTTGTCTGTTGGGATTTTTTTAAATTACTGATTTAATTTAATTACTGGTGATGGTTCTGTTCAAATCTTCTATTTCTTCCTGATTCAGTGTTGGGAGTTTGTACTTTCTAAGAATTTGTCCATTTCTTCTAGGTTGTCAATTTTACTGGCATATAATTGTTTGTAGTAATCTCTTATTATTCTTTGTATTTCTGTGGTGTCAGTTTTAACTTCTTTATCATTTCTGTTTTTATTTTTATGCCTTATCCCTTTTTCTGTTGATAAGGCTGGCTAAAGGTTTATTAATTTTGTTTATCTTTTCAAAGAACCAGCTTTTAGTTTCATTGATCTTTTCTATTTTTTTTTAAAAAAAATTTAGTCTCTATGTCATTTATTTCTGTTCTGACATTTATGATTTCTTTCCTTTTACTAACTTTGGATTTTGTTTGTTCTTCTTTCTCTAGTTTGTTTAGGTGTAAGGTTAGGTTGTTTATTTGAGAGCTTTCCCATTTCCTGTGGTAAGCTTGTATCACTATAAACTTCCCTCTTAGAACTGTTTTTGCTACAACCCATAGGTTTTGTCTTTTGTGTTTTCATTTTTCTCTAGGTATTTTTTGATTTCCCGAAACACACCTGGAAAGAGAGATCATCTGACCTACCACTCTGGACAGCAAAAATGCTTTTTACAGTGAAACTGAAAAAATATAATACTGTCATGGCACCATGAATGTTTGGTAAAATCCAGAAAGATCTGACTTTACATGGGAAGCTGTGGTGTCACTGAGGCATTGACATTGACACCAAAACTTGGCTGTGATGACATGGTGCATTTATAGTAATTCAAGTATATTTTCCCACTTGGAGGAGTCTACATCAAAACATTTGAAGAAACAAAGAAGCAAACAAACCAGAAACTACTTATTATTTTTTGAGACACACTCAAGAAATTCAGTTGCTACTTACAGGCTGATGAGGCCTGTGAAAATCCAGAGATTGTAAAACCATCATTTTCAAAAAACTTAATTACCATTTTCTTTTTCTTCCAGATATTTATTTTTTAATAATCTGAAAGTTTTGTAATAATTTTAAGCTTAATTATACTTATTTAATTGGATTTCTTCAAAGCACTTCAATTCAGTAAGTAAATATTGATGCACCTAATACAACTCTTGTCCTGTAGGAGCTTATTACTTTTATAATGCAGAATAACTCAAATTATAATTACATTTTTTTTTTCTAGAATGGCTGACCCAGTAGTAGTAGGACCCAGTCTGTTTTAATTAACACAAGTAGTAGTAGGACCCAGTCTGTTTTAATTAACACAAGAGCTGGGAGACAGTTTAGCGATCTGAGGTACAACACACTTCATTGAAGTTTTAAAAACAACAGTAACAAAAACCAGGCAACAAACAAAACTGAGCTTGCCTCATTTGACCCTAAAAACAGTCCCACAATGGAGGCACTGTTAATACCCCATTTACAACAAGGAAAGTGAGGCCAGTGAAGGTGAGTGATTTATTCATGGTCACCCAGCCAGTGGCTCAGCATTGAATGAGGTTCCCCTGGTTCCAAGCCCAAGCTCTCAGCCCTCTGTTGTTGAGTTGGGGAGGGGCTGGAGTCTTAGATTCTTGAGATCCAGACCCAGGGAGACAGACAAGGACAGAGGCATGGCATGGTCCAGAGAGAAAGTCCAGACACAACCATAGATATACTTGCCACTTGTGCCAGAATGGGTCTTCATCATCTGCATCACATCTGTCCCCCTTAGGGTCCCCTGTACCCTAAGTCTGAGAACATTTCCCACAGCACCAGAGACTTCTGAGCTGTGCAGCACAGTTTTTGTGTGGCTACAAAGTAACTTTTATTCAATATTCCAGGAGGTGTTCTTTGCCCCAGCATGGTTTGGAGGTCGGCTACTTGCGGGGCCTAAGCCTTTATTTAGACCTTCTTCTGATGCTCGGCAGAAAGCCTGGTATAAATTCTCACACCATATCAAAAGGGGAGGAAGACATGTTCAATTTTTAAATTATTCAAAAATAGATCTGAACAGAGATACAAAACAATAAACAAAAACAAATCATATTACTCTGAAAACAAATAATATATATTAATGCTATTTATTTGTCCTAATTAGCCTTTGAAATTTAATTATAATTATTCCAAATTTAGAAGATCTCAGACATTTCCTTGAAAAACATTCATTAATACTTTTTAATTAGCCACCTATTTCTAGTGTGTATGACTTTGTGTAAATGCAAACCAAAAGCCTATGCTAGGCAAAATATAAATTCATAATATGTGCACATACTAACTTACTGTGAAATTAGAAACTAAAAAAGGAGATACGCCTATACATAACATTTCCATATATATATATATATTTTTTTTCTTGGTATATAATGGCAGGAATTAAATTCAAAGTGTATCTTTGATTGACTGGAAATTCTTATTGCTTATAAGTCAGAACTATTTTTCACTGTTTTTTTAACTATCATTGCAAAATACCATACACTTTCAAGTATGTCTCTGGACATTTAATCAATTTTAATTCCTTAATATAATTGAAAAATGGCTATTATCCAAAACCATAATGAACCCTATAGTCTGCTCTTGTGGTGGCTGTTTTGTACACAACACTTCAGATGTCACTAGGCTAAATATCACTATCATAATCCAAATTTCTAAAAATCAAAGATAAAAAAATTCTCAGAGCATTCTGAGAAACATGTAATATTACATTTAAGGAAACAACTGTTTGAATGAACTTGTTTTCTCATCAGAAAGCATCAAGCCCAGAAGATAGTGGGGGGGGGAACAGAGAGAGAGGGGGAGAGAGAGAAAAGAAGGAAGAAAAACGGGTGAAGAAGATCAAGAGGTACAAACTTCCAGTTATAAAATACATGGCATAGGGATCTAATATACTGCATGAGGAATATAGTCAATAACGTTGCAAAAACATTATGTGGTGACAGATAGTAACTACACTTACAGTGGTGATCATTTCTTAATGTATAAAAATCTTGAATCACTAATGCTGTACACCTGAGCTAATATAATATTATAAATCAATTATATTTCAATAAAAAAGAAAGAAAGAAAACATTTCATCAAATAATTCTATAGTTAAAATGCTAAATGATTTTCAGGCTGAAGGTAAATTAAAAGAAGAAAAAGTATCTTCATGAATGTAAGAAAAGTAAAATATATGATAACTAAGTATATATAAAGGACTATATTTTACGTTTAAGCTTTTTAAAATATATATATGATGGCTGAAAAATTGTGTAATATCTGGTGACGTTTTCAATGTACATAGTTAATGAGTACTTGAAATAGATCTACTGAGGTTGAGAAACTAATTTTTAAATTTTTATTTAATTTCATTAATGCATTTAAATAGACGTGTAGCTAACAGCTCAAATATTGGACTAATAGATCTAAATACTCTGCTTAAAAAGGCAGAGATTGGTAACATAGTAAAAAAACGGAGATCCTACTATATGCTTCCTATAAAAGTTACACTTTAAATACAAAGACAAAAAGTAAATGAATAAAATAGTGTTTACCACGCAAGAAGTAAGTACAAAAGTCTGGAGTGATATTTTAAAATTTAATATCAGAATAGTTTAGGATTTACAGAAAATTTGCAAAACTAGTACAGTTCCCATATACCCCGCAACCAGTTTCCTCTATCATTAACATCTTACATTAGTATGGTATATTTGTTGTAATTAGTGAATCAGTATTAATACATTTTTATTGCAAAAGCACATGATTTAATCATATTGCCTTAGTTTTCTAACCTAATATGTTTTTCTTTTCCAGAATCTCATCCAGGACATCACATTACACTTAGTCATAATAGCTCCTTGGGCTCCTCTTGACTGTGACAGTTTCTCAGACTTTCCTTGTTTTTGATGACCTTGACAGGTATTCTGTAAAACGTCCCTTGATTGGTATTTGTCTCATGTTTTTCTTATGATTAGTCTGAAAAAAATTGTGTTTTGAGAGGAAGATCACAGAGATAAAGTGGTACATACTATCAACATGACTTATCTCTGTTGAAGTGGACCTTGATTACCCAGCAGAAGTAGTGTTTGTCTGATTTAACTGCTCTAAAGTCAACCTCCCTCCCTTTCTGTACATACCGTACTTGTTCAGAGGAAATCACTATATGCAGCCCACACTTAAGGAGTGGAGGATTATGCCGCACCTTCTTGAGGGAAGAGTATTTACATAAATCATTTAAATTATCCTGCTCGGGAGATTTGTTTCTCTTCAAGTGTTTATTTATTTATATCATTCATTTATATCAGTATGGACTAATGGACATTTTATACTTTGATCAATATGCCAATATTATTTCATTTATTTTGTTTCTCAAATTGTTACAGGTTTGATCACTGGGAGATTTTTCAGTTGGCTCATGTGTCCCTATGAAATAATGCCCTTCCTTGGTGATTGAGTTGTTGTTACTGTGATTGTTTAGTACTACATTCTAGCACCACAAATTGTTCCAAGCTCATCTTGCATATTTCAGGCACTACTCTTAGAAATAGCTTTCTCCAAAGATCCCTGGTTTCTTTCATTGGAGAATTATATTAGAAACAAAGATCAAGGAATTAGATGGGCTTGTTGCTGCTGGGTGTCCTTTATTCTCACAGAGAGTCTCAGGTGACAGAGCAAAAAATATGAATATACATATATACACATACATAAACACTTCTGTAAATATTTCTATATGTAATATCTTTATATTATGTTAAACATGAGTTTATACTGATGTCTTCAACTTGAATCCATTAACACATGGATCAGTCTAGTACTTATATTATTTTTGTATTTTGGCTTTCTATGGTTTTAATGGTGCATTTATAGGATTACATTTTATTGTTGTTCTTAGCAAATCAATTATACTTTAAAAATATTACTGTTTTCCTGGTTATCCTAATGTTTTTAATATGAATTTTTAACTGATCTAAGTCCACCTTCAAATAACAATATAATGCTTTATATGCAGTGTGTGCACAGCTTGTAACAGATTATACACAATTCATCCTTCTCATCCATTATAATATTGCTGGCATTCACTTCACTTATCCACTTGCTATGATCACCTAGAACATTGCTACTACTTACTTTAAATTCATTATCTTTCAATCAATAAAACATAAGAATTTTTTTACAAATTTATTCTCATTTATTCTTTGTTCCATGTTCCTCCATTCTTTATGTATATTGAAGTTTTTGTATAATATTCTTTTCCTTCTCCCTGAGAAACTTTTTAAAACATTTCTTGCAAGGCAGGTCTGTTGATGATGAATGAGTGACATAAATGTTTGACTGTATGAGAATGTCTTTATTTCTTTTTCAATATGAAGGAGAAATTTATTGAATATAAAATATTAGACTGGTGGACTTTGTAAGAGGTCTTGAGCTAGATGAACCTAGCTAAGTAGCACCTGAATTCCTGAATCACAGAAGCTGTGAAATAATATTTTTTTTAAATTTTAAGCCACTAAATTTTATAGTAATATGTTTTGTAGCAATAAATAATTAAAATACCTTTCTTTTGAGATGCCAAATGGTTTTTATTGACTTTCTTTTTCCTCAGCACAGTTTCTTGGTTTACCCATTTGCTCCTGGCATAAGACTAAGAATGGTTTGCATTAGCTAAACTAGCATCAAACTTACAATCAGAGTGTGGCAAGAAACATTTGGATGATTTTGGACAATGCCACACTCAGCATGCCATAGAGAAAGACAGAAAGGGCTGAAATTCCTGCTATTTTAAGGGTTGAATGCCTTTTTTCTAATAAGAAACTTATGATGTGATCCCATATAATTTCTATAATGTAGATCTTTTCTAATAGGTTTCTGTAGAAGCTAATGTATACACTTAACAGTTTCCTGGGAAAAGAGTTTAACTGCTTTAATGGAAGGGGGTATGTGTTAGTTTGCTAGGGATGCCATAACAAAATCTGACAGATTTAGTGGCTTAAACAAGAGAAATTTATTTTCTCTCAGTTTTGGTGGTTGGAATTCCAATATCAATCCAAATTTTAAATATTTTACTCACTATTTCCTTTCTTACCTATTTTCTGATAAGAAGTCATTGTAATTTTTATCCTTGAACTTCATGTGTAAGGCTTTTTTCTTCCAACTTATTGTATGATTTTATCTTTGATTTTTTTATAGTTTGTATTGTATAATATGCCTAGGTGTAGACATTTTGTTGTTTAACCTACTGTGGTTTTCTGAGATCTGTGTTTTGGTGTCTGTAATTAAGTTGCAAAAGATCTCAACCATTATTAGTTCAAACTTTACTTCTCTTTCTCCTTTTCTTTTCTTTCTGATATTCCCATTACACGATGATACACCTTTTAAAATGCTCCACATTCCTTGAATGGACTGTTCTGTTCTTTCTTTTTTGTCTCTTTGTATTTCAGTTTCAGAAGTTTCCATTGATCTAGCTTCAAGATAACTGATTCTTTCCTCAGCTGTATTAAATACACTGAGGATCCTATCAATGGTATTTTTCATTATTGTTTCAAAGTTTTTTTATTTCTGTCATTTCATTTTTATTTTTATTGTTTCCATCTTGCTGCTTTCATTACCCATCTGTAGTTGCATTTCTACTTTTTCATTAGAGTCTTTAATATGTTATTTATAGTTAAATTCTTTGATAATTCTAACATCTGTGTCACTTGAGTGTTCTTTGTCTCTATAGACTGTATTTTTTTATGTTTTCTCATGCTTTATATGCCTTATGATTTTTGTTAAAAGAAAAAAATAATGTATTAGGTAATAATTAAGATTTTAGTGTATGTTTTTTGTTAATCTGGCTAGGAATTAGGCTTTGCCTACTCTTCCCTGTAGTTTTACCTGCTATAGGTTTTAAGTTCCTTTATTGTCATTTTTTGGTCTCCTTTGTTGATTTTGGGCCCCCATAAATACTCCTCCCTGAAGACTCTGTGTCTTGTAGTTCTTTAGGCTGTAGTCTACTGTTATTACACGGCAGCTTTGTTTGTGTATCGGAGAGATGTTAGAGAGGAAAACTAATCTTATGATTAAATCCCAGTCTTCCAATGAGACTGTGTCACTGGGATGTAACCTGTACAAATGTTTCTGAGGTTTTTGTTTCCACTTTAACTGAGACAGTAAGGAGAGGGAGGTGGAGTGCAATATTGCTCTACCTCCAGGTGGGATAAGGAACCTGAAAAGTAAACCTTTGTTCTGGAGAATAAGCATGTTTCACAATGGTTACTTTTCTCCTTTCCCTGCCAGAGTCTTGAGGGAAATTATTCTTGGCTTTTTAATGTGAGATCCTGGTTGTATTTCCGGAGGTAAAACCATGAAGTCATAGGGTTCCACTTAGACTTAAGCACCCAAGAGCTCCTTACTCATATTAGCCCAGCTATTCATCAAAATTACACGTTAAGTGGTCCTACCAATTTAAGGTTCCTGTCATTTCTGCTCCAGGTAAGCTGATGTTTGCTGTGAGTCTGCTTCGTTCCAGATTTCAAGTTTGTCTTGAACCACAGTTATATGACTGATCCAAGAAAGGTAGTTGATTTTTTTTTTTTTTAGTTTTTCCTGCATAATAACAAGATTGTTGATTTCCCAGCACTTTATGTATTGGAACTGAAACCAAAAGCCCTGGAGTAGTATTTTAATATTGGATAAAAACAGACATCTACACAAAGAATATTACCCAAAGTTGAGGGATATTTCATAACAAAACAGGGGACTCATTTATCAGAAAGACATGTTAATTGTATAATTTTATACACTAATATCCAAATACATTCCAAATACATGAGGCAAAAAAATTTGACAGAACTTAAGAAATAGACAATTCTACAATCATGGTAGATTTGAATTCTTTGTCTCAATAATTGATAGAATAACTAAATAAAAAGTTAGTAAACATAGAGAATATGTAAACAATAATATTAACAATCTTGATATAATTGATATTTAGGGAGCACTACATCTAACGATGACAATATAACCACTCTTCTCAAGTGAACATGGTACAATCAATGAGGAGGAACATATTCTCTGAAAAAAACAGCCTCAATACATATAAAATTTTCTATATTGATCCAAAATGTAATTAAATTAGAAATCAATGATAATAAAATATCTTGGAACACTCTAAATTACAGAAAAAAAAGTCTAATAATTCATGAGTTTAAAATGAAATTACAGTATTTTTTTTCAAAAATTAAATCTATAATAACAAAAAATACATGTAAAACTTATAGGATACTGTTAATGCAGTGCTTGTAGGAGAAATTGTAGCTTTAAACATTTATATTAGAAAAGAAAAAAGTCCATAACCAATGACCTAAGGTTCTACCATTTTAGGCTAGAAAAGTAAGAGGAAAATAAACTCAAGTAAGAAAAGCAGTGAAATAATCAAATTTAACAGCAGAAGTTCAATGAAATATAAAATAAAAATGGGATAGAAGTTAGCAAAGCAACAAGTTTTTATTTTGAAAGAGCCACAAACTTGAAAAGCCCAGTTAACTGGTCAAGTAAAAAAGAGAAGGAACACAGAGCACCAATTTCAAAGTGGAAGAAGTTATCACCAGTAATTCTAAGAGAAATTAACTTGTTAAAGAATAATAAAAACTATAAATAAGTTCATGACAACAAATTTGACACTTCCAATAAAATAAACATTTTTCTTGAAATATATCTTGTCCAATTAGATATATGAAAAAATTTAAAATCTGAATATCACTTTATTAAGGAAATTAGTGTGTTACTTAATTGACCAATTAATACATGAAAAAAAAATGACAAACATCAGAGAAATTCAAATTAAAACCACATCTGCTAGAATGACTACAATTAACAAAGCTCACAATGCCCAGGATTGTCAAGGACATGGAACAGCTTGTATTCTCAAATATTACGAACTGAATGAAAAAGTGCCACCAATTTGGCAAACAGTTTGCCAGTTTCTTGTAAAGTTAATATTCAGTTACTGTGCAACCCAGCCATGCTGTTCGTAGGTATTTACACAAAATGAATCAAAATATATATCTGTACAGATGATTGTTTGAGTGTTTTATCAGCACTAACCATTCCAGCAAATAACTGGAGACAATCCAAATATTAATTAGTTACAGATAACATTTTGTATATCCATCCAATAGAACTACTCAACAATAAACAACAAAATATTAAAAGATGCAACCAACAGAAATGAACCTCGAATACTATGCTGGATCAATGAACTAAAATGAGTACATCCTATATAATTTCATTTATACATAAATTTAGACAATTCAATTTATATATAAATTTAGACAATGTGAACTAAATTTAGTGACTGAAATTTGTTGCCTGATGACAGAGTTGAAAGGTGAGTGGGATTGAAAAAAAGCATGAAAAATTATTTGCTGATCATAGAATTGTTCTGTTTCTTGATTGTGGAGATGGATTCATGGGTGTATGTATATGTCAAAAATCACCAAAGTTTACTCTTTGATTGTGTGCAGTTCCTTGTATGTCACTATACATTAATAAATTTGAAAAAATATATAATTCATTTTTGTGGGAAATTGCACTTTTCAAAATATTCCCTGGAATTCCATTTAAGAGGAATATACCTTCCTAATCCATTGTCATCAATTTTCATCATGCTTTGGCCATGTTCATTGGCCAGAGAAATGTGGGCAAAAGGAATGGGTGCCACTTCTGAGTATAAGTTTTAAGACTATGTTTGATTTGTAGTAATTTTTCAAGTTATACTTTCATTAAGAGTCCTATATATTGAAACTATCCTTAAAGCTTTGAGAAAATATTCATAATTCATAAACATTAAAGAATTACATGTCTAATTTATTTTCTTAAAGCATATCCTTACCTATGATGAGTTCTATCTAGACAGGACACCATCCTGAATTATGAGCTCTATAAGAGAACATTGAGTAGAGCAATAGAAAATAGGGGGCATATAATACACCAAAAAAAAAAAAAGCTTTAGTATTATACATCACTGATAATCGGTCATGTTTTTTTTTTTAATTTTTATTGAAGTATAGTTGATTTACAATGTTCTGTTAGTTTCTGTTGTACAGCAAAGTAAATCTGGGTCATGTTTTTATTGCAGCATAAACTAGAAAAATGATAAACATATTTTAATATTTAAAGTTTTATTATAGTAGAAATACACTCTCTACAGTGTAGGACATAAAAAATTTTAAATATGAGATGCCAAAAATTTAAAGAGGTATATTTTGTGGTAGGAAATATGATTTCACTGGAGTACATAAGATTCAGATTCTAATCCTCTTTTATACTTGAATAAATATCTAACTTGAGTAAATCTATTAATTGTATCTAGATTTCAGCCTCTTCACTTACAAAATATGTTGATTAAGGGAGCTAATCTCTAAAATTCCTGTGTACTTGAAATTTTAAAAATATATAGTTCTTATAGACAAAATGAAATATCTAGAGGATTGATGCTTGAAAAATGAACACAGCTTTCTTTATAATGAAATATAATTAATGCTTTATGTCTTAAAGTCTGTCTTGGCTCTTTCTTATAAAGATCAAGCAATTTTGGAAAGTACCAAGCAGAGATCAAATAAAAAATTGTATACTAAGCACTAAAAGAACATTTACTATCAATTAATATGTCCTGAGGAGCATGAGATTGGATTATATTTCAATTTAACATGCATGATTAAAACAGTTGTTATTGTTCACCATACTATATTTTTCTCTCCACAGCTATTTTGGGTACTAACTTCTTAGAAGAGTAAATCATAGTTAATATTACATTGGATGAATATTGTGTATATGTGGGTATGTTTGATTTATAGTAATTTTTCAAGCTATTATTTTCATTGAGTCCTATATTTTAAAATTATCCTTAAAGCTTTAAGAAAATATTCATAATCCATAAACATTAAAGATTTGTCTAGGTTTTTTTCCTAAAACATGTCCTTGAAAGATTACACTGTTTTAATTATTTAAGACACTAGAGCATATTCCTATGTATGAACCTAATCTTACTTTACAAATTGATTTGTTTCATCTAATATCTCCAAATGCAACAATCTTTTTCAAATTTCCTCAGAGCTTCCTCTATGTCAAAGAAAGCTTATAGGTACTGAAAATATGGAAAACTGTGGGGAAATATTACTTGGAGTCTGTATTCATTTGGCCAAGTAATGGCACAATTTTCTCTGATCAAGATGGAATCAAACCTATAGGACAGATATAGATAGATGTTTATGATAAGAAGAATTTAGGACAAATTAAAAAAAAATAATTGAAACTTAAAAGTTATTTTATTCAAACCTCCTACTGGAACATCAGTATTTTGTTTGTTTGTTTGTTTGGTTTATGAAATGGGGGATTAAACCAAACTGTAAACAACATCCTTTGTAGAAGGTAGGAAAAGACCTTTTCATTTATAAGATAAAAAATATAATCAATTCCATTTCACATGTTAAAAGGCAATTAGAAACAAAGCTAAGCGTCCAGAAAGACAAAAAAAAAAAAAAAAAAAAAAAAAGAAGATAAAGTAGAAACTGAATGAATTACAAAATCAAATAGTAACCAAATCAATTCTTAAGAGACAAAGGTGGTTCTTTACAAATATCAAAATAAAATTTATAAATTTCTAGCTAGCGTAAATATAAAAAGAGGATAAGGAAATACATATTAGAATATTATTTTCTCTAATAAACTTTGTTATTGAAGTATAACATACATACAAAACCATGTAAAAACTTAGGAGTACATAGTGTCCTTCATGACAATGTCTAATCATAGCTCTGTCCTCTTATGCAGAGAGGAACACTATGCTGACTTTCAATACAGCAAATTAATTGTTCATAGATTACAACTAAATGCTATGATCAATACATTGTTTATAGTTATTCTTTTTAAAATTTCTCATTGAAATATAGTTGAATTGCAATGTTTTGTTAGTTTCAGGTGTACAGCGAAGTGATTCAGTTATACATATATATAATATATATAAATATATAAATATTATTTTTCACATTCTCTTCCATTATAGACTATTACAAGATATATAGTTCCCTGTGCTATACAGTAGGTCCTTGTTGGCTATCTATTTTATATATAGTATATATTTATTCATTTTCAATTAAAAGTAGTCTTTATTGCTGTATAATTGTTCCATTGAAAGACTATATGGCAGCTTAGTTATCTAGTACTTTTTGTTAGTAGTTGAGTTTTCCCAGTGTTGGGTTACCATGAAGAGCACTGCTATGAGCATTCCTTTTTATGAATTTTGACACACCTCTGTCACACATTTGTTTTATTACTATTTCTAGGAGAGGATTTGATGCACCATAAAGTATGGATATGTATGCACAGAAGTTATTAGATTTGTATCTTTTTTCCTTTCAATAATTACAGAAAATTCTTGGCAATTATCTCTTTAAATATATATTCTACACCATTCTCTCTTACTTCTGGGACTCCAGTTACATACATACTAAATTGTTCAATAATATTAAACACTCTTGAAAACCCCTTCCAAATTTGTAATTAGTTGAGAAATATGACAGTGGAAATACAGTGACTTTATTGCTGATAAAGCTTACTGGGGAATTTGATTCTTGAAGAGTATTGTCAGAAGGATATGCTGACATTGCTTACTTAGTCTGACCCACCTAGATTAATCGGATCTGAACCACCATAATCTTTCCTCACAGGGACAGAGCTTGCATGATTATAATTTCTTATTACAAGCAGAATACTATATTTGAAAACAGGCAGTCACAAAAGACACTGAAGTTCCCTAACTTATATGTTTTCCCCATTATTCTCTCTAGAAATGGGCAAGATATATAGCTAGGCTAGGAATGGTTCTCAAAATGTGGTCCCTGGACTGTCAGCATGAAAATGACATTAGGAAGTTTTTAGAAATGCCAGGTTTCTAAATGCCTCACCTCACACTTGCTGAATCAGCTCTCCATGATTCTAATGTACACAAAAGTTTGAGGAACAACGGTTAGCTTTATAGATTCTCAACCCTGCCTGCATACTGGAACTTTAATAATATCCAGACCATCCCAGACCAATACAATCACAACATCTTGGAATAGAGCCCTGAACATATATTGTGTGTGTGTGTGGGGGGGGTGGTTAGAAGCTTCACAGGTGACTTTAATATTCATTCAGAACTGCAAACTACTGACTCTAGTCAAAGTCTCTCCCAATGTATACATGAATCAAGGGGATGATGATTGACCTAACAAAATTATGAAATAATCTCAGTGTATAGAAGGTCTTCTTCAACATGACATTAATCTCAAAATCTAGAATATTTTTTTAACTTTGACAACTAGAATCTTATCATTTTAAGAAATCAAATGGCATTCTTGTGTGTGTAGAAAATCAGAAGAATATATAGTTGAACTAATTGACCGAAGTAAACTAAGTTACAAGATAAGACATAAATATGAATTCCTGTATACAAGCAACAAAGAAGATAGAAAGTAAAAATTTTAAAATAGTACAATTTACAATAGCATCATAAAATGTAAATAGGTAGTAATAAATATAACTTCTTCAAAACCTACAAGATATTTTTGAGAAAAAGACAAGCACAGGGATATATTACATTCATAGGTTAAATGACAATTCTGTAAATAAGCCTATTATCTCCAAATTTATCTATAGAGTAAACATAATTCACATTAACATATCAGCATTTTAAATTTTTAATTGGAACATGATTCTATAATTCTCAATTATATATGTACATATATTTATATGTATATAGATAAATATACACAATGTTAACCTAAAACAAATACACTGTCAGTTATTTCTCCAACAAGAATATTTTTTTATTTGGGATCAGAAGAGAATTGCATTTCAGGGTTTGCAACCAAGTCAGACCATGTGCAAGGGGAAGGAGAACACTTACAGAGGGGATAAAGAAGTTGGGAGGGCTATAGTAAACAAAGAGTCTGTGGCTTTTCATTGGCTGAGTTTTTGCCAGAAAAGGAGTTTTCTTCCTGTTGGGCTTCTTGGGGTTGGGAACATTGTGACAGCAGGGAGGCCAAAAAGGGTTTCTGGGGTGTTGATAATGTTCTGTTTATTGATGTGTAAGCTTGTCACATGTAATTATTGAACTGTATTTTCAAAATTGTATGTTCACTTTACTAAATGTATACCTGTTCAAATAAAATTTCCAAAACAGGCAATTCTAACCTCTACTAAAAATTACAGACCGTCGGGGCTTCCCTGGTGGCGCAGTGGTTGAGAGTCCGCCTGCCGATGCAGGGAACACGGGTTTGTGCCCCGGTCCGGGAAGATCCCACATGCCACGGAGCGGCTAGGTCTGTGAGCCATGGCCGCTGAGCCTGTGCGCCTGGAGCCTGTGCTCCACAACAGGAGAGGCCACAACAGTGAGAGGCCCGTGTACCGCAAAAAAAAAAAAAAAAAAACAAATTACAGAGGGTGAAAAAATATAGGGCACAATTGTTAGTGTATTATCCTTTGCTCATTTATGTACACATAATATTTGCAAATGTCTAAAAGATATCTCCTTAGTATTATGATGTACTTCAAAGTGTGTGAGAAAAGGCACATTAATTTTTAAAGACAGCTTTATTGAAATATAATTTACATATCATAAAATTCACGCATTTAAATTGCACAAACACCACAGTCAATTCTAGAATGTTTTTGTCACCTCAAAGAGAAATCTATCCCATTAGCTATTACTTCCTATTTTATTGTCTTCCTTTTGCTTGCTTTAGGTTTAGGTTGCTCTTCGTTTCCTATTTTCATAATTTGGAAAGTAAGGTTGTTGATTTCAAATGTTTCTTCTTTTGTAAGGGAGACATCTACCAGTATAAATGTCCTTCTAGCTGCATCTCATAAATTTTGGCATGTTGTGTCTTCATGTTTACTCAGTTCAAAATATTTCTTAATTTCCCTTTAGATTTCTTATTTGAGCCATTGGTTATTTAGGATTGTGTTGTTTAGTTTGTACGTATTTGAATTACCAAATTCTATTTGTTATTGATTTCTAAATCAATTCCTTTGTGGTTTGAGAACATATTTTGTATGTTTTTTCTATTTTGTTGAATTGTTGAGGTTTGTTTTATGTTCTAGGGTATGATCTACACTGCAGAATGTTCATTGTGTACTTGAGAAGAATGTATATTCTGCTGCTAGAGGGTATAGTGTTCTATTGATGTCTGTTACATCATTTGGTATATATTTAAAGCTGGTCAAGTCTTCTATTTCTTGCTGGTCTTTTTTCTTGTTATTCTATTTATTATTGGAAGTGAGGTATTAAGTCTTTGACTATTATTGTTGAAATGTTGAATTACCCATTTTCTTTTCATTTCTTCCAGGTTTGCTTCATGTATTTTGGTGGTCACTTATCAGGTGCATATATCTTTTTAATTGTTCTGTGTTAATAGATTTCCCCTTTTATTTTTATAAATGCCTTTTTTAAGTTTAGTAATAATTTTTGTACTAATTTCTCTTTTGTCTGACATGAATATAGCTACTCCAGATTTTTTGTGGTTGCTATTTACATGATATATCTTTGTTTCTATCCTTTTACCTTCAATCTATTTTTATATTATATCTAATGTATGCCTACTACAGACAAAATACAATTGGGCCTTGTTTCTTCATTCAGTCTGATAACCTCTGCCTATTAATTGTTTAATCCATTACATTTATCATTAACCACATCAAATTTATGAGCCTGATTAATTGGTGAAATTTCATGGGCTCTAGTGTGTGGATGTATTGGGCTAGCCTCTACAGGTGAAGAAAGAAAGCTGGCGGGCATTGCTGCACCAGATACATAGAGTGAGATATATTACTTGATGGGTTCCTTTGAAGGAAATATATATACCACATTTTCTTTGATGGTCTAACTGAAGGTCAACAATTTTTTTTTCTCAGCCACATAGAAAATATTTAAAACTTGTTGGCTTAACTTACTGTTAGTAGTTTCTGTCAGTACTACTCAACTCTGTCATTGTAATGTGTAAGCAGCCATAAACAGTGAATAAACAAATGGACATGACTGTATTCCAGTAAAACTTTATTAACAAGAACAGGTGGTCAACCCATGGCTCATGGTGTGTTGAAACATATTCCAGCTCATTTACTGTCTAATCTTTAAAACTTTCCAGAGTAGGAAAATGGTTTGAAGCTGGTCCAAAGTGCCCTTTTGGGTTTAATAACCAAACAGATCAATGGTGTAAGAAGTGTCTCTGCACATGGGGATACTGTGTGGACCCTCTGACACTCCTCAATAATAGAAGTCAGAGTATAAAAACCAAGACATTTTGGGCTTCCCTGGTGGCGCAGTGGTTGAGAGTCTGCCTGCTGATGCAGCGGACATGGGTTCGTGACCCGGTCCAGGAAGATCTCACATGCCGCGGAGCAGCTGGGCCAGTGAGCCATGGCCACTGAGCCTGTGCGCCCGGAGCCTGTGCTCTGCAGCGGGAGAGGCCACAACAGTGAGAGGCCCATGTAATGTAAAAAAAAAAAAAAAATGGAAAAACAAGACATTTTGTGGTGAAATCATATTGTCTTCTACAAGCAACTTTTATTACTTTGCATAATAGCCTCTTACTGAACCACAGGACACCAAATAATCATGTGAACAGAAATGCAAATCCTGAACTGGGGAATATGAGCCACAAAACTATTTAATTAGTAAGTTGCATCATAATCATAATCAGTATTCCATGATTAAGCATAAATTCTATCTGTTTATTTATGTACCTACCTATCTATGTTATCTGAGCAAAATTAGAAGGCATAATAAGTTACATAGCAGGTGTTTCACAGTTTCAAACATCTACACCTCCTGAATTACATCCTATTTATCTATGCACTCATATGGATTTATGGACAATCCCCTTATGGCTAAAGCATTAAAAGATTTTGGTTTTGTTTTTCCTATGATTTGGTGTAATATGCTAGCATATTATAGACTCACAGAAGGTTTCTTCTGGATGGCAGTATAAATGGAAAATTTTCCCAGTGGGAAACAGTTTGAACAATATATCTTATTGCCCAGATTCCTGAATGAAAAAATGGCCAGTGGTATGAATTTATACTGATTTGTAGACAGTGGCTGAATATTGACAAAGGAATGAGTATGGGAACGGCTCTCTTACTATACTCAGTTTTAGAACAGAATATATGAAACAATTTTAGATAAAATTTAAGAAAAAATTTTTTTGAAAATAGAAAATATACAGAGGAATGTGAGTTTTGAGAAAAGGAAAACATATGAGGTGAACAATACAGGCATACCCCAGAGATATTACAGGTTCACTTCCAGAATACCACAATAAAGCAAATATCATAAAAAAGTGAGTCAAAAGCATTATTTCTGGGCTTCCCTGGTGGCACAGTGGTTGAGAGTCTGCCTGCCGATGCAGGGGACACGGGTTCGTGCCCCGGTCCGGAAAGATCCCACATGCCGCGGAGCGGCTGGGCCTGTGAGCCATGGCCGCTGAGCCTTCGCGTCCGGAGCCTGTGATCCGCAACGGGAGAGGCCACAACAGTGAGATGCCCGCGTACCGCAAAAAAAATAATATAAATAAATAAAAGCATTATGTCTAAAATCAATGTACATACCTTAATTTAAAAATATTTTAATGCTAAAAAATGCTAACCATCATCTGTTTTCAGCGAGTTATAGTAGTAACATCAAAGATCTCTGATCACAGATCACCATAACCAATATAATAGTGATAAAGTTTGAAATATTGTGAGAATTACAAATATGCAACACAGAGACATTATGTAAGCAAATGCTGCTGGAAAAATGGTTCTTATAGATTTGTTGAATGCAAGGTTGCAACAAACCTTCAATTTGTGAAAAACACAGTATCTGTGAAGCACAATAAAGTGAAGTGGAATAAAATGAGGAACACCTGCCTATTCGTTTCATCTTTATGCTTAGGGCACTTTATGAATCACTGAACAGAGAGATGGAGCCTGAAGAAAGAGCAGTGGTACACTGAGCAAAGGGAATATACAACACATTTGATGACAAGGAAACTAAAATTTGCAGGGCAGGGTATTAAAAAGAGCAACATGGATAAGAAGTTTCAGAAATCTGCAGGCAGATTCCTTTGATTCTTTGGGAAAATAATAAATTCTAAATGACGAGAAGAAAACTCCACAAGCTCTGGCAGAGACACACACTGGAGATTGTGAGCTGAAGACAGATGCCAGTGACGGAAATGCTGTTAGAGATGGTGAAGTTCTACCAACCAGATAAACCTTGTTAAACTCTCCAGATATTCAGTTAAAGTCCCTGAAAGGCTATCTACTGGTAGTAAAGCTACCCATATAGTAAGGACTGTACAGAAATGTCCTAACAAATCTAGAAATCAAGCCTCAGCAGGATCAAGATGAAATACCTGGAAATTAACTGTCTATCAAAACAAACTCAACACTCGCTTTAAGGAAGAAAACACAAATTAAACTTTGAAAAATGGAGCAACCACAATGTCTTCCATACAATCAGATATTACTTGACATATGAAGAAGCAGAAAAAATATATTGCATTAGCAATTTAAAAAAAGAGGTCAAGCAATACTATGATACTAAGTATCCTACAAGGATACCTCCTTTTAAATAAGGTATTATTTATTAATCATCAAGGTGAACAAAAAAGTTAATGTCTTTGTGGATTAATTCAGTATAAGTGTCAAGATATCCTTGATATAAATTCAGCGTCTTCGGTGACTTGACTGGCAAAATAATCTCAAATTACACCCAGATTGTCATTATTTTTTAAAGTTTTACTGAAGATTTTAGAAGTAAAAAAAGTGCATATAATTTTATTTAAACTCTATCATTAGGTATATTTTTTCTCAAGGCCTGTCTCCGCCCTAACCCTCAGTTTTTCTTTTTTCTTCTTCCAGTCTTTGGCTCTATTCCTTCTGATCTCTTTATTACTTAGCAAGCTAGATTCAGTCTGCCTTGTAAAACCTCAAGTCCAACCTACTGTGAATAGAGACTCCATTAAAACTAGCTGGTACTTAAAACATATTCCAAACAAAACTCTTTACTGATTAAATATAATAATTATACCAGCAGCTAAGAGTGTAAAAATATTCCAAATATAATTATATTTGGATAAATTGACCAGTTGCTCTGTTATTCTGAAAATTCATGATAGAGATACTTACTTAATTGATGGGTACCTTTATTAGTCCTCACCTTCTGGTGTCTCTCGAGTAGCAGCAATAAGTGTCATTTAACATTACTACTAATCTAAATAAGGGCATTGCATTTGTTATCTATTTCTGTGTAACAATATTGCTGCAAACTTAGCAGCCTGCTTGCTTTCTCAAATCCAGTAAGGCAGAGAGTCTCACCTAGCAAGATTGACATTACAATCTATGTAATATAATTTTATACAAATCATCACATTTATTATATTCTACTTGTCATAGGTGAGTCACAGTTCTCACTTACTCAAAAGAAGAGAATAATTACAAAGACATGAATATCAGTAATTTGGGATGATGGAAACCAACTTAAGAGTCTGTCTGCCACAGTCGGGTGGTATATTCTAGTATTAGAATTGAGTGCTTCTAAGAAGCAAATGTATTCCAGTAGAGATTTACCTAATGGCTTTGATCCATGCTATTTCTTGAAGGGTTAATTGGTCCCAAGTATTGTAATAAGTAAATAGCAGCAATAAATATCACATGTTTTGAAAAAAGAAGAAAACAAATTTAAGCAGGGATTTCAGAGAGCAAATAAAAAGAGGTTAGTTATGAAGTGGAAATGGAAGTCTCTGTTCTCTTATCCAAATCTAACTGGCTTTATAAATATTAGCATCATGGAAACAGAATAGAAAGATATTAAATAAATGTATTAATTTTCTAGTATTGCCATATGAAATATTGCCATAAATTCAGCAGTTTCAAGCGATATTCACTTATTATCTCACAATTTGTAGGTCAGAACCCTGGGCACAGTATAGCTCAGCTGTTTCTCTGTTATAGGTTTCACAAGGAAGAAATCAAGGTATCAGCAGAACCGTGTTCATTTTAGAGGCTCTGTGGATGAATCCTCTCCAAGCTCTTTCAGATTGTTGGCCTAATTCAGTTCCTTAGGGTTGTGAGACTGAGGTTTCCATCTCTTGATGGTTGGTTATGGGTGATTCTCAGCTTCTAGAGACTATCCACATTCCTTGGCTCATGTCCACCTTCCTCTACCTTCAAAGCCAGCAGCAGATGGTGAAGTGCACTATATTCTTCAGCTCTTTCTGATCTCTCTATCTGCTTCATTACTCCTCTGCTCTGAGTCACATAAAGTTCTTAGATATTAAGGGCTCAGGCTACTGGATTGGGCTCACCAGGATAATCTCTTTATTTTAAGGTCCCAAACCATAATTACTTCTGCAAAGTTCCTTCTGCAGTCTAACCTATTCAAAGGTTGTAAGGATTAGGGCATTAGCATCTTTACTGAGGGCATTTCTCTGCCTATCACAATAAGCCATAAAATGACATTAAAGTCATAATGAAATTTCTTTTTCTATAAGAAAAAAGAAAGTTTTAGTAGTTTGCTGTCTCAAAAGATGGTATAAACTGATAATCCAAATGTGTGGCAAAGATTTAAGAGCTTTTAGCTATACTCACTTTTATCCAAGAAAATACAACTTCTCCAGAAGTACATTTCATTGTAACTAATCTCAACAATAGCATTATTTCTAGAGCAGTGAAATCTAAGATGATTATAAAACATTTTGACATCTCCTACACAATATAAGCAGTTCTTGGATTTATGAGAAAAATGTGGAGGAGGACAAAATCTTTTTATGCACAATTTTATCTGTTGGTTTGGCAACACAGCAATAGTCAATATTTCACAAAAGTAATGCCAAATTTTTGGCTTAATGGAATTGAGACGTTTTTGTTCTTCCAGGCATCAAATGGTCCTGAAAGACTTGATACACTTTGTACATTTTATATGTTTGTATTTGATGAACTCTAAGCATGCTCAGCAACTGTATGTCAAGTCAGGATATGCTTCACAGAACAAAGTTAAGCACTAACTGACCCTAAGAAGAATTTCAACTAACATAGCAATAATAATGGCTGATGTTGTTTTCTTCCTCTATAAAACACTGTGCTAAGCACTTCACGAACTATCACATTTAATTCTGGTTGAATGGCAGGCTTCATTGTTGTCCCAAGTTCAAAAATGAGAAAAACTGAGGTTAACATTAAAACTCATACTGCTAGTATCTTATAGAGTTAAATGTCAAACTATGAATGTCTAGTTTTAGGACCTAAGACCTTCATTTTTACTTTGCACTCTCTACACACACACATACACACTCACACACACACACACTCATACACACACACACACACACACACACAAGGTATATGCCTAACATTTTAAAAATTACACACCACCAGTATACATTTTAAGACTTCAGTGTTTGTCCCTAGCTCAAACCATGGTGCCCTGGTATTAAAAGTCAGCAAGATGCTAGAAACATTAAATGTGACTGCTTTTAGAAATTCTAAAACTATTTTCTTTTATAAGACACTCACATTCATGATTTCCATTGTATTATTTTCTAGATTTGAAGTGAAGTTGTGCTGCTACTTTTGGCAGGACCTCTTATTATATCAATTTAGCTTGAAGTGAAGCCACGAATAAGTTACGTTGATAAAGCAAAACACAGTAAATTACAAATTAAGTTATATCACCAGTTCTATAGATTCTGGGTGCCCTAAAGGGCATTATGTTAAAAGAGATGCTAAATGAGTTCCTGAAGGTTTGAAATATTTGGGACAAAATACACTGGCTGAAATCCAAGATATCAGATAATTGAACTTAGCTCCTTTACTGGGAGCAATTAGGCCTAATTTGCATAGGTAAAGTCATTTGAACAACTTTCTGGTGGAAAATAAAGCTAATTGAGATTAATGACTTTTAAACACATTGCTTCTCTACTTAGCATATCAAGGCAATATTACCTGGAGAACAGAAAATGCTTCAGGAATTCTATTAAGAAAGTTAGGGTGGGCTTCCCTGGTGGAGCAGTGGTTGAGAGTCCGCCTGCTGATGCAGGGCACACGGGTTCGTGCCCCGGTCTGGGAGGATCCCACATGCTGCGGAGCGGCTGGGCCCGTGAGCCACGGCCGCTGAGCCTTCGCGTCCGGAGCCTGTGCTCCGCAACAGGAGAGGCCACAACAGTGAGAGGCCGGTGTACCGAAAAAAAAAAAAAAAGAAAGTTAGGGTAATAGGCCTTTTCATTCTTTCACTCATTTTGTCATATAACATTGTTATAGGTTTCCATAATACATTATTTTACAAAACAATTTTAAAGGCAGGCTTAAAGAAATAACAAATTTTGGATTTTCAGTAATTTTCCATCTGTTCACCTTATTTTTTCTACACTCATTCATTTCTCAGTATATTCACAAACTATTTTTCCACATGTAACTGCGACAAATTTGGCATAATTTTCTTCTCTTTTAAAGTTGAAGACACTGATATTTAGAGAAATGAAGTTAGTTACTAAAGATGACACAGCTAGTAAATAGTCAAACCAGGATCTCAAACCAGATCTCTTCAACCTCCCAAACCATTTCAAAACCTAAATCACGATAAATAGAATGAGATGCACATAATTTACCTAAAAATGTACAATTCTCAATTTATAGTCTCATTATGTGTTTCATATCAAATAAAAAGTAGAAGATAGATGCATGTAGTTGTTTTGAGCAGCATTGTGTTATCTATAGACATACGAACTCACAAACTAGAATAATTTGAAAAACTGTATTATGACATCAATTTTGTCAAAAAAATCAATAGTGATTATTTAGAAAGATAGAGTAATACATTCGATCTAGACACAATGTTTGGCTAAGTATGTACTTTAAACAAACTTGGTTCTATACAAATGCTTGTTGACTAATCGACCTGTCACTAATTCATCACACTGTAAAGATAGCTGACAAGTAAGACAAATTAGGTCTGTGGGTTTTTTGTTTTTGTTTAATTGTATTTATTTATTTATTTTTGGCTGTGTTGGGTCTTTGTTTCTGTGCGTGGGCTTTCTCTAGCTGCGGCGAGCGGGGGCCACTCTTCATTGCGTTGCGCGGGCCTCTCACTGTCGCGGCCTCTCTTGCTGTGGAGTACAAGCTCCAGACGCGCAGGCTCAGTAGTTGTAGCTCACGGGCCTAGTTGATCCGTAGCATGTGGGATCTTCCCAGACCAGGGCTCGAACCCATCTCCCCTGCATTGGCAGGCAGATTCTCAGCCACTGCGCCACCAGGGAAGCCCAGGTCTGTGGGTTTTAACTAGGACTACAATTTCTCCCTTTTCATAGAAACATATAGGCAAGCCCATGACCCGAATGCCTAAGTGTGACCCAACTACTGAAATCAAAAAGAAAACTGAATTTTGGCCCTGTACCCACTAAAATTTCTATGTTGAGGTTTTAACCCCCAGTACCTCAGATTGTGACTGTATGTAGAGATAGGGCCTTCAAAGAGGTAATTAAGGTAAAATGATCTCATTTATGATAAGTCCTAAGGCAGTATGACTACTGTCTTTATAAGAAAGGAAATTAAGACACACAGAGAAAAAGACATCAGATATGTGCACACAGACCAGGGACAAGTATGTGAGAACACATCCAGAAAGCAGCCATCTGCAAGACAAGGGGAGAGTCTTTGGAAGAAACCAAACCTGCTGACACCTTGATATTAGACTTCTGACCACCAAATCCAAGAGAAAATAAATTTATCTTGTTTAAGCCACCAAGTCTGTCGTATTTTGTTATGGAAACCCTAGCAAACTAGCACATGCTCCCTTCCATTAAAGCAGTTAAACTCCTTTTCCCAGGAAACTGATAATTGTACACATTAGCGTCTATAGAAATCTATTAGAAAAGATCTACATGATAGAATTTAAAGGGGATTACATCATTAGTTTCTTAGTAGGAAAAGGCATTCAGCTCTCAGAATGGAAGCATTTTAAGCCCTTTCTTTCTCTATGGCTTTCTGAGGTTGGCATTGTCCAAATTTATTCCTGCTTTAGGCATCAAAATGTTTCCTGACACACTCTGATTCTCAGTTTAATACTGGTTTTGGCTAGCGCAGACCATTCCTACTCCTGTGCCAGGAGTAAATGGGTAAACCAAGATATTGTGACTGAGGAAAGAGAAAATAAAAGCCATTTGGCATCTCAAAAGAAAGGCATTTTAATAATCTATTGCTATATCATACATTACCATAAATTTTAGTGACTTAAAATAACAAACATTTATTTCAGTTTCTGCAAATCAGGAATTCAGGTTCTACTGAACTAGATCCATCCAGCACAAGACCTCTTACAAGGTCACAATTTAGGTTTTGCCCAGGGCTTGCAGTCATCTCAAAACTCAACTGAGGGAGAATATACAACTGATCTTGAGGTAGTTGTTGGCAGGACTCCTGTCCTCACTGGCTACTGGCAGGAGACATCAGTCCTTGCCATGTGAGTGTCCCTGAAAGACTAGATTATAGTCACAATATTATATTATAAACATTAAAGTACCAAAGAGACTAGATCTCATTTATTCTCACCACATAAAGGAAATGATGTGATGCGATAAAGGTATTAGCTAACTCTATGATGGTAATCATATTGTAGTATATAAATGTATGAAATCAACACATCATACACTTTAAACTTATACAATATTATATGTCAATTTTTAAAAAACACAGGAGCTAACGTCTCTCACAGCAAGTGAAAATTGAGACACAATAAAACAGAAGTCACAGCTTTTATGTAAATCAATCTAAGTTGCATCCCATCACTTTTATTATATTTCATTCATTATAATCAAGTCACTAGTTCCAGCCCACACTCAAAGGGAGGGTATCACATAAATTTGTGAATACCAGGAGGTGGGGATTACTGAGACCCTATTAGAAGCTGCCTACCACAAGGGCAATATTTAGGACAGAATTCTTAGAACTTTCTCTATCCTACAATAATATTAACTCAGTTCCTTTTTTTAGAAGTTAGAAGTTATTTCACTTAGAAAAATGTTCTTCATTATTCTTAGTTGTTAAAAATGCTAATAAATATCTAAATTATCCAAGTTATAATCAATTGCTCTACCAATGCATCAAGGTAGGACATACAGGTAAGGGGCAGGGATTTCCAAAGTAATACAAACTTAATGCTCATTCTGACATTTTTCATAGGAATTTCAGTGAGTAGAAGGCTTTTTTCCTGCATATTAAGGCAGAAATTGCTCTCCAAATTTCAAATAATTTGAATAAATAAAATAATGTCAGGATTAAAAAAAAATCCTTTATCTTTTCCTTCCTTCCTTCCATCCTTCCTTCCTTCCTTCCTTCCTTCCTTCCTCTTTCTCTTAAGTAAAAAGACTTAAACAAGTTTCACAAGCATCCTGTCTAGGAATACTAACCAAAACTCTAACCAAAACTCATTAATAACAACAAAAAATTCACAAAGACCTAAGTATGGTACAAACTACCTTCCACCTACCGTTCCAACTTCATCTCCTGCAGCACCTTCTTCTTTATTCATGGCAGAATATTGTATAAGGAGTCATAAACTTTTATATCTCAAGGCATCGGGCATGCCATTTGCTCTGCTTAAAGTTTTTCTCTTTATCTCCTAATTGCAACAAGTACAAAAACAAAGACCCCATAAACTTACTTAATGTTTAAGGCTTAGCTTAAAAGTCCACACCTGACTTAAAGCATTTCCTGACCAGGACTTCATCTCAAGCAGAATTAACTACTCCCTTCTTTGTTAACTAAAATAATTTTTATCATAGTCCCAATTAAAATGTAGTCCTTGTTAAAAGGTAGAAAATTTAAAAGTTAGTTCAATTATGTGGCTCTGGATGGTTCTGGATACCATCATCTACAGTGTTGGGGGAGTGTTATTTCCCATGGTTTGACTATGATGCTGAAATGCCTATACAAAAGAAGGAAAATTGAGGAAATTTATTAAGGAAATATAAAAATGGCCCTATGCAATTTGGAAGATCACCTGCTGACATTGGTACTGGGAAGAAAAGAGAGATTTGAGAGGGAAATTTTATTTCATGTCATGAATATTTTTCAAACTAACTTTCCCGCCTTGTTTATTAACATAAGATGTTTTTTGATCTGATCAGCATCTTTAGAAGAAATTGTCCGCCCTTTCATGTCATTTGTTTTAAGTGAGTCTGATCACATCTCTGGGTTCCAAAAATGGGACTGGGGGTTTTACTTGACTAAAGTTTGAGAGCCAACTACTAATGAACTTGCCAGAATAGAAACGAGAGTGAGGTAGTGAGCAGATGAAGGACTGATTTATTTTTTTTCAATGAAGTGGTTAAGCACCTAGATCCATAGGTGATTGAATACAAAACTACCCTTTGATTTTTCAGTTTTTGTGAGCCAATTAATTATATTTATTAAATTAGTCTAAGTTGAGATTTTGCCGCTTCCAATAAAAGGAATAACAATGAGTCGAAGGGTTAGTGAAATTCCCAAGCACTGATTTCTCCATGAATACTTTAAAAGAATTTTCCAAAGGGCTATCTTATAATGTAGGGTAAATATGTTTCCCCACCCACCATGTATTTGCTGTGTGACTATGGGAAAATTAGATTAGACAAACTCTTTATTTTCCTTATAGTTTTCATCTGGAATATTGGCATAATCACAAAATAGAAATATAACAATGCTGTTATATGCATATATATATATATATATTATATATATATATATATATAATTTGTGTGTGTTTATGTGTGTGTGCAGTACATTGAAATGCAATATAAGTACTGGTCATTTTGTACCAAAACTTGTTTGAATCCATAGATTATTCAGAGGGTGGTTACTATATGACAAGCTCTATGTTATATATTTTGGTTGTAATAATTCATAAGATGTGCTGCTTGCCCTAAAATTATTTATGACCAAAGGTAGAAAAAAACCTGAAAACATGTAATTGAAATAATATAAGATGATCAGTAATGCATGAATGCAGGCAAAGAACTCTAGGGAAATCAGTAGTGCCATGAATAACTGAGTCTAGAAGTAACAGGAAAGTTCAGAGGAGACAGACGTTTAAGAAGGTATAAAGGAAAATTAAGAGTTTAGTAAATAGAGTGGGCTAGGGAACAGGAATACTTTATATAGGTAAAGAAGTATGAAAATTTATCTAATTATTAAATCACCTACAATGGCACTAATGGTTCTAAAGTTTTCCTGAATATTAAAGCAATTTTGATGTATGAGATTCGTGTGATTGTTTTTTTTCAAAAATCAGGAATAATGTCCTCTACACAGATATTAAAGATATACATTATTTCTATTTAAACCTTTTATATTCTTACATTAAACCCGTTTCCTAGGAACAAATAAGTCCAGTAATTGTAATAAAATGAATTAATTAGTGAACACACTGGGTCAAAACCTAGTTCAGAGAAATGTTTTTCATTAAAAACTATGGAATTGTATTTTCATTACACCCTTTATTAGTCCCTTAAAATAATTTTTATAATATATTTTAAATTTTGCTCGCATTAGTGTTTTGATTTTATTATATAAATTACGAAATATGAAATTTTTCATATAGCCTTAAACAAATTTTCATATAGCTTTATACAATCTATCTCTATTTGAAATATGTTTAATTATTTTAATAAATAAATTAGTTAGTTATCTTCAAACAACTCTGAATTCAGCTTTCTCTAGCACTTCTTTTTCTTTCCCAACTTAGTGAATTGGTCCACTGGAAACTGGAGTATAACACATTTGGTGAAAAAAAATACATTTTCAAAACCTGATGCTTATGGTCTGAGTTTCTGAGATTTTAATTAAAATAATAACATTTTATTGATCTCATGATTATTTATATACCTTGTTTCTTTTATTCTTTTTTATTACAGTAATTGAAAATTTGTCTGTAGTGTTTCAGTCCTCATACTAAGTAGTAACAGATATTTGAACTAAACAACATTCACAACATATGTGAATTATTCTTTTATATAAGAATTAAGATTCAACTTTTCCTTTCTTAAGTACCTTGTATTAATAGATGTGGTTTTACAGTTATTATCTACTCTTACCCAAAATATGCAAGGATAATTGACAAAACAAACCCACATGTTAAGCTAATTAAAACATACTTCTTTAGTCTTCTCACTGTGAAACTACCAAACAATAAGTGATAATAATATGGATAAACAGTTGGTGGAGTTTATTATATATTTGAGTACAAAATTGTGAGATAAAGCAGGTTAGTGTCATATTCAACAATATTTCATAATGGATAAAACATAAACTTTGAAGTTAGTCAAATCTGAAATAAGGTTGGAACTAGTGATAAATCTGGCTCTCTTTCCTGCAAGTCACTTAATCAATGAAATGTTTGTTTTCATCAGTAAGCTAGGAAAAATAAAATAATTTATGTAAAAGCTGTTATAAAGATAAAATAAAATAGCACTTAAAATAAAATAAACATTTAACCCAATGTCTTACAAAATAATGTTATTTTCTAGCAAGCGTCAAAATATTAAGCCCCTACTATATGCTTAACAATATTAAGTTTAGTACAAAAACATGTATGTGTACAGATATATGTCTCAGATTCTTATAAAATATTTTAAAAACAACAGAATAAACACATATATGTGATATAATGCTTACTAGTAAGACCTCTTTTCTTTGGTAAGACAAATTGGAGAAATTATCAAATTTAATGGAGATTTAGAAGAAAATATATGAATCTAGATGCAGTTTTTTTCTCTCTCTCTCTCTTTCTCTCTCCCCCCTCCTCCGTTTCTCATTTGTTTAAGATTCCAAGCTCTATGAGACAACTTGTTGCCTGGGACCCTCAACTTTCCCAGATGAATATCACAAATATACAGACGCTACTTATCAACAAGAGGAAATATTAAAAAAAAAAAATCAAATGAGGAGAATACAGGATGTTCTTCTCAGGAGTTCCTTTTTAATATATAAGGAAATTCAAAAGGCAGTAATATACTCAATGAAGAATAGCAAAAAGCTGATATGCTGGAAGAACTTTGAGTACCAATATCTAAGAGTATAGTAGAAAGCTCAAGATATATTTTAAATTCTCTGTGAAGGTTCCCCTAACAGGCCACTAAATATAGAATTCAGCAGAGAAGTGACTAATGTATGTAACATTTTTAATTTTTAATTTTTTTGTAAATACATAAAATATTAACCTAAAGCGTATACATGTTCAGTAATGTAAAATTTTACAGATGAAACCTTAACTATAACACCTGTCCCACACATTTAATTTAAGGTCAATATGAGCCAGTAAGTCAGTTAAATAATAAGTGAATGATTTTCAATTATCTTGCATATTACATAATATTATAGTTAGAAAATACTTACAAATCTGAAATTGATTTTCTCTGAAATTTATACATATAATGAACTTTATACACTTTATTTTAAAATTAAAAAATAATATTATTTTATTTTTGAGGTTCTAAAGTTAATTAAAGAGTAATCAGATATTATAAGACAAACTATTACAAGAATATCATCTGCATTTACTTATTAGTATAAATTCATACTTTTATCTTAAATTTCAATGAAAACTACATATAGAATACATTGGATACTGAAACTGATTTTAAAAAATACTGTTCTTCATGTATAATGCTATCAATAATTTAAATGTTAGCCTTCTAGATTTATTGACTCACCATTAAGTAAATATTATTAACTCAAACTTTTAAAATACTGATAAAGAAAAGGTATTAAGTGACTCAATACTCTGACTTAAATATAAGTTGTAAATTTTTAAAAGAATTATATTTATCATAAAGTAAATATTTTGTTTCTTAAAAATTCATGTTTCTGTAGTAACACTATTCCATCATTATTTCTTTCTGAAAAGAGTTACAATAACTAGAAAAATGTTATAAAAATAAACAGTCTGGAATGGGAGATCAAGATGACGGAGTAGGAGGATTGAGCTCACCTCCTCCCTGAACATATCAAAAATACATCTACATGTGGAGCAACTCTCCCTGAAAACAACCTGGAGACTGGCAGAAAGTTTCTTCTACAACCAAGGCTATAAAAACAAAGATCCACAAAGAGTTGGGTAGAAAGGGAATAGAGGTGATTGGGTCAGGACCCATCTCCCTAGCAAAGGACACAGGAGGAGATATCAGGGGTTCAGGAATACTTCCTGGCAAGCAAGGGGTTCCAGCCACATATTGGGCACCCCAGCCCTGGGGTCTGACCCTAGGAAGATGAGCCCCCTTAGCTGATTTAAAAACCAGTGGGACTTACCAGAGAGTTGTAGGAAACTGAAAGTCTGCTCATGAAGAGTTCGTGCACATGCCTGCTTACTCTCGGGAAAAGCATGGAGGAAGCAGATTGAAAACTGCCTGGGGCTCTGACTGGCTTCCTGTGACTGCCCCAGACAAAGACACTAAAAAAACAAACAAACAAAAAAAAACCTACAAAAAAAGACACTACAAAAAAAAGTTACAGGCCAATATCTCTGATGAATATAGATACAAAACTCCTCAGTAAAATATTAACAAACTGAATTCAGCAATATATAAACAGGACCACACACTTTGATCAAGTAGCATTTATTCCACAGAGCAAGGATCTTTCGATAACAGCAAGTCAGTCAATGTGATACATCACATTAACAAAAAAAAGGGTAAAATCACATGATCATCTCAACAGATGCAGAAAAGCATTTGAAAAAATTCAATGTACATTCATGATAAAACCTCTCATCATATTTGGTTTGGAGGAAGATGTCCAAACATAATAAAGCCCATTTAAGACAAACCCACAAGTAACATCATACTCCATGATGAAAAGCAGAAATCCCTCTCTTTAAAAATCAGGAACAAGAAAAGGATGCCCACTTAACATTTAACATAGTAATGGCTGTCCTAGCCACAACAATCAGACAAGATATTTAAATAAAAGGCATCCAAATTGGAAGGGAAGAAGTATAACTCTCACTATTTGCAGTAGGCGTGATACTATATATAGAAGATCATAAAGTTTCCACCAAAAAATGATTAGAACTAATAAATGATTTCAGTAAATTTCCAGGACATAAGATTAATAGAAAGAAATCTGTTGCTTATCTATACACTAATAATCAATTATCAGAAAGAGAAAGAAAGAAAACTGTCTCACTTAAAATTGCAACAAAAAGAATAAAATGTCTAGGAATAAACTTAACCAAGGAAGTGAAAGACCTATCCTCTGAAAACTGTAAAACATTGATGAAGGATTTTGAAGATGACACAGGAAATGGAAAGACATCCTGTGTTCATGGAGTGGAAGAATTAATATTGTTAAAATGTCCACACTACACAAAGCATTCTACAGATTTAATGAAATCCATTTCAAATTACCCATGACATTTTTCACAGAAATAAAACAAATATTCTTAAAATTTGTATAGAACCACAAAAGACCCCAAGTATCCAAAGCAATTTTGAGAAAAAAAGAACAAAGCTGAAGGCATCACTCTCCTTCAGACTACATTACAAAGATACAGTAATTAAAATAGTATGGTTCTGGCACAAAAGCAGACACACAGATCAATAGAACACAATAGAGAACACAGAAATAAACCCAGGCACTTATGGTCAATTAAGCTACAACAAAGGAGGCAAGGCTATACAATGGAGAAAAGACAGTTTCTTCAATAAGTGGTACATGAAAAACTGGACAGCTATGTGGCAAGAATGAAATTAGAAGATTTTATCACACCATCTACAAAAATAAACTCAAAATGGATTTAAAAAAACCCTAAATGTAAGACCAGAAACTCTAAAACTTCTAGATGAAACATAAGGAGAACAGTCGTTGGCATAAGTCCTACCAATATTTTTTTGGAACTCTCTCTTCAGGCAAAGGAAATAAAAGTAAAAATAAACAAATGAGACCTAAGTAATCTTAAGACATTTTGCACAACAAAAGGAATCATTGACAAAACAAAAAGTATCTCTACTAAACAAGAGAGAATATTTGCAAATGATATGACTGATAAGGGGTTAATACACAACATGTATAAACAGCTCATACAAGTGAATATCAAAAAACACACAACACCATTAAAAATGGGCAGAAGAACTGAATAGACATTTTTTCTAAGAAGACTTACACATGGCCAACAGGCATATGAAAAAATGCTCAACATTACTAATCATCAGGAAAATGCAAATATAACCAAATGAGATATCACTTCACACCTAGTCAGAATGCCAATAGCCAATGGTTAGAATGGCTATTATCAAAAAGACCACAAATAACAAATGTTGGTGAGGATATGGAGAAAAATGAACCCTAGTACACTGATGGTGGGAATGTAAACTGGTGCAGCCAATTATGGAAAAGAGTATGAAGGTTTCTCAAAAATTAAAAACAAGGGACTTCCCTGGTGGTGCAGTGGTTAAGAATCCGCCTGCCAATGCAGGGGATACAGGTTTGTTCCCCTGTCCAGGAAGATCCCACATGCCATGGAGCAACTAAGCCCACGCGCCACAACTACTGAGCTTGCGTGCCACAACTACTGAAGCCCGCGTGCCTAGAGCCCATGCTCCACAACAAGAGAAGCCACTGCCATGAGAAGCCCATGCACTGCCACTAAGAGTATCCCCCGCTTGCTGCAACTAGAGAAAGCCCACGTGCAGCATGAAGACCCAACAGAGCCAAGAAAGAAAAAAAAGGAAAAAATAAAAATAAGAAAATTAAAAACAAAAATTAAAAACAAAATTTCCATAGAATCCAGTGAATGCTACTTCTGGGTATATAACCAAAGAAAACAAACAAACGAACAAAAAAAAACCCTACTTCAAAAAGATATATGCATCTCAATTTTCATAGCAGTAATATTTACAATACCCAAGATATGGAAGCAACCTAAATGTCAATCAAAAACTCAATGTATAAAGATGATGTGATATATATACAATTGCATATTACTCAAACATAGAAAACAATGAAATTGTGCTTGTTACAACAATATAGAGGGACCTGGAGTGTATTACCCTTAGTGAAATAAGACAGATGGAGAAACACAAATACTCTATATTATCACTTATATGTGGAATCTAAAAATTAAAACATATGAATGAATATAATAAAACAGAAACAGACATACCAATATAGAGAACAAACTAGTGGTTACCAGTGGGGAGAGGGATGGGGGTAGGGGAAATATAGGGAAAGGGGATTAAGAGGCTATCTATACACTATTATGTATAAAATAAAGAAGATACAAGGAAATATTTACAGCACATGGAATATAGCCAAAATTTTATAATAACTTTTAATGGAGAATAATCTATAAAAATATTGAATCATTATGTTGTACACCTGAAACTAATATAATATTGTAAATCAACTATTATTTAATAAAAATATAGATCAATAAGTAAATAAATTAAATACAGTCTAATAAGTTGGAAAATTTTTGATTTACAAAATGCATATTAGATACCTTATAGCATTACCGTTAGTACATATTTCAATAACATACTTACCTTTTAAATACTTTGTTGTCATGGGGAAAAACATCAAAATATCAAGGAATCTGATGTGGATTATGTAGAGCAGCAACTCATTGGCATTGTAGAAAAGGGGCAAATGAGAAGGAAACAGAAATTGAATTATTTGAGTTTCTTCCCCTTCATTACTGTATTGTTCCAACAAATGCCACTCAATCCTCATATATTAATGAGCTCATCAATGTCCCTAAGTTAGGAATAAACTCTGTGTTATGCAGGAAAACTTCAGCAAAGATTTCTCACTAACTTGGCAAAAGAACACTTGGTCAGCACTACTTTTGTCCCCTCTCTGACTGAGTATGCTGTAAGCCCTTGCTTTGCTTTATTCCACACTTGTTCTTTCCCCTGCCTTCAGATATTGACTCTCTGACTTCCTGCTTCTACCCACATACTGAAGCGTTTGTTCCTGACCCTGCCTTCAGTGCTAAAGCCTAACTGAAAAAACCATACAAAAAGAGCTATAGCTGAAACCAATAACTCAATTTCCTCTGAGAAATCATTCTGATTAATCTCATCATGTTTTATGTACTTTTTAAGATAAATTACCATCCAAATTATAAATGTCCCATGTCAGCCATCATTATCTTATCTCACATCAAGATACTTTTTATGTATCTTTTGACCAGACATTATCTCCTACACTGCTCTTATCCACCCCCACCCCCCAATCACACTATGTCCTAAGGAACTTATAAATATCACCTGGAAAATATCGGTTGTCTATTCTCCAAAGTTTCCTACGTTGTTCTTTCTATAACTGAATCCAAGTTGCCCACTGAAGATACTGGGTCCATCCAGCCTTCTCAAGGTGATACTTATATCCCCCCACCATTACATACTATACAGCTTGAAGATGTGTCAGTTGTTCTTTATGTCTCTCAACTTTTTATTATCCAATTCCATAGGTTCATTTCTCCCTCCAACCTCAAAATATCCAATTCGGTTGAGCTCATTCTTCATGACTTCACCTCTATGGAGAAGATATAACCACCTCTATGGAGAAGATATAACTAGTGTCTCTGTTCCTTTCACCTCATCACTTCTGAAGATCTTTTTCTTCAGCTTACCTCAGCCTCTCATTCTTGCCTTGGTCATTTCCTAGACATTCAAAACAAAATGTAAGTACACCACCTCAGAAAATAATATTTCAAGTATTTCATTCTCTCAGTGTCATCTCCTAACTTTCCAGGTATTTTTCATTTTTCTCACATCAAGTTTCCTTTAAATTCTTGGTTATTTTCAGTCATTATCGACCTCATGCCTCTCTTCACTCATTGAACATCTTGTTTTTCATAGTCTTACTATAGCCATTTTATTGCAAATAGTCTTTCCTCATTAGCCCTTTCCCTTCTTCTTGTCTAAAATTCTGTTTAAACTAAAGTCTTTTTCTTTAAATTTAGAATAGAGCAACTAGGCCTACACCAACTCAGATGAATTTATTTGAAGGAATACACACCAATGCAGACCACTCTCACTTCACTTTTAAAGCCACAGATTTCAAGTGAGCTCTCTGAACTTACAGTACTATTTTGCCCTGATAGATTAACTTTCTCACTCAGGTCAAGGAATATTTAACATGGTCTCAATATCTTATTCTTAGTCAATGACTTCCCTTCTTACTTCTTTATGAAAATAAAAGCAATCTACTTATGCATAAAACATTTTCACTTTGTATACTATATCCCCATGTATTTGCCCTTTCCTCCTTTTTCAAAGTCAGAACTCTTTTTCTGTCTCCCTGAGTCCAAATTTAAAAATTTTCACTATATCTCATTGCATCTTATAAGTAAAAACTTTCACTCTTGCACTTATCTCCGTTCCTTTTGCATCACTGTATTTATTCTCTCCCGCACACAGTAAATTTAGCATAAATACAAAATAATTCTTCAATTTTATAAAACATTCCCTCAACCTTACACTTTAAGTAGCTCTAACAACTGACCAGTTATCTGTTCCATTTTATAGGCAGTTTCCACAAAATCTGTTTACATTTTCTGTTTCAAATTCTCCATGTCCCAGTCTGTCTTTAATCCTCTCTAATCAGGTTTTCATTTCCTTGTGACATCTTTCTCCAAGTCTATGAATGACTACTATTTTGACTCTAAAAGAGCCATTCTTATCAAGGTCACCAATGATTTGACTCTATAAACAACATCTTTTCAAGTTTACCAATGACTTTTCAAATTCAATCATTTATATATTTTAATCTTATTTGAACTCCAAGCAGCTTTGAAAAATCATTACTTCCACCTTATTGAAACACCTTAATGTCTTGGCTAAATGACCTCATTAAACTCACAGAACCTTAGTTTCTCATTTATAAATAAAGATATTGTCTTGCAGGATTATTATGATAATTCAATTAGATAATATATGTAAGACATCTACCACTGGCTGGCTTTTAGAATGGATTCAATCAAAATAAGCAGATGTAATAATAATTCCTCAAGTATTCTAATCTTGTCTCTAGGTCATATCTATGCCTTATGAGATGCTGGTTGGACAAAAGCATTGTTATTTCACATACACTTAGGAGCTAAATCTGAGCACAAACATAGCAAAAATATGGAACATAGCAGTAAATATTTATTAAATTAATAAATGAATTCCACTGTTGGCTCAACTTGTTTTCTAACAAAGAAGAAGTAAACTAATCAATTCATGATTTTCTATCCTAGCAGGATAGCTAGGAAATTGCCTGTATTCTCATTTTATGCAGAATGTAGCTCCATTCTTGTCAATGCAGTCCAAAATATATTTCACCATCCACCTGATAGTTGATATTGAAGACTTAATTTCTTCAGGGAGTGGAGGTACAACTTAGTGCTGAGGAGGAAGTAATGAAGTCCCTGGATACATACATAGGCCTCTACTCAAACTGTGCTATAACACAAATCATATTTTCTTTCTATATTGCAAAAGTTAGAGACTTAATTATAGACATTGTTAAATTGGTTCTTCATGCATAGATCCATTTCCCTAAGGGGAAAGATACAACATCCATAGATATCAAGTTATTATGTTCTTTCATTGGCATACTCCAGTGCAAATCTCTCAAGATAACCCTAAATATACATTTATAATAGTTTATATCACTTATATGTATCATCAATTTTAATCTCTATGTGTCAGAGTTATGGACACTTGAAGTCTTCTGTAAACATCTATTTCAGCCTTTATTATTTCTTATTAAAGGTAGAACCCATAGACACAACCCATTATAAGAAACTATGCCTGTATTTCCTCCATCCCTTTCAGTCAATTCATGTGATGTTCACCTCAATGCTGAAATAGGAAATTATTTTTATAGTAGCAAAGTCATTATATGATAATTGCTTCTTATGAGACTATAACATTGAAAAGAGGATATTAGAAAGGAATTTTATTGCTTTAAATTCCAACATATGTATTATTTTTTACAGTGACCAATCTGTATCTTAGCTACCTCCTCATTCTTTTTTATAAGCTTCACTTTTATTCACTTAGCCTCATATATAACAAGCTCTCTTAAATTTTCTTTTTATTTCACTGGCAACACTTTCTTGATTTTCTTTGCTAAATATTCCTTCATTTTCTGAATTTTATGCAGTGGAAAACTCCAGACTGGTCATGTTTTTGTTTTTGTTTTTTTAAACCACATTCACTCCCTAAGTAAGCTGATTTACCTACTTCTATTACTTTAAAAACTGTCCAGATAATGGTGACATAAATTTTGATCACCAACTCTGCCCTCCTACCTGGATTTCAGACCCTTATATTCAACTGAAGACTTGACATCTTCAGTTTGATTTTTTCATAAGAATGTCCAACTTAACATGTCCAAAAGTATGCTATTGATTTTCCTGTTTCTTCAATTATACCTCTTAATCTAGCGACCGCCATCTCCTTATATTGCAAGACCATTCATCCAATTGCTTAGGCAAAGACATTTGATTTCACCTTTGTTTTTACAACCAGTGCTCTTCATCTCAATAAATAGTACCACCATTGGCTCAGTAAATTCATCACCATACAATATTGTTTTTTGCAATATCCTAAATTAGTCTCCCTGATTCCTCTTCTGTCCACCTTCAATAACCAAGTTATCCTTGAATGGAGAGTTGCTCCTACTTTTCCCTCTCTTATTATATTCTGACTACAGTGGTTTTCTTGAACATATAAATATATTCTTACCTCAGAGTATTTCCTAAACTTTATACCTAAAACACTCATCTACTAGATCAAGGTAACTCAGTGCCAGTATCAATGAAATAAGGAGCTTGAGCTGGAATGAAACTCAAAGCATTGCTTCCTTAATGAAGATATGTTGCCAAGTATCTTTTTTGATTTACATTGTGATGAAAGCTCCTTCTCTTATTGTTTATGTTGGGCAGCATATCTTCAGGTTAGCAACCATCATGAGGAGGGCCAAGGTTTCTTGTTGATAACATAACATAATGAAGCTCTTCTGCTCAGAAGAATAGAATAATTACTTATTGGGGGTCAGGCCATTCACGCAGTTGATGCTTGAAAGCAATCATGCAAGTAAGATAAAGGTGAGGCAGGGCTTGTACACAGAGCAAGAGAGCAGCCATCTTGTGGGACCTGATATCAAATGGTCTTTTATACAAAACAAAGTTCTAGCATGCACTATTAAACAAGTTCAACTATACTGACCATAATCAATTGTACCAGTGATCAATAAACAAGTAAAAGTCAACTATTTATGTATTTGACATGTCACAAGCTGCAATTATGGTATCAGGGAATATTCTAAAATCTATGTCTAATAATTATTCTCCCAAATGAACACCATCCAAAGAATAAGATGCTCTTTTCATTCCTATCTCCTCTTTGCAATTATAAATCACATAACTAATTCAAAAGATTGACAAAGGCCTGCAAGAAAGAGAATAAAGTTAATGTTTCACCAGGAAGCTTCTGGGAAAAACTGATCTAAATCATACCTTTTTCTCAGTGCCACTACTTAATTTCTAGTTTTCATTTGGATTATCCTTGCAGTCGAGCAAGAGCTATTATGAAAATTATTTCTAATATAGAAGAGCAATAGTCCTTCATAGAAAAAACACAATATGATAATCCACAGAATAGTAATATGCACTGACATAATTAAATATCCAAAATGCATTCTAAATCATGTTGTAGTAGATTTTTATTCTAACAGTTAAATTTCAATTCTAAATGACCTGAAATTCCTCTTAAATGCAGAGCAGTGGTTCTCAGTCAGGGATGATTTTACCCCTCCAGGAGACAAATGTCTGGAGATATTTTTAGTTGTCATGGCATGGTGGGGGGGGGGGACTGTTACTGGCATCAAATGGGTAGAGGTCAGGTATGCTGCTAAATATCTTATAATGCATCCACACACAAATAATTATTTGGCCCTAAATGCCATTAGTGCCAAGGTTCAAATATCCTAATCCAGATATTTGAACCTATACCACAAAGTTCACTAGTAACATTCCCTTTTGGAAATGTTATCTTTTTCACTGTTTGTTTTTTCCACTTGCATAAGTGGATACAACAAATTTAACTATAAAACTGAATTTATTTTAAAGTAAGACATCATAGTGACACACAATTGAAGGTTACATTAAAAATTACTCTAATATAAAATGAAATGTTCTATATTTTAGAAAAAGGTAACCATGAAGGATAACTTGTAGGTTTTTTCCTTAAGATCTTTATACTTTTTTAATGAATTTGTCTCAATTTAAAGAAACTGTATTGTAAAATAAATGGCAATTTTAAGCTTTTTATTATATGTCTTCAAAATAATACAATGTACTTTAAAGAGTCATAAGTATTCACATATTTTAAAATAGTCATTTTCTAAGATCTTCATGAAAATGTTAAACAGTTAGAAGACTATCTGAAAATATGACTAAATTCAAAACTAAAGAGAATTTTGATTTAAAGTTGGTCAATAGCAAAGCCAATAAGAGGACCACAGGCTAGGGGACAAATATTTTACTGAATATGACAATGAGTTTTCTACAGACAGTCACTGGGGAATGAATATTATCCTCAAGATTCTTCTTTAGATTTTTTCTCCATTTTTACCCAACCAAATTCTTTCAATGGAGATTTTATTCACTAACATAGCTTTAATTTCTGGCTGTATGCTGATTTCACTAAAATATATAGCCCTCCTTGTTTCTCTTCTCCAAAATTTTAGACATAAAAATTCAACTGGCTGGGTGACAAATCTAAATACAGGAATAACTCCAAAAGGGCCAAGACTTTCCCAAGAATAAATTTTTAGTCACTCAATCTTGTAAAGAACCCTGGAAAGCTGATGTTCTGGTTGAGAGTAAAGTAATATTAAATAGATAATGAAAGAAAAAAGTTAAAAACAACGAGTTGCAAAAAATGAAGACTGATGTAAAGTCCTATGTTTTCCACCTTTTTGTTTTTCCCCTTTCCATTTCCTCTATTTTATAGTATATTAAGTGGTGTTGGTGGTTATTTTTATAGTTTATTCCATAGAATACATTTTATCAAGTTGGGATTTTGACTGAACCAGCAAGGAATGAGTATTTTCAACATGGATTTCATGTCTGAAGTGATTTTTGGTTTTTCCGTTTAGGGTGATTGTCAGATATTTGTGTTTGTGCACAAAGGAATAGTTGCATTCTGTAATATAGGAACATTTGGTGATGTTGGGAGTTTTAGATGATTAAGTATGGGAAGGTGTGTGTGTGCGTATGTGGATGAGGAATATCATAGAGGTTGACGGAGGTGGATATGAAGAATTGACACAGATAAGATTTGAAAGTCAGGTATGGCAGATGACACACTTCGACTGTTTTTGTATTCCTGGTGGCAAACAAAATCAAAGGAGTTTAGATTTTTTTTATTGTTTTCTGTGACACTGTTCACAAATGTTTTAGTAACTAGAGTCGTCTGTCGCTAAGGAAGCATGTTTCCAGAGCCCATAGTTGTACTGATAACTTTACAATTGAGGAGTCAGAGATCTCAGATTACAAAAAAAGCTCCTTTGATTACCTGATTTTATGAGTTGGTATAATAATTTTATATGTCAACCTGACTGTGCACAAGGTGCCCAGATATTTGCATAAATTTTATTCTGAATGTGTCTGTTTGGGTATTCATGGATAAGACTTATATTTGAATTGGTAGACTGAGTAAAGCAGATTGCCCTTCCTAAAGCCAGTGGGCTTCGACAAATCAGTTAAAGGCATGAATAAAACAAAAAGCTGACCCTCTGAGGGAGCAAGAATTTCTTCTGCCTGCCTGATTTTGAGCTGTGATATTGGCTTTTCCCTGACTTTGCACTTGAACTGAAACCCTGTCTTTTCCTAGGTGTTGAGTCTGCTGGTCTTCAAGCTGGAACTACACCACTGCCTCTCCTGGAGCTCCAGCTTGCTGACTAACCCTGAAGATCTTGGTATTTGGCAATCTCCAAAATTGAATAAGTTATGCAGGTTTATACTTTATTATAAACCTCTTGTGTATATATATCCTATTGGTTCTGTTTCTCTGGAGAACTTTGACTAATACACGTAGATTTAGATATTATTATTTAAGGGCAAACATTAATTTTTTATCATCAATTTCAGTATCTTTTATGCAGTTTAGTAATCTGCCATTAATCCCTTCATGCCTAAACTAGATAGAATAGATTTTCTTCTGTGAATCTAAATTCCAAATGATATAACAAGCATGTCTAAAATTGTTTTCTTTCTAACTTTATGCTTGATTAAATGTGTGGTTAAATGATTGTATACTTTTTGGAAATAATTTTCCTCAGAATTTTGAAGATTTTCCCCATTGTTTTCTATGTTTCTGGATTGGTCTGTTGTAAGAATTAGTAGACACCAGTCCAATGTCAATTAATTTATAAGTAATTTCTGATATACCTTCATTCATTCTCTGGAAATAATTAGGAATTTTTGGTTCTTTTTTTCCTATTATTTTGTAAAGCAAACATGTGCTGCTGTTGTTCCTTTATTGTCCAATTTGAACAATGGAAAGACCCATTCAGTCCACAAATTTGGGTTCTTTGGGTTCTTTAGTTCTGGTCATTGTGTTCAGTTACTTCACTGAAAAAATTACTTCCCTGAGTTTCTTGTTTTCTCTATTGTATGTTTCTAGAATTCCTAATAATTGCATGCTGTATCTTTTGATTTATGCAAAACACATTGTGTGTGTTGCTCTAAGCAGTTATTACATCTTAAGATATTTTAAAGTGAGAAAAAAGACTTTTACATTTATCTATATATTTCTAACTTTAGACCTTCTCATTTTTCTATATTAGATGTAAGTTTTCAGCTGTGCAAACTCTGAAGAACAACATTTTTTACAGCACAGTACTATAGATAGAAAATCTTTCAGTTTGTGTTAATTTGAAAATATCTTTATATTGGCCTGGAAAGCATCTTAAATTGACTTCCATTTTTGAAGGATATTTTCATTCAATATAGAATTCTAGATTGATCAGTTTTTGTTTGTTTATTTGTTTCTCTTTTAGTATGGTAAAAACATTATCCCATTGTCTTCTGAGTGGAATCTTTTCTGATGCGAAATTAGTAATAGCTCTTATCTTTGTTCTCCTGTATATAATGTCCCAATTTTCTGAGTGATTTTAATGCTTTTACTTTCTCTGATTTCATTAATTTAATTGTAGTTTGCTTATGTTGTATTCTTTGTTTTTATTTTGCTTTGGGTTGATTGACCTTCTTAAATCTATGGGTTTATCATTTTCCATCAAATTTGGAGAACTTTAAGCTGTTATTCTGCAAAAAAAAAAAAAAATTGTTTTTTCTTCCTTCTAGATTGCTATTACCATATGGTCCCATAGTATACTGATGTTCTGATCATTTTTTTTTCATATTTTTTTCTCTCTGTTCTTTGTTTTGGATAGTTTCTATTTCTATGTTACTAAATTCACTATTTTTCTCTTCTGCAGTACATAGTTGACTGTTAAGCAAATCCAGTGACATTTTTTATTTCATATATTTTGCTTTTTATTTAAAAGTTTCATGTTTCACTATTTAAATCACCAAATTCTCTATTTGAAACTCTCTATCTTCTAATTCCATTATCTTAGTCATGTTAATATTATGTTGCTGAATATCTGAATAATATTATTTTCCCTTAAGTGTACTAAAAATTGCTTTGGAAAACATTTAATATTATTGAAGATCAGCTTGGTTGTTTCATTGCTTCAGTTATACAGTAAGCTTTACTCTAGAAGCTGTAAACTGCTAAGAACTCTGCTATCCACTGAATGTCCCAAGTGTTCAATGTGAGTTCTCTAATTTGATGGGCTAGAACTTGAACATCTCTTGGCCTTGAGTGTGCTCGTGTAACTGTGGATGTAACAGTTCCATGGTTGTTCTTTGCCCAGTCTTATTGAATTTCACAAGTTGCAGGCACTAATTTTTATTCAGGGAAAGAATTAAAAGGAATTGTGCCAATTTCTACTGTGTTATCTCTGTGTTGTTCACTCCAATGATAACACTGTATTCCACAAATTCAGTTAACTACTTGCCCCCCACCCAAATTCCAATATCTCTCTCTTCACATGGTCCATTTTCTGTAGTAGTAGTTGTAAATATTTATTTTTTCTCAATTGAAGTTATTTGCCTTTTGAGATTGTGTAATTTTTCCCTGTAAAGATGCTTACACTTGTAATTTTTGGTTGAATTCATTACCTTTGTTACTACCTCTAATTTCTGAATTTTAAAAAATCTTTTTCCTTTCCAAAATAACTAAAAATTGTTATGTTTATTCTAATATATTTTGATTTATTGCTTTAAAATATATTTATGACTTTGATTCTTTGGAATTTTTCATAATACTCTTTGTGAGACATAAATCAAACAATTTCAAAGATTACTAATTGCCTGGTCTAACACCATTTTTTAAAAAGCTTATTATTTCTTCCTAAATGTGAGAAACCTCTTTTTTCTCCTACTTACATGCCATTTAACACCTACACTTGTGTGATCAGTCTTTCTCTTTCCAGAAGATAAGTTCCTAATTAAATACTAATTTATTCTATATAATTAATTCTACATATTTATCCAAAACAATGCATAGTATATAGAAATCTCTCAATAATTATTTACTAAACAAATAAATGCTTTTATACTTATTTATATAAACAGAAAAGCAATCTATTATGGATTTAAGTACAATTCATCAATTCTAAGACATGATAGGAACATAGAGCATCTTTTTCTTCCCAATTTTATTGAGATATAATTGACATACAGTGCTGTATGAGTATAAGGTGTACAACATAAGATTTGACTTGCATACATCATGAGATGTTTATGACAGTAACATTAGTGAACATTCGTCATCCCATATAGATACAAAATTAAAAGAAAAAAAATTTCCTTTTGATGAGAACTCTTAGGATTTACTCTCTTAACATTCATTTATAACATACGACAGTGTTCACTATATTAATGTTGTTGCACATTACACCACTAGTACTTTATCTTATAACTAGAAGTTTGTACTTTTTGACTGCCATCATCTGATTCCTCCTCCTTCACCCCCATCTCTGGTAACCACAAATCCAATGTCTTTTTCTATGAGTTTGCTTGTTTTTTGTTTAAAGGAACACATAGCAATATAAACTCTCATAAAAGAAAAATGTTAAGCAAATTACCCATATTTTCTTTTTATTTTATTCTTATTGATATTTTTTTATTTAGACAAGTTTTTATACATATATTTTATCATTTGTTTTCAAACATAAAATGGAAAATATAAACAAAATAAATTGCTTAAGGCAGAGGCTAGCATTTTCTGTAAAGAGCCAAATAGTAAATATTTTAGACTTTGCAGCCAAAGGTTCTCAGTACAACAGCTCAAAGCTGCCATTGTAGCAAGAAGTAGCCATAGGCTAAATGTAAACTAACAGACAGTGCTGTGTTCTACTAAATATTTTTTTTCACGAAAAGTATAAATAGCTGGAATTGGATTGCTGGCCATACTTCACAAGGTCTTGGGGGGAAAAAAACCCTCTCAAACTAGATATATTCATTTTCCAAATCTTCAGAATTATTTTTGACTCAGGGTCATTAACATTTGTGTTTTCTATACAATATCATTTTCTGGTCCATCAAAATGCTTTTGATGCAACATTGTTCAAAAAAATGTTCCATATGTTCTTAAGCAACATGTTCAACAGAAATGTAATGTGAGCCACATATGTAATTTTGTTTTCTTATAATGCACTTAAAATATAAAACATTCAATTCAATTCAATAATATTGTGTTTTATTTACCACAATATAACCAAAATTTTCATTTTATCATGTAATAAATATAAAAGTTATAAATGATATATTTTATGTTCTTTTTACATACTAATTTTTGAAATTTGGTGAATATTTTACACTTATATCATATCTTAATTTGTGCTAATTACATGGAAAATGCTCCATATCCACAAGCAGATAGTGATTACAGTCCCCTAGAGCATGTGTCTAAAGGATATTCTTTGAAGCCTCTAATACAAATTCTGCAAATTTTGAACATTTTATTTTTCCCCAAAGTGTCCAATGGGAGGTTTTTAAGAAACAATCTGGACTTCTTTTTGTTCCTCAAATGGTTCTTAAATGCTTCAGTGACTGAATTCTTGAGGCATGCAATTGCCTGGTCATGCCATCAGGAATTAAAATTATGATACAACAGCCATCTGGCTAACAGCTATTTTAACATGTCATATGGAGATCTAAAATGTGAAAAATTCTACTTCTTAAATTGATAAAATACTGTTGTTATTCCCCACCCAAAAATATAAGACTGGTAGTAAGTAATTTTAGAGACTGGCTTTTAATCTCTCCTTTCTTTTCTCTCAATATATGAAGTGCATGCATACATAGTGTGTGTGTTTGTGTGTGTGTTCATCCATGCACACATGTGCATGCATGGCTAATAAAGAAGGAGAGAGAAAGAAAAATCTATTTTCTCTTTGGTATAGGTTAACCAGGAGATAACATTTTGGAAAAATTCTAGTTTGCTCTTTCAAAAGGGACGATTGTGATGAAATTGTCTCTTTTAATCACCATATTATTACCAGTCATTTTCCTGTCCTTAGATCTCACTTCCCCAAACTAAAAGTACTGTATTTTCAATGTAAGGATCATTTCCTAACACATGGTGACTATTTGATAAGTTAACTGCATGAAACACAACACCATTCATAGAAGGTCCTCACACAAAACTAAAATTAAAGGCTCTAATTCAGTATTAACAGGGGTTCCAAGAACGACAGGATGTTATATCAGCTAGAACAAATAACTCTTTTGCTAAACAGGAACTCCAAGTGTTTTTTAATCAAATTGTGAGTTTATGCTCGAACTGAGAGTCATATATTTAAAAGCTAATAGATGCTAGGAACTTCTTCAACAGTGCAGGCTTGAATGAGCATTGAGATTTGAGCTCTTGAGTTTTTGTTTGTTGCCATGTTTATTATAAGGGCTAAGGGAGTAGGAGAAATGTTAATGTAAAATATCTTTGTTCTTTCTGTTCAAGCAGAACAATGGACTTATTTTTTTTTTTCTGCTTTACATTTGGACTCTTTTCCTTGACATCTGAGGCTTTATTTTTGCTCGTGATTCAGCAAAATCCATGTAGCATACAGTTAAGCATCAACAGCAAATTGCTTGATATACATATATACATTATTTATTTTTCTTTCAGATTTTAGGACCTATATTCTAGTGCACAAAAGTGTACTTTCTGTAGTCACTTATATAAGAATGTGATTAACTGGGTGATCTATTTGTCTTTTGGGTGAACCAATTCCTTTGTCTTTGATTAGAAGCCATTATAAATGAAGGCAAAAAAAGTATCCTATGAAAATTATTATAAAATAATGATCAAATTGTTCAAAAAGAAGCCTGAGTACCTTCTACCCACCGAAGAGTTTGTACCAAGGTCAACTTTCCAGGAAAGTTATGGCGGCTGTCATGCCAGAAGAGGAGAATAAATCTTACCTTTGGACCCAATGTCTCTTAGTATTTGGAAGCTAACATTTTAATTAATTAATTTATTTATTTTTGCTGTGTTGGGTCTTCGTTTCTGTGCAAGGGCTATCTCTAGTTGTGGCAAGCTGGGTCCACTCTTCATCGCGGTGCGTGGGCCTCTCACTATCGCGGCCTCTCTTGTTGTGGAGCACAGGCTCCAGATGCACAGGCTCATTAGTTGTGGCTCACAGGCCTAGTTGCTCCGCGTCATGTGGGATCCTTCCTGACCAGGGCTGGAACCCGTGTCCCCTGCATTAGCAGGCAGATTCTCAACCACTGCACCACCAGGGAAGCCGTGGAAGCTGACATTTTTAGACAACTCCTATCAATAGCTTTCATCCATATCCAGACTTCCTGATGCCAGAGTGTGAGATTTCTTCCACTGTAAGTTGACTTCTATGCCTACCTTATGAGACAGGACACCAATGAGAGAGTGTGAAAGATTCCTCTACTTGAACACAAAACTACCCACTAAATGTACCCATCAAATGTCCCTGGGCCTGGCGTGCCCACAGAATAATGAGAGAATGAGGGACTCATCATATCTCTTTATATATCATCATATTTCTTGTCTAGCTGATCTATGACTTGTAATTTTATCTATTACACATTAAAATCTCTCCCTAACTTAAGTTGTGAAAATTGTGGAATTCTCCCTGAGCCACAGTGCACAACAGGTGGCAGCCTACAAGAGAGCTATGTTGCAGCATTGGCAATCCCACCAAAGAGATGCATGATACCTTTCCAGACCAAAATACATTTGAAGGAAACAAGAATATTCAATATTTTGAATGTGAAAGCATTAAGGATATAGATATGTTTGTTTGGCATTTCTAATTCTTCAGGTGCTTTTTAAAAAATTGAGCATATGTTTCATGTGCCAATCAATCAATTAAATTGTTTGCTGTTTTAATTTGAGCTTGATGTTATTCTGTTTATATACATTGGAAGTTGTGAATTATAAAAATTATGGAACATTTTGTGCTTAATCCTTATGACATCTGTCTATTTCCTATGCTTATATAGAAGAGTATAAAAGAGTGAAGCCATTTTTTAAAACCCTTTAAGGTAAGTTCAAATTATGTATATCAGGAATTAAGATATACATAAGGTGTATGTATTTTTATACATATATAACACCTGATGCTTCTTGAGTTTAAATAAATGTCTTAAAATTCAGTACTGATGTTCTTCTCAGAAGTATACAATAGGTTGTGCCTTAGGCTGTACTTTTATCTTATGAAGAAATAACAGTCATGATAATATTCAAGTCTTTAGGAAATTAATAATAGCAATAAAATCTTATCTTCTTCTCTTTTAAATATTTTGTAATTGAGAATTGTCACCACCACCTCTGCTAACAATAATAACAACAAATATTAATGAATCCTTGGGTTGTCAATGACCATTGCATAACTGATTTAAATTCAACAATTGTGTAAGAGAATATGTCTGGCCCTCACCCAGGAGATCACAAAAAAGCAGCATCTGGTTGGAAAACACCATTTTTTGCCAACTGGTTAGAGAAAGTTTGCAAGCCTAATTTTCTGTTCCTTTATATTGCTTGATCAAACACAGATTCCAAATCAAGGCTTTGCCATTAATTTCAAAGGCTTTAATGAGAAAATGCTAGTTAGTTTGACAATCTAGCTTCTTATTCTTTGCATTCGATTAATCAGCACATGCAGCCACAGGAAGATTTTTAGGATATTCAGATATTGGAAAAAAAATTATGAAAACCAAAATAAGACAAGATTGCAGTAGAGGTGTTTAGTAAAAATTTTGGTCTTGCAGTAATAGCTATTATTACATTTGTTGATCAAAATGTTTGTGTTTGGGTTCACCTCCTTGCTTGAACATAATTTCAGAGATGAAAATAAATTCTATTAAATCTGGATTTGTATAACTGACAAAACAGTTTTTTAAAGCACTGTCTATCAAATCCCCAAGAAAAGCTACAACCAGTGTTTTTCTATCTTACCTTGGATCAGTTAAGCTGAATATCAACTCAGTTATAATGTGGTCTTCTGGGATTGTAAAATTAAATCATAGAAGCAAGTTGATGTTACTCAAGGTTCACCCTAGTTCTTTACTTGTTTTATTATTTTTAATTATTTTTCAAATTATTTTCCTATTTAGGTTGTTACATAATATTGAGCAGAGTTCCCTGTGCTATACAGTAGGTCCTTGCTGGTTATCTATTTTAAATATAGCAGTGTGTACATGTCAATCCCAAACTCCCTAACTATCCCTCCTCCCCGATCCTTCCCCCCGGTAACCATAAGTTGGTTCTCTAAGTCTGTGAGTCTGTTTCTCTTTTGCAAATACATTCATTTGTATCATCGACTTGTTTTAATATCTGCTTATTTTCACAAGTTTTGGCCCTTGGTTCCATACTTTTATCTGAATCCATAACTTTGGTCCCACCAGGAGTATTTATTTTACCTGACATTTTGGCCTCAAATTTTTGCACAGTCAGCGTTGTCTTCAGTTGCCTTAGGCAAGAAGTCTTCACTTAGGGTCTTGCCTAAACCTTATCCTAATAGAACCCTAATGCTGCTTGGCTTCTGCTTAATCACAAAAGCTCTAGTCCCACCCGAAGCCTCTGTTAAGCATGAGGAGAAGAAATTGCTGTCTTATTTTTAAAGTTACCAAGATGAATTGATGTAAAATACAAGATGAATAATAAATATTTCCTGCATTCATAAATAATTAGTTTCAACACTAGGCAGAGTGAGGAAATGTTTATTACTCTTTGTGTCAGTGTGGCTACAAGCATTTTGTGAACAGGCCACCCATAATTATAATGAAAAATATGTCTTCATGTAATTCTATTTATTGGAAAACCTTATTTTCTATCCAATTTTTCCATACCAGTGACCTATTAGACAAGGGAACTTCTGCCATGCCAGGGAACTTTCTTCCTCTGGATTCCTGTTTGTCACTTTTTCATGACATGAAAAGTCATGTTATAAATCATGATAACTCACCTGAAAAATGAAGACCTTTAAGATTTTAGTACACTTTATTACCAAAATGGCTCTGTATTTTATGAGTGTTCAGTATCTTAAATTTAAATTTATGATATTATTATGCTATAATAAACTATAGGAAAAACTATATTCCTCAAGCTCGTTATTTTGATCTTTATATTGTTCACTTAAGCTGGCCATGAAGTTGGGCACAAGACTCTTCAATTGTGGAGAAAGAGTCCTTAAGTTTAGCTTGTACAGTTTTTGATTTGTGTCTTCACTTTCTTTTTTCTCTGGCATGTCTACCTGGGGAATTTCTAAGTATGAAATTATGACCTTATTTGTTGTCATGACTTCCTAATTCTAACCTTTCACGATGGCTACTGAATTATACAGGGGACAAAACCACAGAAATGATCTGAAAGGATCTAGAATAAATTTATTTTATACAACTTCTACTAGGCCTTTGAAAGCACTGTAGCTTTTAAATTAATATTTAGTTAGTTCCTTAAAACAATCCTTAGAATAAGTGGGACAAAACATCCAAATTTCCTCAACTCCACTACTTTGATTCTCCACAGATTCTTTAACTGCAAAGTTTATGGAGAAGATAGAGAATATCTAAAAGTTATACAAGTTCTAACTTCTTTATTTTATTTTATTTATGATCTCTTCTTTCCAGCCTTTATCAGAAAACATTTTGTAAATGATTCTTCATTCACTGTCTACACCTGTCGATCATCTATCTGAGACACAAAGTATCATACCCAAGCCTTGGCTTTTGTGATCTTTTAAAACTTTTCCTGTTTGAAGTCCATGAATCTAATTTTTGTTTGCTTGTTTATTTTTCCAAATCATTTCTTACATTATAAGCATGAGCTTCAGAAACATTAGCTTAAAATCTTCTATGCCAACAACCTCTGTATGGCAATATTGCAGATCTGATATTCTAATATGCACCTGTTACAGAACACATAACAATGTCGAAACAAATATTGTAACAATTCCTTTAATGTGTGGATGACCCTGACAAGAAGATAAGTCTTCTAAAACCAGGAGATTTATAAGAGAATAAGACTAGAAAGGTCAGCAGATATCAGGGTTATTAATGCTTCACCAGTACCCTAGAATTTCAGTTTTAATGGCTTCATGAACCTAAGGCTTATTAAATAAATAGTTGTGAGCCAAAGATCAGATGTTTAACACACTCAGAGAAAGGAGAAACAAATAAACAAAAATAACAATAAATCCACCACAGGAAAATATCAATATCAGATATCAATCTGAATATTTAGGAGAAAACAAATCTTTTTTCTAAGAATTTGAATAATGACAGTATCACACATTAGTGTGAGGCTGGAATGCACTCTATTTTTATGTTCTGAGAAAACAAAACAAAACAGAAATTTATAATTTAAAGTAAATTAGACCTGTATAAACAGAAATTCACTGGTAAATTAAAATGGTAACCCAAGAAACTTACTTTCAAATATATAAAGAAAATAATACAATTTCAGAAAAATTAAAACTGAAAGAAAATTTAAACCTAGAAACTCATTTATATAACTTCTGAAGCATATAGTTCAATAAGGAAAGTCAGAAAGTCTTTTCAAAAGGAAAAACAGAGAAGTAAGGCAAAGGGCTGTACACAATGGTAAACATGTGACTAAATCAACACAAATATTGACCATATAATATAATAAGTATAATATAATGAATTATATTATTATATTACTATTATTATATTACTGTATCACTTATTGATTTCTGCCTAAGTAATCACTGAAAAATTTACCAAGCTAAAACAACAATAATGATTTACTCTCTCACAATTTTTGTGAGTCAGGAATTCAGGGGTGGTTCATTTGGGCATCTATGGCTCAGAGTTTCTTATAACGTTGCAGTCTGATTGGCTGGGGCTACAGTCTTACAAAATATTTATTCCCAACTTGTTTTTTCACACTGTTAACAAGTTTGTTTCTTTCCAGTGGGTCACTCCCCTGTGCTGCTTGAGAATTGTCATGGCATGTCAGCTGGCTACTCCCATGATAAGAAATCCAGAGACCAAAACAGAGTCAGCAATGTCTTTTATATCCTAGGTTTGGAAGTCACACACAATCACATCCATAGTTTCCTATTGGTCACAGAACTATAAACAAAATCCTTAAAATTGGTGAAAAATTAGTTTTTATGAAGACTCAGGATTATGGAGATGTCCGTCTTTCCCTGTTTACTCAAAATTGCACTGGGGTCTTATATAGTTTTGGAATGGCTGATTTGAAATACATCAATTTCCTTTAAAAGAGTAAAGAATATCAGAGATATCCCTGGAGAAATAGAATATGTGAGGAAAATTGTCCGAACTCATATCAATTGCACTAATGGAAACTCTGTGGGATTGATAAATTTTTCAATGAGACTGATAGAGAACTGGTAAACAGACCCACTCATATGGAAAACTTGATCCATAACAGAATTGACATTGCAGTGTAGTGAGGAGATAATTTGTCAAATTGTGGTTATTCATATGAAAGAATAAGAAATTGAATCCCTTGCTTCAGACAAAAAATCAATTCTGGGAAGAACAAAGATTTATATGTGAAAGACAAAACTTTAGAGGTTAAAATTATAATATGGGAAAATATTTTTATTAATTTTGCATAGAGAAGTTCTTAAGCAAATGACAAAAAGTAAGAAGTATTAAAAAGAGATAAAGTTAGATAGATAGGCATTTACAACATTGAAAGTAATAATACTTACTCTTCAGAGGTGACCATGAGGAGAGGAAAAGTACAAAACAAACTGGAAATATGCCACTCATGTGACTGACAAATTATTAGTTCCAGAATGTACTAAAAACCCTGCAAATTAATAAGAAAATGGCAAGTTAATTGTAAAATGAGCAAAATAAATTATTGCATAACAGAGTAAAAAAATAGAAAAATGCCAAGAAACTCATGAGAAATTCTCAGCATTGCTAATAAAGTAGAAATGCTAATATAAACTACAGTAAAATACAGTTTAACATGGATACTTTACTCGTAGAACATAATATTAGTACAACTTTAGAAAGTTAATTAATTGTATTTGGCTAAGTTGAAAATATTCATGCTCCACTCACTTGGCAACACAGTTCAAGAGTTAAACTTTCTATGTAAGAGTTTAGTTCATGTGCACTCCAGACAAGCTGTATATATAGTAAATTTAGTAGAAGGAAAAAAAATTTTACATGTTTAATTACAGTATGATTCTGCCTGGAAAAATTTTATTGAGTGAAAAAATTATAGCTTAAAGGAAGTATATTCACCAGCTGACTAGAATATTTGATTTTCTAGAATACTACTAGCACTTTGCTTCTTAAAGTGTGGTCCTTAGACCAGCACCTTCAGTACCTGCATGACTTGGGAGTTTGTTAGGAATTCAGACTTTCAGGCCTTACCCTACAGAATCAGGATCTGTATTTTATCAAGATATCCTGGGATTCATATGCACATTTTGCACAGTGTGAAAAACCCTGCTGTCCCTGTGGAGATGGGTGAATCATCCACCACAATTTCTTAAATCTATCTAATGAGATAAACCTCTTCTCCCTTTTAAAATTCCAAGCTCCTAGAAATAACTTTACATGAAATAATTTGGCTTCCTATGGAGAAAATTCTGTAAAGACAAACCAGTCTAGACAGTTTGGAAGTTGTTTTTTGCTATTAATTAATAATCCTTATATTTTATGAGTTTGCTTGTTATGAATCTGTTTCATAAGTCTCATGTGCCTCTCTTTCTTTGGGCGGTGTAAAAATTCAGTTACTGAATGTAGTAAATTTGAGAAAAATCCCTAGGCTATTGCTTCTCTAACATCATTCTTATTTGTATAGACTCATGTAGATAGAATGTTTTTTTATTTTATTTTTATTATCAGCTATTCTACTTCTCTTCTTTAATAAACAGGCTTCTAAATAGGGTAGCTAATGTGCCATGTACTATTAGAATGTCACAGAAAAAGTAAGTTGGTAAGACTTTAGACTTCAGAGAAAAAAATTCATTTTACTTCAGTCATACAAAGGAGAACAATGACATTGGAGCAATAGTCAAAAATGATGATATAAGCAGATATCTATGGGTGATATTTGATATTCTTTTAATATCAAAAATCAGTTGCTGAAAAAATTACTGAAAAAATAGTCAAATGTATAAATATTCATCTTTGCAAAGAGATTTGTGTAACTAACATTCTATAATTATTTTATGAAAATTACAATATTTGAGAGGTTCCTAGTAGCATAGGCAAATGAAAATTAATAATAATATTAGGTTATCAGCTAGGTATATTCAGCTATGTCACTATTAAAAAGATAAGTAATACACCAACCACAATAAAACCTTCCAGACCTGCATCTTACTTAAACGACTGAATCTACATCCTAGACAAACAAAAATAACTGTACGAATCAATGAGAGGTTAGAGAAGCCAAAGTCAATGAAGAAATAACTTGTTTTAGAGCCCAAGATACCAATTATCATTATGGTAAGAACACTTCCCTTTTACTGAAAATTATTTGAACCTAGGTTTTCTATTTACTGTCATTGGCATATTAGTAAACTTGTCATGCATATTACTAAACTTGAAAATCAAAGTCAATTAAAGAAAAAAAAAACAGCAGCTTAATTATAAAGCTTTCTATCACTGTGATGCATCTTAATCTCAGATAATCAGACCAGTATTAAAATCCCCCTTTGCTTAACCTCAGTTTTTCTATATTCTAGATGAAAACCTCATTTGTCTATGCTGATGATTTTAGAATAAATTGTCCTAGAGCTATTACTATCACTGTTACTGCATCAGTATCAAGTAAATAAAAAATGTTATATGAAACCATGTTAAAAAGATAGTAGAAGTAAAAAGTTGAACATTCCTCCATGCAGTTAAACCAATCTGTATTACTTATGCTTAAAAACCCATTTTAGGTTTGAGCCACCTAGATGGTTGTTGAATGGAATCTATTTCTTTTCATCCTACAATCTGGAGAAGAGCCCATGTTAATTTCAATGACTAATGTTCAATTATTTATTTTAGCTCTAAATATCTCATTGTTATGTTACTATCTCTGCCTCTTGATCTCATCAGAAACAAAGTTCTTCCTTGAGCCATTCAAAAACAGTTTCCAGGGCTTCTCTGGTGCCGCAGTGGTTGAGAGTCCGCCTGCCGATGCAGGGGACATGGGTTCGTGCCCGGGTCCGGGAGGATCTCACATGCCGCAGAGCGGCTGGGCCCGTGAGCCATGGCTGCTGAGCCTGCGCATCAGGAGCCTGTGCTTCGCAACGTGAGAGGCCACAACAGTGAGAGGCTCGCATACCGAAAAAAAAAAAAAAAAAAACAGCCCCCAATTCAGAAGTCTTAAATTAAATGTCCATGGATCTACTTTGCTTTCAGCTTGTGTATCTTATACAATGAGATCAGAGTTTGCCCTAGGTTAAATGTAGAAACAGGAATAAGATATTTTATTAGATACCATTAAAGGCCATACTTGTACAAATTTATAAGCCATGATCTACATCTCTTAATTTGTAAACAATAAACCTCAATACCACTATTCCTGGGCATGTCTAAGTTAAATTTTAAAATTCAATTGGGTAAAGAATGGACTTGGGGACACGGGGAGGGGGAAGTGTAACTGGGATGAAGTGAGAGATATACACAACCAAATGTAACATAGCTAGCTAGTGGGAAACAGCTGCATAGCACAGGGATATCAGCTTCGTGCTTTGTGACCACCTAGAGGGGTGGGTTAGGGAGGGTGGGAGGATGCAAGAAGGAGGGAATATGGGGATATAAGTATATGTATAGCTGATTCACTTTGTTATACAGCAGAAACTAACACAACATTGCAAAGCAACTTTACTCCAATAAAGATGTTAAAAAAAACCCAAATCAATTGCCTTCACTTTGAATTCCTCATCAGTAATTTTTTTAGGATAAAATGTTAGTCTTTTGACTCAATGTCTTTCCAAGGAAACAGGAAATAAGAGATGTAGCCCCAAGTTTAAACTACAATAAATAAGAATAGTAAAGAAAAAATGGACTCTAAAATAACAACTTAAAAATGTTACTAAAACCATGGTTATGAAAGAGAATGAATATGGAAACAGGAAGTTTGTGGTATGCCTGGTGTAAAGATGTGAAGTTTTGTGTGTAAAACAAATTGTGAAGTCAAAATTATTTAAGAAATTTATTTTTTATACATTTTAAATTAATCTCCTTTAAAAGGATAAATTATACAAGCTATGACTAATAAAAATAAGGATGCACGTTGTATAACAGAAAGTGAGCTCTGTTCCCTTTCTATAGTTCCAGTCCCATCACCAAAGAAAAAGAGAATGATTAGTAGTGTGTCAGTGTGCGTGTGTGTGTGTGTGTGTATCACCCCAGAAATTGCCCATGCATGTATAAACATATATACACATATCTTTTTTACAGAAATGGAAACTTATTATACATATTCTTCTACATCTTGTTATTTTCACTTACAGTACAGATCCATCAGCAGTACAGCCTACCTCACTTCTCTTATCTCATTACTCCAAAGCTGAGTTACAGTCCTTTGTCTGGATGTTTCACAATTAATTTATTTATTCTCATCCTAATGAGTGTTGATGATTTGCCTTCTGCTCTGCTAATTGCATCAGTCAGAAAAATATGAAATAATAATGTAATAGTGGTATCCTGACTTAATGGAAGTCCTTCTAAAATTTCACTACTAAGCAAGCTGATGGCTTTTTATTTATACAAACCTGCACAGTCATCATGATAAAGCAGTCTCCATCTATTCATCTGTTTATTTTTTTGCTAGTAATTTTGGTAGTTGTCATTTTTGTCTTTGTGTTTGTTTTATTTTGTTTCACTTGTGAGTGTGAGTTTTTAGCAATAATGGCTATTGAATTTTATGAAATGTCTTACCTGCAATTATGGACATAATCCTTATTTTCTTCTTTGACTTACCAACATTATGATTTATATTTATAGAATTCCTAATATTCAACTATTGTTACAAATCTAGAATGAACGACATAACTCATGATATTGCTATGCTACAAGACTTCCTTTTCTATTTGTTTAGACTTTGGCAAAATATATATAGTGTATTGAGTTTTAAGGTTTTTTTTTTTTATACTAGTTTTGTAATTTTTTAGGCATAGACCTGCCTTGATTTAAAAAATGAATTTTGAACTTTTTCCTTGTTCTCTTTATTGGTGTGTTTCAGGTGGTATTGAAATTGTGTGATTTTGAGTGTTTGTTAGTATTCCTTTATGAAATCAACTAGGTTGGTGAATTTGTCAAGATAGGAGATAAAATGGGGCCTTTCAATAACTTTTTACATTTTTTCTATAATTGGTCCATTTAAAATTTATATAACTTCATGGTTCTAGTCCCTATCCTAAAATACTTTCTTAAATACTCTTAATAAAAAATATTTTCCCCTGGGGAAAAACCAAAGCAAAACAAAATAAAAACCTCATCAAAATTTCCCAATGCAAACTTCACTAATGATGATCTTCCTAGTGTATTTAGAATAAAATACCTACTACCAAGCACACTTAGTCCTTCATATTCTAGTTCCTGTCCTCACTTCTAGTCACAACTTTCACCAGTCCCACTCAGGCCTCCTAGTCATAAGGAAATACCTGTAAATTCCAGAGGCATAATGTTGGCCCATGATCTTGTGTATTTACACTTGTCATTTCTTCAGGCCAAATTTAATCTTTCCCTGGCCACTTAGGAGATCCATCTAGTTTCATTTCTTTTCCTTAATATTTTTCTTAGCATTTATCAAAGATTTCTATCAAGCAATTGTCATACTGTTCATAATCATTGATTAGTATTTCTGTCCCTCTCTCTCTCCTATGTTTCTAGGACTAATGACTAGTAATGTTTTTCTTTCTATCTTTAGCACTTTGCCTGTCATACAGTACAGTAGTCCTAACTGAGTGTAGAATGAATGAGTTCAGTTGATAAATGTAGAAAAACTTTGTAAACATTAGAGCTAAACTAAGACTTGTGGTAATGTGGAAAATATATTATTTTAAAATTTTCTTCTTTCATTCCACAAGTATAACTTCAACTTTTAGTGTTATCAAGTATTATAATTAACTTATAAAAGAACTTTAAATAATGACTATGCTCCCCTCATATCAAACCAAGCCAAATCAAGCAAAATAAAACTAAGTCACTAATTTCTCAACTACATGGAAATTCTAATCACTCCATCCATTAACTACCTAGCAATTCCATGCTAACCTAAAAAAGAAGACAGAGACAAGATACTATTATCTCCATTTTATAGGTCATGAAAAATATTCAAATATCTAAAATAGTTAAGATTACTTTGTAAGGCAAAATTAGAAGTTGATATGCTTGGCTTTGAGTTTGAAACATTAAAACTGAAGATCGCTATTCAGCTCATCATTTTCTGATTCCAATATTTCAATTTTTTAACCTAAGATCCTGAGAGGTTGCTTGGATGCATAATGGAACAACGGAACCAAAAATCTCACATTTCAATCTCTGTTTTACTTAAAACTGAGGGAAATGTTAACCAGGAAACTTCTCTCAGAGAGTCAAAGAAAGGAAACATCTATTTTAACTATCAAAACCCTCCAGGAGAGAAAATAGAATTTGTACTCAAGGAAATAAAGGTGCCACTTTAAGGAAAAAGCATTTTTATTCTTTCCCAGCAATTTGATTTACTCAGTGAAATGATACAGTGAAAATGATTATTCTTTTTAACATATTGACAGTGACCTGTACTCTGAATGGAAGAAATTTTCATTTCTCACCACAATGCAATTTATTTTCTAGGTTAGCCCTAAGTCTCCTTTATCTTCAGTAGTTGAGCTAGATATATTTTGATTTAGTGTAATAAAAATTATTTTTTCAATATTATCATACATATATCTTTACACCAGTTGCTACGTTTCTCTCCTTTAATTTCTCATCTGCCTGTAGAAAGAGCAGAAGAAGGGATAAGGAGAGGAAAGAAAAAAAGAAAGAAGGAAAGAGATATATTTACTTAAAAAGTGAAAATAATTCAGACCAGTATCTAAAAAGCCTGGAGAACTCATGTAATTATTTTTCTTTACGTCAACTATAATATAAGTTGTAAACTATTGGAGACAGTCAAATAATTTTGTGTCTTCTCCCTAGTAATGCCTTCTTATTCTTCATTTGGGAATTGTTAAATGCATACATAAAATGATATGTCTTATTTATAATATTAAAAAAATACATTAGATATTTTAATTGCCATAATGCATTAACCCTGTGTTAGCTTTCAGTATTACTTAACCATGAATATATTCAAAGTGCTAGACTTACCCTTTGAGATTTCAACATTCTAATCTCTGGAGAACAAAATAGTTGTTTTCCTAATAGAGGCAATTCTGATGCTTCACATGCCACCAGCAAGAACAAGAAATTGATGTAACTTGGCTTTTTTTCAACAATCACAAAAATGGAAATTATTAGAAATTTCAGAGCCCATTTAGAAATCAGTTGCAATAAGATCTTCAATCCATCTTGAGTTTATTTTTGTAAATGATGTTAGAGAATGTTCTAAATTTATTATTTTACATGTAGCTGTCCAGTATTCCCAGCACCACTTATTGAAGAGATTGTCTTTTCTCCATTGCATATTCTTGCCTCCTTTGTCATAGATGAATTAACCATAGGTGTGTGTGTTTATTTCTGGGACCTAAATATAAGACTGGATAACATAAAGCTCCTAGAAGATAACATAGGCAGAACACTCCGACATAAATGGCAGCAATATCTTTTTGGATCTGTCTCCTACAGTAATGGAAATAAAACCAAAAATAAACAAATGGGACCTAATTAAACTTAAAAGCTTCTGTACAGCAAAGGAAACCATAAACAAAATGAAAAGACAATTTACAGAATGGGAGAAAATATTTGCAAATTGTGCGGCCCACAAAGGATTAATTTCCAAAACATACAAACAGCTCATACAGCTCAATATCAAACAAAAGAAAAACCTAATCAAAAAACGGGCAGAAGATCTAAATAGACATTTCTCCAAAGAAGACATATAGATGGCCAACAGGCACATGGAAGAATGCTCAACATCACTAATTAGAGAAATGCAAATAAATACTACAATGAGGTATCACCTCATACAAGTCAGAACGGCCATCATCAAAAAGTCTCCAAATAATAAATGCCAGAGAGGGTGTGGAGAAAAAGGAACCCTCTTAAACTGTTGATGGGAATGTAAATTGGTATAGCACTATGGAAAACAGTATGGAGCTTCCTTAAAAAAAACAAAAATATAGTTACCATATGATCCAGCGATCCCACTATTCCACTCCTAGGCATATATCCAGAGAAATCTCTAATTTGACAAGAAACATGCACCCCAGTATTCATAGCAACTCTATTTAAAATAGCCAAAACATGGAAGCAACCTAAATGTCTATCGACAAATGAATGGATAAATAAGTGTTATATACATATATACAATGGACTATTAGCCATAAAAAAAGAATTAAAGAATGTAATTTGCAACAACATGGATGGACCTAGAGATTATCATACTAAGTGAAGTAAGCCAGACAGAGAAAGCCAAATATCATATGATATTGATTTTATGTGGAATCCAAAAAAAAAAAACACAAATGAACTTATTTACAAAACAGAAATAGACCCACAGACATAGACAGCAAACTTATGGTTACCAAAGGGGAAAGGAGGGGAGGAATAACTTAGGAGTTTGGATTTAACATATGCACATTACTATACATATAATAAAATACATAACCAACAAGGAACTACTGTATAGCACAGGGAACTATACTAAATATTTTATAATAACCTATAAGGGAAAAGAATCTGAAAAAGTATATATATATATATATATTTATATATATATATATGTATAACTGAATCACTGCTATACACCTGAAACTAACACAACATTGTACATCAATTATACTTCAATAACAACAACAACAAAAAGAAATCAGTTGCAAGAACAGCCTCCAATTATTTTCCTTTCTGTTATTAATAAATTCTCTGTACAGCAAAAATAATCTGAAAATGGATAATTTTAATCTGTTTTTCTTATTTAAGCCTAATAAATTTGTCTAATATTAGGAATCACACCTGAATTTTCAATACAAATAATTTGTATTCTTACTTTTTTTTCTGGCATGGATAAACTGATGACACAGCAAAAAAATGAAACTGTGATTGTAAAATAAACAAATACAGGTCATTCCTTTTTCACTAATATACCAACACAATTGTTGTGCATCACATAATAAAAAGCTTTATATGCACATTATAGAAAATGCTTAGCATATAGCTCGTTTGCCATTATAAACATACCAGGAAGAATTGGATAACAGGTAATTCCCAAATACAATATCCAATGCTAATTGAACCAGGATGAACTAGAAGAGTAATCAGAAGTGATTTCACATTCTGCTAACTTTCTGAATTGAACATAGTATCTTCTCCCCAGGGAGATTTATTGTGGCAGTCTTAAACTAATAAGACCTATACATTGTTATTCCATGTCTCAAGAAAAGAGGGCTCTAACATCACAGCTTTCCATTATCAAGTAAATATACCAGGGAAGAGAGAGATAATTGGAAATGAAAGAGGCTACAACAGCAAGGATAAATAAGACTTTGTGCCCTGTTTTGATTATAACTTCTGCTCTTCTGTTTAAACTGTACAACTTAATAAACAGAAACTTTAATTAAATGAAGTTGAGAGAACAGAAGGGGGTGCTCTTATTCCCTGCATTTATAGCAGAGACCAACAACACGAAGACTCCTTTTCTTTCCTGTAAGGACTCAGCCAGAGAACAGCCATAGACTCTTGGTTTACTGTAGGGTCCCCCACTTCCTTTTCCTCTATAAAAGCTTTCTCCTTCCCTTGCTGAGCAGGGATTTGCAGGTGGCTCACCTGGTTGCAGACCCCTAACTGCTAGCTTCTGCTGATCTCTAATTAATCCATCTTTGCTGGAGAAATATCTGACAGTCTATTTGTTTCAGGTCAGCAAAACTTATTTACATATTATTTTGATAGTTTCTCTCAATACTCCTGCCCAATTTTTTTCTCCTGGACAACTTTTCCTTGATAGATATTTCACATAAATCCATAAACAGTTCTCCATGACTTTTGGTGGGTAATAATGTTGACATTTTTTTTTTCCTTTGGAGTATATTTGCTTTACAATGTTGTGTCAGTTTCTGCTGTACAGCAAAGTGAATCACCTATATGTATACATATACCCCCTCTTTTTTGGATTTCCTTCCCATTTAGGTCACCACAGAGCACTGAGTGGAGTTCCCTGTGCCATACAGTCAGTTCTCATTAGTTACCTATTTTATACATAGTAGTGAATATATGTCAATCCCAATCTCCCAGTTCATTCCACTCCCCCACTCCCCTTGTTATCCATACGTTTGTTCTCTATGTCTGTGTCTCTATTTCTGCTTTGCAAATAAGTTCATCTATAACATTGAATTCTCTTATTTCATGCTGTGCACCATAATACAGACATTGCTAGTACTTAAAGAAATTCAAAAAACCATCCACCCATGATTGAGGGTGTCTTTACTAAAAATCATACATATTGCAAAATTAAAGGCAATCTTTTTTTAATATTTTTTATTTTTATTTTTGCGGTACGTGGGCTTCTCACTGTTGTGGCCTCTCCCGTTGCGGAGCACAGGCTCCAGACGCGCAGGCCCAGCGGCCATGGCTCACGGGCCCAGCCGCTCCGCGGCACGTGGGATCCTCCCGGACCGGGCATAAACCCGTGTCCCCTGCATTGGCAGGCGGACTCTCAACCACTGCACCACCAGGGAAGCCCAAGGCAATCTTTTTTTTAAAGAGGAAGGAAATACTGAAGAATAAAATTGCTAATTATATTCCCTCACCCTCAATCAAGACTGCTTTCTGATGAAGATGACAAGTGACTATTTCTTTCTTTCATGATTTTGAAAAATATTAAAGAACTGTTCTAATTTTCTGAATAACATATTTTAAAGGAGTGACATCTGGAAGTTTTGCCTCACTTAATAAAAGGATAGAAGAAACTGCATTTTGTAAAGAGTGTGTAAGCAACTTGCTTTTTTTCCCACATCATGCAATACAATTAGCTATTTTAAATAATGAACCTATATTCAATTAAAGTGAAATATCATGCTTGCTATTTCTAGGATATTATTATACTACCTAATTTCCTTTTTTTTTTTTTTTTTTTTTTTTGCGGTACGTGGGCCTCTCACTGTTGTGGCCTCTCCCACTGCGGAGCACAGGCTCCGGACGCGGAGGCCCAGCGACCATGGCCCACGGGCCCAGCCGCTCCGCGGCACGTGGGATCCTCCCAGACCGGGGCACGAACCCGCGTCCCCTGCATCGGCAGGCGGACTGCCAGCCACTGTGCCACCAGGGAAGCCCCTAATTTCCCATTTTTAAGAGATAATCTATGTGAATTAAACATTTCCAGAAGACTATGGCATGTTATCTTATTTCTGAGCATCTGTCTAATGTCTAGTTTTATCAACTCCTCAATTGCATGTGGTTGCAATGGTGTCAATCAAATAAACTTAATCTTCCCAGGAATCAAGAGGGGAGTATCTTCCCATAACAGAAAGTACTCAGACATTAACGTATTCAAACACTACTTTTTATTTAAGTATAATTAAAATTAAATATAGGTCATGAGATACAAATAAGAATTATCTGACTGTTAATTGATTTATATATAATTGATATCTAAGTGTGAAGTAGCTCATTTCAGAGGACATTGATATGACATGGGGCACATATTCAGAAACAAGACATATTATAACATAGCTTTACTAACTAATAGACTATACCAAAGCATAGGAAGAAATTTTGTGTATTATGGAGGGAAGTAACAGAAATAAGCAATGGATTTCATTACTGGGTTTAACCATAATTCATGTCCTAGAACAGCAAAAATTAGATACATGCTACTTGCTAAATGCAAAATCTGCATATAGATGATAAAGAAACAAATCCGTTTCCTGCCATCTTGGTACTTACAGTCTATTTGAAAAATAAATATTAAATAATGAATATATTAATAAAAATGATATATGCGCATGCATTTCACTAATTCAGTAAATGTGCAAGCTGATATGAAATATTATGACAAGAAGTTTTAATTTAGGTTAAAGACTTTCTGTGGAAGTGATATTTAAGCTGACATCCAAAAGATAAACAGGATTTATCCATGTGAAAGGCAGAGAAAAGAAAGGTGAAAATAAAATTTTCTAAGATTTCATGCTTCTCAGGAGCTAGAAAGGGACTTTATGGATGGAGCTGGGTGAGAAAGCTAGAGTGTGATTCAAAGTAAGGATGGAAAGATGAGTAGCTATCACATCAGACATGCCTTGTAGGTCACTATGTTGAAAGTGTTGAGGTTGGTTTTCATGGGAATTTCCCATCATCTTCAAGATTAGGCAATTCTGTTGTTTTGATTTCTTTATCTACTAAATAATGCTATACTGAGATTAACTGCCCTAGCTTTGTATTAAAATCTTTGAACTTTTAACTAGTTAATTGGGTTATTTGCTTGACCTATTGATGATGAACAAGAGAAAGACAAACACGTGTGGTATCCAGACATATTGCTGGCTATAAGATTGTAGTAGGTTAAGAGAGAGCTACAAATAAAAATGGATTGTAACATTTACAATGGAATAAGTGGTTTATTGCATGTACAGAGCTCAAAATGCACTACCTTAAATTTGGTGAAGTATGTACCTAACCTACCATCTGTTGCCACATGGCCTTAGGAATGAATAAAATTTTCTAAAATTCTGTACTACAGATCTCCTCAGACTTGACTTTATTATCCCTAAAGCCAAAAGATGTGCCATATTTAAAATGGTAATACCAGTAACAACAATTAAATAGTACTTTTGAGAGAGTGGTGTATGTTGGCATATTTTGAAGAACTCTTTCAACTAACAGATTAGTTGTATGGCAGACACACAGAAGAATAACAAAGCTGAAGGATAACCAAAAGTGTGGTTAAGATCTTGGATACTGAATTCATTTCAGTGAATAACCAGATTTGTGACCTGGGCAGGTTACACAACTTCTCTTGGTCTTGATTATAATATTAGAAAATTAAATTATTGGACTAAAATTGAATGACTCTTCTTATACCTACTTACATAATTTATTAAGGTTATTGGTTGTAAATATCAAACCATAATGTAATAATATATATTGGCCAATTAAATCATTGAGAACACTAATTTTTAAATTCAAACTCATTTATTCAAATGAAGGTAGTACTAATTAAGGTATTAGATAGTTGAGTTGCTATTACTTGAAATAAAACAAAAGAGCACAGATTTCATTTTATTCATCAGGCACAAACATGATAGTAAAATTAAGCATACTATTAAGAGAAGAGGGTTTTTAAAAAAATACGATATAGAACACAATATATATTGTAATTAGTGATTGTTTCTACATTAGGGAATAATGCTGCCTTGTGTTTATTCTTTTTAAGATTCTGTAGGATTTATAAGGTTCATTTTATCCTCAGATAATGTGGTGTTTCAAATAAATCCAGGCATATTTGGTGATATTATTTATTAAGCATATTGAGCATGTTGTATGTTGAATATAATTTTTTTCTTTGCCAAGCTTCATAAAATAAATACAACCTGTATAAAAATCCCCTGTATGTGTAACATCAAAACAGAAACATCTGAGTGAAAAGGAGCAATTAGTTACAATTAAGAATATTGGTCATTGAAAATTTAATAACTTAGTATTCATTTTGTGTGCTTATTAGTCAAAAAATCATAGTCTGAATTTACATATTATGTTTGGGGTTGAATGCTAAATGCAATTAATGCATGTAAAAATTTGATATGGAAAGACTTGGCAGCAACCAATAACCAGGATTTTAAAATTGTGTGATTTTAAAATGGAAGCACTGTACAACATTAAGTGAAATAATAAAAATGATAAGAAACCATTTGTTCATATTGTTTTTTTAATTCAATTTTATCAAGGCTTTTAGAATATCAATTTAGGAAAAAATAGGTTTGAACACAAAAATATAAATCAGTATATATTTTACCATACTTCTACATACTTAACACATACCTTTTCAGTTAGGAAAACAGATGAAATTGATGCAGTTTGCTAATTTCTAGTGGATAGTAACCATAATACATATGGATATCAAAATATATATATTCATAAACACTTTATTTTTAATCCCAAATGTGAGTAAACTTGTTCTTAATATCCTCGCTCAGTGTACATATTCTGACATACTGCCAAGATTTGAATGGGCTTATTAATCTCAAGATCAAAAACCTCAGATTTTATCTATTAGGCTTAGCCTCAGATTATGAACATTCAAGAAAATGTTATAAATCGTCATGAAATGACCTTCTTGCTAGAGATGGGTCCTGGCAGTCTTCCCTGGGCCAGGTCAAGGCTGACGTTTGACGAAGTGTAAGAAACTAGCCAGAAATGTGCAGTGAAGATTTTACAAAGAGGGGAAACTAATCTGCCCTCTAGTTGTAAAGTAAGAATCTAGGATTGAGCCTTGTCCCTTAAGTACTTAGAGAGGTATGTAAGGAGGTGTGTCTATAAAGGCAGGACCACCAGAGTGTCCTGTGATACAGTTAAAAACTAAAGAGTGTGCATTATTGAAGTCCACAGCAAAATTGTTTCAATAAGTAAGCAGGGAGGGTCAAAGTTGAATTATGCTGAGAAGTCAAGCAAGATAAAAAGTAAGGAGAGGTTGAGTTTAACAATATGGATTGTACACTGTGACATACAAAAGGGAAATTGGGAGTGGCAGATTAGGGAAAAGAGCTAATTAGAATAAGTTGAGTGTATATAAAGTCAATAAAATAATTATAGATTGCTCTTTTAAGTTATGTTTTTATTTGCAAAGAGTTGTAGACAATTTTTCTTCACCACAGTTAATGTGATATCTCACTGCCTTCTTTCTTCCATTGATTTTAACTTTCAAAAACATTTTAATTTTAAGGAAGTCCAATATATCTTTTCTTTCAGCTCTTGTGGTTTTCTGACCATATCTAGAACCACTGCAGTAATTCAGGGTCACAAAAATTTACTTTTATGTTTTCTTCTACAATTGTTACAGTTTTGGCTCTTGCATCTAGGTCTATGATCCATTTTAAGTTAATCTTTGTATATGATGGGAGGCAAGGGTTTTACTGCACTCTTTTCCATGTAGACATCAATTTGTCCTATCAGTTGAAAAGACTATACGTTTTCTCCATTGATTTGGCTTTGGATACTTGTCAAAAATCAATTGATCATAAAGGTAAGGTTTTATTTCTGGACTCTCGATTCTATTCCATTCATCTGTATGTCTGTCCTTGTTCTAGTATCACAATATCTTAATTACTATAGCTTTGTAGTAAGTTTAAAAAATGAGAATTATAAATCCTCCAAATTTGCTCTTCTTTTTCAAGATTGTTGTGGCTATTCTTCATTACCATTTTATTTAATTATCAGCTTGTCAATCTCTGCAAAATTTTATAGGGAATGCATTAAATCTGTATGAATTTTATTAATATTGTCATATTAAGAATATTGTTTTTCAGTTAATGAAAACAGAATACCTTATCATTTATTTAGGTCTTCTTCAACGTCTTCTACCAACGTCAATGGCATTTTCTTCTTTTTGGGTATATACTTGAACTTCTCTGATTAAAGTTATTATGAAATAGTTTATACTTTTTAACATTATTATAAATGTCATTGCTTTCTTAATTTATTTTTGACTGTTCATTGCTAGTATATAGAAATATAATGCAATGCCTTTTATTGATTTTGAATTCTGTGACCTTGCTGAACTCATTTATTAGTTTCAATAATTCGTGTGTATATGTGTGTTTGTGTGTGTGTACGTGTTCCTTAGGATTTTCTATATACAAGACCATATAATCTCTAAGTAGAGGCAGATATTCTTGATCCTCTTCATTCTGTTTACCTTTTTTTCTTTTTCTTGCTAAATTACCCCGTTTATATTTCCCAGTACAATGTTAAAAAAAAGTGGTGAGAGGAGGTACCTTTGTTTTGTCCCTGACCTTAGGGGGAAAGTTTGTAGTCTTTTACTATTACATATGATGCTAGCAGTGGAAGTTTGTAGATGCCTTTTATCAACTAATCGAAGTTCACTTCTATTCCTAGTTTCTTAAGTTTTTTTTTTTTTTAACCCTGAAAATATTGAATTTTATCAAGTGCCTATTCTGTACCAATTGAGATGATCATGTGGTTTTGACATGATCATTGACAAAAAATATATATATTTTTAAACTATACAATGTACAGTAATGATTTGATATATACATACATTGTGAAATAGTTACTACAGTTAAGTTAAATAACATATGCATCACCTCACAGCTATCTTTTTGTATATGTGAGTATGATGAGAACACTAAAGATCTACTCTCTTACAAATTTCATGAATACATACAGTATTATTAACTAGAGTCACCATGTTGTACAGTAGGTCTCCAGAACTAATCTTATAACTGAAAATTTTTACCTTTGAACAACATCTCCCCATTTCTCCTACTTCCAGCCTCTGGTAACCACTTTTTCTACTCTCTATTTCCATGAGTTCAACTTTTTTAGATTTCAAATATAAATGAGATAATGCAGTATTTCTCTTTCTTCTGTCTGGCTTATTTCCCTTAGCATAATGTTCTCAAAGTTCATCCACGTTGTCAATGACATTGCCTTCTTTTTTAAGAATGAATTATATATATTATATATATATATATGTACGTATAAAAGGTATATAAAATATTGAATATGTATGTATATATCTTTATATTCTATATTTTTTATCCATTCATTGGTTGATGGACACTTAGGTTGTTTCTATATCTAGGCTATTGTGAATAATGCTACAATAAATATGACAGTGCAGCTATCTCTTTAAGGTAGTGAATTTTTTTTCCTTTGTATGTATACCCAGAAGTGGGATTGCTGGATCATATGGTAGCTTTATGTTTAATTTTTTGAGGAACTACCATACTGTTTTGCATAATAGCTGTATCAATTTCATTCTCATCCACAGTGGATAAGGGTTTTCTTTTCTCCTTAACAATTCTTATTATCTTTGTACTTTTTGATACTAGCCAGCCTAACAGGTGAAGTGATATCTTCTGGTTTTGATTTGCACTTCCCTGATGAGTAATGATGTTGAGCACCTTCATAACTTTGGCTCTTTTCTTCTTTGGAAAAATATCTCCTCAGGTTTTTTGCCTATTTTTAAATCAGGTTATTTATTTATTTAGCTATTGGATTAGGTAAGTTTGTTATATAATTTGGTAATTATAATTTGAAATTAGGAAGTGTTATGCCTCTAGCTTTGTTTTTCTTTCTCAAGATTGTGTTAACTAGTTAGGGGTCTTTTGTTGTTCCACACAAATTTTAGGAGTGTTTTAATCTATTTCTGTGAAAAATGCCATTGTAGTTTTGAAAGGGTTTGTGCTGAAACTATAGGTCACTTTGGATAGCATGATCATGTTGACAATATTAATTCTTCTAATCCATAAACACAGGGTATCTTCTCATTTATTTGTGTTATATTCAATTTCTTTCATGAATGTTTTGTAGTTTTCAGTACACAAGTCTTTCAGCTGTTTGATTAATTTTATTTCTTGATTAACATATTTTATTCTTTTGATGATATTGTAAATGAGATTGTTTTCTTTATTTCTTTTGTTGGATGGTTCATTGTTACTGTACAGAAACACAACTGATTTTTGTGCATTGATTTCTTTACCCTGCCAGTTTGCAGAGTTTGTTAATTAGTTCCTTTTTTTTTTGATAAAATCTTTAGTTTTTTTTACATGTACTATCATGTTATCTGTGAGCAGGGAGACTTTTTACTTATTTCTTTCCAATTTGGACGTCTTTTACTTCTTTTTTCTTGCTTAATTGCTCTTGCTAGACTTTCAGTACTATGTTAAATAGAAGTGGTGAGAGTGGGCATTCTTGTCTTATTCCTGATTGTATAGAAAAATATTTTAGCTTTTTACTTTTGAGTATGATGTTAGCTGTGAGCTTATCATATATGGTCTTTAATATGTTGAGATACATTCCTTTTATATCTAATCTATTGAGAGTTTTCTTCTTATCATGAATGAATGTTGAATTTGTTAAGTGTTTTGGGGCACATATTGAGGTATATGTTTTGTATCCTTTATACATCACATTGATTTTCATATGTTAATCACATTTTACATTCCTGGAGTAAGTCCCATTTAGTCATAATGTATAATCTGTTTCCGTGTTGCTGAACTTTTGCATTTATATTAAACATTGATAATATTTTTTAGTATTTTTTATGATTTTCTTATCTGGTTATGATGTCAGAGTAATAAAGTCCCCATAGCATATCTTGGGAAGTGTTTTCTTCTTTATCCATTTTTGAACACTTTGTAAAAGATTGGTATTAATCTTTTCCATCCTTTACATCAATCTTATTTGTGTCTCTGAGTCTGAAGTGTGTCTCTTTTACAGTACATATAGTTGGATCAAATTTTTTTAATTCTATTCTATTTCTGCTTTTTGACTGGGGTGTTCAATTAATTTATGTTTGATATAATTACTGAATAGGTAGGACTTACATCTACCATTTTTCTATTTGTTTTATGTATCTCTTATTAATTTGTGTTTCTTTTACTCCATTACAGCCTCCTTCTATTTTCAATAGATACTCTCTATTGTACCATTTAAATTCTTTTTTTCTTTTATTATATTTTTCAATTATTTTGTAACTATTTGCCTGGGAAATTAAAACATAAAGAACTCTAAATACATAATTTCAATAAAAATAATTACCCAAAAATCTGCTTCAATGTATCCCTGTTTCCACCCCCTTCTTTGTGCTGTTATTATCATACAGAATTTTAAAGCTCTCTCTTGCCTTTTTTTGGGGGGGGGTGCTCCTTACTTTCTGGGATTTTCCCTTTTATTATTAGTTGATTGTACAACCCTGAACTCTATCCACTGACTCCTCAAATAAAAAATGAAGATTTTTTTTTTTTAGCTCTATTCAGAATGCCACCCCAAGAACTAGAGAGTATTCTAAGGGATATTTGTGTAAATGTGGATATCAATCATTGCTGCTTCTTTCTTTCAAGGGTAAATATCCTCCAATTTATTTAATTATTTTGTCTAGAGCTTATAATTGTTTTTGGCAGGAGTGTTATTTCCATTATTATTAAGGAAAAAAAAAAAAGAACTCTACAGATGGGCTTTTGAATCAGCTAATACACACCTAGTGAACTGACTCCAGGCTTATCAAGCAGCATTGAGAATATTAGGACTGATAGTCTACTTAGATAACAAAGTGAAATTGTGTGCTAATTAGGCCTAAATATACCTTGCATAAGTCTGATACTTTTATCTATCATGAAAAGTAATAAGTGGAACTATAGCTTTATATACAATTCTTTGGAAAATTGTCTTAATATGGTTTCACATTTTCTAATCTGAACAACTGTGAGACACCAATTTAAGTCTGCAAATTTGATCCATTATCTAGACTTTGATGAATTTTACAAAGTAATGTCACCTTATGAGTAATTTCTAATGATTGACAAATACTGTGTTTGTTTTTAATTTAAAATTCCTAAAAGTCAACTTCTATATCTTCACACAAATTCTCAAGCTTGTGCCTGTTATTATGAATTTAGACCTGACTTACTGAAGCCCCTTCCAGGTTAAAACCACCAGAGAATAACTCATAGTCATAGAAATTATTCTTACTTTTCCATTGTTTTGCTAGAGACCCTTCTGGTGCTGTTGGAAATAATCTTCCACTCTCTCACAGTCTTAGTCTAGTTTCTAGTCTCAGAGCCCTGTGGTATTAGGGTTGATGAGAGTAAAGTTCCTAAGAAGGTTACTCTTCCAAACTGTTTGGGTCAATGAATTAAACACTGTATAGAAATCAGAGGATGCAGAGCTCAAGTCCACGTTTTATCTTCTTATAATATATATCCTCTCTGGTGTCAAACTTATTCTATTAAGAAAAGAGAGAGAGAGAGAGAGAGAGAGAGAGAGAGAGAGAGAAGACTCAATCTGAAAGAATTGCATTTCCTGTCGATTTTAATATTCTCTTATTTCTAATCTTATTATCTCCATTTTTGATCTGAACTCCAATATTGTTCTTCTTAACAATGCTCCTGTCTTTTTCTAACTTCCCATCAAGAAGATACAATCCGTTTTTCACCCAGCACTCATGATCAACCTGACCAAATAACTGTCAGCATAAGTCTGATATTTCCTTGAATGCAAGATATAATATTTTTCAGTTCTATTAGAACAAATATCCACCCTTACCAGATATTTAAGGCTTTGACTTTTTCTACAAATTGCAGTTACAAATTTCTACAAATTTGTGAGATGGTATTATGAGATGCTGAGACACATATTTACTTTTCCATTCTTGGAAGTAGTCAATATCTTTTAAAATTATTTCATGTATAATAATAATGTCTGATTTTAATAATTTTAATAATAACATAAATTTGTAATGATGTATAGTTTTAATAGTGTAAAATTTTAGTTTTATTACATTAGGATACAATATATGTCATATTCCTTTAGTCATTTATATTCAATTACTTCTTATCTAAGCTTCTGTTCCTCCACAATTTCATCAAAGTATCTCAAATTTCTGAGTTCCAAAAATCTAGAGAAGAAACCAGGCACTCTTCTAGATCCTTAATGTTTTTCATCTATTGATGACCATCCTCTCTTCCCTGGGCATGTTCAAAATTGCCCTTCCATATCTCTATCCATCTGATGCTGATTTAGCACTCCATAAAATTACCCCACTCAGGGGTCTCATCTTAAAACACTCCTGACCAACATTGCTTCCCTGATCTTCTCTCTAGTGTTAAGGAAAACTAAACTCATCTTAAGCTCCAGTCATTGTTACATTACCTATTGAAGGCACTTCTCTCCACTTCTTCCTAATTCCACACATCCAATGTGAGAATTCAAAATAATTCTCATCAATGGACAGTTGTTAGAGTAATGCTGGCCCCAATTCTTGTGATAGAAACCTTCTCCCTAAAAAATTCATCATGTTACTCATGAAAAGGATTTCTATGGATTCTAGAATAGTTTTCCTCCAATTTCCATTTGAAAGACACATATTTTATGATCTAACTCAACTCTTATGAAGAAATCTCAACTATCCCAGTAGTTTGCCTCAGTACCCTATTCTGTGTTCACTTGTCTGCCAATACACTTGCTATGTAGTGTTATTTTCCCAATAGGCAAAACTTCTATTAGTCTGAAGAGTAATTTATACTTCATTGTATTCTAGAATCTGATCTACCTCCTGGTCCAGTGAAGTTGTGCATTAGTATTGTTGATCACCTTTTTTACATCAAATTAATTAATTATTAAAAGGATGTTACAAAGGAAAGGAGTGTCAGGAGATCTGTATGAAAAGAATGTCCTGCCTCTACTCCCAGTGATTCTTGTGCCCTCACTTTCATCTCTTACTTTGTAGCCCAGTATCTCAGAATTTCCTTCCCAGGCCATTGGAGGCAGAGGGGGAGACTAAAAGAGACTCCTCATTTCCTGAACAGTAGGAGAAGGGAGCTCAAATATATTTCAAATGGGAAAATTGAATATAATTCTTCACTGTAAGGATGATGAGTTTCAGCCGGGCTTTTGTATGCTACTTTATTTCAGGGGATACTCATGAGTTGCCTTAAGATTAACCAAGATTCTCTATGATAAATTCATTTCTCTTTTTAATAAATGTGAAATTCCCTTTAAGAACAGAATACAAATTTGTTTGGGTACCTATTTTTGTTTTGCATAGTGAAACCTTGGCTCTGGAACTTTTTAAACGAGAAATAGAAATGATAGTTACCATTTTCTATGTTATGGTTATTCTCAAACGTCTTGCCTGTCAATATGCTGTGGTACACGCTGATACATAATGTGCAAAACGATGGATAGAAACCAGTCAAAAAGATCAGCTAGCTCAGAACTGACAGTTTAATGTAGTACTGAAGAAGAGAGATATCATCAGATAAGTTGCATTCTGTAACAGCAAAGTTCAATATAAAAAAAAAAAAAAGGATAATTAATCATACAAAAGAAGTACCAAAGGAAATGTGTGTAGTTATGGGGTAGGTGAACTGGAGGGATAGACCAGAAGATTTTCATTTTAAAATATGAACTGACTTTTGTACTTTTCTCTTTAAATCTAGATTTCAAACTAGTTTAAACAAGATTTTAAGTGTGGGATGAAAAGTCACTAACCTCTTGCTCGTTATTTCTAAGTGGATTAATCTTTTCAGTTACTTCATAGATCAAATTCTTCTCATAGGGCTGCAGTAAAATTGGTCCAAATTGTGTGCAGTACATTAAAAAAATGACTGCTGTTTCACTTGCATTAATCCTTTGCACTCGGTTCAATTTGTCACATTTAAGTTGACCCCATGGAGATAAATTAGAATTCAAGACATGATTACCTAAAGTGGATACATTTCAATCTCAATTCCTTAATGACAAAAAGGCTCATGAATTTTTTTCTGGAAAATAAATAAAACCTAAGGACAGGATTAACTTAGCCTGTCTCTCTTTTTTTTTTTTTTTCTTACCATTTCCCTCTTTAAGTCAACCTTTTTTCCCCTTTAACCATGAACTCGGCATGCAATTGCTATATTTCACTTTGTGTCAAGTTATTCTGTCCCTGGGAAATGTGGATCACTTTGTATAAGTGAACTTTGAAAGAACAGAATCACTTTTTTATTCTTCAGTTGGCTTACAGATATTGGGGCTGATATTTGGTAGTAATAAATAAAATGATTAGCTCGGTGAAAAATTGTTAATTCTCAGTATCTAAAATTAGATTTTAAAGGCCTATTTTTCTTTTCTTCTTCTTCTATTTTTTTGAAAAATCATCTATTTGTAAAACTTAATGTATATTTGTGCATGTGAGTGCACCTATGTGTGCATGTGTGCATGGAAATTCCGGGACAAAGTAGACTGCATTATTCTCCTGAATTCATGAATTCAAATAGAAAATTCTTAAATATGGGGGAAGAATCAGTACAGATAAACCTTAATATTATAAAGCATGAGTACTCATCAACAATGTATTCTTTCCTTTCCTAGAGTCTAACCTGTTCAAAGTCTGGGCTGTTTCCTGCCCACTGTATAATAACATGTATGAGCTCAAAACTTGTTTGTTGAATAGGAGATGTATACCCTGGAAATGAAATATCACAATTTTTAGAAGTATTGAAGTACATTTCATTTTGTTATTCTGTTTTTTAACAGGTATTTTGATAGGTTATACAACTAGTTGTTTTCTAAAAACTAGCAGCTTAAAAATGAGAAATCAGATTGTTTATTTCAGTTGGTAACTAACAGAGATTTCTGACAATTACACTCAGGCTGTTTCTGAGCCTTCCTTCAAAGCCTTCTCAAAGCCTTGGCAGAAGGCAGCTGGCCTTTGAAAATACACTATCTGATGCAGGCTGAAACTCACAGGCACCTGTAGGCACAGACAATCCTTTTGCAATGTGAATTATAGGGGACAGGCATTCTAGATTTTTTTTACTACCAAGATTTACAAAGAAGCAAGCTCCCTTTGAGGAGGGACATACAAGGTCATTACCCACTTCAAGTTTCATATTTCAGGGACTATGCTGCTGACATTGAATTTAGAAGGGGAAAGTGCTTCTAAAGGGAGGGATAGATTGTGAGAGTCTAAGTACTTTAGATTTTGCACTGTGTATGTTTCAGTGTGATAGGCTCTCCTTGAAATAAAGTTACTGAATTACTTTAAAATGCTGTATTTTACTCAGAGTTCAAATATCTGTGGTTTTTGGTCTAACATAACTCAGAGCTAGTTGCTTGGGAAAATGTCTTGAGCAAATTCATAGGAATAAGAAAAACTGGATTTTGACAGATTTACTGACAGAATATAAAAAGGGCCATAAAGGAGGCAACAATTCTGACAGGTTTGATGTGGTGGTAGAGGGGGTCAGAATTTTGAAAGGCTCATAAAAAGCCAAATTCTTACCTCCTCATCTCTACTGTGGTTTCTGATCTAGCATTTAATAGCAGTGCTGGGTATAATCCATGAGACTGTTGTATTTCAGGCAAATTGTAGACTCTATGTAAAGGACAACGTTCTCAATCTGAGTATGTACAAAAAGTCACCAACATGGAAAGTTTTAACTACACATCATAATGTAAAAGTTCTTATGAATATTTGATTTATTTTTTTAAGAAACTAATACTGATTGCTGGAAACCTATTAAAGTTATAGAATTTCAAGACATAAACTTCTTACCTCCCAGTCAGCTAAAGAAGTAAATGCTCATTTGTTCATATAAAATTTCAGACATAGTTCTTAACTATATTTTATATTTCAAGCAATATGTTTGATAGGATTTTGTATTGCATTTTCACTGGATAAAATACCATTTGTTACAGTGATGAATTTTTTTCTTACATTTCATCTTTCTCCCACACTAACCCCAGCCCCTTCATGGCAATGGCTATTAAAAGTCTAATCCAGGGCTTCCCTGGTGGCGCAGTGGTTGAGAGTCCGCCTGCCGATGCAGGGGATGTGGGTTCGTGCCCCGGTCCGGGAAGATCCCTTATGCCACGGAGTGGCTGGGCCCATGAGCCATGGCCACTGAGCCTGCGCGTCCAGAGCCTGTGCTCCGCAATGGGAGAGGCCACAACAGTGAGAGGCCCGCGTACCACAAAAAAAAAAAAAAAAAAGTCTAATCCAATGACAGCCCCACAATTTTTATCATGAGCATACAATTTTAATCATGCATATATACAAATATATTTGCATTGACTTATTTATAAAAAATCATCTACTATTGTACTATATATATATGTTTCCCCATAACTTCCTTTTTAATCTAAGAATACTACAGTATACGTGCAGTAAAATTTATTGAGGTAGCTATTTAAAGTCAATTATTATTGTTTTTTATTGCCACTGAAACCAAATATGTACTGCTTTACATACTAGTGTTTTTAAATCTATAGGATAGATTCATAGGCAGAATTTATGGTATACTTGAATGATAATGTTGCCACATTCTATTCCAAAAACTGTGTATATAATTTTACTCTTCCAGAATATGAGTGCAAAATCATTCACATTATTGACAGAACTTAGTGTTATCATGTATAATTTTCCCTTTTAAAGGTAAAAATATATCTTAAAATACATTATTTGGTGTCAAATTTTTTTCAGATTAAAAGAAAACACTAATTTGTATAAACATGTTTAATGTTTGGTATAGATTACATTAAACTATATTAAATTTGATTAAAAATCAATTTGCTTTCTGTAGAAAACCTTAGAATGTCTTTTGAAAAAAAAATGTATAAAGGTAAGGATGAAGGATGAGAAGGCATATTAGTTTGACTTTGATTGACACTGATCTGTCTCTTAAATATCATTTTATACCCATTGTATATGTCCATTGTTTTCTAGAAAATTGCCTTAAGAAAAAATTAGTCTCAGAAATATTTTCAGTTTAGTACTTCTGCTAATTTGATTATTCTATGCTTTCCATTAATCCTCATGTAAATACCTTAATACCACTTTAATTATTCTCAAAGTTACTTATAAATGCTTTGAGTAAATTACCCTGATACTCCTATATAGAGCAATTAGGCTCTTTATTTGGAAAAACCCACAGAAAACAAAACTCTTGTGCTTAGACTGCATTTTTCATTCTTCACTTTGTTAGCCTCATAAAAATGCACATAATTTATCAATGATATTACCAGCAGCATTTAAACTGTTTAATATTTTTGACAGAGACAACACTAGGTGAGACTACATTCCCAAACCTCCCTTGCAATTAGATCTGGATCATGTGAAGCAATATTGTATTGAAATGTGGACAGAAGCAATGTAGGACAAGCCAGTTCTAAGCCTGACTATTCAAACATTTTACAGTTCTCTTGTTCTTTTTCTTTCTGTGGCTACCTTTAAATCCTGTGTTCCAGATGGCATGGGTACAAGAAGGAAGAGAAGTGCCTCACTTATATGGAGCTAAAATGTCTCTGAGAAATAAATCTTTATTATGTTAACTTACTGAGATTTGGGAGTTTAAATGTTTATCTTAGTGCATCCTATCTATTCTGTGTAATACACATGTTTTCCATGGCCTAACTCATGTTTATCTCTAGACATATAGTTACTTCTTCTCATCCCACAACATCAGATCTTGATGGATAGAAAATCTTTAGTGAGTGCCTACTATGAGGTAATTGCTGCCTCACACTTTGCCTCTCATGATAATCTGATGTCAGATATAACAACATATAGATTTTAAATACCTACTTTTGTTCTCATGTTTTTCTCCCTGGTCTCTGCTAGAACATGCATGCTTTCTTTCTACTGTTCCATACATCCTATATAATATTTTGCCTCAATCTCTTCTATAATTCTAGTAGGAGATAGGGGAGAAGGGCACAAAATAAAAATCAAATCTAACCAAACAGAGAAAGTAAAACAACTCTTCCTGGGAAGCTTACTCTAACCCTATGGATTATGTTAAGTGTTCTGTTTCTTGGGCATCATGGAGTATTTTGAAAAGCCCTATCATAATATTCTTATATAACACTCACAATGCTCATTACATTTTATCTGATTATCCTGAATTTTATGAGAGCAGTGACCATGCCAATCTTCGTCCTTCCTGAGACTCCTTCTGGATGCCAAGAACACAGACTCACTTCCACCTTAAGATTTTGCTCCTGTGTCTCCCCTGCCCTGAGGATTAATCGGATTGCTTGACTAAGAATAATTCCTTAAAACCCTTGTCCTCCTATTTGGATTCAGAGAAACTGGCACTTATTCCTTGAATTTTCAATTAAATGTAACAGTTTTTATTCATACAGTTTAGTTTCAGTCTGGGTCACCCACAACCAACTACACTATGAATGATTAATATGCAATTGGAACATATCTACAGTTATAAGTTAGAATGTTTGCTTGAAAACAAAGTAGTTTTCATTAGATTTATTGCACATGGGTTGTTATCAGTAGGCTATAAAATTTTTGATATCAACCACAGGTACTTAGATGCTATTTTCTTAAAAATACCTTTTTATATCACTGAAAGTACACTTTGGAAAATTTGCTATTACAGTGGAGCATTTAGATTCTTCCAAGGTAAGATCCATAAATTTCTTCTCTAGTTTGATTTAGACTGACAAAAAGCAATGGTATATAATATTCTAAATAACCCTGGAATTAAGAAAAATTGAACTTGAGATAGAGTTTAGTATCTCAAACAAATGATCAAACATATAAACACAAGAAATAGAATAACAGATAACATCAAGAAGACATCTCAAATACATCATCTCTCCTTCGATGTAATATTATAAATGTACTAGGTAATAACAGATATAAAAAAAACATATTACTTGTTCCTTTGAAGCAGAATAAGATTTAACTGAAGTGCAGGAAATTTAAAAAAATCAGCTGATAAAAGTCATAAAAGATAGATTGCCATAGAAAAATAAGCACTGCAGTTTGAACATTGTAAAATAAAAAGAACACTATGATTATTCTATCATTATACCAAGCCCAGATTTCCTGCAAGTCTCAGCTCAGCCTAAGAGAGCAGCTGATCATTAACAAGAGAGGGTGGTTATCCACAGATATATCTGTTGAAATATTGTGCTCAAAAGTGATGGCAAGTCTAAAACATTAGGAACATGTTACTGAAATCTGAGATTTTGAAATAATCAAGTGGGAGAGTCAACAACAAAAGATTGCTAGAGAGAAGAGAGAAGAATATAAAGAGAGTGAACTAAGAGAAGAGTTGCAGGGTTGGGGTTGTTTGAAGGTGTGTTACTAGGAGACCAACTTTGAAAAAGTGTTTTGAATCTAAAGACCTCCATTCACTACCCCTTTAATATGGATCAAGTCAATCAATCACTAAGACTTATTTTTCTCATCTGAAAATGGAGTTAGCTTTATATATCTCACTGGGTTTTGTGAAAATTAGAATTAATCTTTAGTTACTCAATATTTCTAACTATTGAAAAGTGTGTGACTTCATTCATTAAAAATACCCATAAAAGTACAGTTTTTTCCAATCCTACATGTAAGAAGCTTGGAAGTCACAATTACATCCTAACAAGTAAAAAACTAAGTAAACTACAAAATCAACAAATTTAGATCCTAAAGAGAAATGAGGTCACAAGGTGAAATTCTGCACTCAAAATTAAAGAGACTGACAGGCAAATTCAGAGAATCACAACTTACTGGAGCAGAAAACTTTTAATTGAAACCTCCATGGTAACAAGTAATGAGTTAGGAAAACCTAAACTGTTATTTTGGAATTGCTGGAGGTTCAGTGTGGACAACTATAAAATTTTAAAGCTCAACCCCATATATTTATAACCCCATATATTTCTAGAATGCATTAGGGAGAAGTGAAAATCTCATTGACAATCATTGTTAAAAACAAATAAGGTTTTCATTGTTAAAGACAAATAAGGTTTTCATTGTTATCAAGTCTATGTTAAAGAAACGATGACAGTATTTTCATGAGTTGATACTCAGGTAGATACTCTTTAAAACAAAGAATCAAGATCCAGGGATTCAAGGAGAAGCTTAGGTAAGCAAGACATATTATTGTGAAATCCAGAATTACTAAATCTAAGTGTATTTAATGCTCTGTGCTACACTTGGCATTGAAAGATGGTCTATGTATTAAAATTATCACAACATTCTCAGGCATATCACAAAATAAATAATGTTTATCAAAACAAGTCTTCTTATATTTACACTTACAGGATAGCATAGTCATAAAAATGTTCTACATCCTCTCTATCCAATTAATTTTCTTTGCCATCTTCCCCTTTCATATCAGCAAAATTTGAAAAAAATAATTTAAACATTTGCTTGCCTCATTACTTTACTTTCCTGAACAAAGTAATTACTTATACCTAAGAATAAAACCAACATGATAAGTTTTCTTCAGTTTATATAGATTTTTTGATTTACATACACTATATCATAAGCATGCAAGATTAACTGTGCTAAACTATGTTGAACTACAGCAATTATTTACTTGATTTCATTCTTCTATGTTGCTAAACATCTTCCTTTTATTTATTTTTTGTCTAAACTTTGCCAACAGCCATCTTTCCCTTCCTATTACCAGAATAGAATTTCAGACCTAGTTTGTTTCTTACTAAGCTTAATGTCTATTCTCTGAGTGCATGAAACCTTTGAATTGATATTTTTTATGTATAAGATGGTCAATAATATTATGTTTTTTACTTTGGATTTTCCTCTTGCTAATATCAGTATTCCTTTTTTATTCTATATTTTCCTACTATTTCTTTGAGAATTTTTAAGGCATTTTGAACAATTTTATTAATGTCTGTTTCTTGCAAACTAACACAACTTGCAAACTAACACAAATATGATATTATTAACCTAGTCTTAAAGTCTTTACCTATTGATCAAAAAATTTGCATAATTATATGTATTTTCATATTTGTCACCTCGATTTATTCTGGTTATATTGCTTTATGTTATCTTACTTTCTGATTATTTGCTATTTAGAAAACAATATGTTTTCCTTTTGCAAAGTTTGAGAGATTGAAATCTAATTTTTCATTATAAGATCAGTTACTTATAATTGCATCAGATGCATTGGTAAACACATATTTAGGTAAAAATAATTACAAAAAGAAATAAGTAAATCCCTTTTCCACAGTGAAAAATGTACTGCATTTTACAACCCTTAATATGCCCTTCCAGTTTATAATGCTTGCCAATGTAATTTGTTAAGTTAGAGATGCCGCTTATAAATAATTATTATGACTCATCATGCAAATTATATTTCTCAGTAATTTGGTTTTGCTCTAGCATTCATATAACCATATTTACAGCAATAATTTTTATCTTTACAATGTCCTTTCCAATATTATTATGCCATAACTTTCACAATATTGATTTCTTAATTTTATATTTATTCAAGAGTGCATCTTCAATCCCCCTCCTCCTCCCGGGAAGTTTTTTTTTTTTTCTAAGCCTTTCATAATTTACATGTCTTTTTATTGCCTATATGCTAGTTTAGTTAGAGATTATTTGAATCACAATAATCTCTCCCTTCTCTTTACCATGCACCAGAAATTTTTAGCTCATTTTACTGTTGGCACTTGCATCTTAGAGTAAAGCATTATTGTTAGTTGTATGTGTTCTTGAAATAGAATGTTGGGTTTTAATCTTAAATTGGCCAAATATTTGTTTTACATGACTAAGTCACTTAATGTCTCTTTATGTTAAATTTCTACATGAGGTTAAGAGGGGTATCGACTTTACAGCTGTGCAACTATTTCTTAATATTTGAATAAATATTCTTATAGTACTTAACAGAGTAGCAAGCATGTAATAAATTACTCATAATATTGGTAGTAATTGTTTCAAGAATTCTGAGCTTAGTCTAATTTTTTCCATGACCTGTTTTGCTGTCTCAATGCTTGTCAGAACTTTTGCTTAACCTTAAAGTTAACTTTAACTCTGACTTAACCTTAAGATTCAAAAAGTTGCTTGAAACTGGGTGACCTCTTTGGATTTGCAGACTGAAAAATATTTTTAATTAAGAAAAAACAGCTTCAATTATGAATTAATGATGTACAATATTACCATTGTTTTAAGTTTTTCTGTTTTTTTATCCATATTAAAAATTTTTCTCAGGTTTTATGTTTTTTCACTTAAAATTTTCTCAAACTTTCCCACTATTTAGCTAATTTTATGCTCTATGATAACTTTTTATTTCTGGAATTTTTTGACAATATTTTTATATTGTCTTCCAGTTCTTTCTGCATCTCTGTTGTTATTTTATCCTTTTAGCTTTTTATGTGCTCCTGTTTCTATTTCATGAAAGCCATAGCTACCCTTTCTGGGAAGGTTATCAAGATTTCTTCAATTTTTTTTTTATTATTATTACTATTATTAGTATTCTTGCTGTTGTTGTTGTTAGAAAACCATTTCAACTGTACTACATATTAAAGACCATAGCTTTTAGTATATAAGGCTCTTGGTCTTTTCTTGGATCCATCATCCAACTATCACAAGATATAATCTTTCTTTCCTACACTACTTTCTAGTAGTAGAGTCCTAGGTGTTATAATCTGGAAAAAAATGGGAAAGTTATTCCCTGATTGGTGATGGAGGGTCAGAGGTATAAGTCTGACTAGGGCTGGTTAAATCATCCCAGGGACCTGAAAGTTTAATTTTATGTTCAGTATATTTCTATATCCCCATAATTGAGACAGCAAAAACTATTGTCTTCAACCTTGCATCAGTATTCAGAGTTCTCTTCTCACTCTTTGTTAAATTTCACCTAGATAAAAATTATTCATTTTTATTCATTATTCTAGACTCAATTTACAATAAAATGTTTCAACTCAAATGGTCGAGAGTTTAACATGTTTCATGTATAAAATCTCAATCTGAACACCGTTTCCTAAAGTTGGCTTTCCCAAAGGTTAGTTATCTTTGCTCTTCCATAACATCATATGCTTACCTTCTTGTTACTCTCATCACACATGCATTTACATACAAAGGGCTCTCTTCCCTGGGAGACTACCAATGAGGGCAGGGATGTGTTTTACCTTAATTATCACTGTGTCCCTAGGGCCTATCCAAAGGCCTGAAAAAAAGAATTGTTAATTATTCATTAAATTGTATGAACTTATACTGTGAGATTGTGGTTTATTGCTTGTTTCTTTTGTACTAAGAGGTTAGTAACACTTTTCCAATTTTGTGTGTATTTATAAATAAAAGTGGAAAGTTGGCAGGAGGCATACCAGGTCCTGATTTTACTTTTTGTTGCCATATTGGCCAGGAAGACCTCATAGAGGATTATAATGGTTACATTCTTAATTAAAATACTTCATGAGAAAGTGAAGTCATCTAAGTGAGAAAAGACAAAAATATGATTTTAAACACCAGTTCTTCTCACCTTTCTTCTCAATTAGAAATAATTCGTTGTTTATCATAAAACATCAGTAAAAAACTGATGTTTGTACATTACAATATTTATTCCTACTTTTTCTCAAAAGTACTTTTTTTCTTCTCATTAGTCACTGCATTATTTGCTGTGACTTTCCTTTCTTTTCATAATTTTTCTTATGGTTGGAGAATGAGAAGATACAGTTGGTAACTGTTTTTTGGTTAATTTAGTCAGGGGAATGCATTTTCTTAGTTTAAAAAACACTAGCTACTTCTATTCTAGTCTTCTAGGAACAAAAACTTAACAAGCAGTCATTAGTTACCATTGCTTTTTGCCAAATCTACTGTGTGGTAGGTTAAGGATTAATGTTATAATTTGTCAACCCTTTAGAACAAGAATTAAGCAACACCAACAACATAAAATGAAATATTTCAACAAAAAAGTGTATGATGTAAAGCAAATGGTGTACTGATAACTGACATAGAACTTCTGAAAATTGATTTTGCACCATAAAACTTTAGAAAGTTTAAGGAATTGAGAAAACAGGACTTGAAGTAGTGCATTATACAAGAAGATCCCTTTAGAACTTATTTTAAAAAGCAATTACACAGTGAGATTCCCTTTTCCAAAGTTATAGTGAGTGATTACTCCTTCTCTATCCCAAGAAAAGCAGAACATTGGATTCTTGTGAGATTTAAACAGAGATTCTCTGTACCCTCCAATACGGGATACAGTGGGAAGCAGGAGTGAGTGACTGTTCTGAAAATGGGAGGCTAAATGAATGTTTATATTGACTAGACACTTTTCACCATCTCTGTCTTCCACAATAAGCTGCAAGAACACTGGCAGCCAGGATTATGGATCCAGGTAAAAGAATGGATAATTTATTTTAGGTTTAAAAAGAAGCATAAAAGAGTCTAAGTTGAAATGGTGTCTCTACCAGTTCATTACATAGAGAGCTATATGAATTGATAAGTCCCAGACATGCTTACAGAACTTTCAGTGAAAAAATTAAAAAGCAAAACCAAGAACAAAAACTTAATAAAACTAAATAGAAGTAACATGATGATAGAGACAGTAGAAGAAAAAATATCAATAATACACCAATAAGAAAAAGTATTAAATTGAGACATAAGATGCTTTAAAAAAAGAAATTTTAAAAACAACAATGACCTATCAAAATAACAAACAAAAACCAAATGACAAGGAAATCAACAAATCACAAACAAGCAACAATCAAAAACAAACTCAAATAAATCAATGAAATTTCCAAGAACAATGCTGAAGGAAAATGACTTTAAACTTGAATTATATACCAATTTTGTCAATCAATTTAAGGATTGATATCAATCAAAAGTGAGAATAGAAAAAAAGTAGACCAGCGTGTTCCCAGAAAAAAAATCTACCTCCCATGCTGACTTATTCAGAAAAGTAATGAAAAATATAACTTTCAAATCCATGGAGTTAAACAAGATTAAATAAGATACAGGAGACTACAGGAACTCCAGAAAACATGGGCTCCTAAAGAGTAGAAAGATGCTGATTAAAGGAATTCCAGGACAAAAGCAGTGCAGGAGGCATAAAACACAATTAGTTGAATTGCAGCAGAAAAATTGAGATCCCCAGATAGCATGTCTTAAAAAAAGAGAGAAAGACAGAGAGAGACAGAATGAGAGTGAAATGTTAATTTCACTGCTTGAATGTGCTAGCAGTAAAGACATGGCACACATAAAACTAAACAAAAATGCAATTATTAACTATAAAAGTAGAAAATATTATACAAGTTATAAAAATATTTTCTAATTGTAATGATGTAAATGTTAAATATTTATTTAGAAAATATGTGATTAATTAATATTACAGGCATAGACTAGGAAAAAGTTATATGGGAGGGTAAGTTGAAGTTTATTATCACTTTCCTTATGAGAAAAAAATACATAATAACTAAACATGGAAAATCAATCATAATATACACATATTATTTAGAAATATGTTAGTAATTTTCAAAAGAAAATAGAATTCAAACAGGAAGCAAGAATAAAGGATATGGAGGATTATGGCTGTGGTTAATTTTTTTCATTCTAATATTGTAGTACTATTTCATTTTTTTTAAATGTATACATGTATTTATTACAAAACTAATTTTAAAATTTTAAAAAGTTATTGAAGTGGATTTAACTTGTGATGTTAGAAGTAAATATCAGGAATTATCACATGATAATTCAATGATTAATTAAGGATTATTGAAGATATATATAAATGGAAATATGTAAATGTACATAATTTCCTTAAAAAAATGAAATTTTAAGGCCAGGAAAGGAGTCATAAACTGGTGACCTATGGGCCAAAATCTACTATCAAATATGTTTTATTTGCTCAAAACATTTAAAAATGAATTTGAATTGAGCAGTTCATTACACTAATTTACTTAATTATACTTCCTTCTTAGCTTTATGTCCTAAAGACATTTGAATTTATGATACTATGACCTATAAAGGCATATATTAAAAATAATTGAGATCTACAGTCTGATTTACTAGGTTATTTTTGTATGGTATATAAAAATACATATTAATAGTCTAAATCAATATCTATCAAGGTAAATTATTTAATTTAGAACTATACAGTACCCTCAGTACAGAGGAAATTGGGAATAACTTAATTAACATTTAAATAAATAAATAAACAAGCATTTTGAAATAAAGACTAGATTGTTACTGTTACTTCTAGTTTTTAATAAAAATAGAAAATAATTAAAATTGTGAAACCTGAAAATTTTTGCAATATTATGTCACAGCCTTTCCCTATAGGTAAATTCAGCTCAGGTATCACAAAAGAATGCTATTTGAATATTTGGGTCATTAAGAATTTATTTTACTGTATTTATCTCTCCTAAGTATTTTACTACTAAAAATACCACTACTTTTATATATATTTACATACTACTACATACAATAAATACATACCTATTGCCTCATGCTTACAAAAGTAAAACCTTTATAAGTCACACTATAAGTTTATAGTGGTTTAATTATATTGACATGCTCCTTAGAAGCTATCTTTGCCCCAGGGAACATGAGTCAATAGTTTATTGAGTCATTCTGAGGGGACACTCAGGGTGCATTTCATACAAAGTCAGAGGGGAAGTGTGGCTTTAGTTAAGCCTATTCAGAGTGACAAGAAATGTCACATAAGCTCACTTCTGCCACAACAAATCCATTTTTTCATTTGGATAGAAGTGCTCTAATGAGAGGAAAAAAGCAATTTTTTAAGTCTTAGGAAAGTAACATTGATATATGTTCATACCCCCTTCTTCATCCTCACTAAGTTCAGATGCCTAAATATCATTAGTTTTACACTGTTCCCACGACCTTTCAAAGCTTTCATTAGGTCCTCATCATAAATAGAAGAGGTTTTTGAAATATGCCTTTTGTACTCCAATGGTGGTGGTAGGATGGCTAAAAAGAAAATGCCTTTGGGACAGAGAACAAAATGAAGGGAGAGTGGATGGTGTTGCAGGTTCATTACGTTGCTTGAAACGGGACAGTTTCATCCTTATCAATTTATCTATTGAGTGTCTGTGAAAGATTTCACTGGGAGAAATATCTCAGGTCCAAAAATAATATGCACACTATAGTTTTAGGATACGGTCCTAACTAATCTGTCACACAAAAACTTGAATAATAATGGTCATTAATCATTGATTTGTCTCTCATCTCTTGTCTTATTCAGTTACACCTCATTCTCCAGCCTCATTACACTGTTCACATTCTCATAGTTACCAGGTCATTGCATGTCCTTATGCTTAAGTTCCCTTTGTGCTCTCTCCTGGAAACAGCCTATCCCCATGACAATTAATTTTGTAAAACTTCATTTAGGTTAATATTTAAGCTCTATGCTCGATTGTAAAATTGACTTCTTGCTTTGTATCTCTGTAGAACCTGACATAGATTTCAAGCACTACTCCTGTAATAATATTTTGTTGCATTTATTGGTTTCTTCAATTCTTTTTCCTTCTCTGTTTATTGGTCTAGGGCTAGGATCCTATCAAATGTAAGGTTTTATCTTACTTGTCTTCAAAACTCTAACATATAACAGAATGTCTGATGGATGACACAATATAATAGGCTGTAATTTTTTGTTTCACTGCAAAAATTGAGAGGAAAGAACAAAGATGTCTCAGATACCCTCTATCTCACCGATGTATAGCCTCCTCCCTGATCAACACCTCCATCGGAGTGTACATATGTTATAATTAATTAACCTACATTAGTACTTCATTATCCTCCAAAATCCATAGTTTACATTAGGATTCACTCTTGATATTGTACATTCTATGGGTCTGGACAAATTTATAATGACATATATCTATCATTATGGTATTATATACAGTATTTTCACAGCCTTAGGAATCCTCTGTTCTCTGCCTATTCATTCTCCCTCTCCTCTAATCCCTGGCAACCACTGAAATTTCTCCTTAGTTTTGCCTATTCCAGAATGTCATATAGTTGGAATCATACAGTGGATAGCTTTTTCAGACTAACTAATTCACTTAGTAACATGCATTTAAGTTTTCTCTATGTCAATTAATGGCTTGATAGCTCATCTTTTTTTTAGCATTACATAATATTATACCGTCTGGATGTATCACAGTTTATTCATCCATTCACCTACTGAAGACATCTTGGTTGCTTCCAGTTTGGGCAATTATGAGTAAATACCTATGTGCAGATTTTTGTGTGGACACAACTTTTTCAGTTCCTCCGGGTAAATACTAAGGAGCATTATTGCAAGATCATATAGTACAAGTATGTTTAGTTTGCAGGAAACCACCAAATTGTCTTCCAAAGTGGCTATGCCATTTTGCATTCCCATCAACAATGAATGTTCCTGCTGTTCCATATTCTCACCAGCATTTGGTTTTATCAGTGTTCTGGATTTTGGAAATTGTAATAAGTGTGAAGTGATCAGTCTGGCTAGAGGCTTATTGATTTTATTGAATTTTTCAAAGAGCTAGCTTTTGGTTTTATTGATTTTCTCAATTGATTTCCTGTTTTCAATTTCATTGATTTCTACTCTAATTTTTATTATTGCTTTTTTCTGCTTTTTAGGGTTTAATTCACATTATTTCTGCTTTCCTAAGGTAAAATCTTAGATGATTGATTTAGATTTTCTTTTTTTCTAATATATGGAATCAATTTCCCTTTAAGCACTGCTTTTCCTACCTCCCACACATTTTATTTAATGTTATATTTTCATTTTCATTTAGTTTAAAATATTTTTAAATTTCTTCTTTGACTCGTGATACTTACAAGTTTGCTGTTTAATTTTCAAGCATTTGGGGGATTTTCCAGATATCTTCATGTTATTAATTTCTAGTTTAATTTCATTATCTGAGAGCAGACATTGTGTGTTGTTATTCTTTTAAACTTGTTAAGGGATATTTTATGGCCCAGAGTGTGGTCTATCTTGTTGAATGCTCCATGTGAGCCTGAGAAGAAGGTGCATTCTTCTGTTATTGAATGAAATTGTTTATTGCTGTCTTTTTTTATCCAGTTAATTAATGGCATTGCTGAGTTCAACTATGTCCTTATTTTTTGCCTGCTGTATCTATCCATTTTTGATAGAGGGGTGTTAAGTTTCCCCCTATAATAGGGGATTCATCTGAATTTTCTTGCAGTTCTATTAATTTTTGCCTTCTTTATTTGACACTCTGCTTTTAATTATATACATGTTAAGGATTGTTATGTCTTCTTTGGGAATCAACTCCTTTGATATTGTGTAATGCCTCTAAGCCTAAAAGCTTTCCTTGTTCTAAAGTCTGTTCCATCTGAAATTAATATAGCTACTCCAGCTTTCTTCTGATTATGGTTAGACTGCAATATGTTCTTTTGTCTAGTTACTTTTAATCTATCTGTATCTGTATATCCAAATTGGGTTTCTTGTAGACAGCATAGAGTTGGGTCTTGTTTATTGATCCACTCTGATGATCTCTGTCTTTAATTGTTGCATTTAGACCACTGACATTCAAAGTGATTATGGCATAGTTGGATTAATGTCTACCATTTTTGCTAATGTTTTATATTTCTTGTCCTTTTCTTGTTTTTTGTTCCTATTTTTTTCTCCCACACTTCCACTGCCTTTTATGGTCTTATTAGGCATTTTATATGATTTCATTTTCTCTTCTCTCTTAGCATATTAGTTATACTTAAAAAAAATTATTTAGTGGTTTCCCTAGAGTGGTTGCAGTATACATTTACAACTAACCCTAGTCCACTTTTAATAACACTACACCACAGGTAGTGTGAGTTCCTTATAATAACAAAATAATTGTAACTCTTCTCTCCCTCCTTGTACTATTCATTAAGCTGTCATTCACTTCGTTTATACATAGTAATTGTAAGAATATATATTTAAATATACACATGCATATATATATATTGATTTTGTTTATACATAAAGATGTGGAATCAAATATATTATTATTTTGAATGAACTGTTATCTCTTAGATCAACTAAGATTTAGAAAAATTAGTTTTTATTTTACATTCAATTATTCTTTCTCTGATACCCTTATATTCTTTATTTAGATCAGAGAAAACTTATATTATTTTTCTTCCCTCTAAAGAACTTCTTTAAACATTTCATGACAGGTCTGCTGACAACAAATACTCTAAATTTTTGTTTGTCTGAGAAAGTCTATGTTTCTTCATTCACTTTTCAAGAACCATTTTGCAGGGTACAGAATTCTAGGTTGGTGTTTTTTTCTCTCAATGCTTTAAATATTTCATTACACTTTTTTCTTGCTTGCTTGACTTCTGAGGAGAACTCAGATGTAATCCTTATCTTTGTTCCTCCATAAGTAAGATGCTTTTTCCCTCTGGCTCCTTTCAAAAATTTTTCTTTATCTTTGATTTTATACAGTTTGAAAATGATATGCCTAGTTGTAGTTTTTCTAACATTCATCTTACTGGGCATTCTCTAAATTTTCTGGATCTGTGATTTGGTGTCTGACATTAATTTGAGTAAATTCTCAGTCACTGATGCAAATATTACTTGTGTTCCTTTCTTTTTTCCTCCTCTCTGATATTCCCACATATGCTACACCTTTTGCAGTTGTCTCACATTCTTGGATATCCTGCACTTTTTTTTTTCAAGTCTGTTTTTTTTTTTCTGTTTACTTTTCCAGTTTGCAGATTTCTACTGAGATATTCTCAAGCTCAGATGTTCTTTTCTCAGCTGCATACAGTTTACTAACAAACCCATCAAAGACATTCTTCATTTCTGTTATAGTGTTTTTGATGGCTAGCAATTATTTTTGGTACTTACTTAGGATTTCCCCTTTTCTACTTACATTGCATCCTGTCTACTTTATATATTAGGTCCCTCAGCATATTAATCATAGTTGTTTTAAAATCCTTGTCTGATAATTCTAACTTCCCTTCCATATCTGAATCTGCTTCTGATGCTTGCTCAGCATTTTCAAACTATTTTTTTTTCTTTTGGCATGCCTTGTAATTTTTTATGATGTGCCAAGTAGAAAGAACTATTAGATTTTTAATAGTGTGGTGGTGAGGTATGAGGAGAGGAGAAGTGCTCCATAGTCCTATGATTAGGTATCAGTCTTTTAATGAGATTATGCCTCTAGACTGTGAACTTTACATGTTTCTCAGTTCCCTTCCCCTCTCCCTATCTCCTTTAGATGGGGCAGGATGGCTAGAGTAAGCTGGAGTTTGGTATTTCCCTTCCCCCAAGTCAGTTAGGTCCTAATAAAACTTCAACAGGTAAGGCTCTGTTTAAATATAAATATTTTCTCCTGAAAGCAGAACTTAGTAACAAAACAATGCTTTGGTGTTCTCACAGTGTATTCACTGTGAGAACCAGGTCAAACCCATGATGGTAAAACTCACAAAAGTGTGGGTCTGCCTCTATATCTGAGTACCCTTTGAGTCATCAGAGGCATGTATCTTTATAAATCCAGTTTATGAAAAAATGAGTTTGATGAAATATCAATAGATTTAAATACAAAATGATACAGATGTTTTATATTGGCATCTCAAAAACTGTTATATTGATAGTATTAATTTAATTTTCTGAAATTATTACCTAATTTAGCAAAGTCTCAAATGGGGCAAGGTAGAGTTTTCCCTCAATTTACATGGTTTCATTCCTAATCATTCCACTGTATAAAAAAAATCATACCAAAACAATTTGTACTTATATTTAAAGGAGAGTTATATTCTAGGCTTCAATAATTATGAACACATTTTTCATCTACATGAATAATGGTACAACCAGCAATATCCTCTAATTATTGTAACAATCAAAAATAACCCCATAGGGCAATCATATATTCATATTCTTTTTTTATGTTAATTTTGAAATCCTCTAATATTTTAGCAAAATCTTTTAGTTTTTTTTAGTTCTGTACTTAGTTCTTTTACCTCTGTAAAGTGGGTTTGACAGAGACCATTTATGTAACAACAATGTCCACTCTCACCTTCTTTTAGCAATAGAATAGTTTAACTAGAGTAGAGTACTGTCTAACTAGGCAGAAATTATGTTATACAGAATCCTTTGTATTTTTGTGTGTTTTTGTAAGTTTTTACCAATGGGAAATGAGTGGAATGTACATAGGCAACGTCAAGTTTTGATCTTAAAAGTTTGAGGTGTGTGTTCTTTCTTCTCAGAAATTTGGGACTAATGATGGCAAATTAGTACCAGTCATGTGGATGAGGGCAACAAATTATGCAATGTTTGAAAAGCAAGATAGAATATGTCCCTGAATGATCTTTGATATCAGAGCTGCCTACCAGTCCCAGATAAAGGGTGAAATACACTCCCATCTTTTTAAATGCAATTTATTTGGGTTTCTCTTTATTATAGAATCTTAGCATGTAACCTCAGTATTACCAACGTTATCAAATAGTTGTCATTAAAAGTGAGTCTGATGATGCTAAGAACTAGTGTTTGAAATTACTAAATATGTATACTGAAATGAAATGTATGTACATTTTATTATACATAGTTACATAAAATGAGATAAACCAAGAAGCCATAAAGGCAATGCAGTAACTCTATTTCTATGGTCAAAAAAATTCCTGTGACCAAAACAATGATAATTTGTATTTTTGCCGAGTCTGGATTATATTTTCTCAGATTGCAGTTATCTTTATCTATTCTAATTAAACTGTTCTTTTTATTCAAAACTTCCAAGGAATGATTGTATCTTTACTCAGAGCCCTTATTTCTAAATTGCAATGGTTGTTAGGCTTTACTCATAGGCTCTCTCAAACTATATTCATTAGACATACATTTCTTACTGATTACTGTTTAACAAAGTTTGCTACCTTTCAGTATTCTCTTGAAAAGCTATCTGCTTGACTTGTTAATGAAAGTGGTTACCTCTGGTTGTTGCACTGCATCTCTAACGAGTGGTCTGTGGTAGTTGCCCTCCTACTACCCTCCTTTGATCTAGATGTTTGCTATACCACATTGAGTTAATGGAAGCTGTTTGAGAGCCCCATTCACAAAAAAAAAAAAACAATAATTCTGCTTGAAGATGCATGTGGTGAATGAGTTTCTTTTGAGCAATGTGATGATTCTCCCTGTGAATCACCATTAAATATACTCAAGGAGCAGATAATAAGGGGCATTCACTGTAAAATTGTCTCACCCACAACCATCAAATAGCTAAACATTGAATATTCTAAACCTAAAACAAAGTTCTCAAATTATCATAAAGAATAACATTCATGTTAAATAAACTGGTGGTAAGATTGAATTTCTGCCAGAAATGTTTAATTTTTCGTTGTCTGCATTATTTTTATTTTCAGCATTTGACATAATTTCAAATTGCTTTAGGCTTTTAAAACTACATTTTAATAGTTATACTTAGTTTATTAGTGTATTTTCATTTACTAAACATTACCTGAATAAAAAACTCCTCAATAGGTCACAAACCATAGATAGTAGGATAGGGAATATTAATCATAGGATAGGCACTCCTAATTTTTATTATGTTGTACATTAAAGATGGATAGGAAAAAGAAAGTTCATGGAATGGTAAAAAGTATACTAACAGATGGAAAGAAAATCTTCAGGTTATAAAATATTTAAGAATTTATTATGAAGAAACCATCACCCCAAACAGATTTATTTGTGTTTACTCACTACAGAGGCCTTCCAATTCAATAGCTTGTTTAGAAAGCAATACACTTACATCTGTAAGATGAATAATAGAGCCTGATGAAAGATAAAAATCTGTGTTTTACTGAAGCAGTTCCTATGTTTTTGGAATTTCTTTGTAGTCCTAGATAAACACTTTTTGAAAAAAGCAAACTATAGGTATTTGCTTAATAAATGCAGACAAAAAATGAAAATTTTAAAATTCAAAAAAATAATCTATACTTTCATATAAGATGTGAACAAAAGGTATTAGAATTTGGAAATTCTATCTAAATAAGTAGAAATAATTTCAGTGATAACCTACCTCATTATTAGGTAACTCACTGCATGACTTAATTATAACATTGTTATTCTGATGACAAATATAAAGTGGTTAAAAAAATTCATTGTGATCTGGATTTGATTGTATAGCACAGAAATAATGCTGCCACTGTCAATATGCAGTTGGAGTGAATAATGGGCCCCATATTAATGCAGCGTGTGTTGCTTCGGAAATCTACCTTTCAAATGTAATTCATAGGAATCAACTTCACCTGCTGCTTTCTCACTGAGGTGGTAAGTTTCCAAGTAAGTGTTTAATATTGTAATTCTCATTAAATGCACACCATGTGAGAGGGTGTCAGTTTAACACTTAAAAAGGAATGCCCCTAGATGAGAGATCAATGTAAACTGAATTTATTTTTGTTGCTTAGAAAATATGAATATTCTAGAGGTGAATAGTTTGGTAAATTACTTGCTTATTCATTTTCAATCATACACATATAGTAATAGACTGTGTCTATATAACAGAAAAAGAAGAGACTGTTACACATTTCACCCTGGAAGAACTTCTTAGACTAACTGGCAAAAGTTAAAATGGGTACTTGAATATAGAATTTGTTCTGCCAAACCATTTACTTAAGTAACAAAAGTACATTAAGTCCAATAATCTCTACATTATTAAATTGAATTGCAATAATAAGGAAAACATTCAAATTGACTTTTAAATTGCTAAGCCCATTTAATACTTTGGAGTAATGAGCATTAGTTTTACATTAAAGATGAATATGTTTTATATTAAAATAATAAACATTGGATATTTCCTTTAAAGTCTTACAGATTGTATTGAGTGAACAGATGACTCCAAAACACACTATTTCATAGATAAACAAAAGGTTAGAGGATAAGTATCACACCATAAGTGTTTGTATTTCATTAGCTGTCACATTATAAATGACAGCATCACATCAGAGGAAAACCTTCAGAGATATGAATATGATACTTGTTTATTTGGAAAACTTTCTTATCATATGTGCTTCTTTTAAAGTACTTCTCTCAACAGTAAAAATAGAAAGGAAAATAAAAGCACAAATTATTTCATAACCCAAGAAAATCATCTGTAACTAAATAAAATATAAAAGTAAAAAAATAAAGAAAAATAAAACATTGAAGCATTTTAAAATTGCTGCAAGCCATTCAATAAATTTGAGTGACTAATACATGTCAGTCACTAGCCAGATCCTGGGGAATCAGAAATGAATAAGACAAGATTCCTCATCTCAAGGATGGGATAGAAAATACATTTCCTTGGTGAGTTTGTCCAAGTTTCCAAAAGATGTCACACAGAAATTATTATTTTTATTATATCAAAAAGGTAGCTAAATGATATGCCAGATTTTAAAACACACACACAATCAAATACACTTCTTTAGGGGTAAGCCTCAGTTCCCTTTATATAAGTAAGGGAATGGCAGCTACCATTTGTGACTACTTGCTGGACTCAATATGCACGTTTTCTTTTCTGTAAAGATGGTATTATTTTCACCATTGAGCAGTTGAGAAAAGTGATACTTAGAGAATTTTTGTATATTAGTTAAATTCACTGAAACACTAAGTGTCCAAATCAGGTCTTAAAACTACTGCTCCCTTTTAATAAGATTTATGAGCTTACCATCATTCAATGTGACCTGATCTTTAATCTCAGAAATAGATCATTATTTTATATAAAGTTTCTTTAGCATTTCCTCAGCATCCAGAATTGATTTCTATAAGCATGTATGACATGCTACAGATTAATAGCTGTATAATCTTGTATATGTTAGCAATAAAAGGATTTTTCTTTTTATGTCTTCAATTTACTGACACTGAGAATGTGTTCTTTGGGACAAAATTTAGTTTCTAAATTTCTGCTACCAAATTAGACAATTCTCACACATATAAATACCTGCAAAGTGCACTGAAGTCATCTCTCTTGATTGCAAATTAGAAGTCAACAACTGTAACTAATAAGAACTGATGGGGGAGGCAAAGTTGCTAATTGGTAAATGAAAGCATTGATGCATTTAAAATGTCACCTGGCAAACCTTTGTTATCCAGCAAATGCTATAATTTGGTTAATATTACTATTTTATTTCTATGTGTATATGGTGCAATTCATGTAAAGTCTGGCATTTTTTTCTCAAAAAATAATTTTACTCCTCGATATATATCTGAAAAAGTAAAAAACACTAATTCAAAAAGATGTATGCACCCCAATGTTGATAAGAGCACTATTTACAACTGCCAAGATATGGAAGCAATCTAAGTGTCCATCAACAGATAAATGTGTAAGGAAGATGTGATATATATATATATATATATATATATATATATATATATATATATATACACACACATATATACATGAAAAAGAATGCAGTTTTGCCATTTGCAGCAACATGGATGGACTTGGAGGGTATTATGATAAGTGAAATAAGTCAGACAGAGAAAGACAAATACTGTATGATATCAGTTATATGTGAAACCTAACAAAATGCAACAAACTAGTGAATACAACAAAAAGAAGCAGACTCACAGATCTAGAGAACAAACTAGTGGTTACCAGTGGGGAGGAGGAAAGGAAGGAGGGACAAGATGGAGTAGGGGATTAAGATGTACAAAGAGTTATGCATAAAATAAGCTCCAAGGATATACTGTGCAGCACAGGAAATATAGCCAATATTTTATAATAACTATAAATGGAATATAAACTTTAAAAAATTGTGAATCACTATGTTGTACATTTAACACATATGGTATTGTACATCGACTAAACCTCAATTAAAGAAATGACAAAAAAAATAAAGAACAAAGCTTGGGGTATCACGTTCCTTGATTTCAAAATATTTTATAAAGCTGTAGTAATTAATACATTGTGATATTGTTATAAACAGTTACATAGTTTAATAGAACTCAGTAGAGAGCCCCCAAATAAGTCCACGCATATGTAACCATAAAGGAGCCAAGAATATACAATGAGAAAAAGATAGTCTCTTCAATAAATGGTCATGGGAAAACTGGACAGCCATATATAGAAGAATGAAACTGGACCACTATCTTACACCATACACAAAAATGAACCTAAAATGGATTAAAGATTTAAATGTAAGACCTGAAACCATAACAAGAAAATATAGGCAGTAATCTTGTTGAAATGGGTCTTGGCAATGATTTTATTGGATCTTACTCCAAAAGGAAAGGCAATAAAAACAAAAATAAACAAGTGGGTCTACATCAAACTAAAAAGCTTCTGCACAGGAAGGAATCTATCAACAAAATTGAAAAGGCAATTTATGAAATGGGAGAAAGTATTTGCAAATCATATATCAGTTAAGGGATTAATATACAAAAAATATAAAGAACTAATACAATTCAAAAATAATGATAAAATGACCCTGCTAAAAATGGGCAGAGGATCTGAATAGATATTTTTTAAAAAGAAGATATACAAATGGTCAGCTGGTATGTGAGGTTGAAAACTTCCCTAATCATTAGAAAAATGCAATTCAAAACAACAATGAGATATCACCTCACAACTGTTACAATGGTTATTATTAACAAGAAAAGAAACAAGTGTTAGTGAGGCTGTGGAGTAAAGGGAACTCTTGTGAAGTGTTGGTGGGAATGTAAATTGATGTAGTTACTATGGAAAACAGCATGGAGGTTTCTTAAGAAATTAAAAATAGAACTACCATTTGATCCAGCTATTACACTTCTGGGTGTATAGCCAAATATAATGCAATACCAATTTGAAAAGATACATGGACCTCCATGTTCATTGCATTATTTTCAATAAGATAAAGATGTCATATATATATATATATATATATATATATATATATATGTGTGTGTGTGTGTGTGTGTGTGTGTGTGTGTACATATGTATATGTACACACACACACACACACACACACACACACATATATATATATATAGGCAAATACTGAATCTTTATGTTGTATACCTGAAGCATATAATGTTGTATGTCAATTGTACCTCAATAAAACAAATAAAATAAATTAACTTATAAATAAATAAATATAAAGAAAAGAAAGTAAGAAAGATAACTGGGGAAGTTAATAAACTAACAGAGACCAATGCAATTAGGAGGCCAAAAATCAAGAGTCCCAAACAAAGCCTCACAGCACTAAGACTGATTAGGATGCTGTTACATTTACCAGTGACACTATCTATGATTTATTCATTTATTTAGCAAATGTATTTTCAGGGAATGCTATGTATAAAAGACTATTCTAGGTACTAGGGTATAGGAATCAAGAAGGTAATGCCCATGTAGTCATAGAATTTTTATGCTAGTGAGAGAGACTGTAATAAACAAATAAATATGCAGTATACCACAATATGAGACTGTCCTAATTCATAACAGAGAGTAAAGAAGGCTGATAGAGAAACAGAGTGATGGGGTAGAGTTTAGGGGTTTTAAAAATAATGTAGTCTGGGATTACTAGTCTCAAATACCCCTCTTGTATTTAGTGTTTCCAGTTGATCAGCATTGCATCATGAGTCTATTTTTCAATTCAAACATGGTAAGTAAAGGAAGAAATAGCCTCTCTTCAGCTTCTGTATTTGGAGATTTTCACCAAGATTAAGCAACAAATGAAACAGGAACACTTGTAGAAAATTAAGAAGGTGGCTTCCTTAGTGGCACAGGGATTAAGAATCTGCCTGCCAATGCAGGGGACTCAGGTTCAAGCCCTGGTCCTGGAAGATCTCACAATGTTGTGAAGCAACTAAGCCCGTGTGCCACAACTACTGGGCCTGTGCTCTAGAGCCTGCAAGCCACAACTGCTGAGCCCACGTGTCACAACCACTGAAACCTACGTGCCTAGAGCCTGTGCTCTGCAATAAGAGAAGCCATTGCAATGAAAGGCCTGCACACCTCAACAAAGAGTAGCCTCTGCTCGCTGCAACTAGAGAAAGCCCACACACAGCAATGAAGACCCAAAGCAGCCAAAGATAAATAAAATTAAAAAAAGGTTCTACCTCACTAACACAACAACAAAAAAAATTAAAAAGGATACACTTAACAAAATATATGAGAGTGTATATTATGCTTTGCCAATCAATTCCAGTCCCTGGATTAGATAATGAATTGAGAGGAATATAATCAATCTTTAGAGTTGATACCCCTTTTCAGACTTAACTATAGAGACTGAAGGAAACTAGTAGCAAGATACTAGCCATCACTATGTTGCAATACTCTTTGTCAGGTTCTTTTATCAATTCGATTTAACAAATATATATTGATCACCTGTGCAAAGCTTTGACTATTTTTATTTCCCTCTGCTAAACTTCCAGAGAGACAACATAGTTTGGTATCTTTAATATAATAATCAATGAGGCCTGATTTGTTCTGAATAAGTCAACTCTAAGGGGAATTCAGAAATCTGGTTGGCACCACCTTATATACCCAAATAAACAACTGTCAAACATAAAACAAGGCTTATTAGGCAGACTGAATGAGTCTTACTTTAGTTTTAAAAATGGTACTGACTTGCAGCAGAGTTGGGTGTTTATCCCAATAATCTTGTATTTTTCAAATAAATATTTGCAATATAAATTACTTTGAAGAATGTATTATCAAGTCAGAGGTAAGAGATTCTGAAATAATTTTAATCTTACTTGAGCTTTACCAGTCTGAAGTTTACTACTAAAACAGAATCTCTTGAAGACTTTCAGTTGTGTGAATATAGTTCTTCTCTGTTCTTAGGTTTTAAAATACTTTCAACAGGTTCAGTAGTACAGAATAACATCCACTTTAAATTCATATGTATGCACTGCACCTCTTCCCTGGAAAACATATTGGTATTAAATTCTAATACTTGCAGAGAAAGACTACTGTGTTAATCATTTCATGTTCCTCTAAGCTAAATAAACTTCTCCAATACTAGCTGTGTTAAATGTAAAAAGTTGGCTTTTTAATACTGATTGGAAATAAGTTTTATGACTAATTGTAATAAAAGTTTTCAAATATCTAATTTACTTTTTGTTTTTAAAAACTCAGATTTTCTTGAGTCTCCATACTCTTCTATAAAATATTATTCTTAAAATAAAATAACACTATGTTTCCTTATCAAATACTGAAGTTTTTTAAAATATTTGCATAATTTCTTTAGAATAAAAAAATATCAATTAATTATCAGTATCTAAGGAAAAATTAACAGCAGTAGTAGAAGTAGTGTTACCAAGTCCAAGTTCGCGCTGCTCGCCCCATGACAGGACAATGGAGAGACTTGATCTTGGGGCAAAGAATAGCAACTTTATTCAGAAAGTCACCAGACCAAGAAAATGGCAGACTATTGTCCCAAAGAACCATCTTACACAAGTTAAAATTCAGTTTTCTTTTATACTAAAAGGGGAGAGGATGTGGCTGGTTGTTGCAGAGTTCTTTATGCTGGCCAAACCCTGTGGGGTTGTGATAATCCTTTGTTCCTGCAGGTGTCCAGGTAGGTTTGTCAAGATGTTCTTGTGAACCTTCAAAAAATCTGGTGTTTTGCAACTTTTTATCTCTATATGAATGAAAAGTGTTATGGCTTTCAAGGTTAATCCTGGGAGGCAAAACCTTGAGAAAGGGTTATTCAGGCTATAAGCAACATTATTTTACTGGTTAGCAAGACAAAGGTGAAGAGCCAGCATGACTAAACACCGGCAACAGAGCACAAATGTTAAGGCTAAAGGAGTAGATACAATATGGGGTCAGGTTTGTTCTTCTCTGTTACAATAGTAGCTATTAATCTTTGCACAGTAGTTTCTAAAGCTCTTCACACATCTTGTTTGATCTCACAGTAATCCTGTGATAAAAGGAATCCTATAATCCCAATATTACAGAATAAGATACTAAGGCTCAGAAATTAAGTAATTTATCAAGTCTCTCAAAGTTAGTGACTGTTCCCTTTCTTTCTGTCACTTTTTTTCATTTTGATTTTGTTCTTTATGGTTAAAATAATAATAAAGAATTGCTTATGTTATGTGTTTTAAATCACAGGAACATTAACTCTTGTTTATATATGAAAGGAATATGAATTCTAGCTTCAGAATCAATAATTACAATAACAATGTTTTACTTATACATTTTTAGTATAATGTGAATGGGAATTCTTGAAGGTGTATCACTTTATGAAATGTCACATGTGTTTTCTCAGGACTCAAGCCTTATGTGCTGTTCAAGCAATCATCATAAGCAGGTAATACGCATGCATTCAGTGATCAAATGAAAGCTGTACCTGATATTTATTATGGTACTACAGTAACATAAAATTAGTTTTCATATGTAAAATTGTTTGCATTTCTGAGTATTGACATATTCTTTTAAGAAAACTTTTATTAAGAAAGTTATTAAGAAAACAAGATATCATTAATTATATTTCATGCATTTATATTGATACAGTAAGTAAGCATATTTATTAAAATTATATGTATTTGTGTTTAGTACAAATGAAGGGTTATTTAATTAATCAAAGATATAAAAGTTTGATGAACATGAAAAGAGCTGGAACCATGTGTGAGAACAGAGAGATGTTAAGGAAAAAAAGAAAAAAAGATAAGAGAAAAATAAATAAATTTAGGAGTATCAAATAGAAGTACCAGTACCAGTACTAACTGACTAACAAGCTCTGGTCATCATGAAAAACATGGCATAGGAAATGTACTTTACAAATATTAGAACTTCAATGCATGAAAGAGGGAATAAGAGTTAAGCATAATAGATGCCTACATAAATAGTGTTATTAAGATTTTACTTAATCCAGGATATAAAATTACTGATTACATGGAAGTATTGCTATAGGTCTCTTTGCATATCTAACAAATAAAACATATTGCATATTGTCTTAATTTCTTAAAATTGCATAAAATGTGATATTGATATGTCATGATGTTCTGCTTTCTCTCCATTATCAGGTCCTGATTTATCATTTATGGATATGGTGTCTATGTCCCTTAGTAAGATATTTTTCAGATATGTTTATTATCATTTTTAAAAAGATTTATTCCTAAGTGTTATTCTTTTTCTGTCAATTTGAATGCATTATTTCCCATTTATATGCATTAGAGCCCATTGGATATACAAAGAAAAAAGGAAACAAATTTTTAAATTTTAAATAATTAATATTTAATTAATATATAATTAATTGCTTATTATATTAAATCCCTATAGAATATCTGAATATACAAGTCTTCCCATAACTGAGACCACTCTATGGGGGCAAGTGCACATGAGAGTTGAACCAGATAAGAGTCTGAGCTGCCCCCACATGCCCACAGCAGGTCCAGAGACCTACCTAGAGGTATTGGGGGGCCTCATGGAGAGGCAGAGTTTGGTCATGATTCATGGTGGGGGCAATGACACTGACAGCTGAGACCACAGGAAAATAGTATTATAACAACCTTTTAATGTTGTGTTCTGTTCTGTTGTTGTTTTTAAAATTATTTTCTTAATTAAAAAAATTAAAATTAAAAAAATAAGGTTACATATTTTTTTTAAAATTTATTTTATTTTTCTATTTTTACATAACTTTTTTGGTGTTTTGTGTTTTTCCTTGTTTTCTTATGTTTAGTTTTCAATCTTTTTAAAATCATTTTTTTGTGTTCTCTAATGTTTTCTTTGCTTTTCTTTAGTGTGCCTTCTTTTGCTTTGTTTCTTATTTTCTGTTTTTATTAGTATTGTTTTTACTTGATTGATTTCATTTTGGGGTACTTTTATTTGTCTAGTTTTTCTCTTGGTTTTTGTTTTCTTTTTGTATGTGTGTTTCTTTGTTAGTTTTGTCATTGTTTCATTTTGGTTTTACCAGTTCTCTTGGGTTTTATTCGTCTGTACATTTATTTTCTTTTTTTAAAAAAAATTAACTGTTGTTATTACTATTTGTTTTTGTCTTTGCTATTTGTCTTGAGTTATACTAGTCTGTTTGTTTTCTTCCCCCTATTTTTTTTTGCCACACTGTGCAGATTGTGGGGTTTTGGTTTCCCAGCTAGGGGCCATGCCTGAGCCTCTGGGTTGGAAGCACTGAATCCAGGAAGCTAGACTCCTAAAGAATTCTCAACCCCGGGGGATATTAATAAGAAAGAGCTCTGCAGGAAGTCTCCCTCTCAACTCCAAAACTCAGTGTCACCCAACTGCCGGCAGGATTAAGTGATGGATGCCTCATGCCAAACAACAAGCAAGACAGGAACATAAACCCACCCATCAACAGACAGGCTGCCTAAAGTCATACTAGGCTCACAGACACCAAAAAAAAAAAAATACCCTCTGATGTGGCCCTGCCAATCAGAAGGACAAGATCTAGCTCCACACACCAGGCACCAGTCCCTCCAACCAGGAAACATACACAAGCCACTAGACTAACTTCACCTACCAGGGGCAAACAACATAGGAAAGGAAAAACGACCCTGCAGCCTGAGGAAAGGACCTCAATCACAGTAAGTTAGACACAAAGAGAAGACAGAAAAATATGTTGCAGACAAAGGAGCAAGGTAAAAACCCACAAGACCAAAAAATGAAGAGGAAATAGGCAATCTACCTGAAAAGGAATTCAGAGTAATGATAGTAAAGATGATCCAAAAATCTTGGAAATAGATGGAGGCATGGATTGAGAAAATACAAGAAATGTTTATCAAAGACCTAGAAGAATTAGACAAACAAACAGTGATGAACAACATAATAACTGAAATGAAAAATACACTAGAAGGAATCAATACAAGAATAGCTATGGCAGAAGAAAGGATAAGTGAGCTGGAATATAGAATGGTGGAACTAAATACCACAGAGCAGAATAAAGAAAAAGGAATGAAAAGAATTGAGGACAGTCTCAGAGACCTCTGAGACAACATTAAAGCCACCAAAATTCGAATTATAGGGGTCCCAGAAGAAGAAAAGAAGGGCAAAGGATCTGAGAAAATATTTGAAGAGATTATAGTTTAAAAATTCCCTAACATGGGAAAGGAAATAGTAATGCAAGTCCAGGAAGCACAGAGAGTTCCATACAGGATAAACCCAAGGAAAAAGAGGCCAAGACACATATTAATCAAGCTAACAAAAATTAAATACAAAGAAAAACTATTAAAAGCAGCAAGTGGAAAGCAAAAAATAACATATAAGGGAATCACCATAAGGTTATCAGCTGATTTTTCAGCAGAAACCCTGCAGGCCAGAAGAGAGGGGAAGGATATATTTACAGCGATGAAAGGGAAAACACTACAACCAAGATTACTGTACCCAGTAAGGTTATCATTCAGATTTGACAGAAAAATCAAAAGCTTTACAGACAAGCAAAAGCTAAGAGAATTCAGCACCACTAAACCAGCTTTAAAGCAAACATTAAAGGAACTTCTCTAGGCTGGAAACACAAGAGAAGAAAAATGACCAACAAGAACAAACCCAAAACAAATAAGAAAGTGGTAATAGGAACATACATATTGATAATTACCATAAATGTAAATGGATTAAATGCTCCAACCAAAAGACACAGACTGGCTGAGTGGATAAAAAACAAGACCCATAATATGCTATCTACAAGAGACCCACCTCAGACCTAGGGACACATACAGACAGAAAGTGAAGGTATGGAAAAAGATATTCCATTCAAATGGAAATCAAAAGCTGGAGTAGCACTACTCATATCAGACAAAATAGACTTCAAAATGAAGACTGTTACAAGAGACAAGGAATGACACTACATAATGATCAAGAGATCAATCCAAGAAGAAGATATAACAATTGTAAATATTTATGCACCCAACATAAGAGCACCTCAATACATAAGAAAATGCTAACACCTATAAAAGAAGAAATCAACAGTAACACAATCATAGTAGGGTACTTTAACACTTTCACCCATGGACAGATCATCCAAAATGAAAATAAATAAGGAAACACAAGCTTTAAATGTCACATTAAACAAGATGGACTTAATGGATATTTATAGGACATTCCATCCAAAAAGAACAGAAAACACTTTCTTCTCAAGTGCTCATGGAACTTTCTCCAGGATAGATCATATCTTGAGTTAAAAATCAAGCCTCAGAATTTTTTTTTAAAAATGAAATCTTCTCAAGCATCTTTTCTGACCACAATGCTATGAGATTGGAATTCAATTACAGGAAAAAAAAATGTAAAGTACACAACATGGGGGCTAAATATATGCTAATAAATACCCAAGAGATCACTGAAGAAGTCAAAGAGGAAATAAAAAAACACCCAGAAACAAATGACAACAAAACCCCAACAACCCAAAACCTATGGTATGAAGCAAAAGCAATTCTAAGTGGGAAGTTTATATCAATACAACCCTACCTCAAGAAACAAGAAAAATCTCAAATAAACACCATAACCTTGCCCCTAAAGCAACTAGAGAAACAAGAACAAGCAAAACATGAAGTTATTAGAAGGAAAGATATCATAAAGATCAGAGCAGAAATAAATGAAATAGAAACAAAGAAAACAATAGCAAAGATCAATGAAACTAAAAATTAGTTCTTTGAGAAGATAAACAAAATTGAAAAAACCTTAGCCAGACTCATCAAGGAAAAAGAAAGGAAATGTCCCAACTGAATAAAATTAGAAATGAAAATGGAGAAGTTATAACTCACACAGTAGAAATACAAAGGATCATAAGAGACTACAACAAGCAACTCTATGCCAATGAAATGGAGAACCTGGAATAAATGGACAAATTCTTAGAAAAGTACAAACTTCCAAGACTGGACCAGGAAAAAATAGAAAATATGACCAGATGAAACACAAGTAATGATATTGAAACTGTGATTAAAAATCTGCTAGCAAGCAAAATTCCAGGACCAGATGGCTTCACAGGCAAATTCTATGAAACATTTAGAGAAGAGCTAACACCTATCCTTCTCAAAATCTTTCAAAAAATTGCAGAGGGAGGAACACACCCAAACTCATAACATGAGACCACCATCACCCTGATACCAAAACTGGACAAAGATATCACAAGAAAAGAAAATTACATGCCAATATCACTGATGAACATAGACGCAAAAATCCTCAACAAAATACTAGCAAACAGAATCCACCAGCACATTTAAAGGATCATACTCCACGATCAAGTAGGATTTATCCCAGGGATGCAAGGATTCTTCAATATATGCAAATCAATCAATGTCATACAACTTATTAACAAATTGAAGAATAAAACCACATGAACATCTCAATAGATGCAGAAAAATATTTTGACAAAATTCAACACATATTTATGATAAAAAACTGTCCAGATAGTGAACATAGAGATACTGTCCAGATAGTGAACATACCTCCACATAATTTAGGCCATATATGACAAACCCCCAGCAAACATTATTCTCAATGGGCAAAAACTGAAAGCACTTAATGTAAGATCAGGAACAAGGCAAGAGTGTCCACTCTTGCTGTTATTATTGAATATAGTCTTGGAAGTCCTAGCCACAGCAATCAGAGAAGAAAAAGAAATAAAAAGAAGATAAATTGGATAAGAAGTGGTAAAATTGTCACTGTTTGCAGTTGACATGATACTGTATTTAGAAAATCCTAAAGAGGCCAGCAGAAAACTACTAAAGCTAATCAACGAATTTAGAAAAGCCACATGATACAAAATTAATACATAGAAATGTCTTGCATTCCTATACACTAAAAGCAAAAGATCAGAAAGAGAAATTAAAGAAACAATCCAATTTAGCCCTGCAACAAAAAGAATAAAATACCTAGGAATAAACCTACCTAAAGAAGCAAAAGAACTGTACGCAGTAAACTATAAGATACTGATGAAAGAATTCAAAGAGGACACAAACAGATACCATATTCTTGGATTGGAAGAATCAATATTGTAAAAATGACTGTACTACCCAAAGGAATCTACAGATTCAATGAAATCCCTATCAAATTACCAATGGCATTTTTTACAGAACTAGAACAAAAAAAAATTTGCAATTTACATAGAAGCATAAAAGATCCCAAATAGACAAAGCAATCTTGAGAAAGAAAAACAGAGCTGGAGGAATCAAGCTCCCTGACTTCAGATTATACTATGAAGCTGTAGTAATCAAGACAGTATGATACTGGCACAAAAAGAGAAATATAGACCAATGTAACAACACAGAGATAAACCTTATGGTCACCTAATGGTCACCTAATCTATGACAAAGGAAGCAAGAATATACAATGGGGAAAAGATAGCTTCCTCAATAAGTAGTGCTGGGAAAACTGGACAGCTACATGTAAAAGAATGAAATTAGAACACTCCTTAACACCATACACAGAAATAAACTCAAAATGTATTAAAGACCTAAATGTAAGGCCAGACACTACAAAACTCTTAGAGGAAAACATAGGCAGAACACTCTTTGACATAAATCACAGCAAGATATTCTTTTACCCACCTCCTAGAGTAATGAAAATAAAAACAAAAATTAACAAGTGGGACATAATTAAACTTCATTGCTTTTTCACAGCAAAGGAAGCTATAAACAAGATGAAAAGACAACCCTCATAATGGGAGAAAATGTTTGCAAATGAATCAACTGACCAAGGATTAATCTCCAAAATTTACAAACAACTCACACAGCTCAATATAAAAAACAAACAACCCAATCAAAAAATGGGTGGAAGACCTTAATAGACATTTCACCAAAGAAGACATACAGATGGCCAAGATGTAAAGATCCTCAACATCACTAATTATTAGACAAATGCAAATCAAAACTGCAATGAGCTATCATCTCACACTGGTCAGAATGGCCATTATTAAAATGTCTACAAAATATAAATGTTGGAGAGGGTATGGAGAAAAGGGAACCCTCTTTCACTCTTGGTGGGAATGTAAATTAAAACAGCCATCATGGAGAACAGTATGGATTTTCCTTAAAAAAACTAAAAATGTAACTTCCATATGACCCAGCAGTACAACTACTGGACATATATCCAAAGGAAACCATAATTCACAAAGACATATGCATCCCAGTGTTTGTTGCAGCACTATTTACAATAGCCAGGACACAGAAACAGCATAAATGTCCATCAACAGAGCAATGGATAAAGAGGATGTGGCACATATATACAATGGTATATTACTCAGCCATATAAAGGAAAGAAATTGAGTCATTTGTCAAGATGTGGATGGACCTAGAGTCATACAGAGTGAAGTAAGTCAGAAAAAGAAAATCAAATATCATATATTAATGTATATATGTGGAATCTAGAAAAATAATAGATGATCTTATTCGCAAAACAGAAGTAGAGACACAAACTTAGACAACAAATGTATGGACACCAAGGGGGAAAGGGAGATTGAGATGAATTGGGATATTGGGATTGACATATATACACTACTGATACTATGTATAAAATAGATAACTAATGAGAACCTACTGTATAGCTCAGGGAATTCTACTCAGTGCCCTGTGATGACATAAATGGGAAAGAAATCCAAAAAAGAGGGGATATATGTATGTGTATAACTGATTCATTTTGCTGTAAGTAGAAACTAACACAACATTGTAAAGTAACAGTACTGTAATAAAAATTAATTTAAAAATTATAGATGCAGTTTTTCCATTATTTTATTCCTCATTTCCAAACTGCTTCTGAAGGACCACACTCTACTATATTTCCTTTAGCAAGCAATTCTGTGACTTTCTACTTGAGTCCATAATCCCACCCTATGACAAATGCAGAAGGCTCCCAGGTGAAAAGCCATATGTAATAGAATTTTACCCTGTAAAGTTCAAGTCTTTTACAGGATATAGTAGCCTAACCAACATAATTTATCATAATTATTTCCAGTAGGTATCAAACTTTATATACTATTATTAAAAAATGTGCCTGCTCCTCAAACAAACATGGAACATTTCAATGAGCGAGATAATTTCCAAAATTAGAAGTATTACAAACAGCACTCTTATCACAGTACAATAAATTGGAAATTACCTAACAAATTTTAAAGCAAATGGTCCTTGGAATTAATTAAATTTTGAATTATTAACTTGATAATTAATTTCTCTCTTGAAGTTAAAAATAAAATATATTTGGTAGAAAACCTTGTATTATAGAACTCCTGTATGGAAAGAAAAGTAGAATTCAATATTACAAAATTTGTAAAATGTAATGACTTGCAATCATATGCTACCATTTACTGTTATTTTCTATTTCATCCTGTATGGTTTCTTCCCAGTCAAAATGTAAATATTGGAGGGCATGAAACTTTTATGCAATTGCTTTCAAACAATTGCATGAAACTTATATGCAATTGCTTTGAAATTCCATTTTCTGTGGATTTCATTCATTCTACCTTGGGCTAGTATTTGAGAAACATTAGAAAGTACATATTAAAGTTAAAGATATCTTCAGAGAAAAATTGACAATGACTAGCCAGTCTTTTCTTAATGATTATCGGTTAACTAGGAGCATTACTTCTTTTCAATGGTGAAATTATATTTATCTTAAGACACTGTTGCATTTCTTCACGTCCCCACTCTAAATCTGCACACTCACACAATGTCACAAGTTCTTATAATTATTTCCAGTTTATTAATTTAAGGAACACTATCCCAAGTAGAATTATCTGTACAACCTCCTTTAGTTCAAATTCTAATCAGAGAGTTTTCATTTCTACAGTTTGTTCCCTTCTCTGAACAATTATTAATTTGAATATTGTGTTTTATAATTTATAAAATATTGTAATCATCAAAACAGTATTTTTATCCTTATTTTACAATACAAGGAAATGGAATGCTTTAAGTGAATTGACTACTTCACAATGATAGTGAGCAGATTTTTTGAAATTTTAACCAAGGATTTAGATGTCAGCTTCAATGCCATTTTGAACACACAGTTCCATTACTTAGTGAATTAAACTGCCTGGTCTGAACACATTTGTTCCCCAATATCATCATGGCAAATAAAAAAGTACATTTTGATAGTGATGGTTTATTTTGTTAAACAGTATCATTCACAATAACAAGAATTCTTAAGCAAGCTGGTCAGAGTTGGAGCAATTGTGACTTTACACTTGGTAACAGTTTCAGAGGACATGGTCTTTATATCTTGGTTTCAGAATCAGTCATTTCTAACTAATAGAGATCATCTACTAAAGATCTGCTGAAGCTTTGAAATCAAGTCAGAGTTCATTTATTTTCCCTCACCTGTCTTTACAGGTCCTTCTACTTGATACATTCATTTTACACTATGATAATTAATTACAATATTCTTAATAAACAGAACTATTCCTCCTATAAGAACTTTATTGCTTCCACATGAATAATTTAAACTATGATTCCTTAAATAACACTTTCAAATACACACATATTCCCAGTGATGCTACCTTTATATAAGAGAAGCAAAATTAGTTATATAAAAATTTCCATTTATGCCACCACAAACAGAATAAATAAATGTGTTTTGTTGAGATTCATTATCTCTAACGTTGTGTACATTTCAATCACTCAAACATTACTTTGGCAGTCAAAATAGGAATAATATCTGTGGATAGCTGTTATTCCAAGCAAACAAGGAAGGTAACACAGATGGAAAGGCAGAGGGCTATGAAAATCTTAAAGGGCTTCTTGTTTGACTCTTTTATCATTAATGGGTGGTTAGTAATAATTTATATTTTGGAACTATTCAAACTAAACAACAAAATGCAACTTGTTTACATATTTACACTGCCTTTTACTTTTAATAGTTCTTTTTCTTCTTTAGTGATCTAGCTGATATATCTTTTGCTATCAGTTTTACAAGATGCAAATGAAAGTGATATGGAATGATAGTCATGTGCAATTACAGGTCTGCCAAACACCATTAATATTCACTTCTTAAAAAATCATCTTCAGTTGCTGAAAGTGTTCCCTGGTAAGAGGCCCTGATGCTCTCTAGAATGTGCTTCTTTATCTGCTCCCTTCATGTGAGACTAAAGAGTCACTGATAGATAAGAGATATTGCACTGAGTCCTGGCCACTCAGTGATTGGGAGATTTGAACACTCAATTTTCTTTCATTACAGTTATACACTAACTCTCCTTAGAAAAGTTCATCATGAAGAGTGAGTCTCATCCCCACATAATATACAGGGAGCTTGCATGATGAGATAGTTAATGATTTCTAGCAGACAAATGATAATGAGACAACAAAACAGAGAACACTGGGAATAAGTAAATCCAGGCTAACCAATGACAAAGCAAAGGTGCACTTTGAAATTAAGGAAAAGAGCCTCATGGCCAGCATAAGAGAAAGATGCAAGTTATCTTGTCAAATAAGCTGTGGTTTTTCCAGCATAAAACAGGGGAAGAGCAAAAAATCATAATAATGAGGATGATGAAAGAAAATTCAAAGAATGTATAAAGAAGAACAACAGATGACAAAGCAAAAGAAAGACAGCCAAGACTATTGCAAGGAAAACAAATCCCCAAAGCAGAGTCAAGTAAATGTGCACAGCAGGAGACAAAGAGGAGAGTATCCTATGAGGGGAGCTTCAGTTAAACATAGTGGAATAGTTTGTACTTGGCTCTTTTGAGCTGATTTTGTAAAGAATGGAACATTGTGTTATATTTAGTTTAGTGAGGGAATCCCTTGAAATGTATGAAGAAATGTGTCAACAGGAATCCAAATACAATTAACTTGCTTAAATGGCTTGAATATGTTAACATAAACACAAGTATCTGTGATGAAGAACAAGTGCCTAAATCTAAGATAGGATGATTTCCCCCTAAAATGGAAGTTCAATTACAGTTGGAAAGAAATTTTGTTCTTTTGTGTTTCTTGGGAGAAGCACATCTCTTTAAAAAGTGATTTGACTGGAATAGAGGCAGATCTAGAAATTCTGCTGACCATGGCATATTCATTGTAAGTAAAGTTGATGTAAAAATTTAATATGATCCAATTACTACTAATATGGTTATTTTTGAAATGAGGGTACAGACTCTAATAAGTATTCTATGGAGAAGCACTGAAAAGTGGTATTTTCATTTTTAAAATATAAAGATATAATTAAAAATCACTTTAATACTATATATATATATATATATATATATATATATATATATAGTATACTGGCATGGTAGAAAGTAATAAAAAAGATATAAAAAAGAACTACTCAGTCACTTCTGAGATTGGGTTATTATCTCTTAGACAAGAATTCACGAAATCAGTAGGATAATTTTAAAGTTATTTACAATGAATCACTCAAATTAAAATGGCAGAAAAAGTTATCATCATCTGATATTTATTATAAGTACAATAATTTAAAATAAATTCTGGTTCTACCTTACTAGTTAACCAAATTGGAACAGGCAAAACTCACACAATAGAAAATAAATAAGCTGTCCAAATTCATCTGCTTTTGATTAGTTTGCAGCTATTAATTGCTAAATGAATGATAGTATTTTTTAATTATAAATTTGTTTTATGCATATAAAGATGCTTGTATTCATTTTCTACTATTGTATAACAGGTTTCCACAAACTTAATGACTTAAAACAATATAGTTATGTAGTTAAATGTTCAAGAGATGGCTCAACTGTGTTCTCTGCTCAGAATTTCTAAAGGCTGAAAACAGATTCTCATCTGGACACTTGATTAATGAAAAATCAGTTTCCAAGCCCACTCAGATTGCTGGCAGAATTCAGTTCCTTGACGTTGTAAGATTAAGAATCTCAGCCACTAGTGATTTCCTGTCATGAAAAGCATGTCTCTCTTCATGTCAGTAGTTTGCTTCTTAAAAGTCAACAGAGGAAAGTGTTCTGCTGCTTCGTCTCTTGAGTAATTCAAGTTAACTGATTAGGATGTTACTTACATCTCCAAAACCCCTTGACCTTTGCCATATATGTCATTATGAGAGTGATACTCCATCATATCCATGTGTCCTGCCCACATCCAAGGAAAAGGGATCTTACAAGGGCTTGGATCATTGGGGGTCCTCTTAGAAGTCTGTCTACCACAATGTTCTTTCACACTGAGTCAATTTAAATCAATTTAATAACAAAGTGTTATTAGATTACTGTAACAAATTACCACAAACTGAGTGTCTAAAAGCAAAAACAAACATTACTGTTCTGGAGGCCAGAAATCTAGTTCTATACCATTGTGATAGGAAAAGATGCTTGATATGGTTTCCATGTTCTCAAATTTGTTGAGAATTGTTTTGTGTCCCAACATATGGTCTATCCTTAAGAAAGTTCCATTTTCTCTTGAGAGCAATGTGCATTCTGCTACATTTAGATGGAATGTTCTATGCACATCTATTAAATCTATCTTATCTAATGTTTCATTTAAGGCCACTGTATCCTTGTGGATACAAGGTCTGGATATATCTATCCATCTGGATAGATACATCTGGATTCTCTATCCATTGATATAAGTGAGGTGTTAAAATCTCCTATTATAGTGTTGTTGTCAATTTCTCTTTATGACTGTTAATAATTGCTTTACATATTTTAGTACTGCTATGTTAGGTGTATATATATTAACAATTATATCTTCTTGATGAATTGTTCCCTTTATCATTATATATCGATCTTTGTCTCTTGCTACCTTTTTTGGCTTGAAGTCTACTTTGTCTGGTACAGTATAGCTACACCCACTTTCTTTTAGCAGCCATTCGCTTGGGGTAACATTTTCCATTCCTTTACTTTCAGCCTATGTTTTTCATTAGAGCTGAGACTACTCCTGGAGGCAACATATAATTGAGTGGTGTTTTTAACCCATGCAGCCACTCTGTGGTTTTTGATTGGTGAATCAATCCATCTACATTTACGTGCTTATTAACAGAGAAGGACTTAGTACTGTCATTTTACCTTTTGCTTTCTGATTCCTCCATATCTCCATTCTTTCTTTTTCCTTGTGTTTCTGTCTGCCATTTTGGTTTGGTGGTTTCTATGATGTTTTTCTCAGTTTCCTCTTTTTTATGTGTGTTTTGTGTCTCTGCTCTAGATTTTTTTTGTGTGGTTACCATGATATTTGTATAAAATATCTCACAAATATATCTTTTTCTGCTGATAGCATCTTATCTTCATTTACATATATGGGTTTCATCCTTTTCCTCTTCCCCTTTTGTGTTTTTGTTGTCTCAAATTATCCCTTTTATGTTGTTTGTTACCAAATTGAAGTAGCTATTGTTATTTTTTCTGCTTTTTTCCCTTTATGCTTTATGCTAAAATAAAGTGTTTAAAAACCTGTTCTGATGTAGAGTTTCGATTTTTGGATTCTGTCTCTTTATCACTTTACTCAAAGTTTTGTGTACTTTTGCCTTTTTGCTTCTGGTAGAAGAGCTCCTTCCAACATTTCTTGTAAGGCAGGTCTAGCATTGAGCAACTCCCTCAGATTTTGTGTGCCTTGGAAAGCCTTTATTTCTTTTTTGTATCTGAATGGTAACTTAGGTGGATAGAGTATTCTTGGGTGACAGCTTTTATCTTTTAGTATTTTGAGAATGTCATTTATCTGCTGAAGCCCAGTGCAGTTTCCTTGGTAGGTTACCATTCTTTATTCCCTGACTGCCATTAACATTCTTTGTCATTGACTTTGGACAGTTTTAGTATAATATGTCCTAGAGAAGATATTTTTCTTTGAGGTAATTAGGTGTTGTCTTAGTTTCATGGACTTGTATATCCAGTTCCTTTCACAAGTTTGGGAAGTTCTCAGGTATTATTTTTATCAATAAACTCTCTTCTCCCTTCTCCCTCTCTTCTCTTTCTGGGATATCTATTACCCTAATCTTGCCATTCCTGAAAAAGACAGTAGATTTCATAGAATTTCCTCTTTTATATCTCTTTCCTCCTCTACTTGTATTATTTCTAGATATCTATCTTTCAGCTCACTAATTCTCTGCAGCATCACTAGTGCCTTTCTCCTGCTGAGGTTGCTGGCATCACCACCTGAGATACTGAGATGCTGGATTTTTTTCACCATGTCAGGCATCCTCTAAGTCACAGGCTCTGTTGTTATGGGAGGATGAGGAGAGTAGTGGGGGAGCCTCTAGTGTGTTCAGTGTATGGCAGGCTCCTAGGTTCTGCCACTGTGTGTGGGGGTCATAAACATGAGTGTCTCTGAATCTGAAGGTCCCAGGTCTTGCTGCTGCTGCTGCTACCCTGTTATCTGTGGCCATGGGTGTCACTGCAGCAGGGAAGCTGGAGTCATGTGTGCCACCTCCGTTGCTGCTACTTGGTTCTTTGTGGCTGCCGGCTCAGCTGCCACAGACCAAGGACCAGGATTACAGGCACTATCTTTGCTCTTCCCCCGTTTCTGCCTTCTCTATGTGTTCCAGTATCCACCCATCTTTAGATGTACAGATTCTTTGGCATCTTGGTGTATTGGGCAGAGACACCTTTGTTGAGTTATGGATGTTTTACCTGTCATAGATTAAAAGGGAGAGACAAAGGAAGAATCTCATTACATGATAATTCATCTGTCACCCCATCTCCCTTGTGCTGCTATTTTATTGTTTAGTTCTTTCTTATTAGCTTTGGTTTAATTTCACTCTACATCTTCTAATTTCTTTAGGTAAAAACTTAGATTATTCTTTTCAGATCTTTTCTTTTTTTTCTTTTCTAGTGTAAGCTTTTAATGCTAAAAATTTCCTTCTCAGAACTACTTTACCTGTGTCCCATAAATTGATTTTGTTTTCAGTTTCATTTAGTTCTATGTATTTTTTTTTAATTTAAACTTACATTTTGACCAATATAGTGTTTAAAATTATGTTCTTTTACTTCTTAGTGAGGATATTTTTTACTGCACTATTGTTATAAATTTCTAGTTTTAATCCATTGTATTTGGAGAATTTAGTATGCATGATTTCACATCTTTTAAATTCATTGATGTTTGCTTTAGGACACAATGTTATCTACCTGGGTGAATGTTTCAGGGACACTTGAAATGGCTGCTCTTGTCTTGTCGAATGTTCTACAAATGTCAATTAGATCCTATTGTTTAACAGTATTGTCCAGTTTTACATATTGAATACTCTTCTATTTATCTGTAAACAAATTTTGCATTTGTTCTATCAGTTGCTGGAAATGGTGTGTTAAATATTCAAACTACATTTTGAATTTGTCTACATCTCCTTTTAGCTATATCAGTATTTTTTTCCATGTATTTTTGAAGCTCTGTTTTTTGGTGTATCCACATTTAGGATTATTATGACTTCCTGGTAAAGTGATATTTTTATCATTATGTAATGTTCTTCAATGTCTGTAGTTATTTTCTTTCCTCTGAGGTTTACTTTATCTAATATCAATACAGCAACCCCTGTTTTTTAAAATGTTATTATGATACATATTTTTAATTCTTTCACTTTCAATCCTTGTTTAAAGTCAGAATATAGATTTGTCATTTGTTTTTATCACTCTACAAATCTTGTCCTAAGTTTACATTAGTCATTCTTGGTAGTATACATTCTATGAAGTTCTATACTTTTATTTCTTAGCTGAAATTTTCTGTTTTTAACTTTCTTTCAAGGGAATCTAAAGTTACTTGTTTCAGTAGTTTTATAATAGCTACTTTAAAATCTTTGTCAGAGAATTTCAACATCTAATTCATCTCAGTATTGGTATCTGTTGTATTTCTTTTCTAATTCAAGTTGTAATCTTACTGGTGCTTGGTTGGATGAGTCATTTTTCATTGCATCCTCTGACTTTTTGAATATTGTGTTAGAAAAATCCTTATATTATTTAAATCTGTTTTAGTGGATAATCACTCTGTTTAGATTTAGCTTATAAGTTGTGTCCTACTTCTGTGGGCTCCAACTTAGAAAATTTAGCTTTCCAAGCCTTTCAATGCTATTATGGTCTGCTTCATTCTTCTGGTTCTGCTTGAGCTCTTGGTAGATATGTGCTGGTGCCATCTGTAGGGACAGAAGACATTTATCTGGTCTACTCTGTGTCGTTATGTGAATCTGGACCCATGGATAAAGAGCATTTCTGGTCACTCAGTGTAGATGAGGTTCTCACTCTATCTCAGCTAGTCCCACCATGGGAGAGAAGTGCATACTTAGCCCAAATTTTACCACTGGGTAGAAGACTGGGAGATACAGGCCCTGAGTTGCCTGCTGCTATTTAGTGAAGGACTGGAAGAATTATAGTCTGGATCTTCTGCTTCTGAGTGGAGAATGTGAAGTTGCTAGGTCTGGAGGGCTTTCTGCTACTGGGTGAAGGATTGGCAAACCTAGGATCTAGGTCTCCTTCTGCTACTAGGTGAAGAACAGGTTCATACCAGGCTGACTTATGCCACTAATGCAGTCAGAAGGTCTTCTTTTGCTGCCGGTGGATGTGGGATTAAAATTGGGTCAGCTTGCCTGAGTCCTGCATTGCCACTCCCATGGGTACATTGGACTTGCTGCTACCAGTGGCTGTGGGACAAAAAATGAACTGGTCTCTACAGGTTACCTTTATGCTATTGCTAGAAAAATATTGGCTACCTGCCAATGGATGTGGGGCAGAGATGGGTTGGCACCCATCCTTTTACTGACATTATTGGTCACTACTACCACTGGGTATGGGTCTTCCAATTAAGAACCTGCTAGTCACTTTGGTCAGAAGACATGAACTTTTCTTGTTCTCTCTCTCTCTTTATTTCCTTCTTCCTTCTTCTCCTTCTCCTCCTTATCGTTCTTCTTTCTTTCTTTCTTCTTCTTCTTCTTCTTCTTCTTCTTCTTCTTCTTCTTCTTCTTCTTCTTCTTCTTCTTCTTCTTCTTCTTCTTCTTCTTCTTCTTCTTCTTCTTCTTCTTCTTCTTCTTCTTCTTCTTCTTCTTCTTCTTCTTCTTCTTCTTCTTCCTTCTCCTTCTCCTCCTTATCCTCCTTCTTCATCACTTTTCTTCTCCTTTTTGTATATGTTCATTGGCATTTCTGAATTGTAATTATCTTTCTTGGCTAGGCCTGGATTGAATATATAGGAAATAAAAAGAAAACAAAGAATTCATCATGATGCCTTTTTTCATATTCTGCGGTCCTTAGATAGTCCATGTTCTCACAGATTCCATTTATTTTTTCCATTGGATTAACTGAACTATTTCTGGAGTATATAATAGTACTTAGAATGGAGAAATAGAAAATATTGAGTTTATGTCATAATACCTCAGAAACAGAAGCCAAAAAGTCATTTAATATATCTTCTTGCCTTATGTAAATAAGGTTAAGATCTTATAGGGTTAAGATCTACTATATTGGATGTTAATGATATATGGCATGTGATGCAGCGTATGAGCAAAATTAGTGGGTTTTTGTTCCTCCTTAGTTAAAGCTAAAAATATTTTTCTGGGCTTCCCTGGTGGCGCAGTGGTTGAGAGTCCACCTGCCAATGCAGGGGACACGGGTTTGTGCCCCGGTCTGGGAAGATCCCACATGCCACAGAGTGGCTGGACCTGTGAGCCACGGCCGCTGATCCTGAGTGTCCAGAGCCTGTGCTCCACAATGGGAGAGGCCACAACAGTGAGAGGCCCACATACCACAAAAAAAAAAAAAAAATTTCTTAGCCAAATATTCTTAAAACAAAAGGTAATTCATATTACCTAAACTTTCTTCAAATTAATGTCTATAGTTTCCATAAATTTAAATACTTTACAAAGGAAAGGTAAAAATGCCTCACTTAAGCTAATATGATTTAATTATGTTAAAGGTATGCTCAGTCATTTTAATTTAAACATAATTTTAACAAAAATGTATTGATAATGTTAAACAGTAAAGGTGCTAAATGACAAAAATGCCATTTGAAGAAACATACAGACTAAGATAAAATTTTGCACCAGAATTTTAAGAGAAAAACTTACTAAATAACATGATCAATTATAGACATGGCAACTAAATACAGTATACTGTCTTTATTTCTTTTATATATCTACCTATCCATAAAAATGTCATTTTTTAGAACAAAAATAAAAATAAACTCTACCTCTTCATGTGAAACTTGTGCTTTTCTTTTTAAGACTAGAAGAGACTAAGATAAATACAATGTTGTGTCTTGGATTGGATTCTAATAGGCATTAGAAATTTTTAAAAAGTCATTGTTAGAAAAGTGAGGAAATTCAAATGAAGTCTTTAGTTTATTCAATTATGTCCTACTAATGTTAATTTCTTTGTTTAGGTAAGTGTACCATAATTATATAAGATGTTAATATTAACAAAAGATAGCTGGAGAGTATATAAGAACACTCTGGGCTGCATTTGCAACTCTTGAATTTCTAAAATTATTTCAAAATAAAAATGTAAACATTTATTAGGTCATTTATATAATTTATTTTCTATTGCAGACTTTATAAAAGAAAACAAACTAAGATTTTTATCATCTGAGTTCTAATGTAGTATTTTTCATTAGAAGGAAAGAACTGTTTTTTTTTAACAAGTTCTTAGGTTAAGTTGAGCTAGAGTGGCAAATTAGTGTCCATAGAAATCCTGAAGACAAAGGGAATCTGCTCCACTCAACAGCTTGTTTTCCACAGGCTTCCACAGGATGCTCATAAAAGACTCAAGGGAGGTCAGAGGACTTGATAGAGACACACTTAATGGTGCTGTAAGGATTGCTAAGATTTGAGGATAGAGCTGGAGTAACTGTAGAAGTCCATGCATGTTCTAAGTCCATGCATGTTCTAGACCCTGAATGAATGAAAGATGAGCATAAAACTTATTGGTTCCACAAATTCTTCTCTCATAAGAAGCAAAAGAAAATTCCTGCTATTAAAGGAGGAAGCAACATTTTTGTGCCCCAGACTAGACCCTGCTCTCATATAAGGTGAAGATCAACTGCCACTAGAGGGAAAAAAGAAAACCCACCCTCATCCCAGTCCCTGACCCAATGCCAGGTGGAATGTTGGCTGTCACTCTTCCACAAACTATGATGATACTAGCAAAAGTCATATGATAGTGAGGGACCAGGTACAGAAAATCTTTTCAAGGCCAATATCTTACAGTGATTCAAAACAAAAGTATGTTGCTTCTAGATGATGGTTTGGAAACTGGCTAATCACAAGAACCCACTGATATAAATCAGAGTTACACTGCTACAGGGTGAAGGGCAGGGAAGCCACCCATACCCTAGACCCTGTCCTGGGATACAGGCAGAGACTGGAACATGAGTATTTAGGAAGATTCATTTCTGAGATGCAGTGTTGCAGGACCTGCCTATGGCAGACTAGTGAAAGAGAGTGAAGAAATCCTTAGCCTTCATCATGAGACTTGCACCAATAAAATATCAAATTATCCAACTTATGTGTATTTGGCATCCAGAAAGTGAAGGAAAAACTATGAAGAAAATTTAAAAAGTTGAAGGGATAATAACTGTGGATTTTCAAAATTAATGAAAGACAACAAACCACAGATCTAAGAAACACAGAAAACCTGAAAGCAGAATGTAGAAATGAGAGTTCTTTCCCTAATTCTCATATTATTTTTTCTTTCCCTCTCAGTGTGTTCAGTTATGGGATTTTATTTTGCCGGGGAACATAATATTGAGATTGTGTTAATACTTAGATTCTGAACCCCAAATCACAATGATTTTGTCTTGCTACTTCATTTAAATAGATTAACTCACTCACCACCAGTATTTCTGTTGAATTTTTAATTTTTTTAATTTAATTATCTCTTGTTTCTCTCAGTTCTTCTAGGAGACTCATTAAAAATTTCTTGGGAATAATCATCATCTGTTAATTGCACAGTCAAAAGTGGATTTCTGTTGTTTTTATTTAGTTTGAGAATGCATAAAATCCTTGGATCATTTTTTCCCCTGAAGATTTAAAAGAAGTTTTTCCACTGTCTTGTAGCTTTGACAATTGTTCTGGAGAAGTCTAGGACCAGCTATAATTCTCTTAAGCTTTGATAAGTAACATATTATTCCTGCCTTGCAGAACAAGACATATTTTCATGTATTTTTTGAAGCCAATTAACTTTACAGCATACAGCATGGGCTTAATTCTTCTGGATCTTTATACATTCAAGTCTTCTTTACTTTGAGAAAGACTTTCTTGTCTTTTGTTTTTTTTCTTGTTTGTTTGTTTTAATTATATCTCCATTTCCTTGTTCTGTTTCTTATTTTCAATTTAAGTTTTCTCTAGGTACTCCAATTATACAAATGTAAAGGATTGGAGTCTCTGATAATCTTGGATGTCTTGTGAACATGAATACTTACCTCTAGATGTGTTCATGTTACAGAAATTCACTTTTATTTTAAATAATTATTTTTCAGGTCTTTGTTACTACAGGTCAAACCTAATGTTGAATGATCAGTTTTATTCTCTATTTCTAGTCATGTAGCACAGCTGTTTAGACAATGAGCTATTTCTTTTTTGTAAATATTAATCATAACTGACATGATATTTTATATGAGGATCATTTTGAAAGAAAAACTTTCAGGAATTTGTCAAGGACTGTTTCAGGAGACATGGAACGATTCTGTGTGTATGATAGCCTTAACTTCAAATCTGACAATAGGGAAAAAAAATAACCTTATTTTCATAGGTAAAATAATCTAATTCCCCCTACCACCATAGTCAGAACATTTCCTGTACACTATGACTTTTCAGTGAGATTCCTCATTTAGTCTCATTTTCTCTTATTCTCAATTTCAGACTCAGGTCCATTCCTGTTACTAGTATATGCAGCTTTTCTTCATTATTGCAAACAAGTGATTTAGGAAGGTCACAGTAGACTCGGGTCTTCATCATGAGGAAGTGTGTGTTTTTCAGGCTCTGCCCAAGCTTTTCAGGTACAGTATTATTTAGCCAGGCTACCACTTTGCTTCCTCAGAACACTGTTGCCTTTTTTCTAATTATGATGTTTTGGATTTAGCTATCCTTACTTTTCATCAAAAATTGACTAATTTGAATAGTTATCTTTTTTTTCATGTTTCTGTATAAATTACATCCAGGAAGAAAAGAGAGAACTAGTAATTTTTGCAGTCTTGATCAAAATTACAAACTGAAAACTACTACCAGATTTGTTTTGATTTTTAACTCAAGAACAAAGAAAACTATCATAGTGAGCTAAATTGTCATCTAATTATTATTTTCTTAAAGACATTTAGAATATAATTGCCAATATATTATTCCATAAAATCTTTCAATTATTTGTAAATAGTTTGTATTGATAGGTCCTGCATACTGTTACCTTTTACATTTTTTTCTTTTTTTTCAGGTTAAAAAAGCAATCTAGAATCTCCTTGCTGAACTGTTCAGATAAACTCTGGATATAGACATGGAAACATGATTGAACTCTACTTTGTGCCAGACTATTGTTATTTCTAAAAATTCTTTTGAAGGATTACTTTATCAAAATAAATGAAAGTCTTAATAGGTCTCTTCTCCTCTTGATTGATGCATGAACATATAAGTTAATTTGACTAAATTCTATCTATACTTTAAGGCTGAACTCATTTTTTAAATAGTTTTTTTCCTATAAATCCATATCACTTTACCTAACGCATTCTAATGCCCAAAGTTCTGACACATTTACTCATGCAAATCTGAAATTGATTAATAATGTTTTAAAACATTTTCTCTATGACACAATTTAGGCCAAGAATTTGAGAATCTCATTACACTGAGAGACCCCTATTGCCTCAATCCCCCACTCCAGTCTTTCTGAGAGTCCTCTTTTCTAAGAGAAATGTGAAGGTGCTTTCAATAATGAAAGGATGTCTCAAATATGAGGTATCATTCTGATAATTAGAATCTTCTCCAGCACTGGATATTTTACAGAAATAAACTGTATCTACTCTCCATTTTTATTGCAGGAACATAAACAAGGAGATATATTCATATGACAAATATGTATTGGTTATTTCCTATGTGCAATTCACTGTGTTCAGCATTTAGGGTGTATTAGAGAGTAAAAACTTTCCTCTTTTCTCATATAATTTATCATTTGATGAGGAAAATAAACAATAATCAATCTCTTAATAATTATACATTTTTATTTGTGGGAAATTTAAAGAAAAAGGGAAAGCAGTAGGAGGGCATTAACACTGAGATTTGATTTAAGGGTAAGGATGTTTCACTGAAGAAGTTATATTTCTTTAGAATCATAAAAACGATTAGTTGTTAGCTAGGATAAGAAGGTAGTGGACAGGAGAAAAACATGCATTTTCTTACCCACATCTCAATACTTCATTTAATTACACATTGCTAAAAATATATATTCAGTATTGATTGATATTTATTGAAATAAAAAATGTAAGCAATCAATCTGTAACTTTGAACAGAGTTATTAGGTCATTAGCTTTCAATGATGATAAAACTGCAGCTAATTAGTGATTAATACTTGGTCATTCTTGTTCTCAGAGATGTTGAAATTAGATATTTGATGCAATAGAATACTTCTATTCCAAACTAATTAAAAGTCTTTCAAGTCATATCCCAGTAGCTTTGCTTTTGTTCAAACATCTTTTTACCTTCTCCTTGCCCTGAAAGCTGATGAATTGGTTCAGTAGATGGAGGTGAAAGGCTCCCAGGAGTGTGAGTCAGTAATGACTTTTGAAACTTCCCTGTCTGGGATCACAAAGCAATAAAAGAGGAAAGAGTGAAGCAGATGTAATATTTTATTTTATTTTCTATTCTTAGTCTGCAGTAATGTAGTCTTTATTTTTTTAGGAGAGGTTACTTTAAACATTACTCTGAGTAATTTATTTTATGTGTAGCTCCTTGTAAAATGTTGCCATTTTATATATTAGATTGTGTCATGTGCATTTTTCAGTATTTTTTCTTTTTACAATCCAGGCTAATAGCCATTGAAACTCTATCTATCTATCCTCCTCATCTATTGATATTTAGCTATCTATATCTTTCTATCATCTAACTATAAAAAAAGTATTTCCTTTGACTTCACAAAAGCATTTTGTGGATTTCCCCCCCCCCCAAAAAGAGTTATAAATACAAAGTGCAATTAATAGAGATAAGTTTTATGTGTTGAGATATTTTAATAAAAATATGAATTTCATACCAAATAATAAACAATAGTCACTTGAGTATATATAGAGTTTATACTTAGCATAGTTATATTTTAGATATATATATATAATTGTAATTCACAATCTGGGAGGATAATCAACATATATTTGATGAAGAATTAGAGAATGGCATTACTAAAATCTAATAATGAAAAAAACCCAAAAGAGCAAAAGATGTTAAAAACCAAATGTGATTGTCCTCCAATAAGATGTCATGGATTTTGGTATCATCCTTGGAAGAGTTAGAAATCAGTGAGGAATACACTAAAGACTGAGGAAATTCTAAATATACCTAAAAAAGATGAAAAATTGAAAACAATTTAGAAAATATAGCTACATGACAGATGAGATTGGACTGAAATGTGCAATTGATGTACTAAAGCATATTTATTATCTAAAGGGAAATATAATAAATTTTGTATCTCATGCTGTCACTGTCTCTTTAAAAAATCTGTATCCCAACATGTATTCAAAATATAAACAAGCAAATATAAATAAGACTATAATAATGCATGGTATATTATAAAATTTAAGTCCATTTAATCACCAGTATTATTTATGCTTCATATTTTTCAATAATAAAATTCTTAGCAATTCATTAATATTTCTTCTTATAGTTTTCTGAAATTTTAAAAACTTTTTATTACCAACATAAATTACCAGAAAAACTAGGAGAATATATACCACAATTATAATAAGCAATAACTTTTCTTATTATTCTTCCTACAATTTTATTTTACAGAAACATCATTTTGAGCATGCATTTTCTTCATAGTTATGTAAACACTTTTCTAAAATTAAAACAAAAGAGATTGCTAACAGTTTATAAATGAAACCAATTTATTTAAGAAATTAATAACCCTGGAAAATGACAAATATTCATGACTAAGATATTATGGAACTAATTTAATTTTTAAAAATTTTAAAACAACATCCCACTTTCACCCATGGACAGATCATCCAAAATGAAAATAAATAAGGAAACACAAGCTTTAAATGATACATTAAACAAGATGGACTTAATTGATATTTTTAGGACACTCCATCCAAAAACAACAGAATACACATTTTTCTCAAATGCTCATGGAACATTCTACAGGATACATCATATCTTGGGTCACAAATCAAGCCTTGGTAAATTTAAGAAAATTGAAATTTTATCAAGTATCTTTTCTGACCACAATGCCATGAGACTAGATATCAATTACAGGAAAAGATCTGTAAAAAATACAAACACATGGAGGCTAAACAATACACTACTTAATAATGAAGTGATCGCTGAAGAAATCAAAGAGGAAATTAAAAAATACCTAGAAACAAATGACAATGGAGACACAACGACCCAAAACCTATGGGATGCAGCAAAAGCAGTTCTAAGGGGGAAGTTTATAGTAATACAAGCCCACCTTAAGAAGCAGGAAACATCTCGAATAAACAACCTAACCTTGCACCTCAAGCAACTAGAGAAAGAAGAACAAAAAAAAAAAAACCAAAGCTAGCAGAAGGAAAGAAATCATAAAAATCAGATTAAAATAAATGAAAAAGAAATGAAGGAAACAATAGCAAAGATCAATAAAACTAAAAGCTGGTTCTTTGAGAAGATAAACAAAATAGATAAACCACTAGCTACACTCATCAAGAAAAAAAGGGAGAAGACTCAAATCAATAGAATTAGAAATGAAAAAGGAGAAGTAACAACTGACACTGCAGAAATATAAAAGATCATGAGAGATTACTAAAAGCAACTCTACACCAATAAAATGGACAATCTGGAAGAAATGGACAAATTCTTAGAAATGCACAACATGCCAAGACTGAATCAGGAAGAAATAGAAAATATGAACAGACCAATCACAAGCACTGAAATTGAAACTGTGATTAAAAATCTTCCAACAAACAAAAGTCCAGGACCAGATGGCTTCACAGGCGAATTCTATCAAACATTTAGAGAAGAGATAACACCTATCCTTCTCAAACTCTTCCAAAATACAGCAGAGGGAGGAACACTCCCAAATTCCTTCTATGAGGCCACCATCACCTTGATACCAAAACCAGACAAGGATGTCACAAAGAAAGAAAACTACAGGCCAATATCACTGATGAACATAGATGCAAAAATCCTCAACAAAATACTAGCAAACAGAATCCAACAGCACATTAAAAGGATCATACACCATGATCAAGTGGGGCTTATTCCAGGAATGCAAGGATTCTTCAATATACACAAATCTATCAATGTGATAAACCATAAAACAAATTGAAAGAGAAAAACCATATGATCATCTCAATAGATGCAGAGAAAGCTTTTGACAAAATTCAACACCTATTTATGATAAAAATCCTGCAGAAAGTAGGCATAGAGGGAAATTTCCTCAACATAATAAAGGCCATATATGACAAGCCCACAGCCAACATCATCCTCAATGGTGAAAAACTGAAAGCATTTCCACTAAGACAAGGAGCAAGACAAGGTTGCCCACTCTCACCACTCTTATTCAACATAGTTTTGGAAGTTTTAGCCACAGCAATCAGAGAAGAAAAGGAAATAAAAGGAATCCAAATCAGAAAAGAAGAAGTAAAGCTGTCACTGTTTGCAGATGACATGATACTATACATAGAGAATCCTAAACATGCTACCAGAAAACTACTAGAGCTAATCAATGAATTTGTTAAAGTAACAGGATACAAAATTAATGCACAGAAATCTCTGGCATTCCTATATACTAATGATGAAAAATCTGAAAGTGAAATCAAGAAAACACTCCCATTTACCATTGCAACCAAAAGAATAAAATATCTAGGAATAAACCTACCTAAGGAGACAAAAGACCTGTATGCAGAAAATTATAAGATACTGATGAAAGAAATTAAAGATGACACAAACAGATGGAGAGATATACCATGTTCTTGGATTGGAAGAATCAACATTGTGAAAATGACTCTACTACCCAAAGCAATCTATAGATTCAATGCAATCCCTATCAAACTATCACTGGCATTTTTCACAGAACTAGAACAAAAAATTTCACAATTTGTGTGGAAACACAGAAGAACCCGAATAGTGAAAGCAATCTTGAAAACGAAAAAAGGAGCTGGAGAAATCAGGCTCCCTGACTTCAGACTATACTACAAAGCTACAGTAATCAAGACAGTGCGGTACTGGCACAAAAACAGAAAGATAGATCAATGGAACAGGATAGAAAGCTCAGAGATAAACCCACGCACATATGGACACCTTATCTTTGATAAAGGTGGCAGGAATGTACAGTGGAGAAAGGACAGCCTCTTCAATAAGTGGTGCTGGGAAAACTGGACAGACACATGTAAAAGTATGAGATTAGATCACTCCCTAACACCATACACAAAAATAAGCTCAAAATGGATTAAAGACCTAAATGTAAGGCCAGAAACTATCAAACTCTTAGAGGAAAACATAGGCAGAACACTCTATGACATAAATCACAGCAAGATGCTTTCTGACCCACCTCCTAGAGTAATGGAAATAAAAACAAAAATAAACAAATGGGACCTAATGAAACTTCAAAGCTTTTGCACAGCAAAGGAAACCATAAACAAGATGAAAAGACAACCCTAAGAATGGGATAAAATATTTGCAAATGAAGCAACTGACAAAGGATTAATCTTCAAAATTTACAAGCAGCTCATGCAGCTCAATAACAAAAAAACAAACAAACCAATCCTAAAATGGGCAGAAGACCTAAATAGACATTTCTCCAATGAAGATATACAGACTGCCAACAAAAACATGAAAGAATGCTCAACATCCTTAATCATTAGAGAAATGCAAATCAAAACTACAATGAGATATCATCTCACACCAGTCAGAATGGCCATCATCAAAAAATCTAGAAACAATAAATGCTGGAGAGGGTGTGGAGAAAAGGGAACACTCTTGCACTGCTGGTGGGAATGTGAATTGGTTCAGTCACTATGGAGAACAGTATGGAGGTTCCTTAAAAAACTACAAATAGAACTACCATATGACCCAGCAATCCCACTACTGGGCATATACCCTGAGAAAACCAAAATTCAAAAAGAGTCATGTACCAAAATGTTCATTGCAGCTCTATTTACAATAGCCCAGAGATGGAAACAACCTAAGTGCCCATCATCGGATGAATGGATAAAGAAGATGTAGCACATATATACAATGGAATGTTACTCAGCCATAAAAAGAAACGAAATTGAGCTATTTGTAATGAGGTGGATAGACCTAGAGTCTGTCATACAGGGTGAAGTAAGTCAGAAAGAAAAAGACAAATACCATATGCTAACACATATATATGGAATTTAAGAAAAAAAATGTCATGAAGAACCTAGGTGTAAGACAGTAATAAAGACACAGACCTACTGAAGAACAGACTTGAGGATATGGGGAGGGGGAAGGATGAGCTGTGACAGGGCAAGAGAGTCATGGACATATACACACTAACAAACGTAAGGTAGATAGCTAGTGGGAAACAGCCACATGGCACAGGGATATTGGCTCGGTGCTTTGTGACCGCCTGGAGGGGTGGGATAGGGAGGGTGGGAGGGAGGGAGACGCAAGAGGGAAGAGATATGGGAACATATGTATATGTATAACTGATTCACTTTATTTTAAAGCAGAAACTAACACACCATTGTAAAGCAATTATACCCCAATAAAGATGTTAAAAAAAAATTAAACAACTCATAAATGGATACAATAGATATTATCTGAGTATCTAAGAAATCAGGAAGATATTTTGCAACACATGGGATAAGGCAAGAATGTTTCTAACTAAAATATAAGGTCGTATTTATTTTTGGATAAATGGAAACACCAGACTGGATGAAATAAAAAGACAGTGTTGATAAACATGTGGAGCATACTGTTTCCTCATATGTTCCTATTGAGAGTGTGAATTACCATGATCAATTTTAAACTGCTTGCCATTTATCTACTAAAGGTGAATATGTGAGATTCTATAGTATAATAATTCCACTCATAGATTTACCTAATACAAATAGATGTATAAATAAAAATACAAAAGAAACATATTTGAATGTTAATAACAATACTTTTACAATAGTCACAAACTGGAAAATTCTCAAATGCTCATGTACAGTAAAATGAATATAAATATTCTATGTGTTCACACAATGCAATAATATATAGCAAAGAGGAAAGAAAGGATTAACACAAAGCAGAACAATATGATTACATTTTATAAACATAACTGTATGAAAGAAGCTAAATGAAAAATATTGAAGATTATCACATATATAAAGTTGATTCAACAAAATTAATCTGTATAATTAAAGATCAAGATAGTTGTTATCTTTGGGTTATGGGTGATAATAATTGGAAGAGTATACAGAAGGTCTTCTGGGATATTGAAACTTAGTTTCTTGATCTGGATACAGGTTTTTGATAGTGCTCACTTAGGGAATTTTGAATTGATATATATATATATATATATATATATATATATGAAGATTTCTTTACCCGTTCATCCATCCATGACACTTAGGTTGTTTTCATATCTTTGTTATTGTAAATAATGCTGTAATGAACATGGGAGAGCATATGTTTTTTCAAGTTAGTTTTTACTTTTTTTCTCAGATACATACCCAGATGTAGAATATCTAGATCATATGATAGATCTATTTTGAAATTTTTAAGAGCCACCATACTGTTTTTCATAGTGATTGCACTAATTTACATTCCTGCCAACAGTGCACAAGAGTTCCCTTTTCTCCATATTCTCCCCAAAACTTGATATTTCTGTATTTTTGACTATAGCTATTCTAACAGGTGTGAGGTAATGTTTTATTGTGGTTTTGATTTGCATTTACCTGATGATTAATATCATTGAGCATTTTTTCAAGTAATTGTTGGTTTTCTGTACATCTTTGGAAAAATGTCTATTTAAATCATCTGCCCATGATTTAACTGGGTTGTTTTTTGTTTTTGTTTTTTTGTTTTTGTTTTCATTTTTGCTTTTGAGTTGTATGAGTTCTTTATATATTTTGGATATTAACCCCTTGTCAGATATACAATTTGAAAATATTTTCTCCCATTCAGTAGGTTGCATTTCCATTTTGTTGATGGTTTCCTGTGTTGTGCAGAAGCTTCTTAGTTTGATATAGGTCCTCTTTTTATTTTTACTTTTATTGCCTTTGTTTCTGGTGTCATATTAAAAACAAAACAAACAAAAAAAGCAACAACAAAAATAAAACATTGTCAAGACCTATGTCAAGCAATTTACCACCTGTGTTTTCTTCTAAGAGTTTTATAGTTTCAGGTCTTACATTTAAACCTTTAATCCATTTTCAGTTAATTTTTATGTATTGTGAAAGATAGTGGTTCAGATTCACTGTTTTGCTTGTGGTTGTCCAGTTTTCCCACACAATTTATTCAAGAGACTATCCTTTCTCCATTGTATCTTCTTAGCTCCTTTGTCATAAATTAATTCACCATATATGGGTGGGTTTATTTCTGGGCTCTCTATCCTGATCCATTGATCCATGTGTCTGTTTTTGCGCCAATACCATACTTTTTAAATTATAATAACTTTGTAATATAGTTTGAAGTCAGGGAGCATGAGCCCCCCAGCTTCAAGATTACTTTGGCTATTGAGATGTTATGTGGTTCCATATAAATTTTAGGATCATTTGCCCTACTTCTTTGAAAAATGCCATTGGTATTTTGATTGGGATTGCATTGACTCTGCATATTGCTTTGATAAGAAAACAAAGATAAGAAAAACAAGTTCTCGGTGGAGACTTCAGAATTTCTATTTGGAGTTTCCTGAAAGTAACACCCTAGTTGAAAAGACTTGTTTTAAAGCTGCCTCTTTCTATATACTGTCTTTTTATTAGGAGTAGCTTTGGAGAGACTGAAAGAAATTATGTTATGCTAAAATATTTCTAACAAGCCCCTTGACAAAACTAATGAGACCTGTTTGTGCATTTTAAAAGCTCTTATTTTAAAAAAAAGTGTTTTGAAAAATAATACAGCATTGTAAAATGTTAGAATAAAAAACCTCCATATAACATCAGTTGACATATATTTATAATTTAAAAATATGGCAAAGGCAACCAATTCTCAGAAGACACTCAGGAACTTCTGTTTTCCTATAATTTGATTATTTGCTTTAGTATCAAATGTCAAATACTCCTGGCCAGAGCCTTTCCTAGTATTTACACTAGCAAGGGTAAAGTTGGGAACTTCTAACTATGATATAAAAATGGAAGCTACCTCTCTAAAAAATAAAGACTTGAGGTCAGTACAGTATGACCTTGTAGTACCCAGTAGATCAACAAATGTAGGTGATGATCAGTTCTGATCATCTCAGAAGACACAGAAACAGTTCTGTAGATAACTACCAATTGACTTTAGAGGCTTCTAGGAAATCTTTACTCAGGGGGATTCTGGAAATGCTGGAGGACATGAAGTGTAGCTGGTCCACCTGGCTGCTCAGTTCTCCATATTCTATGAATAGCCTAAATGTTAATGAGCATTCCTTGATGACTGGCTGAGGGGGAAACAACACAATTTTCTTCCATGGACACATTGCTAGAGGCTAACCCACTCTGGGACAGAAATCTGATGTCAGCTGAATCAGCTGAAACTTTAGATGAAGCATTTACTCATATATAATTTCCTAACTGTGACCATATGTCCAAAATGTATGATTTGAGTTCCAAATTACCAATATTGTTACAAAGGCAACATTAATCAAAATACCAATGATTTTTGGCCTAGTGTAATCACAATTTTAGGTTAAATATTAATGATTTTTTATCTAATCCAACTCATGATTGTACAGATACAGTGTTTGGCTGTCACAGCCAGCCTGAAAATCTGGCTCATGAACTGTATAAGATAGGATTACCTTACATCCCTATGCTTGTCTCTGGGGTTACCTGGAAGTCAGCTAAAGACTTTTGTCTATGATAAAGATGAGATGAGGTAGCTAGTAATTTTTAATGTGTTTTTTAAAGTTTGAAACTCCTCTGGCAGAACCCAGGACCATTGTCTAGAACTGTGTAGATGAGTGGCTGACATATGGCAGCTTGGTTTCCCTACATAATCTGGAGTTCATTGAAACAAACAAATGAAAAACCCTAAAAACTTCTGCTGGAGTTCTCTTAAAATGAAGATCTACCTGCATATCTTGATAGATCATAATCCAGAGATAAAGCCTATCCTGTGAAACTTAGAAAGGACCTGGGAGCTGCACTTGGATGTTTCTTGGGACTCATGTGCTTCCATGCATTTTATTTCTCTGACTGGACTCTATCTTCTATCTTAGAATCTTAAATGTCTATTATCTGTGGAATCTTGTAAGTGCTTTCTGTTACCCTATCTGTGCAACCTTCGCTTTAACTAACTGGTTAAAGTAAATATTTCACATAATGAAATGGATACATATGGTTCTATGTCTATTCCTTTTTGGCAAACTTTGTCCTGCAGAGTTTCATTCATAAATTCATATGAATTATCTTAGGTCGAAAAAATCACAGTAGTAGCAGTCTACATATGCAAAACATTTTATATTTACAGTAGGTCACGTTTTACCATCAAAAAGCTCTGCAAAAACTGATGCCAATTCTTTCCTTGCTATAGGTTAAGGGTAGTGGGTGACGTTAGGTCCCTTCTCATTTTCATCAATTTCCAAACAAATTCAAAATACACATATAGGGTCTAAACAAAACACCAGACCAAGTCTCTAGCCTCCCATTTCATCTAGATTGTTGCTTCTAAGCCTCCTGCAATGCAGAATTATTGCAACTCCATAAGTAGGAAAATTGCAATTTTCCTGCAAAAGGCTAAGATTCAGGGAATTTAGGTGAATTTCCTAAAGTTCTCAAAGAAGTTTTCCAAACTCAGGTCTTCCGTATGCAACTTATACAATGACGATTTTCTAATAACGGTTTGTAATAAAAGTTTTAGTGACTTTAGAGTTATATTAAACTGCTATTCATGTTTAAAACTCAAACACTGGATTACTTGCATTTGATGAATACCATCATTTATAACAGAAAGCTTTATTAACTAAAGATGGTAACCCGATGTCAGACATCATATTTGATAATTTAATGATCCTTTTATTTTTTTAATTAATTAATTTATTTATTTTTGGCTGTGTTGGGTCTTACGGGGGCTTTCTCTAGTTGCAGTGAATGGGCTTCTCATTGCGGTTGTTGAGAAACATCAGCTCTAGGCGCATGGGCTTCAGTAGTTGTGGAACTCAGGCTCGGTAGTTGTGGCTCATAGGCTCTAGAGCACAGGCTCAGTAGTTGTGGCACATGGGCTTAGCTGCTTTGCGGCAAGTGGGATGTTCCCAGACCAGGGCTTGAACCCGTGTCCCCTGCATTGGCAGGCAGATTCCCAACCACTGCACCACCAGGGAAGTCCCAGATCCTTTTTTTATAATAGTTTAATTTATGGATCCTGGGTTTAACTTGAGCTGACAGAAAGTTGGACCTCATTTTGTTTTCAATATATCCCATCTACTAAAGTCTGATTGTTCATTTTCCTGAATGTTACAGTGTAATTGGTTTTATTTTATTTTTCTATGATGTGAAATGATAGCCCAGGTGTAAAATCAAACAAGACACATAATACTAAAAATTAAATTGGTCTTTGTCTATTAAGGAAAACTCAGGTACAGGCACGAAAATAATGCCAGTACTGTTGCAAATATTCTTAGCTTTTAATATACTCCACCGTACATGGCAGAAGTTTTTGAGGAGACACTAGACTGACAGGTTAATTATAGAAGATGTAAAACTATATGTACAGGTAGCAAATCAAATGAGTATTCATTCACTTGACACTTCACCAGAAAACAGCAGACAACTTTTATTTGAAACCATTTGAGGATACAGATCATATAATGCATGACATTTAAAATTCCCATAACAAATGCATAGTGAGGCTGCCAGCAAGATTACTGATTCACATTCAAACAAAAATTTATGGGAAAAAACATCCACCTTTATTCACTTCAAAGTAAGTGAATTATTCTATTAGGATGTGCTGTACTATAGTATGCTGCACGATATCCTTCAAGTTGAAAGAGATCATCTTCAAATTTTACCATTACCACACTGATGCCTTGACATAACTGGAAAGTTATATTCCATCCTTTGTCATTTTGCACCAAAGAGATGCATATATTGACAAGGAATTTCTTGATCCATTGTATTTGGACCAAGGAAAATATTTGTTTCATCTACATTTATACAGAAGAGTTCACCTTGCTTTGAAGCCAGTTTGAACTTTTGAAAGTAAACGTAAGTGATTCCTGTCAGAACAAATCTATCTTGAAAAGATAAAACTTCCAGAAGACAGTTACATCAATATGACTCTGATTTTCACGAATGCCATGTAATACCCTCAACTACGTTGTTTATGGGTCTGGCTAGACCTGGCCTTGATATTTCATGTTATTTTGACTATGAATGAGTCTTAAAGAAGTATGAGACATATTTCACAAGAGTAAGAATGGTTCTGTTCATCTTAGCCAAAATTATTTCTCCCCACTGTTGTACCATATGGTCTGTGAAGATTGTCTATTTGGCTACTGCTATTAGCCCTAGAAATAGCCTCTTTTCAGTAGTGAAATTATTCCTGTATGAAAGGAACTTGCAGGGCACTTTGGGAACACACTTGGGAACACCAAAATCCACTTTGGGATCCAAGTGGATCTATATCACCCTAAGAAACTTTTATTAGTATGAGATTGCTTTCAAGTTTTTTGATAAATCCACAAATGGGATACATGAATGCATTCTAATATGGGATCCTTGGCAGAAATATGGTTTGAATATTCTTTTCCTTTACTATATAGCTTAATTCTGGATTATAGATCTATATAATTTTCATTGGAGAAAAAAATATAACAACTTCTCAACTCTGGTGTTTGCCTAACTTCCAAAGCTATCAATGACTATTCATTGAGGACTTACCTTATTCCAGGCCCTTTTCTAATAAAGGTACATGAATTTATTCATATTTTTTCTGGACATTTCTATATGTCAATTTATTATAATTTTATCATTGAAGAAATTAAGGTTCAGCTAAGTTTAATTCATTTATTCAAACAATATTTGAGTGCCTACCAAAGGTGGATTTATTGAGAAGTTAACAAAGACTATGCCTCATTGTTGTTCACTGGTAAGGACCTCTTCCAATGCTCTGAAAACAGCCCTATGATTATGTTCATATGGTTCTACCTCATTTAGCATTTGCAATGTTTTATTATTTTTCTTATAGATGGTTCCCAATTTATATAAGCTTCACTTGGCACAAAATTTGCATTCAATCCTGATAATTGTATACAAATTTTCAGTCACTTTCCTAGATACATGAGATACCTCAGTAAACAGATAAAGTTCTTACATTCTGGAATGGTTAACAGAAAATAGCCCATAATCATAACAAATTAGAAAATGGTGCAGTATGATAGGTGATAAATGGTGCCAAAAAAAGAATAAAGTTGAAGAGAATTCAGGAGTTGATCAGTAAACTGGAGTAGGGAAAATAAGTGGTTGCAATTAAAATAATACATTAAGTGTAATAATAACTGTAATACATTAAGTGTAATAATACATTAAATATATTAAGTAGTTGCAATTAAAATAATACATTAATAGGCCCATGTATTATTGTATACAATAATACATGGGCCTATTAAGCAGATTAGCTTTGATCGAAGACTAGAAAGAAGTCAGAGAGTTTGCTATGTGAATGTCTAGTGGAATTTTGGGCAAAGCCCTAATGCCTCCCTCAAATTCATACAGCTGGGAAATGAAGGTTGTAATACAAATACGGTATTCTGGTTTCAGAGCTTGTCTTTATCACTATACTACACCATATCTACATTGACAAATTGAGTGAAAAAGTCAGTTGATAAATGTTTAGAAAACCCAAAACTAAAGGAAATCAAGTGGCATTAAATATAAGCTCTGTTCTCAAATAATTGATAATATCATCAAGAAAAAACATATACATGTAGATGCATGATTTTGGAAGAGACATAGTCTCATTGTCCAATAATTCCTGATATTGGATCTTAGAGATTGTGCCCAACATGTTGCAGAAATCTTCCTGGAAGAGCTGTAGCTAGAGATTAACTTTGAAGGATCAATAGGTGAATGAAAGGACTTTTTAAACAAGGAGAGGTGATAAATTATGATACTGATACCCTGGTGTCCAAGTTGGCCCCTTTGTCCAGAGTTGTATTGTCATTCTTTTAAACCTTCTAAAGATGTTAAAAATATTTTTGTCTCCTACGTGTTAGGGAATGCCTGAGGCAAGGAAGGTATTATGAATCTCAGTTTACCATGTCAGCAATCATCCAAATTTGGAGTAGACACAATTTGGCACATATGTGATTATGAATCAGTCTAATTTATGTTAAAATGGAAAGGGCATGACTGCTGGATCCAGTGAACTATTTCATTGCATCTGGGCACCATCACACTGAAGATGCACATGTGTGTGTGTGTGTGTGTTTGACACGTTACTTCAGTTCATAGCATATGCTCTGGTCTTTTGAATTCAGTAATAAAACACACAAGACATAAACCATTACAAACAGATTTCTGCTAAGCATTCTATATGAAAATTACAGAGTTTCTTCTGAGTAGTAACAAAATGATAATAATGCTAACAACGCAATACTTATTCAAAATAAAATTAAATTTTTTATACTTAATCAGTAAATCTATAAATACATCAAATTCATTGTGCATGCAGTAGTAGAATTCAGTCTTTAAAGGATCCTTACTATGCTTTATCAACAAATAAAACAAGTTTTATCTGCTTTATAAAATGAGATAGCCTCCATCCTGTAGTGTCCACCAAGGATCTCCACATCCTGCTATCTACACTGTTGTATAGTGCAGTGTTATAACTCATACATAATTTCTGTCTACCTATCCACTGGGGAACATTTAGAAATATATGGAAACAACTTTTATTGTCTCAGCTTGGGGGAGGGGCTGCTACAGTAGTGCCTAGAGCCAGGAATGATGCCAAACATCATACAATGGATCAAATGGTCTCTCATAACAAAGAATTATTTAGACGAAAGTTGTCAGTGCTGAGGTTGAAAATCACTGTTGTTCCTTTTGACATTGTGTAGGGTTGACCTGTGTAATGAATTATATATTGTGGAAATGATGGTGTGTGGCTAATAAGCCTAAGTCATAGACAATATCATGGCTCCTCCTGTATTGCCTTATCTGAGGAAAGCTAGTTGCTGTGTTATGAAGACACTCACATAGACAGGTCTATGTGACGAGGCACATAGGATTTTTGCAAGATGTAATTGATCCACCTTGGATGCAAATCCCTCAGCTCCAGTGAAGCCTTCAGATGACTGCATCCCTAGCCGTCCAGACCACAAACTCCTCGTGAGAGTCCTTGAGCTGTAACTGTTGAACTGTGTTATCTCTTAATATTTCTTAATCTCAGAAATGTGAAGTAGTAAATATTTGTTGCTTTTAGCCACTAAGGCTTGGGGATAATATGTTAGGCAAAAATAGATAACAAACAAACAAATAAATAAATAAAGTTTTCATATAAGTATTATGGTTATTAGAGCCAAGTACAATTGCATATTCCACTATAAAATTAGATTAGGTTTCAGCCTTCCCTTTGAGTGTAAGAAGAAATGTTTTTCTTTCTCCCCATCAGCTGCTCAGTTAGTCAGTTCTTTAAATCCTTTCTATCCAAAATGTGTCTCACAACACAGAACACTGGCATCACTTGGGAGCTTGTTACAAATGCAAAATCTCAGACAATATTCCAGAAGTACTTAATCCAAATTTGGATATTTACAAGATCCCCAGGTTATTCAAAGTCCTTTAAAATTTGAGTACTGTCTAAAAAGGCTAGAAAAAGGAGTAAAGTAAGAAACTCCACTAGTTTTTGCTATCTGTTAATAGCTTTTGTATGTAGAAATTGAAAAGCAGCACAAATGCATGAAGTGATACTCTATATTGATAACATAGGTTGTTCATTCTTAGGAATTTGTGTACCCTTAAAAAATAATGGAGATTTAGATAATTGAATAAGAATTCTTTAGTAATAGCATTAGATGAATTGTTTTTTGTTTTGCTTTGTTTTGTTTTGTGGCTGAATGTCTCCTAAGCCTTTAGGTCAAATATATTGTATTTGTTGTTTGTTTCTTCACAAATGAAACTCTGACCTCTGGTATATATAATTTGTATATGTCTTCACTATATGTAATGACATTAAAATCAGCTCTATTGCAGAAATAGAGGTTCATTCCTTAAAGCAGAGAACTTTTTAAAATGCCAGTTAATTTCAGAAACTTGTCAGTTCCAGCCCTTAAAGGGTCTTGGTAGATTGGCTCTGTCCTGTCAAAATCTTAACAATTTCTTCTTAGTAACAGAAGTGAAATTTCCTTGTATCTAGAAATAAAACTAAGCTTCTAAAAGAGGTACTAAATTGGGAAATATGTTTTAAGTAAAATTCTATCCTTGTTTCTGACACAGATACCTTCATTATCATTTGATATAGTTAACCATTTCCTTTTTCTTACATTTCTAAATACAAACTTGTTGCCTGTCATCTTTTTTCAATCTACTGTGCTGGATTTTCCTCATCTACTGAACCTCACATGTTGGACTGAGGCCTTGCCATCTTTTTATCTTTCCTGTATGATTTATCCTAGATAATTACTCTCTACATGCTCATTACTTTCTCCTATCTCCCCTGGTCTCCATCCCACACCTCTCCTCCAGGCTTCTGATTCATATTATCTAATTGCCTCTATCATCTCTTTCACTTGGAATCTCATAGATATCTGATATTGGACATGTTCAAAATGTAATTATGGATTCTCTTGTCACTAACAAATATCTGTTCTTTCCCTGGTGTTCCAAATATTAGTAAACAATAGTTTATCTATGCATTTGCCCAAGCTAGAAAACCAGTTGGCATCTTTTATTTTATTATTCTTCAACCCAATTGTAAATTCACATTACCATTAGATCTTAACAGTTCTGATGTGGAAATATATATTGAATCTATAAACATATTTTTCTATTTGCTTAAAACACTATTTTTACCTGCAATAGCCTCATAAATGGTCCTCTGCATCCATGAAGAGCTCCAGGGTGACCTTATTAAAACACAAACCATATAATACAAATTTATCTCTGTAAATTCTTTAGTGGCATCTCACTACACTTAGACTGAATCCAAATCTCTATTGGCCTGTCTACTTTCCCTCACTTTTGCCTCTCTGCAGCTCTTCTTTCTGACACACACACATACACACAGTCAATATAATTTGTTTACTAATTCAATCAAATCATGTACACTATTTACCAAAAAAGTTATTTCTGGAAAGCAAAGCACACATATATTATTATTCTTTGATTATTATCTATGAAATTTAAAATAATAATTGATCTTTGTACTTTTTCTGCAAAGTTCAAATGGTATATACAGAAGATGAATTAAAAAGTAATTCATGGGCTTCCCTGGTGGCGCAGTGGTTGAGAGTCCGCCTGCTGATGCAGGGGACATGGGTTCATGCCCCAGTCTGGGAAGATCCCATATGTCGTGGAGCGGCTAGGCCCGTGAGCCGTGGCCGCTGAACCTGCCCGTCTGGAGCCTGTGCTCCGCAACGGGAGAGGCCACAACAGTGAGAGGCCCGCATACCGCAAAAAAAAAAAAAAAAAAGTAATTCATATAAAAATAAAAATATATATCATGCTTGGTGAGTATTAAGACTCTTATTTATCTGGTCAAAATGTTAAATTTAAGTAGGATGCTTAGTCCTCAGCAACTTATTTTTTGAAAAAAATCATGTCAGTGTTATTTTGGAAATTGTTTTTTGCCAAACTCAGCATCTGCCTTTATTTGAAAACTTCCATTAAGTTGAAGATCTTTAGTTCTGGATGGGCCATGTTTTCTCCTTTGTGAGAAGAGCTTCACAGGCGATATATGATACATTTCTTTCCAGTAAGCTTCTCAAACTGTGTGCAGAGAAGGAAAGTTACTGCTGTGCCATCTGGAAAAAAATGTCTTTAGTCACATACTCGGTAGGCCTCTGCCTAGAAATTACAGATGTTTTGGCTAAATTCCTTTTACTAAATTTGTTACAATGCTTCCATCAGTCTAATCACAACCAATCTCACAATTGGTTCCTACTTATAAGGGTATGACTTAAGGATAGAAATACATCCCTAGAAGAAACTTTTTTTCAACTAATATTTCTCAGCAATTTTGAAGTAGAAATGTTTGACCAGACATATCACCAGCAATATTTTATGTTGTTTTGTAATTGAATAAAGACATTGTTATCACCTGAATAGAAGAAAATCCAAGACCAATGTTTTCAGTTTATGCTATACTTACGGATGATAGATTATTTTGACAAGAAGTCTAGAAAAACAAACTTCTTAAAAACACTAATGATGCTAAGAGCATAGACCTATAAAAAGCATCAGCTAAATTTCCTATTGCTTCCTGACTGTGTCACATAATCACTTTACTTTTACAGAGAACTGAGTTTAAAAATAATAAAACTGTTGCTTTAATGGAAGCCTGCAATTTTTCTTCTTGCAAAATCTCTAGTTTCTCTAAATTCATTTTGTGTTAAATTCTGCAGTCACTCTCTTATTATAGCCGGTGATTTATTATCATCATTATTATCATCATCATGAAACACATTGAACAAGAGTGGTGTCATGGTTCTGATATGATTTTATTTAAATTGTATTAACTATAGTAATGTATCAATATGTCATAAACTACAAGCAATATTATTCTATATTGATATAATGTTTGGCTCCTACAAGATTTCTAGAAACTATAATTTATAAAGTAACCAATAAGGATTAAAAGGAATATTATTTATGTACTATACAGCACATGTTTAAGCATTGTCCATCGTAGTTTGCAGTTTATAGTGAGTCATTTAGAAAGGTGCGGCATATAACTACTTAGGCTCTTGATTCTAAAACTGTTTGATAATATACCAGTTTGTATGAAAAGAGGAACAGAGGGTAAAAGACAAAGTGAAAAATCTAATACTACTCAGCATTAGAATCCTAAAACCCAATATGTATTTCTGGTAACTGCTTTGTGCTACTTCTAACATAAGTAGTATTTTGTCTTAAAAGCTTCCTCAGAACATACAGCTAACTATTTATGCAATGTCACTCAATTGACCCATAATGATATTTTACAAGATTGGCTAATCTAGAAATAATAACTTTGCAATACTCTGACCTCTGAGCTATGCAGAATTGAGAATGTAGCTTCCTGTACATCAAGCATTGCACAGAATCTCTTTTACATATATTGACTATCAGGTGTGGTATGAACATCCACTTCTAATTATCAAGGCAACCAACTCAACATAGATGCCAGTTAAATGCTATAGAATATATCCAATAAATTATTCTAAGAATTTAACAATGCCAAAGAAACCTATAAACCCTCAAGAATGAAGGAGCTTCTGATTCAGGAGTCTCGGAAGGCAAGTTGAAGTGCAGAGTTCTCCAGATTGCCTAGCTTCTCCTCATAAAGAGAGGCCAGAATGTTGGTACAGGTTAAAGTGAAAGAAATTTGCATCTTCATGTGTTCATTTTATCTCCCTAAAAAGATATTCTACTTCCTTATATGCTTTCCACATATCAGACGCAGATCTTTAGTTTAGATCCATTATTTATGCTTTATTTTCTTCTCCCCTTAACCATTACTGTGTGCACTTTAAGCTTTCTGTCTAATTCTGTAATGAAATTAATTAATACCACACCTCCCTCCTACTAACAAATGTCAAATAACAAAAGCTGAATTAATTTAAGGACACATTGAAAAAAATAACTAAAAGCAGGGCCAGAAGCAAACTAAAAAAAGGTTTTTTTCTACCCTGTTAATTTGTAGGCCTGCCTCAGTTCACTGACAATGTCCTTTTTCAACAAATTCTAGATTTTGATGTATGTATGATATCTACAGTCAAATACTGATCTTTTCCATTATATTTAAGTCATGGTCTTTACCTTCAAACTGCTTACAGCCAGCCTAATTGTGGAGATACTTTGAGAGTTTATGTGAAAACACAAATAAAACTAGAGAGTAAAGGAAGATTTCTTGGCAAGATGACCTAATTTGAAATTTAAAAGAAGATAAAGTAAGGAATTAAAGGAAAGTTTATTCCAGACACAGGACTCATAGGGAAGGAAGATATATGTTTAGTGGAATTTATTAGAGAGAAAAGTAGGGAGAGGTGGATGAGATATATATTAAAGGACACTCAGTGTTCTACTAATAATTTTGAATATTATTTTAAATATTATGTGGAGATTTGGGAGAATCTTGGGCAAGGATGATTATATTACATTTAGGGTTCACAAAATTCTTCTGGGAGTAATATAGAAGATATATTGCAGGTAAAGAAAAGGTATGAATAACAAGAAGGAAGCTGGTTCAAAATAATTATGGAGATAAAGGGATGGATTTGACAGATATTATAAAGGTAGACTCTGGTTATTCCTTTTCAGACTCATAGAAGGTTCTTCATGATCAGCATTCTGACTTCCCACCATTTCCCCCTTGGATGTATCTTCACTGTATCTGCTATTTAAGACTAAATGATAGGAGCTGCCTTCTAGAACAATCATATTTTTTATATATTTGAATCACCATGTATAATTCCTATAGAAAAGTTTTCACTGTTAAATTCATTCAGCCTAGATGTACTGACCACCTATGCAAGCAAGACATTGTGATTTGTGATATAAAGAAACAAAATCAGTACACACTAGAATGTGATGCTTGCCCTTGTATTTCTTAAATATAGGAAAGGAAGATGAGACACGTTGAGAACAAGTGTCACAAAAGTTTAGAAGAAAATTCAGAATGGTACATGATATCTACCAAGATGAGTCATTAGAAATTCATTCTAGGTGTTCTGTTTTAACATCACTTAAAAAGGAGACAAGATATAAGTGAAGAGAAATACTAGTGTTTATGAACAAAAGGAAAGAGTGGTTTGCAAAGGGAAAAGGAGTAATTGTAGATAATTTGTTGATTAGGCACAGGGTTCCTTTTAGGAAATATTGAGACTTAATGGAGTTCTCTAAAATGCCATCCATTGTGAGAGAAGTGCTAGTGCCCCACAATCCTGTTTTCTTCAGGAAAACTTTACACAGATCTAATGTGTCCACCAGAAGCCTATATATTCTACTTTACATCCAACAATACATAAATGAAATCAAATTCAATGTTCACAAAAATATATGGAAGTGAGCATTTTAAAATGCTATCAACATCCTTTTGGCCTAAGGATTGCTGGTGGAACCAAATTTTCTTTCATGATCAGAGTTTCCTTTGCAGCCAAGGTAATACCTAGATGATAGTGGAAATCCATAATGAAGAATTAAAGTACTAGCTATTGGTATGTATCTATCCATTCTTCTTGATCAGTAAGTGAAATATTTCACTATGCTAAACTCAACAGCCGCATTATATCAATGCATGAATGTGTGTACTTTCATAAACATGTCTACTTCAGTTTAGGAAATGCACAGCACTTCAAGGTCATACAGAGCACACTGTGTTCCCTTAACTCCAGATATCAAGGTTAAGGGGCAGCATTAGAGGACAGAAAAAAAAAAAAGAAGTGGTGATCATTTTTGATTCCTTCCCTAAGGATATCTAAGCGCAAGGGAGGAAGAAATTGGGCTTGCGCTATGTTGTTTGTATATCATTTAATTTAACTCAGAAACAAAATCATTGAGGAACAAATTTCTTTGCTGCTCATTTAATGTTAAATACTCTGCCAACTATTTACTCCATATTTCATTTAAGGTGAAGTTGAATATCTAGAAGAAAATCACTTCTGCATTGGCTTGCTGCTAATTAACATCATTATGTTTCCTTCTTTTCTTTCTTTTAGCTAAAGTGATCAGAGGTACTAAGTGCATAGCAAGTCAGTCATACACAATAACATTGTTTTTGAGCAACAATTTACTCTAGCTTTTAAAAAGGACATATTGTTAACGGGTTTTGCCAATACTGCTTTCGGATGTCATTAGGTTTACATGGATAATGGCAACATGGAAAATGGAAGAGTATATTCAGATTAAAATAGCAAATAAAGAGTGTGTCATTATTTCTCTACATCCATGTTTCTAACTTAATTTTTTTTTCTTTACCATAACAACAAATTAACAATGCATTAATTTAAATGTTCAATTTAAGGCCAGCTTTAGAGTTAATGCATTTAAATTGGTAAAAGCAAAGATAACAGAAGGCTGAAAGCTTTGTGAAAATTGAAATGCTATCAACCAATTTTAAAAATTTTGGTTGTACCATGATTTATCATCCTTATACTAGAATAAGACTTATCCACCCTAGCTGCTGAAGATTTTAAAATTTTGAAAGCTCTGTTTTAATGCCAAGGAAAATGCTTGGGGAAATTCCCAGGGATTATCAGATATTAGTTTAACATCCCTCAACAGAAAACAATATCCATATTGAATCAGAGAACCAAGTTAAATTTTAACAGTTTTAGGTCAATGTTATTTCTGAGAACATTTCAAATACAATGAATTATGCTATAAAATGAGGTTTATGAAAAATATTTGTTATATAAGTACATATGAATATAATTTTAGGTGCTTTATGTGTATTATTTTATTTTACTTTATTTTAATTGGAGTAAAATTGCTTTACAATGTTGTGTTAGTTTCTGCTGTACAATGAAGTGAATTAGCCATAAGTACATCTATATCCACTCCCTTTTGGACTTCCCTCCCAAACCCTCCATCCCACCCATCTTGGTCTTCACAGAGCACCAAGCTGAGCTCCCTGTGCTATACAGCAGGTTCCCACTACCTATCTATTTTACATGTGGTAGGGTATTTATGTCAAAACTAATCTCCCAATTCATCCCACCCTCCCCATTCCCCCTGTGCCCACATGTTCATTCCCTACATTTCTACAAATAGGTTCATCTGTACCATCTTTCTAGATTCCACATATATGTGTTAATATATGATATTTGTTTTTCTCTTTCTGGCTCACTTCACTCTGTATGATGGACTCTAGGTCCATCCACATCTCTACAAATGACCCAATTTCATTCCTTTATATGGCTGAGTAATATTCCATTGTATATAGGTACCACATCTTCTTTATCCATTCATCTATCATTGGACATTTAGGTTGTTTCCACATCCTGGCTAGTGTAAATAGTGCTGCAATGAACATTGGGGTACATGTGTACTTTCGAATTACGGTTTTCTCAGGGTATAAGCCCAGTAGTGGGATTGCTGGGTCATATGGTAGTTCTATTTTGAGATTTTTAAGGAACCTCCACGCTGTTCTCCATAATCACTGTATCAATTTACATTCCCACCAACAGTGTGAAAGGGTTCCTTTTCTCCACACCCTCTCCAGCATTTATTGTTTGTAGATTTTTTTGGTGATGGCCATTCTGACTGGTGTGAGGTGATACTTCATTGTAGTTTTGATTTGCATTTCTCTAATAATTAGTGATGTTGAGTAGCTTTTCATGTGCCTCTTGGCCATCTGTAGGTCTTCTTTGGTAAAATGTCTATTTAGGTCTTCTGCCCATTTTTTAATTGGGTTGTTTGTTTTTTGATATTGAGCTCCATAGTTGTTTTTACATTTTGGAGATTAATCCTTTGTCCATTGATTCATCTGCAAATATTTTCTCCCATTCTGAGGGTTGTCTTTTCAACTTGTTTATGGTTTCCTTTGCAGTGCAAAAGCTTTTCAGTTTCATTAGGTCCCATATGTATATTTTTGTTTTCATTTTCATTACTTTAAGAGGTGAGTCAAAAAATATCTTTCTGTGATTTATGCCAGTGAATGTTCTTCCTACATTTTCCTCTAAGAGCTTTATATTGTCCTGTCTTACATTTAGGTCTTTAATCCATTTGAAGTTTATTTTTGTGTATGGCGTTAGGGAGTGTTCTAATTTCATTCTTTTACATATAGCTGTCCAGTTTTCACAGCACCACTTATTGAAGAGGCTGTCTTTTCTCCATTGTATGTTCTTGCCTCCTTTGTCATAAATTAGGTAACCATATGTGTGTGGGTTTACCTCTGGGCTTTCTATCCTCTTCCATTGATCTATATTTCTGTTTCTGTGCCAGTATCATACTGTCTTGATTACTGTAGCTTTGTAATATAGTTTGAAGTCGGGGAGCCTGATTCTTCCAGCTCCATTTTTCTTTCTCAAGATTGTTTTGGCTATTCAGGATCTTCTGTGTTTCCATACAAATTGTAAAATTTTTTTCTACTTCTGTGAAGAATGCCATTGGTAGTTTGATAGGGATTGCATTGAATCTGTAGATTGCTTTGGGTAGTATAGTCATTTTCACAATATTGATTCTTCCAATTGAAGAACATGGTATATTTCTCCATCTGTTTATGTCATCTTTGATTTCTTTCATCAGTGTTTTATAGTTTTCTGAGTACAAGTTTTTGCCCCCTTAGGTAGGTTTACTCCTAGGTACTTTATTATTTTAGTTGTGATGGTAAATGGGATTGTTTCCTTAATTTCTCTTTCTGATTTTTCATTGTTAGTGTATAGGAATGCAAGAGATTTCTGTGCATTAATTTTGTGTCCTGCTATCTTACCGAATTCATTGATTAGTTCTAGTAGTTTTCTAGTGACATCTTTAGGATTTTCTATGTATAGTATCATGCCATCTGCAAGGAATGACAGTTTCACTTATTTTCCAAATTCTATCCCTTTTATTTATTTTTCTTCTCTGATTGCCATGGCTAGGACTTCCAAAACTATGCTAAGTAAAAGTTGTGAGAGTGGACGTCCTTGTCTTGTTCCTGATCTTACTGGAAATGGTTTCAGTTTTTCACCACTGAGTATGATGTTTGCTGTGGGTTTGTCATATATGGCCTTTATTATGTTGAGTTAGGTTCCCTCTATGTCCATTTTCTGGGGAGTTTTTATCATAAATTGGTGTTGACTTTTGTAAAAAGCTTTTTCTATATCTATCTAGGTGATCATACGGTTTTTATTCCTTAATTTGTTAATATGGTGTATCGATTTGCATATACCAAAGAATCCTTGCATTCCTGGGATAAATCCCACTTGATCATGGTGTATAATTCTTTTAATGTTTTGTTGGATTCTGTTTGATAGTATTTTGTTCATGATGTTTGTATCCAAGTTCATCAGTGATATTGGTCTGTAATTTTCTTTTTTTGTGATATATTTGTCTGGTTTTGGTATCAGGGTGATTGTGGCCTTGTAGAATGAATTTGGGAGTGTTCCTTCCTCCTTTTGCAATTTTTTGTAAGAGTTTGAAAAGACTGGTATTAATTCTTCTCTAAATATTTGATAGAATTCACCTGTGAAGCTATCGAGTCCTGGGCTTTTGTTTATTGGAAGATGTTAAATTACAGCTTCAATTTCATTACTTGTGATAGGTCTGTTTATATTTTCTAATTCTTCCTGGTTCAGTCTTGGAAAACCTTTCCAAGAACTTGTCCATTTCTTCATGGTTTTTCATCTTATTGGCCTCTAGTTGTTTGTAGTAGTCTCTTATAATCCTTTGTATTTCTGCGTGTCAGTTGTGATTTCTCCTTTTTCATTTCTAATATTATTGATTTGTGTCTTCTCCCTTTTTTTCTTGATGAGTCTGGCTAAAGGTTTATCAATTTTGTTTATCTCCTCAAAGAACCAACTTTTAGTTTTTCTGCTATTGTTTTTCTTCATTTCTATTTCATTTATTTCTGCTCTGATTTTTATGATTTTTTTCCTTCTACTGACTTTGGGTTTTCTTTTTTCTTCTTTATCTAGTTGCTTTAGGTGTAAGGTTAAATTTTTTATTTGAGATTTTTCTTGTTTCTTGAGGTAAGGTTGAATTGCCCTAAACTTCTGTCTTAGAGCTGCTTTTGCTGTATCCCATAGGTTTTTGGTCATCATGTTTTCATTGTCATTTTTTTCCATGTATATTTATTATCTCTTCTTTGATTTCTTCAGTGATCTCTTGGTTATTTAGTAGCACACTGTTTAGCCTCCATGTATTTGTGCTTTTTTTTACATTTTTTTCCTGTAATTGATTTCCATTCTCATAGTATTGTGCTCAGAAAGGTGTTTGATATAATTTCAGTTTTCTTAAATTTTCCAAGACTTGATTTGTGGCCCAAGATGTGATCTATCCTGGAGAACGTTCCATGTGCACTTGAGGAGAATGTGTATTATGCCACTTTTGGGTGGAAGGTCCTATAAATATGAATTAAATCGATCAGGTCTATTGTGTCATTTAAAGCATGTGATTCCTTGTTTATTTTCTGTTTGGATGTTTGGTCCATTGGTGTAAGTGGGGTGTTAAAGTCCCCTACTATGATTGTGTTACTGTCGATTTCCCCTTTTATGGCTGTTAGTATTTGCCCTATGTATTGAGGTGCTCCTATGTTGGGTGCATAAATATTGATAATTGTTATATCTACTTCTTGGATTGCTCCCTTGATCATTATGTATTGTCCTTCCTTAAGTCTTGTAACAGTCTTTATTTTAAAATCTATTTTATCTGATATGAGTATTGCTACTCCAGCTTTCTTCTGATTTCCATTTGCATGGAATATATTTTTCCATCCCTTCACCTTCAGTCTGTATGTGTCCCTAGGTCTGAAGTGAGTCACTTGTAGACAGCATATATATGGGTCTTATTTTTGTATCCATTCAGCCAGCCTGTGTCTTTTGTTTGGAACATTTAATCCACTTACATTCAAGTTTATTAACAGTATGTATGTTCCTATTACCATTTTCTTAATTGTTTTGCGTTTGTTTTTGTGGGTTTTTTTTCTTTTCTTGTGTTTGCTGCCTAGAGAATTTCCTTTAGCATTTGTTGTAAAGCTGGTTTGGTTTTCCTTTTTTTGCTGAATTCTCTTATTATCACACACATTAAAATGTACTCTCAATAACAGAGGACATATATCATATTCCTATAAAAATACTGTGTTCTAGCTTTGATTCAGAATTATTTAAGAGAAAAATATCAAATTATTGACTACAGTTAACATAGTGTCTTCTATTTTGAGTCTCTGAAAAGAAAATAATAGCAAGTGGATTGAAGATGAAGACAAAACCCAAATGATAACCCAAATGATAGTGAATTTTCCTTCTTTGTTTTTGGAGTGTTTTGTTTTGTTTCTCCTCTAGTACACATTATATCTGGAAATGGACACGAGGACACAGAGGGAATTCTAAAAGAAGCTCTCTAATTTTGGCTTGAGGAACAGGAAATAAAATTTCTAATTTCGAGAGTATGCAGAATCCTTCCCTCCCCACAACAACTTTTTTCTGTGTTCTCTTTTATACCAGTCTCAAAACAATCTTGTGGTAAAAGTGGCCATGGCAACAACAGAAGCCCACAAGAACCAAATCTTTAATGGAGGGAAACTATCATCTCTGATCAGTGGAGCTGTATTTCCAAGTTCCAAGAGTGAGGGGTAATTTTTCCTTTTTTTTTTTTTTTTTTAATTTCCCTCTGTCCTCTGGCCATTTAGAACTGGATACAGTTCTAGTCCAAAACTATGTGGCTGAGAAAGACAACTATAGTTCCAGCATTCTGGCTGGAAATCTGAAAAGGTGAGCCCCAGGGAACTGGAAAGTACCATTTTATTTGTTTTCTCAGGTTTTCATAACAAAATACCATCAACTGAATGATTTATACAACAAAAAATTATTTTCTCACAATTTTGAGTAATAGAAGTTTGAGATCAAGATGCTGTCATGGTCAGTTTCCAGTCAGAACTTTTTTCTGGCAGATGGCCATTTTCTTACTGTGTCCTCACATAATAGAGAAAGACAGAAAGAAAGAGAGAACTCTCTGATATCTCATTTTATAAGGACACTAATAAATGCACTTTTATATAAATAAATACACTTTTATAAGGACACTAATCTTATCACATTAGGGCCCGACCCTTATGACTTCATTTAATATTAACTACCTTCTAAGACCTTATTTCTAAATATTGCCACATTGGGAGTTAGGGCTTCAACATAGGAATTTGTGAGGGGACACAATTTAGTTCATAAAGTCCAGGAAATTCATGTAGATGGAAGAGCTCAGGAAAGTGAACCCATAACTTTGTTTTAGAATTAATGAGCTCATGCTTGAGTGACACATGTGGTAATCATCTCACAATGAGAATACTTTGAGAAATAAATGTAAGCCACCACCTAAGCACTAGACTGACTACCAGGTGATGAATTAATGGGATAGATTCAAGAAAGCCTTTGAAAACTGAACTGATATTAGAACTACAGCCTGCAAAAAATAGTTGGAACTGATCATCTGAAATTTACCACATCCTTTGCCTACTAAACAAAAAATATCATCATTCATAGGATTTAAATAAACCCTGGAATCTCATAATGCAACTTTCAAAAAGTCCAAGATACAATTTAAAATTATTCTGCATATGAAGAACAAGAAAAAATATAATGTTACACAGGAAAAGAAAATCAATAGACATCAGACCTGAGATGACACAGATTTTAAATAACAAAGTTATTAAAGAAGCTATTTAAAATGCTCAACATGCAGTCATGATTACTCTTTAAAAAATGGAAAAATAGAATGTACATAAGTGTATCAACTGAGTATTTTAGCACTGAATAATATAATAACTAAAATGTTTAAATAAAGAGAAAACCTTAGGTGGATTGGCCCAATGGAGATGACAGAAGAGTCGGTAAACCCAAAGGTAAAGCAATAGAAAATATTCATTCTGTACCAAAAGAAGAAGAAAAAAAGAATAAATTAAAAAAATTGAACTGAGCTACAGAGGCCTATTGGTTGATAAGAAAGTCTTCCATTTGATTCCAAAGAGTCCCAGAAGAAAAAAAGGAAAGATTGTGGGCTGAAAAAAACATTTAAAGAAATAATGACTAAAAATTCTGAATTTTGTGACAGCAATACAATTCAAAACACTCAGAAAGCCCCAAAGAAGGTAGGTAAACCCAAATATTAATGCTCAAACACATCATAAGCAAACTGCTAAAAATGCAAGTCAGAGAATCACTCTTGAAAGCAGTAAAAAAAAAAAAAAATGTGCTGCCTATAAGAAAACAACAATAAGAATGTCTGCAGATTTCTCATTAGAAATCATGGTACTGAAATGGCAGAGAAATTTTTTAAGTGCTAAAGAAAGAACTGCCATTCCATAAATCTAGAAATATTATAAGTATGCCTCATGAACATAAATGAATTAAAACAATTCTGAGATTAAGTAAAACTAATAATTTGTTGCCAAGAAAACACCTCCACCAAAATTGCAAAAAAAGCTTCAAGGGACACAAGGGAAATAATACGAAAGGAAGGTGAGAACATAAGGAATGAAGATAGAGCAATAGTGGCGATAAATATATGAGCAACTGTAATAAACAAGTGTTCTCCTCTTGGATTCTTTAAAATAGTTTGAAAGTCGAAAGAACAATTTAAAATATTGTCTAATGAGATACATATGTGTAAAGATGTAATACGTAGACAACTGTCAGATAGAGTAAGAGGATAAGCAACTAAATGATGGTAAGGTTTCTATGCAGACTAAGAAATATTAAGCATCCATATTGTAATACTCAGAAGAAGAACTGAAAACATTACACATTTTCATATAGTAAAAAAATGAATAAACAAATAAATAAACATTGAAAATTGTTTAAATTGTTCAAAGATGTCACAACAGTTTAGATAGTGTCAGAACAGTTTTGGGTGAGTGGAAAAGAAACAGAAAATAGTATAGGAGTATTCCAGTCCAAGATAGTGACATAGGAGGCTCCTGAACTCACTGTCTTTCAAAGATACATTAAATCTACAGCTACACATAGAGCAATTCCATGAAAGAAGTCTAGTAAGCAGCTGAGTGACTCCTATACATCAGGCTAATGAGAATATCCACATCAAAATGGATAGCAAATCTTGAGACATACTCTTGCTATAAACCCCATCCTCCATCCCTGGAATGGCAACATATAATTTGGAAGGAATTCTCACTCCCAGCTTCTCCCTGAGGAGTGAAGGGTTTGCACTAACATCTAGCACCCCAACATTTAAGACTTCCACCTGAGGGATGACCCCCAAAAGCACTAGTTCTAAGAAACAATGGGACTTCCTCCATGAGACTCACAAGACTATAGCAAACAAAGAAACAGTTCTTAAATGGATCACAAGCCACTAGCTGTGGCTATTCCCCAGGGATCAGTGCAGAGGGAAGAGAAAAAAAACACCCACCTCCCAATCTTTCCCTGAAAGCAGCTTACTTACTTCAAATTCTGCTGCCTGAGTGTCTGGCATCCAATCAGCCTCTATCCAAGTGCATAATGAACTATTAGCAAGATAAAATAAGAAAACAATCCCATTTAAAATCACATCAAGGGGCTTCCCTGGTGGCGCAGTGGTTGAGAATCTGCCTGCTAATGCACGGGACACGGTTCGAGCTCTGGTCTGGGAGGATCCCACATGCCACGGAGCAACTAGGCCTGTGAGCCACAACTACTGAGCCTGCGCGTCTGGAGCCTGTGCTCCGCAACAAGAGAGGCCGCGATAGTGAGAGGCCCGTGCAACGCGATGAAGAGTGGCCCCCGCTTGCCACAACTAGAGAAAGCCCTCACACAGAAACGAAGACCCAACACAGCAAAAATAAATTAATTAATTAATGTCAGATGCAGGCTTGTGACATCCTCTGTCACATAGGGAAGGACGTAAGTCAGACACCAGCAGATAAGAAAAGCTTTCACTTAAAAAAAAAAAATCACATCAAAAAGAAAAAATATACCTAGGAATAAAAACCAGGGAGGTGAAAGACCTATACTCTAAAAACTATAAAGCATTGATGAAGGAAATTGATGATAACAACCAAAAAATGGAAAGATATCCTGTGTTCATAGATCGGAAACATTAATACTGTTAAAATGTCTGCACTACCCAAAGCAATCTAAAGATTTTGATACTGGCACAAAACAAACAGACACATAGATCATGAAATAGAATCGAAAGCACATAAATAAACTCAATTACCTGTGGATAATTAATCTATGACAAAGGAGCTAAGAATATACAGTAGGGAAAAGACAGTCTCTTCAATAAGTGGTACTGGAAAACTAAACAGCTACATGTAAAAGAATAAAATTAGAATACTTTCTCATATCATATACAAAAAAAAGAAAACTCAAATGGATTACAGTCCTAAATGTAAGACTTTAAACCATAAAACTCCTAGAAGAAAACATATGCAGAACACTGACAGAAGATCTAGAAATATTTTTTTGGCTCTGTCTTCTCCAACAAAGGAAAAAAAAAGCAAAACTGCAGAAATTTAAAAGCTTTGCACAGCAAAGGAAACCACTGACAAAACAAAAAGGCAACGTACTGAATATAAGGTAATACTTGCAAAATATGTGGCTGATAAGGCATTAATATCCAAAATATATAAAAAAACTCATATAACTCATAAAATAAACACACAATTCCATTTAAAAATGGACAGAAGATTTGCATAAACATTATTCCAAAGAAGGCATACAGATGGCCAACAGGTACATGAAAAATGCTCAACATTTCTAATCATCAGGAAAATACAAATTTAAACCACAATGAGATATCACCTCACCCCTGTCAGAATGGCTGTCAAATAACAAATGTTGGTAAGGATGTGGTACACCATTGGTAGAAATGTAAATTGGTACAGTCACTATTGAAAACAGTATGGAGTTTCCTCAAAAAACTAAAAATAGAACTACCATATGATCAGTGATTCAACTCTTTTGTATATATGTGAAGAAAATGAAAAGACTATTTCGAAAAGGTACATGCACTTCAATGTTCATAGTACCATTAATTACAATATCCAAGATATGGAAGCAACCTAAATGTCCATCAACAGATGAATGGATAAAGATGATGTGGTATATAAATATATATAAATATATATATATATATATATATATATACACACACACACAGTGGAATATTACTCATCCATAAGAATGAAATTTTGCTGTTTACAACAACATACAACATGGATGAACCTGGAGGGTATTATTCTTAGTGAAATAAGTCAGAGAAAAACAAATATGGTATGTTATCACATATGTGGAATTGAAATAATGAAACAACAAATGAATAAAACAAAGCAGGAATAGACTAACAGACATAGAGAACAAAACTAGTGATTACCACTGGGGAGAGGGAAGTGGGAGACGTAATATAGGGATAGGGGATTAAGAAGTACAAACTATGTATTAAATAAATAAGTTACAAGGATTTATTGTATAGCACAGAAATATAATAACATGAAATGGAATATAGACTATAAAAATATTGAATCACTATGTTGTACACCTGAAACTAATATAATATTGTAAATCAACTATCCTTCAATTAAAAAGAAACTGGAAAAAAATTTAATAAACAAATAAAATAAAATACTGGCAATACAAACTGCTGGCAAGTATACCAAGCAGTTGGATCTCTTACACATTTCTTGCGCAAATGCAAAATGTTACATCCACTCTAGAAAACAGCTTTATAGTTTCTAATAAAGATATCCATACATTGCCATTTGTCTGAGTAATCCTGCTCCTAAGTACTTACCCTAAGGATTTGTAATCTTACATTTATACACAAACCTGTATGCAAATGTTTATAGTACATCTATTCATAATATACACTGGAGAGAGCTCAAATGTCTTCAACAGGTGAATAGCTATCCAAACTGTACACATCAATACAATGGAATACTACTCAGTAATAAAAAGGAACATGCTATGTACAACAACTTGAATAACTCTTAAAGGCTATATGCTGAGCGAAAGAAGCCAGTCTCACAAGGTTGCATGCCATATGTTTTCATACATATGGTGTTCTTGAAAAGACAAAACCATAGTAATACAGCATAAATCAGTGTTGCTAGGGTTAGGAGTTAGGAAAATATGTGACTGTAGTGGAATAGCATGAGAGAGTTTTTAGGAGTGATGGAAATCTTCTCCATCCTGATCGTGGTGGTATTGTATGAATCTACATGGGTGTTAAAATCCATAGAGGTGAATCATCAGACAACATCAATTTTACTGTAAGACAATTTGAACTGTTTTTTTCTTAAGTATATTAAAACATGGGGGAAACATAAATGAGAGGTCTAAAATCCAAAATAGTAAAAGGTGACTTACATTTTTAAACTTAATTCAGTTTTCCTGGCCAAAATGTTACACACCTAGGCACTAATGAAATGTATAGTAATGTGCATTAGTCATACAAATATTGGTGTCAAAGAGGCCATGTTTTTTGAATTGGATGCATATGATAGTGATAATTATAGATAATTAAGCTTGATATTAATGCCAGTGTAATTTGAGAAGAAAAATACCAATGCAAACATTGTGATTAATTGCAAAAGAAAGTTATTATCAGTTAATGCTTTTATATAGTTTACAAATATATGTCATACCAGAATATTCCCAATTTTTTTTTGATAATATTTATAAGCAGATAAATCTAGGAAGTGTAATAGACAAAGTGTATCTACTTAGCCTTCATTAATAGAAGTGACGCTTTGGGACTTCCCTGGTGGTCCAGTGGTAAAGAATCTGCCTTCCAATGCAGGAGACGCAGGTTCAATCCCTAGTCAGGGAACTGAGATCCCACATGCCATGGGACAACTAAGCCTGCACGCCACAACTACTGAGCTCGTGCACCTCAACTAGAGAGCACCCACACTCTGGAGCCCACGCACCACAACTACACAGCCCACGTACTCTGAAGCCTGCACACCACAACTAGAGAAGAAAAAACCCGCATGCCACAACTAGAGAGAAGCCTGAAGGCCACAATGAAAGATCCTGAGTGCCTCAGTGAAGATCCCTCGTGCCACAACTAAGACCTGTCGCTGCCAAAAAAATAAAAATAAATAAATATTTTTAATTTTTAATTTTTTTTTTTAAAAATAAAAAAAAAACCCATCTTAATAGAAGTGACCCTTTAAGAAATCCACAATATTCTATTATGTACTGGGATTCCTAGATTATTAGATTCATATCTCAACATCAAATTTTCTATAGAATAAAGCTAAATATGCATTTAGAATAATGGATTTCTAAACTTAGCAATATAATTTTAAAAACCAATAGCAATAACCAATTCATAAGATTGCTGTAAGAAGTAAATTCATTACCAGGTGTAAAGTGTATAATGCAGTGTACATAGCATTATATAACAAAGAATTAATAAATGTTAATATGTTTTATAGAACTTTACAGTATACAAACACTCCCAGCACTTTTAAGTGTTTAGTAATTTGCTCCATGTTATTCTGTAAGTTGCTGAGTTTAACCAAAATATATTTCCAATGTACTTTCTATTAAATCTTGCTTTCATATAATGATGAATGAAAGAAACAGATATGTTTAAGCTAAGAGAAGGAAACATGATTCATATGGAGAAGGGGGGTATGTAAAATCATTGTCAGATATTTACATGGACCGAACATGAAAAAGGATTTTGTTATTCAACTCTTAATTTATTCAGAGAATGATTACTAAGTACCTTCAGGGAGTTATTCAAACATTGTGGGAGACACTAGCAATGAAATAATAAATTAAATAACAACCTATTCCCAAGAAATAGAAAAATGAAACTAAACAAAATATGTTTCCTTAAAGGAGTTTCATGATCAATATCAAGGTTTACCTTTAAAACTTAAGATTACACAAAAATACATTTCTGCACCTTTAAAATTACTGGGCTACCTGTTATTAGTAATTTAGATTAAAAAGGAAGATTATAGTCAAGCTTGTTCTCTTTGAAGATGAGAAAAACTTCTTAATGTTTCTATCACATTCAAACCAATACTATTTGTGAGAGGTTGATCACAAGTTGCAGTAGAGCTGAAATAAAAATACCAGTCTTCATATTCGTTTATTAATTCAATAAATACTCCTAAGGTATCTACATTTGCTAGTCTTATGTTAAATACTACAGAGATGCTCTCAAAGGATTAAATAAAGTATCCAATATAAGTTACCTAGTATAGCTTATAGCAAAATAAAAGTGTTTTCAACATATAAAATTAGATACCACCATTGCTATTATTTATTTTAGAAATTAATAAGTAATAATAATAATAATGCCAACACAAGTAGATGTTCAGGAATGCTGTATCATATGTGAAATTTCATAATATACTCAGGTAATCAAAATACGCAGTATGAATCCAAATGATTAAATAATATCTTGACAATTTGGAATTCAAATAAGTTGTCTGAATCAGAAATTTGTAAGGAACTCATAAATCAGATAGGCAGTAGGCCAAAGAGGGTCAATATTTTAATAACCTAATCTAGACCTATCTAAGAAGAGGTCACTTTAGGAGACAAACTCACATTCCACCTTAAACCCAAATCAGGGATCCTGATATCCTAAACTTGTCATCAGCTCAAATAGCAATCTACTATTTATCAAACCAGCCAATACTAAATTTTACCATGTAGTTATACCTATAGCTCCTCATCTGGTATCATAATGAGTCTCAAGGATAAAAGAGATGGATTACATGATAAGACCCTGAAAATAGTAGTAATTTATTTAAATAGATTGTGTTCCTATGATTTTGTCACCATCATCAATTATTTTGGAGTCTTAGATTTTTGTGTCTTCTCATATTTTAAAACTTTCCAAGAAATGTATTGAAAGTAGAAAATTCTGTTGTCTGTAAACCCTATCAAAAAAACACCAATTTAAATTAAGCTCTTAATTTTAGTTTTAAAAAATGGATCCTTTCTAGATTTGACATTTTGACACTCAACAGTCAAGAGTAAGGTCATTGTACTCTATTCCCCACAGCTTATTTCAAAAAGATGGGGTAAAAATCTGGAATTAGTTGTCATCTCCCTCTTACTTATGCTTTGAAGTAAGCTTCAATCATTACCTGGCTTCTAACTTTCAAAATTAGCACATTCTGTAACCATAATCATGCCTGTCACAGGGCCAGGCCCAGAGCATAAAATAGGAGCAGAAGCATGGTGCTGGTTCTCACTGAGTTTATGAACTGATCAGTGGAGAAAAACCATAAACAAATAAGTAAATAAAAAAGCAAATAAATAATCACAGATTGGCCTATGTGCTCCAAAGAAAAGCAACCATTTTAAATGGGAGAATGGTAGAAAAAAACCTGACCAGACTTGGGTTCAGAGAGGGCTTAAGTAATCTAATATCTCTACGTTAATGGATTTTTAGAATTTAACTTGGTGAAAGCGTGCTGAGTGAGGGAGTGGGGTTAATTCTGTCCCAACAGACAACATGTACAAAGACTCTATGGTGAGAAGAAAGAATAAGGAAATGAAGGGAAACTTCTGCAGTTGAAACTGTGAAAAGTGTTATGAAAAGGAAGACTAGAGCAGTAGACAGAGTCCAACTGGTAGGGCCATGGAGGTAATTTTAAGGATATTGACTTTTATCTTAAGAAAAATAAGAAGTTATTGAAAGGTTTTAAGGTTGAAGTGGATGATAAACCATTTCATGATGGGTATTTCATTTGCCTTTTTTCCACAAAACAGGCAAGAAACGTTGATAGCTTATAACAGGATTCCATGGCTATGGGAAGAAGTAAGTGAGCCATCACAAATAATACTGTGTATATATGCACATGTACTATTTGTGTAATAAATTTAATAATAATCAAAGTCATGTTAGATCTCAAAAAGAAATCTGATCCTTCAAAAGTATTAAGGCCCTTGTGCTAGGGAAAAAATGGATATTTGCATAATTTGAAGGAGTGTGTTGATTTATTACATTTCTAAAGCATTCCTGGAGACTTCCCAGGGATCTAGATAATGACATCAATTGCTTCCCCTCTCCATCAAGGCACACTCCATAAACTTTGTGGATAATATGCCTGTTCAAGGTCTAAATATCTGAAGAATTCTGTTTAAATTTTGTTACTATTCATATAGTTCTAAGGCTGCTTGAATTTAACTGTGATAAACTAGCTATTTTAGTGAATGATCTGAACGGAGGTCAGCAGCATTGGGTGCAAATTTATTCAAATCGACACTAAGGAAGTCATAGATCTCTCATTTGAAACACACTCTAGTATTTTTCTGTGCACCAAGAAAATTAAAGAAAGTAAAGGTTTGTCTAGCAAGCCAGCATGAACGCAAAAATCAACAGCACAGCTGCAATTTATGAGCTGTGCTTGCATGGTATAGGATGGGTGTATCTACAATTTCCAAAGACTGGTTTCATGGAGTGAGTTTTAAGTAATCTGAGAATCTATGGCTCATAAAAGGATATTAAATGAAGAAAAAACTTTTAAGAGACAAAGCAGGAAAAGCACTGTAATACCAAATGGAATTAGGACAGCTGACCTTAAGTGGCCTGAGAAGAGCTACGTCAACAGTGTTGCATCGATTGCTTCAATGAGTAATCACTGAAATTTTTGAAGTGAGTATTACTACTATCCCTATTTTATAGATGAAGGTGCATAAGAAGTAAAGTAATTTGCCCAAGTGACAGAATTACCATATTATAGAATTTGAATCTGAGCCAGTCATCTCTCTGAATTAAGGATCATTGAACTAAACGATTATGCCACCCTCTAAAGGGTTATTTGCAAAGCTGACTCCAGAAAATGTCCCTGCAAAATGGAGATTCCCATTCTGGAATACAGAGAATAAGATAATGCTTTCTACTTCCTTTCTGGTACAAAAAAGATAAGGTTAAATACTGTAATTTGTTAAATAAGGAGCATCTACGTTTAATCAGCATCTTGCTATTTTTATTTATGTTATACCTTAAAGTAGCAGTAAGAACTGTTGGGTCAGTGAGAAAACAAGAAAAATAGCCCTTCCTAGAAAGAGATATCTCAGATTGACTACTGATTGCAGTTAGAAACTGGGATCTTACAGCAAGGTTTATTAATTCAAATGTTTCAAGGAAACATAAAATTAAAAGATGGCTCTGTTTTGTGTATTGGAATAAGAGATTGCATTGAGAGCATTTATTTGATATCACACTCCAAAAGAAAAAGGAAAACAAAATAGAATGACAACAAAATGAGCCTTGCAGAGGAAGGCACTCAAATATTTGTTTAAAGCACCACAAATTAGAATTCCCTGACAAAGCAAATATAGCTCAAAAATCTATGGTTTCTCTTTCTTACCAAATGGATAAAAGAAAGTAACTTCCCCTATAGTGAAAAATCTCCATTATCTGGTTTTTGTTTTTGCTGAAGTTACGTTTCATTAGCCTTCCATTATGATCCATATTGGGATAAGTATATCGATTGTCCTTTATCTGCTTTCTTGATTTAGTTTATTCTTCATTTCCCTCTTCTTTCCTTTTCCCCAACCCCTACTTGCTCACAAAATACATGCTTAGTCTGCATAATTTGTTTACTCCTTTACCAGTATTGGGGATCTTATTCTTCATTCAATTGAATGTTCACCTCTTTCCTTTTCCATCAGTCTTTAGTTCTCTCATCTTTCTCAATAAACCTGTAAACTGACCTTCTCTAAAAGGTTTTCCTGGATTGATCTGAAGAAATTACTGCAACTTTTATAGCTATTCTACTAAAGGATTATATTTAGAAAAAAATAAATTAGAACTGTAGATATAGTGTATTTCTTTCTTCTTTCTGTTTTCAATAGGCCATTCAAATTGAGAAAATTTGCCTGAGTACCAGTTCACATGAGCACAGACACACACTTACACTTACAACATACTCACACATACACACACAAAGAACAGACATAGACACACAAGCACACACAAGCTAGAGAGAAATAGTATTCTTGATTACATAAGTTTTTTTTTTAAGCAAGAACCAATTAACTGTTATATGTGAAAAATATATCATTAATAATTTAATTCCACTAATAAGTTTTGAGGTTCTGGGTAACCAGTAGTAAAGCAGAGATGGGATATATCCCTCTTAGAAATGGTAGCAAAATGCTGGTTTAATATAATAAGCAAAATTAATCTTTGATAGAAGGTAAAATATTGATTATCTCTGGGGGTTGAAGGTTGAGAAAACTGATTGGGTATTATATAATTTAACATTGTTGGTGGTTGCATAAATTTATCACTTTTTGCACTTTACTGTATGTAAGTTATTCTTCAAAAAATGTTTTAAAGTAAAAAATGATAGATACATGGAGTATAAATACTGTCAATTATTTATCTCCAACAATATCTAGGTAACCTACACATTTCTCATAAGCCTTTTGACTTCCTTGAAAATTATACTTTACCTCCTCTTTTATAGGAAAGTCACTCCGACAGAGCCATTTTATAAAGTGGACATATAAAGAGCTACTTATAAGGTATTAATATTTCAAAAATAAAATCACAGCCAACAATAATTCTACTATTAAGTCATACCAAAGGACATTATATTATGTTCATCAGTTTGTTTCTCTTGCATCCCTTTTACCCAAGCTGCATACACAGCAGAGAACAACATATTCTTACCCTAGTGGGAAAAGAGTTATTTTAATAAATTAAGTATATATCAAATTTTCATTGAACATTTAAGCAGAGGCAATTCCAAATTAGGGTACCTGTAGTTCATACAAATGCAAAAGTAGGGGCTACTTTAAAAAATCAATACATTTATGAATAGATATTTATATTGAAAATTTGTTTACATTGAGAATGTATTATATCAATTACAAAATTTTAAAGCATAATATCAAAATCTGAAAAAAAATATTTGAATTAACTAATCATCTGACAACTTCAAAAACACATATTTCTCTATACTTTTGTCAGTATACTCTTTGACAAAATATGGTGACATGATCTTCTTTATGAAGGAAAGGAAGATCATTCTTGCCTCTAGTATGGTTTATTAAATTGTTTTTTACTACTTAGAAATTTTAATACTTATTATTACTTAGAAATTTTCCTTTCATCTTCACAACTTATTAGTAGCCTCAGTTACATTTTTAGGAATGTTAAATTGGGAAAATACTGTAAAGTGTGCTTTGTATACAAGCTGTAAAACTTAAAGCATTTCAAGTTTCCATTGTATTTGCTTACCTTAAGTATTTTAATTTTTTATTTTAATTTTTTTTTTGCAGTACGCGGGCCTCTCACTGTTGTGGCCTCTCCCGCTGAAGAGTACAGGCTCCAGACGCGCAGGCTCAGCAGCCATGGCTCACGGGCCCAGCCAGCTCCGCGGCATGTGGAATCCTCGCAGACTGGGGCACGAGCCCTTGTTCCCTGCATCGGCAGGCAGACTCTCAACCACTGCGCCACCAGGGAAGCCCAAGCTTACCTTAAGTATTTTTGAATTGATATTAATTAACCAGTTTATTGTCAATATACTCATTGTATTGACACATTTGAGTTTTATCTTACCTACATTAATGCCAGTATTTTGTTTCATTTAAGGAAGATATAAAATATTTCCAAAGTGTCAGTATGATTCAATCCTCTTAATTAATTTGATTATCAAATAATACAAGAGTTTATTCATCCATTCAAATTTTATCTCTTCCTCTTAGGGTTACCAAATTGTATTATCTGTTATTTTGTTTAAAATATGTGTACATGTCAAAATATTTCTACTGACATTTTATTTATTCTGTTTTTCAAAATCTATAATTTTACCTGAATTTTCTCTAATAACTTATACATTATCTAATTATCTAATAAAAATGTCTTAAGTTTTCTTCATATGTCAAATCAGGAGTAAAAGTTTCTGACTTGTTTTATTCAAGTGGCCCAAAACATCTTGTCAACTGCAGTAAAAATCACTTATCAAGCTTAATAGATCCTGAATGTGCATTAAGAAAAGGAAAAAATATATATATATTGTAACTCTTATAATTGTATATGCTATATGATCAAGTTTTACAACTTTAAATGTCTAATGATAGGAAGAATTTCCACAGACTAACTTCCAGCTCCATGCATGGCAAAACCTGTTTCTCCTCTACCACCCACAAACTTCAGACCATGTGTTGAGGCTCAGGGCAGGCCACCCCAAAATACAACAACATGGCATATTGATTATGTTGAATTACAATTACTGGAACAATACCTGATACAAGAAAGACACTCTGACACTCCTCTTTCTCTCCCTGAAAACGGGAAATAAATCTCCCATGTGAAAGTTTCACTCTCTGCACTAGAGGGTATAGAAACAAGACTTGTTACTTCACTAATTTACTACCCGAAACCCAAACTCCTTTGTCTTGTCAATTCTACACTAGTTTATTATTTATTTGTTTAAAAAGTATAAAAACTGCCTGCTTTGGTCATTTCTTTAGGTCCCACATAATTGAGATCAGAATAAACATATAAAATTTGTTTTATTTTCCTTCTATCTGTCTGATGTCAATGTAATTATTAGACTAGCCAGAAGAACCTAGAATGGTAGAGGAAAATTTTCCTCCCAACACATGTTAGATCAACACATCTGGCTTTGCATCCCCCATTTTGATGCCAACTGAATCTGCAGAGTGAGAGGTGCTTGATTTCCTGGAAACCATTTTAATACCAGGATGACTAGGAATAACTTAATTATACAGGAAGCTGACTGTGAAGCAAATGAATATATTCTACAAAATTTAAACTAAATGTATCAGCAAGTGAATTCTACTTAGCTAGGTCATAGAAATGCCTGCAGCCATTCCAAGTCACCCAACAAAAAGGGCAGTAAGATTTGGAATAAAATTGAAGTTGGAGTGAAAAGAGGTAGCAGCCTTAACTGACTGTGATTAAAATATCTTACTTTTGTAAATTTTACAAAAAATATGACTATGGGGACATATTTCTAGGTCCTTCAAATACTTCAAAAGAAGGTTTTATCAAGGTTTTTGAAGCTTCACTTCACCAGCTTCATAGTTAATCTTCCTGTGATTATAAGGACACAGTGAAACCACTTGCTTCATTTCTGTTAGCTTTTGCAGTTCTGTTCATTTACATTTTTGACTCTTCCTTCTAACTTGCATACCATATCTAACCATTTGCCAGTCTTGCATAATTTATAACTGAAATAACTTTTAAATCTGTACTTCTGTTCTCTTCTCATTTGTAGTGTAAGTCCTGACAGTTGGCTTTAGTCTTTTTAATATAACTGCCTGGCTTAAGCTTTGATTACTGAGACATCCACTTCAAAGAAACATCCACTTCAAAGAGGTCTATCTCAAATAAACACATTGCCAGCCACACACCAGATAAAGGGCCAGGCTTCCTCCCCTCACTGATGTTCCTTTGTTTTAGGAATCCTGGCTGATTTTGATACCTGACCATTTGGGGTCACTTGTATTTCCTTCTCTTCCCCCACTTTAAATTCCTGCTCTTATGCTTAAATTCACCAATAAAGAGTGACTTTGTGAAACCCGGGGCCCCATCATCAACCTCAATAAAAGAACTGTAGGCCTACGTGCTCTCTTTCTCTCTCTACTCTCAACCTCACAGTGTGGTCCCTGGTGTGCTATGTAATTTTCAGGCCCTGTAAGTAATAAACATTTATTTTTTCGAAGTTTCCTGATGGCGATTGCTGAAGGATATTTTACAATCATAATAAGAAACTGAAGGGCCAGTCCAACTATAATATTGGTTATTGATAGGCTGAAACTTTCACACATCATTATCTCCTTATTTGGGTCTTTTGATTATCATCTATTCTATCACAGTATTTTTCTAACTCATAGCTGCAGCTCATATTCCTTCCCTACTCAGTTTTGTTTCATACATGATTACCATATCAATCTTCCAAATTATACGAAGATCTTCCAATTTCGGTCACATTTCTGCCTTGCTCACTTCCATTTAATGTTCCCCATTGTCTACTGAATTAGGTACAAACTCCTGAGCCTGGTTTCAAGATGCCTATAATTGGGCTTTATCTTATCTTTGTAAAAAAAAATAAAAGTGATCAACTAAGTATTTCTATAACAAGTAGTTCATACTTTCCTTGAGGCCAAAGATTGTTGTTTACTTAATGGATCTCTAATCCTTAGCATAGTACCTTACACATACTCATTTTGTGGTTGTTTAATGGAAGTAAAAGACAATAAAATACAGTGAATTGATGTGGTCACAACGAATTTACAAATGGAATCTCTCCCTGTTAAGTTGTTTTTTACATCACACAAGTGTCTAGATATTTGCAGGTAAGAAATAGGCTAATCCGAGTTCACAAGTAATCAAACTTTACCAATTATCACTTAAGAACATCAAAAGCCATTCAGAAATGTCCAGATTTTATACCTAACTATACCTTTCTCAGGAAACTCCTCAGAAAATAAGTATTTCTCTCTATAAAGATCCCTTTGCAAATGTTGTGATTTAAACTTTATCATTATATCTTGATGATTCTATTTATTTATCTTCTATTTGTTCTGATCCATCTCCATAACTAATGTCTCTCTATTTCAAATAATCATTAAATATTTTCTTAAATAATGCAGAAACAGCCTCTATCTCTGTCTCTAGTTTCTTACATGGCTAATATATGCCTCTCATTATTATCACACTAATCTTTCACATATACAAAATCCTTTATCATCCATGCTCCAAAATGTTTAAAACCTTTTATTGTTAATTGCTTTTAAAACTTACCTGATATATAGATTTCTAGTCTCATTCTTTGGAGATTCTGATTCAGTAGGATTAAAGTAGAATCACGATAGATAGTTTAATGATTTTCCCCAGTGATTCTTATGATTAGGCAAGTTTAAGTACTGTTGAGGCCTACATCAAGTCCAGATCATGTACAACACATTGTATTATTTAATATATGACACATATGCTGCTATTCCTTCATTCCACACCAATGGCGGATATTTCAAACCAATGTGATTCACTCAAGTACAGCCTGAGTGAGCAACACTGTTCATTGACCTTCATACTACCTCATGTATCCTGAAGGAGCATATGTCCTGATGGCTACCATATCACAGCTGACCCAGAATAGCTGGGGCCTCTAGCAAGCTCCCTTATTGCTAATTAAAACATTGGGACATCACTTGAAAGAAAAAGTGTACTCTTTTTCATGACTACCACAGTTAATCAGTCTTTCTATGCCTATTTACAGCAGTCACTGCTGCAAAGTTGTTCTTTTCAAGTCCCATACATTTTAGGAGCTGAAAGTGATTTAACATCCTTGTTTCTTGACAGTGTTTTGAGAAATGACTCCCTCTCGGTATCACTCACAGTTCAGTCTGGGTAGCATAGCTACTAGCCTATTATGATTGACAATATTTACTACAGGTAAGAGACCTTATGCAAATGTGGGCAGAGCTGGAGAGGTAAGATTCTGGATAAGAGAGTTGGAGGATCACAAAAAGAGCCATTAGCCCATTCATCTGCAGCAATAGTGCAAGGGGACAAGGTGAAAAGCATAGAAATATCAAAGAGGCCATGCACATTCAGTGCCAAAATGGAACTGTGTATAGTAAGCTCTTGTCCCTTTGTAGTTATCATGCATGTGGATCTGAGACCATTCCTGTCAGCATAGCCTATAGTCAGGAAGCTAAGCTGGATCTGAAGTGGTGAAGAATAGGGGCAACATAGGGGCCTTCAAAAGTTAAGTCTGTGTGCTTCACGTCTGCCTTCCAAAACTTGTGCAAGTTCCTCTTTGGGTCAACTAACTCTAGAACCATTCAGGAAAGAAGACTCTGGAAAACATAGTTTTCAGTCTTAACCAAGTACAATATACTTCACCATTGCTCTTGAAGAAATGCTCGTGTATTTGTAAACCCATGACAAATTGTTAATCAGTGGTGTGCTGGAAAATGTTCTCTGGAAAAAATAAGTAACTAAATAAAAAAGAGTCTCGCTTTGGCCAATTTCTATCTTGAAAGTACTCCCATTATGGCCAAGTCCCAAGCTGATGTCAGTGAACAGTAAGCTCTCCTGAATCAGTGTGAGCCCCCTCAAAACTCCACTGGTACGTACTCTTCCTCCTAGTTGAAATAATCCATATAATGCTTTCTTTGCTACAACCTCTCAATTCAAATTTAGCATTTCAATAGGAATACAGATTTTTCTCCCTGCCACCCGCTACATGGTCCTGATACAGACTTAAAAATCCATAGATTCTTAATTTTGCTTAATCTGTTTTCCATGGCAAAATATTCTTCCCTCTTTTATTCAATGCACAATCATATCATGATATGTATATATAAATTGATGCTATATCTATCTGCATATCTTCACCAAAAATTGCATCACCTTCAGTGGCAGCTTAGCGTGGGCTTTATTAAATCTATTGTGCTGGGCACAGAGTAAGTCATTTCAGTCTAGAGACCTGTATCTTTCAGGAATTGGAAATTGTCTTGCATTATCTCATTATCTCTATAATAATCTGTGTGTGTGTGTGTGTGTGTGTGTGTGTGTGTTCTAACCTCTATTTCTAAAACTCTTACATCTCTACTGTAATTAAATTTTATGAACTCTGTTTTCCAAGGTAATTATTCATTTCAGTTAGGTTTTGAAATTCATTTGAATGTAGTCAATTAGTCTCATACTTTTTTCTCTAAGTAACACATCTTTGAAGTTATTTTACATATTTTCCTAAACCAAGTTTTATAAATTTATTTTAGAAAAGAACAATATATTGACAAACAAAGCAATTTAGTAAACAGCATGAAGCATTCATGTACCTACTTAATATACACAGATACTAATTATATGGTTTGTATGAAGAATCATTTTGTTCAAAGCATATCTGGTTAATTGTGATTTTTTAAACTTCTCCCCTTTCTGACATGCTTCAAATTATACTTATCTAGTAGTTATTGAGTGTCTTCTAAAATATGCACTTGAAAATCACATTTTGTTTGAAATGTTTATTTTTATTTTGAATATGAATTTTTCTTTAAAAGTGTATGGTTCTGGGGCTTCCCTGGTGGCTCACTGGTTAAGAATCTGCCGGCCAGTGTTTCCCTGGTGACGCAGTGGTTGAGAGCCCGCCTGCCGATGAAGGGGACGCGGGTTCGTGCCCCGGTCCGGGAGGATCCCACATGCCGCAGAGCGGCTGGTCCCGTGAGCCATGGCCGCTGGGCCTGCGCGACCGGAGCCTGTGCTCCGCGGCGGGAGAGGCCGCGACAGTGAGAGGCCCGCGTACCGCAAAAACAAACAAACAAACAAGCATAAAGAATCTGCCTGCCAATGCAGGGGACACAGGTTCAACCCCTGGTCTGGGATAATCCCACATGCCGCGGAGCAACTAAGCCCGTGAGCAACAACTGAACCTGCGGGTCTGGAGCCTGTGCTCCGCAACGGGAGAGGCCGCAACAGTGAGAGGCCCGCGCACAGTAATGAAGTGGCCCCCGCTGTCCGCAACTGAAGAAAGCCCTCGAACAGAAACGAAGACCCAACACAGCCATAAATAAATAAATAAATAAATAAATAAATAAACAAATAAACAAACAAACAAACAAACAAATAAATAAATAAATAAATAAACTGTTTTTTAGATTCCATTCCCATATAGGTCATTACAGAGTATTGGGCAGAGTTCCCTGTGCTATTCAGTAGGTTCTTATCAGATTCCATAAAAGAGTGAATATATATGTATGTATAACTAACTCACTTTGCTGTACAGCAGAAACTAACACAACACTGTAAATCAACTATACTCCAATAAAAAATTAATTAAAAAAATATGGTTCTGTAAATCATCTATCATGTTCTTTCTTAGCAAAAGGATTGCTATCTTTGAATTATAATGCCATAGAACCATGATGATGCCCCTTAGGTTTTCACTCATTCAATTTATATATATTTCTCAGTTATTATTTGCCAGACACTGAACTAAGTACTTAGGAAAGAGAAATGAAAGATATGACTCTTACCCTTAAGAAGTTCTCAATCTAGCAATAAACTGAGGCAAGTTAGCATCAATTTTAATATAGTGTGATAAGTGTTATAAAATCACAAAGAAGGGGAATAATCTAGAATGCAGGAATGTATAATACAATTGTATATTGTAAACCCATGGCAGCAGAGGTCTGAGAGTTCTGCTTCCAGAAATATATTTTTGGAATAATAATGCATACACCTCCTACCTCTTTTGATACCCACCATTCAGATCTCTGATTTCATGCCTTTATGGTAAAATTATTCTCCATTTCTCTTTTTTCTGTCATATTTCAATATTTTTCATTGATTTTATTCTAAAATTTCAAAAAGATATTCCAGAATTTTGATGTGAACATTAATATATTCTTGTAATCTAAAGAATCACATTTTGGGAAAATGTATTATTTCTTTTATACTTGTTTTACATCCCTTTTCTCAATTGTCTCTTTCTAAAAGTCCTATTACTGAGATGTAGGAAATCCGAATTGACCAACCCTAAAAAATGAGAAAGTAGGTTAAGGATTCTTTTAGTATTTTACATGCTCTAAAAATATTTCTTTCCAGTAAGAAGCTAGAATTTGATAGTATAATAAAAATTTCAAAATTATGAAAATAACTAAATAAAAGGGAGGGTAAATAAAGATTATTGAGACTATTATATACACTCTACCATACATGAGTTAATGTGTTAGGTCATTTAATTTTTGTTAACAATAGCCTAATAAACTTTGCATTACCGAAAATTGCTGGACAATAGTTAATTACACCCTAGTTTTAGTTCTGTACATCTGATCTTACATTTAGAGGAAAACATGATTCTCAAAACCAGTTTTGTTGGCACTACACTTAGGACTGTTAGTAACTGCATTTAAATTACTGTACATGTAATAATTAATTTAATGTTGTCTTCCCTTCTCCCTCCAACACATACACGCACATACACAAACATGCACAATTCATACTTATTTCAGTTTAGTCAAGGACTCATGTGTAACAAATGTGCTGAGCACATTGATTCAATCCTACTTATCCTCTTACTTCCTACAAGAAGTCTCTTATAAACCTACAAATCTAGATGGGCCTAGCAACATAATTTGTGTAGCCCAAATTATGTAGTGCAAAATGAAAACATAGTGACTTTTGGTCAAAAATCATTAAAACTTGAAGACCATGACAATGTAAAAAAATTAATAAACACAAACCTTATTTGAGTAAAGTTGGGAGACCAGAATGGGGAGCTCTCACTCCCTGAGGTTATAACAGAGCCCAACAGGAAGAATAAAGACTCCTCTTCTTTCCTATCAAGGACTCAGTCAGTAAAAAGCTATGGAGCCTTTGTTTACTATAGCCCTATCAGTTTCCTTTTCCTTTCTATAGAAGTGTTCTCCTTCCCTTGCCATGTGGGGACTTGAACATTGCTCATTATGGTTGCAGGCCCTGAATTGCAGTTCTCTGCTGATCCCAAATAAACCCATCTTTGCTACAGAAATATCTAGCAGTCTATTTCAGGTCAAGAACAGTAAAGCATTAAACTAAACGCAGGGCTTTGTTTGACTGTACAGATTGCATTTTCATGAAGCTGGCTCTGAGTCCTATTTAAGTATCACTTTTTGGTTAATTTATGGTATCTTGTGTTTTACATATCAAAACAAGTATGACATTCCAAGGTTATCTCCTACATATTATCTGTTACTCTTTGTAGTAGATTGCTCAGACTGTCATAACAAAGTACCACAGATTTGGTGGCTTACAAAGCAGTAATTAATTTTCTTACAGTTCTAAATAGTAGAAGTCTGAGAGCAGTGTGTTGGCAGGTTTCATTTCTTTTGAGGCTTCTCTCTTTGGTTTGTAGATGGCTGCCCTCATCCTCTGCCTTTACTTGGTCTTCTCGCTGTGCCTGCCTGTGTTCAGATTTCCTCTTCTTAGTAGGATACCAGTCATATTGAATTAAGACTCATCCTAATGACCTCATTTTAACTTAATTACCTCTTTAAAGACCTAATCTCTGTATACAGTCACATTCTGAGGTCCTGGGGGTTAGGAATCTAACATATGAATTTTAGAATAACACAATTCAACCCATAACACCCCTGTTATGAATATCGACTCTCTTCAGTTAGTGATCCTGAGTGTGTTGTCCACTATAGTAAATTCAGCATCTATCACATTCCATGGGATATATTAACCTTTCAATGAATATCTACTAGTTGAATAAATAAATTAGTGAATCAATGCATGAATATATATATATATATATATATATATATATATATATATATATATATATATAAGAAAGCCTTATGGTCCATAGTCAAAAGCATTCCAAGTTTTAGGACAGTGGTTCCTGAGATTGGGTGAGCATTCTCTGAGTCACTCTGAAAGCAAGTGATGAATTGGTAAACATGAATTTCATAAGATGATTAGGTTATTACTTAAAAAGTTTTGCTTGAACTTTTATGTACATGTAGATGGAATGTCAGCTAAAGTGCAATAATTTGATAATCCTTTTCAAAATAAAAATTCACATTTTAGAAAAAATTTTAAACTATTTAGATCAGAGAAAATACATATGGTAAAATAATGAAGATTTTCAAAATTATTTTTAAGTGGAAATGTTATTTTATGCAGCATTTATTTTGGGTTAATGGATAATTTTACTATGTTAGAGATAAAGGTAGATTATAACTTTACCCAAAGTTTAATTCTAATTTATTACTTACCAAAAACTACTGAAATATCAAAAACTCACTAGAAGAATGTGATAATCTGCATATAAAAGACATTAGGCAACTAGATTGAAGATATTCTTATAAATGCAATCTACAAAATTTTGAAAAACGGTGTGCTCTAAATTGAATGAGGTGGACTTTTTTGAAATAATAGGTTTAAATTTTTTCTATTCTTCTAATAAAGTAACTAAAGTCTATTAGACAGATGTTATAATTGGAAATCAATTAACTAGTACATAGCTGTAAATAGTATAACTCTCTCCTGGAATTAAGTACAAAAATAACATTTTAAGTAATTTTTTCTCTATTAGACTCCATTGGGCCCTATGGTAATTTTATTCTCAAGTTTCTCTTTATTTTTTTGATCTGAAAATACTATTCAATGACATTTTCTTTCCCTTGTTTTTTTTTCTAGATGTTTAATTAGAACCACACTGGCCCAAGATGCACAAATCTGAAAAGGACTCTAAGATGAACTAAGCCTGAAAGTTCCACAAATAGACACTGCTAACCCATCCTTCCACTTTTACCCAATTTGACACTGGATCATCACCAAGGAAAGAAAAATCTTGGGAAAAATGAAAAGTATTTCCTTTCTAATCCAGCATAAATCTCTGGGTCCAACCTTTTTTTGTTTTTTTCACTTGCTTGCTTTCCCAAATAAACAATTGGGAATGTGCTATTCTGAGGGTTCTAAAAAAATTTTTCATAAGAAAAAAATAACAAAAATAATATTTTGTAATTATAATGGAATATAACTAAAGAATAAGGGGAAAATATCAGTGCCAAATTTACGGAACGCTCCTTAAAAATGTGTAAGCTTTCAAGGCATCCATTTTGCTTTAAATACTTCTTTCTTCCATTTTACTGTCATTCAAATTTTTCATGTTTTATCCACTTTAAATATATAGTCTAATATTTTCATTGTTCTCTGATATGCTGTTTTAAGTCCAGGTTTTATGTTTTAATATTTTATCATCACTCTTTTCTTCCATTTTTAATTTGTATATAATTAAATAAAATTCAATTATTTTAATATTCACAGTGTTTATAGTAAAAGCAAAATATATTATTTTAGATATTATCACAAATTTAATTTTGGCATTTACCTCTATAACTGGTAATAATTCTCAATAATAATTATTATTCACTTCAGGATGAAATAGATATAATTTTGAGATGCATAATGAACACAAACAATGCAGTAGTAACCCAGACATATTTAAGAGATTGTTTTTTCCTCCTAACTTATAATCTCCACTGGTACTCCCTAGAAGATTCATTTTAAAATGTGTTAAATTTTGAAAGATACATAAGATATCTGGGTTAATTAAATTAACTCAGTATTATAATTATTACTACTATTATTATTATTGCAAATGGTACACCTATTAAGTGAATGCTAAACATGTGTTAATGATACATTTAACATTCTAATAGTCTTTTCCATAACCTTTTGAGATTGTGGTTCTTAAACCATTACACAATTTATTAAGAAGAGCTATTCTCTTCTAAAATTATAGACTCATCCCCTTTTTGACTTCTGAGGGCCCTTATTGCTATAACAGTGTGAATGCTATGGATTATAAATTTTTTTTTTGATTATAAATTTTAATACTTTGAGTTAAGAATCAAAATCAGCATTATGTAATTTTATATGTTTTTAACAAAGAGTCTGATAAATTAATTTGAAATCATAGCTCAAGTATATAAAATATGATTTTCTATATTCTTGCTCAATTCTATTGGAAAGATTTTATGGTTTTAATTATTGCAAATCTGAAACATCTGGTAAATTATCATTTTGTTCATTAGAGAACATTGGGGAAAGTTCTTGTTATACTTGCTTTTGGCATGTTTTAAGACAGTTAAATTTCATACTCACTAGTCATACTCACTGGGACCATATGCTGTAATTATTCAACTGAGGTCACCAAAAGGTGAGAAGAGTAAAAATCTACACCAAAATATTTTATGAGAACTTCTTGCACAACTATTATTGGAGAATTGTTAGTAAGGGTAGGGAAAGTCAACATCCATAAGCAACCCTGATTGTATTCCTTATTTCAGCAATTTTTATAAATAGGTAAAGAAATATGCTCTTTTCCTTACCTAGTATTAGATGTGAATAGAGAAAACTAAGAGTGCAGAAGGTAAATACCAGGCACAAACTAGATGAATAACTTCAGGCCATGATATATTACCTCTATAGGCATGCCTGATCATAAGTAATTAGGGATTATCTTACCAGAACTAGAGGGAACATAATCAACCTTTTAGATAGCACAATAGATTTAAATAGATGTGTGTGAAGATTTAGCAGGTTATATCTCAGCAATATAACACAGAAACTAAATCTTTTTCATTTTTTCAGTTTATCCTAAATATTCAAAATATCACATTCTTCTTGAAAGCTTTTGGAGATAGCTAAATGTGCTAGGAATCCCAGTGAACTGTGGAAGACTTAGGAAAGGCATCTATGAGGAATAACTACATAGAGTAGTGTTAAATGTTAATAAAGCTTTGCTTAATCATTTTTTTCTATAAAGAAATCACTTGAGGATTTCAAGCACAAAATATCTTGGCTTCAGTATTGGGTTTTAAATGTGTAAAACCAAGTCTAAATTGTTTAATTTTTAAAAACATTTTTACATGAATTATGATAGTTATTGTGTTCATGTTTAATGTACTTTTGTTTTTCTAATTTAAGACTTTTTAAAAATACTTACCTCACAATGCAATTGTACTTCCATGTTAAGGGAAAATATGTTCCTTTTAGACACTTAAAGAACTCAGTTTCTTTATTTGTTCCTTTTCTTTCTTTTCTGTATTAATTTCTATACATTTTTTGAAGAGGTTATTGAGAGGATATAACTTCTGATTGACCCCTCAGCTGGATATGGGCAATCAGAGGCTCCTCACTCATTTCTCTGTCCTTGGAATGTATATTGTACCCACCATTCCCACATTCTGTTCCGAAGACATAGCCTTCAGAGTAAGGTGTTGTTCAGACCATCTGGATGGTATACATGAGTAAACCCAGTTAACATCTCTATATAAACTTTAAGATTCTGGCAGGTGGGTGCGGCAATCTAGTCATCTTGTGGCCAGCCAATACAAGTCTTGTAAGTTTCCTTGTTGATTAAAACTGCCACCTGTCAATCTGCAGTGGTCTGCCTCTTCTTTCAATCTTCCCTTGCCCTTTGTGTACAGGAACAAGCTTGTGAACCAAGAATTGACGAGTGAGCCAGGAGACCAAAGAACTGGAACTCAGGAAAAAGGCATCTGTGGGGGAAATCTCCAGTTGACCATTGACCTCTATCTATTTGGCAGAGGGAGGGGTGACCCTTATATCAAGGATTGTGCATTGCCTTGTGAATACAGAGACACTGGAAAAGCATGGCTGTTTTGATGTGGTTGTTTGAGGAACTGTACATAGATCACTATTGCAAAGAAGGGAAGCAAATACCTGCCACAGTGGGATGGCCTCTACTGTAGGCAGTTCTGCTGGCCACTGATACCCAGCTAGAGGCTGAAGCTCAAGTTAGAAAGTTGGAGGAAGAGCTGAGATTAGAAGAGAATGTGCAGACTTTCACTATTCTGCTAGCTTTGGGGCTAGCAGGCAAGGTAGGAGAGCAGAACAGTAAATTGGAAAACTTAGCATGCTGTTTTTGCAAATCTAGGAGAGTACAAGCTTCTGTGGGTTAAGAACTGAATGCTTGTGACAAAGCCTGATTAGTATGCTAAGGAGGGAATCCCTGGAAAAGTGAGGAGTGTTAAGGGAGGGATGTTGTAGTAATTGACACTGAAATGGATGAGGTGTCCCATACTGTCTGACCCCTAATACAAAGGAAAAATTTAAGTAGTAATTAACCCTAAACTTCTGATACTAGAGAAATATACTCCAAAGTTCTTTGGATAAAAACTTGTATCCTTTCTCTTGAAATTGTAAATGTTAACATCTTTGGTATGTAAACATCCCAGGAGTTAACTAAAGCTCTGCTCGCAATTGCCTGAGACTAAAAGAAATAAAAAAAGAAGAAAAAAGTGGGAGAAGACTTTTTTAAATGCAGACTGCTATAGAAGCTTCCTTATCCAAAATCGAGGTCACAGCCTCCTTAAGATTACTTGTCTAGGGCAAATACCAACTTTAAAGTCTTCTTCACAAATATTTGTAAATAGCTTTTAGCCATCTGACTGGGTAAACTTAATTTACTCTGTTTGTTAGAGATAAAAGTTGGATTTGACTATTATTTTAAAACTAGTGAGTTTTGTATTGTTCTGTCTGATTCATGGTGAAAGTTTTGGAATGAAAGCTATGGGGTATCTCTGTTTGTATGTTTGTGTATGTTTATGGATAGGTGTTATATATATATATGTGATGTTTTTCTGCCTCTGGAGAGTATTAACAATATGATTTGTAAAAGACCTGTATTTAATTGGCTTAAAGAAAAATAAGCTTTGATATTAACAGTGCACTTTTGTAATACTAAAGCAGTCTTCTTTTATCTGCTAAAAAAGACAACATTTTCTTGAACTATTGGTCTGTTCTTGATGGGATTGTGAAGGTTTTTCTTTACCTTTTAAGTTATCTGCCTAGATAGCAAAGATTCTGTGTTCTATCAAAATAATTTTCTGTGCTTTACATTATTAGATTTTATTTAAGGAAACTGAGTCTTCAAAAGAGCTAAGTTTTTTTTTTACAATTATTAAATATTCTGTATTTGTCTTTGAAGGCTTTAATTGTCATGTTAGTTAAATGGAAAACTAAGTATTTTTTCACAGTGATCTATTATCCTATTTAATCAAGTATTTTAAATATTTTGATATTTTTAAAAAACTTTCCAAAAATCAAATTCTAAATGAAGTCTTATTGACCTAAAAATAATATTGGAAGTTTTTAGAGGGTCTGTGGAACATCTCAAAATATGTGTTCTCTCTGCTGTAAATGAGAGATATTAAACTAATTAGGCTTATTTGATATTTTAAATTATATGGGAAGCATTGTCAAATAAGAAGTGATGCTAATTTTTTAGATATTTGGGGTATATTTATATGAAATTCTTAAAAATGTGATATGTCCTGGTATAATGTTGTCAGTTATAATTTTAAAATGCATTTCACAGAAATAACCAAATTTCCTTGCCACTTACATTATAATGAACTCTCATGAGATGTTTAGCCATGACCATTTTTAAGTCTTTTGTCAATTATGAACAGTTTTTGTTTTACTTTGATGGTTTTGCAAAAGCATTCCTGCAAAAGTGTTTCATCTTCAAGGAGATTCATGGAAAAACTGTAATAAGTACAGGTTTCTGGTAACTAAAATCAGGTTGTCTTCAGGTGGGAGAGGCCACAATGGACCTTTCAAGTACATCCCCAAGGCTACCTACAGAGCCCCAGAATATGTCATGGGATGGTAGGCCTAGATCTGGTTCATTCCTCATTCCCCACATCAGTAAAATGTACACATTATATTGATAATGTAATGTTAACATGTGAATACTTGCTTCTGCTTTAGGACACACTGCAGGTTTTGCTGGAACGTCTGAGAGGTAGAGGATGGACAGTGAACCTGCAGAAAATTTAAGGCACAGGCACCACCTTAAAGCTTTGGGGAGTTGTAGGTTGCATAAGACACATGTTGCCCCAGTAGCTATGATTGACAAAGTGTAAGCCTATCCAACCCCTAAAAATATGGAAAAGGTACAAGATTTTTTAGATATGTTGGGGATTTTATTTTCTACCTGGCATGCTGCCTCTGTCCCTTATACTGCCTAGTGAAGAAGGGGCACATATGGGACTGGGGATCATAGTAGCATGCCACTTTGAGAAGGAAAAAAATACCAAGCAAGCTGATTAAAGCTCTGGGCATCTCTCAAGTAGGCTACCATTTGAGTTAGATGTATTTGTAACTCTTGAAGCTATGAACTGGGCACTGTGGCAGAGACAACAGAAAGAGAGATTACCCCTAGGATTTTGGTCCCAGCTCTGAAAAAGGGCAGAAACCCAATATACACTCATAGAGCAACAGCTTCTAAACTCTTCCAGATAGAGTTTTTCAAAAATGAATATCTTATCATGGTAAGAACTTTCCTTCCTATCAAGGGGGTATGTAGATCCTCTAAGTATCCCCACCCTTATTCCTGCAGTAGCCCCTGTGACATTTACGGAGAGAGTAGGGGAAATTCCCACTGATGCCTGGTATACAGATGCCTAGAAACAGGAACAAACTGCAGCCTTCAGTGGGCTGCACTCAGAGCAGTTTGGCTGGTGATCACACATAAGCCCTGGTGTTTAACCCTTTGAAGTGACAATTGGACTGTTTTAAAGGGATTAACCCTATGGTTTGGATGATGGAAAGCCATGGTGTCGATGATCATGAATAAGCCCTTGTGGGTCAGTATATATGGAAAGATATTGGGTCCACCTATAAGAGACTGAGACAGCCATTTCTGTTTTCCACATCCCGGCTCATAAGGCAGTGACATCCCCTGTCAATCAAGAAGCTGATGCCTTAGGTTAGATATGAGCACTGGGTGGGATTGTGTCTTGTCAAGTATGCCAGATTTGCCCTTAAAATACAGTGACTCAGTTAATGCAGCAACAGCAGCATGTCCTGTGTGTTCTAAACAATGCCCGAGGCAACTGCCAAAGGAGTGTGGGGCTATCCACTGGAGTTCCCAACCAGTGAGGGATTGCAAACTGATAGTATTGGCCCCTTCCTTCTGAGTAAGGATTCTAAATATGCCTTGTTTTGTTTGGACACTGTGTCTGGCCTAACCCAAATTTTCCCATTGCCATGCAAACCAGGCTGCCACCATTAGGGGATTAGAGAAACTGAGTACCATGTACAGATATACTCAATGAATAGACAGTAATTGGGGGTCACATTTCAAATGCCATGATGTGCAAGACTGGACAAAAAAACATGACCTTGAATGGGGGTTTCATCTCCCATATAACCTGCAAGCAGCAGAATTAGTGGAAAGAAAACAAGGAATATTAAAATAGCAGATTAAACTACTAACTGGTAAAACCTCCTTAACTGGGTGTACTGAAATACTGTTCCAGGCTTTAATACATCTGCACAATCAAACAGTAGAGCTTGATGCCCCATATGTCAGACTGGGAACACCTGCTGAGACACCCAATGCTCTGAAGGTATGGAAGTTGTGGGAAAAAACCATTGCCCCAACTCTCATCATGGATCAAAGTACCATGCACTGAGAACAATGAGCCCCATTATACCTGGGAGAGGCATTATCTCCTCCAATTCACAATGAAACATCCCACAGGGATGCGTGATACACTTTTCACCCCTGGGTGAAGGGGAACTACTCAGTCTCCCCTGGGATCCCATTTTCTGGTTGCAAACATTTTGAAATGCATTATGTTTGAAATGGAGGATGCACCATTGAAATAGAGGAGAAGGAGGGGTTCCTGGTCTGGCATATCCTGCCCCCAGTCCATCTCTTCAACCTGACAGGGCTGCCTACCCCTGGCCAACACGTATGGTATGCACAACCAGGACAAGTTCCTTAAACTGCCAACCTCCCTCTGCTTAAGGTAGATAGAAAGGTTCTATTTTCCACTGGAACAATCATTTGGCCACTGTCTCTTTCCCCTCCACTGGCCTGGATGACATAATGGCACACATAGAAACTCCTACGGAATTCACACAACAAGCCTTAAATGATAGCCAATAAAGCCCATCTTTATTGAATATTGATATTGATATTTAGGAATATTGATATTTAGGAATATTGAATATTCCTAAAGTGAAAAGCTGTGCTCCAAAATAGGATGGCCTTGGATTTACTACTGCTTTAAAAGGAGGTACTTGTACCATTATTCAAACAGAATGTTGCGTATTCTCACCTGATGAGATTGCTAATGCATCATCTTTATTAATTCACATGAGGACACAAATTAATGCCCTGAGTGATCCGGCCCTGAGTCTAGGGGACTTAATCAATCAATGGCTCAAATCTTAGAACTCTTCGTGGAAAACACTGTTATTTATTTGAGGAGTCATTATCTTAATCTGTGTTTTCTTTTGCACATGTCTATATTGTTATTATGGTATCTGCCTCCAATGTAGCCAGATAGCTGCCAAAAACAAACCACTTCCATACTAGTAAAACTCCTTGCTGACCATTCAGGGTACATTCTGGAAGGGGAGGTATGTAAGATTGTAAGAGCTAGTCACAAGAGGTGGAGTGTTGGAGGAGATCATGGAGAGGCCATGACCATCGGTTGACCCCTGAGCTTGAGCCAGGCAATCAGAGGATCCTCACCCCATCCTCTGTCTTTGGAATATACATTCTGCCTACCATTCCCACAGTGGGAGCTGTCCAAGAACATAGCCCTGGGAGGGTAAGGTGTTGTTGAGACCATCTGGATGGTATACATAGCTGAACCCAGTTAAGGTTTCTGTATTAACTTTAAGATGCCGATACATAGGTGTGGAGATCTACTTGTCTTGTAGCCACACAAGACAAGCCGTGTCAAATTCCCTTGCTGATTAAAACTGCCAGCAATCTGCAGTGTTTTGCCTCTTTCTTTGGTCTCTCTTTGCCCTATGTGTATGGGGGCCAGTTTTCCAAACAACATACTTCTACTCCTTCCTTATATTAAGCATCATGGAGGCAATGTTGAATAAGCATAGGGGTTTTACAGTGAGGTTACAATCAAGTAAATAAAAAAATAAGACATTAGCATCTATCAGAGTTGATTATACAACAAACTCCAAAGTAGACTTCATCAAAATTATGTAAGCTCAACTGAAGACATCAACATATATAAAGTATATTAAGATAACATGCTTTATATTGTCTTAGAGTCTACAAGATATTTCACCCAAAACTTCCAACGTCATTCTCCTTGTCATAATCAGATATTCTTATGTGTTCATCTTAAAGAGTGATGATCAAATAAATTACACAGTTGAAGACTTAGTTTTCTTTTTTTTTTCTTTCTTTTGGTTGTCAAATGATCATTTATAGAAATATTTTTCTTTGTAGTTCTTCAATAGAAAAAAGATTCACAATTATCTACAAATTTTGTAACTTTAGCAGCATACTATGGAAAGTTTTCAATTTTTGAGAGGCATCAAAATATGTCATTTTCTTTACACCACAGGATAGACTTGTGGCACTTCTCAACCTGGGCATGTTCAATGTGTATATTTATTTTTCAAAATCTTTTGCCAGTTGGTTTTATAGTACAGTAAAAATTATATTGTCTATATGTAACACCAACTCTGCTAGGAGCTTAAGATGGAGAAATAAATACAGCTTATGCTCTTGATGATTTTATATTGTAGCATATGTGTAAACTAAAAAGCCAATTGGAAGCCAATTGGTGGGCAGCAAAGAGCCCATGATAAAAGTTTCAGCTTTTATCAGGGTTAAATATCAAGAATTGTAACTCAAGTGCTCCTCACAAGGAAGCCTTCCCAAGAGAAATTGCAGAAAATATAGATTCAGGTATTCCAAAGACTACTCAATTCTCTGACCATTAAACTACATACAAATCAAGAGGGTAGACTAAACACAGCTTAAAGATAAAACTAAAAGAACTAAAGAACTGAGATTTGAGCTGCCATCCATCAACGACTGAGTCTAATGTTTAAGTTTAATCAGACTAATTGCCTGATAAAACAAAAACACCCACACTCACTGGAGGTATATAATAGAATCCAAAGCCTCCAAAACATAACACACATATAGTTTGAGATACAACAAAAATTATTAAACATATAAAGAACAAGGAAATGTTATTCAATTTTCAAGGAAAACAAAAATAACAAACCAACAATGGAGACCAAGTTCAAGATAAATAACCCAGATATTACAGTTATCAGAAAAGAAGTTTAAAGCAGCTATTATAAATATGTGTAATGTGGTATTAAAAAAATGCTTTTAATGAATAAAGTAATAGAAAATCTTAACTAAGAAACAGAAAATTCAAAAAGGGACCCAAGTGGAAATTCTGAAACAGAAAAATATGATATCTGAAATAAAAATCTCACTGGCTAGAATTAATAGGAATATGGAAATGATATCAGAAAAAGTGAGTAAACTTGCAAACATAAAAAAAAATTATTTTGAAGAATGAGAGATAAAAGACTTTAAAAAGTTAACAGAGAACAGGGACCTATGCAAAAATATCCAGGACTTAAATACTTGTGTAAATAGAGTCCCAGAGGGAGAGGAGATAGGGAAGATAGATATTAAGGCATAAAAATTATTTAAAGGATTAATTGACAAAAATGTCCCAAATTTGTTGTAAGACTTAAAAGTATATGATACTCAGAAAAAAACTCTCTGCTAAAGCATATACTATGTATTTTCACCTCTCCATTTTGAAAACTTCATTCTGGTAGATGTTTCCCATTGAACCAACATCTAATCCATGCCTGAATTTAAATAGAGCCATCTATGTGAAATATTGAATTTATTGTAATACATTTGTTATAATACATCTTCTCATAAAGGAAACTGCTGGACCATAATAATTTAGTGATGAGAAATCTGTCAAACATTCAAGGAGCAAATAATATTGCACCATTTTTTTTCATAAAGTGTTAAAAGTGATCACTTACAACTAGGTTTAAAAGGTCAGACTAACTCTACTTTTAACATCTGGAAAATATATCAATACAAAGAGAGAATGAGAGTGTGAGAGAAAGACAGAGCAATACTGAGGCCATTACTGACCACAATCCCTCACCACCTTAAATACGAAACTTCTCATCAACATATAGCAAAACTAAACCAAAAATATATTATGATGTTACTACATCAAAATCAACCAGGGTTTATCCCACAAATACAAGGTTAATTTTTACAGTTAAAGAAGTCAATTTAATTCATAATATTAACAGAATAAAGTAGAAAAATACGATCATGACTTTAGATGAATTAAATTATGGAAAAATTTCAAAACCTATTCTTGACAAATACTGAGCAAATTAGTAAGGGCAAAAAACTCCTTCAACCTGATAAAGGGCAATTATTTAAATCCTATATCCCACATCATACTAGATTGTGAAATTGTAAATATGTTCCTTCTAACATCAGAAAAAAAGCAAGGATGCTCATTTTTGCCACATCTATTTGTTATTGTACTAAAGTTCCTAGCCATTGTAAGAAGTCAAGACAAATAAAAAAACAAAAATAAAATGTGCAAAAAAAGTTTTGCAGATGATAACAACTGTTTGCATATAAAGTTGAAACAACATACAAAAATTCTGTCATAACTAACAAGTTAATTTAGTAGAGTCAGAAAATACAAGATTAATTAAATCAATTATGTTTTTACATAATAACATCAAACAATTGAAACATTTGGTCTAGTTTCCCAAGGAATAGCTAAGGGAGACAGGGGATTATCTAAATAAAGGAAAAACACTGTTCATAGACAAGAAAGCTTGATATTATTATAATGTCATTTAATTTTAAAATTTTGATAGATTTAACAAAATCTGAAGAAAAACTTCAGCAGAAATTTTTTGTAGATTTTTATAAGTTTATTCTAAAATGTATTTGGAAATCCAAATGATGTAGAGTACCCAAATGTATTTTTAAATAAGAATAATGTTGGATAACTCAATCTATATGATTTTAAGATTAGCTACGGGACTACAGTGTGGTATTGTTGAAAAGATAGATATATAGATCAAAGTAACAGAATCAAGTGTCAGGAAATAGATGACACTGATATGGTTAACTGATATTTGACAAAGGTTTCAAGGCAATTCAGTGGGGAAATGATAATCTTTTCAACAAATGGGAATAAAACAATTAAATATATGAATGAAGATAAAAGAGGTACATTGTTTTACTTTACGCTATATATAAAAATTAATTCAAAATGGATCATGGACCTAATAATAATGATAGATCAAGTTCATGCATCATTTAAATGTGGAGCCAATGGGGACATTTTCTCCTGAAACAGATTATTCAAATAAGGAAGCTAAAGTGCATGGTATTTGGGTAGCTGCTTCAACAATGAATCGTTGTTTGTTTTTTTTTAGTTTCTTAATTATGTAATAAAGTATACACTAATATATATATATGTATATATTTATACTAAATCATATATGTATGAAAGCATATATATTAAGCATATAGGTACTAAAGCAGATATATGTATATATATCATATATATATATATATCATATATATATATATATATATATATCACTGTAACAACTATAGCCAAAACTGAAAGAATGCACTCACAATAAAGAACAGGTATTTTGTCACTAGACCCTAAAGCAGGAATAAGGGTGTCAGGAAAGTAGGTTCAAAGGAAAATGTAAATTAAGAGGTTCTAAATATCCTGGGTAACAAGAGAAAAGGAACCCCTATATTATATCTGGTTATTGGGTCTGCCATCATTGAAAAATATTTATAATTTTCAAGAAAATAACTATGTGTCTAATAAACTCTCCTGCAACTCTCTCCCAGATTTAACAATTCTGAAGATCACACCTCCAAACTGAATCTTCAAACTAAGTTTAAGTTTATTAGGTAAGAGATAAAGATAACTGCAGAGATTGACAAGCAGTCTTATGAAGCTAAAACCAAGATTTTCTTCATCTGAACTGCTTTCCACATATGATTTTATTTTTGTTAGGCTCTTTGGAAACATTAGTATATGTTCTGTAATGTAATCTTGAGCAGATAACTGCTCTAAGAGTATGAATTGGTTTGTATTCCAAACATGTGTAAGGCCAGTGCTATGATAATTCCTCTGTCCTGTTAACCCTTAGTACTCAAAACTTATGGCAAATGAAAGCACCTAAAATAACTACAGTTATTTCTTTGAGAGAGTCCAAATTCTACTTGCTGTAGGAATTTAAATCTATGTGGACATTGAAAATCCATCCAGATGAAACTAAGCAAAGTAATCATTTGGGGAGAATAATTTAATGATACTGGTCTTTGGTATCTTCATCTTTTAACTCATCAGAAGATATTTTGATTTAAACATGTTGATTTTGTGGGGATTTAGCATCTTTTAAATATTAAGTTTCTAAAAGATTTAAAAGTTGGATTTTAATATTTTTCTTGAGACTTTGATTAAAGGAAATCATTATTTTAAACTTTGAGTTTAAAATATGTTTTGGACTCCCTTAAATTTTTTGAGTGAACATCATTGCAAATATCTCAATGGTCTATATGTGAATATTCTTTCACATAATTGTGGATGGGAAATAGAATGGGGATTGAATTTTCTTTCAGTCTTGCAAAGCATGTGATCTCAGAATTAATTAATGCAGTATTCAGACTCATTTCAGAAACCTCTGGGAACACAGATCACAACTTCCCATCATTGATTCCAAAAGGATCCATAAAGGAGTGACTGGGGATCAGAGTACAACAGTCCTGCCACAGTGTAATTTAAATTCCCAAGAAGTCTATGAAAGTCCCTGGTTGAACATAGGTTTAGTAGTTGGGAATTGTTAATGTAAGATTACTTTTTAACACCCCTGGATTTATTTTTTCATTTTACTATAAGTTTCAGAAATATATTTAGCATGCATAGTCAAATCTTCATTTTTGTCTTAGAAGCTAGTTGCCCACAGAAAACATCGTTGATATACTCCTTCATATGAGTAGATTTTGGCAGCAAGAACCTCATTGAGAAGAGTGAGGTCTCCTTAGGCCAAATTTTGCCTGTATAGAGAAATTTTGTACAACTCTCATACTTAATATTAGGAGCACATTTGCAATCATTTATAAAATATGATATCAAATATAAATTTTCTTATTAATTAAAAGTAAGACTTTGATTTTTCTGCTTGCTTCTAATTTTGAATTATGTTATAATGTGGATAAGAAAAAGATGATTTGCAGATTGGCTCTCTCAAACCCCAAGTAAAAACCACCCTAAGCTTTTTTGTTACCATCTATCCAGAAGTAATTAATAATTCTCTCTCTCTCTTAATTTAAACATACATATAATGCAATTTCATATAGCAGTATCATAAAATATATTTTGTTTTTTACTTTAATTTTACAGAAGAGTTTAATCTGCCACAATGAAATAGATCTATAGCAACTTTTTAAATGTTGGCATTTAAACATCCTTTGTAGAATTCTAATTTAACTCGGGAAACTAATTGCTAATTATTGCCTATTGTAGTTTTCATTAAAGTCATTTGTGTACCTTTCTGATCCTTGACCGCCCACGTACATAGTATGATTAAACTTCCTAGCTTATTATTTTTTGGATAGAGACAAAGAGTTGGAAATAAAAGTGATGCTTGTCATGTTCAGACCAGAACATTAACAACCAGTTCAAAACACTCTGGGGACTTCCCTGGTGGGCCAGTGGCTGAGACTCCACACTCCCAATGCAGGGGGAGTTCAATCCCTGGTCAGGGACATAGATCCCATATGCAGCAACTAAGAGTTCACGTGCCACAACTAAAGATCCAGCATACTGCTACTAAGATTCCACATGCTGCAATGAAGGTCCTGCATGCGGAAATGAGGATCCCGTGTGTCGCAACTAAGACCCGGCACAGCCAAATAAATAAATAAATAAATTTTAAAAAGGCACTCTGACCCTCTCTGCCTCTGATAAAAACTGGTCATCGAAGTTATAAGAATAATGTAAAAAAGAGATTCTACTAGAATTCTATGAACATGTAGAATGAATAAGAAATAAAATCTGTTGTTTTAAGTTACTGGAATTGACACAGAAATTGGCATCTAGAAGTAGGGTGCTACTGCAGTTACAAACCTCAAACATAAGATATTAACTTAGAAGCCAGGAGACAAGGAAACATATACTGAAGACTGAAAGGATGATAACACTTGAAAACACAAAAAAAAAATGAAAAAAATTCAACCACACTATTAATAAAAACAAATCTATAACAAAACACCAAGGAAAAATTTACTTTCTAGAAAATTTGAAAAATTCCTAAGCTTTTCCCAAGAATTCTTATGCTGTCATTTGGAATTTATGTTAGTATTATGTTCTGCAAAACAGTTTGACATATGAATCTTTCAGCACTATGAATCTTTATATTTTATTTGTTTGTTTAAATTACACATGCAGTGTCTGCATCTAGGGATATGAATACATTAACATCAAGGCAAGCAGAAAAGCATTTACATAAAGTCAAGTATTACTTTATATTTTGTAATTCCCCAAATTTATGCCAGATATTCAATATATTTTACATAAAATGAATAATGGGAAATACTTAACATTAAATGTCCAGAGATATTTAATGGCATTGCAAAGTATATTGGTATAATATTAAGTGAAAAGAAAGACACAAACTTGCATGTCCAGTGAGAAATCCTCTCAGATAAAAATAAAAGAATAAAATGTCCACTTCATGAGCAGTATTCTCTCTTTGATGGTTCCATCATACTTGTCTGTCATTTTCTTCTTGATTAAGAATGTGTTTTTAATTTTTATACATAAGCATAGATTACTTTTCATAAGAAGAACTTAACTACAAATTTAAATTTTGGAATTTTCTTTTGACTCTATTACATGTACAAAATATAATAAAGGTTTCTAGAGCATGTGCAAATGTCTATCTAATAATCGTGCCCTGTATGTAACATGTTGTAGCACATGTCCTGCTTAAAAACGCTTCTCATTTGTTAAATTCCACATAGTACATTCTAACTTCCCCATACCTAATACCACATTCTGAGGTGACAGTAATTCTCCTTTAAACATGCAAGTTTCCCTTTTTTGTTTTCTCAGCAATCATCCTTATGTGGCAGTAAAGGCCAGGGGGTTCCTTAAAAATTAGGCAGTAAATCTGTAGACTCCTTGAAGGTGAATAAGATGCAAGATACTCATCCTGAGTTGATATTTAGGGACACTGAAATTACACTTTCCTTCTTTGAAGAATATCTCAGAAAGAAAACAAATTACTTAAGCATGGAAAGGTTAAGACATATACTTTCAAATTCTATGTATATGCATGGACCAATATTTTGTGATTCAGCTCACTTGAGACAAAATTCTCATCATATTAAAATAAGCTCTTGCAAAAAACTTATGTCAAAATATCCAAGAGACAAGTTATTTTATTCCTTACTGCTAGTCAAAATTTTATACAATCAAAAAATAAAATTTTTGGATTGATTGTATTTTAGAAGTTCTAAGGCTATGTACTTTTGTACTATTAATTTATGCTATTAATTTGACACAAATTTGAGAGTATAAGACACATTGTTATGTCTTTGATAAATATGAAAACTGAATAGTGATATTTGATTTGAGAATAATAAAATAACTGTAAAATTTTCTTCTATAATCTTGAACAAAATCAGGCAAATTATTGAATAAAATCTACTCTCTCAACTCACAGACCTTATATGAATATGCACACACTAAAATGCACACATGTCTTCACATAGGTCTTCATGCAAGTACATGTATGCAAAGCCCAGTAACTGGTGTGGAGAGAAAGGATAGAAAATAAAAAATGGGAATGCTAATAGGGATTATGGAGGAAAATGTTGAAGTATAACTTCAGAGTAATTCTTATCATCTGAAAGATCTCATGTGAATTAAACCTTTTTTTCCCCACAAAATTGGCAGCTTATTATGTTTCAATGGACAGGATGAGCTTATGGGAAAAGATCTTTAATCAAATACTATCTCTTTAATCTAATGTTCTTACTTTGGCCAAGTTACTGAAGATACATGAACACAAGTTTTTTTTACTTGTAATATTGATTTTTTTATACATATTGGTGTCCAGTAATGATTAGCTCCTCCTCTCAGTTATCTCTCTACTTTCCTGACTGATTTGCTCATTCTGGACAGTCTGCATTTTCCATCTTTCTTTTGGAAAAGTCTTTGTTCTGATTCCTATGTGCAGTCCTATTCCAGCATGTCATTTTCATTTTTGACCATTACTTATCTCTGTTTTTAACAACTCATCATCATCCTTTTCTGAACTCTTAAATATATGCAGTCCTTTAGGTTCTGACTTTGATTTTTTGTTCTTTGCATATTGTCCTTTCTAGGCCTCATCCATTCTTCATGTTCTAAAGTGACAGAACTTAAAGTTCATGCTTCAAATTTCTTGCTAATTAGGTACTGTAATAGTACTAAGTGTGAAATAAATAGAAAAAATATATATATATTGGTCTCTTTTTTTGGTACCTGGCACAGAGCTCCTGAAACCTTTGTACTTTCCTAAGGGATAAGATCACTAGGAGCATCTTTTATTCTAACACTGTTCTTTGACCCCCAGTTCCTGACACAGAGCTCCTAAATCCCTTGACATTTCCTAGATAATAGAAACATCTTTTGTTCTAATGAACTGATTCATGAGTTCCTGTATGGGGATGGATCACCAGAAAGACTAAGCCATAAGTAGAAACTTGGAACTTTCAGCTCTACCTCAGAGGAGCTGGAAATGGAGTTAATAAGCCATCATGCCTATATATGATGAAGCCTCCATAAAAATCCCAAAAGTACAAAGTTTACAGTGTTTTCTGAGTTGGTGAACACATCCAAGTGCTGCAAGGATGTCGTACCCCAGTTCCCTGGGGAGAGAAACATCTGCACTCAGGACTTTTCCAGACCTCACCCTATATATCTCTTCTGGCTGTTCATCTGTGTCTTTTATCATATACTGTAATGTATAATAAACTGCTAGATGTAAGTAAGTATTTCTCTGAGTAGTTTGAGCTGTTATAGCATATTATTGAACCCAAAGAGTGGGTAATGGAAACCTCAATATATAGTTGCTCAGTCAGAAATACCAGAGACAACCTTTCAACTGGCATCTGAAAGGGGGCAACCTTGTGAGACTGTGCCCTTAAGTCATGGGATATGTCACTAACTCCAGGCAGATTGTGTCAGCACTATATTGGATTGTAGGACACCAATCTGGTGTCAGAGAATTGATAGATGTGGGAATAAACCCACATCTGATGTCAAAAGTGTTGTAAGTGTGATTTCTTTTTATTGTAAGCTCATCATCACCATTCTCTATCCTTAAATAGCTTCTCCTATGTTGCCTTTTGTGGTTATTGTTGTTTGCACTGCCATTATTATTTTTTATCAACCAGACTTTCATCCTTAGGGTTAACTTTGTTTTCTCTCCCTCCATTGTCTACTATGTTACTAAGTCAAGTATTTCTGTTCTAGCAATATGTATTCTACCTATTTATTCTGTATTCTCTAATTATTTAATCATCACTTAGGCTTGTAATCTACTTTTCCCTGTGGCCCTGAAGACTTATTTTATATTGGTATGTGCTATCTTGAGTCTATTGCCAATTCTTCACAGACCATTATGTTACCTTCTACTTTGGATCCAATATTAGGACTCAGAGTACACAGTTGTGTGATAAAGAATGAAAATTTATGTCAACTGTGCTAGGTAAGATGGTACCAGATATCATCAGATTTCAATATTATGCTGTGTCAGCATCATTTCTCATATTGAACATCATTTGCTTTCACCTCAATGATGAGTACAAAAAATTCCACAACTCATTTTATGGTATATTTTAGCTTGAACTTTTGAGAATAACACATAAATATTGCTCTGGAGAACAACCTGGGGATACTCCTTTTCTCTCTTCACACTTTCTTCCTACATGATGTCTGCCATTCATATACTTTTAAATTTCATCAATATACTGTACCTGAAGTTAAGATTTTTCCTCTGATCTCCAGAATCATATGTACAACTCCTTATCTACTTGACATCTCTTCTTGGATGCCTAATAGAATTTCAAATATAACATGTTCTTGAATTTTTCTTACTCCAGAAAGCCACTGTGCATATTCAGTAACAGTTACCTCACATAATTTTATGTCTATCCATTCATTAACAGGTGTCTCCCACACAACTCAGCTAAAGTGTATCAAGTATATCCCTCAATTGTGCTTTTTTTCCTTCTGACTCTGGTTCTGTAACATCTGTAAATTCTAGATTTTATTTTTACTAAGATGGGTAAAATGAACCTATGACAGTTACTTGGCTTCCCCTTGTGCCTTCTCTAAAACCATTTCCTGTATAGAAATCAGCATTACATTTAAAAAATTATGACCCATTTAACAACAAGTCCACTTTTTAAACTCTCTAAGACACATTTTTCTGAGCGTTTTTTACCTTATTTTCTTTAGCTTTTTGCCCATTTTTCCTTCTGCCATTTGAGCATACTTAAGAAGATTGTTTCAAAGTCTTTATCTAATAAGTCTGATGCCTGTGGTTCTTCAGGGACAGTTTCTGCAGCTTTATTTTCTTCCTTTGAATTTGCCATGTTTTACTGTTTGTTTGTATACCTTATAATTTAATGTTGAGAATTAGGTATTTGAAAAAACGAACACCTCTCCCAGCCTTTGCATATTGGCTTTGAGCTGTAGTAATCTTTAATAATTAGCTTGACAAACTGTGAGCCCAGGATCAGCCTGAGGTGCAAGCTAAAGGTCTTCTCAGGTTTTTTGTGAACATGCATTTTGCCTGGTCTTGTGTGTAGCTTTATCAATCTCCCTATATACATGGCTGCTTTTAAATGCCTTAATTTCTCAGAGTCTCATGCCAGGTTCTCCTGGGGCATTAAATTGTCCATTATATTCCTCTACCAGCAATCTTTTGCCCCAAGCATCTGTGGGTCTGCAGCTTTTCCTGCTGCTTCTCCCTGATTGACATCGAAGTTAGGCAAGACAGAGACCAATCCTTCAGGCAGCCATCAGACAAGTTAGAATATTGCAAAGGAAGCCTGCTCTTCTTTCTCCAGTTTGAGGGAAGAAACTGGGAACTGAGCTGCCACCTCCTCCAGACCAAGACCACACTATGGCATATATGGAGTGGGGAAAGAGAAAAAATACACACACACACACACACACACACACACACACACACGATTTTGTAACATTGTTAAAGGCTTTTTCTAATTTGCTGTTCATTTTGTTCTCCAGAGTTCCTGTTAGGTTACTTTAGCCAGTTTTTATTTGTTTTTGATGTCTCCATGGAGAACAAGATCTTAGAGCTTCCTAACCAGCCATTTTGCTGATGATACTCTACCATTCCATTGTGAAAGATATTAGTGCAGGAACATAATGTTTTCATCAATATTTGTATTATCTGGTCTCCAGTACATAGTCTATCATGAATGCTCTGAATTCCTCCCGATTTTTCACAATACTTTCCAACTGAACACTTGTATTCTTGTTACATTTCTACAAAATAAGATGTGCATTTGTATTGAAAATTTGCAGCAGGACAAACACTTAGGCTTAATAGTGACTTCATCTAAAAAATATACCAATTTACAGTTATAGTTTAGTAACTTCACAGTGTTCTTGCTCATACCGAGCAGAATATTATTTTCCCATTGAAACAGTCATAATATGCTGGTATTTAACAATGAAAAATTTTTGAAACATGTTTCAAAATGATAGAACTTCAGGTGCATTTTTCACTCATCTATATATGTATGTATAAAGTAGAGGTGAACTAACTACTTAGCTTTTACAAATATTATTTTTTTGGAAAACTTTATAAAGCTCTCATGAGTCTATTTGCTCTCAAAGATACAATGGAATCCTCAAAGTGATAGAACTGAATATATTGTAATTCTTAATGTATATTTAAATCTTTAAAAAATATATATTAACATTTTTTACCTGGGTGAAATTCTTTAGAACCATAGGTGCAAACTAACATATAAAATGATTCTCAGAAAATCTAAGGAAATTTAAATAAAGCAAAATGACGAATATTTATTTTTTCTCAGTAAACAGTATTTTATTCTTAGATGGGAAAAAGAAGTGTATAATGTTTTAAGCCTAAGGACATTCATATATTTGTAAGAGATTTGAACACAATAATTGTAGATCTTATCAACCAAAGTCTCTAGCACCAAATTACTCACTAGAAAGTAATTGCTTGAGGTAAAAAGAATTTTTTTAGGTTTTCTTTTACATATAGAAATTTAAATGAGAAATTTAGTAAGGCTGTGAGGTCCAAAAACTAAAGCATGACTTACTTCACTCGGTATGACAGACTCTAGGTCCATCCACCTCACTACAAATAACTCAATTTTGTTTCTTTCTATGGCTGAGTAATATTCCATTGTATATATGTGCCACATATTCTTTATCCATTCATCTGTCGATGGACACTTAGGTTGCTTCCGTGTCCTGGCTAAGGTTGCTTCTGTGTCCTGGCTATTGTAAATAGAGCTGCAATGAACATTATGGTACATGATTCTTTTTGAATCATGGTTTTCTCAAGGTATATGCCCAGTAGTGAGATTGCTCGGTCGTATGGTAGTTCTATTTTTAGTTTTTTACAGAGTGAAGTAAGTCAGAAAGAGAAAAAAAAATACTGTATGCTAACACATATATGTGTAATCTCAAACAAAAAAAAATGTGGTTCTGAAGAACCTAGGAGCAGGACAGCAATAAAGACACAGATGTAGAGAATGGGCTTGAGAACATGGGGAGGGAGAAGGGTAAGCTGGGACGAAGTGAGAGAGTGTCATGGACATATATACATTACCAAATGTAAAATAGATAGCTAGTGTGAAACAGACACATAGCACAGGGAGATCAGCTGGGTGCTTTGTGAGCACCTAGAGGGGTGGGATAGGGAGGATGGGAGGGAGATGCAAGATGGAGAAGATATGGAGATATATGTATATGTATATCTGATTCACTTTGTTATAAAGCAGAAACTAACACACCATTGTAAAGCAATTATACTCCAGTAGAGATGCTAAAAAACCCAAAAAACTAAAGCATGAGCACTTGAATATTCTGCTCACAATGATGGTGGACTGTCTTTGATGAATTTACTCTTCTTATGCATTCATCACGTTCTGCAAGCATTTTAGTTAACAAGGAAATTAGACATGACATTTATGTTTCTATGCCAAAGATGTCTTTCTTTTATGTGAAGTTTTGCAAAATGTGTTTTTGACAATTGTGAATAATTTCTATAGTTTATTTTGTTTTCTTTCTTATAAATTAACCTTAGACTTTTGCCTTTCAAATAGCACACAATGTCTGTACAGGTACAATACTGTTAATAAATTAACAAAGAAAGGATCTCTTAGCTAAACCTAATCAACTTAGCAATGTTATCAATTAGGGAAACACATTGATTAGGAAGATCAATAAAATTCCTATTTGCTGGTAAAAATTCAACATTCTTCAAACGTAATAAAAATGTCCTGCCAGTATCTTTTTCCTTCCAATGGAAAATAATAACATTCATTTAAAAAATGAGGAAGAAATCTGTTTTAATAAAGTGATTCCAAAAGAACTTAGTAAATATGTACTGTGTTTATTTGATATTCAGTCAAACTCAGGTAATATTTCCACTCCATAATCTTCTATTTAATTTTCCCCTGACCCTAACCTGCACTATACTATATATTTCATTGTATACTCAGTTAAATAAATAAGTCAAATTCTCTTAGCCAGTAAATTTCATAGCTATTCTTTGCTGCCAGTAAATCTTACCTTATATTTTCACTTGTCAGATCAAGGCCATAAGATGGAACTGGGAAACATGGTTCTGCTCCTTTTCAGGATCATCAGCAATCTTTTACCCCACACTTATATATGAATTATTAAGATAGCTGTTGGTTGAAAAAAGAAAACTATCTCAAATGTAATACTGCAAAGGGTTGGAAGATTTGAATTTCCCATATAGCAAATATATATTGTTTCCAACCTCTCAAGTGAACTCTGATGAGAAGAATAAGAATAACCACTTGATGCAAAATTTGAGGTTGTCATCATAATTTAGGGCTAAGATAGAAGAAAAGTACCATATACACCTGGCACCATACAGATGAAGGACAAACCCAGATCAATTGCCTTTGACTCAGTGCTGAAGAGGCATCATGAGTATTTACGGCAGCTGTATATGTAAAGTTTCCATAGACTCACAGGGTCAGAGAGATGCAGAAATCTCTGATAAATCATGTAGTCCACTGTGCAGTGCTGTATTTTACATGGCAAATAGATACATAGTAAATTTTAATATGTGATCTTAAAACAACAACTTCAGGATTAGCTTCTATTAATTTTTAAGTATTTTACCTGAATATCATAAACTCACAAATCGATGTTTTCCTGTAAATAGTTACCTAATATTCTCTTTTCATCATCATTCTTTTCTTTCTGATTTTTTCATCGAATATTGAATGTTAATTCAATACCATCATGCACTGACACCAGCCCTCAGGAAAAAAATCCTGAAATTCTCTATTCTTTCTTCAAGTACCATATTAATATAATATACTATATTACTTTAAATATTAATTATGTAAAGAGGAATTCCCTGGTTTTCCAGTGGTTAGGGTTCCATGCTTCCACTGCAGGGGCACAGGTATGATCTCTGGTCAAAAGCCACGTGGCACGGCCAAAAAAAAAGTTATGTAAAGGATAACAATGTGTATTTTCTCCAAATTTTATGTAATATATACTTCAAAAACAAATGTGTTGAATTAATTATACACATACAAAAAAGGATTGAGTCTTTTCTAGTACAAGTTAAGAGGGACTCAAGTCTTCTAAATCTTGGTTGTTGGAGATCTGATCATGCACAGTTCAACTTGATGATAAATGACTGAAGATATTTTAGTTGTTCATTAGTGAAATACAGTACCTAAGACAAAGAGAGGGAAATTATATATATATATATATATATATATTCAATATTCTTTGCAGAAGCAAACTGAAAAATATCTCTAATTTTTATTTGGCATACATTGGGTTTCCTTGTGATATGTTACTTCAAAAAAATAAACAAGTACTAATATATCTGAGAATTATTGAATATTTTTAGATGTTCTTCTAAATGTAGTAAATGAATTAACTCGTTTACTTCCTTACATCAAATCTATGAGGTATGTATTATAATTATCTCTATTGAAGAAAGAGAATAAGAAACACTGGGATACACAGTAGCTTTCAGAATGACAGAGCAAGTAGTGGCAGAGCGGAATTTGAAGTCAGGCAATGTGGTTTTAGAGACCATCTTTTCTGTTGAGATATGTTGCCTTAGTCAAAAGAAGGTGAAACCATTTCCAAAGACATATATACATTCAAGAGCCTTATACATATGTTATAAACTGAATATGTGTGCCCTTGAAAATTCACATGTTGAAGTTCTAGCCTCCAGTAACTCAGAATGTGACTGTAATAGAGACAGGCCTTTGAACAGGTAATTAGAGTAAAATTAGGTCATTTGGGTTCACCCTAATTCAGTATGACTGAGACACCAGATGCAGGTATGCACAGAGGAAAAGCCATGAGGGCACACAGCAAGAAGGCAGCCATCTGCAAGTCAGGGAGAGAGGCCTCAGAAGAAGCCAAACCTGCTGACACCTTGATATTGGACATCTAGCCTGTGAGAAAATAAAATTCTGCTTTTGCAAGCCACCAATTTGTGATATTTTGTTATTGTACCCCTACAAAATTAATACAATGTATGTCTACTAACTTTTTTGGGGAAAAATACTTAGATACACAAGCACAGTAACCTCTGCTAACTTATGGAAATTGGATCTCATTAATAATAGCTTGCTACTAAAAAATAAAACCCCATTATTCTTTTAGCTGACATAAAAGATATCACAAAGAAAAAGATTCTGAGATTAATTTTAGGTGCTCTTTTGGTACTTATCAAACATAAACAAATAACAATTAAATAATTAACAATCCTATGTCAATGACTCACAGTCTTAGACATCAATATTACTCCATTTACATTACCACATTTTATTTGGATTTATCATAGTTCTGAAAGTACAAAAAGATCTGCAGTCAAAATTGATTAAAATGGGTGGGGAAATCCACTATATGACTTCATCCGAGTGATTTTTAAACAATATAAATACTATTTGAATTCACAGCTAGGTAAGAAAATGAATATTGACAAAAATGTATCTGAGGGTAAGAAAGTTATAATTTCATGAGAGCTTAATATATATACCAGCTAATACTCTAATGTTTTATAAACACTTTCTCATCTATTCCTCACCATAATCATGTGGAATTGGTATTATTGTTATTTCAATTTTACATATCTTACCTATGTCTCAAACCAAGGCTTAAAAATTTAGGAACCAAGTCCACAGAGCCAGTAAAAATAAATAAATAAAAATACATTAACTTCTGGCTAATTAATCCACAAAAAAAGGAGGCAAGAATATACAACAGAGAGAAGACAGTCTCTTAATAAGTGGTGCTGGGAGAACTGGAGAAGTATGTGTAAAAGAATGAAATTAGAACATTCTTTAACACCGTATACAAAAATAAACTCAAAGTGGCTTAAAGACCTGAACATGAGACCGGAAACCATAATACTCCTAGAGGAAAACATAGAAAACTCTTTGACATAAATCATAGAAATATATTTTTTGATCCTCCTCCTAAAGCAAGGGAAATAAAAGCAAAAATAAATAAATGGGACCTATTTAAACTTAAAAGCTTTTGAACAGCAAAGGAAACCATAGACAAAATGAAAAATACAACTACTGAATGGGAGAAAATATTTGCAAATGATATGACCAATAAGGGGTTAATATCCAAAATATATAAACAGTTCATACAACTCAACATCAAAAATGAGCAGAAGACCTGAATAGACATTTTTCCAAAGAAGATATGCAGATGGCCAACAGGCACATGAAAAGATGCTCAAAATCAGCAATCATCAGAGAAAGGCAAATCAAAACCACAATATCACCACACACCTGTCAGAATGGTCATCATCAAAAAGTCTACAAATAACAAATTTTGGTGAGGATGTGGCAAAAATGGTACCTACCTACACTGTTGATGGGAATGTAAATGTACCGCCACTGTGAAAAACAGTATGGAGGTGTCTCAAAATCTAATAATAGAACTACTGCATGTATGATCCAGCAATTCCACTCCTGGGTATATACCTGAAAAAAATGCAAATTCAAAAAGTACATACACCCCAATGTTCATAGCACCATTATATATAATTGCTAAGATATGGAAGCAAACTGTATCTACCAACTGATGAATGGATTAAGAAGATGTGATATATATATATGTGATTATACATACATACACACACACACACACACACACACACACACACACACACAAACAATGGAATTGTACTCAACCATAAAAAGGAATTAAATTTTGCTATTTGCAACAACATGGATGGACTTGGAGGGTATTATGCTAAGTGAAGTAAGTCAGTCAGAGAAAGATAAGTACTGTATGATACTTGTATATATATATATATATATATATATATATATATATATATACATTCCACTTGTATGTGGAATATGAAATATACAACAAACTAGTGAATATAACAAAAAAGAAACAGACTCACAGATATAAAGAATAAGCTAGTGGTTACCAGTGGGGAGAGGGAAAAGGGAGAGGGACTATATAAGGGTAGTGGATTAAAAAGTACAAGGTATTGGGCTTCCCTGGTGACGCAGTGGTTGAGAGTCCGCCTGCCGATGCAGGGGACACGGGTTTGTGCCCCGGTCCGCGAGGATCCCACATACCGCGGAGTGGCTGGGCCCATGAGCCATGGCCGCTGAGCCTGTGTGTCCAGAGCCTGTGCTCCGCAACGGGAGAGGCCATAGCAGTGAGAGGCCCGTGTACCACAAAAAAGAAGGAAAAAGAAAAAAAAAAAAAAAAAAGAAGTACAAGCTATTATGTATAAAATAAGATATAAGGATATAGTGTACAACACAGGGAATATAACCACTATTTTATAATAACTATAACTGGAGCATAATATGTAAAACTGTAAATCACTATATTGTATACCTGTAACTTATATAATATTGTACATCAACTGTACTTCAATTTAAATTTTTTTAATAAGATAAACTAATAAAACAAACAAACAAAAATCCTTTAGATCTTCCTGACTTTACATCTCACTATGAACCAGACTCCACATCTGGGGTTTAGTTATTTTGGGTAAAGTGCTACTAAATGCCTGCTTCATCTTTGGGGGCACGAAATACCAATCTGTGGAATTCCACACCAAATCGGTGTTCTTTCCATGTATAGCCAATGCTTTGAAGGTCTAAGGAGTTGTGTGGAAGAAATTTCTGCCAGAAAAAAATAATAATAATCTTTAGAAATAGGCAGAAGAATTTACTGTGAGATCTTTCACTATAAGGCTGAGCTTGACTTTCTATTTTCCAGGTTACTTTACAATTCTGTAGGGGCAGAATTTAATGTGAACATTTTTTCTGGATAAACAGGTAACTAATTTCTGTCCAATGGAACAAATAACCCTAAAGAGTACAGTTTATGAGACTTCTGGACATCACCAGTTTTATATCTAAAGCAGCAATTTTTTTGAAAGCCTAATTAATTAATTCCCTTTAAAATTTATAAGTTGAACTACATAGTTTACAGGTATCAATTTATGTTTGAATTTAAATCATGGTTTGCATTTTCAAAATTATATTTTCAACAGTAAAACTTTTCTAGTAATTGGTTTGAGAACAAATTTTATGTGATAATCGTAATATACTTTTAGCCATTATTTGAAGTTTTACCTGGAGATATATTATTTAACTTTATGAAACATTCAAAAGTAATTTCATAATTTAGGAAACTGAAAAGTTTTTAACTTGCAGCATGATATGAGTGTTTATTGAGTGAAGGGAGTGAGAAAGAATAACTTACTCTCTACTGAAATACAAAGACAGTCAATGTTTTTCTTTTTATGCTTTTTATTTTTATTTTTTTGTAGGGAAAGGAGTACAGTATTTTGAATTATCTGACTACCATACTAAAGTATATTTTAGAAGCTTCTTATGAAATTATGATTTTAATAAGCTGTAATTCATAACATGATAGCACATAGCCTAAACTTAATTTAACAGTTTGAACCTCAAGAATAGAAGATAAAGATCCACTGAGATTTAAAATTTTCTTAACTTAAATCCATACTGACAAGAATATCTGGATACAAAAGACACACTGAAGATACTTGTTCAAAACAAATTTTTATTTCAAAGAGGGACTCAAATTATAAAAGCTTCTCTAGTGCAATTGAATCATAATATTAAACAATAATTTATATTTCCCTTTTCAGAAATATCATTCTATGTTAAAAGGACAAAATAGCTAGAAAACTAAAGGGAAAGAAATGGCAGTTTCCACTTCTTTGGAAGTAGAATAAAATATTCTCATAGTTAATTTTCCAACCTAAAAGCATTTAAGAACCCCACCTACTCATAGTCAATTCTCATGCCCAGAGAATAGCTTCTAAGAATAATTATGCCAATTGCCCATAAGTCTATGGTGGACATGGAAAAAATAACAGCCAGCCTCATCAGTTATAGCAATAGAACATTAATTCTTCCCTTAGAGCTAAGGATAAATTGATTCTTGGAATGAATGCAGCATTGCCTTTCTCACCAAAAACCTCCAGCCATCTGCAACTTTCTATTTAAAGAAAAGAACTGCTCCCTTTGGGGAGGACGTACAGACAAATGAGGGTAAAATATTAGTACTCCTCTGCTTAGGAAATAATGAGCCATCAAATATATTTTTAATTTAAGCAGTTTCATCAGGCAAAAACTAAGCAAAATGTTGGTCTGAATATAATCAAGCATTCCTTCATGATAAATTTTTTAAAAGTTTATTTTGACTTAAGCTTCTGCCTGATGAGACCTTGTATAGTAAAACGGTCTTTCCTACTCTGGTATCTAATTGTAAAATGAAAAAGTGCCCATGATTGAATAAACATTTAAAATTTAACCTAGAGATTATCATACTAAGGGAGGTAAATCAGGCAAAGACAAATATCATATGATATCACTTATATGTGGAATCTAAGAAATGACATAAATAACATTTTTTACAAAACAAAAACAGACTCACAGATATAAAAAAGAAAATCATGGTTTCAAAAGGGGAAAGGAGGAGGAGGGATAAATTAGGAATTTGAGATTAGCAGATACAAACTATTATATTTATATTAAACAGATAAACAACAGGGTCCTACTGTATAGCACAGGGAACTATATTCAATATCTTGTAATAAACTATAAGGGACCAGAATCTGAAAAAGAATGTATATATAAATATATATATATATATAACTGAATCACTTTGCTGTACATCAGAAACTAACATCATGTTGTAAATCAACTATACTTCAATAAAAAAGAAAAAAAAACTTAAGGAAATAAAGGTAAATTAAAAAGTGATATAACATGCACAGTGGGATGATTGCTGAATGATCAAGTCAAGAACCCACATCTAACGACTCCTCATACTTTACACAATCTTCTACTTCACATTGGCTTTCAGAGGTTGTTTTTAATCACAACCCGAGAGAAGTTATATAGTGCTTTTCTGTTAATGGATCCGCACTTAAACAAAACTTAGAATTAGTAAATGAGACTCCATTCCCTCACTTACATAACAAACTGAAATAAGTGACTTGATGAATATTTTATTGTAAATGTTGGAAGTGAAATTTGTTATTCCTTCTTAGAAACACACTAAAATGCTCTTAATATGAACTAATATGGGCAAATTGCTCTCATTCTAAAACTATAGAAAATTATGTTTTCTACTCCTTTGAAAATATTAGAAATTATCAATTATAAGTGTGTTTACACAAATATGTACCTCTTTAGTGTATAATGGCTGGAACTTGATGGAATCTGAATCAGTCAGTTTCTTCCTGGGAGACAGGGCTTAATATCTTCCAAAAGGTTTCAGAAATAATGCGAGTGAAGGAATATTGTTGCCTCACATTTTAGTTTTTCTATTTATTTAACAGATGGTCTCCTTTTGAGGTAATTAAGAATTAGAGTATATTTGACCAATTAACGATGTAGTTCAAACTACAGTTTTCTGACTGTTGGCACAAAATTATGTTCGGACATTCATTTACAAACTCCACTTGATTGCAGTTGTTTTATTTATCAGACTCCATAAGGAATGGACATCAGGACAGAGGGTGACAGAGTCAAACAAATCTGGTTTTATATTCCAGCTCCAGAACTGCCTGCCTCTGTGAGCATGAATCTGTTAGAGATTTTAAAGATCCATCAAGCTAAATCTCTACAATTTATATAAGGAGGAACCAAGGTGCAAAATATATGAATCAATATGCCCAAACTTTCACAGTCACTAGAATACTATAAACTTGTTCCCACACCTCTCAGGACAAACTGTCTTCCACTATGATTCATTGAATCTTACATTCACTGAGTCCCACTGAAGAAAGATCATTATGTAGAAAACAAGTTTAATTTGGGGTAGCTACCTAAACCTACACATTTAAATGTCTTCATTTCTAGATGAGTTTGTTAGGAGAGCTATAAAATGTATAAATAAGTGGGAATATCCATATCAGTATTGGGCACCAACTATAATAGCTGTCATCATTCAGAAAGTTCAAGGAAAAGAGCCTGCCAATTACTATAAGAGGAAAAAGAGCCTATCAGAGAGTAAGTGCAAGGGCCTTTCAACATAACTCTATTTATACTCCTTCGTTAAGTTCATCAAGGGCCAGAGAAAAAAGAAAGACATGTGCTAGCCATACTGATATCAGTTCTACAAATCTGTATATCAGAATCCTCCCGCCTTACCTTCCCTACATTTCCACTAATACAATGTCTGAACATCTGTCTAAGGACAAACCCTTCACTTGTGACTTGTAGCCCATTCCCTTTCAGAATCAATCATGCAAAGGTATTACCACTTGGTTGATTTCCCACATTTCTGCACCGTTAATTATTCTATCTCTACCAGTTAATTCCCATCAGCATAAAATATCCTTTTTTAGGCTAGTGCCTACCTTAAAACTTAAACTAAATCAAAAGGAAAATATTCCCACATCTGCATAAAGGAGACAAAAAATTCAGACCAACGTCAACCTGTCCGAGAAGTGCAATTGCAAAAATGATAGTTAAAACATGAAAAGCAAACAAACAAAAACACCTTTTAAAAACAGCATTTTCAAACTGCAGGAAAAGGAAGAAATTCATTGGAGTCCAGAAATAACAAGACAACAAAAATCCCTAAAGCGTGATGTCATGTTGAAACCAGTTTTTGTGTATTTGTCTTTGGAGTATCTGCCAGTCATTGTGGCCCAGACCCTTAGTTTTAAATAACTAAGTACTTGGGCATACTACAAAGACTATGCCTGAGATTTGGAAGACAGCTAAGAGACCTAAAGCTGAAATTCTAGAAATTCAATATCATTGACTTATGTAAAATAAGATATAAAAGGAAATAAAGAACCTGCCATTACTTTCAGGTTATACATTTGTTAATATACAAAAGGAAAAATAATTTTGAACAAGTTATTTTAATTAATAATAGCATTTATAAATTTCGTAGGATAATTTTTTTTCCAAATTTTAAATAAATTTCTGTATCCTAGCAATAAACAAGAAATACAATTTGCTATCTATTTAGATATAGATATAAATATATACTATTTAAAAAACCAAAATAAAATGAGTTGTACTTAAACATATATCTAAAAATCTAGTAAATATATGTAAAATACTGTAAAACTATCTTGAAATATGAAATCTTAAAAAGGAAAGTATATATGATGTTCAAAGAGTGGAAAACACAATATCATAAAAATAGCAATTCTATTTGTCTATATGTCAAAATGATGTAAAAATTTAATGCAATTTCAAGCTATTATTGTGTTGTTATAGAATTAGACAAACTGATTTAAAAATGGATATAGAATATCAAAGGGCTATAAACTGTCAAGTTACTCCTGAATAAGAACCAGTAGAGAAAATTAGCTCTAACAGATGTCAGTAGAGCTTCTTAAGTAAGAAAGTGTGCTGTTAGTGTAGCAATAAATAAATGAATAAAGTGAAAGAATTTCAATCTAAAATGGAATCAGAGGATAGGAAATAGAGAATCTCACACATGTTCCCTTAGGAAAATAAAACTTAAGAACTCAGAGACTGATTTCCCATAAATTCCTGATAAGATGGAAACTTATCTCCTGACCAATGAACATCTGCCAAGAATCTCTTTCCATCCTCAAGCCAATGAACTTACTGCTCGGACTCTGGCTGGGCTCCCACCTCTTTGCACTTCTTGCCTATACATAAAGCCCTCTTCAAACGTTCAATGCATTCACCACCTGTAGCTTGCTCCAGTTTACATTTCCAAAACTGAAATTCCTCTGCTATTTCCAGATAAACTTAGTTTCTGGTAATTCAAGTTTGCCTCAGTTTACATCTTCATTTAGGTTGACAATAAGTAGAACAGATCTAGATTTCAGTACAGTGTGTGTGTGTGTGTGTGTGTGTGCATGCGTGTATGTATGACATAGTTTGATATAGTCAAATTTAGGAAGCCATAGCCAATTAGTGGGGAAGAATGAAATAGTCAGTAAATATAGAGGGATATTTTTAAATTATATAGAAAAATTAAGAAAGATCATGATTTCAAACAAAATGCAAAAAGAAATTCATAATTGATCCAATTCTTCTTACATGTGGGTGACAAAATTTTTTAATGTTTAGAAAAATTCTAGAAAATATCTTTTAATGTTAAGATAGGGAAACATTTCTTAAATAAGACAATAAGTACAAACAATAAGAAAAAAATATATACATTTGAAAACATTAAATTTAAGAATTTATTTTGTTTAAAACACACAAAAGAGTGAAAGGTAAAGGTACAAACTAGGAGAAGATATTTGCAATAAAATAACACTAATAAAGACTTATCATCCAGAATACATAAAGAAATATCTTACAAGTTGGGAAAAATCACACAAAAACAAATTGATAATAATCAGACAAATAATAAAACAATCAACAGAAATAAACAGACATTTCCCGAATGAGAAACACAACTGGTAAATACACATACTACATAATGACCAAGCTCATTAGTAACCAGGAAATACAAAATAAGATCATAATGAGATAACATCAAATTCAAACAATTGGTAAAAATTAAGGAAAAAAAATCAAAATCAAAATGTCTACAAGGATATAGAGGGGGTGTGGGATTCTTTTTATACTGCTGTTATAGCGAGAGGTAAATTACTACAGATGCCATGAAAAACAATTTGCCAATGCTAAGTAAAGTTCGTTGCAAGCATGCCATGGAATTAGTAGTTCCAATCCAAGGTAAAGAGAAACACTTGTACATGCACACATGCACAAGAAGATAAAAAGACTGCCCATTGCAGTGTATTTCAGAATAGATTTTTTTTTTTAAAGGAGACAATGACAAAACCCTGAAGCAATGGGAGGGGAAGCTGTTTTTAAATGGTGTATAAAGAGAGAATCAGGTCTTCGAGTTTTTGTTTCTTTGAGTTTGTTGTTGTCATTGTGTCTTTATTCTTTGCAGTACCTTACATTATCCTGAGAAAAGAAAATATCTGTACTATTCTGAGAGTTATGTCTACTGAAGATGTTATTACAATAATCAGCAACTAAGAAAACAAGTGGAGATTCACTAACCACAGGTAGTCACTTATTCACCCCCAGTAGGCAAACTCCCAGAGATGGTTCACTACCATCTGAGGAGTGTCACTGAGGGATTTCCATAGGGGTAAATTTACTCAGAAAGTGATAAGTTTAGGATTTGAAATGAATTTATTTGAGTTTATTTGGTCTTCGATTCTTCTGACTATAAAGTCTACAGGTCAGTAATTTTTGAGGTATAAATGTTATTGGATGTTCAATAACATTAAGAATTCAGGTTCCAAACTAATTTGTCTAGATATTTTGGATGTGCCAAGGTTAGTTGAAGAAATTCTGACCTTTGTCGCAATGATATACCATTCTTGTAGGAAAATTCCTGGGGCTCCTGCATAGCCACACAAGTTTTTTTTTTCTTTGACTTACTGTTGATTTTAAGAAAACTGATGTAATAAAATGGAAATCATTGTGTTAATGTTGGTAACAAAAATATTACACTTCAGCATGGTGCTTTGCTAGAGAGCATGAAAGAAAAAAGAGGAAAGAAGGGAAGGAAGGGAGAGAGGAGATCAAGATGGCAAAGTAGAAGGGTGCAGAGCTCATCTTCCACCATGAACACATAAAAAATACATCTACATGTGGAACAATTCTCACAGAAAACTAACTGTATACAAGCAGAAAGACTCCTGTGAAACCAAGGCTATAAGAAAGATCAACACAGAGTCGAGTAGGAAGGGAAGAGAAGTAATCAGGTTAGAACTGTGTCCCCGGCAAGGAACTCCTAATAGATGGGAGATTATATGGTTGGATATCCTCCCTGGAGAGTGAGTAGCTTGAGCCACATGTTGGGTACTCCAGCCCTAGAGTCCAACACAGGCAAGCCCACTTGGTTGGAAGGCTGATGGGATTAACAGGAGGACTGTATGTTAGAAGCCTAGACTCCATCTGTGAAGAGTGTGCAATGCTTAATTACTCCTGAGAAGAGGGGGCAGATTGAAAACTGTACCAGTGGCTGGCCAATTTCCTGTGACTGCCCTGAGATACACCCAAGCATGAGGTAAACAAATGCTCCACCCAGCTTGGGAGCTCAGCTGTGAGGCTCATTGGTGGCTTGGACTCGGGACAGCATCTGAAAGGGAAGGCAGCAGCCATTACTGGTGCCTAGAGAGGCAACATATCAGAAGGAGACTTCTTGTTCCAGTACTGCTCCCCTTTGGGACTAGGGTACTGGTGCTGGGAGGGGAAAGAGCACATATTTAAAGGGAACAAAGCCAGCTTGAACCCAAACCTAAGGGTATCTGCTACAGCAACTTGGGATCTGACCCTATCCCTCATAGAGCAGTGATGGCCACTGAGCAGGGGGGAATCCCCAGCTCAAATCTGGTTCTGACCTGAGCCCTTACATCAACAGTGCCACCTCCCCACCTCCTACAATGGTGATAACTGCCAGCATACTCTGAGGAAAGACATGAATTGTGTTCACTTCAAATCCAGCTCTCCCATGAAAGCCACTGGGCACACCCAGACTATATAAGGATGCTCCCACATAAGGATACCATTTCAAGACTGCATAGGTAAATGTTTCACCTAATCTTATAGATAGGAAGTTAGGCAAAAGAAGAAAGAATTTGTCACAATTGAAAGAGCTAGGGAAGATGTGGGACCAAGATGGCAGAATAGAAGTGTGTGCACTAACTCCCTCTTGTGAGAGCACCAGAATCACAACTAACTGCTGAACAGTCATCAACAGGAAGACACCGGAATGCACCAAAAATACCCCACATCCAAAGACAAAGGAGAAACCGCAATGAGATGGTAGGAAGGGCACATTTACAATAAAACCAAATCCCATAACTGCTGGGTGGGTGACTCACAAACTGGAGAACAACTATACCACAGAAGTCCACCCATTGGAGTGAAGGTTCTGAGCCCCACGTCAGGCTTCCCAACTAGGGAGTCCAGCAACGGAAGGAGGAATTCCCAGAGATCAGACTTTGAAGGCTAAAGGGATTTGATTGCAGGACTTTGACAGGACTGGGGGAAACAGTGACTCCAGTCTTGGAGGGAACACACAAAGTAGTGTGTGCATCAGTACCCAGGGGGAAGGAGGAGTGACCCCCTAGTAGACTGAACAAGACCTACTTGCTAGTGTTGGAGGGTCTCTTGCAGAGGCAGGGGATGCAGGTGTCTTACTGTGAGGACAAGGACACTGGGAGCAGAAATTTCGGGAAGTACTCCTTGGAGTGAGCCCTCCCAGAATCTGCCATTAACCCCACCAAAGAGCCTGTAACCTCCAGTGCTGGGTCGCCTCAGGCCAAAAAAGCAATAGGGAGGGAACTCAGCCCCACCCATCAACAGACAAGCAGATTAAAGTTTTACTGAACTCTGCCCACCAGAGCAACACCCAGCTCTACCCACCACCAGTACCTCTCATCAGGAAGCTTGCACAAGCCTCTTAGCCTCATTCACCAGAGGGCAGACAGCAAAAGCAAGAAGAACTACAATCCTGCAACCAGTGGAAGGAAAACCACATTCACAGAAAGACAGAAAAAATGAAAAGGCAAAGGACTATGCAGCAGATGAATGAGAAAAATAAAACTCCAGAAAAACAGCTAAATGAACGGGAGACAGGAAAACTTCCAGAAAAATAATTCAGAATAATGATAGTGAAGATGATCCAGGACACTGGAAAAAGAGTGGAGGCAAAGATCAAGAAGATGCAAGAAATGTTTAACAAAGACCTAAAAGAATTAAAGAACAAACAAACAGAGATGAACAATACAATAACCAAAATGAAAAATACACTAGAAGGAATCAACAACAGAATAATTGAGACAGAAGAACGGATAAGTGACCTGGAAGATAGAATGGTGGAATTCACTGTTGCAGAACAGAATAAAGAAAAAAGAATGAAAAGAAATGAAAACAGCCTAAGATACATCTGGGAAAACATTAAATGCATTAGCATTCACATTACAGGGGTCCCAGAAGGAGAAAAGAGAGAGAAAGTACCCAAGAAAATATTTGAAGAGATTATATCAAAAACTTCCCTAATATGGGAAAGGAAATAGCCACCCAAGTCCAGGAAACCCAGAGAGTCCCAGGCAGAATAAATCCAAGGAGAAACAGGCCGAGACACATGGTAATCAAATTGACAAAAATTAAAGACAAAGAAAAATTATTGAAAGCAACAAGGTAAAAGTGACAGATACATACAAGGGAACTCCCATAAGGTTAATAGGTGATTTCTCAGCAGAAACTACAAGCCAGAAGGGAGTGGCAGGATATATTTAAAGAGATGAAAGGGAATTACCTACAACCAAGAGCACTCAACCCGACAAGGATCTTAGTCAGGTTTGATGGAGAAATTAAAACCTTTACAGACAAGCAAAAGCTAAGAGAATTCAGCACCACCAAACTAGCTCTAAGACAAATGCTGAAGGAACTTCTCTAAGTGGGAAACACAAGAGAAGGAAAGGACCTACAAAAAAAACCCAAATCAAATGAGAAAATGGTAATAGGAACATACGCATTGATAATTACCTTAAATGTGAATGGATTAAATGCTCCAACCAAAAGACACAAGCTCACTGAATGGATACAAAAAACAGACTTGTATATATGCTCTCTACAAGAGACCCACTTCAGACCTAGGGACACATTCAGACTGAAAGTGAGGGGATGGAAAAAGATATTCCACGTAAATGGAAATCAAAAGAAAGCTGGAGTAGCAATATTCATATCAGATAAAATAGACTTTAAAATAAAGAATGCTACCAGAGACAAGGCAAGACACTACATAATGATCAAGGGATCAATCCAAGAAGAAGACATAACAATTATAAATATATATGCACCCTACATAGGAGCACAACAATACATAAGGCAAATGCTAACACTTATAAGAGAGGAAGTTGACAGTAACACAATAATAGTGGGGAATATTAACACCTCATTTACACCAATGCACAGATCATCCAGACAGAATATTCATAAGGAAAAAAAAGCTTGAAAAGACACAATAGACCAGATAGTTTTAACTGATATTTCTAAGATATTCCATCCAAAAAGAGTAAACTACACTTTCTTCTCAAGTGCACACAGAACATTCTCCAAGATAGATCATATCTAGGATCATAGATCAAGCCTTGATGAATTTTAGAAAATTGAAAACATATCAAGCATCTCTTCTGACTGCAATGCTATGAGATTAGAAATAAATTAGAAGGAAAAAAAGTATCAAACACATGGAGGCTAAACAATATGTAACTGAATAACCAAGAGATCACAGAAGAAATTGAAAAATACCTAGAGACAAATGGCAACAAAAATACGAAAATCCAAAACCTATGGGATGCAGCAAAAGCAGTTCTAAGAGAGAAGTTTATAACAATGCAGTCCTACCTCAGAAACAACAAAAATCTCAATCTAAGCTTACACCTAAAGGAACTAGAGAAAGAAGAACAAAAATAACAATTAGTAGAAGGAAAGAAATCTTAAAGATCAGAGCAGAAATAAATGAAATAGAAACAAAGAAAACAATAGCAAAGATCAATAAAGCTAAAAGCTGGTTCTTTGAGAAGATAAACTAAATTGATAAACCTTTAGCTAGACTCATCAAGAAAAAGAGGAAGAGGACTGAAATCAATAAAATTAGAAATGAAAAATAACAAGTTACAACAGACACCACAGAAATACAAAGCATCCTAGGAGACCACTACAAGCAACTCTATGCCAATAAAATGGACAACCTGGAAGAAAGGAAACATTCTTAGAAAGGTATAACCTTCCAAGACTGAACCAGGAAGAAATAGAAAATATGAACAGACCAATCACAAGTAATGAAATTGAAACTGTGATTAAAAATCTTCCAACACACAAAAGCCCAGGACCAGATGGCATCATAGGTTAATTCTATCAAAGATTTAGAGAAGAGCTAACGCCCATCCTTCTCAACCTCTTCCAAAAAATTGCAGAGAAACACTCCCAAACTCATTCTACAAGCCCATCATCACTTGTTATAAAATCAGACAAAGATACTACAAAAAAATAAAATTTCAGACTAATATCCCTGATGAATATAGATGCAAAAATCCTCAACAAAATGCTAGCAAACAGAATCCAACAACACATTAAAAGGATCATATACCATGATCAAATGAGATTTATCCCAGGGATGCAAGGATTCTTCAATATACACAAATCAATCAATGTGATACACCCTATTAACAAATTGAAGAATAAAAAACACATGATCATCTCAGTACATGCAGAAAAATCTTTTGACAAAATTCAACACCTATTTATGATAAAAACTCTCCAGGGCTTCCCTGGTGGTGCAGTGGTTGAGAGTCCACCTGCCGATGCAGGGGACACGGCTTCATGTCCTGGTCCAGGAAGATCCCACATGCCATGGAGCAGCTGGGCCTGTGAAACATGGCCGCTGAGCTTGCACGTCCAGAGCCTGTGCTCCGCAATGGGAGAAGCCACAACAGTGAGAGACCCGCATACCACAAAAAACAAACAAACAAACAAAACTCTCCAGAAAGTGGGCATAGAGGGAACCTACCTCAACATAATAAATGCCATATATGACAAACCCACAGCAAACATCATTCTCAGTGGTGAAAAACTGAAAGCATTTCCTCTAAGATCAGGAATAGGACAATGAGGTCCACTCTCACCACTATCATTCAACATAGTTTTGGAAGTCCTAGCCACGGCAATCAGAGAAGAAAAAGAAATAAAAGAATAGAAATTGGAAAAGAAGTAGTAAAACTGACACTGTTTGCAGATGACAGGACACTATACATAGATAATCCTAAAGATGCCACCAGAAAACTACTAGAGCTAGTCAATGAATTTGGTAAAGTTGCAGGATACAAAATTAATGCACAGAAATCTCTTGCATTCCTATACAACTAACAATGAAAAATCAGAAAGAGAAATTAAGGAAACAGTCCCATTCACCATTGCAACAGAAATAATAAAATACCTAGGAATAAACCTACCTAAGGAGTTAAAATACCTGAACTCAAAAAACTGTAAGACACTGATGAAAGAAATCAAAGATGAGCAAAACAGTTGTTCTTGGATTAGAAGAATCAATATTTTGAAAATGACTATACTACCTAAAGAAATCTACCAATTCAACACAATCCCTATCAAACTACCAATGGCATTTTTCAGAGAACTAGAACAAAATTTCTCACAATTTATATGGAAACAAAAAAGATCCCAAATAGCCAAAGCAATCTTGAGAAAGAAAAATGGAGCTGGAAGAATCAGACTCCCTGACTGCAGACTATACTACAAAGCTACAGCAATCACGGCAATATGGTACTGGCACAAAAACGGAAATGTAGATCAATGGAATAGGATAGAAACCCCTCTGGGGTTTACCCAGAGGTAAACCCACACACATATGGCCATCTTATCTTTGGTAAAGGAGGCAAGAATATACAATGGAAAAAAGACAGCTTCTTCAATAAGTGGTACTGGTAAAACTGGACAGCTACATGTAAAAGAATGAAATTAGAATACTGCCTAACATCATACACACAATAAAACCTCAAAATCGATTAAAGACTTAAATGTAAGACCAGACACTGTAAAACCCTTAGAGGAAAACATAGGAAGGATGTTCTATGACATAAATCACAGAAAGATCCTTTTTGACCCACCTCTAAGAATAATGGAAGTAAAAACAAAAATAAACAAATGGGATCTAATGAAACTTAAAGGTTTTTGCACAGCAAAGGAAACTATAAACAAGGCCAAAAGATAACCCTCAGAATGGGAGAAAATATTTGCATACAATTCAACAGACAAAGGATTAATCTCCAAAATATATAAACAGCTCATGCAGCTCAATATGAAAAATCAAACAACCCAATCAAAAAATGGGCAGAAGACCTAAACAGACATTTCTCCAAAGAAGACATACAGATGACCAAGAAGCACTTGAAAAGCTGTTCAACATCAGTGTTTATTAGAGAAAGGCAAATCAAAACCACAATGAGGTATCACCTCACACCAGTTAGAATGGGCATCATCAGGAAATCTACAAACAACAAATGCTGGAGAGGGTGTGGATAAAAGGGAACCCTCTTGCACTGTTGGTGAGAAAGTAAATTCATACAGCTACCATGGAGAATAGTATGGAGGTTCCTTAAAAAACTAAAAATAAAATTACCATATGACCCAGCAATCCCACTACTGGGCATATACCCAGAGAAACACATAATTCAAAAAAAGACATGAACCCCAATGTTCATTGCAGCACTATTTACAATAACCATGTCATGCAAGCAACCTAAATGTCCATCGACAGATGAATGGATAAAGAAGATATGGTACATATATACAATGGAATATTACTCAGCCATAAAAAGCATGAAATTAGGTCATTTGTAGGGACATAGATGGGCCTAGAGACTGCCATATAGAGTGAAGTAATTCAGAAAGAGGAAAACAAATATGATATATTAACACATATATGTGGAATCTAGAAAAATGGTACAGATGAACCTGCTTGCAAGGCAGAAATAGATACACAGATGTAGAAAACAAATGTGTGGACACCAAAGAAGTAAAGTGGGTGGTGGGGGGGGGGGGAAACTAATAAAAGAAAGAAAGAAAGAACAATGGAAACACCCTCCTGAAAAACAAATTAAATAAACAATTTACCAGGTAAAGAATTCAAAGCTTTTGTCATAAGAATGTCAATAGAATTAGGAAAAAGAATCAAGAAACATAGTGAAAATTTTAGTGAGGAACTAGAAAATATAAAAAAAGGACCAGTCAAATCTGAAGAGTAAATTAACTGAAAGGAAACACACCCTTGAAGGAATTAATAGCAGAGTAGGTGAGCAATAGATCAGTTGGACTAAATAGTTATCTACAGGACATTCCAACCCAAAACAATAGAATGCTCATTCTTTACAAGTGCACATGGAATGCTCTCTAGGATAGATCATATGCTAAGCCACAAGACAAATCACAACAAATTTAAGAGGATAGAAATTATGTCAGCATTTTTCCTCACCATGACTTTATGAAACTAGAAATCAACACAGGAAGAGAAATGGGAAAAACTAAGACATGGAGAGTAAAAATATGCTACTACATTGCCAATGGTCAATAAAGAAATCAAAAAGGGAATCAGAAAATACCTGAAGACAAATGAAAGTGAAAACAGAACTTTCCAAAATCTATGGGATGTAGGAAAAGTAATTCTAAGAGGGGAGTTTATAGCAATACAGGCCTCCCTCAAGAAACAAGACAAAACTGAAAAAAAAAAAAAACCAACCTAAGGTTCCATTTAAAAGAATTAGGAAAAGAATGAAGTCCAAATTCAGCAGAAGGAAGGAATTAATATTATTGGAGACAAAATAAACAAAGAGACCCAAAAAATTAGAAAGGATCAACAAAACGAAGAGCTGTTTCTTTGAAAAGATAAACAAAATTGATAAACCTTTAGCCAGGCTCATCAAGAAAAAGAGAGAGAAGACCCAAATAAAGAGAATAGGAAATGAAATAGGAGAAATTACAATTGATATCACAGAGGTACAAAAAGTCAAAAGAGAACACTACAATTATTTGCTAACAAATTGGACAACCTAGAATAAATGGACAAATTTCTAGAAACATAAAAGCTGCCAAGACTGACTCAGGAAGAAATAAACAAGTTGAACAAATTGGTCTCTAGTAGTGAAATTGAATTTGTAATAAAAACAAACTCCCAACAAACAAAAGTGCAAGACTGGTCAGCTTCACAACAGAATTCCAGCAAACATATAAAGAAGATTTAATACCTATTGTCCTCAAACTATTTAAAAAAATGGAAGAGGATGGAACATCCCAACTTGATCCTACAAGGCCACCTTTATGCTGATATCAAAACCAGAGAAAGACACTAAGAAAGATGAAAATTCCACATCAATATATCTGAAGAATATAGATGCAAAAATCCTCAACAAAATATTAGCAAACCGAATCCAACAATGTATAAGAAATATCATACACCATGATCAACTGGGACTTATTCCAGGGATTCAAGGATGGTTCAATATTTGCAAATGCACCACATTAACAAAAGATTTAAAAAAATCAATAAATGCAGAAGAGTATTTGACAAAATTCAACATCCATTCATGATAAAAACTTTCATCAAAGTTGGTATAGAGGGAACATATCTCAACATAATAAAGGCCATTTATGACAAACCCACAGCTAACTTCATAGTCAATGGTGAAAAGCATAAAGTTTTTCTCTAAAATCAGGAACAAGACAAGGATGTCCACTCTCACCATTTCTACTTAACATAGTATTGGAAGTCCTATTCACAGCAACCAGACAAGAAAAAGAAATATAAAGAATCCAAATTGGAAGAAAAGAAGTAAACCATCAGTATTTGTAAATGACATGATAAAGTCTTCACTAAATAACTATTAGAACTAATAAATGAATTCAGTAATGTTGTAGGATACAAGATTAATATATAGATATCCATTGCTTTTCTATACAGTAATAATGAGCTATCAGAAAGAGAAAGCAAGAAAACAGCCCCATTTAAAATCACATGAAAAAGAATAACATACCTAGGAAATAAAATTAACCAAAGAGGTGAAATACTTATATTCTGAAAATTATAAAATATTGGCGAAGGAATTTGAAAATGATACAAAGAAATGGAAAGATACCACATGTTCTTGGATTGGAAGAATTACTATTGTTAAAATGTCCATACTGCCCAAAGCAATCTACAGATTTAATGAAATCACTTACAACATAATATTTTTCACAGAACTAGAATGACTAATCCTAAAATTTATATGGTACCAGAAAAGAACCCAAATTGCCAAAGCAATCTTGAGAAAAAAAAAACAAAGCTGTATTACATGCCATGATTTCAGACTATACTACAAAGCTACAGCAATCGAAACAGTACAGCATGAGCACAAATACAGACACATACTTAAATGGAAGAGAACAGAGAACCCAGAAAAAAACCTATGTGCATATGGTCAATTTATGACAAAGGTGGCAAGAGTATACAATGGAGAACAGATAGTCTTTTCAATAAGTGATGCTGGGAAAACTGGACAGCTTCATGTACAGAAATTAGATTATATTTCCTCACAACATACACAAATTCAAAATGGATTGAAGACCTAAATGTAAGACCTAAAATCATAAAACTCTTAGAAGACTGCATAGGGAGAACATTTCCTGAAACAAATCCCAGCAATATTTTTTTAGACCTGTCTCCTATGGAAAAGAAATAAAAGCAAAAATAAACAAATGGACCTAGTTAAATTTAAAAGCTGTGGCATAACAAAGGAAACCATTTACAAAATGAAAAGTCAGCTACAGAATGAGAGAAAATATTTGCAACTGATATGACCAAAAAAGAATTAATATATAAAATATATAAACAGCTCATACAACCAAATATTAAAAAACCTGATTAGAAAATGAGCAGGAGACCTGAATAGACATTTTTCCAAGGAAGATTTACTTATTGCCAACAGCCACATGAAAGGATGCTCAACATCTTTAATCATCAAGGAAATGCATGTGAAATCCACAATGAGATATGACTCACACCTGTCAGAATAGCTATCCTCAAAAGTCTACAAATGTCAAATGTTGGAAAGGATGCAAAGAAAAGAGAATCCTTGTATACTGTTGGTGGGAATGTAATCTGGTGCAGCCACTATAGAAAACAGTATGGTGGGTTCTCAAAAGACTAAAAATAAAACTACCATGTGGTCTAGCAATTCCACTCTTGTGTGTACATATGAAGAAAAGGAAAACATTAATTCAAAAAAAAAAAAAAAACCAAAACATGCACTCCAGTGATCATAGCAGTATTATTTACATTAGCCTATATATGGAAGCAACATGTGTCCATCAGCCAATAGATGGATAAAGAAGATGGAGTATATATATGTATACACACAGACACACACACAGTGGAATATTACTCAGTCATAAGAAGAATGAAATTCTGCCATTTGCAACAACATGAGAGAGTATTGTGCTTTGTATATATGTCAGTCAGAAAAAGACAAATGCTCTATTTATCACTTGTATATGGAATATCCTAAAATATTTAAAGCCTTGATATGCTATTGAGCATTATCTTTTTACTACAGGTTTACTTTATTTTACTGCACTTCACTTTATTGTGCCTTCCATATATTGTTTTTTACAAATTGAAAATTTGTGGCTACCCTGCAATGATTAGAAGTCTGGTGCCATTTTTCCAACATCATTTGGACACTTTGATTTCCTGTGCCACATTTGGGTAATTCTTACAATATTTTAAACTTTTTCATTATTATTATATTTGTTATGGTGATATATGATCAATGTTCATTGACGTTACTACTGCAAAAAATTATAACTTCCTGAAAGCTCAGATGATGGTTAGTGTTTTTTAGCAATAACATGTTTATTTAATTAGGAAAGAAAGAAAGAAAGAAAGAAAGAAAGAAAGAAAGAAAGAAAGAAAGAAAGAAAGAAAGAAAGAAAGGAAGGAAGGAAGGAAGGAAGGAAGGAAGGAAGGAAGGAAGGAAGGAAGGAAGGAAGGAAGGAAGGAAGGAAGGAAGGAAGGAAGGAAAGAAAAAAAAAGGAGGGAGGCAGGGAAAGAAAGAGTGGAAGACAGAGGGAGTAAGCATGTTTATTAACAGTTTTGGGATATTGTATTTTTTTTTGCATTATCTAGATTAGCATTATTGTATGAAACAATAATGTGCATTTACAGGTAGTCACATTTATTTTAAATTTCTTTATTTTTCAGAAGTTGAATATTTAAGGAATAGTAAATCACTTTTTCTCAAACATTGTAACAATCATTATGTGCATACAATTAATAAGATACCAGAAACATATGGCTGCTAGATATAATCCAGTGAATTATAATACAGAATAAGTTTATTAGCCACATGATAGTTAAAGACAAAAACTAGAAATAAGAAATCTTTGAAAAATGAAGACATTAAAATACACAGAAAAAGATAAATTTTATTAACTAAAGGCCTTAAAGTTATTGATGTAAACAGTGGAATTTGAAACACCTGTTTTTCTTTGTTTTACCTAGATATTCTACAATATTTTTAATACAATTATGTAATCTAAAGTAACTCATTCAAAGTATTCTATTTCTTGTATATCACACTTCAAAATAATGTCTCATTCTATGAAACTGATAATGGCATCATCAACAAACACAAAATTTTGAAATATTATAAAATAGGTAAGTAAAATGTCTAATAAAAATTGCAAAGGAAAATTATGTCTCATAACATAAAATAATGCTCTCTTTGGTGAATGTAACTGAAAGGACCTTGCCAGGGAATAAACTATATTTTCATAATCTTTGATCATTCTCTCTTTGGTATAGTTTTTTACCTATGAACATACCAATTATATTTCTCTGTTTCAAGTGACACATTCAGCATAACCTGAATATTTAAATACATTTAGTGTCTCTGTTGTCATCTTGAAATACTGTTCATTTAAATGAGGTTTTAGTGAATAATCATTAAAAAGCTGTAAAAACTTCCTCTAGGATTGCTTAGAAAGAATCAGCTTACTTTTGGTGTTATTTTGTGTTCTCTCTGAAGAAAATATTTGGACTCACAGCAGCAATATAGATAAGAAAAATTGTGGACTTAAATGATTAATGGTTAAGTTTAGACATCAGGGGCCAGGCAAAGGGTGAGAAAGTCCTAATGGACTTTTGTCTTTCAGGTCACTGTTCTGAATTTCATGCAGTTCAGTAGTCTTGATAAGACATTACCATCAAAAAACTGAGAAATATGAGCCTGGCCATATCCTGATAGCAATGGAAATGAATGAGAATTTTATATGAAAGAGCATGTATGAGATAGAGCATGAAGGGGCCCAAATTTATGATATTCATACACGTGTTTGATATATCTGTAAACATGATATATGGTGAACCTGGTTACATGTAATCACAGAAAGGTGAAGGAAAAATGAATTAATTCTACACTGCAATTTAAGAAATTAAGTTTAGAGATATGTTAAGGCAATAGAACGCACTTTAGAAACAGAAAGAATCAGCACTGAAATTCTGAAAATTCTTAGGTGAACATTAAAAATGGCAGTTCCTAAGTCCCTGAGCTGGAGAAGAGTAAAAGAAAATGAACATCTGCTTTCCATGTCATTCAGATGCTTCCCCTCATGCTGAAATATATGGTGAAAAGAGCACATTTATCCATGTCTATCCGTATAAGCATATGGGTGATCAACAGAGATTTCAAACATGTTTCTAAACCAGTTAATACTAATTGTTTATCAGTGATTTCTTATGATATGTTTAACTGAATTCAAAAGATATTATTCACCACTTGTGATACACTAGGATAAATTTTAGATGGAAACCACTACTATCAAGACAAAGTTCATGAATCGAAAAGTCACAAATTACTAGAAGAAATTAAACAGATGCATGTAAAATAAGTTATAATTACATTAATAAATTTCATAATATTCTAAGAACATTTTTTTAAAGCGTTCTGATATACTAGAAGATCAGGAGAGGGAAGAAGTTATATAACCTCTCTTCCTGTCCTAAACACTAATTTTGTGTCTTATCTGTGGACTATTTAACCATTATTAATAATTTTTTACTGAAGATGTCAACAGTTTCTCATGGGATATCACTGCTCCAGCACAAGTAGCCAATGTGGAAAAAATAAATTCACCTGTGTTTAAAGGATAAAGGCTGAGCTGTATATTAACATAACCATAGCCAATTTTAACTGTTCCTCAAGATTGAAAGACATTGAGTCATGAGCATTCCATTTCAGTGCCCAATCACTGCTGTTGTTTTTGTTACTGTTGTTTTCAACTCAGAATCCATATTTGTTCGATACTAAGTTTTTATGAACACTAATAAAAAACTTGTTTTCAGTGTACAAATATGTGTAGTGTCAGGAGTTTTACTAAGGAATATCTGGTTTTAGAATAAGTGGAATTTTGTTTGAATTCAAGTTTCCGATGAGCTTCACGTATGTGAATGACTATGAGCTTTGGTGAAATGTGATGGTTTTGACACAACTTTCAAGTTATCGATGTGCCTGTGGGCAATTTAAACTCCCTGAGTCTGACTTTTGTTATTTTCAGACGAGTATAATAATATCTTTCTCACATGTTGCTATCATAAATTATAGTTTTATATGTAGCACCTAAGTGCTAAATAGCTTTACTGTGTAGAACAATTAACCCAATATTTGAAAGAAAATGACACTTTGTCTAGTGCATCATTTCCTAGGAGAAACTATAAAATTTGACCTGATGGTCATCTCAGAAGAGGAAATTAGCAAGTGGGTCACATAGAAAGGGATGGGAGAGAGGGTAAGTACAGTGTAGAATATCCAGTCACTTATGTTAAACTGGTTAGATTGTAATTTTGGAAGCTTGAGTTTGTCAACCTGAGAAGGCTAGGAAACATACATGTATGTATGAAGACTCTTCTTGGCTTTTATCATCTCTCTCAGTACTTTAATAAAGACTCCAGAAAGCTCTCAGTAATTAAACTTACCTGACATTTCTAAATTTAATTTTTCTTACTTAGAATAAATGTATTTGTGCATGTAGCTGTGCTGTTTGTATTTTGGGCATCATGGAATATATGTATATGTGTGATTGTGTGTGTGTGTGTGTGAGCATATGCATGCATACTCACACATGCCTGCATGTTTGTGGGTCTTCATAATTTAAGAAATATTATGATGTTTTGTCACCCAGGTATGTTGAGAACCTTCAAGTATAATGAGTGTTATCACTCATCTTCTCTGCTGTGCAAGCAAAGTGACCTTCTCAAGAAATCAAATCTCCACAATATATTCTCATCAGACTCACACTATTCACAAACTATTCAAGGGATTTCAACATACTTAGACTGTCCTACAGGCCCCTTTTTGATCCTGGTCTATGTCATTGTTCCTATTTCAACCCTACCATCTCTTTTTTTGTAAGAGTCAGGCAGTCAAGCCCTCTTTCTCAAATAGCAAGTGAGGCGGTAGTTTGAGATGAACTTGAGGGGTAGGAAGGAGTCAGGTCAATTATGTAGGACCATTCCTCTTGGCATAGTTGACATCTGTCCATCTTCATCACTGAGCTTATGCTGATGCTTCAGACTTGATTCAAGCATTGCCTCTTCAGCAATGTCCCTTTCTAGCACAAGTCTTAGCCAGATTATTTTGTTAAATATTTTAATCCTTTCCAGCCCTTATCTCAATTTTAAATTTTACATTTACTTGTGTGACCATTTATATTATCTATCTATCTACCTATCAAATGTTTGTCTGTCTCATTTCCCTATAGATCCCACAGTGAGCTCAATGAGAGGAGAAAGCTCATGTACTTTGCTCACCATTAAACCCCCACAGGTCTAGAATGTCATTAGACACAAAATTTATTTAGTCAAATATTAAATCTCAGTTAACTTTTTGTCTTTTCCCCAGAATTCAGTATTTTATCTTTTTTGTTAAACAAAGGCTTTCAGAATCTGTGTAATGACAGGTTAATTGATCAAGAACTATTGTTCATTTATTTAGCAAGCAAATTCTATTTTTAAGCACTAATATCTGCTGGAATATACTGTTTCTTAATGAAATTAAATTATGGTGGTGATTATTTTACACCCAAATTTTCCTAACTAGAAAAGATAGCTTTTCATATATTTTAATAGCTTACACAGCTTTATATATGCATAAGAGCAAAACCAGCCATTTAAAGCAGATAAATGAAAGTTACTTTCCAGCACTGAAATTTTATGAATCTACATACCACTTTAAGTCTATGAAGTGCTTTTTCTTAATTCCATGACTGTATCTTTTTTTATGATTTTAATTTATCCTGACACTAAAACATCATCTCCTTTTATAACTTGAATCAGCAGCCACTGGAAATCTTTAAGCTGATGCCAAGATCCATTAACCTGAATGGTGAATCAGCAGACTCAAGTTAAGCAATGTAAAATATTTAAGATTAAACTTTTCCCTCTTCTTGCTGTTTATCTAAAGGTCTTATAAGGGATTATCTGATTTAAGCTGTTGATGCTTTAAAAAATATGCAGCAACACCACACTTTCTGAGGGTTATCTTGGTGCCCTCTCTGCTATTTGAGGTTGATGGAGCCTCTAGGTGGATGACTATAGTATTTCAGAGGCAGATTTCTAAGCAGATACAGAAATATGAAGGGATAGTCCTTAGCAGATTTGAACATATTACATGGTCAATGCTCCCTGGAGCATTTGAGTGTCCAAGAACCCAACTTAGAAGTAGCTATTGTTTTCCCTAGAGGAACTCTAGGATGGCACAAAATAGAGTATACATTTTATAAGATAACTCATACCCTTATGGCTTTGACTTTTGCTGAAGATGTTTAACATGAATCAACATAATATGTTCACTCTAATACACCCTACTGATTCTCTAGATACTTTTCTGGAAACATTGACTTTAGATAGATAGTAATGATGTGAATCAGACACACTGGATATAATTCGGAAAGCACTATATTTCATCAATAACCCCATTTTCTTTCAATTGTTGTCTTGCTCTATTGTTTTGAAAATAGTTATCTCATAATGGTCTGCCTAATACAAACCAGTTCAAAATAAACAATCTCAATTTCCTTAACTATTTCCTGTATTATATGATTTTTGTATCTCTTAGACTCTTAGTCTGGCCCCTGGGGAAACATATTTGTCCATATACATTTAGAGAACGTCTTTGTACCATATGCTGTGCTAGATATTGTGATACAGATATCTCTTCTGATTTTAGAAATTCTCCAAAATACCTTCTGCAATGTTTTCTTCAGAGATGATGCAAATAAGCAGTTTTGTTTGAGTTAACACAATCTTGTATTATATATTAACGAGCTTGTTACTCTCTCATACACATTACTTCAAATTTCTTCTCTTCTTTATATCAGCTACTCTATATGCCTAAACTAATATTTCCTTCATCCTCCTAGATGATACCTTGTTTATGTAAGTCCAGGCTTAAAAATTCTTTAAACAACTCTCTTGAAGTTGAATGTGTTGCTCTCTACTCAAATTTCCACATTTATTTTTCACATTTTACGTTCTGTACTTGCATTGTCATTATTTGGTAAATGGTTATCTTTTTGCTTGAATATGTGAACTGAAACTTTTCAGTATGTAACTCTACATTTATTTCAATATTTCTCAGTGCATGGTACATAGTAGTGAATAAATGGATCAAATTACCAATCCACGTGGAGAGGCATAGCCCCAGAATTTCTAAAGGTATGGATTTATAGGACAGGAAATGGGAAGATAAATAGCAATATAATTATGACTGATAAAATCTGTGTAGTTTTTAATTAGACATTCTTTGCTTTATTAAACTTGATAAAATATAGCTACGGTACAAGGTAAAATACAGAGAGATGTTTAGAATTGTTTAACCAGGTATGATAGCAAAAGTGAACTGTCCAGGTTTGGGCATAGAAAGGGACTGCACAGATGAAGTTGAACCAAAAAAAAAAAAAAAAAAAAAAAGCATACAAAGCCAACAGCTAAAAGTTTTGCCCCCATTGTTATTATACTTGAATATCATTTGAAAGCAGTTTATTAATTCATACACAATCCAGTTTTTCATATACTATACTTCTGTTTGACTATGTAATTGTCCAATACAAAATAATACAGATAGGCAGTTTTAGGTAGAAGTACTTGAACTGACAAAACCTAATCCATATTTGCAGCACTGGGACACTTATGTCCAAATTGAATGTTAGATATGCAGTATGTCTGGAAAATAGTGCCCAAACTACTCTGCCCTGTAGTGAGTCAACTCTTACTTAAACACTCAGCTGAAAATATTGCATAACTTCCAAGGAAAACACATATTAAGAAGACACTTCTGAGAGGGAGAGTGAAGATGCTAAATGGAACAGTGAGGAAAACTGCATGGTCAAGGAAAGGTCAAAGCTAGAGATTTATACACATAGCAGCAATGAAGCTGAATCCAGCCTCTGTATCCCGAAACCAAATTAAATCTCAGAGATAGAGTTTTGGGTGAAGTAGGAAAGAATAGCTCTATTGTTTGGCCAGGCAAAGGGGGTCACAGTGGGCTAATGCCTTCAAAACTGTGTGTCCCAACCTGAAGGAGTAGTGAGAAGTTTTATAGTAATGGTTCAAAGAGGAAGTGATCAGTTCATGGACATTCTTCTGATTGGTTGGCAGTGAGGTAAGTGAGAGTCAGCATTGTCAACTTTCTGGTTCCAGTGGGTCTGGGATCTATGTGCTTGTGGGCAGCATACCATTGTTAACCATTAACTTCACCCACCTGGTGTGGGTTTCAGTATCTGTAAGACAGCTCAAAGATACTGTTGTGTGTATTCCTTGATGGGGAACCAGAACCTTGCCCCAAGGCTGCACTATTGTTTCTCTTGATTGTTCCTCCCTTGTCTCACATCCCCTCCCTTCTCTAATTAACAACTATTTGAGCCTGCCTGTTGGAACTCAGGAAGGTCATGGAAGCTGAATAAAGCCTATTTTCTATAATCAAAGAAATGGGGACACAGAAAGGCTTTTGTGCCCAGGAGCCCCACAGAGTCCTGCTCGGTATAAGCAACTCTGCTAACTTTAATTATGTCAGGCTTCTTTCGTACACTCTCCGCCCAGGTTACCCATGTCCTTTTCATTGAAGTAGAAGAAGGATAAAAGACAGCACAGAGTATTTGCAGGAAGGGACCATATCTGAATGTTATATTTCATATTAAGTAAATCATCTTACATTTGCCACCCCATTGCCTCTGTCAAGAGCCAAGGACGATCTCTGGTGCTCCAATATTTTTTTATTATTGTTAGCTATTGGATCATAGTTAATACTCTTTGTTAGTCCTCTAGGCATTTCCTATAAAGCAGTTCCTAACCAAAGAAACTTGATTTAATAGATACCTTCAAAATATTAGTAATGTCAGATTTCCCAATATTAGGTCACAAAAAGTTCCTAAGTAATGATGTGGAAATTAAAAAATATATATATTACAAGCTCCATTTGTACATGCCAGAGATAATCAGTGAAGGGTTCTATGCTTTCAGTAATAAAATAATCGAGGATAATTGTGGGATCTGAGTACGGTAGACAGTTTTAGGGACATAGGAGTGAATGTAGTGACCAGCTATGCCATCATTTCCAAAAATGTTAAACACTGAAAAAAATGATTTTATCAATATATATACAAACTGACTTCTTTTTTTTTTAATTCTTTATTGGAGTATAATTGCTTTACAATGGTGTGTTAGTTTCTGCTTTATAACAAAGTGAATCAGTTATACATATGTTTCCATATCTCCTCCCTCTTGCGTCTCCCTCCCTCCCATTCTCCCAATCCCACCCCTCTAGGTGGTCACAGAGCACCGAGCTGATCTCCCTCTGCTATGCGGCTGCTTCCCACTAGCTATCTATTTTACATTTGGTAGTGTATATATGTCCATGACACTATCTCGCTTTGTCACAGTTTACCCTTCCCCCTCCCCATATCCTCAAGTCCATTCTCTAGTAGGTCTGCGTCTTTATTCCTGTCTTACCCCTAGGTCCTTCATGACATTTTTTTTCTTAAATTCCATATATATGTGTTAGCATATGGTATTTGTTTTTCTCTTTCTGACTTACTTCACTCTGTATGACAGATTCTAGGTCCATCCACCTCATTACAAATAGCTCAATTTCATTTCTTTTTATGGCTAAGTAATATTCCATTGTATATATGTGCCACATCTTCTTTATCCATTCATCCAATGATGGACACTTAGGTTGTTTCCATCTCCAGGCTATTGTAAATAGAGCTGCAATGAACATTTTGGTACATGACTCTTTTTGAATTATGGTTTTCTCAGGGTATATGCCCAGTAGTGGAATTGCTGAGTCATATGGTAGAGTTTTTATTAAAGATGTTGTAAATGTATTGTAGAAGTAAGTTTTGAACAGTTATGTTAAATAAGTGTGAAATTTGCTCAACTGAAGAAATTCAATTTATTCTGACTCCTCTTATTAAGAGTAAAATAAAAATTCTGCTTATTATTTTAATATTTACTAAGCATTTACTTAAACAGTTAATTGGTGTATTGTGGGTTTTCTATCTTTATTTTAAAGCACACTCTCCAACATGCTATCCACCACCAAATCCTGCAGTTAAGAAGTTGATGTCTATTAAAAATAATATAGAACATTAAGAAAAAATTTAAATAGCTAAAAAAAGTTATGAAAATTAATGGAAAAATAACTAAGCTAAATAACCAAGGAATGCCAATGAGTAAAAGGGTTTACAAAAAGACTTTTGTCATAAAGAGTTTGTGGTATTTGCTTAACTTCAAATTCCCTACCACATAGATGTTAGTCTATATACTATAATTTTCACTTCGTAAATAATGCTTCTTAAAGAAGCCTTCTCTTTTTTCATTATGGTTATAAATTCAACACACCATAAAGTTATATTTTTAAGAAGAATAAAATACATAATGTTGTTTTTTAGGATTAGATATTATTTTTATAACCAGAGACAAATAACTTCAAAAAAGAAATTTTAATTTTTAAACACATCCTAATTTTAGACAAAGAAATTCTCCTGGCCTATATTTGTTTGTTTTGTATATGTTAATAAAATTTTCTAGATTAGTTTACTAACCTCTTGGCTGCACTTACAGGTGGTAACTAAGTATCTGTGGTAGACAGAGAGATAGATCTCCCATCAAGGAAGTACAGGCTACCTACCTGAGGGAAGCGTGGTCAGCAGAGAGATTTCAACTATCAGCTCCTTCAGGTTCTGCCCCACAGAGCCAACTGGTCAAATGTCTTTCCTTTCCCTGGTCAGTTCACATTCAGTGACTGAATGAGGCAGGAGTATAATGGCCCAGTGTTTTTGCCCCCCACCCCCACCCCCACCAAAAAAAAAGAATACTCAGAAGGACAATATTGCTCCACAGCTTTTGCTAGGTTGAATGAGGCTCTGTTGGGCCTGCATTATAGTTCCAATTGTGCCCTGCCTGATCCTGCCCTGTCTACTTTCCTTTCACAGGTGTTGATCACTAGGAAATACATGGCACTCCAAACTCTGTCACATCTTCTGCTTCTGGAAACCATAATATATGACAGTTTAAAGAGAAGTGGTTTAAAAGTACAGGTTATAATGTTTTACAACTAAATCACTAGCAACCTGGCCTCATGATTTTTGACAGGTAGAGCAGAGACAGTCCCTGGCACAAGGTGGCAGTTCAATTGCTAAAGTTAGAGATGAATCTTGATGGTGTATGGGTGGAAAGGAATGCATTAGTTCACCTGCCAGGCATTTGAGACATATAAAGGAAATAGTAGATGTTAGAAAGTGATATTATATAATCACTGCTGAACATGATTAATGCTCTTTAGAGAGAGAAAACTGATATAAAGAAACTGGCACTTGAAAGACAGGTATGGTAGCCTGAGGGTCACTTTTGCTGTGTGTAAAGAATCTCTAATCTCCTCCAAGGCAAGGGCAGAGAAAGCTGAAAACAAAAACCTGAACTGTGGTTAAATTTCAAAGACAGCTAGGCACCTAGCCAAAGTAAGTATATTATGCCAAGATCAGAGCTCTGGCTGGGAAAAATGAGACCCTCACATGTAAACTTCTTGACCCTTCTGAGCCTGATCCATCCTTGGTAAGAGCTATCACTTCCTCTAAGCTGAGGAAAAATGTGGAGGCTCTTCTCTTGCTAAGCAGCATTCTCTGGGATTATTAGAATTTACCTGGCCAAATAACCTGAGCAGAAGTCTTTTTCTCCCTTAGGTTAAATCCAAAATCTATATTTCTTTACTACTGAAAACAAAACTACAGGGCATTGTATTAGTTGGAAATCAATATTTATTACTAGTGTCAATCCACTGACTTTCAAAAAAATATATCCACAATTAATTTTTTCACAATTCATATAAAGCCATTTATTTTTTACATTAGCAATAAAATAATCAAGTTTACATTTATTTAAAAAATAAAAACCAAAAAATAAACCCTTTAGCATCACTCCTCAGAACCTCCCCTACCTACTGTTTTGTCAACTTAACCTATGACTAGTGCTAAATCACAGAATAACCCAAATAATTCCTTTCAGCCTGAGGAGAAAGGAATGGACTAAACCATAAAGGTAATGTTAATACTTAGCAAGCCTATAACTGGCAGGAACCATAGGAATACACATGAAAATGTGTTCTTATGTTGCTTAATTAGGAGAGCTGGAAAATAAAATTGAACAGGGAAGGTTTGTTGACTTCGGAGCACTCTCCTAAAGTCTACTCTTAATACTTGGTCAGGACAACATGAAATAATATGTTTCATTTTGAGGATGGCTCATAGAGGTGTAAAAGAAGCAATGACTTTTATTAGTAAAGTTGTAATGCAGATGATACAAGAAAGGTTTAAATGCTGATGGAAGTGAGCACATCAGAGTGTGGCAAGAAGACCTACCAGATGAATGTATTCCATGGAAAGGTCTGGAGGATACACATTTAGCAAGCCTACAATGAACACACTGGTGGAAGGGGCACCAGCACCACAAAATATTCAGTGTGTCTGTAAACTACAGCCCAAGGCTGTCAACAGAAGAGACTGTTAAACTTAAATCACTGAAAGCAGTGAAGATGAGACGTTACCAAAACTACAGAAGCAAGGATATTCTAATTCACTGCTAGAAGCCAGAAGGAATCAATCATAGTGGGAAAGGTTTCAGGGACAGCCAAGGGAAGCAGATTCACCAAGAGTTATGGAGATAGTTTATTGAACACAATATCTTAGTGGCAAAATAGATAGGGATCTAACAATGGTACTATATAACTTGTATTAACAGAATAAATCAAGGATGTGTGAGTAGAAAGAAGGGACTGGATTACTCTCTCCATTAAAATGTCATGCCATGTTATATGTCAATTATATCTCAATAAAGCTGGGGGGTGATAAGAACACATGTTAAAAATAAGTCATGATCCTTTGATATACACCTGGACATACATCAGCTTTCAAACCAGGAATCCATTGACTAAAGCAGTGGTTGGGTCCCCAGGAAGAAGGATCCATAGTAAGAACACAAGAAGACTTGTGGTTTCCAGTCCAGCATATAGGAACTTAGAAATTGCTACTCCATGCTAACAAGTAAAATTCTGAATAAATTGAAACATCAACACCTCTTTTTAAATCTATAAGAGAAGAGAGGTCACATGGAAAATCCCTGCCCCCAAAATGGAAAGGTACACAGGCAAATACAGAGAATCATAACTTACTAGAGCAGAAACCCATGAGCAGAAATCTCCATGGGAACCAGCACTCAGGTAGCAAAACCTGAATTTGAATTGGTGAATTGCTATGGGCTCACTGTAGACAAGTCTGAGACTTAAAAACTCCAGGGACCCAGCATATGGAGAGAACTCACAGTATGAGTTTTACCTCCAGGTGCTCCAGGTTCACAGTGAAGATCAGACAAAAATTCCTTCATGTTTCAAGTAGTGGGAGGTGAAAAATAATTATTTTGAAATACACCAGAATACCTGTTCTTCATGACAAACCTGCCCTCAGAATAAACTATGTTACCAGAGCCAAACCTGCTGGGATCTTATCAGAGTCTAATCAAACTGGGGGTAGAGAAATACCCAACTTCAGCTGCCTGTAACCTTCCATGTGGGGGAAAGGAAACACCTAACTCCAGCCCCCAGTAGTCACCCTGTTCTAAATAAGGGGGAGGGTGGCTGAAAAGGATTGGTGAAGTTCACAATCCAAGGGCACAGGCTCACCAAAAGATTGAGACCTAATCATAGGACTGTAGAACACTTGCTCTCCTCTTACAGCTTTACACTATAATACTAAAGATTTTTTTTTTCCAGTTCCTTTTACCCAGTACATTATGTCTGCAAATGATACAAACGAACCTATTTGCAGGGCAGAAATAGAGATGCAGACGTAGAGAATGGATATGTGGACACAGTGGGGGAAGGGGAGGGTGGGATGAATTGGGAGATTAGTATTAACATATATACACTACCATGCATAAAATAGATAGCTAGCAGGAACATGCTATAAAACATAGGAAGCTCAGCTCAGTGATCTGTGATGACTTGGATGGGATGGGTGGGGAGAGGATATAGGTATTCATATGGCTGATTCACTTCATTGTACAGCAGAAACTAACACAACATTGTAAAGCAATTATACTCCAATTAAAAATAAAATAAAACAATTAAAAAACATAAAACATATACAGTATACCAAAAGGTAAACACACTCATACACAGACACACACACAAATATACACATTAAAGAGACAGATCAAGCATTAGAACCAAATCCAGATATGGCAGAGATATTAGAAATATCCAACTGAATTTAAATCAACTATGATTAATATGTTAAGGGTTAATTTGGTGAAGAAAAAAGAATGTGAAAGCAGATGGGTAATGTAAACAAAAAGGTAGAAAGTCTAAGAAAATCAAGAATAAATAATGGATATCAAAAACAATCTAAGAGAAATGAAGAATGTTTTTGATGACTTCATTAGTGGACTTGAAATGGCTGTGGATAGAATCTCTGCACTTGAAGATGTATCAATACAAACTGCCCAAATTGAAAAACAAAGAGAAAAAACACTGAAAAAAAAAATAGAACAACATATCAAAGGACTGTGGGATAACTACAAGAAGTGTAATATGTGTAAAATGTGAATACTAGAAGGAAAAGAAAAATGAACAGAAGAAATATTCAAAACAATGATTGAGAATTTACCCAAGTTAATGTCACACACCAAATCACACATTCAGGAAGCTCAGAACACCATGTGGGATTAATTAATTAATTATTAATTAATTATTTTTTAAAACTACACATAGACATATAATATGCAAACTGCAGAAAACCAAAGATTAAGGAAAAACATTGAAAGAAGCCAAAAGGGAAATTTTAAAAAGGGTTATCTATAGAAGAGCAAAGATGAGAATTACATCCTACTTCTCAAAATTATGCAAGCAAGAATGTAGTGGAGGGAAATATTTCAAGTGTTCAGAGAAATAAAAACAACATCAACCAAAAATGCTATATCCTACAAAATTATTCTTCAAAAATGAAGGAGAAATAAAGATTTTCTCACCCAAACAACAAATGTGGGAATTTGTTGTCCATTGATCTGCATTGAAAAAAATGTTAAAAGAAGTTCTGCAAAAAGAAGGAAAATTATACATATCAGAAACTCGGATCTGCCTTGAACATTGCTGGTGGGCATGTACATTGGTGCAGCCTCTATGGAATACAGTATGGAGCTTCCTCAAAAAACTCAAAATAGAAATAACATATGATCCAGCAATTCCACTCTGGGTATATATTGGAAAAAAACAAAAACACTGAGTTGAAAAGATACATACATCCCAGTGTTAATAACAGCATTATTTACAATAGCCAAGATATAGAAGCTACTCAAGTGTCCATCAACAGATAAATGTGTAAAGAAGATGTTATATATACACAGACACACATGCATATAAATGTCCTGGAGGTGTTTTTTGTTTGTTTGTTTGTGTTTTGCTTTGTTTTAATATCACTATGCTGTACCTTGAGTCAAATCAAATAATTATGAAGCCAGGACTTAGAGATTTTCCTGGGACTTGAAAGTTTGGACTAAATATTGACTATTTCTGGTCATGCTACTTGTAATACTAAAACAGATATTATTCTCTGTTATCTGAAAGGCTGTCACCTTTTCATGGCTACCACTCCACTGAACTGGGGAAAGAGGTCGGATGGGAATATTCCCAAGTTAAAACACCCTAGAACCTGCGATCTTACCAAAATTCAGTAGTTTCTCCCAGTGGATTAATTCAATTGTTTCTGTGGATTCAGTTAATAAAAAGTGTTCTAAAATAGTTTATTTTAATTGTTTTTTGCCCATATTTTTGTTAATTTTTGTAGGAGAGTGCCTTCACCAAGATCCTTCCTGTAACATTTCTGATGTTGATCTCACCGGTTTTGACTTTTAACCTGTTCGTTTCTTTATAGATCAACTGATTTATGCACTTGGTTCTTTCTTGTTTATACAATCTGACAATTTCATTCTTTTAATTAGGCTGTTTAAACTATATTTAAAATGAACACTGATGTGGTTAGGTTCAATTCTAGTTTATTGCAGTTTGTATTTTAGTGGTCCCATTTTTATTTTCTTTCTCTTATTTTTCTTGGATACTTAGGATTTATGAGCGCTTTTTATAATTTTATTTTATCTAATTTATTATCTTATTATATTACCTGTGACCCTTTACTTTTCAATTTTAGTAGTTTTTTGAATTTACAGTATACAACCTAATCATAATTTACCTTAATGTGATATTATGCTATTTTATATATAGCACAAACACATTACAATTGTATATTTCTTCATTCAGTCTGCAAGGTTACCGTATATAAATAGTAAATTCCACAGTAATTTGTTCTTTTTGTTTGTTTGTTTAAACAATCAGTGATCTTTAAGTAAGTAGAAAATATCTATAGTAGTAAGTAGAAAATATCTATATATTTACAAGGTAGTTATCATTTCTAGTGTTCATCATTGCTCTGTATAGATGCATAGTTCTATCTGATATAGTTTTATTCCACTAAGGAACGTTTAATATTTTAATATTTCTTTTAGTATAGGTCTATAGGCAATTAATTATTTCAGTTTTGAATGTCTTAAGAATCTTTTTTTTTTTTTTTTTTTGCGGTACACGGGCCTCTCACTGTAGTGGCCTCTCCTGTTGCAGAGCACAGGCTCCAGACGCGCAGGCTCAGCGGCCATGGCTCACGGGCCTAGCCGCTCCACGGCATGTGGGATCTTCCCAGACCAGGGCACGAACCCGTGTATCCTGCATCGGCAGGTGGACTCTCAACCACTGCGCCACCAGGGAAGCCCTTAAAAATCTTTTGAATTCATCTTTTAAATGCATTTTCTCTGAATATAGAATTCTAAGCTGATAATTTTGAGTGATTACAAATGCTATTGTGTTTTTAATTTTGGTTTTCATGCACAGAAATACAAATAATTGTTGCATGCTAATCTTAGGTCTTGCAGCCTTACTGAACACACTTAAGGGTTTAATTTTTTGTAGATTCCTTGGGATTTCCTACATTGAATTTCACATCACCTGCAACTGGGACTGTATTAATTTTTACTTTCCAATTGCAATGCATTTTTTTTCTTTTTATCTTTTTATTGAACTGACTAAAATTTCCAGTACTATGTTGAAAAAGAATGGTGAGAGTGAACATACTTGTCTTGTTCCCAATCTTAGTTAGGAAATAATCACAGTCACCATTCTTATTTTAACTGATGGTATTTTGTAGATGCTTTTTATCAAGTTGGAGAAACTCTCTTCTAATCATAGTCTGCTGAGAAATTTTACCTTGAGTGGGTATTAAATTCTGTCAAATATTTGTTTTTGCCTCAATTGATATGAACATGTGATTTTTCTTCTTTAGCCTGTTGCTGTGGTGAAGTGCTCTCATTCATGGTTCAACCAAAGAAGTAGTAGAAGATATAGTATCAGAAAATCTCCTCTTATGGCATTTGTATTTTCCTATTTTGCTTCATTCATTGAATGAAAATGTATCAATTTTATTTTTCTATTATGTTGTAGGCATTGAAGTAGTAATTAAAACAGGACATCTATTTTCAGTGATTTAGTTGTAGTAACAATATGGTAAGTGCTAGAATGAAAATATATATGAGATGCTATCATCAGAGAGTTTCTTAAATTGAGTGCCAAGAAACTTTTTACATAAGAATAATCAGTGAGTTTGTTAAAAATTACAGATTCATGATCTCCACCAGACCTGTAAGTCATAATCTCTCAGAGTTAGGAATCATAATGTTTGCTTAAAAATACTAAGTGAACTGTAGAATACAGAGGAGATAGCAGGTATTATTTCTTAGTAGTGGGAGAAGTTAGAAAAGAGTGAGGATAAGAAAGAAGAATAAGCAAGAAGATGATTTTACCTGGCAGAGAAGAAAGAGTGGGTATGAGCGTTCTTGGACAGAAGAAATAACATTTGGCAAGGCATATAGGTGTGAAAGTGCAAGGCATATTCTGAAATTCCCATTAAGTATCCAGGGCAGACGTTTGTAACTCATTTTATAAATGAGGAAGCTCAGAAACAATGTACCTAATAGCACAAGTAAACTCAACCCCTTATGAGTGAGCTAGAACTAAACCACTTCTTACAAGTCAACTAGTGCTACAGTCTCTCCAAGCTTTTTATGGACCTTTAGCATTTGTACCTCATCATCATTATCAAAAGCACTGCAATTCCCCAAATGATTGACATAAAATAGAATGCAATGATTCTTCAGGTACTGCAAATTGTCAAATAACAAAGACACATTGATCTACTTAACACTTAATTTTTACAGCCTCAGTATGGACCTGATGTGAAAAGGGAAGTCATTATTTCACTCTAAAACAAGGTTGGAAACATCTTAGCTAGTATGTGTCTCTGTAAGTCTAAGAAGCCTGATAGTCGTGGTAATATCAAGTAGACAAATAGTTTAAGAAGGAAGTTTTCCAGTCAAAAGTAAGATGGCATCCTGGCGTTTCCTCAAAGTCCTTCCCTCAAAAGCATTATTTCCTTGTTTCTTTTTATTGTGCATCTGCCAAGGTATTTTCATTAGAATTTCTGCTACAGACAAGCCTAAGGATGGCTGGGAGCCTGCTGGCTTGAGGGTTGAGGCTGAGACATTTTCACAGTGTGTCATCTGTGAAACACAGTGCTGTAAATCTCAGCATTTCATGATCCCTCCTCCCTGAATTCTCAATGAGCACAGAGGGCAGCAGAAAGCACTCCTGGTGGGGTGATACATTTGAAGATCCTCCTCAGGAGAAGCAGCTATAGGAAGAGGAAATGAAAGTTGCCAATGTATAATTATAGCCTCGGAACAGGAACTTGTCCAAAATACGGGATTATCACTCTTCCTTTTCAACATGCAACAATATGTTGTTGCAGTGATTGAGGGGGTCTTGGCATAGTACAAAGCTGGCAGCAGATTACTCACTAGGGTAATCAGGGGAGAATCAACACTTTCAATGAGGCTCTAATTTATGCAATATCTTATTTTTCACTCTCATTTCTTTCCTGAGTTCTACCAGCTTACATTTCATCTCTTTCTGTGGTATTATAATCTTTTTGAAGGCTAGTATTTCTTTTTTGTACTCTTGTTTAGGAAATACCACTATTTTCTTTGATTTTATAAAATTCATGTTTTAAAACATATTTTTTTATAATTCCTTGTATAATTTATACTGTAAGTATTATTTGAGAGACTTTTGTTATAAATGAATTCCTAAGCTAGTTTCCTTATGATGTTACTCATTTTGAAATGGGGTCTTAGTTCTGCTGTTTTCTGTAAGGTACTTGAGGGGATGGGCTACAGGAATGAAATAGGGTCACTATGACAGAGCTCCAGTGGGGGACATAATTGTGATCAAGATACTCAGGACTAAATTACTGAGACGTTTATTTCACAATTCCATCCAGGTCAGTCACTTTTCTTTCTTATGATTACTACAGTCCTACTGAACAAGGGTAAATTTTCAAACTTAACTGGTTGAAGAGTTTACTGGTTTACCAGTTTATAACATAGAAATGCGTGCCAAACTATCTTGTTCAGTAAAATGCAAAAGATATTGAAAGTACAGAATCAAGCATACTTACTTTAAAAATACTTTGATATTTATAGTTACTATAAAATTTCTGAAGTGTCAATTATACTTGCATTCATCTATTTTTGTCAATTTAACAAATACTTATTTTTAGATAATTGTTCACCAATTATAAGCAGGATATAAGACTTATTACCATGGAAATGGAGGAATCATTTACTGTATAAACAGTGTTTTAGAGACTTGTATGAATAAGCTGAAAAATAGAAATAGAATATATTTTAGATTTTTAACATTTTCTTTAAATAGAATCAACTCATCTTAAAGCCAGATTTTTTTTTTTTTTTTTTACCTTAAGGAAACTTCATTAATTAGAGAGCACATAGTAAATAATCTTTTTCAAATTTTAGGTCATTTTAAGGAGGGAGGAAATAATCACAGATATAAGAAAATTTTAAAAAAGATCATTTTGGGCTTCCCTGGTGGCACAGTGGTTGAGAGTCCGCCTGCTGATGCAGGGGACACGGGTTCGTGCCACGGTCCGGGAAGATCCCGCATGCCGCGGAGCAGCTAGGTCCGTGAGCCATGGCCACTGAGCCTGCGTGTCCGGAGCCTGTGCTCCGCAATGGGAGAGGCCACAACAGTGAGAGGCTCGCATACCGCAAAAAAAAAAAAAGATCATTTTCAGTAAAATTCTATTTTTTTTTTTAAATAAGTTAAACAGCTGGACTAAATCAAGGCATTTTTAGAGATTAAAAAAAAAACTTTTGAGAGAAAAAGAAAAAAACTTGCCGGAATCCACATAGGATGAAATGGAAAAAAATTAAACCATAATTTCTATGTAAACAAATTGATAACAAAACCACTAGAAGGAAAAGAAAAGCACCAGCCCCAAGTTGTATATTGCATTGGTGTAAAAAATCAAATATATTAGCAAAGAGATTTGAATAGCTTATCTAAAGAATATAATGTGACTAATTCAAGAAAGTAAGCCACATTTTATATTTACTAATGGATTGCTAATATTCAACATATTTATAAATCAAAGGGAATTATAATTGCACATTGAAAGGTTGAAGTGGTATTTGATAATATTCATCATTATTTTATGACATCTCTTTTAAAAATATAATCAATTATTTTCACAAATATTTGTTTTTACATATATAAATAAATATATATTCTCTGCAGATGATATGCTTTAATTGTTCTTCAGTAAGTATCATATTTGTTAAATATTCTGAGTAAGATATAAGTATGTTGAGTGAATATGTTCAATGTTGATGCAGTAAATTCTAAGCAGAAAAAAAAAAGGCAGTAGAATCAAAGGAGGTGTTTTCGCTTTTGTCAACAACTGATAGTTTTTAAGTCACCAGAGAGAAAGGAGAGGGTGCCTACAAAGGAAACACAATCATCTATTTATCAGAGATAAAGAAGTGAGATCTTCAAGAAACAAAGAGAAATATGTTTGTCCTAGTAATTTTATAGCTTCACCTCATTCAGATCAGTGCCCCATTCCCAATATTGAGCTTTGACCCATTTCTGGATCCTGCTTCCTATCTGAAGAATGACTTCAACTCTGGGTTCTGCACAGCTCCAGAAAATTTACACACCGTGAAAAGTATGGCTCAGGCTCTAATCCTTGATTTTGTCATCAAATTTAAATTCAAAAAACCTTAGGTGATGGGGTTTTGGCCTTATCTGTAAGAATTTCCACTTGTGTACTTATTTTGGAGCTCTATCAATGTTTCTAGTTTACAATTTTCTGTTTCTAATATTAATAATGTAAACGTACATTTGTCAATACTTAAAATGGTCCTTATCATTTCTAATATCATTTCTAATGTAGGTGTATGTGTGTGTGTGTGTGTGTGTGTGTGTTGGGTAGGAGGCAGTCTTACGTGCATACAGTTTACAATCCAGCAGATAGAAAATGTATTACCAAAAAACATTAAGTACAAAAGTTATTAAATGAAAAATGCAGAGACTGTGAAATTTAAATTATTTTCAGGGTGCCATTTTACTACTGAACCATCGTACAAGTCTGATTTCAGTTCCAGCCAATGTGCTTATTGCATGAGTCCTCTAGAGCAAAAAAATAGCACTGAAAAGCCATGGTGAGGCCAGACAGTGGTACTGGGCCTTCTTTTCTTTGGCTGTTTAATAAATTGCAATTCAAAGCTAATGGTGATTTAAGCTGAAAAGACAGGCTTAGATATGGTTCCAAATCTCTGGTAGATTTTTCAGTTCAGAAATGCTTGGATTATAATTTGTAAAGGATGATGATAAAGAATTTATAATGTAACTCTATTGTTCCTTCTCTTCACAAACTTATGTAAGGACAAATTAGTTCATGCCACGTTTCCTATCATGCAGATATTTACACTTAAAATCTTCTGCTTCCACATTTTACATTATTTTAAAGTCATGTTAATATGTTTTTTAAAGAATAAGTTACAAGTGATGAGAGTTTGCTATTAAAACATTTTGCATAAATATTTTAATATTTCAAAAGCATATTCTGAATTCAAAAACATTATTTTAATTTTATACCTTTAAAAATGATCTATAAATAAATCTATAATTATGTTCAAATATTGTCTATCCTATGAATTCTGTTTAATGCAATTCAAATTTTATAAATATTGTGAAGTAAATTGTTAAGCTGCTGGTCTATAATTCATTTTCTCCTGTTACAGGAGGGTAGTCCAGGAAAGAAAGCAAGTAAGCTAGTCAAACTTATAATGTTAATGCTAATGATAAACCTTCTAGAAATCAAACTAATGATATCTACTACTGGGAGATTCCTTATCTATAGAATGCTTTAGAAAGATGTACCTAGACTGTCTAGCAATGTTTATAGTAAACAAATCTACAATCAATGGGTTTCTAGTGCATGGCTTTCAAAAAACTGTCACTTATTCTATGTGAGGCTCTGAGTATAAAATGGAGATTTTAATGATCAAAACAGATCTCTTTTTTGGTCACTAATGTAGCTGCACACAGTAATTAGGGAATCTCCTATTCAAGGTGGGCAAGAGACATCCAAAGTAGCAAGGACAGTGGAGTTGACAATCCCTGAAGTCTCCAGCTATATTTGTGCCTCAGGTTATGTGTGCATTGAAATATTTAGTAAAATGTGCTACTTGGTAAGATCTCTGATTTGGATGAGTGTGATTCCAGCCTTTGAATTTAAATCCATTGTCATTAGAAACCTTTATTTTCCAATCTAGTTAGAAGTGATATATGAATTAAATACTCCTAAAGAGTCTTTCAGCATTTAGCTGAAAGAGATGTATCTTTGTGCTAATTGGGTTTAGTTTCTTTTTGAAAACTTGTAATGCTGTATAATGTCATTTCCTGTGAGTTTCTCTTCCATTTTGGTAATATCCATTTGATTTCACATTCTTTTCTAACAAATGTTACATCGGTTTTGGCATTTGTTGAATTCCTTTTTTTTCTTTTATTTTTTTGGAACTAAGAAGAGTATTTCAGTTAGTTCCTTTATTTTGGGCTGTAAAAAGTCATTAACATGCTTGAATGTCAAGACTGGAGTTGAAAAAGCTACTGCAAACCTGAGGATATTAAAGTGCATTATTTAAACAAAAAGGAAGATTTGGACAGCCAGGCCTGTTGTCTGTAATCTATGTTTAGTAACTGGAATTATGATAAATTAAAATATAGCCTCAATTTGCCCATTATGCAGCTATCACATGAATGGAAGCTGGTACCTACATGTGGGCCTTATAATAATGAAGCAATATATTATGCACATTATGGGCAAGATTCACAAACATGAATCTATCAATACTCTCCATGCTGATTTGTCAACTCAATGCAATTCCAGTTAAAATCTTAAAAGAGTTCTTTGAAAAATATGATAAACTAATTTTGAACTCATATGAAAGACAAAATGACAAGAAATAGCCAGATCACTTTCAAAGGAACAGAAAGTAGATCTCCTCTTAGGTATCAAGATTTTTTTTCAAAATCATAACATGAAGATAAAGTATACACATACTGAAAAATAGAACAAGATAGAGAAACCTAGAAATTTAATTTATATCAAGTGTGATTCTAGATTACTAAAAGAAAAGGGACTAATAGATAAAGATTTCTAGGACAATTAGTTATCAATATTGAAAAAAAGATGTTTGTAACATGCCATGCAAATAAATCAATTTCACATGGAACAAAGACATAAAAGTAAAAAGTCAATACTAACTTATAACTTAAAAGTTCTCATCACAAGATAGGATGGTTATAATAAAAAATATAGAAAATATCAAATGTTGGCAAAAACGTGAAGAAATTCAAACCCTCAAATCCTCATATTTGCTGGTGCAGTAAAGCAAAATGTAAAGTGGGCACAGCTGATTTAGAAAATCATTTTAGTTGTCCCTCAAAAATGTAAACACAGGCTTACCGTCTGACCGAGCAATTCCACTCCTGCGTATATACACAAGCAAGTTGAAAATATACATCCATGTAAAAACTTGTATGAATAATCACAGAATTATTACTCATAATAGCCAAAAAGTGTCACAATTGTCCATCAACTGATGAATGGGCAAACAAAAGTGGTATATCTTTACAATGGAATATTATTCAGCCACAAAAAGAATGGAATACTGATACACGTTACAATTAGATGAACCCTGAAAACATGTTAAATGAGAAAAACAGACGCAAAGCTTCATTTATTGTATTATCCCATTTATATGAAATGTTCAGAATAGGCAAATTCACAGATATAGAAAGTGGATTTGTGGTTGCCTGTCTGGGGAAAGGAGGGATGTGGAGTGACTGTTAATGGGTATGGCCATTCTTTGGGGGGTGATTAAGATGTTCTAAAAATGGAAAGTGGTCATGATTGTGGATCAGTACTATGAAGGTTCAATATTATGTGTTGCTTTGGCATTGGAAATGAAGAGGATGTTGTGGGTCTAATAGCTGAACTGTAAGCCATCCTCCCCAGTCTACTCCTATGGATAAGGTCCCCTACATAAACAACCCCCATTATCACAGACACAGGGCAAAATTCCTGCTTATCCCTAACTAGCAGGTTTTAGTTTCCTACCAGTCTAAGGAATTATTCAAACAAACCAAAAACATCTTTTTGTGGGAACCAAGGATCACTCCACCCTCCTGATCCTTCAAAGCTTGCCTCCCACAGCCCCTGCTCCTTCACTGTGTTTCTGAGCACAACATCTGTGTGGCCCTGTGTGGCATGCTGTGGCCTCCCCTGGGAGTTTGAGCATGTATGATTAATAACATATATCAATTTCATCTGCTCAGTGTCAGGTTTCATGTGTTTGGCCATCTCCATAACTCTAGGGTGAGACTCCCTCTCTCATTAATAAGATAAAGAGCAGGCAATCAAAATATTGTTGTACTTCTTTGTGACTATACTAAAAATAACTGTACACTCTAAAATAAGGAATTTGATGGTGTGTAAATTATAACTCAAGTTAAAAAAATGGAAAGAAATCTTCATAACACACATTACTAACAATAAGTTTATATACAGAACATGTAACAAAGCCCTACAAATCGATAAGCAAAACTCCAACAGTCCAGTGGAAATATGTGCAAAAATATACATAAATAAGTCATTTTGGGGGCTTCCCTGGTGGTGCAGTGGTTGAGAATCTGCCTGTTAATGCAGGGGACACGGGTTCCAGCCCTGGTCTGGGAGATCCCACATGCCCCGGAGCAACTAGGCCCGTGAGCCACAACTGCTGAGCCGGCGCGTCTGGAGCCTGTGCTCCACAGCAAGAGAGGCTGCGATAGTGAGAGGCCCGTGCACCGCAATGAAGAGTGGCCCCCGCTTACTAGAGAAAGCCCTCGCACAGAAACGAAGACCCAACACAGCAAAAATAAATAAATTAATTAATAAGTCATTTTACATAAGAGGAAAAACGTAAATAAAAGGCAATTGCCCATAAACACAAGTCATGGGTTTCAGCCTAATAGGTGATCAAGGGAATACAAATTAAGACAAATTGAGATGATATACTGGCACTCAGTTAATTTGAAATTAAGGAAATCAGAGATTACCAACTGTTGGCAAAATTGGAGCAACAATAACTCTTATCTACTACTTGTGGAAGGACAACATGGTACAACAACCTTGGATAAATGTGCATAGGCTGAAGTTAATATGCATATATCCTATGTCCTGGCAATTACACTTCTAAGTATCTTAAGGAAAACCATGCTTCTATAGATAGGGAGACATATACAAGAATGTTCATTGCAAATTGTTAGTAAGAGCAAAAATAATAAAGAGGAAAATCAAAAATGCAGACAATCAATACAGAATGATCCATTCGCACCATGCAGCATCACACAATAGGCAAAAATTAATGAAGTGATGCTATACATAGCAACAGAATAAAAGATTCAATGTTATTAATAAAAACCTGATAGGTTGAACGCTAAGTCTATGAGTGCATCTTTTGTTTTACAACCCATGCAAGTAAAAATAGTCCTTTGGTATATATCAAATTTAAATAATTATTCTTGAAAGAGAGAGAGAAAACAATGTGCAGGCACTGAGTATAAATAACTTGAGAATTTTTGCTGAAAAGGGGGGAAGAAAAATAAACATTACTTGGAAGAGAATAAGAATTCAAGGGATTTTTGTTTTTAAGATGATAGACATTACTACATGTTGTAGTCTTAAATAATTTAAGAGAAAGGAAAAATTGATGATGCAGGAGAGACTAATTAATTGTTTTTTGTTTGTTTGTTTGTTTGTTTTTTCAGTAGGGTAGAGTGAATGGGAGTAGTTCATGGGAACAGGAATATTTTACCCATTGAAATTGAAAAGAAAATATGGCATAATGACTAAAACAGATCGAAGTATGATGGAAGCCTAGAAGTTCTCTTCTGATTGTTTCTCTTCTATCTGCAAAATTGAAAGCAAAGCACCAGCTGATATAAAGGCAATGCAAGGAAATGTGGTAAGTTTGAGGAAAACAGTTGTGCAAAAGAACTGTCCAAGACTACAGGATAGTAAGTGTCTGGGCCAATTAAATCATTTAGCTCTAAGGCAACATTTTATTTTTTTTAATTTAAAGAAAGGTTTGTCAGCATAATTTTAGGGGTGTTTACAGCCTTGTTGAGTGATCATAATTCAAACTCAAAATAGCAATGTATTAGTTGTTTTGTTTTTGTTTGTTTGTTTGAATGGTTTTCCCCCTCTTTGGGGGACATTTAAGTGTTTTACTAACAACTGGGTTTTACTAATAGAAGGATGTGGGCCAGCCCATTTCATCCCAATACTAGCTAGTCAAACATTTATGAAGTACTCACTGGGGGCTGTAGATGAAGAGATTTAATAGATGCCTACATTTATCTTTTTAAATGAATGAGATTACAATGGGGAAAAAAAGGTGAACAGATATAAAACAGAAATGTATGAAATTATTTACATATAATCTATTTATGACTGCCATTGTTCCCACTTGCAATCACTTACCTACAGGAAAGTCCCTTGTGACTAATTTTAGGAAGCACAAGATATGTTCAATAATGATTATGAACAACTTTTTTCAGGTTTTGTGTGGTATTGCCACTTATGCTCTCTTCTCACGTGTCACTTCACTTCCTATGAGTCGCCACTGCATTTACTTGGTATTAGAGGGTTTTTTGGACACTGCTGCTATGTTCTACTAGATCCACAAGACAACTCTTTTTCTAGCTTAAGATGCTTTGGAACATTGGACTCCTCAAACTGCCAAAATTCTAATGTACTGAGTTACCACATGGGAGAGAACGTTTCTCCCCACTTTTTATTATATTGTGTTGACTGTAAATAAAACAGTGCTATGTGTGTCTTAACTGATACTTCAAATAATTTTTAGTGAAACAGAACTTTCACTTTTATTTAAATTTGCAGTCCAGCTCTCTTTAGTGCAGTGGGATTCAGCATAATTACATTGGGACTGGAAATGAGACTAATCTGAAGAGCACATCACATGGTGTGTCCAGAATGGCCCTTATCTCACACTAACAAAATGTGTTGCTGTCATGTTTGAAATGCCTAATGTTCCTCCTTTAGAAAGAATTTTATCATGGAGGTTGGCCTAGACTGTCTCTGTTCCACTGTGGATAGAGCTTAAGTCCAGGCTAAATCCTCAGAAAAACAAGGTTTTGCTTTTGTTTTGTCACTATTGATTCTTGGAATTTCATTGTGCAATATTGATCTTGATGTTACAGCACTTACTGGCGTAGCCAGAGAAGATATAATCAGCCTTCCACCTCCTTTGTTATCTTTCTGGCACCCTCCCGGCTCTTCAGAGATGTCTGACTTTAGTTTGGTACACAGAATTACTGAAATAAAAGACAATACTGGGGAGAAATTAAATGTGTTGGAAGTCAGTCTCACATGCTATCCTTTTATTAGTCTCAAATTTTGATATTTTAAATTCGATCTCTTAGGGTTTCTAAGTAAAGCAAGTGAAAACATAAATAACAACAAAAGTGCAAAGCAGTCTATTGGGTGGAGGATACAAAGATGAAAAAGTTGGAGCCCTTGAACACAGGTGTTCACAAGCTAATGGTGGAGAAAGATATGTAGCAAATAACCTGGAGAGCAGACTGAAAAGTGCCATAAGCACAAACCAAATGTAAGTGGGGTATAGTGTAGGAAAAGACTTAATTTCACTGGTGCAGATTCCAGGAGTTCTATTCAGGTATCTACAAATAAATACCATTTATTTAGCACCTACCATATTCCAGAGTTTGATGCAGCAACTTTTAATAAGTGGAAATGATGTAGTTGCATAGCCTGAAAACTTGAAGCATTTCTTTTTTTCTGTATCATATATATATATATATATATATATATATATATGAGATATATACACACACATATATATATATACATACACATATATGCACATATATAAATATACACATATATATGTTGGTTTCAGATACATCTATAATTTTGTTATGGTACCATTCTTTTGGCATTAGTTGGTTACAAAACTTTGTGCCCATTGAACAGTAACTCTCATTTCCACCTCATCCCTGCTCCCGGTAACCACCTTCTGTTTTCTGTTTCTATGAGTTTTTGATTATTTTCTTTTTAAAAAATATTTTATTGGACTACAGTTGATTTAAAATGTTGTATTAGTTTCTGCTGTATAGTAAAGTGAAACAGTTATATATTTATATATATAAACTCTTTTTTAGATTCTCTTCCCATATAGGTCATCATAGAGTATTAAGAAGAGTTCCCTGTGCTATACAATAGGTCCTTATTAGTTACCTATTTCACATGTAGCAGTGTGTGTATGTCAAGTGTTTGAGTATTTTAGATACCTCATATAAATGGAATCATTCAGTATTTGTTATTTCACTTATTATGAGGCTTTCTAGGTTCATCCATGCTGTCATGGCTGGAAGGAAACATTTCTTCTATATGAAGTCTTATGAGCCCTATAGAGTTAGTGACTTAATCTCCTCTTGATACATTAAGTATATCTTTAAATTAGAATAATGTGCATGGTTGTTATTAACAGTCTTGTCTGCTTTCCTTCTTCCCAGGCTCCTACATTTAGCACTTCTACCTATGTCTGCACACATGGTACACACACAAGCAAATATAGTTGTGCATGTATACCTCTCCATTAGGTCTATATTTAGTACATTTGGAATACATCAGCATAATCATGACTTTGCCCAGAAACTCATTAAAGAAATGGATCAAGTAATCCTATGTAGAAAAGCAAAGTCATTAAAAACAGATTTATAATGTGTATAATATTTATGTTTCTATTCACTATTCATTGACTTTTACAATTTTCCAGTACCACAATCGATACAGCAAGTAAAAAGAAGTTGAAAAAGAAGGAGGAGAAGAAAAGAAGAAGAAGAAGGAGAAGAGGAGGAAGAGGAGGAGGAGGAGAAGGAGAAGGAGAAGGAGAAGGAGAAGGAGAAGGAGAAGGAGAAGAGGAGGAAGAAGTGACGATGGAGGAGGAGGAGGAAAGAGAGGGAAGAAGATGAAGAGAAGGATGAAAAGAAAGAGGAAAATAAAGCCTTTTTAAAGAACCTCATGCCTATTACTAGGCTGTCAAACTTTTGGTCTCAGAACATCTGTACACTCTTAAATATTGAGAACATAAAGACTTTTTCTTTTTTTCCTATGTGGGCTATATCTACAATATTTACCATATTGGAAATTAAAAATGGGAAACTTTAAAGATATATATTCAATATTTTTAAATAAAAACATATTACATATTAACTTAACATATATGTTAAATAATATTTTTTTCAAAACAAAAAATTAACAAGGAGAGTAGCATCAATTTTTTTTAATTTTTGAAAATCTTTAATATTAGGTTTAATAGAGGGCAGCTGGACTCATAAATTTCTATGTAAAATCTGTTCTATTATACTGTTTTAGTTGAAATATATGAAGAAAATACAGATATGTAGTTGGAAAAATAGGAATATTTTGTTAACTCTTTCAGAGCATGATGGATATTTTTCTTTGTTACTACACCAAAACTCAGCAACTTTCTTAATACTTCCTTAAAAGTTAGTTAAAATGTGGATTCTGAAACTAGCAGTGAATTATTTTAACCTTGTTACATTAAAATACATAAAATATCAAAAATATATTAAAATACAAAAAAAAATACATCAAAATACCAAAGTGTGAATAACTATGGTTTATCTGTCAGCTATTGTTTTAAATTAAATGAGTTGCATGGAAAAAACAGCTAATTCAGCTCACCACTCACAACAAACATACAAGTGCTTTACGTGGACATAATGTACTTTGGTGTACAGAAGAAATGCTTTCTGTGCAAGTCATTTCTCACACAGAATGTCAAAAAAATACATGCTCAAGGTTGAATACTTGGTACAATTAAAACATCTTTCTTGCTTTATCAGGGACAACCTTCAGTAAAACTGTTTTGTGCTTGTTTATTTCTTTTTGTAGTTATTTATTGTTTTTTTAAGTTTTTTTTCCGTGAATGTGGAGTGAGGAATACAATGATAAATATAGCTTAATTCCACAACCTTGAATCATGCCAAAGAACCAATAGTTGTACAACCATTGCTTTTGCACCATCATTGCACAAGCCAGCACAATGAAAAAGGTAAATAATATCTTAGTATCATTATGAAAATTGTTCCATCTTTACTGTCTCCTGGAAGCTTCTCTGACCTGCCTAGAAGTCTGTGGACAATACTTTGAAAACTACTTGTCTAATGTAATCACATTAAGTTACCTTCTGTGATAATAATCATACAGAAGAAATCTGCACTTTGACTAAATGCTGAGAAGAAGCTTCTACTACTTCCAGAAAGAATACAGTATAATAGACAATAAATTGACAGTCAAAAAAATCTAGGTTTGAATTCTTGCCATGTTACTTAGTAGATCTATGACTTTAGGCAAATTACTAAATTCTATCTGTTGCTTTTCCCTAATGGCTAAAACAAATTTTAAGGGATGATGTGAGAATAAAATGAGACTACAAACAAATGCACTCATATAAACACAGTACCTGGCATATAGAAAATGCCTGATAAATAGCAGTTTCTATTATTTTTGTTGTTGTCAACAAGGCATATAATTAATGGTATTGTGTAAGTTTTGATCCTTCTACCCCACGTTTAGTTACATCAATTATAGATGAATGTAGCTTTCAGTAAAAAACCCGATTTTAACTTACGGGCCATGACAGGTGATTCATTCTAAAGATAATAACACTGGAGAATTAATGCAGATAGGATTTATATTATTCAACTGTTTTGAAAATAAGAACACTATTGCATTTCATCACTGCTCATCCTTGTTATGCATCATCATTTCAATAATTGACTCTCATGTGTGAGTCATTGTAACCCAAGTCAGAATAAAATGCCACAGGAGTTCATAGAGCTAATTAGCAAGTCTGTGACACCACAAAAGAATAGTAACAGAAATGGGCACCTTTTTTTTATTTTAGGAAAGTTCTTCATGTATAAAAATGATTCAGCTGTTACAAGAATTCAAGGAAAATTGAATTTTTATCTTTGTCCTACATAAGAAACTAAAGCGTGAAAATGAGAATAGTACAGATATGTCAAGATCAGGCTTTCATTCTGTTTAAGTCCTATTTGAGTTGCCATTAGCATTAAAAGAAGATTGTAGAAAAGATAAAAAAAAATATTTGAAGCTATAGTGAAAAGCCATTAACTTTGGAGTGAGACTGGATTTATGTTCTAGTTTTGTTATTTGATCTCAGTATAATTCTAGATATTTCCTTCACTTCCCTGAACGCTGATTCCCTCAACTGTAAAAGAATTATAAAATAATTACCTTATGGTGGTTCTGAAGAATTAAATAAGATAAACTCTATAAAGAGGATCCCATTTGATTTCACTTATATGTGGAAACAAAAACCAAACAAAGGAACAAAGCAAAGCAGAAACAGACTCATAGATACAGAGAACAAACTGCTAGTTGCCAGAAGGAAAAGGGGGAAGGGATGGTTCAAATAGGTGGGTGGAATTAAGAGGTACAAACTTTCAATTATAAAATAAATAAGTCACTGAGATAAAATATACAGCATAAGGAATATAGTTAATAATATTGTAATAACTTTGTATTGTGACAGATGGTAACTAGACTTATTGTGGTGATCATTTTATAATGTGTAAAAATATCAAATCACTATGTTGAACATCTGAAACTATTATAATATTGTAATTCAATTATACTTTAATTTACAAAGAAAGAAGAAAAGAGACAGCCTCCAAAAAAATAAATGAATAAAGTGGATAACAATCCTCACATGGATTGTTCACTAAACAGTAATTTCATTTCTGCTTGTTATTGTAAAATTGTTAAAGTGATGGGGCTTCTTTTCTTAATGTATAAACTAAACTGTCTCTGGTCTTATATCTGCTCACAAAGTTGATCATGGGATACAAGGTTTTCACAACCATTTCGTAAGAACTAACTGATTTGGTCAATTCAACTAACATGTATTTCAAATAAGGATCTCAACAAAAGACAATAAAAGCAGTTGTTTTCTTCTCTATAGACATAGAAATATAGAACTGTTATTATTAAGATTATCTTAATTTAAAAATAATATTTAACAACTTTAGTCATATCTTTGGACATTAATTGTGTCAATTAAAGCAGCAAGAAAATACCACCAAATTTGATATTACAACCTGCTCCATTCCCAGTGAATGTTTCTACCTTGCTCTTCAATCCCATATGTTACATAGTTTTCATTATCATTTTTATGTGTCTTATGATTTACTAATATAATTATTACTTATTCTTCCCTCTTAGAATATAACTTCCTTAAGAAGGAGGTCTTGGTTCTTTTGTTTGGCAGTGTTTGATCATAAATGCTTAGTATATGATTTGTGAATGAGTGAAATGAAAAAAATTTATAGAACCACATATTCAGGCTGCTATTAAAAAATACAATAAAGTGAGCAGTCTATTAACAGTGAAATTATTTCTTATAGTACTGGAGGCTGGAAGTTTGAGATGAGGGCCAGCATGATTAGATTTTCCTTGAGGGCTCTCTTCCTCAGTTGCAGATGGCTTTCTCCTTATAACCTTACATAGGAGAACAGAAAGAACACTCATAAAGGCACTAATTACATTTTTGAGGGCTCCACTCACATGACCAAATCACCTCCCAAATGTTCCATCTCCTAATATCATTGTATCATAGGTTAGGATTTCAACATATGAATTTGCAGGGGGGAACACAAACATTTGGTCTAAAACAATGTCTATTTCACTTTAAAGTAATAAAAGTGTTAATTCACTGTTATAAGAAAAAATACTATAAAATACTATTTCAAAGATAAAAATAAATAAAATATGTTTCCACCAATAATAATAAGAGTTATAATTTATTGCATGTTAATTTATACTGAGCAACATTATTGAACACATACTCTGTACTAGGCACTATGCTTAATAGACATTGAATCATCTGACATAGAGGTTACATCAAGGTATCACAGTAAATCTAAATAAAACACTTGTAAATCTTTACTTTTTAATTTTATTTAGAATAACAGAAATATAACTTTATTCCCAATTCTCAGTGGTCATCTTGGTGAGGGGGTTTGGTGCACACCATGGGAAGACCTCATATCTTGAGAACTAAACTTTCCACAGCTATACTGTATTTGAAAATATCCCCTTATAACCTGAAAACACTTTTATATAGATGAAGCAAATATTTTGGAAGAGCATCTAAGTGTGGAATATTGACGCTAAATCTGTCTAGTAAATTTATATAATTACAGGTGTCATTCACATTATAATTGGGACTTAATCTAATGTTGTCTGCTAGATTTTATCTCTACCCACCCTCAGAGTGACATTATATGCCTTGAGGCACAGTACTATGTGTGTGTGCTAATGTAAGTCCCATTTACTTGCAATGTGCTGAAAAGTTTTTGGCCTCATTTCACTCATTCATTCTGCAAATACTTATTAAACATTTATTTAATAAGTTTTCTGGAAATGAAGGGAAATATAACAATATCCTTGATTTTTAGGAACTTGGATTCTAATGGATAGATGACCATAAACAATGACATTGATGTAAGACAGTTGTTATAATACAAGGTTAAATACAAGGGTAAAAACTTCAAACTCTACTAGGGGGATAAGTAATACTTTCAGAAGACATCTATCCAGAGTGGAGATTTGAGACAATAATATGATTTCCAAATACTAGTCAGAAAGAGCATTTCAAACAGAGGAGATAGTATGTAATTAGGCATACAAATATACACATACACATCCTGTCAAAATTTAGTTTTGTCCTGTGTGGAAAAGTGGGAGATTAACTTGTACAGTGAGGTAAGAGTCAGAGTATGTGAACATTGTGTGTCATGCAAAGGAAAATCAGATTAGAAGTGTTTCAACAGACTGTCTTGCTTCTTGGATAATTCCTAAGTACAAGAAAACCTGACAAGAGTATGTAATTAAAGTCACTCATTTGTAATTATATTTTTTTTAAAGTGCTCTGTAAGAATTCAGTCATTTTAAGCCAAGTTTAGATTGAATTAATTTATTTTGGGAAATGAAACTCTGCTAATTAGGTTTAGCCCTCAGGCTTATGGCAAGTTGTCAATATGGATTTTGTTGTAGAAGACAAGGGACTCCTTATTGTACTAGCCTATGGGAAATCTTGTCTTAACTGCTGACTTACAGAAAAGTTACCAAAAGCTTCTGCCAGTCTTTGGTGGACAATTAGCAAGAAGGGAGCTGTGATAAAACAGGCTAATTGTATACCATGCTAACAATTTACAACTCCAGGTGTTTTTCTATGAGCAGAAATCTCAAAATAGTCTTAAACCACAGAGAAAGCATTTGAGCAAAATTGTCAATGTATTCAGATAGTTTTAAAACAAAGCCTTAAAATTTTGAAAATATTGTATAACAATAAAGTAAGTTTACTCTGAAAATTATTTATTTTAAAAATATAAGTGAGACAGCATAGTAAACATGGCTAGATACTCACTATGTGCTTTGCATTCTTGATAGTGGTTTATAAAATTCCAAAATGGATACTTGTCCACAAAACTAAAATACAGTTGTCAGGAAGCACCTCTCTTCTGCCCACTCTCTGTTTCAGCCAGCTGCTCTTCATTATCTCCAGCTGTAAACTTCAATCAAGGCATTCCTGGATATTGGCCATTTGACTTCCCAAGAACAACCAATCTGTAAGAATCCTTGGACTTAGTGACAGGTCTTTTATTCTCACTGATGACTTCCACATACTCCAACAATTCTTGAAGATGACTTGATTCCAGAGTGTTTGCATACATTTTGACCACCCTATTAGGTTTACTCTTGGTTTGTGTCTATCAGGATTTGATTCACTATTTTGAGTTGATATTTGTTAATGCTTTACTCTGGGTTGCTCACACTACCCTAACCAGACCTTAGTTATCATCGTTGCTTTATTTTTTCCAACTGTAAGGGTGCTTCCTGATTTCAAAGAATTTCCCAATGACCTTGATTAGCTATTCACATGCAAGTTTACAATAACAGACTTCTTTATGTTTATTTGTTTGTTTGTTTCCACTTAAGTGCTGTTTTGAAGAGAGGTAAGTTTTGACTTGTATTAAAATAAATTTAATGCAAGATGATTAAATAAATCACCTGAACCACTTAGGAAAATGATTTATGAGTTTATGGGTCAGAATCTGAAGTGGGCTTCTCTGGGCTTCTTGCATCTTATTCATGTAGAGGCAACTGGATATAGAGGATCTGCTTCCAGTTGGCTACTGCACTCACGTGTCTGGCATGTCTGGCCTCTCTTTCTCTCTTGGGATAGCATCTCATACTTCAGGGCCTCACCAAGTAACCTGATCCTCACAGCATGGAAATCTCAGGGTGGTCTGACTTCATACATGACAGCTTCCCAGGAGTGTTCCAAGACACCTGGTTGGAAGCTGAAACATTTCTATAAACTGGCTCTGGAAATGCCAAAATATCCCTTCCATACATTCTATTGGTCATCAAGGCCAGCCCAGATTTAAGGGAAGGAAGAAATGGGTGTCATCTCTAGTGGGAAATGATATACATATACTCAGGGGGAAGAATTGATGTCTAATGAATGGTCTGAAGTTAAGAAAATAAATTGGAAGAAAAGGTGAAAAACTGCTATATCAAGAATTTGACTATTAAAGAATAAGATAAGAAAGAATAATAAATGGAGTTTTATTGAGAGAGGTTTTTCTCTTGTTATCCTCCTATCCATTTCATAGGTGTAAGAAATTCTGGACTCTTTAATTCTGGTTCCATGTATGAGGAGATAAGAAGGAACTACTGTCCTAACAACAAATAAAGAGCCGAGAAGACTGAAAAATCAACATCTCTTCTTGGTTCCTTAAGAAAAGGGAGGGAGAATACAGGGAAAACCATTGCCATCAAGATTGGAGACACAGATAGGCAAATACAGGGAGAGACAGTTTACCTGAGTAGAGAATCAAGAGCAGAAACTGCAGTGGGAACCAGTGGCAGGGTAGGAAAACATGAACTGTGATTAACAAATTGCTGGAGGGTCAGTGTGGACAACTCTGAGAGTTAAACATCCCAGGAGTCCCCACTTATAAAAGGGCACCCACAATACTGTGAGATTTACATCCAGGAGCATCTCCAGGTTCCCAGACTAAAGGTCAGAGAAAAATCTGCTCAGGCTTCTGGTACAGGAAGGGAAAAAGGAACCATTTTGAAACATACCACATCACTCTGTTCTTGACAAGGCCCATCCTGAAGAGAAACTTATTAACCAGAGCCTAACCTGCTGGCATTAGTAGAGCCTAACTGACCTAGGGGAAGGGAATTGCCTAGCTCTATGTCCATTAGACACCTATTCCACCTAAGGAGAGAGGAAAAAATAAACCCAAAAACTGAGAAACACTTGTGAAGTTCACAGTCCAGAGGCAAAAGCTCCCTAAAAAACTGAGAGCTAATTATAGGATGGCAGAATGCTTACCCTCCTCCATACCTCACCACCACATTACTATAGGTCTATTTACAGCAGTTCCTTTTATCCAAAATATCATGTCTGGCTACCAAGAAAATATTAATTAATTAATTAAAAAACACAAGACATATCAAAACAAAGTTTGAAGAGAGAACAAAGAGCAGAACCAGACTCAGATATGGCAGGGTTGTTGGAATTATCAGACTGGAAATTTAAAACTACTATTATTAATACTCTACCTGTTAGGATTCTAATGGATAAAATAGCATGAAAGAACAGATGGGAAATTCAAGGAAAGAGATGGAGAGCTTAAGAAAGAACCAAAAAGTAATGCTAGAGATAAAAAAACACTGTAAGGGGGCTTCCCTGGTGGTGCAGTGGTTGAGAGTCTGCCTGCCAATGAACGGGACACGGGTTCATGCCCCAGTCTGGGAAGATCCCACATGCTGCAGAGTGGCTAGGCCCATGAGCCATGGCCACTGAGCCTGCACATCTGGAGCCTGTGCTCTGCAATGGGAGAGGCCACAACGGTGAGAGGCCTGTGTACCGCAAAAGAAAACAAAAACAAATAAAACACTGTGAGAGAACTGAAGAATGCCTTTGATAGACTTATTAGTAGACTGGATTGGCTGAAAAGAGAATTTGAGCTTGAGGATATAACAATAGAAACATGTGAATACTGAAAAGCAAAGAGAATAAAAACTGTAAAACATAACAGAACAGTATATCCAGAGACTGTGAGATAACTACAAAAGGTGTAACATAGGTGTAATAAGAATAGCAGAAAAAGAAAGAAAAGAAACAGGAGAAAGTTTTGAAACAATAATGATATATTTTACTGAAATAAATGCCATACACAGATTCAGAAACCTTAGAGAACACCAAGAAGGATAAATGCCACAAACAGTTGATACACCAAGGCATATCACTTTCAAACTATAGAAAATCAAAGATAAATAAAAACTCCTGAAAGAATCCAAAGGGGAAAGAGAATGCCTTACCTATAAAGGAGCAAAAAAAGAATTATGTTCTACCTCTGCTCAAAAACCATGCAACTAGAGAGTAAAGTGAAGTATTTAGAGTGTAGAGAGGGAAACAAACAAAACAAAACAAAATTCTGTCCCTGTAAAAGCATTCTTTAAAAGTGAAAGAGAAATAATTTTGTAGACAAACAAAAATGAAAGAATTTATTTCCAGTAGATCTGTTTTGCAAGAAATGTTTTTAAAAGTTCTTTAGAGAGAAAGATAATGATTTATGTCAGAAACTCGAACCTACGTAAAGAAAGGAAGAGCAACAAAACAGAAAAAAGTGAAGGTAAAATAGAAATTTTATTTTTCTTATTCTTAATGAAAAGTTAACATTTTCTTCAAAATAATAGTAATAATGTATTTGATTATGTTTGCTTATGTAAATATGTTACATATAAAAATTACAAAAACTCTTGAGGCAAAATAGCTAGTGAGGTGTGAAGAAATGAATGAACAAATAGAAATTGGAGTAATAGATGACTATTCCTGAGTATGAAATAATTCATATTAATAATAATTTTTTAATCTAAAAGATTCAGAAAAACCAACACAATATTGAAGAAGAAAAACAAAGTTGAAAGAGTAACATTAACCTACTTTAAGACCTATTATAAAGCTACAGTAATCAAGAGAGTGTGGTATTCGTAAAAGAATAGACAAATGAATCAATGGAACAGAAGAGAGCTTAGAAATAGAACGACAAAAATATAGTCAATAGGTCTTGAAAAAAGAGCAAATGCAATTCAATGAAGCAACGAACGGTGATGGAACAACTGGACATCCACATGCAAAGAAATAAACCTAGACAGGGATCTAACACCTTTCACAAAAAATTAACTCAAAATGATAGCCCTAAATGTAAAACACAAAAATATAACACTTTTAGAAGAAAACATTGGAGCAAATCTACGTGACTTTGGGCTTGGTGATGTTTTTTTTTGTTTGTTTGTTTGTTTTTATATAACACAAAAATCATTTTTAAAAAGGTTGATAGTCTGGGTTCATAACTAAATAATATTTAAAACTTCTGTTTTGTGAAAGACAATGTTAGATGAATAAAAGGATAAGCCATAGACAGAGAAAATTTTTGCAAAACTCATAGATTGTATAACACAAATAACCTGATTAAAAAATGGTTAAAGACCTGACTTCGCCAAAAAAGATAAGCAGTTGGCAAATAAGCATATGAAAAAAGGTCCACATTCTAAGTCAATAGGCAACTGCAAATTAAAACAATGAGATACTAGTACATATTTATTGGAATGAGCAAAATCCAAAACACTGGATTGATCCAAAACATCAAATACTGACAAGGAGGTAGGACAACTGGTTGCAGCCTCTGCCGCTGCAGGTTCACCCCGCACTCCATGCCTCTCCCTCCCCCATGCCTGAGACCCTGAATCAGTGGCTCCTTTAACCCCGTCCTGTCTGAGCAAAGAACAGACACCCTCCGGCGACCTACACAAAGAGGCGGGGCCAAATCCAAAGCTGAGCTCCTGGGAGCTGTGCGAACAAAGAAGAGAAAGGGAAATCTCTCTGTGCAGCTTCAGGAGCAGCGGATTAAATCTCCACAATGAGCTTGATGTACCCTGCATCTCTGGAATTCCTGAAGAGACAAAAAAATCATTCCAAACTTGTGGCAGTGGACTTTGGGAGCAACTGTAGACTTGGGGTTTGCTTTCTGTGTCTAATTTGTTTCTAGTTTTATGTTTATCTTAATTTATTAGTATTTAGAGCTTATTATCATTGGTAGATTTGTTTATTAATTTGGTTGATCTCTTCCTTTGTTTTCTTTATATATTATTATATATATTTTTTTTTCTTCCTTTTTGTGAGTGTGTATATGTATGTTTCTTTGTGGGATTTTGTATTTATAGGTTAGCTTTTTGTACTAGCTTTTTGTACTAGGGTTAGCGTTTGTACTAGGTTAGCATTTGTACTAGGTTAGCATTTGTACTAGGGTTCTGTCTGTCTGATTTTTTTAGCATAGATTTAGCGCTTGTTATCATTGATGGATTTGTTTACTGGTTTGATTGCTCTTTTTTTTAATACTTTTTAATTCTTTTATTTTAATTTTTTTTATTTTAATAACTTTTTTTTTCTTTCTTCTTTTTATTTTTTTTCTCACTTTTCTTCTCAGCTCTCTGGCTGACAGGGTCTTGGTTCTCCAGCCTGGTATCAGGCCTGAGCCTCTGAGGTGAGAGAGCAAACTTCAGGACATTGGTCCACCAAAGACCTTCCGGTCCCTTGCTATAACAACTGGTGAGAGCTCTCCCAGAGATCTCCATCTCAACACTAATACACAGCTCCACTCAATGACCAGCAAGCTCCAGTGCTGGACACCCATGACATACAACAAGCAAGACAGGAACACAACTCCACCCATTAGCAGAGAGGCTGCCTAAAATCATATTAAATTCACAAACACCCCAATACACACCACAAGATGTGGTCCTGCCCAAAAGAAAGATAAGTCTAGCCTCATCCAACAGAACAAAGGAACCCATCCCCTCCACCAGGAGGCCTACACAACCCACTGAACCAACCTTAGCCACCAGGGACATAGACCAAAAACAATGGGAACTACAAATAAGCAGCCAGTGAAAAGGAGACCCAAAACACTGTAAGTTAAGCAAAATGAGAAGACAGAGAAATACACAGCAGATTAAGGAGCAAGATAAAAATCCAGCAGACCAAACAAATGAAGAGGAAATAGGCAGTCTACCTGAAAAAGAATTCAGAGTTATGATAGTAAAGATGATTCAAAATCTTGGAAATAGAATGAAGAAAATACAGGAAACGTTTAACAAGGACCTAGAAGAACTAAAAAGCAAACAAACAATGAGGAACAACACAATAAATGAAATTAAAAATTCTCTAGAAGGAATCAATAACAGAAAAACTGAGGCAGAAGAACAGATAAGTGACCTGGAAGATAAAATAGTGGAAATAACTACCACAAAGCAGAATAAAGAAAAAAAAAAGAAGAAAAAGAATTGAGGACAGTATCAGAGACTTCTTGGGACATTTTAAATGCACCAACATTCAAATTATAGGGGTCCCAGAAGAAGAAGAGAAAAAGAAAGGGACTGAGAAAATACTTGAAGAGATTATAGATGAAAACTTCCCTAATATGGGAAAGGAAATAGTCAATCAAGTCTAGGAGGCACAGAGAGCCCCTAACAGGATAAATCCAAGGAGAAACACATCAGGACACATATTAATCAACCTATCAAAAATTTAATACAAAGAAAAAAATATTAAAAGCAGCAAGGTTAAAGCAACACATAATATACAAGGGAATACCCATAAGTTTAACAGCTGGTCTTTCAGCAGAAACTCTGCAAGCCAGCAGGGAGTGGCAGCACATATTTAAAGTAATGAAAGGGAAAAACCTACAACCAAGACTACCCAGCAAGGGTCTAATTAAGATTCAATGGAGAAATTAAAACCTTTGCAGAAAAGCAAAATCAAAGAGAATTCAGCGTTCCTTTATAAAAAATGCTAAAGGAACTTCTCTAGGCAGGAAACACAAGAGAAAGAAAAGACCTACAATAACAAACCCAAAACAATTAAGAAAATGGTAATAAGAACATACATATTGATAACTACCTTAAAAGTAAATGGATTAAATGTTCCAATCAAAAGACATAGACTGGCTGAATGGATACAAAAACAAGACCCAGATATATGCAGTCTATAGACTCTTGTAGAGACCCACTTCAATACTAGGGACACATGCAGACTGAAAGTGAGGGGATGAAAAAAGTTATTACATGCAAATGGAAATAAAAAGAAAGCTGGAGTAGCAATTCTCATATCAGACAAAATTGCCTTTAAAATAAAGACTGTTACAAGAGACAAGGAAGGACACTACATACTGATCAAAGATCAATCCAAGAGGAGGTATAAAAATTGTAAATATTTATGCACCCAACATAGGAGCACCTCAATACATAAGGCAAATGCTAACAGCCATAAAAGGGGAAATTTATAGTAACACCATCATAGTAGGGGACTTTAACACCCCATTTTCACCAAAGGACAGATCATCCAAAATGAAAATAAATAAGAAAACACAAGCTTTAAATGATATATTAAACAAGATGGACTTAATCGATATTTATAGGACATTCCATTCAAAAATAGCAGAATACACTTTCTTCTGAAGTGCTCATAGAACATTCTCCAGGATAGATCATATTTTGTGTTCAAATCAAGGCTTGGTCAATGTAAGACACTTGAAATCATCTCAAGTATATTTTCCAACCGCAATGCTATGAGACTAGATATCAATTACAGGAAAAAATCTGTAAGAAATACAAACACATGGAGGCTACACAATACACAACAAACTAACTAAGAAATCACTGAAAAAATCAAAGAGGAAATCAAAAAAATACCTAGAAACAAATGACAATGAAAGCATGATGACCCAAAACCTATGGGATGCAGGAAAAGCAGTTCTAAGAGGGAAGTTTATAACAATACAATCCTACCTCAAGAAACAAGAAACATCTTAAATAAACAACCTAACCTTACACCTAAAGAAATTAGATAAAGAAGAACAAAAAAACGCCAAAGTTAGCAGAAGGAAAGAAATAAGAAAACTCAGATCAGAAATAAATGAAAAAGAAATGAAGGAAATGATAGCAAAGATCAATAACTAAAAACTGATTCTTTGAGAAGCTAAAAAAAATTGATAACCCATTAGCCAGACTAGTCAAAAAAAAAAAAAAAAAGGGAAAAGACTCAAGTCAATAGAATTACAAATGAAAAAGGAAAAGTAACAACTGATACTGCAGAAATACAAGGGATTGTGAGTGATTACTACAAGCAACTATATGACAATAACATGGACAACCTGGAAGAAATGGACAAATTCTTAGAAATGCACAACCTTCTGAGACTGAACCAGGAAGAAATAGAAAATATAAAAAGACCAATCAGGGCTTCCCTGGTGGTGCAGTGGTTGAGAGTCTGCCTGCCGATGCAGGGGACACGGGCCCGTGTCCCGGTCCAGGAAGATCCCACATGCCGCGGAGTGGCGAGGCCCGTGAGCCATGGCCACTGGGCCTGAGTATCCAGAGCCTGTGCTACACAACGGGAGAGGCTACAACAGTGAGAGGCCCACGTACCACAAAATAAAATAATAATAATAATAAATAAATAAAAAGACCAATCAAAAGCACAGAAATTGAGACTGTCATTAAAAATCTTCCAACAAAGAAAAGCCCAGGAACAGTTGGCTTCACAGGCGAATTCTATCAAACACTTAGAGAAGAGCTAACACCTATCCTTCTCAAACTCTTCCAAAATATAGCAGAGGGAGGAACACTCCCAAACTCATTCTACAAGGCCATCACAACTCTGACACTAAAACCAGACAAAGAGGTCACAAAAAAAGAAACCTACAGGCCAAAATCACTGATGAACATAGATGCAAAAATCCTCAACAAAATACTAGTAAACAGAATCCAACAGCACATTTAAAAGATCATACACCATGATCAATTAGGGTTTATCCCAGGAATACAAGGATTCTTCAGTATATGCAAATCAATCACTATGGTAAACCATATTAACCAATTGAAGGATAAAAACTTAATAGTTGCAGAGAAAGCTTTCAACAAAATTCAACACCCATTTATGAGAAAGATCTTTGAGAAAGTAGGCATAGAGGGAACTTACCTCAACATAATAAAGGCCATATATGAAAACCCACAGCCAACATTGTTCTCAGTGTTGAAAAACTGAAACTATTTCCACTAATATCGGAAGAAGACAAGGTTGCCCACTCTCACCACTATTATTCAACATAGATTTGGAAGTTTTCACCACAAGAATCAGAGAAGAAAAGAAATAAAAGGAATCCAAATTGGAAAAGAAGAAGTAAAACTGTCACTATTTGCAGATGACATACTATACATAGAGAATCCTAAAGATGCTACCACAAAACTACTAGAGCTAATCAATGAATTTGGTAAAGTAGCAGGATACAAAACAAATGTACAGAAATCTCTTGCATTCCTATAAACTAACGATGAAAAATCTGACAGAGAAATTAAGGAAACACTCACATTTACCATTGCAACAAAAAGAAAAATAACCTAGAAATAAACCTACCTAAGGAGACAAAAGACTTGTATGCATAAAACTATAAGACACTGATGAAAGAAATTATAGATGTTACAAACAGATGGACTGGAAGAATCAACTCTGTGAAAATGACTATACAACCTAAAGCAATCTACAGATTCAATGCAATCCCTATCAAAATACTACTGGCATTTTTCACAGAACTAGAACAAAAAATTGCAAAATTTGTATGGATACACAAAAGACCCCAAATAACCAAAGCAATCTTGAAAAAGAAAAACAGAGCTGGAGAAATCAGGCTGCCTGACTTCAGACTATATTTCAAAGCTACAGTAAATAAGACAGTATTGTACTGGCACAAAAAGTGAAATATAGATTGGTGGAACTGGATAGAAAGCCTGGAGTTAAACCCACACACATATGGTCACCTTATCTTTGATAAAGGAGGCAAGAATATACAATGGAGAAAAGACAGCCTCTTCAATAATTGGTGCTGGGAAAACTGGACAGCTACTTGTAAAAGAATGAAATTAGAACACTCCTTAACACTATTCACAAAAATAAACTCTTAATGGATTAAAGACCTAAATGTAAGCCCGGACACTATAAAACTCTTAGAGGAAAACATAGGCCAAACACCTTATGACATAGATCACAGCAAGATCCTTTTTGACCCACCTCCTAGAGAAAGGGAAATAAAAACACAAATAAACAAATGGGACCTAATGAAACTGAAAAGCTTTTGCACAGCAAAGGAAACCATAAACAAGACAAAAAGGCAACCCTCAGGATGGGAAAAATTATTTGCAAATGAAGCAACTGACAAAGGATTAATTTCCAAAAATTATAAGCAGTTCATTCAGCTCAATATCAAAAAATGAAACAACCCCAACCAAAATGGGCAGAAGACCTAAATAGACATTTCTCCATAGAAGATATACAGATTGCCAACAAATACATGAAAGAATGCTCAACATCATTAATCATTAGAGAAATGCAAATCAAAACTACAATGAGGTATCATCTCACACTGGTCAGAATGGCCATTATCAAAAAATCTACAAACAATAAATGCTGGAGAGGGTATGGAGAAAAGAGAACCCTCTTGCACTGTTGGTGGGAATGCAAATTGATACAACCACTATGGAGAACAGTATGGAGGTTCCTTAAAAAACTAAAAATAGACCTACCATATGACCCAGAAATCCCACTACTGAGAAAACCATAATTCATAAACAGTCATGTACCACAATGTTCATTGCAGCTCTATTTGCAATAGCTAGGACATGGAAGCAACCTAAGTGTCCATCAATATATGAATGGATAAAGAAGATGTGGCACATATATAAAATGGAATATTACTCAGCCATAAAGAGGTATGAAACTGAGTTATTTGTAGTTAGGTGGATGGACCTAGAGGCTCATACAGAGTGAAGTAAGTCAGAAAGAGAAAAACAAATATCATATGCTAACACATATATATGGAATCTAAAAAAGAAAAAAAAATGGTCAGAAGAACCTAGGGGCAAGATGGGAATAAAGATGCAGACCTACTAGAGAATGGACTTGAGGATACGGGCAGGGGGAAGGGTAAGCTGGGACAAAGTCAGAGAGTGGCATGGACATACATACACTATCAAACGTAAAATAGATAGCTATTGGGAAGCAGCCGCATAGCACAGGGAGATCAGCTTGGTGCTTTGTGAGCACCTAGAGGGGTGGGATAGGGAGGGTGTGAGGGATGGAGACGCAAGAGAGAAGAGATATGGGGACATATGTATATGTATAGCTGATTCACTTTGTTATACAGCAGAAACTAACACACCATGGTAAAGCAATTAGATTCCAATAAAGATGTTAAAACAAAATTTTAAAAAATTAAAAAAAAAAAGAAAACAATGGTACCTGCTTTCATGGAGTCTACAATATATTGGAAAAGACTAACACTGACATGGAATTGTAGATATTTAATTGAATACTATATACAAATATAAACTCATTTGTAAAATCAACACAGAGAAGTAAGAGATTAATGAGATACAGATATACAAATCATTGCAAGCTATGTTAGTGTCATATAGCAGATCATAGGATTCCAGTAGACAGCAGCAGTGCAGCCCTCCAAATTAAATCATTTTAATGCACTTGTCATTATCTGTATATGTCACAGGCAACAAATTCAGTTACAATGATGTAAACCAGAAATTGGTTAGCTTTAGAAAATAAATAAATAAAGCTTAGCAGTTGTCTTTGCCTGGCATTATTACCCTTAGGGAGAACTATCTTACAACAATAAAAAGTTATATTGGGATATGGCTATTAGATGTAATTCTACTTTTTACATGTGAAACACCTGCTTAAGAAGCCCTTTCTGAGTTGATACTTTTTTCCACCAAGGATATAAACAAGGACTTGTTAATTCCCTTCTATAGAAACTAAAAAAGTGCCCAAGAAGAATGTTACCATCATTTAGTCCCGTTCAAATTTTAATGAAATAAAACCTATTCTACTATAGTTGTGTTGTAGCTAGAGGTTATTTTCTAAAAATGGGGACATACTCCCCTTCTTGATTTGGATTTTTATTTCTCGTTGTGTCATTTTGTGGTTTGACAACTCTTGACATAGATATAGAATTCTTGAGTAGTTCTTAGCTTTCCTTTTCAGCACTGTGAAAGAGGCTGGTAAATCATACCAACATTTCCCTGCTAAAAATCTCAAACGTTAAATTATCTGTTCCAAAACTGAAGGCCCTGCCCAAGTCTTGTCACGAATTTATTACAATGTGATAAAATAAAGCTTTGCCCCAATTTTGGCAAGGCAAAGCAATTTGGAAAATGCATAATTTGGTCTACTAATTTAAGGTGAATGAGATGGACTTAGTCAAGAGATGTTTGGTGAAGAGGTAAAATCTAGAGAGTAATAAAAACTACTTTTGTGGCAGATCTAAATCAAATCACTGTAATTTTATTTAAAATTCTACTTACAAAGTACTAGGCACAGTAAGACAAGTAAACTTACAATCCAGAGATATAAGGCTGGGAGTGACTAACTTACACAGGTAAGAAACAATTATTTTAAATCAACATTTTGAAATAATGCTGTCAGTGAAAAATGAAATGTCTCTCTTCTCTGCCTTCTGTAATTTGGTCTTGAGCATATTATTTAAACTTGTATAGAAGGTTAAGGCAAAAAATAAATTTAACTTTTGAAGACCCCTGTTCTGAAAATATCCAAATCAGTATCTTTAGTCACTCTTTGAGGGGAAATAATCTGGAAAATGATGGTGTTAGTGTGTAGGTGTTAAAAAATAATCAATGGAAACAGAGATTGTGATTATAGTCAAACTAGAAACAATGTCATTAACCCGGAAAACATTATGTTAGGTAGAATGATCCAGATGCAGAAAAGAAATCTGACTTATATGTGGAATCAAAAATAGTCAAACTCATAGAATCAGGGTAGAATGATGGTTGCCAGGGGATGGGGGAAGAAGAAATGAGATGTTGGTCAAAGGGTACAAAGTTTCAGTTATGCAAGATAATTAAGTTCTGGAGATCTAATGTACAGAAATGTGACTATAGTTAACAAAACTCAATTGTATACTTGAAACTTGCCAAAAGGATAAATCTTAAGCATTCTCACCACACACACACAAACACACACACACACACACACACACACACACACACAAAAGGAAAGAAGGAAATGATAGCCTATGTGAGAGCAAGGAAAGAGAAAAGAAAGAAGGAAGAAAAGGAAGAAAGATAAAGAAGGAAAGAAAGAAAGAAAGAAAGAAAAAGAAAGAAAGAAAGAAAGAAAGAAAAAAAAGAAAGAAAGAAAAAAGAAAGAAAGAAAGAAGAAAGAAAGAAAGAAAGAAAGAAAGAAAGAAAGAAAGAAAGAAAGAAAGAAAGAAGAAAGAAAACTTCAGGTTAACCATAAAAAACAAGATTTTTGTCAGAAAGTATATTTCAAATATAATGTTCCATAATAATGTATATACTACATATATGTATTTTATTGTATTATAGCACATTCTATATCATGTGTTAGAGTCGTTTAACACAGCATTGCTTTTAACTTCTATCCCCAAAATTATTCAAATGATTCAAATGACTGAGTATGTCTTGCTAGTTCAAATATTCCAGCTTAAATATATTGGCAAAGAAAACAGCATTATAAACTTGACTACATGTGTGCAACACACACACACACACACACACACACACACACATATGCACACACAACCACACCTGTTGCTTTTACTTGAAAAAATAATTCCAAATTTAACAAATGTTTCTGTATTTAGCTAACAATTACATACTGCTTAACATGTCCCAGACTCTATTGTAATAATTTTACAGATATTAACTTATTTAGTCCTTATGTCAACCCTATGAGATAGGTATTATTTCCCCCAATTAATAGCGGGTGAAATGAGGCATAAAGAGGTTAAATTATTTGCTCAGGTTCCCATGGCAAGAAAGTGACAGAGCCAGGATTCAGAGTCCAGAAATCTCACTTCAGGTTCTTACTGTGGACAACCCTGGTAGGGAAATTCTCAGAGATATCTTTTTTCCAGTGGATATTTAATCTGAATCTTAGCAGTTTATCTGCATATGCTCTATTGTGGCCTGTGCAAGTTTTCTTAAAGGCATGATGGACAGAGAGCACACGCCATCAATGATTGTTATTGGTCATTATTGTCCCAAGACTTTATTTTTCAGTGCAGCTCATGACTTCTTAATTGAACTAAAGAAACACATAGTCAAGAAGCTAAATTACTTTATTATTTTTAATTCTTTAGATTAAACAATTACATAAAGAAGAAAAGTTATTTTCCAGTATGAGTTAGTTTTGTAAGCAGTCACTTGATTTAAACCACTATGGATGTACCAAATGAGTATGTTTCTTTTCCACTATCAATATGCATGATTTGATTTCTTATTAGCTAAACCTGTAAGGAAGGCTATTAGTGTTTCCATCATAGTGTTACCAAAGATATATTATCAATTAAGACTGAACAGTAAAAGGAGTAAATATGCTATAAAGTTGGATATAAAGCACAGGTATATGATTTTTATATATCTTTTTCCCTAATTTTTAATTTCAAATTCTTCCTCATTCAAAGAAAAAATAGTAAAACCTACTGTTATTGTGGCAAAATGTACAATAATTTTGGTGAAGATTATGCAGTTCTCAGACTGGTTTAGTGCAAGGTGGATATTAACTGCCAAATGCAAATTTTGACAACTCTCTCTCTGGAAAAGAAATATATTGAAAGAATTTAGCGTCCCAGTTATATCTATCCATACAGTTTTTGCTAAGCAAACTTTCCTGTTGTCAACAAACCTGAAAGTACCAGCTAAGTGATATTATGTATTTAAGATCCTTTGGGGAATGCAAAGAAAGTGGAAAATGACATGGAATATAGGCAGATTAATTCAGGACAACTGCGGATTCAGCTATTTACCAAGTCCTTTTTGAACGGGTAATCCATTATGCCAACATTCATTTTTTCTCATATTTACTCTGCACAAATTGTCCTGCCATCATTATCATGAAGAATTGGGAGATACAAATGGTTTGATGAACTTCTTTATTGGAGCCCACTTCTCACATTGTTAACCCCCTTTACTTTCCATACTTGCTAAACTATTGAAGAGCACAACTTTTTTACATTTCCAGAGTGTTCCACAAGCCATCTGCCTTTTCCTTACCAAAATGTGGAAATATAAATACTTCACTTCTTAGCTTTGCATGTAATTTGCTTCTTTTATTTAAAATCTCTGAGGACAAATGTGAATTTCATATCAGCTGCCAAATATTCAGACATCTTTTGAAACTGGGTGATATTTAGCAATAGTAGTTACATTTTTGAATTCTCATTCTGCTTCAGTTTAAAAAAATGGAATCAGGTTAAAACATTACATTTTTTCCAAATCTTCCTTTAATCTTTAATGTGCAAAGAGAAGATGATATATTCAGGAAACTTTGTTATGAAAACTGAAGTAAAGGGAAGATAATTTCAGAGAATAATAAAACAAATATAATGAGATCTAGAGTTTTGGAAGTTGAAATACTTGGATCTCAATGGTTGTGTTAAATAGGAAATTGTTTCACCTATAATTGGTTAATGTGTTGATGTACAAATAACCATCATTTTCATTCAATGCATATGCATTTTTGACTATTGAGGAAAATATCTTTTTTCATTTAGTCACCCAATAGACATAAACCATTGAATGATCAAAAGTCATTTAATTAATTTCAGAAACATGAATTGCATGGATTCTGCAATTGAAGTATACAGACCGATAATTTTAATTGTGCAGGTAAGATGGTACCTGATCTATTTAGAAACATGTCATACTTTGGATCTTATCTTTGTATGGGCTCCAAAATAATGCTCTTCAAGAGTACTTTACCCAAATATTTTGTTATATTTTTCCAGGTTATTCGGGAATTCTAGTAGCCCTATCATTTCTCTCCACTTTTAAAATGAAAATTTTAAATCTTATTTATCCCTTTGACCATTTGATCACTGAGTCATCTCCTGCCCCAAAACATGAATTTAATGAAGGATTTTGAGTTCCCCAAAGAGGTTTATCTGTTTTCAAGCAGTTCTTCGTTCAGAGTGAAATTTGTGGTTATGAAATTCCTACTTTTCACCAGCTTGCCCCATCAGTGGATAAACTAATTTCCAACTTAATGGAAATATTCATAATGGCTTAACTGTTTCACGAGGCTAAAATTTAAGACTGAACTGATTTTAAATCTCATTTCTGGAGAAAGATGGTTATGACCTAAGAATTGTTTCCAAAACTATACCCAATTTTTAAAGGTGTGTATAACAGAGCTCATATTTGTTATATTTTCTTTATAGTTTCCTTACTGGCACCGGGTGCTATCTTATGAATTGTCTTCTGTGGTTTCTGTTCTCAGAGATTGATGCTCCAGGGAGAATTCATATCTCATTGAATTAACATGAAGAATAGGCACTCTAAAATTTTATTGTGAATTTGTCCTATAATAATATGGAAATGATCATGGAATTTAAGACCAGTTCTGGCTCTTATGCTTATCTTTTCTTTAGTTCAACTTTAAATTGTCAAAAGTGATAGTTAACAATTATGCTTTTATTTTATGATAAGATGTCACTGGGAATGCTGTGCCAAGAAGTAACAATTTATTACCAAGAAAATATCTACAGAGTTACCAATATATATGTTATTTTTGAATTACAGTTTGAATCCCTTTAAGGAAGTTGTTAGATTTTGATGTTAATTACACCTTGTGAAACTGCAGAGATGTGTCTCAGAGGGCTCTGAGGAGCTCCAGTTCTTTATGTCTCATGAAAAAGAATTCAATGAGAGACAAAATGATAGATGAGAAGTGATTTATTAGAATTGGATGCTTGTGAGGTCTACAAGCAGATAGGCAAGAAGGTGCCACCTTGAAAACTTAGTGGGCTACAGTTTTACAATCAAAGAAAAAGTGGGGAGGGGGAAAATACCACCTTCTACCTCATTCTTCAGTAGACATCAAGCTTTCATCCTCAGTTCCTCCTCCAAGTCAGGTGGGAGAGTTTTCTTGTCCCTACATGGTCAAACTGGGACTATCATGGCACAATGGAAATGAGCAAAAAGGCAGTAACATATACTAAAATATGGTAAATCATTTCAGGTTTTAGTATAATGTTACCTTTTTCTTGTATTTTTGTTTTTAGTGCAAGCAGAGGAACATGTCCTAGGAATCACTGACTTACTGACCTCACTGGGCAGCATATGGGTCTCACTCCACCATTGCTTTATTATTTTGGGGCATGTCTCATGCTTCTGTTGCATGGTTTTGATGTTAAGCAAGCCTACTTGGTTTTGTTGTTAGGAGAGCCTGCTTTCTTGAGTCTCATTAACTTACAGGGGTCTCCCATACTTTTTTTTTCTTTAACTTACGATCCCTTAGAAGGAAAAACTATTTAATCACCTATTTTGTCCCTTTACTCTGGCACTATCACTTAGAGAAAGACCAAAAACCAACCTCACTTTAAAATAATTAAACAATTTCCAGTTATGATAATTAAATATGTTATAGTCTTTTTTTAAAGATTTTATAACTTGACAGATTATAATAGCAAGTCATGCATTAACTATTTAACTGCTGTCAGAGTATGATCTATCAAATGATGTCCATTCCAAGAATACAGGAAACAAGGTATAGATATATATTCTTGGGGCACATATTAAGCCATCAGAGTTTATTTGAATATGTAGGTGGGGAGGAGGGTGTATTACTTCAGTAAGTGCAAAACTTGTTTTAATTTTCCTCTTAGCAAATTCTAACTTTCAGGTAAATTTAAAAAAATAAAAACTGTAACTTAAATATAGTTGAAGATGATACAATAGCTAGACACAATAGTATAGCTATTTACAACTCTTTTGTGACTCTATTTTTACTCCAGTTGTGATTTAATGAAACCTACTTGACTCTTGTCTTTGCCACTTACATCTGAATGACTTAGGCCAAATTTCTTAATATTATCTACCTCAATCACATGATCTGGAAACTAGGGATCACAATGCTTAATTGGTTTATAGGTATTGAAAGAAGAACTCTGTGTGAAACTAGCTTAGATATGTACTCAATAAAGTTATAAAGTTTGGTTGAGTTAACATGACTCAGGCCAGAAATTTTTCTTTGCTTTTTCTCTTACACTATGACCTAACAGTGTAAAATATGGTTTTATGAAAGCAAGCACAAACAAACAACAATAACAAAAAAACTAGTGTTATTTGAAATAATGATATAATACAATAAAGGAGGCAAAGAAAAAAAGAATCTTAATTCTCATTTACTAAAAAATAAATTAAGTGATTTTACTTCTAAGGTTGACTTAAAACTACTTTTATAGATAAAATCAAAGTATAAACAATATTATAAGAGGTATATGAACAAATATAGTGTGTTTTAAATATATCCTCAGGAAGGGATCGAGTCAATACCAGTAGAATTTTGAAGGCTTCCCAATGGAGATAACACTTGTGCTGAGCTTTGAAATATGAATACACTTTTAAATATTGAAGGAGATAAGGGTATTCTATGCAGAGGGAAAAGCATGAACAAAGTTATGGAACTACATGAATGGGCATGTCGCATTCAAAAAGTAGGACATAATGTATAATCCTTAGGTTTGAGGGGATAGAGTGACAGACAACAAAAACAACCAAGTAAATAAGATGTCGGTATTCGCACACACCAATATAATACATATGTACAAAAACAATCAAAAGAACACCCAAGAGTTAATTCAATCAATTATTATTGTCTTATAATGAATTAAATCACAATTCATATTTGCTCATTTAATAGAGTAAAAGGATTATTATCTATCATTATCAATCCCTGGGCGGATAAAAACACAAATTGACATATGAGAAACGGCACTCATTATTGTAAATAATTAACGTTTAAGACTTCTGGTGGGATTATAGTCTGATTCCTCACTTATTATATTTGAATAAATGATCTGCAAACTTAACCAATTATGCCACTGCATATACTGAATAGCATCCCTTTTTTAAAAAATTAATTATTTAATTAATTTATTTATTTTTGGCTGTGTTGGGTCTTTTTTTTTTTTTAATCTTTATCTTTATTGGAGTATAATTGCTTTACAATGGTATGTTACTCTCTGCTTTATAACAAAGTGAATCAGTTATACATACACATATGATCTCATATCTCTTCCCTCTTGCATCTCCCTCCCTCCCACCCTTCCTATCCCTCCCCACTAGGTGGTCACAAAGCAACGAGCTGATCTCCCTGTGCTATGTGGCTACTTCCCACTAGCTATCTATTTTACTTTTGGTAGTGTATATATGTCCATGCCACTCTCTTGCTTTGTCACAGCTTACCCTTCCCCCTCCCCATAACCTCAAGTCCATTCTCTAGTAGGTCTGTGTCTTTATTCCTTTCTTACACCTAGGTTCTTCATGACATTTTTTTTCTTACATTCCATATATATATATATGTGTAAGCATACGGTATTTGTCTTTCTCTTTCTTACTTACTTCACTCTGTATGACAGACTCTAGGTCCATCCACCTCATTACAAATAGCTCAATTTCATTTCTTTTTATGGCTGAGTAATATTCCATTATATATATATGTGCCACATCTTTATCCATTCATCCGATGATGGACACTTAGGGTGTTTCACCTCCTGGCTATTGTAGATAGAGCTGCAATGAATATTTTGGTATGTGGCTCTTTTTGAATTATGTTTTTTTTGGGGTATATGCCCAATAGTGGGATTGCTGGGTCATATGGCAGGTCTATTTCTAGTTTTTTAAGGAAGCTCCATACTGTTCTCCATAGTGGCTGAACCAATTCACATTCCCACCAGCAGTGCAAGAGTGTTCCCTTTTCTCCACACCCTCTCCAGCATTTACTGTTTCTAGATTTTTTGATGATGGCGATTCTGACCGGTGTGAGATGATATCTCATTGTAGTTTTGAGTTGCATTTGTCTAATGATTAATGATGTTGAGCATTCTATCATGTGTTTGTTGGCAATCTGTATATATTCTTTGGAGAAATGTCTATTCAGGTCTTCTACCCATTTTTTGATTGGGTTGTTTGTTTTTTTGATACTGAGCTGCATGAGCTGCTTGTATGTTTTGGAGATTAATCCTTTGTCAGTTGCTTCATTTGCACATATTTTCTCCTATTCTGAGAATTGTCTTTTGGTCTTGTTTACAGTTTCCTTTGCTTTGCAAAAGCTTTGAAGTTTCATTAGGTCCCATTTGTATGTTTTTGTTTTTAATTCCATTTCTCTAGTAGGTGGGTCAAAAAGGATCTTGCTGTGATTTATGTCATAGAGTGTTCTGCCTATGGTTTCCTCTAAGAGTTCGATAGTTTCTGGCCTTACATTTAGGTCTTTAATCCATTTTGAGTTTATTTGTTTGTATGGTGTTAGGGAGTGATCTAATCTCATACTTTTACATGTACCTGTACAGTTTTCCCAACACGACTTAGTGAAGATGCTGTCCTTTCTCCACTGTACATTCCTGCCTCCTTTATCAAAGAAAAGATGACCATATGTGTGTGGGTTTATCTCTGGGCTTTCTATCCTGTTCCATTGATCTATATTACTGTGTTTGTGCCAGTACCATACTGTCTTGCTTACTGTAGCTTTGTAGTATAGTCTGAAGACAGGGAGCCTGATTCTTCCAGCTCCATTTTTCGTTCTCAAGATTGCTTTGGCTATTCGGGGTCTTTAGTGTTTCCATAAAAATTGTGAAATTTTTTGTTCTTGTTCTGTGAAAAATGCCAGTGATAGTTTGATAGGGATTACATTGAATCTGTAGATTGCTTTGGGGAGTAAAGTCATTTTCACAATGTTGATTCTTCCAATCCAAGAACATGGTATATCTCTCCATCTATTTGTATCATTTTTAATTTCTTTCATCAGTGTCTTATAATTTTCTGCATATAGTTCTTTTGTCTCCTTATGTAGGTTTATTCCTAGATATATTATTCTTTTTGTTGCAGTGGTAAATGGGAGTGTTTTCTTGATTTCACTTTCAGATTTTTCATCATTACTGTATAGGAATGCAAGAGATTTATGTGTATTAATTTTGTATCCTTCTACTTTACCAAATTCATTGATTAGCTCTAGTAGTTTTCTGGTAACATCTTTAGGATTCTCTATGTATAGTATCATGTCATCTGCAAACAGTGACAGTTTTACTCTTTTCTGATTTGAATTCCTTTTATTTCCTTTTCTTCTCTGATTGCTGTGGCTAAAACTTTTAAAACTATGTTGTATAAGAGTGGTGAGAGTGGGCAAGCTTGTCTTGCTCCTGATCTTAGTGGAAATGCTTTCAGCTTTTCACCATTGAGGATGATGTTGGCTGTGAGTTTGTCATATATGGCCTTTATTATGTGGAGGAAAGTTCTCTCTATGCTTACTATCTGGTGGATTTTTATCATAAATAGGTGGTGAATTTTGTCGAAAGATTTCTCTGCATCTGTTGAGTTGATCATATGGTCTTTCCCCTTCAATTTGTTAATATGGTGTATCATATTGATTGACTTGCGTATATTGAAGAATCCTTGCATTCCTGGGATAAACCCTGCTTGATCATGGTGCATGATCCTTTTAATGTGCTGTTGGATTCTGTTAGCTAGTATTTTTTTGAGGATTTTTGCATCTATGTTCATCAGTGATATTGGCCTGTACTTTTCTTTCTTTGTGAAATCTTTGTCTGGTTTTGGTATCAGGGTGATGGTGGCCTCGTAGAATGAGTTTGGGATTGTTCATCCCTCTGCTATATTTTGGGAGAGTTTGAGAAGGATAGGTGTTAGCTCTTCTCTAAATGTTTGATAGAATTCGCCTGTGAAGCCATCTGGTCCTGGAATTTTGTTCGTTGGAAAACTTTTAATCACAGTTTCAATTTCAGTGCTTGTGATTGGTCTGTTCATATTTTCTATTTCTTCCTGGTTCAGTCTCGGCAGGTTGTGCATTTCTTAGAATTTGTCCATTTCTTCCAGGTTGTCCATTTTATTGGCATAGTGTTGCTTGTAGTTATCTCTCATGATCTTTTGTATTTCTGCAGTGTCCATTGTTATTTCTCCTTTTTCATTTCTAATTCTATTGATTTGAGTCTTCCTCCTTTTTCTCTTGATGAGTTGGGCTAATGGTTCATCAATTTTGTTTATCTTCTCAAAGAAACAGCTTTTAGTTTTATTGATCTTTGCTCTGGTTTCCTTCATTTCTTTTTCATTTATTTCTGATCTGATCTTTATGATTTCTTTCCTTCTGTTAACTTTGTGGTATTTTTGTTCTATGTTCTCTAATTGCTTTAAATGCAAGGTTAGGTTGTTTATTCGAGATGTTTCCTGTTTCTTAAGGTAGGGTTGTATTGCTATAAACTTCCCTCTTAGGACTGTTTTTGCTGCATCCCATAGGTTTTGGGTCGTCGTGTCTCCATTGTCATTTGTTTCTAGGTATTTTTTGATTTCCTCTTTGATTTCTTCAATGACCACTTAGTTATTAAGTAGTGTATTGTTTAGCCTCCATGTGTTTGTATTTTTTACAGATCTTTTCCTATAATTGATATCTAGTCTCATAGTCTTGTGGTTGGAAAAGATACTTGATAAAATTTTAGTTTTCTTAAATTTACCAAGGCTTGATTTGTGACCCAAGATAGGATCCATCCTGGAGAATGTTCCATAAGCACTTGAGAAAAATGTGTTTTCTGTTGTTTTTGGATGGAATATCCTTTAAGTATCAATTAAGTCCATCTTGTTTAATGTATTATTTAAAGTTTGTGTTTCCTTATTTGTTTTCATTTTGGATGATCTGTCCATTGGTGAAAGTGGGGTGTTAAAGCCCCCTACTATGAATGTGTTACTGGCGATTTCCCCTTTTATTGCTGTTAGTATTTGCCTTATGTATAGAGGTGCTCCTATGTTGGGTGCATAAATATTTACAATTGTTATACTTCTTCTTGATTCGATCCCTTGATCATTAGGTAGTGTCCTTCTTTGTCTCTTGAAATAGTCTTTATTTTAAAGTCTATTTTGCCTGATATGAGAATTGCTACTCCAGCTTTCTTTTGGTTTCCATTTGCATGGAATATCTTTTTCCATCCCCTCACTTTCAGTCTGTGTGTGTCTCTAGGTCTGAAGTAGGTCCCTTGTAGATAGCATATATATGGGTCTTGATTTTGTATCCATTCAGCCAGTCTGTGTCTTTTGGTGGGAGTATTTAATCCATTTACAGTTAAGGTAATTATCGATATGTATGTTCCTATTCCCATTTTCTTAATTGTTTTGGATTTATGATTATAGGTCTTTTCCTTCTCTTGTGTTTCCTGCCTAGAGAATTTCCTTTAGCATTTGTTGTAAAGCTGGTTTTGCAGTGCTGAACTCTCTCCGTTTTTGCTTGTCTATAAAGGTTTTAATTTTTCCATCAAATCTGAATGAGATCCTTGCTGGGTAGAGTAATCTTGGTTGTAGGTTTTTCTCCTTCATCACTTTCAGTATGTCCTGCCAGTCCCTTCTGGCTTGCAGAGATTCTGCTGAAAGTTCAGCTGTTAACCTTATGGGGATTCCCTTGCGTGTTATTTGTTGTTTTTCCCTTGTTGCTTTTAATATGCTTTCTTTGTATTTAATTTTTGACAGTTTAATTAATATGTGTCTTGGTGTGTTTCTCCTTACATTTATCCTGTATGGAACTCTCTGTGCTTCCTGGGCTTGATTAACTATTTCCTTTCCCATATTAGGGAAGTTTTCAACTATAATCTCTTCAAATATTTTCTCAGTCCCTTTCTTTTTCTCTTCTTCTTCTGGAGCCCCTATAATGCGAATGTTGGTGCTTTTAATGTTGTCCCAGAGGTCTCTGAGACTGTCCTCAATTCTTTTCATTCTTTTTTCTTTATTCTGTTCTGCAGTAGTTATTTCCACTATTTTATCTTCCAGGTTACTTATCCATTCTTCTGCCTCAGTTATTCTGCTATTGATCCCTTCTAGAGTATTTTAATTTCATTTATTTTGTTGTTCATCATTGTTTGTTTCATCTTTAGTTCTTCTAGGTCCTTGTTAAATGTTTCTTGCATTTTCTCTATTCTATTTCCAGGATTTTGGATCATCTTTACTATCATTATTCTGAATTTTTTTTCAGGTAGATTGCCTATTTCCTCTTCATCTGTTTGGTCTGGTGGGTTTTTACCTTGCTCCTTCATCCGCTGTGTGTTTTTCTGTCTTCTCATTTTGCTTATCTTACTGTCTTTGGGGTCTCCTTTTTGCAGGCTGCAGATTCATAGTTCTCGTTGTTTCTGGTGTCTGTCCACAGTGCCTATGGTTGGTTTAGAGGGTTGTGTAGTCTTCCTTGTGGAGGGGACTAGTGCCTGGGCTCTGGTGGATGAGGCTGGATCTTGTCTTTCTGGTGGGCAGGTCCACATCTGGTGGTGTGATTTTAGGCAGCATCTCTGCTAATGGGTGGGTTTTTTTTCCTGTCTTGCTAGTTTTTTGGCATAGGGTGTCTAGCACTGTAGCTTGCTGGTCGTTGAATGCAGCTGGGTGTTGGTGTTGAGATGGAGATCTCTGGGAGATTTTCACCATTTCATATTATGTGGAGCTGGGAGGTCTCTTGTGGACCAGTGTCCTGAATTTGGGTCTCCCACCTCAGAGGCAAAGCACTGACTCCTGGCTGCAGTACCAAGACCCTTTCATCCACAAGGCTCAGAATAAAAGGGAGAAAAAGTAGAAAGAAAGAAAGAAAGAAAGAAAGAAAGAAAGAAAGAAAGAAAGAAAGAAAGAAAGAAAGAAAGAAAGAAAGAAAAGAAGGAAGGAAGAAAGAAAGGAAGAAAGAAAGAGGATAAAAGAAAATAAAATAAAGTAAGGTAAAATAAAATAAAGTTATTAAAATAAAAAAATAGTTATTAAGAAAAAAAATTAACATAATAAAACAACAGATGGATAGAATCCTAGGACAAATGGTGAAAAGAAAGCTATACAGACAAAATCTCACACAGAAGCATTCATATACACACACACAAAAAGAGGAAAAGGGGAAAAAATCATAAATCTTGCTCTCAAAGTCCACCTCCTCAATTTGGGATGATTTGTTGTCTATTCAGTTATTCCACAGATGCAGGGTACATCAAGTTGATTGTGGAGATTTAATCTGCTGCTCCTGAAGCTGTTGGGAGAGATTTCCCTCTCTCTTCTTTTTTCGCACAGCTCTAGGGGTTCAGCTTTGGATTTGGCCCCGCCTCTGTGTGTAGGTCGCCAGAGGGCATCTGTTCTTTGCTCAGACAGTATGGGGTTAAAGGAGCCGCTGATGTGGGGACTCTGGCTCACTCATTCTGGGGGGAGGGAGGGGTACGGAGTGCGGTGCAAGCCTGCAGCAGCGGAGGCCGGCATGACGTTGCACCAGCCTGAGGCGTGCTGTGTGTTCTCCCCGGAATGTTGTCTCTGGATCCCGGGACCCTGGCAGTGGCGGACTGCACAGTGTCCCCAGATGGGGGGTGTGGATAATGACCTGTGCTCACACACAGGTTTCTTGGTGGTGGCAGCAGCAGCCTTAGCGTCTCATGCCTCTCTCTGGGGTCCGCCCTGTTGGCTGCAGCTCGCGCCAGTCTCTGTAGCTCCTTTAAGCAGCACTCTTAATCCCCCTCCTCGTGCACCAGGAAACAAAGAGGGAAGAAAAAGTCTCTTGCCTCTTCGGCAGGTCCAGACTTTTCCCCGGACTCCCTCCTGCCTAGGCTAGCTGTGGTACACTAACCCCTTCAGGTTGTGTTCACTCCTCCAGTCCTCTCCCTGCACTCTGACCAAAGCCCGAGCCTCAGCTCCCAGGCCTGCCCACCCTGGCTGGTGAGCAGACAAGCCTCTTGGGCTGGTGAGTGCTGGTCGGCACTGATTCTCTGTGTGGAAATCTCTCCGCTTTGCCCTCTGCACCCTTGTTGCTGTGCTCTCCTCCGCGGCTCCGAAGCTCCCCTCCTCCATCACCCTCAGTCTCCACCTGTGAAGGGGCTTCCTAGTGTGTGGAAACCTTTCCTCCTTCACAGTTCCCTCTCAGTGGTGCAGGTCCCATCTCTATTCTTTTGTCTCTGTTTATTCTTTTTTATTTTGACCTACCCATGTACGTGGGGAGTTTCTTGCCCTTTGGGAGGTCTGAGGTCTTCTGTCTGTGTTCAGTAGGTGTTCTGTAGGAGTTGTTCTACGTGTAGATGTATTTCTGGTGTATCTGTGGAGAGGAAAGTGATCTCTGCGTCTTACTCTTCCACCATCTTCCCCTCTCTCTGCATCCCATTTTTATAGTCAGATAGTGATTAGTAGGAACTTAAAAATTTATTGGATGATATCATATTTTATAATTAGAATTAAACAAAGGACCGAGTCAAATAGAATATAAAAATAAAACACTCCTCTTTAGGATTGTTCACTGGGGAGTCACCTCAACTCAGTTAATGGTCAAAACTTCTTTATGCAGACCTTTCTCAATGGAAATGATATTTCTAAATATTCTGGAAGGAGAAAACTTCAAGTTAAAAGAAATCAAACTAGTTTTAGGGAAAGTCATAGACTTATTTTTAGTGCCATAGTTATGAAGAAAATACATGTTCACTTAAGTAAAATATATGCATGTTTGCTTATAGGCAAGTACTCAAGATGTTTCTTAGGTGTCTGTGATTCTATACAATTTAGCTTCTAAATTTCACATCTCCTTTATTATTAGTCTAAGCTGTCACCTCCACCTCTTCCCCTAGTTTGAGAAATCTAGTTCACCTTGAAGCTCTTGACTTTATTGAGACAATAACTTTAGATAATACATTTCTGGTACTGTGAGAAACAGGTGGTCTGCCAAAACAAAATATGACAGGAAGTAGAAGATTGAAATAAAAATTTTACTTATTTTTGTGTGATAGTTTATATTACCTTTATTTTTTCTGCTTTCCTTAGAGCTCACAAATATATGAATAGTCTTCAGGGCTCTCAAGAAAAACAAAAAAAAATTACATTTTAATGAAATGCATGCAAATGAGATTTTGAAATAGATACTAAAAAATAAAGAAAAACACTTTTGAATGAGTGGAATCATTTGTTAATGATTCCCCATGCTATTCTTAGACTACAACCATGGTGATAATGTGCTTATTTTATTGGTACAGTTTTCTGTTCAAAATTTCATAGTTCTGATGTCTTTTTTTCTTATGTCTGGGTGAATATTCACAGTAAGTTGTACATCTATGTACACTCATATCTGAGATCTTATATTAAAATATATATTTACATATGTACTTGCAAATGCATAAGAATCTATATGTATATATTGTAACAGATACAATTTTTGTAAAATATTGTTTATTTTACATTATATATATTATATTTGTATGTTTATGAATATATAGATATGAAATTTTAATATGTAATCCAACTATTTGCATTCTGATATTCATAATAATAATAATAAACATTTCATTCCAGTATACATGAAAAAAGTGAAAAGTGATCTTACCAGAGAGATGTAAGAATTGACAGCAATAAACATTTTTAATCATTTAGAAAGTTTAGTTTGCAACTCACAAAATTTTGTTAGTTCAAAATCTCTGTCTATAAATGCACTTCCATAGCTATAGCATATCTCCTTGGTAATATCCCGGTAATATCTCCAAGATCTTAGTATTGGCCATCATTTTTAGTTTCTCTGGAAGCCACAGATATCTCCACATCCTGTGGCAAATCATAAACAGTGAAGTTGGCTCCTTTGATCATTTTTAAATACCCTGTCCAAAGTCTTGTAGAGAATGGAAAATGGTGAAAAAATGGTGGCCCTCTTCTTTTTGCATGATTATATCTAGAAATTTTTCTGTCTGTTTCCACCTATTGGCTACTACTTTGAAGTTGTTTATGCCAACCAGTGTAAGTTCCCCCTTACTTATGGACTTTATAGAAGCAAATAGTTTTACATTTTTCTTGTCCATCTCTCATTTTTGAATATTTATTAAGTAACCATGGCTTCCCTCACTTCTGGGCAGCTCCAAATAAAATATCCTTTCTATACCAAACACTTTGCCTAGTCTTTCAAAAACAAGCTTAGACATTTTTTCTGTGAAATTCATGGAATTAAGCATGAATTTTTTGGGTGTTGGCTAGTAGCATACATATTATTCTCCTGTAGTAAATATAGCAATTAGGAAAACCTACATTTCTTTTCCTTTCTAAAAACAATTTTGAGTTGTAATTGAAATACAATAAGCTACATTTATTTAAAGTGTTCAATATGATATGTTTTTACATACACACACAATCATGAAATCATTGCCACAGTAAAGATTTAAACATATATATCATCCTCAAATATTTCCATTTCCTGTGGTAATTACTTCCTGCTGCTCATCTTACCCACACTCCATCATCCCAAAGAAAAACTTGATCTGATATTTCTATATTTTAATTTATCATTTCTAGAATTTTATATAAATTGAATGAGAGTATATGTTCTTTTTGTTTTGTTTTTTTCACTTAGAATAATTATTTTGCGATTCACTGGTGGTACTTTCTGTACCAATAGATCATTCCTTTGTAAGCTAGACAGTATTCTATGACATGGATTTACACATCTGTTTATCTATTCACTTGCTGATGGACACTTGGTTGCTTCCAGTTTCGGGCCACTACAAATAAAGCAAATATACATATTCATGTGCAAATCTGCATGGACATGTGTGATCTCGGGCAAATACAGAGGATTGAATGGCTGGCCCTTATGGTAGATCTATGTGTAACTATTTAAGAAATTGACAACCCATTATCCCAAATGGTTTTATCCATTTACATCCCACCAGTAATCTATAAACATTCCCATCCCTCTACAATCTCAAAATATTTTGTAGTTTCATTTTGATTTCTTTTTGATCCATAGGCTATTTGGACGTATGTTATTTGGTTTCCTAATATTAAGTTTTTTTCAGAATTAATTCTGTTGTGAACTTCACATTAATTCCATTAAGGTCAGTCATACATTGCATGACTTGAATCCTTTTAAATACATCAAGATTGTTGTATTGCCCAGAATATGGTCTGTCTTGGTAAATTCTTTGTGTGCACTTGAACTGAATGTGTAATCTGCTGTTTTGAGGTGGATTAATCTATAAACATCAATTAGTTTAAATTGAATGATTATGCATTTCAACTTTTCAATATACAGGCAGTCCTCACTTTGTATGTATAATAAAAATCACTATGCAAACTCAGACTTCTGAAATGATGAACCCAGCCTTTATTGGCAGTAAAATGTTCTTCAGTTTCTTTGCAATTACCACTTTATTTCAATATGGCGACTAACTCAACATTTCCGTCTGAATGCTAACCAAACTGATTAGGTGACATTTGAAACTACACTAAAATTAAAAGTTTGTAAGAAACTATTCACATATTGAAGTGATAACTACATTAGATTTTCTTGTTTTTCATTGTACTTGGAATAGTCTCCCTCTTTAATAAACCTTGATCTACTTTTCCAGCATTGCTTCATATACCATGGTGAAGTGATCTGTTGTGGTCTATAAATTTAGATGGATTGACACTTGGTACTGGCAAAGTTTCTGATTAAGATCTCCTACACTCCTTAGATTTTTCTATTCCTACCTAATCTCAATCCTGTGTCTCTCCTAACACATATCCTACTGATTCTGAATCACAGTGACTTCCCAGAATTCTTGTCATTTATTCTACTATCCAATTTCTTTAAACCAAAATTGTTTTGCACTTCAAAGATTGGAATATAATATTTCTACTAGAATTATGAAGTGTAAAATAGAACATTAGTTTGGTTTGGGACTTACACAGAAGCCAAAAAACATAGTTGCCTCAGTCACTGAAAAGTAATACTGAAATTCAGGCTAATTATTTAAAATGAATTTTTTCAGCATATAGAAATACAAATTTTCTTATATACCAATATTTAGGTGTTACTTCCTTTTATTTATTTATTTATTTTAAATTACTTTTTTGCCTGTGTTGGGTCTTCATTTCTATGTATGGGCTTTCTTTAGTTGCAGCGAGTGGGGTTTACTCTTCATTTCAGTGCACAGCTTCTCATTGCGGTGGCTTCTCTCATTGTGGAACACGGATTTGTGGTGCACTGGCTTCAGTAGTTGTGGCATGCAGGCTCAGTAGTTGTGGCTCATGGGCTTAGTTGCTCCACGGCATGTGGGATCTTCCTGGACCAGGGCTCGAACCCGTGTCCCCTGTATTGGCAGGCGGATTCTTAACCACTGCACCACCAGGGAAGTCCCTAGGTGTTACTCCCTTTTTAGATAGATGTTTACTTTCCTTCTGGATGTAAGGATGGGTTAAGTGTAGCAGCAGTGTAGAACCAATTATTTTACCTTTAGATAAATGGTATGAAAATTCAGAAAGTGCAGTTATACCCGATTAGGAGTCAGAAAAATTACTAATAATTAAAATTTTAAATTAGAAATTTGATAGTTTTAGCCAAGAATTTAACTTTCTTCTCAATTTATTTATTTTTAGAGAAGTCACTGATACAAGAAAAAAAAAATAGCTGGTTTATGTTTTATTTCCCATTTGTACTGTTCAGTCTACATAGAAACATGCAGAATGTAAAATTTAAGAATGAAAGAAAAAAGATTATTACAAATGAAAATTTTTTTAACCTAAATCAATACTAGAGAATTCAGCAATACCTGGAAAAGGATAAATATAATTCTAAGAGTCTTAAAAACTATTTTTTATCCATTTACCACTAATACTGCTACTTTTACTGTAAAATTATGTGTTCTAATGCTATGTCAAGAAAAATAAATTAGAAGGTTAAAGGAATATGTTATCAAAGGAAGAAAGAAATGGTATTATCCCCAAATAAATATCTAACATTATTCATATATTTTTGGTTATGAACTATTAATACCAACATCATTAATTGGCCATTAAAAACTCAGAAAATAATATCAATGATGATGATGACAATGACGATAACAGTAATAAACACAACAGAAGGGTGCAGTAAACCCTATGAAACTATTTTAAAAGCATTTTTAAATATGTTCTCATTTTACAGGTCAAAGTTCATATTCATTGACCACTGCTTATGCTGATAGTTACATTTAGAAGACACAGTCTCTGAGGATTCAAAATGGCAGGAGTCAAACTATTCTTTTAAAAATAGCAGTTTGCATTCTCACTGGGAATATCTTTTGCTGTGAAATACCAGGATGATACTAGGAAGAACTGTGCCCCTCACACTTCCCTAGTCATTTTTCCAAGGAGAATGCAGATGGTTATTTTCAAGTTTAATATTGATCACTAAAGTTGAATATGTAGTCTGTCTGATTAAACACTTGCATTTCAGGTTGCACCAGACTCCAGTTTTAAAAGTGCTTTTTATGTATCAAATACAGTCTGGCTTCCCAATAATTGCATCATATCCAACTGAGTAATACAGAAGTCATTACTGTTATTGAATTAGGTACCTGCTTTCTCAAAAGTCTAGGCTCTAAAGCTGTGCCTGCCTGGAGAATAAGCACAAGGAAATCTAAATCTGGTATGAAAATGTTTTCACTAACTCAGACCAAGCTTTCTGTGGATACTCCCCAGCCTCAGTAAAAAAATTCTTCCAAAATTTTCCATTTCTCTTACTCCTTATACTCTCTTAATTTCTCTTCAGATCCATACCCTCTGATTATTTTCTCTCTTCATTCTTTTTCTCCTTGCAGACTTTATTTCATCAGGATATCAAGAAATTATAAATCTCAGCTCTCTGTCAGTACAATGCCAGTTTTCTGAAATCTACAATCTGAGTTAATAAAGTATAAAATGTAAGGCTGTTGAATATTATTTGGACGAATTTGCTTTTAAGTCAAGTGCTGGATATATAGTAACATTCTCACTGATCAGCTATTTAGAATATAAAGCCTCCTGGATTTCATGTCTAGTGAGTTTCAGTGTACATTGAATTTCACCAACTGTCCTCTCAAATGTAAGATTGCTTAGTAAAGTAAAATTTCTAGGAAATACTCAGATAAGGAATTATAAACCTGAGGCTCCCTGAGGTCTTTAGATCTGTAGATCAACACTGTCAGATAGAAATATAATACATGACACATACTCAATTTTAAATTTTCTAGTTATATTTAAAAAGTAAAATTTTTAAAATTAAATTAATTTAAAAAAATATTTTAATTCTATGTATAGAAAATTTTGTCATTACAACATGGAATTATTTTTTTAAAATGTATTGAGATATTTTATCTTATGTTTTTCATTCTACATATTACAGTCTGTGAAACACAGTATGTTTTTACCTTCAACATCACATCTCAATTTACACATTAAATTTTCAATTATTAAAATAAAATACAATCCTGCCAAAACAATAAAATTGTATTTATCAGAAAAAATTTATACTTCTTTGCTTTATAAATGTAAATTTAAATTAAATTAAAGGTTGGAATTCTCAGTTACAGTAGCCTCATTTCAAGTGCTCAGTGGCTTGGTACACATGTGGCTAATGGCTTCCATATAGTATGGCATGGTTATAGATGTTTTCAGTTGAACCCCTTATGTCAGGGAGATGTCTCCTGAATGGGATCTGTTTTGTGAATGTGCTTCATGAATGTGTAATCCCACAGGTCTTTAGAAGACCCCCTTAGAGGGACCTCTAGCTTAATTTAATGCTCATCTGTCACTGTCCTGAAGTTCATAATCAGAATCAGGTGCCCCAAGTAATCATTTTTACACTGGGGTCTGTAAATTATTTAACTGGTTTTATCCTCTACATGTGTCTGATGACCTTGCACTTTAACCAGCAACTAAATATAACATCTACTACATAAAGACGGCATGTAAGTTTTATGTGAAAGCTGCTTCAACAAGGACTCAGTTCAGGTTTCTAGGAAATAAAACTGAAAAGCATAAATTTCAAAGATGTCGGCTTATAAAGGTGATTTTTTTTTAGAATAGTTTATCACGTAAAGGAAAAATAACTCTTTGAGCAGGAGTTCTGCATTTAGGAGAAGAGAAAGCTCAAAGAAATTTAGTCCAATCAGAGTCTAATACCATTCTCTCCCTCCCTCTCTCCCTGTCTCTCTCTCTCTCTCTCTCTCTCTCTTTCTCCCCTCTCTCTCTCTCATTCTTTTAAGTGACTTCTTTTATAACAGTATAATGACTAGTTAAAAATAGGCAACTATTATATTTCTTGTGTCTTCTTGAATGGCTTTTCTTCATCTTTCCGTGACTATTTGAATAATATTCAGGATCTTTATCTGAAAGAGCTTTCTGAAAAATTTTCTTGCTAATCTTTATGATTATTGACAGCATTACCAATTTTTTTCAAGTTTAGTTATGATTTGACTTTTGTAAAATTCTACCGATGGAGGTTAAATGCTCCCTGGAGCAATTGGAATGGATTTGTACTTTCACATTTCGACATCTTTAAGATGGTTATTGATTTATGTGTTAATATAAGGATTTTCTCTTGTGATCTTTTACCTTATGGCATCTCCAGTCATCAAAATTCTCAATATACTCAGCTACCACAGGAAGTTTCTGATGCAAAACCAAGTCATGCATACATATGACTCATTCATATTCTTATATAATTCTTTAAATAATTTAATTATTTTATGTTATTTTAAAACTTCCTTTATTAGACTTAATACAAAATTAGTGGAGGATTTTTTTTTAATTACCTCTTAACTGTCATCATATTCTTTCATTCATAAAGTAATAGGTTAAGTGAAATTCAACAATAACAAAGTTAAGTGTACCTAAAAAATTAAATATGCCAAGACATCTATTAAAAATTATAGTTAGAAATAAATGAATTAAATTACACAATCACATAATCCTTCCCATTTTTACAATCTCAATTATTTGGCAAATTATGAATTTGATTAGTTGGAAATTGTAAAATTTGCTAATGGGAAGGAGTTCTGGTTTATATTGGCATTCTGTAAGCATAAACATGTATATGAGATAGTAAAAATATAGTTTAGACCTTATGAGTAACAAAAAATGATAAATCTTTGATTGAACTGTTCTTTTAATAAAATGTGGCATCAAATAGTGAAGGGGAGGACTGGAAGGAAAAGGAGAAAGAACAATGATTATAATAATAAAAATGTGATTTAAACACTTTTATGCACCATGAATTATTTGAAGTCTGTACATTAATTTTCCTCACAACAATCTTCTGATGTAAGAATCACTGATATTCTAATTTTATAAATGATTATCTTTAGTAATGTAAAAATTAAGTGACTTACTCAAATTTGCACACACAGAAAATGGTAATACCAACACTTTGAAAGAAAAAATAGTTAATATAGATAATCACTACTATTTTAGAAACACTTGGGGCCAAATAATTTTCAGAATTCTGAATTTTCAGTTTCTTTTTTAAAAAGTGGTACTATTCATATGCCATACACTTGTAATTCCAGTGGAATATGAGATAATACCTTGTAATTTAATAGATTACTTGTTCTGTAGCATATGAATATTACCACTCATTTAAAAAGTTTAAAAAATATAATTCATATTTTTCCATATTAGTTTTTGTCATCAACTAAGTTTTGAAAACAAATTAAACAGAATTTTCTTAAGATATTTCTTTTGCATTTAAAAAATGCAAATAGGTGATTATGGGCCTGTACCAACTGTACTATAACAAGATATAAATTTTAGTGATATAGCAGGTTAAATTATGAAAGTAAGTTAGGACAGATGCTACATACAGAATGACAAAAATGTATGCTGTTTAATAAGTAGCATATTTTATAATTTTTAGAAACATTTAATATCAAAACTTCTATCTAATCAGTAAATGTGAAGTTTGGGGTATAAAGGAAGATTGAGCAAATGGATTAAGATTTCTTGCACAAAACACTAAGAACAAGAGCTAATGAGGAAATCATTTGAATCAGAGTTGTTCCATGGATCCTGACAGCTCAACCCAAGGATGACAGAACATGAGCAATGGAAATTGGCAGCAGAAATAGCCCTGAGAGTAAGAAGGTCTACCTAATATGCTATGTAGATTTATCACATAAATGGAATTCTCAACTAGACGTGTCTCTGCAAATATTGTGGGTCAAGTATATACTTAAAGTTGGTGTACTAGATGTATTTATTTCTCCTTTATTTGTAATAATTTCCTACAACATCATGAATTATACTTGAAGCAGAGTAAGATCTCTAAGCATTTGAAAATATATTTAACTACACAATTAAAAACAATGTAACTACAAGTTTAATATTTTTTTGTTGCCTATCTAATTTCTAGAGAATCAAAAAAAGATAATACCCAGAAAACAGGTAATTTTCATACACAGCTAGTTGAATATTTCTTTTGAGCATTTTAGCATTACAAGTAAAAATCAAATAGTTTGATAGTATAAGGACTTGTAAAACCACATAAATTCTTAAAAATAGGATATTGGTAAATATATGGTATAACCATACTATTGAATATTATAATGTCATCAACAATTTTAAAGAATATAAAGAATATAGATCATGAGCGTAATTTCCATAATGAAGTTAAGAAGAAAGAGGAAGATATAGATATATATCCATGAATGAATTTCAAAAGAAAGAGTGCTAGGAAAATTGACTATCAAGGTAAAGAAAAATGAATATGAATCCCTTTCCTCAAGCCATTCACAAGAGTCAATTACAGTCATATGAAACTTTTTGATTGAAAGACAGTAGATAAATACCTTTAAAACATATTTTTGACACTGGACAAAATGAAATAGCTTATACCTGGCTAGCTTGCTCACAGAAGCACAGTAACATTTGGGAAAAATACATATAATAAAAATGTATAAAGCAATGAAAACACTGAAGAAAAATCAAGGCATGAAAGATTTGAGGGCCATGGTCAATGAAAGAAAAGCAATAAATGGAATGAGCTCTATTTTCACATCTACATTTTTTTTGTTTTCTGAGAGCATTTTCTCCAAATATCAGCACAAAGGGAAAGGTAATCAAAGTGGAAAAGAGTAATCATTCTGGGCTCAGAAAATAAAGATCAAAGTTTGGGGATTATAAAGTAGCTAGAATTAAAGGACAAAATCCTGGAGAAGACTGAAATGCAGAGAAGTTCCACAAAAGCTGTAAGTTCAGCAAGTGCAAAGTAAGCCTCCATAAAACATGGCAGACAAATCCATCTGGGAAGCTAAAAGATTTAGGTAGTAAGTAGAGCATTCTGTGGGGAGAAAAATGTTGAATCACTGACATGGCAGCTGGGGCTTGATAAGCACACTTGTCTTTTATTTGAGTCTCTACAAAGAACGATTCCTACAAATAATAGCCAGACCCTAGAAAGGCTAAGTCAAAATTTTAAGCTCTTTGGTAAAAGAAAATTCATCTAAAGTCTCCCTCTCCAGGTTTTTTTTTTTTAATCTACAATATTCAAAATCCTAGGTATAATTATGAGACCACCTTAAAATAAGGAAAAATAATAGGCAATAAATAGAGTATTTCTAAAGCTGATTTGAGTACTGACATCTTATAGAAATATTAAATAATCTTCTAGAAATCATAACTGGGAATTTTAAGTCGCCTTTCAATAACTGACAAAGTAAGCAGACAGAAAAAGAATCTTTAAGAATATGCCAGAATTGACCAAGACATGGAAGCAATCTAAATGTCCATCAAGGGCTTCCCTGGTGGTAGAGTGGTTAAGAATCTGCCTGCCAATGCACAGGACATGGGTTCAATCCCTGGTCTGGGAAGATCCCACATGCCGTGGAGCAACTAAGCCTGTGTGCCACAACTACTGAGCCTGCGCTCTACAGCCCATGAGCCACAACTACTGAAGCCTGCGTGCCACAACTACTGAAGCCTTTGTGCCTACAGCCCATGCTCCACAACAAGAGAAGCCACCACAATGAGAAGCCCATACACCACAATGAAGTGTAGCCCCCACTCGCTGCAACTAGAGAAAGCCCACGCACAGCAATGAAGACCCAAAGCAGCCAAAAATAAAATAAATTAAAATAAATATTTTTTTTAAAAGTCCATCGACAGATGAATGGATAAAGGAGATGTGGTCCATATATACAATGGAATATTATTCGATCATTAAAAAGAATGAAATATTGCCATTAGCAGGAACATGGATGGACCTGAAGAATATCATACTAAGTGAAGGTAGACAGAGAAAGACAAATATCATATGACATCACTTATATGTGGAATCTTAAAAAAAAAAAAAAACACAAATGAACTTATTTACAAAACAGAAAGAGATTCACACACTTAGAAAATGAATTTATGGTTACCGGTGGGGAAAGGTCAGGGGGATAGAATGGACGTTTGGGATAGACATGTACACACTGCTATATTTAAAATAGATAACCAACAAGGACCTACTGTATAGCACAGGGAACTCTGCTCAATATTCTGGAATAACCTAAATGGGAAAAGAATTTGAAAAAGAATAGATACATGTATATGTATAACTGAATCACTTTACCATACACCTGAAACTAACACAACATTGTTAATCAATACTCCAATATAAAATAAAAATTTTTAAAAGTGCAGCACACAAGTTAAAAAAATAAAGTGACCTTAGAGATTAAAAAAAGGACCAGATTTGAATAAGATTATTCAAATTGATTTAATTTACTTATATAGAATGCTACACCAAATAACTTCAGCTTATGTATGTTTTTAGGGATACTTGGAACATTTACCAAAATGGAAAATATAGAGTGCCATAAAGCTATTAACTACAAATTTCAAAGTATTAAGCAATATGGCATACATTATCTTACCACACAATGTAAATTAAGAAAATAATTAATTAAAGACAACCAGAAAATTTTCCAAATATTTGGAATTAAATATACTTCTCATGGTTTATTTAACCAGGAGAATGTAAATTATAATAATTTTGATTTAAACAATAAACCAAAATATGGCATCAAAAGTTGTGGGATGTACTTAAAGCAGTACCTTAAAAGACATTATAGCTTTCAATGGGTATATAAGAAGAAAAGTAGAGGAAGAAAATGCAAAAAGAAAGTATTTAATAAAAATCAGAAAAATATTAACTCCAAAGATGTTTTTTGAAAAGATTAGCATACAACAATACTAAAGAAAATCTACACACACATACACACACAGATAAGAAATATTTTTCAATGATTTTTCTGAAAACAGAATGAGTTATAAACATAAAAAACAAACATTTAATTTCAATATGAGAACTGAAATGTGGAAAACAGTGATAAAGGATGGTTGAGGATATTTGAGTAAATTATTCTCATATCTTTTATTTTTCTGTAAGAACATGAATTTGTTACTAATTCAGAATATCTAAATATGCAGTATATCTCAATTGATTTAAAGGAACATTTCTTGTTATGCATTACTCCCAGACATAAGCTCAATAAATATTGGTATGAGCATACATGCATACCCAATTGGAATTCTATTATATGAAAGGAAAGAAATATATATCCTACCAATTTTAAACAACACATCTATAAAAGTATGCAAAAATATAGCATTTTGACCTCAATCAACTAAAAATTTTGGGAAGTACTTAAAAGATGAAATTCGATGAAATATAAAATGAGGATAACTGCAAACCTAAGCATAAGCTGAGACAGATACCTGTTGAACTGGTCACTTATAAGTGCTTCTCAAGCTAAGAGCTCCTGACAAAGAAACAGGAAGTATCCTGTGGCTGGTGACTAAGCATTATCTCAGATGCAGTAGCCATGAGAATGTGCTGCTCAGATCTCCTTCTGTGGGAATCACTGTTGACTGAGCCCTGCTGTTACCTTTTTGAATCCATGAACATGTCCATGTTGAGGGCATGCATTCTGTGGACTACTTCCAGCCCATATCTGAGCATAGCAGAAATGCTACTCAGGCCCTTTCCTGCCTCCTCGGTTACTGAAGCAAGACTCCTCCAACAAATGACATTGGCTAAAGGACTCTCCATGTAAATGGTTGATCTTTTCTTAGAACTGTGTTGCAGTCTGATTTTCTCCCCCAAACCCTCTACCATACCTTTCTACTCTATTATCGTCAGACCTTCATTGGGCTGTGTAGACTCACTCTACCTTCTTCAATTTATTTATCTTTATCTTTCAGGAGTATTTCTCCCCTTAAATTTATTCATTGTATATTCCTAGGTTGGTAGCTACTCCTCTGAGTTAACTACTGAAGTTCAAGAGGCATAGGGAGCCCCTCTCTCCCAGAAGAAAATCCCAATCTCTTAGGTTACCCAGGCTATCATACAAAATGTTTAAACAATGTTCCAAAATTCACATACATACATTGATATATGACCAAGGATTGTCATGCATTTGAAGAAAACTAATAAAAGAAAAAAACTATAGCTTTCAGTTTTCATATCCTAATAGTGCAAAAGGAATGAATTGAATGAAAGTATGGAATGGAATAATATAGATTATAGACCTATAAGTAATAAGAAAGATACATTTTAAAGTATACAAATTGAAAACAACCTGACATAATTTCTGAATGCCTATAAAAAGGAAAGGATAGGGCTTCCCTGGTGGTGCAGTGGTTGAGAGCCTTCCTGCCGATGCAGGGGACACGGGTTCATGCCCCGGTCCGGGAAGATCCCACATGCCGCAGAGCAGCTGGGCCCATGAGCCATGGCCATTGAGCTTGTGCGTCCGGAGCCTGTGCTCCGCAACGGGAGAGGCCACAACAGTGAGAGGTCTGCATACCAAAAAAAAAAAAAAAAAAGGAAAGGATAATCTCAAAATCCCCATAAAGAGAAAGAAAAGAAATAAGAATGAGTATCATACTGACATTAGAAATGACACTAACTGCATTGGAATGAAATTAGAAATCAAAAGCAGAAGAAAGCAAAAAAAAAAAAATATTACAAATATGTAGAAGCTAAAACACACACTCTAAACAAACTAGTTGTAAAGAATTTGGAGAATTAGAAAATATCTAGACAGGGAAGTGTGACCAAGATAGAAGAGTAGGAAGACCCTGGCTCACCTCTTCCCCTGGGAACACCTAAATTGCAAATGTTTATAGAAAAGCTATCTGTGAGAGCCACCTGAAGACTAGCAGAAAATACTTTCCACACTCAAGAGGAACCACAATGAGATGGGTAGAAGAGGGACATACATATTTAGTCAAGACGCACAGCCCCAAGTAGGTAAGCCACAAAAAGGACCATAATCACAATTGCAGAGGTCCTCCCATAGGATCAAAGCTCCACATCAGACTCCCAGGGGCCCTGCACCAAGAAGGTAGTCCCAAGAATGTGTGCCTTTTGAGACCATCAGGGCTTGTGTATGGGAGAGTGAGAGGACTGTAAGAAACTGAGCCTCTATTCTTAAAGGACATACACAAAATCTTATATGCTTCAACTCCAGATGCAGAGGCAATAATTTGAAATGAACTTCATCAGACCCACTTGCTGATCTTGGAGAGCTTCCCAGAGAGGCAGACAACAACTGGGACTCCCCCTGAGAACACAGACACCGGCAGCTGCCAGTTTTGTGAACTCATTCTACCAGGAGGACACTGGTGCTGGCTAGCACCATTTTGGAGTCCTCCCTCTAAACTATCAGTGCTGGGGACCTACCCACAAAGAAATGGGGCAGCACAAATCTTGAAACACCCTGGCTGTTCAGCCAGCTTGTAGGGATATGGTCTCACCCCATGGGCCTGCACAAGCTCTGGGCCTTCCCAGCCCCACAACCAGGCACCACAGGACCTGGTCTTTCCCACAGCAGGCTGGCAGCAATTCTGGATCCCCTGGGTCCTATAGCCAGCTGCCTCAGAAACCAACCCCTCCCACCAATGGACAAGTACCAACCACAGTCCCAGCAGCCAGTAGTTTGGGGACCTGTCCCTGCTCACCAACAGGGCTAAATAAGCCCCCTTAAACCCCTGGGTCACACAGTTAGCTATGCTCAGACCCAGCCCCACCCCACTGTGAGCCACAGCCACTGTACAAGAATCTGGCAGCCAACCAGACTGGAGGCCTGTCCTGCCTATCAGTGTGCCCATAGTAGTTGGCCAAACCACAACAGAAGGGTCCACATAGCCCACATATGGGTTATCCCCAGGCTATAACTCTGGTGATGAGAAGTGAGAGTGCTGCTGGGCCCCATAGGACATATCTTACATAGAGCCACTTCTCCAAAATTGTGAAACGTAACTGACCTACCAAATACATAGAAGTAAACACAGAGAATTAGGCAAAATTAGGAGACAGAGGAATATGTTCCAAACAAGGAAACAAGACAAAACCTCAGAAAAACAACCAACAAAGTAGAGGTAAGCAATCTATCCAATTAATAGTTCTAGATATTGATTATAAAGATACTCAATGAAATTGGGCTAAGAACAGATGGACACAGTGATAATTTTAACACAGTGATAATTTTTAACAAAGAGTTAGAAAATAAAAAAAAAATAGAGCTGAAGAATAAAATAACTGAAATAAAAAAAATACATTAGAAGGAATCAACAGTAAATTAGGTGATACAGAGAAATGGATTAGTGAACTGAAGACAGAGTAGTGGAAATCACCCAGGCTGAACAGAAAAAAGAATTTTAAAAAATGAGGACACTTTAAGGACCTTTGGGACATCAAGCATACTAGCATTCATATTATTGGGGCTCCAGAAGAAGAGAGAGAATGGGACAAAACTTATTTGAAGAAATAACATTTGAAAACTTTCCTAACCTGGAAAAGGAAATATAAACAGGTCCAGAAAGCAAAGAGAGTCCCAAACAAGATGAACGCAAAGAGGTCTACACCAAAATGCATTATAATTAAAATAGGAAAAATTAAAGATAAAGAATAACTACTAGTGAGCAAAAACTAAAGGAGTTCAGCACAAGTAAATGAGCTTAACAAAAAATGTTAAAGGGACTTCTCTAAGTGGAAAAGACCACAAGTAGAAATATGAAAATTACAAAAGAAAAAAAATCTCATTGGCAAAAGGAAAAATACAGTAAAGGTAGTAGATCAACCACTTATAAAATTAGTAGGAAGGTTAAAACACAAAAGTAATAAAATCATCTATATCCATAATAAGTGTCTAAGGGATACACAAAGCAAAACTATGTAAAATATAATATCAAAAATACTAAATGTGGGGAGAATAAAAATCCAGGGTTGTGAGAATGCATTCAAACTATATATATATATATATTTAACCATGAGGTTCATGTGTATATATATAGGTTCATGCATATATATATTATATATATATATATATATATATATATATATGCATGAACCTCATGGTAATTATAAATTAAAAATCTATAATACATGCACACAAGAAAGAGAAAGGAATCAAAACATAACACTAAATATAGTCATCAAATCACAAAGAAAGAGAGCAAAAGAAGAAAGGAATTTAAAAAAAAAAGAACTACAGAAACAAACAGAAAATGATTAACCAAATTGTAATGATACAAACCTATTAATAATTACTTTAAATGTAAATGGATTAAATTCTCAAGCAAAAAACATAGAATGGCTAAATAGATTAAAAAAAAAATCAAGACTCATATGCTGCCTACTAGAGACTCACCTCAGATCTAAAGACACAAACAGACTGAAAGTGAGGGCAATGAAAATGATATTCTATGCAAATGACAATGAAAAGAAAGCTGAGGTATCAATGATTATATCATACAAAATAAACTTTAAAACAAAAACTGTAACAGAAGAGAAAGAAGGACATTACATAATGATAAAGGGATTAATCCAACAAAAATATACAATATGTGTAAATATATATGCACCCAAAACAGCAGCACTGAAACACATAGAGCAAATATTAGCAAGCATAAAGGGAGAATTTGACATAGCACAATAAGAGTAGGAGTATTTAACACCCCACTTACATCAATTGACAGATCAATAAGTTTAATAAAATTAAAATCATATCAAACAACTTTTCTGACCACAAACATATGAAATTAGATTTCTACTACAAGAAAAAAATGAAAAAAAACCCAAAAAACACATGGATGTTAAACAACATGCTACTAAATCAAAAATTACCTGGAGACAGATGAAAATGAAAACACAATAATCCAATATCTATGGGAATCAGCAAAAACATTTCTAAGGGGAAAGTTTACAGCATTAGTAGCCTACCTCAGGAAACAAGAAAAATCTCAAAACAAAAACAAACAATTGTACTTTATACCTGAAGGTACTAGAATACAAACAGACAAAACCCAAAGTTAGTAGGAGGAAATAAATAACAAACATCAAAACAGAAATAAATGACATAGAGACTAGAAACAATAGAAAAGATCAATGAGACTAAACCTGGTTTTTGGAAGGATATACAAAATTGATAAAACAGTAAGCAGACTCATCAAGAAAAATAAAATAAGGGGGCCCAAATTACATCAGAAATGAAAGAGGAGAAATTACAACTAACAAAACAGAAATACAAAGGACCATAAAATGTTTCTATAAACAATAATATGCCAAGAAAATGGAAATCCAGAAGAAATTAATGAATTCCTATAAATGTACAATCTCCCAAAATTGAATCAGGGAGAAATAGAAAATATGAACAGACAGGTTACTAGTAATGAAATTGAATCAGTAATAGAAAAAAATCCCCCAAACAACAACAAACAGTCCAGGACCAGACAACTTTAAAAGTAAATTCTACCAAAAAATTAAAGAGGAGATAACATCTATCCTTCTCAAACTATTCTAAAAATTTGAAGGGAAAGAAATTCTTATAAAATTATTCTACAAGGCCAGCATAACCTTTATAGCAAAGCCAAACAAAGACAACACACAAAAAATAAAATTACAGGCCAATGTCACTGATGAACATAGGCGTAAAAATTCTCAACAAATTATTAACAAACTATATTCAACAATACATTTAAAAAATAATACAACTTGGGGCTTCCCTGGTGGTGCAGTGATTGAGAGTCCGCCTGCCAATGCAGGGGACACAGGTTCATGTCCCGGTCCGGGAAGATCCCACATGCCACGGAGCGGCTGGGCCCGTGAGCCATGACCACTGAGCCTGTGCATCCAGAGCCTGTGTTCCGCAACGGGAGAGGCCACAACAGTGAGAGGTCCGTGTAAAAAAAAAAATAATAATAATAATAAAAATAAAAAATATTACACCTTGATCAAGTGGAATTTATCCCAGGAATGCAAGAATGGTTCAATATCTGCCAATCAATCACTGTGATACACCACATTAACCAATTGAAGAATAAAACTCATAAGATTGTTTCCGTAGGTGCAGAAAAAGCTGTTGACAATATTTGACATCCATTTATGATAAAAACTCTCAACAAAATGAGTAGAGAGAGAACACATCTCAACATAATAAAGGCAGTGTACCACAAATATGCATCCAATGTCATACTCAACTGTGAAATGCTGACAGCACTGCCTATAAAACCAGGTACAAGATAACATTGCCCACTCTCACCAATTTTATTCAAGATAGTATTGGAAGTTCTGGCAAAAGCAATCAAACAAGAAAAAATAATTAATAAAAGGAATTCAATTTAGAAAAGAAGCAAAACCTTCACTGTATGCAGATGACAAAATACTATATACAGGAAATCCTAAAGATGCCACCAAAAATTATTAGAATGAATATATGAATTCAGTAAACTGTTGGGAGACAAAATTAATATACAGAAATCTGTTGTGTTTCTATACATTAACAACAAACTATCAGAAAGAAATAAAGGAAATAACCCCATTTAAAATTACATCAAAAAATAGAATAAAATACCTAAGAATAAACCTAACCAAGGAGGTAAAATACTTGTACTTGGAAAATTACCAGACACTAATGGAAGAAATTGAAGTCAGTACAAACAAATGGAAAGATATATTATGTGGAAGAATTGATATTGTTAAAATGACCATACATCCCAAGGCAACCTACAGATTCAATGCAAACCCTATCAAAATACCAATGTTACTTTTTACAGAACTAAAACAAATAATCTGAAAATTTTTATGCAAAAACAAAAGAATCTGAATAACAAAAACAGTCTTGAGAAAGAACAAAGCTGGACGAATCATGCTTGTTGATTTCAAACTATATTGCAAAATAACGGTCATCAACACAGTGTGGTCCTTGCACAAAAGCAAACACATTGATCAGTGGAACAGAATAGACAGTCCAGAACTGAATGCACACTGGATGTTATTGAGCCATAAAAAAAATATTAAACCTTGGCATTTGCAACAACATGGGTGGATTTAGAAGATATTATGCTAAGTGGAATAAGACAAAGAGAGAAAGACAAATTCTGCATGATCTCACTTACATGTGAGATATGAAAAACAAAACAAACATAGACTGCAAAATTAAAACAGACATACAGAGAACAAATAGTTAGTTGCCAGAGAGAGGGGGTTGTGGGATAGGCAAAATAGGTTAAGAGAATAAAGAGGTACAAACCTTCAGTTATATAAAAATAAATAATGAGTGTGTAATATACAGAATAAGGAATATGGTCAATAATATGGTAATAACCTTATATGGAGACAGATGTTTAGTAGACTTTTCATGGTGATCATTCCATAATGTATGTAAATTTCAAATAATTATGTAGTAAAACCAATATTAATATAATATGATGTCAACTCTATTTCAGTTTTTAAAAATCTACAAAAAAGAAAAATATCTTGAGACAGATAAAATGAAAACAGAACATAGAAAAGTTATGGGTCCTAGCAAAAGCAGCATTAAGAGCGATGTTTATATTTGTAAGCATTTACATTAGAAAAAGAGAAAAATCTAAAATCAACAACATAACTTTACATGTTTTGGAACTATAAAGGAAGAAAAACTAAACCCAAAACTAAAAGAAAGAAGGAAATAATGATAGAGCACAGAAGGTAAAATGAAGAATGAAAAACAACAGAGGAAATCAAGAAAACCAAAGTTCAGTTATTCAAAAGGATCAAAAAATTTGACAACATTTAGCTACATTGGGTAAGAAACAAAGTGAAAAGAAACAAACTGCTAAAATAAAAAATGAGTGTGGGGACATTACCAATTCTACAGAAGTAAAAAGGATTTTAAGAAAACACTATGAACAACTGTATGAAACAAATTGGATAACTTAGATGAAATGGACAAATTCCTAAAAGCACAAAACTTACCAAGACTGATTGATGTAATGAAATTGAATCAGTAATCCAAAACCTCCCAACAAAGGTAAGTCCTAGACAAGATGACTTCACTCATGAATTCTAACAAGCATTTAAAGAAGCTATCTACAGATTTAATACTGTCCATATCCAAATCTCATTATCATTTCTTATATTTTTAAAAAAAAAAAAATCCTAAAATTCATATGAAACCATAAATGACCCCAAGTAACCAAAACACTATTGACATAAAAGAACATAGCTTGAACATTTCCCTTCCTGATTTCAAAATGTATTACAAAACTACAGTAATTAAAACAGCATGGCACTTGCATAAAAGCAAGCACATAGAAAAATGAAACAGAACAAAAGGACCAAAAACAAACCCACATATATATGGTCAACCAATCTTTGACAAAAGTGCCAAGAATATACAATGTGGAAAGTATCATCTCTTCAACATTGAATAGACACATGCAAAATTATGAAACTGGACCATCATACACAAAAAACAAATCACTGTGAGTTAAAGACTTAAATGTAAGACCTGAAACGGTAAAACTCCAAGAAGGAAGTATAGAAGAAAATTTCTTGACATTGATCTTAGCAATAATTTCTTGGTTATAACTTGAATAGCATACAAAGCAAAAGCAAAAACAGAAAAGTGGAACTACATCAAACCAAAAATCTTCTGCAAAGCAAAGGAAAAAATCAAGAGTGAACACCCAACCTGTGGAATAGGAGAAAATATCCTATATATGTAAGGAACTAGCAAAAAAACAAATAACCTGCTTTTAAAATAAGTAAATAACTTGAATAGACATTTTATCAAGGAAGGTATATGTGATATTGTGTTATAATAAGACATATATACATATTTATATATGCTTTTATATATATATACATATATATACATATATATACATATATATATACATATATACATATGTATACATATGTATACATATACATATATATATACATATATATACATATATATATATACAATCTCTAGTTCCTGGGCAGAACTCCTAAAGTCCTCGCAATTTCTCCAGTAATAGGGGTGATAAGAACATCATTAGTTATAATATTTGGTCTTTGTCCTTGGTTCCTGACACAAGAGTTTTTAGACACTTGGAACCTCCAGAGTGAGTAGTGTCTTTTTCTATGCTAATAAGATTATTGGTGGCTGGGACCAATAGATCACTTCAGAATGGGAGTTGTTCACTGGGAAGACCAAGGCATGATTAGAGGGTTGAAACATTCAGCCCTAACCCATAACTTCCAGGAAGGAGAGAGGGAATAAATGTTAAGTGAGTACCAATGGTAAATGATTAATCAATCATGTCTAACAATGAAATCTCCAAAACTACTGATTTCCTAGAGCTTTTGAGTTAGTGAACACATTGAGAATACCTGCAGAAGGCATGGAAACTCTTTGTATACCCGACATTACCTTGCCCTAGGTGTCTCTTCCACTTTGCTCTTCTTGATTTAGATCTTTAATAATAAAATGGTAATAATAAGTAAACTGTTTCCTTGAGTTCTGTGGGCAATTCTAACAAATTATCAAGATGAGGTCTTGAGAATTCCTGATTTCTGGCAGTTCATGACTTGTAATTGACATCAAAAATGGGGACACTCTTGTGATTCTGAGCCCTTAACTTTTGGGGTCTGTGATAATCCTGGTAGTTTGTGTCAGAATTTAATTGAATTGTAGGATACTGGTTGGTGTCTGGAGAATTGGTTGGTGTGGGAAAAAAGCCTACACACACTTGGTGTCAAATATTGTGAGTAAAAAGCAGCTCATAGAACAAATGTATGTACACCAAGGGGGAAAGTGGCGGGGGGCGGGGGGGTTGGTGTGATGAATTGGGAGATTGGGATTGACATATAGACACTAATATGTATAAAATGGATAGCTAATAAGAACCTGTTGTATAAAAAAAATTATAAAAATATAATAAAAAGCAGCACATAACATAAAATGGCCAACAGGTATTTGAAAAGGTGGTCAACATCACTAACCTTCAGTGAAATGCAAATCAAAACCTCAATGAGACATTATGTCACACCTGTTAGGATAATTATTATGATAAAACAAAAGGTAACAAGGGTAGCAGTAATGTGGAGAAGTTGAAATCTTTGTACATTTTTTTTACATATTTTTACATTCTCTTGTTGGTAAGAATATAAAATGGTGCAGCTGCTATGGAAAACAGTATGGAGTTTCTCAAAAAATTGTATAAATATAGAAGTGATATATGACCCAGCAATCTCACTTATAGGTATATACCCAAAGAATTGAAGTTAGGATCTTGAAGAGATATCTGCACTAATATTTCCATACAGAATTATTCACTATAGCCAAGATATGCAAACATCCTAAGTGATCATCAAAAGGTTAATGGATAAAGAAAATGTGGTATATACACACAATAAAATATTACTTGGTCTTAAAAAATGAAGGCAATCCTACCATTTGCCATAATATATATTAACCTGAAGGATGTTATGCTAAGCAAAATTAGCAAGTAAAAAAAGGACAAATAATGCATGCTTCCACTTATATAAGGTATCTAAAATTGTCAAAGTCATAGAAGGAGAGAATAGAATGGTGGTTGCCAAAAGCTAGGAGGAAGGGAAATAAGGATTTGTTCAATTATAAAGTTTCAGTTAATAAGATGAATAAGTTCTAGAGATCTGCAATTCAACATAGTGCCCATGATTAGCAATATTGTATTGTACACTTAAAAATTTGTTGAGGGGGAGTCAAGATGGTGGAATATGATGATGTGGAACTCGTCACCCCTCACAAGTACATCAAGAATACATCTACAGGGGCTTCCCTCATGGTGAAGTGGTTAAGAATCCGCCTACCAATGCAAGGGACATGGGTTTGAGACCTGGTCCCACATGCCATGGACCAACTAAGCCTGAGCACCACAAGTACTGAGCCTATGCTCTAGAGCCCTGAGCCACAACTACTGAAGACCATGTGCCTAGAGCCCATGCTCTGCAACAAGAGAAGCCACCACAATGAGAAGCTCATGCACTGCACCAAAGAGTAGCCCTCACTCACCACAACTAGAGAAAGCCCGCACGCAGCAATGAAGACCCAATACAGCCAACAAATAAATAAATAAATAAAAAGAATGCATCTACAAATGGAACAGTTCTCATAGAACACCTGCTGAACATTAGTGGAAGACTTTGGACACATAAAAGGACAAGAAAAATCCACTCACAACCATGTAGGATGAAAGAAAGAAGCAAAAAAATAAGAGAAATCAAAAAAGGAACCAGCAAATATGATGGGAAGCTGAAGAAGAGGGGAGGTCTCTGCACTCAGAAAAACTCACTCACTGTTGTGAAATAAGCTGGGAAAGAAAAAAAAAACCTTCAGGGAATCAAGTGAGAATGCAGCAGATGGTCTGTGGAAGGCAGGACAAAGTAATAACTGCATGTATGGAACACAGTGCAGCTCTGCACATTCCATCCTGAATGGTGAGTTGCCTGTTACAAAGGGGGTCTGGGTGGGGGTGCTGGAACGTGGAGTTTGGAGTGCAGACCCAGACAGGGGAGAGCTGTTGAGTCTGCAAAAGAACCCGAGACAATATAGAAGCAAGACATCACTGTTGAATGTTGTGCAAGGGGGTGGAGCCGCCATTACAACCCCTTTCCCCATCTGCTGGCTTCTTCAGCCTCTGTGAGCAATGGGTGGGGCTCCCATCTGAGCAGGCCCACCTGCCCCTCAGGCCAGAGTTTCCTCCACCCACATGGGCTCCAGGGACTTGAGTGCTGCCAATCCCAAAGCCCCCTTGGGAATCAGCCATGCTCCTGCCTAGGATGAGAATCTCTGATGCTGGCAGGTGCTGAGTGCTAAAGTGTGGGGTTGGGAGAATGGATCTGGGGAGAGGAGTGCTGTTGGCTGCACAGATACAGCAGAGGGGATGGGAGTGAAAGGACGCATGGAATGCCCCTAGAGGAAGTATGGTCTGCCTGGAAATTGAGGAGGCATTGTTAAGAGGTGCATGGGTGGTGGGGCCACCACCACCCGCACACATCAGCTCCTGCTTCTGCTGTTACTGGGAGGGACTCCTACCAGAATGAGTGCACCACAGTCTGTTACAACTGCTTGATGGTACTGGCTGCAGCAGGCAACTCGCACACACCCCAACGATGGTTACCATATACCTCCCTAGCCTGAGTAAGTGTCCCCCCAAGCAGGTGCTGCTTTCACTCCCTCTTGCCTGGGCAAGGAACAGATGCCTGAGGGTGGCACACACACAGAGGTGGGGTCAAAACCAAAGCTGAGCCCCAGGGGTGGTGCAACTAAGGAAGAGGAATGAAAATCTTTCTGTGCAGCTGCACAAGCCACAGATTAAATCCCCAAGATCAGCTTGGTAAATCCTGCATCTGTGGAATACCTGAATAGACAATGAGTGTTCCCACAATTGAGATGGGTCTACTCTTTGCAGCAGTGGAGAGCAAATACATGTTAGAGTCAGGCCAGGTCAGAGTCTGAGCTGGACCCACAGTGCCCACAGCAGGTCCAGAGACCTATCTAGAGGTATTAGAAGGCCTCCTGGGGAGGCAGGGATTGGCTCTGACTTACTGTGGGAGCAAGGACATGGACGGGGAGGCCCCAGGAAAATATTCTTGTTACCATTATTCTTTTTTTCTTTGTTTCATTTTGTTCAGTTCTTGGTATTGTTGCTTTTATTATTTTTTATCTTTTATTTTTATTAAAAAATTTAATGTATATATTTTTATTTTTCTATTTTTACTTTGCTTTTTTGTTAGTGTTTTTTCTTGGTTTTGTTCTCTTTTTTTTTTGAGTGTTTTTATATTTCTCTTTTATAATTTCTTCACTATTTTTGTTGTTTGTTTGCTTTCTGGTTTTGTTTTATTTTTCATTTTTTTGTTTCTGTTAGTTTAGTCCTTATTGACTATTCTCATTTTTGAATTCCTTGTTTGTTCTCTTGGTTTTAAATTTTTTTTTTCTTATTTTTTTATATTTCTTCTGTGTGTGTGTGTGTTGTTGTTGTTGCTGCTCTTTGTTTGCTGTTGTTTTTGCTACTTGTCTTGGCTTTTGTTTGTTTCCTTTTTTCTATTTTCTTGTCTTTCTTTTATCTCTGGCCACATGGTGCAGCTTGCGGGCCTTTGATTCCCCAGCCAGGGTTTGGGTCTGGATCACTGGGGCAGGAGGGCCAAGTTCAGGATGCTGGACGGCCAGAGAATTCCCAGGCTCAGGGAATATTAATCAGTATTCATACTCCCGGAAGCAACCATATGAACACAAAGACCCGGCCCACACAACTGTCTGCAGGCTCCAATGCTAGATACCTCACACCAAACAACAAGCAAGACAGGAACACAGTACGACCCAAGAGCAGAAACGCTGCCTAAAGTCATACTAGGCTCACAGATAACCCAAAACACACCACCTAATGCTGCCCTGTGATTCAGAGGGAAAAGACTCAGCTCCTCTGCCAGAGTGCAGGCACCAGTCCATTCCACAAGGAAGCTTACACAAGCTGCTAGACAACACTCACTCACCAGGGGAGAGACAACAGAAGCAAGAGTAGCTATGACACTGCAGCCTGCAGAAAGTAAACCATAAGTAAAAACAGTAGGTTAGACAAAATAACACGATAAAGAAATACGTTGCATATGAAGGAGCAAGGTAAAATACCACAAGACCAAATAAATGAAGAGGAAATAGGCAACCTACTGAAAAAGAATTCAGAGTAATGATAATAAAGATGATCCAATATCTAGGAAGTAGAATGGAGGCATGGATCGAGAAGATACAAGAAATATTTAACAAGGACCTAGAAGAACTAAAGAACAAACAATCAGTGATGAACAACACAATAACTGAAATAAAAAAGTACACTAGAAGGAATCTAGTGAGATTCCTGAGGCAGAAGAGCAGATAATGCGCTGGAAGATAGAAGGGTGGAAATAACTGCCAAGGAGTAGAATAAAGAATATTGCTGGGACAATATTAAATTCACAAACATTCAAATTATAGTAGTCCCAGAAGAAGAGAAAGGGACAGGGCCTGAGAAAATGTTTAAAAGATTATACTCAAAAACTTCACTAACATAGGAAAGAAAGAAAACCCCAAGTCCAGGAAGTGCAAAATCCCATACGGGATAAACCCAAGGAGAAACATGCCAAGACACATATTATTTAAACTATCAAAAAATTAAATGAAAAGAAAAAATATTAAAAGCAGTAAGGGAAAAGCAACAAATAAACTACAAGGGAATCCCCATAAGGTTATCAGTTGATTTTTAAGCAAAAATTCTGCAGGACAGAACAGACTGGCAGGACATATTTAAAGTGATGAAAAGGAAAAACCTACAACCAAGATTACTTTACCCAGCAAAGATCTCATTCAGATTCTATGGCGAAATCAAAAGGTTTACAGACAAGCAAAAGCTAACAGAATTCAGCACCACCAAAAAAGCTTTACAACAAATAATAAAGGAACTTCTCTAGGCAGGAAACACAAGAGAAGAAAAAGACCTACAAGATAAAACACAAAACAATTAAGACAATGGCAATTGTAACATACATTTGGTAATTACCTTAAATGTAAATGGATTAGATGCTCCACCAAAAGACACAGACTAGCTGAATGGATACAAAAACAAGACCCATATACATGCTGTCTACAAGAGACGCACTTCAGACATAGGGACACATACAGACTGAAAGTGAGGAGATGGAAAAAGATATTTCATGAAAATGGGAATCAAAAGAAAGCTGGAGTAGCAATCCTCATATTAGACAAAATATACTTTAAAATGAAGACTGTTACAAGAGACAAGGAAGGACACTACATAATGATCAAGGGATAAATTCAAAAAGAAAATATAACAATTCTAAATATTTATGCACCCAACATAGCAGCACCTCAATATATAACAGCCATAAGAGCAGAAGTCAACAGTAACACAATAATAGTGGGGTACTATAACACTCCACTTAACACCAATGGACAGATCATCCTTACAGAAAATTAATAAGGAAACACAAGCTTTCAATGACACATTAGACCAAATAGACTTAATTGATATTTATAAGACATTCCAACTGAAAGCAGCAGAATAAACTTTCTTCTCAAGTGCTCATGGAACATTCTCCAGAATAGATCATATCTTGGGTCACAAATCAAGCTTCAGGAAATTTAAGAAAATTGAAATTGTATCAAGCATCTTTTCTGAACACAACACTATAAGATGAGAAATCAATTACAGGAAAAAAAATGGAACAAATACAAACACATGGAGGCTAAACAATACCCTACTATATAACCAAAAGATCACTGAAGAAATCAAAAAATACCTAGAAATAAATGACAACAAAAACAAAATGACCCAAAACCAATGGGATACAGGAAAAGAAGTTCTACAAAGGAAGTTTATAGCAATAAAATCCTACCTCAAGAAACAAGAAAAATCTCAAATAAACAACATAATCTTACACCAAAACCAACTAGAGAAAGAAGAATAAGCAAAACCCAAAGCTAGTAGAAGGAATGAAATCATAAAGATCAGAGCAGGAATAAATGAAACAGAAATGAAGAAAACGACCAGAGGGCAAACAGAAGAAGCAAGAAGAACCACAATCCTGCAGCCTGTGGAACAAAAACCACATTCACAGAAAGATAGACAAGATGAATAAGAGGGCTATATACTAGATGAAGGAACAAGATAAAACAACTAAATGAAGTGGAGACAGGCAACCTTCCAGAAAAAGAGTTCAGAATAATGATAGTGAAGATGATCCAGGACCTCGGAAAAAGAATGGAGGCAAAGATTGAGAAGATGCAAGAAATGTTTAGCAAAGACCTAGAAGAATTAAAGAACAAACAAACAGAGATGAACAATACAATAGCTGAAATGAAAACTACACTAGAAGGAATCAATAGCAGAATAACTGTGGCAGAAGAATGGATAAGTGACCTAGAAGACGGAATGTTGGAATTCACTGCTGCGGAACAGACTAAAGAACAAAGAATGAAAAGAAATGAGACAGCCTAAGAGACCTTTGGGACAACATTAAACATAACAACATTTGCATTATAGGAGTCCCAGAAGGAGAAGAGAGAGAGAAAAAATCAGAGAATATATATGAAGAGATTATACATGGGAAAGGAAATAGTCACCCATGTCCAGGAAGTGCAGCAAATCCCATACAGGATAAACCCAAGGAGAAACATGCCGAGACACATAGTGATCAATTTAGCAAAAATTAAAGACAAATAAACATTATTGAAAACAGCAAGGGAAACACAACAAATACAAGGGAACTCCCATAAGGTGAACAGCTGAGTTCTCAGCAGAAACTCTACAAACCAGAAGGGAGTGGCATGATATACTTAACGTGATGAAAGGGAAGAACCTACAACCAAGATTACTCTACCCAGCAGAGTAATCTCATTCAGATTTGATGGAGAAATCAAAAGCTTAAGAGAAAGCAAAAGCTAAGAGAATTCAGCACCACCAAACCAGGTCTACAACAAATGCTAAAGGAAGTTCTCTAACTGAGAAACACAAGAGAAGAAAAGGACCTACAATAACAAACACAAAACAATTAACAAAATGGTCATAGGAACATACATATCGATAATAACCTTAAATGTGAAAGGATTAAATACTCCAACTAAAACGCACAGGCTCGCTGAATGGATACAAAAACAAGACCCTATATATCCTGTCTACAAGAGATCCACTTCAGACCTAGGGACACATACAGACTGAAAGTGAGGGGGTGGAAAAAGATATTCCATGCCAATGGAAATCGAAAGAAAGCTGGAGTAGCAATACTCATAACAGGTAAAATAGACTTGAAAATAAAGACTGTTACAAGAGACAAGGAAGGACACTACATAATGATCAAGGGATCAATCCAAGAAGACGTAACAATTATGAATATATATGTACCCAACATAGGGGCACCTTAATACATAAGGCAACTGCTAACAGCTATAAAAGGGGAAATCGACAGTAACACAATAATAATGGGGGATGTTAACACCTCACTTACACCAAAGGACAGATCATCCAAAATGAAAATAAATAAGGAAACAAAAGCTTTAAATGACACAATAGACCAGATAGATTTAATTGATATTTATAGGACATTCCATCCAAAAATAGCAGATTACACTTTCCAGTGCACACAGAACATTCTCCAGGATAGATCACATCTTGGGTCACAAATCTAGCCTCAGTAAATTTAAGAAAATTGAAATCATATCAAGAATCTTTTCTGACCACAATGCTATGAGATTAGAAATGAATTACAGGGAAAAAAACATAAAAAATACAAACACATGGCGGGTAAACAATATGTTACTAAATAACCAAGAGATCATTGAAGAAATCAAAGAGGAAATCAAAAATACCTAGAGACAAATGACAATGAAAACATGATGATCCAAAACCTATGGGATGCAGCAAAAGCAGTTCTAAGATGGGAGTTTATAGCTATAAAATCCTACCTCAAGAAACAAGAAAATCTCAAGTAAACAATATAACCTTACACCTAAAGGAATTAGAGAATGAAGAACGAACAAAACCCAAAGTTAGCAGAAGGAAAGAAATCATAAAGATCAGAGCAGAAACAAATGAAATAGAAACAGAAAAAAAAAGAAAAAGAAAAAATGGAAAAGATCAATAAAACTGAAAGCTGGTTCTTTGAGAAGATAAACAAAATTGATAAACCATTAACCAGACTAATCAAGAAAAAGAGGGAGAGGACACAAATCAATAAAATTAGAAATGAAAAAGGAGAAGTTACAACAGACACCACAGAAATACAGAGCATCCTAAGAGACTACTACAAGCAACTCTATGCCAATAAAATGGACAACCTGGAAGAAATGGAAAAATTCTTAGAAAAGTATAACCTTCCAAGACTTAACGAGGAAGAAATAGAAAATATGAACAGACCAATCACAAGTAATGAAATTGAAACTGTGATTAAAAATCTTCCAACAAACAAAAGTCCAGGACCAGATGGCTTCACAGGTGAATTCTATCAATTATTAGAGAAGAGCTAACCCCCATACTTATCAAACTCTTCCAAAAAATTGCAGAGTAAAGAATACACCCAAACTCATTCTATGAGGCCACAATCACCCTGATACTAAAACCAGACAAAGATACTACAGAAAAAGAAAACTACAGATCAATATCACTGATGAATATAGATGCAAAAATCCTCAACAAAATACTAGCAAACAGAACCCAATATACTAGCAAACAGAATCAAAATACTAGCAAACAGAACCCCAAAACACATTAAAAGGATCATACGTCACAATCAAGTGGGATTTATCCCAGGGACGCAAGGATTCTTCAATATACACAAATCAATCAATGTGATACACCATATTAACAAACTGAAGAATAAAAACAATATTATCATCTCAATAGATGCAGAAAAAGTTTTTGACAAAATTCAACACCCATTTATGATAAAAACTCTGCAGAAAGTGGGCATAGAGGGAATCTACCTCAACATAGTAAAGGCCATATACAGCAAACCCACATCAAACATCATTCTCAATGGTGAAAAACTGAAAGCATTTCCTCTAAGATCAAGAATGAGACAAGGATGTCCACTCTCACCACTATTATGCAACATAGTTTTGGAAGTCCTAGTCATGGTGAGAAGAAAAATAAATAAAAGGAATACAAATTGGAAAACAGAGAGTAAAACTATCACTGTTTGCAGATGACATGATACTATACATACAGAATCCTTAAAATGCCACCAGAAAACTACTAGAGCTAATCAATGAATTTGGTAAAGTAGCAGGATACAAAATTAATGCACAGAAATTTCTTGCATTTCTATACACTTATGATGAAAATTCTGAAAGAGAAATTATGGAAACACTCCCATTTACCATTGCAACAAAAAGAATAAAATATCTAAGAATAAACCTACCTAGGGAGACAAAAGACCTTTATGCAGAAAACTATAAGACACTGATGAAAGAAATTTCAGATGATAGGAACAGTTGGAGAGATATACCATGTTCTTGGATTGGAAGAATCAATACTGTGAAAATGACTATATTACCCAAAGAAATCTACAGATTCAATGCAATCCCTATCAAATTACCAATGGCATTGTTTTTTTCTTTTTTTTTTTTTTTGCAGTATGCAGGCCTCTCACTGCTGTGGCCTCTACCGTTGCAGAGTACAGGCTCCAGATGTGCAGGCTCAGTGGCCCTGGCTCACAGGCCTAGTCACTCAGTGGCATGTGGGATCTTCCTGGACCAGGGCACGAACCTGTGTTCCCTGCATTGGCAGGCAGACTCCCAACCACTGCACCACAAGGGAAGCCCCACCAATGGCATTTTTTATGGAACTAGAGCAAATCATCTTAAAATTTGTATGGAGACGCTAAAGACCCTGAATAACCAAAGCAGTCTTGATGTTAGAAACGGAGCTGGAGGAATCAGACTCCCTGACTTCAGACTATACTACAAAGCTACAGTAATCAAGTCAATATGGTACTGGCACAAAAACTGAAACATAGATCAGTGGAACAGGATAGAAAGCCCAGAGATAAACCCATGTATCTATGGTCAACTAATCTATGACAAAGGAGGCAAAGATATACAATGGAGAAAAGACAGTCACTTCAAGAAGTGGTGCTGGGAAAACTGGACAGCTACATGTAAAAGAATGAAATTAGAACACTCCCTAACACCATACACAAAAATAAACTCAAAATGGATTCAAGTCCTACATGTAAGACCAGACACTATAAAACTCTTAGAGGAAAACATAAGAAGAGCACTCTTTGACATAAATCACAGCAAGACCTTTTTTGATCCACCTCCTAGATTAATGGAAATAAAAACAAACAAAAAAAACCACATGGGACTAATGAAACTTCAAAGCTTTTGCACAGCAAAAGAAACAATAAACAAGACAAAAAACAACGCCCAGAATGGGAGAAAATATTTGCAAATGAATCAATGGACAATGGATTAATCTCCAAAATATATAAACAGCACATGCAGTCTCGATATTAAAGAAACAAACAGCCCAATTCCCAAATGGGCAGAAAACCTAAATAGACATTTCTCCAAAGAAGACATACAGATTGCCAAGAAGCACATGAAAAGCTGTTCAACATCACTAATTATTAGAGAAATGCAAATCAAAACTACAATGAGGTATCACATTACACCAGTTAGAATGGGCATCATCAGAAAATCTACAGACAACAAATGCTGGAGAGGGTGTGGAGAAAAGGGAACCTTCTTGCACTATTGGTGGGAATATAAATTGATACAGCCACTATAGAGAACAGTATGGAGGTTCCTTAAAAAACTAAAAGTATGATTACCATATGATCCAGCAATCCCATTACTGAGCATATACCCAGAGAAAACCATAATTCAAAAAGACACATGCACCCCAATATTCATTGCAGCACTATTTACAATAGCCAGGTCATGGACGCAACCTAAATGCCCATCGACAGACAAATGGATAAAGAAGTTGTGGTACATATATACAGTGGAATATTATTCAGCTGTAAAAAGGAACGAAATTGAGTCATTTGTTGACATGTGGATGGATCTAGAGACTGTCGTACAGAGTGAAGTCAGAAAGAGAAAAACAAATATCGTACATTAACGCATGTATGTGGAACCTAGAAAAATGGTACAGATGAACCGGTTTGCAAGGCAGAAGTTGAGACACAGATGTAGAGAACAAACGTATGGATACCAATGGGGGAAAATCATGCTGGGATAGGGATGGTGGTGTGCTGAATTGGGTGATTGGGACTGACATGTATACACTGATGTGTGTAAAATTGATGACTGATAAGAACCTGTAGTACAAAATAAACCAAAACCAAAAAAAAAAAAAAAAAAAACAGGAAAGAAGAGAACAATAGCAAAAAAAAACACTAAAAGCTGGTTCTTTGAGAAGGTAAACAAAACTGATAAACCTTTAGACAGACTCATCAAGGAAAACAGGGAGAGGATGCAAATCAATTAAATTAGAAATGAAAAAGGAGAAGTTACAAGTGACCCCACAGAAATACAAAGGATCATAAGAGAGTACTACAAGCAACTATATGCTAATAACATGGACAACCTGGACGAAATGGACAAATTCTTAGAGTAGTACAAACTTCCAAGACTGAACCAGGAAGAAACAGAAAATATGAACAGACCAATCACAAGCACTGAAATTGAAATTGTGATTAAAAAATTTCCAAAAAATAAAAGCCAATCACCAGATGGCTTCACAGGTGAATTCTATCAAACATTTACAGAAGAGCTATCACCAATCCTTCTCAAACACTTCTGAAATAAAGCAGAGGGAGGAACACCCCAAAACTCATTATACTAGGCCACCATCACCCTGACACCAAAAGCTGGTAAAGATATCAGAAAAAAAAAAAAAAAAGAAAGAAAGAAAAGAAAATTACAGGCCAATATCACTGATGAACATAGATGCAAAAATCCCCTACAAAATGCTAACAAACCCAATCCAACAACATATTAAAAGGATCATACACGATGATCAAGTTGGATGTTTCCCTGGGATGTAAGGATTCTTCAATATATGTAAATCAATCAATGATACACCATATTAACAAATTGAAGAATAAAAAAATATATGGTCATCTCCATAGATGAAGAAAAAGCTTTTGACAAAATCCAACACCCATTTATGGTAAAACTCTATCCATAAATAAAGATGCAGACATAGAGAATGGACTTGAGGTCACGGGGAAGGGGAAAGGTAAGCTGGGATGAAATGAGAGGGTAGCATTGACATATATACACTACCAAATGTAAAATAGATACCTAGTGGGAAGCAGCCACATAGCACAGAGAGATCAGCTTGGTGCTTTTTGACCACCTCGAGGGGTGGGATAGGGAGGGTGGTAGGGAGATGCAAGAGGGAAGGGATATGGTGATATAGGTATACGTATAGCTGATTCACTTTTTTTATACAGCAGAAACTAAAACATTGTAAAGCAATTATATTCCAATAAAGATGTTAAAAAATTAAAAACAAATTCTCTCCATAAAGTGTTCATAGTGGGAATCTACCTCAACATAATAAAGGTCATATATGACAAACCCACAGCAAACATCATTGTCAGTGGCGAAAAACAGAAAGTATTTCCTCTAAGATCAGGGGCAACACAAGGGTGTGCCCTCTCACCACTATTATTCAACATAGATTTGGAAGTCCTAGCCATGGCAATCAGAGAGAAAAACAAAATAAAGGAACAAAATTGGAAAAGAAGAAGGCAAGTTGTCACAGTTTACAGATGACATGATACTGTACATAGAAAGTTCTAAAGATGCCACCAGAAAACTGCTAGAGCTAATCAATGAATTTAGTAATGTCGCAGCATACCAAATTAATACACAGAAATCACTTGCATTCCAATGCACTAACAATGAAATATCAGAAAGAGAAATTAAAGAAACAATCCCATTTACCATTGCAACCAAAAGAATAAAATACCTAGGAATAAACCTACCTAAGGAGGCAAAAGACCTGTACTCAGAAAACTATAAGACACTGATAAAAGAAATCAAAGATGACACAAACAGATGGAGAGATATACTATGGTTTTGGACTGGAATAATCAACCTTGTGAAAATGGCTATAGTACCCAAATGCAATCTGCAGGTACAATGCAATCCCTATCAAATTACCAATGACATTTTTCACAGAACTAAAACAGAAAAGATTATACATTGTATATACACAAACGACCCTGAATAGCTGAAGCAAACTTGAGAAAGAGAAATGTAGCAGAAGGAACCAGGTTCCCCGACTTCAGACTTTACTACAAAGCTACAGTCATCAAGACCACATGGTGCTTGCATAAAACAGAAATATACATCAATGGAACAGGATAGAAAGCCCAGAGATAAACCCACTCACATATGCTCACCTAATCTACGATGAAGGAGGCAAAAATATACAATGGAAAAAGATAGCTTCTTCAATAAGTGGTGCTGTAAAACTGGACAGCTACATGTAAAATAAATGTGTAATTAGAACACTCCCTAACATCATATACAAAAATAAACTTAGAATGGATTAAAGACCTAAATGTATGACCAGACACTATAAAACTCTTAGAGGAAAACATAGGAAGAACACTCTTTTACAAAATAGCAGCAAGATCTTTTTGACCCACCTCCTAGAGTAATGAAAATAAAACCAAAAATAAACAAATGGGACCTAATTAAACTTAAAAGCTTTTGCACAGCAAAGGAAACCATAAACAAGACAAAGAAACAACGTTCATAATGGAAGAAAATATTTGCAAATGAAGCAACTTGCAGAGGATTAATCTTCAAAATATACAAGCAGTTCATGCAGCTCAATATCAAAAAAATTAAAAACCCAGTCAAAAAAATGGGTGGAAGACCTAAATAGAGATTTCTCCAAAGAAGACATACAGACAGACAGCAAACACATGAAAAGACATTCAATATCACTAATTATTAGAGAAATACAAATCAAAACTACAATAAGGTATCACCTCACACCAGTCAGAATGACCACCATCAAAAATCTACAAAAAAAAAAAAAAATGCTGGAGAGGGTGTGGAGAAAAGGGAACCCTCTTGCACTGTTGATGGGAAAGTAAATTGTTGAAGCTATTATGGAGAACAGTATGGACATTCCTTAAAAAATTAAAAATAGAACTATCATATGACCCAGCAATCCCACTACAGGGCATATTCCCAGAGAAAACCATAATTCAAAAATGTACATGTAACCTAATGTTCATAGCAGCACTATTTACAGTAACCAGGACATGGAAGCAACCTAAATGTCCATCAACAGAGGAATGGATAAAGAAGAAGTGGTACATATATACAATGGAATATTACTCAGCCATAAAAAGGAAAAAAACTGGGTCATTTGTAGCTTTGTGGATGGACCTAGAGAGTGTCATACAGAGTGAAGTAAGTCAGCAAGAGAAAAATAAATACTGTATATTAATGCATATATGTGGAATCTAGAAAAAAAGTATAGATGATCTTATTTACAAAGCAGAAATAGAGACACAGACGTACAGAACAAATGTATGGACACCAAGGGGGAAAGGCGGGTGTGGGAGGAATCGGGAGATTCGGATTGACACATATACACTATTGATACAATATATAATATAGATAACTAATGAGAACATACCATATAACACAGGGAACATTACTTAATGTACTGTGGTGACCTAAATGGAAAGGAAATCCAACAAAGAGGTGAGATATATATATATATATATATACTCATAACTGATTCATTCTGCTGTACAGTGGAAACTAACACAACAATGTAAAGCAACTAAACTGTAATAAAATTAATTTAAAAAATTAACAAGATAGGTCTCACATGGTGTTCTTACCACAATAAAAAAAAAAAATTAGGGGGCTTTTCTGGTGGTGCAGTTGTTGAGAGTCCGCCTGCAGATACAGGGGACACAGGTTCATGCCCTGGTCTGGGAAGATCTCACATGCCTCAGAGAGGCTAGGCCCGTGAGCCATGGCCACTGAGCCTACACGTCCGGAGCCTGTGCTCCGCAACGGAAGAGCCCACAACAGTGAGAGGTCCATGTACTGCAAAAAAAAAAAAAAAAAAAAAAAAAAAAAAATTAACAGCATCCTTTTCAAACTTTCATAAAATTAAAGAGGAGAAACATTTCCTTACTCATTCTATGAGGCCAGTATTACCCTATCACCAAACACAAACAAAGGCACTACAAGAAAACTACAGACCAGTACCCTTGATTAATATCGATGAAAAAGCCTCAACTAAATACTAGCAAATCAAATAGAGCAGCTTGTTAACAGGATATACAGTGTGGCACTGTTAGATTTATTCCTGGAATGTAAGAATGGGTCAGTATATAAAAATTACTCAAAGTAAAACATCACATTAACGGATGGAGGAAAAAAATGACATAATCATCTCAATTGTTTCATAAAAATAGCATTTGACAGAATTCAATATCTTTTTATGATGAAAACAAAACAGAAGTAGAAACAACTTTGATATAACAAATAGCAATTATAAAAAACTTACAACTGAGAGGAGCTTCAAGATGGCAGAAGAGTAAGACATTGAGATCAACTTCCTCCCCACAAAAACATAAAAAATACATCTACATATGGAACAACTCCAACAGAACACTGGCAGAAGACCTCAGACGTCCCAAAAGGCAAGAAACTCCCCACATAGCTGGGTAGGGTAAAAGAAAAAACAGAGACAAAAGAATAGGGACGGGCCTTCCCTGGTGGCACAGTGGTTGAGAGTCTGTCTGCCAATGCAGGGGACACAGGTTCGTGCCCCAGTCTGGGAAGATCCCACATGCCGTGGAGCGGCTAGGCCCGTAAGCCATGACCATTGAGCCTACACGTCCGGAGCCTGTGCTCTGCAACGGGAGAGGCCACAACAGTGAGAGGCTCACGTACTGCCAAAAAAAAAAAAAAAAATTGAAGTAAAGAAGAATAGGGATGGGACCTGCACCAGTGGGAGGGAGCTGTGAAGGAGGAAAGGTGTCCACACACTAGGAAGGCCCTTTGTGGGCAGAGACTGCTGGTGGCAGAGGGGGGAAGCTTCGGAGCCACTGAGGAGAGCTCAGCAACAGGGGTGCAGAGGGCACAGTGGAGAGATTCCTGCACAGAGGACCAGTGCCGACCAGCACTCACAAGCCCAAGAGGCTTGTCTGCTTACCCACCAGGGTGGGCAGGGGCTGGGAGCTGAGGCTCGGGCTTCAGAGATTGGATCCCAGGGGGAGGACTGGGGTTGGCTGCATGAACACAGCCTGAAGTGGCTAGTGAGACACTGCTAGCCTGGAGGGAGTCTGGGAAAAAGTCTGGAGCTGCCAAAGAGGCAAGAGACTTTTTCTTGCCTATTTGTTTCCTGGTGCGAGAGGAGAGGGGATTAAGAGCACCAGAGACTGGCACTAGCTGTGGCTATCAGCACAGACTCCAGAGACAGGCATGAGATGATAAGGCTGCTACTGCAGCCAACAAGAAGCCTGTGTGCAAGCACAGATCACAATCCACAACTCTTCTCCTAGGAGCCTGTGCAGCCCACCACTGCCAGGGTCCCATGATACGTGGACAACTTCCCCGGGAGAACACACAGCACTCCTCAGGCTGGTACAACATCACGCCTGCATCTGCCACCACAGGCTCATCCTGCATTCCGTACCCCTCCCTCCCCCTGGCCTGAGTGAGCCAGAGCCATTGAATCAGCTGCTCCTGTAACCCTGTCTTATCTGAGCAAAGAACAGATGCCCTCAGTCGACCTACACACAGAGGCAGGTTCAAATCCAAAGCTGAACCCTGGCAGCTGTGCCAACAAAGAAGAGAAATGGAAATTTCTCCCAGTAGCCTCAGGAGCAGCAGATTAAATCTCCACAAACAACTTGATGTACCCTGCCTCTGTGGAATACCTGAATAGACAATGAATCATCCCAAATTGAAGAGGTGGACTTTGGGAACAATGAAATATATTTTCTTTCCACCTTATTCTTTTTTTGTGAGTGTGTATGTGTATGCTTCTGTGTGTGATTTTGTCTGTATAGCTTTGCTTTTACCATTTCTTCTAGCGTTAATTCTCTCCGTTGTTTGTTTTCTGGTTTTCTTCTTTTTAGTATAGTTTTAGCACTTGATATCATTAGTGGATTTGTTTTTTGGTTTGGTTGCTCGCTTCATTCTTTCCTTTTTTTTATTACTATTTTAATTCTTTTTAATAATTATTTTTATTTTGATTATTTTATTTTATTGTACTTTATTTTATCTTCTTCTTCCTTTCTTATTTTTCTCCCTTTTATTCTGAGCTGTGTGGATGACAGGCTATTGGTGCTCCAGCCAGGTATCAGGGCTATGCCTCTGAGGTGGGAGAGCCAAGTTCAGGACACTGGTCCACAAGAGACCTCCCAGCTCCACATAATATCAAATGGTGAAAATCTCCCAGAGATCTCCACCTCAACACAAAGACCCAGCTCCACTCAACGACCAGCAAGCTACAGTGCTGGACACCCTATGCCAAACAACTAGCAAGACAGGAACACAACACCATCCATTAACAGAGAGGCTGCTTAAAATCATAATAAAGCCACAGACACCAAAAAAAAACACACTACCAGACGTAGACATGCCCACCAGAAAGACAGGATCCAGCCTTATCCACCAGAACATAGACACTACTCCCCACCACTCGGAAACCCACACAACCCACTGAACCAATCATAGGCACTGTGGACAGACAACAAAAACAATGGGAACTACGAACCTGCAGCCTGCAAAAAGGAGACCCCAAACACAGTAAGTTAAACAAAATGAGAAGACAGAAAATCACACAGCACATGAAGGAGCAAGGCAAAAACCCACCAGAACTAACAAATGAAGGGTAAATAGGCAGTCTACCTGAAAAAGAATTCAGAATAATGATAGTAAATATAATCCAAAATCTTGGAAATAGAATGGAGAAAATACAAGAAAGATTTAACAAGGACCTAGAAGAACTAAAGAGCAAAAAAGCAGTGATGAACAACACAATAAATAAAATTAAAAATTATCTAGAATGGATCACTACCAGAAAAACTGAAGAAGAACAGATAAGTGACCTGGAAGATAAAATAGTGGAAATAACTACTGCAGAGCACAATAAAGAAAAAAGATGAACAGAATTGAGGACAGGCTCAGAGACCTCTAGGACAACATTAAACACACCAACATTTGCATTCCGTGGGTCCCAGAAGAAGAAGAGAAAAAGAAAGAGACTGAGAAAATATTTGAAGAGATTATAGTTGAAAACTTCCCTAATATGGGAAAGGAAATAGTAAATCAAGTCCAGGAAGCACAGAGTCACATACAGGATAAACCCAAGAAGACACATATTAATCAAATTTTCAAAAACTAAATACAAAGAAAAAATACTAAAAGCAACAAGGGAAAAACAAATAATACACAAGGGAATCCCCATAAGGTTAACAGCTGATATTTAAGCAGAAACTCTGCAAACCAGAAGGGAGTGGTAGGACATAATTAGGGGGATGAATCAGAGAAACCTAAAACCAAGATTACTCTACACAGCAAAGACCTCATTCAGATTTCATGGAGAAATTAAAACCTTTACAGACAAGCAAAAGCTAAGAGAATTCAGCACCACCAAACCAGCTTTACAACAAATGCTAAAGGAACTTCTTTAGGCAAGAAACCAAGAAACGGAAAAGACCTACAATAACAAACCCAAAACAATTAAGAAAATGGTAATAGGAACATACATATTGATAATTACGTTAAATGTAATTGGATCAAATGCTCCAACCAAAAGGCATAGACTAGATGAATGGATACAAAAACAAGACCCGTATATATGCTGTCTATAAGAGACCCACTTCAGATCTAGGGACACATACAGACTGAAAGTGAGAGGATGGAAAAAGATATTCCATGCAAATGGAAATCAAAAGAAAGCTGGAGCAGCAATTTTCATATCAGACCAAATAGACTTTAAAACAAAGACTATTACAAGAGACACAGAAGGACACTACATAATGATCAAGGGATCAATCCAGGAAGAAGATAAAACAATTGTAAACATTTATGCACCCAACATAGGATCACCTCAATACATAAGGCAAATACTAACAGCCAAAAGAGGGGAAATTGACAGTAACACAATCATAGTAGGGGACTTTAACAACCCACTTTCACCAATGGACATATCATCCAATATGAAAATAAATAAGGAAACACAGACTTTAAATGATACATTAAACAAGATGAAGTTAATTGATATTTATAGAACATTCCATGCAAAAACTACAAAATACACTTTCTTTTCAAGTGCTCATGGAACATTCTCGAGGATAGATCATATCTAGGGTCACAAATCAAGCCTTGGTAAATTAAAAAAAAAAAAGAAATCGTATCAAGTATCTTTTTGAACCACAATGCTATTCGACTAGATATCAATTACAGGAAAAAGTCTGTAAAAAATACAAACAAATGGAGGCTAAACAGCACACTACTTAATAACTGAGATATCACTGAAGAAATCAAAGAGGTAATTAAATAATACCTACAAACAAATGACAATGAAACACAAAGACCCCCAACCTATGAGATGCAGTAAAAGCAGTTCTAAGAGGGAAGATTATAGCAATACAATCCTACCCTAAGAAACAAGAAACATCTCAAATAAACAATCTAACCTTAAACCTAAAGCAGTTAGAGAAAGAAAAACAACAACAACAAAAAAACCCAAAGTTAGCAGAAGGAAAGAAATCATAACGTTCATATCAGAAATAAATGAAAAAGAAATGAAGGAAACAATAGCAAAGATCAATAAAAGTAAAAGCTGGTTCTTTGAGAAAATAAACAAAACTGATAAACCATTAGCCAAACTTATGAATAAAAAAAGGAAGAAGACTCAAATAAATAGAATTAGAAATGGAAAGGAGATGTAACAACTGACACTACAGAAATACAAAGGACCATGAGAGATTACTAAAAGAAACTCTATGCCAATAAAATGGACAACCTGGAAGAAATGGACAAATTCTTAGAAATGCACAACCTGCTGAGACTGAACCAGGAAGAAATAGAAAATATGAACAGACCAATAACAAGCACTGAAATTGAAAATGTGATTTAAAATCTTCCAACAAAAAAAAGTCCAGGACCAGATGGCTTCACAGGTGAATTCTATCAAACATTTAGAGCAGAGCTAACACCTATGCTTCTCAAACTCTTCCAAAATATAGCAAAGGGAGGAACACTCCCAAACTAATTCTATGAGGCCACCATCACCCTGACACCAAAACCAGACAAAGATGTCACAAACAAAGAAAACTACAGACCAATATCACTGATGAACATAGATGCAAAAATCCTCAAAAAAATACTAGCAAACAGAATCCAACAGCACATTAAAAGGATCATACACCATGATCTAGTGGGGTTTATCCCAGGAATGCAAGGATTCTTCAATATACACAAATCAATCAATGTGATACACCATATTAACAAATTGAAGGAGAAAAAACGTATGATCACCTCAACAGATGCAGAGAAAGCTTTCAACAAAAGGCAGCAGCCATTTATGATAAAAACCCTCCAGAAAGTAGGCATAGAGGGAACTTTCTCAACACAATAAAGGCCATATATGACAACTCCACAGCCTACATCATCCTCAATGGTGAAAAACTGAAACCATTTCTACTAAGATCAAGAGCAAGACAAGCTGGTGTACTCTCACCAGTATTATTCAACATAGTGTTGAAAGTTTTAGCCACAGCAATCAGAGAAGAAAAGAAATAAAAGGAATCCAAATCGAAAAGAAGAAGTAAAGTTGTCATTGTTTGCTGATGACATGATACTATACATAGAGAATCCTAAAGTAGCTACCAGAAAAATTCTAGAGCTAATCAATGAATTTGGTAAAGTAGCAGGATACAAAATTAATGCACAGAAATCTCTTGCATTCTTATACACTAATGATGAAAAATCTGAAAGTGAAATTAAGAAAACACTCCCATTTACCATAGCAACAAAAAGAATAAAATATCTAGGAATAAATCTACCTAAGGAAACAAAACACCTGTATGCAGAAAATTGTAGGGCACTGATGGAAGAAATTAAAGATGACACAAACAGATGGAGAGATATACCATGTTCTTGGATTGGAAGAATCAACATTGTGAAAATGACTTTACTACCCATAGCAATCTACAGACTCAATGCAACGCCTATCAAACTACCACTGTCATTTTTCACAGAACTAGAACAGAAAATTTCACAATTTATATTGAAACACAAAAGACCCCGAATAGCCAAAGCAATCTTGAGAAAGAAAAACGGAGCTGGAGGAATCAGGCCCCATGACTTTAGACTATATTACAAAGCTACAATAATCAAGACAGTATGGTACCGGCACAAAAACAGAAATATAGATCAATAGTACAGGATAGAAAGCCCAGAGATAAACCCACACACATATGATCACCTTATCTTTGATAAAGGAGACAAGAAAATACAGTCGAGAAAAGACAGCCTCTTCAATAAGTGGTGCTGGTAAAACTGGACAGCTCCATGTAAAAGAATGAAATTAGAACACTTCCTAGCACCATACACAAAAATAAACTCAAAATGAATTAAAGACCTAAATGTAAGGCCAGACTTTATCAAACTCTTAGAGGAAAACATAGGCAGAACACTCTATGACATAAATCACAGCAAGATCCTTTTTGATCCACCTTCTATAGAAATGGAAATAAAAAGAAAAGTAAACAAATGGGGCCTAATGAAACTTTAAAGCTTTTACACAGCAAAGGAAACCATAAGAAAACCTAAAGACAACCCTCAGAATGAGAGAAAATATTTGCAAATGAAGCAACTGACAAAGGATTAATCTCCAAAACTTACAAGCAGCTCATGCAGCTCAATATCAAAAAAACAAAAAACCCAATCCAAAAATGGGCAGAGGACCTGAATAGAGATTTCTCCAAAATAGATATACAGATTGCCAACAAATACATTGAAAGAATGCTCAACATCATTAATCATTAGGGAAATGCAAATCAAAACTACAATGAGATATCATCTCACACCGGTCAGAATGGCCATCTTAAAAAAATCTAAAAACAATAAATGCTGGAGAGGGTATGGAGAAACGGGAACCCTCTTGCACTGTTGGTGGGAATGTAAATTGATACAGCCACTATGGAGAACAGTATGGAGGTTCCTTAAAAAACTAAAATTAGACCTACCATACGGCCCAGCAATCCCACTCCTGTGCATATACCCTGAGAAACCATAATTCAAAAAGCATCATGTACCCTAATGTTCATTGCAACTCTATTTACAATAACCAGGACATGCAAGCTACCTAGGTGTCCATCAACAGATGAATGGATAAAGAAGATGTGGCACTTATATACAATGGAATATTACTCAGCCATAGAAAGAAATGAAATTGAGTTGTTTGTAGTGCAGTGGGTGAACCTAGAGTCTGTCATAGGGAGTGAAGTAAGTCAGAAAGAGAAAAAGAAATACTGTATGCTAACACATATATATGGAATCTAAAAAAAAAAAAAATGGACATGAAGAGCCTCATGGCAAGACAGAAATAAAGACACAGACCTACTAGAGAATGGACTTGAAGATACAGGGAGGCAGAAGGGCAAGCTGGGCTAAAGTGAGAGAGTGGTGTGTACATATATACACTACCAAACGTAAAATATATAGCTAGTGTGAAGCAGCCACATAGCACAGGGAGATCAGGTCAATGCTTTGTGATCACCTAGCGGAGTGGGATATGGAGGGTGGGAGGGAGGGAGATGTAAGAGGAAGGATATATGGGGACATATATATATATATAACTGATTCACTTTGTTATAAAGCAGAAACTAACACACCATTGTAAAGCAATTATACTCCAATAAAGATGTTAAAATAGAAACAAGAAAACTTAAATCTTACTTCATACTCAATCATTAAAACAAAGTTTTTTCTCCAAAATTAGGAAAAAGACAATGATGAGAAATTTCACCACTTCAATTCAACATAGCGTTGGTAGTTCTAGCCAGGGTAATTAATCAAGAAAAAGGTATAAAAGAAATCCACATTGGAAAGTAAGAAGTAAAATGATCTCATACAAAATGAGAAGATCTTCTGTTTAGAAAATCCTAAAGATTCCACCAAAAAAAAAAAAAAAAACCCAAACTGTTAGAACTAATAAACCAATTCAGCAAATTTTCTGAATACAAATACAGTACACAAAAATCAGTTGTGATCTATATACTACCAATGAACAATCTGAAAAAGAAATTAATTCCATTTACCGTACTAATGAAAAGAATAGAATACTTAGAATTTAACTTAACCTAGGAGTTAAAAGACTTGTACACCGAAAACTGTAAACACTGCTGAAAAAAATTAAAGAAGAAATAAAATAACGGAAAGACATCAAGTGTTCACAGAGTGGAAATCTTACTATTGTTTCAATGTCGATACTCACCAAAGCAATCTATAGATTCAATGTAATCTCTATGAAAATCCCAATTATATTTTTTGCAGAAATGGAAAAATTCTTTTGAAGTTTCATCTGGAATCTCAAGGGACTCAAGTAACAAAAACACTTTTAGAAAAAAAACAATGTTGAATTATATACTAAAGAGAATGAAACAAATATAGGCAATATTGATAAACAGAGAAACTAAATAGAGTTAATTCTATGTATTTGTTACATAATGATAACATTTTTAAAAATTCAAGATCACTATGATATGGAAATAAATTCCCAGCATATCATACTATAGGGAATGGCGTGTTTGGAAGTTTCCAAGGGAAAAGAGAAAATTTTCCATAGTTCTGAATTATCTATAAATATTTATAAAATTATATATTAAAATGTTTTTATTACAGGGTTTAGAATTCCTTTTGTCTCTGTGTTAATCCTGTTCTTGCGGATATATGTGTTTGTGTTTGTCTTACGTATTGTACTGTAAGCGCCTGTGTTTTCTTTTAGGGCAATTTATCATATTGAATGTAGAATAAAATAAATGAGACAACAGACCAATCTGCTCTTTTTGTCCTTGAGCTGGATAAATGGTTAAAAAGGATAATGAAGAGAACTAGAGCTAACTTGGCTTGTATGTGCTAGATTGTTATTGCACCTATTATGCTCTTTTTTAAATATGAAATGTATCGGAACTTCAAAAATGTATTGTTATTAAAATATTGCTGTCTGAGATATTTTTAGACCACAAAGCAAGACAACATGTCAATGAGCAGAGAAGAGTTGTAAGAAATGAAGGTGAAATTTCAAGGCAAGAAAGAAGGGCTTAAGATTTTTCTCTTTCTCTGAACCCTTTAGGAGTTTTTTGTGTCCTGAACACAGAGATGTATGAAAAATATTCATTGCTTGGGTATAAATTGGCCTTGTATTTGCTGCATGTCAGGATGCATGTAGGAATAAGATCCTTACACTAGGACTGGGAAAATATAGTATGAGTCACATATAATAACACTTTTACTTTTTATCTTATTTCTTTCCATTTCCTTTATATTTCAGTAACTTCTCAGGAAAGTTATAGCCTGGTCACTGTTGTATTCTGTTGCATTACACTTGAGGAGGAATGGCAATACACTTACCTAAAACTTCTTCAAAGTGAAAAATGTCATATACTCTTCAGATCTGGCTGGATACTCATTTCTCTCAACTTGCAGAAACTTTGAGTATCCCTCAATTCATTTTTTTCTTTAATTTTTATTTTTAATTAACTATATTTTCAATTGTTTTCTTGTGTATCTCCCTACTTGAATATTATGACTGATGTTAGGGACAGTGTCATTTTAATTTGACACTAATAAACTTGTCTATATTTTACCCAACATTCAAATTTCCTGTCATATCTATAAAAGCTCAAAATTTTTTCTGAATAAATAAATAAATTGATATAGTTGAGAAAATAGCACATACAAATATATTCTGATTGAAAACATTTATATAGTTAAATTAGAAAATATGGTGCACCATGTTTTTTCAGGACATATATGGATAGAAGGGCATCAGTAAGTAAGTAGGAAATTACTGTGCTCAGAACACTCTAATAAAACACATAAGAATTTAGTAAATATAGATGTCAAACTTTGAAAAAGGGTCCCCAACCCTGGGCTTTGAAGTTTTTATGCCACATAGAGAAGGACCAACACTGTCAAATGACATAATAATGGGTTGGCAGAACACTGTGCAGCAGCCCTGTTCACCTCTGTAATTTTCATCAGATGGAAGAATATCTATTTCATCAGGGATATGATCAGAGGACAGGTTCATAGTCTGGGGTTGCAATAATACAACGTGGTGGAAATATGGCTTGCTGTCCTGTTTTACCACGTTAGCATATATAGTTCAGGGAGCATCAGCTACTCCTCTGGTTCATCAGGTGACTAATGTCCCAGCCCTAAGATTGCAGTTATATAGTATTGTGGATTGCTAACTACCTTTCTGGAAAGACACCATACAGGACATAAATCTTTGACAGTTAACTTTATCTCTAAGATATTTATAAGCATTTTAATGTAAAATCAGGAAACAACATGATATTTTTCTTTGCCTCAGATTTATATAAGAATCTAATAATTCCCTTGTAGCAAAGCAAATAATTATCGCTGGAAAAGTGTTAAGGAAATTGAATTTGGTTATGTTTATTGTAGGAGGGATGATATATTATCCAGTTAAACTAAATATGTTTTTGTAAAAACTGGCAAAGGAGTCTACCATTAAAGTGAAGGAGCTACAAATCGCCAAAAGAAATTAGAAAATCCTCCCCAGAAATGCCATGTCTTTGATAGTACCAAAGAACTCATTTGGTTAGTCTTTATTGATTATTAGCTTTCTCACAAAATTGCCATTCAAAGTACACTAGAAATTGCTAAAGTGCATAAATATCACAAGAGGATATTACAGCTTTTTATTTAGTACATATGAATGGGGACTGAGATGCTGTATTTATACCACACTCCAGATAATACCAATGTTACTGGTACTTGGATCACACAGTAGCAATGAAGAGAGAAAAAGATGATAATGTGTATTCCTAAACTCATTCATCTGTTAAGATTATTATGAAACTTAGAAATGACCTTTAAGATAACAACATATTGTGAGATTTAAATTATAAGTAAGAATAATACCTATGGCAATAGAAACACAAAAGATGGAATAGGGAAATGAAAATACATTGTTGAAAGGTTCTTACCTTATATATGAAGTGGTATACTAATAATAAATATAAAAATATTTGAAGGGAAACTATAATAATTTATCAATGTATATTGTAAACCTTATAGCACAAGTAAAAGATTAAAACAAAGAGGTAGCACTAATAATCCAATAGAGGATGCAAATTTTACCATTAAACTGTATTCAGTTCAAAAAAAGGCATGCAGGTAGGAGCAATAGAATTTAAAAATTGAGACATAAAGAAAATAAATATTAAATGATAGTATTATCTCCAAAATAAATGTAATTATGGGACTAATTTTAACAATGCAATAAAAAGGCAGGTGTTATTAGGCAGGATACAAACAGAAGATCCAACCATATGATTTCTATGAAAAGGATATTTTAATAGAAAGATACAGGTAGGTAAAACTTGAAAGGATGAAAAAAGATATAATGTAAACACTAATTGTAAGAAAGCTATTTTTATATTAGATACATTAGAATTTAAAACAAATAATTTACCTAAGATAAACAAAAATATTTATAATGATAGAAGAGTCATTTTATGAAGAAGAGATAACAGTTTTAAATGTGCCTAGTTATAGGGCTTAAAATATATAAAGTAAAAACTGAAGGAATTCAAGAAGTAGCAAATACACAAACATAATTGAAGATTTCAACACTCTGAACGATTGATAACAGTAGGGAGAAATATCAGTAAGGATAAACTAGAGCAACACTATCAACCAAATTGGGCTTATAGACTCTTATGAAACATGACACAAGTAATAATGAAATGCATATTCTTTTAAAATGAGCATTGAACATTGGCTGATGTAGATAATATGGTGGACCATAAAACAAGTTCAATACAGTTTAAAGTGTAGAAATCATAAACAGAATATTCTTTAACCAAAACAAATTTTTACAAATCAGTTTAAAAATCACAAGAAGAATTAGAAAACACTATAAACTAAATGATAATTAAAACATAACATATCAAAATTGTGGTACACATCTAGAGTACTGCTTTGAGGGAAATGTATAGCTTTTAATAGTTACTTCAGAAAAAATAAGATTTAAGTCAATTATATAAATTTCTACCCTATGTAAAAAGTAAGTAAATAAGAAAAATAAGAGCAGAAATCAATAGAATAATAAATTGACAAAGAAAAAGAACTTCAATTATGTACTCATTATAATACCAATTCCATTACAAAAATTTTATACACACCTATGTGTAAGGGATATAAATATATTCATTAAAACATGTATATATATATATATATATATATATATATAACATATATAAATAGTCATAAAATTCTGAGGCCTGATTTTTTATATCCAAAAACTATTTTAAAAACTCATATTCTTCAACAGGAGTGAAAATACAAAAATTATGCAATACTCATACAGTAAGATACTACTCAGCAATCATAATTAATGCAGAGAGGCATGGTGAAGGAGCTTTGTACTGGAAGCATCTGGGGAATGGGTTCACAGCCTCTGCTGAGGTAGACAAGCTGCTTTCCCCTCAATGGGCTGTCATTTGCTTCTCTGTAAAATGGGGTTATAAAAATTATCTTGAATTGGCTCGGTGCTTTGTGACAGCCTGGAGGGGTGGGATAGGGAGGGTGGGAGGCAGGGAGACGCAAGAGGGAAGAGATATGGGAACATATGTATATGTATAACTGATTCACTTTGTTATAAAGTAGAAACTAACACACCATTGTAAAGTAATTATACCCCAATAAAGATGTTAAAAAAAAAAAATCTGGGCTGTACTACACTGTGCATTATGCCACTGCCAGAATGATCTTTTTAAAATAAAATGTAATTTCCCTTCCAGTCCCCTGTTAAATAACTGAATGGTTTCTCATGATTCTTCGAATAAAGACCAAGATATTTAAAAAAAAAAAATATCTTGAGACCCTTTGAGTTATAAAATGATGTTTATTAATTCAAGATATTTATTGAATTTATTTTATATATTTTAACTTATTTTAATTCTCAATACACTCCTATGAGGTCGATGGTCTCTTATTAGTCCGTTTTACAGAGAGGGTCAGTAACTGCCCATGGTCACATTGCAAGCAAGTGGAAAATATGCAATTTGAACCAGGCAGTCTGGCTGCAGGGTCTTTGTCCTTAACCATGACACTCTATAGATTTATGGTTTCATTTTCCATTCTGCTGTAGAAGAACATTTAAGTTGTTCTTTTTTTTTTGCAAATAAAAACACTGCTTCAATAAATATGCCTCAGTGGAACTCTTTGTTTTCACATGCAAGCCTCTACCACAGGTCAAATTAGTTAAACAATGAGGTTGTTAGACTGAGGTAACTCTAATGCCTTAGCTGCCTATATAAGAAACCCAAAACCTAAATATATAGATTGCCAACAAACACGTGAAAGAATGCTCAACACCATTAATCATTAGCTAAATGCAAATCAAAACTAAAATGAGGTATCACCTCACACACACCAGTCAGAATGGCCAACATCAAAAAATCTAGAAACAATAAATGCTGGAGAGGGTGTGGAGAAAAGGGAACCCTCTTGCACTGTTGGTGGGAATGTAAATTGATACAGCCACTATGGAGAACAGTATGGAGGTTCCTTAAAAAACTGAAAATAGAACTACCATATGACCCAGCAATCCCACTACAGGGCTTTATATACCCTGAGAGAACCATAATTCAAAAAGAGACATGTAGCACAATGTTCATTGCAGCACAATTTACAATAGCCAGGACATGGAAGCAACCTAAGTGTCCACCGATAGATGAATAGATAAAGAAGATGTGGCACATATATACAATGGAATATTACTCAGCCATAGAAAGAAACGAAATTGAGTTAGTTGTAGTGAGGTGGATGGACCTAGAGTGTATCATACAGAGTGGAGTAAGTCAAAAAGAGAAAAACAAATACCATATGCTAACACATATATATAGAATCTCAAACAAAAGAACATGGTTCTGAAGAACATAGGGGAAGGACAGGAAGAAAGATGCAGATGTAGAGAATGGACTTGAGGACACGGGGAGGGGGAAGGGTAAGCTGGGATGAAGTGAGAGAGTAGCATGGACATATATACACTATCAAATATAAAATAAACAGCTAGTGGGAAGCAACTGCATAGCACAGGGAGATCAGCTCGGTGCTTTCTGACCACTTAGAGGGGTGGGATAAGGAGGGTGGGAAGGAGACACAAGAGAGAGAAGATATGAGGATATATGTATATGTATAGCTGATTCATTTTGTTATAAAGCAGAAACTAACACACCATTGTAAAGTGATTATACTCCAATAAAGATGTTTTTAAAAAGTAAATAAAGTACCTACTACAGTAGCTGGCACATCCAAAATAAATAAAATAAAATAAAATAAAATACCTTGAGTATGAGAAATCAAAACCTAAGGATAACTGATCACAAACAGGCAACTAGGCTTTTCCAAATAAGGCAACCCTTAAGCTAGAGCCAGTCAAATGATTTCTTTGCTTTGCTTCCATATCTTCTCTATAATAAAGTCTTTCCCCTTGCTTCAAAGCACTTCAGGTTTGGCTGCCTGATTCAAATCAATTTTTGCTCAAATAAACTCTTAAAATTAAAAAAAAAAAGTAATGAACATTTGAATCACACACAACATTGATCAACCCCTAAAACATTTTGCTGAGACAAATAAGCAAGAACAAAAATGTGTATGCTGTATGATTTCATGTATGTGAAATACTAGAACAGGCAAAGGAATCCATAGTAACAGAAAGAAGATCAAAATCAATGGTTGTCTGAGGTAGTAGTTGGGGTATTTTGTGGAAGTAAAAATATTGTGTACCTTTATTGAAGTGATACTTGTGAGGGTGTATATATTTAGTAGTAATTATTGACCTTTTCTCTTAAACTGTGTAAACCATATTTTTTTAATAAAGTTGATTAAGAAAAAATATAATTACTCATTATAAGTTCATACTTGTAATCAAAAACTCTATGAGAGCATCTGAAGCTTAAGTTGAAGTCATGCAACATATTTAAAAATATTTTCATTTTTTGACAATACTATCAAAAAAGTATTTGTATATGTAAATAATTCACTTGATATTGTTTGTATTTTTTAGATATTTTCTTTGTATCTTTCTTATTCTCCTCTATATGACTTTATTTAATTTCCTGTATTCTCTCCAAATATATTCATTTCCTTTCCCTTTTTTAATCCTACTACTCCATTCATCTGTCTTAATATATAATGATAGAATATTTGTATTAGCTAAATTATTCCATAGTATATTGATAGTACACTGAGTCTAGCAACATAGTATATGTTCTTTAAGAAGTACATGCATGAACTTTTGTGATTATTTTAAAATTTTCCTTCAAAAAATAGTCCCTCAACTAACAGGTTTTATTATGTGGTCTTTTCTAAGTTCAGGAGGTAATAGCTTTTAATAGGAATATATAGAGTGATTTTAACTGCTGTTTTATTAATTACATATTTGGTGAGAATCAAGAAATTTATTGAATAATTTTAAAATTCAAACTTTGCTTTATTTTCTATTTTCAAAGAACACTAACATAACCCCTTTGATAAACTAAGACTAACAGTTACAACTTCAACTCTTTCAATATGTCATTATGTCCTATGAAAAGTAAAAAATCAAGAATATTATTCAGCTTAATAAAGGTGAGGAACTAAATTTCCAATAATATGGCATTGAGCCAATATTAAACAATATTTTCTACCTTTCAATCAATGCATAAAATGTAAGGAGTTCTTCATCAGTCTCCTATAGGATAAAATGTCATGAAAGTCAATGTTCTTGCTTTTTGCAAAGAAAAGTAGAAAAATCCAGCACATGACAAAATTACAAAATTTTATTGGTTTTACTTAAATTTACACAAGGAAAGTTAGTTCTTATAAGATAAAATCATCCTGGTTAGTCTCTTCACAGTCAATGACTTTAGGAGAACAAATTAATTAAAAGAGTATATTGCCTCCACATATTTCTCTAAATGTCTTTGCTCTGGCATTTAACTTCAGAGATTATGTAAGGAGTGAGTTTCCCAAATTACAACTAGTTCTTAGAAAAAATAAATAAATAAACGTCTCTCTTTATCACTAGTGTATCTTTTTTAATATTGCATATGTTAGAAACATCTGTGAATCTCTTGAACATTTTTCGGGTAACCATATTTATTTTCTTATTGCTGGTCATAATGAATATGTCACAGTCTGCTAGAATCTTATAGAATGTATAAACAGATGTGGTGTCATAATGTTGAGAAGTTAAAAAGAGAGAGACAGAAAAATACACAGATTTTTGAAGAATATAAGTCACAACCTACAGCAATCAAAATGTCAAAAGAATCAGTGTAAAGAAGACTATTTCTGGGATTTGAGTTCAAAGCTTGAATATATTTTTTGAAATGAAGAAATCAGTCTGGAAAGTGATATAAGAATGTTCCAACTTTAAAGAAAGAAACAGGTCAACAAAGGACAAAAATATCCTACATGGAAAATATTGCAGACACTTTCAGTATTCTGCATATATCCTTTGGTACTAGCTTTTTCAGTATGTGCTTATGGTTTCCTTCTAAAAGAAACTGTGACCCTTTATTTGAGGGCTTTCTCTAGACTCATAAGCATAAAGGAGCATCGTCACGTCTCCTGCATTCTACTGGTCAAAACAAGTCAAAAGGCACTCGTAGTCTTAAGGGAAGTAGACTACACTTTTTGATAGGAGGAGCTGCAAAGTCATATGCAATGGGTGTACATACTGAAGAGTTGGGGAGGCTGGGGCCATTTTTGAAAGTATGCTATCAAGTCCAATCTCTGGCCCCAATTATTCCTGAATATCTCACAGTTAAATATGCTCAGCCCTATCTCAGGATTCCTGAAAGTCACTTCCAATCATGACAGTAGTCTCATTGAACCAGCATATCATTTTCTACATCAGATCTGGATGTAGTTCTTCAGATAGGATGCCTTCTGATTTGGACAACTATGAAGCAAGAAAAACAAGTTATTTCCCCCACACTCAAATACTCTATAGACAATAGGGAAACATGAACAGAGTAACAGTTATCACCCCTCAAAGAGACTAACTAGCTATGGGATAGCAAAATGATTACATCACACCTCTTCTAAATTGGAGGGAACAATTTCTCCTTGTCAGAATTGACAGCTACTTCAGATATCAATTTTCCTTTTAAGAACTTCAGAATTACTGTCAGATCTTCCATGAAAGGGTTTGTATATTATCTTACAATCTTTACTAGATTTGCCACTTCATTGACACAGAATTCTGTACAACACCAATGAACTGATTTTATGACAAATAAGTTTTATTAACGAATTCCTTTTCTTGTAACCGAGACCTCTAAATATGCAAAACCCAGAATCGTGTAGACAGGAAGCACAAATTCCCCAGATAGATCACTGTGACTAATAGTAAGGGGGGAAGTGACATACTTCCACTGATTGGTTTCTGGACTCAAGTATTTTACTTATTTGGGACTAGGACTTTATAATATTTAGTAATTTAGCATGTATATTGTGTCCTGGAGAATGGAACTATATAACCGTAGGCTGTAACCTCCAAGTTGGCACCTCTGCAATGCCTTCAGTAAGTTTCTATTATGTCAGCAGATTCTGTGTATGATGCCATATATAATAAAACCAGTGTATCCGATTGTTGCCAATCCACACCCATACTTCCTCTTCTGTAAAGGGAATCCCTGGATCTGATGCATCATTAATTCAAATTCCATGACAGTGTACCCAGTATCTTTAAACTGTTAAATAGTGGCACAAACCTAAGCCTTATAAGTATATACTCTTGTTTATTCAAGGAATTCTTTTTACTTTATTTGATAGGTCCCTAAATGTGAATTGCAATCCAAGCCCTTAGGATTTTAGAGGAAAACTCTAACATCCTCTACAGACAACTCTCTCCTTTTGAGAAACAAATCTTGGCCTGCTACTGGGCCTTAATAGAGACTGAATGTTTAACCATGGGTCACCAAGTTATCATGCAACCTGAGCTTCCCACAAGAAACTCAGAATTATGGTGGGTTATTGGTGGTGGGTGTTACCTGAGCCACCAATCCATAAATCTGAGCATGGACAACAGCTCTCCATCATCAAAAGGAAGTGGTATGTATATGATCAGACTCAAGCAGGTCCTAAAGTCACAAGTAAATTACTTAAAGATGTAGCTCACAGTCTTCACTCATGCTACACTTCCTCCTCTCCCCCAGCCTTACCTATGGTCTCCTGGGGAGTTCTCTATGATCAGCTGACAGAGAAAGAGAAGACTTGAGTTTGTTCATAACAGATTCTGTGCAATATGCAGGCACTATCCAAAAGTGGAAGCTGCATCATTATACACTCCCTTTCTGGGACATTTCCTGAAAAACAGTGGTGAAGGGAAATCCTCCCAATGAGCAGAACTTTAAGCAGTGCCCAGGACTGTTCACATTGCTTGAAACAATAAATGACCAGATATGTAATTACTGATTCATGGTTGTGGTTGATGGTTTGGCTGGTTGGTCAGGGACTTGGAAGGCATATGATTGAAAAATTGCTGACAAGCAAATTTGGGGAGGAGGTATATGGATAGAATTCTGTTAATGGACAAAAAATATCAATGTATTTGTATCCCATGTAAATGCTCATCAAATGTGACCTCAGCAGAAGAAAGTGCTAATAGTCAAGTGGATAGCATAACCTTTTCTGAGGATACCAGCCAGTCTCTTTCTCCAACCACCTTTGTCATTGCCCAAAGGGCTATGAATAAAGTGGCCAATGATGGCAGGGCTAAGGATTATGCCACCATTGGGCTCAACCACATGACCTTCCACTAACTAAGGCTGACCTGGCTATAGCCACTGCTGAATGCCCAATCTGCCAGCAGAAGAAACCAATTCTGAGTCCCAGATATGACACTCTTCTCCAGGGTGATTAGCCAGCTACCTGGTGTTGGGTTGATTACATTGGACCAGTTCCATCATGGAAAGGCAACATTTTGTCCCTACTGGAATAGATACTTACTCTGGATATGGATTTGTCTTCTCTGCATGTGGTGCTTCTTCCAAAATTACCATATGTGGACTTATATAATGCTTTATTCATTGTCATGGTATTGCACACAACATTACTTCTAAACAAAACCTTACTTCACAGCAAATGAAGTGCAGCAATTGGCCCATGGAATGCACTGGTCTTACCATGTTCCCCAACATCCTGAAGCACCTAGGTTGATAGAGCAATGGAAAGACCTCGTGAAGTCTCAGTTACAGTGCCAGCTATGTAGCAATTCCTTACAGGTCTGGGATGTATTTCTCCAGAAGACTGTTTATTCTCAGCATCCAATGTGTGGCACTGTTTCGTTCTTATCCAGAATTCACTGGTCCAGGAATCAGGAGGTGGAAATGGGAGTAGCACCACTCATTATTACTACTATAGGTCCATTAGCACAATTTTTGCTACCTGTCCCCATGATTTTGTGATCTGTTGGCTTAGAGGTCTTAGTTTTATAGTTCTCTTTTTAAAATTTATTTATTATTTTTTTGCTGTGTTGGGTCTTCGTTGCTGTATGCAGACTTTCTCTAGTTGAGGTGAGTGGGGACTACTCTTCATTGCAGTACCACGGGCTTCTCAGTGCGGTGGCTTCTGTTATTGCAGAGCACAGGCTCTAGGTATGCGGGCTTCAGTAGTTGTGGCACGCAGGCTCAGTAGTTTTGGCTCGCAGCCTCTAGAGCACAGGCTCCATAGTTGTGGCGCACAGGCTTAGTTGCTCTGTGGAATGTGGGACCTTCCCAGACCAGTGATCGAACCAGTGTCCCCTGCACTGGCAGGCAGATTCTTAACCACTGCGCCACCAGGGAAGTCCTGAGGTCTTAGTTTTATAGGGAAGAATACTTCCACCAGAACACATTGATTCTATTGAATTGGAAGGTAAGACTGTTGCCCAGTCACTTTGTTCTCCTCACACCTCTGAGCCCACAGGGAAAGAAGGGAGCTACTGTGCTGGCTGGAGCGATTGATCCTAACTACCAAGGGGAATATTGTACTATTACTCCACAATGGAACTAAGGGAGAGCATGTTTGGAATACAGCCAATCCCTTAGGGAATCTCTTAGTATTACCACGTCCTATAACTAAGGTCAATTATAAACTACAACAGTTCAGTGAAGGCAGGACTACTAATGGCTCAGACTCTTCAGGAATAATCGTTTGGTTTACCCCACCAGGAAAAGGACTGTGACCATAAGGTGCTTCCTGAAGGCATAGGGAATATGGAATGGAGAGTGGAAGAAGGTAATTATAAATACCAGCTATGACCACTGACCCGTTATAGAAGCAAAGACTGTAATTGTCATGACTATTTCTTCCCTAGTTTTTTATAAATATGTTTGTGTGTATTTGTTATAAATACATATGCATATCTTTGTTTCCTTTCTTCTGTCATTCCCCTATCTTATAATATAAGATGTATTGACTTTATATCATACTATTTAAGTATTGTTAATTTTACATCATAGTATTTAAGGTATAGAGTATCAACAGGAAAAATAAATATCACTCAGGACTTTACTTCTGAGGAAGGGTTGGTGCATTTTTAGTTGTACATAGGATAGCTGTATCACATTTGGAAGAATTTAGATCTTGCTATTATCTTTATTTGAATATTAAGTATGGTTTAAAGAGATACATAAGGGTGTCAGGTTAACAAGGGGTGGACCTGTGATGGTTAATTTTGTGTATCCACTCAACTGGGATGTGGAGTACCCAGATATCTGTTTAAACTTTATTTCTTGGTGTGTCTGTGATGGTATTTCCAGAGGAGAATATCACTTGAATTCATGGGCTGAGTGAAGCTGATTGCCTTCCCCAGTGTGAGTGGATATCATCCAATCCATTGAGGGCTTGAATAGGAAAAAAAAAAAAAAAACTCAGAGGTAGGTCAGATTCACTCTCTGCCTGACTGTTGAACTGGGACATCAATATTCTCCTGCCCGTGGCACTTGCAATGCTCAGGCCTTCAGACTCAGACTGGAATCAACACCACCGGCTCTCCTCTTCTCAGGCCTTCAGACTACTTTTCTGAGTCTCCAGCTTGCACACAGAAGATCATTGGACTTCTCAGCTTCAATAATCGCATGAGTTAATACCTCATAATAAATCAGTTTTGTATAAAAAGATTATGTACACACTTAGTGAAAATGATGAATAGGCAATTGAAAGAAACATGAAGTAAATAAGGGCAAGACAAGCAAGGACTCAGATCACACAGGCATGAAGCTTTACATCACATAACCAGGCAAACCAATTCTTGCTGCTGCAGCCCTTGTTGAGAGTCTCTACATCATGTCCCTCTAACCCTTGTGTACTAAGTCTTTTGTAGAGGTAGCACTCCTTAAAGTCATGGCACAGAAATATTTATATATAAAATGTTAGCAATCAGATGTGAGTTTGCTAACTCTAGTGACAATCTGAAAGCTTTGTTTTCATGGGTTCTGAGATTAAGTCTAACTGTATTACCTTGTTGGAGGTAATATTTCTCTATGCTGGAGAAATCTGGGATTTTTGCTGCTTAAACATAAATTCTTTTTTCTCCATTTCTAACATGAGAATTTCATTTGCTCAATTACTTCCTTGGTCTCTCCTTGGATATTCTGCCTTTTGGCTTTAAGTCTGTTGTTGATGGGAGACACCACTTTGAAGACTGACTTCTTTTGAAGGTAAAATACTTGTAGTCTTCACTCCATGTGTTGAACTATCATCACTTCTGTACTCCGCTCTATCACTACATTGCAAAGAACACTCAATGAGTTCAAAGAAAGTTGTACCACTGGATGAAGAAAAGCAGAATGCATCAGAGAATGAGATTCAAGCAGTTATACATACTACTCCCATTTTTCTGTTCTTTCTCATCCTGCTATTTCAGCAGGCACTATTTCATCCAGTGAACAGCACACATTAAAAATAAATGTAGGGTTTCCCTGGTGGCGCAGTGGTTGAGAGTCTGCCTGCCGATGCAGGGGACACGGGTTCGTGCCACGGTCTGGGAAGATCCCACATGCCATGCCGCGGAGCGGATGGGCCAGTGAGCCATGGCCACTGAGCCTGCACATCCGGAGCCTGTGCTCCACAATGGGAGAGGCCACAACAGTGAGAGGCCTGCTTACTGCAAAAGAAAGAAAGAAAGAAAGAAAGAAAGAAAGAAAGAAAGAAAGAAAGAAAGAAAGAAAGAAAGAAAGAAAGAAGAAGGAAGGAAGGAAGGAAGGAAGGAAGGAAGGAAGGAAGGAAGGAAGGAAGGAAGGAAAGAAGAAAGAAAGGAAGGAAGGAAGGAAGGAAGGAAGGAAGGAAGGAAGGAAGAAAGGAAGAAAGAAAGAAAGAAAATTCTCTGGAAATTTAAATCTAGATAAACAGTTAAGAGGTTATGCTATTTAGGATCAGTTCATTTAATTAGCAATTTAATAATCACATTTCCACTTATTGACACCTTTCAGGTCTTTAGATAGCTTTAGTAAAACATATTATTTAATTGAAATATGAAAAAATATGGCTGATAAAACTTGAAAGACAATTTTAAGTTAAAATTGTGGTAATTTCTATAGTCAGTGTTTTTCAACTGTGATTGTTTTAACATCTAAAAGTAGTGTTTAATTTTCTCTCATTATATAAATTCAGGGCACTTGAATAATTTAGAGGATATCACTTGAAATAGTCTTTTTCAGTTTAAATACTAAGTCTTTCAGAATTTTTCCTCCTTTCCTCCTTCTTAGAAAATATAGACATAGCAAGAAGGTAGCCTTTGAAAAACAAAGAAATAGGCCTCAGAAGGAACCAAACCTCCCAACACCTTAATCTTGGACTTCTAGTCTCCAGAACTGTGAGAAAATTAATTTCCGTTGTTTAAGCCACCCAGTAAGTGGTATTTTGCTATGGTAGCCTTAGTAAACCAATATATCTAGCTTGAGGTGTTTATTTATACACATCAGGTGAATGAAAATTAAACTCATAATACACAAACCAAAGTGCAAGAAATCATCAGTCTGACATAAGTCAACTAAAAGTTGATTAATTAGTACTTTATGCATTATTAATGAGGGTATAAACTTGAGCAATATCTGGAAAATTTAAGGATAATAAGTTAGAGAATAATTGTACTTTTCTACCCAGAAATTCTATTTCCAGACACACATTTTAGAGAAGTACTTGTAACTGAATATGAGGAGACATACTCAAGGATATTTTATTACTGCAGCTTTATTTATAAAAGCAAGATGTAAAAATAAAGAACAAGTTTCTCAGATACAATGCCATTGTCTATTAAATTGAATAAAGTACATATATTTTCATTAACGTAGACAAATATCAAGCCTAATCACAAGAGGGAAAAAAGGAGACATTAAAGTCAGATATACCAGATAATGACAATTCTTTAAATTTCAAACACACAAAGTGGCAGTGTATGTTGTTTGTAGATATGTATATTTAGTGTAAAAATACAAACACATGCATAAAAATGCTACACACAAACTTTAGGTTAACGGTTGCTATTGAGGTAGAATGGGGGTGAAAGGTAAGAGGTGACAACTTAGCAATATATATAATTTCAAGAAATATTTCTTAAAAAAAAAAGAGAGCCTCTGAAAAAAGTATGGCAAAAAAAATGTTTACATGTATTTGAATGCTCTATGGGATACATGGCTGTCCATTATATTATTCTCCATAATTTTCCTGTAACTTTTAGTTTATTATGTAAAATAATTATTAAAAAGGGAGAACCAGCTACTTTGCCACTGAGACACAATAGCACTTGATGTTGGGATACTGCCTGATAGAAGATGTTGATTTTCTCTTCACTCTCCATTGGCACTTCTAGATCATTACACCATCATCTTATGGGATACATGTTTAAACTTTAAGACATTTGATCATACATTTACCTCCTGTTCCTTAAGAACTATGAACCTCCCTCCCAGAAAATTATGTATGAGATGAAATGGTGGTATTAAATACATAGCTCTCACTGTAGCTTGAAAAATAACCATGCTATAGGATAGGTAAGCCCAGATGAAAACAACTTTGGGGAAAATAGACAAAATTCCTGAATCCTGAACAAGACAACAATAATGTATTACATTATATCTGGATGCAATGACTTGAGGAAATTTGGTATGCCTCCAATTGGAAACCTAAAAATTTATTTTTAGGTTTATTGAGATATAATTGATATACAAAGAAATGCACATATTTAATGTGTATAGTATGATGAGTTTGGACATAGGCAAATACCCATGAAGTCATCACCATCATGAAAATTATACACACACACACACACACAAACACAAACACACACACAGACTGTTGTATATGTATATAGATATGTATAGTTTTATATTTATATTTTCTGTAACATCTTACAGAAAAACCCGAATGAACTTTTTGGCCAACCATATAATATATATCTATATCTATCTATCTATCTATCTATATATATATATATAGTGATTTTTATATATACTATATATATATAGTGATTTTTATATATACATAAAATCCCTCCTAAAGTTTCCCTGTGTCTCTTTGTTTTTTGGTTTGTTTTATTGGTTTTTGTGTGTGTGTGGTAAGAAAACATGAGATCTCCCCTCTTAGCAAAATTTGAAGTGCACAAAACTGTATCATTAACAATAGGCACTATGTTGTACACCATTGTATGATCAGGCCACTCAAGATGACTGCTCTCTGTACCTTCCCTGCTTGACCAGTGCTTGTTTTATCTATACCCTACTCACATGATGGACTTTCCTACATATTTTCCCCAGGTCCCAGCTAGTGATTGTTCTTATCAAAGGGGTGGTGATGAACGTGCCCCTCTGCTGGTTTCCCTGGTAACTAATGAGCCAACCTGGTATAATTCCCTCTATAACTGGCAATCTCCCATTCCCCCAAGGGGGTGAGAGTGAAGACTGCCACCATGTCCTGCCTGCCATCCGACTCATACAGTGGCATGTCCCTTCAGGACCTTGACTCAGACATGTAAGTTTCCCCATCCATTAAACCATTCATGTCTCTGTTGCTGCCTCCATGCTCTTTCTTCGGTCTTGAAGCTGGGTAAGCACAGGACTTGTGGGCCTGCAGGGTACAGTCCAACCATCATATGATCCAGCAATTCCACTTCTGGTACATAAAAAAGAAATGAAATCAGGGGTCTCAAAGAAATATCTGTACTCTCAAGTTCATTGCAGCATTATTCACACTAGGCAAAATATGGAAATGGCCCAAGTGTTCATTGACAGATTAAAGAAAAAGAAAATTATCCATTTTTCAACCTTTAAAAACAGAGATCCTTTCATTTGTGGCAACATGGATAAACCTGGAGGGATTAAGCTTAATAAAATAATCCAGTCACAGAAGGAGAAATAATGTATGATTCTACTTATGAGGGGTATTTAAAATAGTCAAACACACAGAAACAGGAATACAGTTGTGGTTTACAAGGGCAGGAGGTGGGGGAAATGGGGTTGTTGTTCAATGGATATTAAGTTTCAGTTATGTTAGACAAATAGATTCTAGAGACTAGCTGTAATAGTTGAATTATATTAGGCCAGAATATCTTTGACAATGTAGAAAGTCTATGTAGGTACATACGTGCCATGCAGACAAGGAGAAAAATATAGTAGATAAAAATTAGGATGTCTTTCAACTCTTTGGCTAGGTTATAGCTATTTGCTCATAATTTTGAGAAACGTAACTTAAACTAAGCCTATTAAATTGCCTCTTGCAGGAATTAAAAGTTAAATGGATACCACAGAAATACAAAGGATCATAAGAGATTACTACAAACAATTATACACCAATAAAATGGACAACTTAGAAGAAATGGACCAAGTCCCAGAAACATACACTCTTCCATGACTGAATCAGGAAGAAATAGAAAATATGAAAAGGTGAATTACCAGTAATGAAATTGAATTATTAAAAACATACACTCTTCCATGACTGAACCAGGAAGAAATAGAAAATATGAACAGGTGAATTACCAGTAATGAAATTGAATTATTAAAAACAAAACAAACAAATAAAATCTCCCAACACGCAAAAGTTCAGGACCAAATTTCTTTGCAGGTGAATTCTACCAAGCATTTAGAGATGAATTAACATCTCTCCTTCTCAAGCTATTCCAAAAATTGCAGAGGAAGGAACATTTCCTAACTTGTTCTATGAGGCCAGTATCACACTAATACCAAAACCAGAAAAAGATATCACAAAAGAAGAAGATTATAGGCCAATATCACTGATGAACATAGAAAAATCCTCAATAAGATATTAGCAAAATGAACAATACATTAAAAGGCTCATGTAACATTTTCAAGTAGGATTTATCACAGGGATGCAAGGAGAGTTCAATATCCATAATTCAATCAATGTGATATATCACATTAACAAACCGAAGAATAAAAACCATATGATCATCTCAATGGATGCAGAAAACAATTTTGACAAAACTCAACACCCATTTATGGTAAAACTCTCAACAAAGTGGGTATAGAAGGAAAATACCTCAACATAATAAAGGCCACGTATAATAAGTCCACAGCTAACATCATACTCAATCGTGAAAAGCTGAAAACATTTCTTGTAAGATCGGGAATAAGGCAAAGATGCCCACTCTAACCACTTTTATTCAACAAAGTACTGAAAGTTCTAGCCACAGAAATAAGCAAAAAAAAAAAAAAAAAAAAAAAAAGGCAATAAAAGGAATTCAAATTGGAAAGGGAGAAGTAAAATCATCACTGTTTGTAGATGACAGGATCCTGTACATAGAAAATCCTCAAGATGCCTACAAAATACTACTAGAACTCATCGATGAATTCAGTAAATTTGCAGGATACAAAGTTAATATACAGAAATATATTGTATTTCTATACACTAACAATGAACTATCAGAAGGAACAATTAAGAAAACAATCCTGGGCTTCCCTGGTGGCACAGTGGTTGAGAGTCCGCCTGCCGATTCAGGGTACCTGGGTTCGTGCCCCAGTCTGGGAAGTTCCCACATGCCACAGAGTGGCTAGGCCTATGAGCCATGGCCACTGAGCCTGTGTGTCCGGAGCCTGTGCTCCGAAACAGTGAGAGGCTCGCGTACTTAAAAAAAAAAAAAAAAAAAAAAAAAAAAAAGGAAAGAATCCCATTTAAAATTGCATCAAAAAGAATAAAACACCTAGAAATAAATCTAACCAAATATGCAAAAAGCCTGTACTCAGAAAACTACAAGACACTAATGAAAAAAATTGAAGACAAAACAAACAGATAGATAGATATACCATATTCATGGATTGGAAAAAAATTAATATTATTCAAATGACCATACTACCAAGGCAATCAACAAATTCAGTGCAATTTCTATCAAAATACCAAGGAATTTTTCACAAAATTAGAACAAATAATTGTAAAATTTGTATGGAATCACAAAAGACCACAAATAACCAAAATAATCTTGAGAAAGAATAAATTTGAATGTACCATCCTTCCTGATTTCAAACTATAATACAAAACAATAGTAATCAAAATTGTGTGGTACAAAAAAGACAGATAGAAAAATGAAACAGAATGGAGAGTTAAGAATTGAACCCACACTTACATGGAAAATTAATCTATGACAAAGGAGGCAAGAATATACAATGGAGAAAAGACAGTCTCTTCAATAAGTGGTGTTGATAAATCTGGACATATACATACAAAAGAATCAAACTGGACTAGTCTCTCACACTATGAACAAAAATAAACTCAAAATATATTAAAGAATTAAATGTAAGACCTGAAACTATAAAACTTCTAGAAGAAAGCATATGCAGTATCTCTTTCGCATCGATCTTCATAATGTTTTTTTGGCTATGTCTCCTCAGACAAGGGAAACAAAAATGACAAGGCCACCTACTAAATGGGAGAAGATATTTCCAATTGAGATATCTGATAAAGGGTTAATATCCAAAATATACAACGAACACATACAACTCAACATCAATTACAAGCAAACAAAGAGCCTGATTAAAAAATGGGTAGGGGAACTGATTAGACATTTTTCCAAGGAAGACATACACATAGCCAATAGGCACATGAAAAGATGCTCTATATCACTAATCATCAGGGTAATGCAAATCAAAACCACCATGAGATATCAACTTACACCTAATTAAACATGAGAGCTTTTGTACAGCAATGGAAACCATTAACAGAACGAAAAGACAACCTTCAGAATGGCAGAAAATATTTGCAATAGAAGTGACCAGGGCTTCCCTGGTGGCGCAGTGGTTGACAGTCCGCCTGTCGATGCAGGGGACACGGGCTCATGCCCCGGTCTGGGAAGATCTCACATGCCACGGAGCGGCTGGACCCATGAGCCATGGCCACTGAGGCTGTGTGTCCAGAGCCTGTGTTCCACAATGGGAGAGGCCATAGCAGTGAGAGACCCACGTACCGCAAAAAAAAAAAAAAAAAAACTGACAAGAGATTAATCTCCAAAATATACAAACCACTCCTGCAGTTCAATATCAAAAAAATAAAAAACCCAATCAAATAATGGGCGGATGATCTAAATAGACATTTCTCCAAAGAGACATACAGATATCCAAAAAGCACATGAAAAGATGCTCAACATCACTAATTATTAGAGAAATGCACATCAAAACTACAATGGGGTATCACCTCACACTGGTCAGAATGGCCATCATCCAAAATCTACAAACAATAAATGCTGGAGAGGGTGTGGAGAAAAGGGAACCCTCCTACATTGCTTGTGGGAATGTAAACTGGTACAACCACTATGGAGAACAGTATAAAGGTTCCTTAAAAAACTAAAAATAGAGCTACCATATGATCCAGCAATTCCATTCCTGCGCATATACCCAGAGAAAACCATAATTCGAAAAAATACATGCACCCCGATGTTCATTGCAGCACTATTTACAGTAGCCAGGAAATGGAAGCAACCTAAATGTCCATTGATGAATGAATGGATAAAGAAGATGTGGTACTTATATACAATGGGACATTACTCAGCCATTTGTAGCAACATGGATGAACCTAGAGACTGTCACACTGAGTGAAGTCAGACAGAGAAAGACAAATATCATATGATATCGCTTATATGTGGAATCTAAAAAATTGATACAAATGACCATATTTACAAAAGAGAAATAGAGTCATAGTTGTAGAAGACAAATGTATGGTTACCAAGGGGGAAAAGGGGGATAAAGTGGGAGACTGGAATTGATATATACACATTGCTATATATAAAATAGATAACTAGGGCTTCCCTGGTGGCACAGTGGTTGAGAGTCTGCCTGCCAGTGCAGGGGACATGGGTTCGTGCCCCGGTCCGGGAGGATCCCACATGCCATGGAGCGGCTGGGCCCGTAAGCCATGGCCGCTGAACCTGTGCATCCGGAGCCTGTGCTCCGTAACGGAAGAGGCCACAACAGTGAGAGGCCTGCGTACCGAAAAAAAAAAAAAAAAAAAAAAAAAAGAGAACTAATAAGAATCTACTGTATAGCACAGGGAACTCTTCTCAAAAGGCCTATATGGGAAAAGAAATCTAAAGAAGAGCATATATATGTATATCTATAACCGACTCACTTTGATGTACACTTGAAACTAATACAACATTGTAAATCAACTATACTCCAATAAAAATTAATTTAAAACAATCACCTCCCACCTGTCAGAATGGCTATTGTCAAAAAGACAATAAAAAGTGTTGGTGAGGATGTGGAGAAAAGGGAATCCTTGTACACTGCTGCTGGCATGTAAATTGGTACAGCCAGTATGGAAAACATTATGGAGATTCCTCAAAAAATAAAAATTGGACTACCATATTATCCAGCAACACCACTCCTGGGTATTTGTTTGAAGAAAACAAAAACACTGTTAGAAACAATATATACACCCCTATGTTCATAGCTGCATTATGTACAATAGCTAAGATATGAGAGCAACTTAAGTGTCCATCAGTAGATGACTGGATAAAAAGGAATACAATCTGGCCATTTAAAACAAAATGGATGGACCGAGTGGGTATTACGTTAAGTGACATAGACAGAGAAAGGCAAATGCTGCATGATTTCACTTATATGTGGAGTCCAACAAAACAAAATGAATGAACAAACTTAACAAACCATAAATGGAGTTCTAGATACAGAGAACAGGTGTCTGCCAGACAGGAGGTGGGTAGGTGGAGGAAAGCAATAGGTGAGGAAAATGAAGAGGTACAAACCTCTAGTTGCAAAATAAATGAGTCATGGGTATGGGTATGAAATGTACAGTGGGGAGATTATATTAAATAACTTTGAAATATCTTTGTGTGGTAACATATTGTAACTAGACTTATTGTGGTGATCATGTTGAAATGTATAGAAATATCAAACCACTATGTTTTGTAACAAGATCTAACACAGTGTTGTAAGCCAATTATACTTCAAAACAAACAAATAACTCATAGAAAAAGGGAGCAGATTTGTGGTTACCATTGTTGGAGAGGTAGGGGAGTGGGGGGATCAGGGTAGGGGGATTTGGTTGAAGGTGGTCAAAAGGTACAAACTTCCATTTATAAGATAAATAAGTACTAAGGATGTAATGTATGACATGACAAATATGATTAACACAGCTGTACGTTATATATGAAAGTTGTTAAGAGAGTAAATCCTAAGTCCTCATCACAAGAAAAAAATTTTTTCTCTATCTTTTATTTTGTACCTATATGAAATGGTATATATTCACTAAACTGGTGATAATCACTTCATGACATATATAAATCAAATCTTTATGCTGTAAACCTTACACTTATACAGTGCTATATGTCAGTTATATCTCAATAAAACTGGAAGAAAAAAATTAACTGGAAATATACAGAGACTCAAAATTGTTGGGTCCTGTCCTTGCTAATGCTTTCTAGAGTCACTAATTCAAAAAATTGCATGTTTTTCACCACTATTATGTTCATGAGGGCAGAAATTTTTTTTCTTCTATTTTTAAGCTACTGTATCACCTGAAGTTAAAACAGTACCTGGAACATAATAGGCTTTTAAGAAACTTGTGTTGAATGAATGAATAAACAGATATTTATTAAATACTCAGTAAACACAATAGTGTAGTTCAACCATGAAAAATCTAAAGTGTCTGAACCATTAAGCTTACACTCTATTGTTTACAACGATAAAGCTACAAACTATATAATATGAGAAAGCAATAACATCTAGAAAGAAGCAAGTAATGTGATAGTGAGTGGCAAGGAATGAAATATCATCTACTTGGGTTGACAGAAAAGGCCTCTATGGGAGATACCTGGGCTGATTCTGATAATGAGAAAGAGTCAAACTTATGAAGATCTACAAGAAATGTATCAGGACAAAGACATGTGCAAAGACATGACATGACATGGGAATGAGAAAGAGATTTTCCAGGAAGTGAAAGAATGTAAGTGTTGGAAAGGCATTATGGTCATTGAGAAGGGATGAAGTCACGGATATAGACAAAGACCAGCTCAAGTAAGGTGGTCTTACTTATGTAGGAAATTTGGATTTTATTCTAATTTTAACCAGAATAGCTGTCACATGACAGTTTTAGGTAGGAGAGAAAATAATTGAGATGAGCTGTGAAAATATGTCTTGTTGCTATTGCTGTGTGGTGATCGGATGGTCATGGTGTGTGACAATATTGGGGATTTCATTGTTTATTATTTCATTTTATGAACCACACTTACATAGTTTCAATAATCTCTATTTCACATAGTAGTAGTTTCAGTAATCTCTATTTCACATAGTAATCTCTATTTCACATAGTATCTACCTACAGAGTAGGTAGATATTGTCTATTGTTTTCCAAAAAAATAAACATCTAACTTTATACTCTCAATAACATACGTTGTCTTAGTCAATTTAATTTTTTAATGGCTATTATTAATGATTTTTTAACAACTAAATTGTTTATATAACTATTAAAAGTTGAGACCTCAGTACATATATATTTTATATATATGTATATATATGTGCATATATACATATATACGAATGTATTTGAGTTGTTCTGTGCATGTATATTTGTACTGTGTGTGTTGTTTGTTTCATTGCTGGACTAAGACACTCTGCGTTAGTCAACCCCATTGATCCTGCTGTAAGGCAGACCCTCAGTTGTCACTGGGGAGACTGAATCATTGTTGCTGCTTAGAGGGGGAGATGGGCTGAGACTTGCCTTTTCCTTTTCTTGAGCTTGATAAACTTATTTCTCAGCTAGTTTGTTGTTGGGATTTTTGTGTTTCCTTTTTCTAATATAGCTGCTGCTAGTAAATGGAGTTGGTAGGAAGTTAAGAGTTTTACAGTCTCCTCTTTAATGTTCCTATCATGAAAAGCAAATTGTTCCCAAACCATTTGGGTATCAAAAGTATATTTCAGATGAAAATTAAATGCCTGACCCAGATGGGTGGGATGGGGGGGAGGGAGGCCCAACAGGGAGGGGATATATTTATACATATAGCTGATTCACTTCATTGTAGACCAGAAACTAACACAACATTTTAAAGCAACTATACCCCAATAAGAAAAAAACATTTTGTGATAACCTTTAAGGGAAAAGAATCTGAAAAACAAAATATATATTTATGTATAACTGAATCACTTTGCTGTACACCTGAAACTAACACAGTATTGAAAATTAACTATATTTCAATAAAAATAAATTAGTTATTTTAAAAAAAATTGACAAAGGGGTATAAAACTCTCTGCTGCAAATATTTTTCCCCACAATCTTTTCATAGGTTCATCCCAATTTTATTGTCTTCTGAATTTAATAATATCTATCAAAATATTTATAAGTATTCAGTATACTAAGACAGAAAATCTGAAATCCAACACTGGAATACTTGCATAGACAATCACACTCACAAGAATAACATATTTACTTAAAATTACTTCATATAAAATATCCTTGTGTTTAAAGCAAATGAGAATTTATTACATGGTTAAATTAATGTTGAAATGTATTTGTAAAGCCATATATTAGATAAATGTAATACAGCTAATGAAATTCTATAGCACGAACACTCTGCCTTGTAACAATATATTATTTAAGGTCTGTGGAAACTAAGTGTTTTAACGTACATTGTGCTGTTGATCATTATAGGATTTTGACATCTTAAAAAGAGGTTGTGTTTATATCATGAGGATATGAAGATAAGCCAACACACTGAAACCTAAAGTCTCCTTTGAAATACAAGCTTTCATTTTATAGGTGTTTATTATGAACAGCAAACTTTTTACAAATGATTAGACTCAGGCTGAAAATGGTATTGAATGACTTTTGCTTGAGTTTACAGTGCTGTTAAAGTTGTAGACAGCTTTTTTCACTAAAAATACAGTGTCATTCAAGGAGATGACAGGTTGCAGTGTCCCTTTTTATATCTGTAAATTCTGTTGCTGTGTATGTGCAAGAGCAGGGAAAATCTGAGAAATGTCGCACTGTACTCCCAACTTCCTACTCCTTAAGGCTTATGCACGATGGCCTACTTGAATCTCATTACTCCATCTAGGGTTGTCCTATGTCTCTATTACAGTACAAGAGCAACTTCTTTTGTGCCCCACCTTCTCAATTTTTCTCATTTCAACAGTTATTGTTTGAGGGCTTATCATGTTCAAGACAAAATGCCAGGCACTGAACATGAAAAAGGGATAAACCCATGGCTCCTTTTCTTAAGATTCCGCATAACTGTTTGAATACACACATACGTTCACAAATATTTTCTTTGTAAAAATATGAGTGGAAAGGTGGTGGCATGCATAAAGTGTTGTGGTAATGTGAACAATGTTGAACTTTAGAAGAGATAATCTGATTTTTTAAAGTATAGTATTGATAGCTGATTATGAACTCATGTATTACTCATCTTGCCCACATGTAATACGGAGAATATCATATCTACCTAAGGAGGAAAACTGGATAAAATATTTAACTTGCACAGCAATATGATTTAAGTAATTAAGATTATACCAAAATGGCTGTAATCTATAAATATTAATGTGTGCTAACCTATGAATATAGCAAGTAATATTGCAGATAATTTTTTAGGTGTACAGAGGCTTTTTTTAAGACTCTCACATTAGGAAAGTGCTAGTGAAGTACAAAATAAATGAAAATAGTAGATAAAGATATCATATTTCTATGATATATCTATAGAAAATTTCTGGGGCTTCCCTAGTGGCGCAGTGGTTGAGAGTCCGCCTGCCGATGCAGGGGACGTGGGTTCATGCCCCGGTCCGGGAAGATCCCACATGCCGTGGCTGGGCCTGTGAGCCATGGCTGCTGAGCCTGCGTGTCCGGAGCCTGTGCTCCGCAACAGGAGAGGCCACAACAGTGAGAGGCCCACGTACCGCAAAAAAAAAAAAAAAGAAAATTTCTGAGCCTATCTTTAGTGAGGTTCTTCAGTAGATATTGTGACTACAGTTAGAACAAGATGAATATCAGGAGTTGGACATAATTATCTCATTTAATTTACTATAATCTTCTGACATTGATAAAATCCTCTTTGTTTCTCACATGAGGAACTAAGGCTGAGGAAATTCAAGTAACATACTCAAGGTCCCAGAACTAGCAAGCAGCAGAATCAGAATTTAATGACAAGAAGTCTTACAGGTTCTGTGGTATATAGAAAAAAATTTTAAATACAAAACAAAATGTATAGTGCTTGACTGAATAAGTCATAGGAAAATATCAAGACGAACCAATTTCAGAGCTGTGAAATTAGACAGGAATCCATTCAAATTCTGACTCCAAAATTTACTACCTGCATACTTTTGACCATATTATTTAATTTCTTTGAAAAAATATGTGAAATACTGTGTTCAGGTAAATTAAAATTAATGAAATATATACTAAACATTTATTAAAAGCTGATGACAAAAAATAATTAATTCCTTTTACTTTGCTCAGTTTGAGTGAACATATAGTCTAATAAAGAAGAGATAATTTGTATTCAAGTAAATAATATTCAGAAGAAAAAGTGCATAATACTATAAGAAAAAGTTATATAATATTTTAAAATCTAGCTTCTCTTAAGGATTATCTGATTTCTACAACTATAGAGCATTTCTTTATTTTGGTTAGATGTTTATTACTTAGTTTTTACATTCATAGTTTATTATGCTTACCTTACACACAGTGAATAATTTCCAGGTTTCCACTATACATAACCTAGGCTCTCGCCCAAAGTCTTGGATTCTCCAACCACTGAGGTAAATAATTATATAACTGTACTTCTTCTTGCCTTAATTTCCTCAAATATAAAATTGAATTGAAGTTTTTGCCAAAACACATTCATAGAAATTTTGAGGAAATAAGTTGATGTAAAACCATTTAGAAAATTCATTAGGTTGATAAAAGTATATTCATACCTTATAATTGGTGTTAATAAAGTAACACTTATTTAACTTTCAGTGCCATGCGTATCCTCAATTATAGGCTGCCAAGACAGTTGACTGTAACTAAAATAATACAGTCTTGCAGTGTGCTCATAAAATTCTCCAAGAAAAGTGTTATATCCTATAAAAAATACTTTGTGCTGTATTTGTATAAAATGTCAGAACCTCAAATAACAAAAGAACTTTAAACTTAAGTGAGGAAAGACTTTACCACAGGAGGGCAAACCTGGCCTTTTAAAATAGATACACAGCTATATTTAAGGGGAAGTGTACTGAGGTCCACAAGTTACTTTGAAATACATCAAAAATAGAATGGATTGATGGGTGGATAGAGGGATAAATAGATTGATACATATGAGGAAACCAATTACACTAATAAAATATTAAGGGCAGAATATCTATAGTGGGTAAATAAGCATTCATTCTATTTTTTTAAATTTTGCTACATTTGAAAATTTTATAGTAAAACTGAAAAATAATGGGGTATTCAGGGAGAAGAAAAATTAGCCATTAGAATGTGTCTCCATTCCTTACCCTATGACTTTCAGAATTTATTTCTTTCAACATTTGGCAGTATCAAGGCACCTATGTGCTCCCCTAAAGCACCCTACCCACCTCACTTCTTCTAATCCCTCAACTCCTCACTTTGCGTGTAGCTTCGATTTTCTGGGTGCTGTCTCCTTTCAGAGCTTAGAGTTGCTTAATCTGTGGATGATATTGTTCCAAACGCTACATCTCCCCTCAGCTGGCTCCACCACAAACATCCATGGGGACCAGGTTAACTATGTTAAACACATAAATCCCCACAAGAAAACCTATGGGACAAAGAAGAAAACACCAAGTGCTGTAGATATCTCTCATTCTATAAGGACTTAATTTTCAAATCAAAGAAATATTTTTAGAAAACCATGATGATATATTGGAGCAAAGTGTTTTGATAACTATTTAACAAATGGCTGTCTGTAATAATTCTAATATTTTTCTACACCCTTGCACAGCTCTTCCTCATAATGGGCTCCCATAAATTTTAATTTCAGGGTGAATGAAGCAGTCAGTGGTAGATTGCTTTAATTATTGTTATTCATTGCTCTTATTGTTACAATTCTTAGTGTGATTTAACATTTATTAAAGTTGTGCCATATGGTAGTCTACCTACTCAAAATAATCAGATGTTCTGATGTATGTTCATGACAGATTTTAATTTCCTTCTGTGTTTGATGTAAATTCTCTCTTTTCTATTTAAAGAAAATCCTGTATTTATCACTCTCGGTTTTCTGGTTGTTTTCTAAAACTACAGTCAGTGATGTGTGATGAAAAGAACTCTAAATAGCAGCCAGAAGACAAGTTTTAGGAAATAATTAGCCATGTACTTTTATAGATTTTTTTGAGTTATACAAATAATTTAACTTGTCTTCATTTTTTTTTAATTTATAAATTGAGGAGGATAACCTGAATGATTTCTAATGTTAGTACCAGTTCTATCATTTTGTGTGTTTTGTTATGACTGAAACCATTCACTGTGTGAAGCAAGCATTAATTGCCTAGAGCAAAACAATTGAAATCAAATTCTATTTATACAACTTGTTTGCCTATTTCTTAATCTTGATAATTATTTAGTTTGTTTTTCAGTATTTTTGTCTTGTTATTCCATTCGTATTACAGCTATAATAAAATTTTTTGGCATCGTTACATTCTAAGGCTGATATTTTACCTATAAATATCAATGTAAGTATAAATTTTATTTTGATAGTGCTCTGGCTTATGGTATACAGTAAAAGAAGACATGTAAATGGTTCCTCATTCTGGAGCCTAACTGAAATAATTAAAGACTCTGCCCTGCTCCTTCTTATATTGCAAAGAAAAGTAAAACACAACATGACACAATAGAAAGACTATAATTGTCTTCACGGCCCAGCCAAGTTATGTGGATGCTGTGTACCTCTAGGGGAATTACCTCTCTGAACTCTATCATGATAATAACATTAACTTCCCATGATTGCCTTAAGTACTAGAAATAACATATTCACAAAATATTTGACATAGTGTGTTTTTCATAAAAGAAAACATTAAAATAAGTCAGAATGTGGAAGGTGGTCTCAAATTTAGGTAGTAAAGGTCAATGGCAATGGAATATTAATCAGATGAAGCGACAATAACACTTGTTTGAATGGGATGATATTAAAGGTCTTTAGTCAGGTTGAAGCAAACTCAATGAGTAAGTTGGAATGTCATGTACTTGGAATCATTTTTTTTTTCTTTTAAAAACATCATTTAAAAATACTTTAAGTAGGGGCTTCTCTAGTGGCGCAGTGGTTGAGAGTCCGCCTGCCGATGCAGGGGACACGGGTTCGTGCCCCGGTCCGGGAAGAGATCCCATATGCCGCGGGGCAGCTGAGCCCGTGAGCCATGGCTGTTGAGCCTGCATGTCCGGAGCCTGTCCTCCGCAATGGGAGAGGCCACAACAGTGAGAGGCCTGCGTACTGAAAAAAAAAATACGTTAAGTAACCTCAAATTTCTTTGTTTTATTGAATTAAGCATTCTTATATTTTACAGCAGGATTTCACATAACGTACTAAGTAAAGCTAAGGGTGGTATTTATTCCAGCTATGCATTTTCTTTTCAACTCTTTAGATACACTATACTTGAAGCTTCTTGATTTTTTTCCCCTATGTACATCATATTTCCATACATCTGATGAAGTAATATCAATCCCCTCCCCAGTTTCAGTACATATGACACCCACTGCCATGCCTGTTCTTCAAAAGTCCTTTTCTCTTTATTTATCTGCTATGGCACATTACTACATACTGTAATTGTCTTTTTATGACTCTAGTCCCTCTCCCACTCCCATTTACCTTGAGTTCATTAAGGTGAGACTGTGCTTCAGGTCTGATATTTATTAAGGGGAACTTATTTTTCCTAATCACACTAGCAACATATTATTGTGAGTGATAAGGGAAAATCTGAGTAGAATGTAAAATAATATACTTATGTGGGAAAGAAATTTGAACCTCTTCAGTCTAGTTTCCTTAAATTACAGATGATGACTTAAAAAGTTTTATATAATTAGTGAAAAGAAATCCTAGTGTATTAGTTTGCTAGGGCCACCATAACAAAGTACTACAGACTTTGTGGCTTAAACAAGAGAAATTTATGTTGTCACAGTTCTGAACACTAGAAGTCTAAAATCAAGGTATTGGCAGTATTGGTTTCTTCCAGTGCCTCTCTCCTTGGCTTGTTGATGCTTGTCTTCTCCCAATGTCTTCACATGGCCTTCCCTTTTTTCGTGTCCATGTCCTAATCTCTTCTTATAATGACACCAGTCATATTGGATCAAGGCCCATTCGTATGATCTCATTTAAATTTACTTGCCTCTTTACTTGCCTCCAAATACAGTCACATTCTAAGGTAATTAGAGTTAGGACTTCAACATGAATTTTGGATAATCACAATTCAGACTATAACACCTAGATAGTTAGCAGATAGTTTCTATTGGAATGAAGTTCAATTTCTTTGAATTATATAACAACTATATAGTTAAAATTTTTAGACCAAATTTTGTAAATATAATTTCCAGAAAATCAAAATAGAATAAAAGCAATGCAATGGACAACTGTGAACTCTAATGATCAAGTTTAGAGGATACATAGAGCGCAGATCTGTAAAGATATAAAAACAGACTAGAAAATGTTGAAATAATAATAATACAGGTATATGATTGGACTCCACAAGATGCCTACTCTCTTGCTCTTTGTACATCTCTTGTCCAACCAAGTCTTGCTTTACCTTCACCTTACTCACATGATTGCATCCCCCTCCTGATCTTAGCATTCAGTCAGTAACAGCATTTGTGATCAACTAACCCCAAGCTGAGGATTGTTCTGGTCCTCAGACTGGAAGCTTCCCATTATGTTGGGTTATCAACAAGATACGTCAGTCCTCAGGACAGTGGTTAACCTGAAGAGTTGTTGGCGATATGTTCCTCCAACAGTTCCCCTGGTACCCAAGAAGCCCTCCTGGCCATCATTCCCCCTATAACCAGTAGACTCCTCTTCCCTAGAGTAGCAAAGACTGCTGTGGAGTCCTGCCTGCCATCCACCATACAAGGTGGGGTGTCATTCCTGGGTCTTTATCTTTGACTTGTAAGATTCACTGTCCAACAAATAGTTGATGTCTCTGTTGCTGACTCTGGGTTCTTTCTTCAGTCTTGAGGCTGGGCAGTTACAAATATTCTGGGACTGTGGGATGCAGCCCAGCAACAGGTAGTTGACTTTTCCAGGTTTAAGACATAATATGAGTGAATCATAATTGAATATGTTTGTCATTATCAATTTTTTTTAAAAAATTAGTCTATAGACCAGAATAAATAATCCCCAAATAAAGACCCAATAGTATATTGGCATAAAATTTATATTAAATATCACCTTTCACCTACAGGAGAAAATATGGATGCTTCAACAAATGTTGGGACAAATGGCATACATTTTAGAAAAAAATATAACTCAAGCACCCTGCTTCATATCTTGAATAAAATTAAATACATTTCATTTGCATTAAGTAAATTTAAAAAATCTACTCACAAAGAGAAATCACAAAGTTAAAAAGTACATGAAAGTCTGGGAGGAAATATTTTTAAAATATATAAAACAAAAGTTTTAATACCAAAAAAAGAGTATGAGAGGGCTTCCCTGGTGGCACAGTGGTTAAGAATCTGCCTGCTCATGCAGGGGACACAGGTTCGAGCCCTGGTCCAGGAAGATCCCACATGCTGCGGAGCAACTAAGCCTATGTGCCACAACTACTGAGCCTGTGCTCTAGAGCCCGCGAGTCACAACTACTGAGCCCATGTGCCACAACTACTGAAGCCGGCATGCTTAGAGCCCATGCTTTGCAAAAAAAGAAGCCACCACACTGCAACAAAGAGTAGCTTCCCCTTGCCGCAACTAGAGAAAGTCCATGCACAGCAACGAAGACCCAATGCAGCCAAAAATAAAATGTAAATAAAAAAATTTTAAAATGTATTATAAAAAAAAGATTAAAAGGGAAAATAAAAACTTAGCAAAGTTTATAATCATGCAATTAATATAGAAAAACTATAAATACAAAATAAGCATATGAAAATATATTTATCATCATAACTATGAAAGTGCTAATTATGATAGATATATATCACATAATATATATATGACAATGATATAATAAATAATATAATACACTGCAATATATTATACAATATATTTGCTAAATAAATATATTTGATAATGGTAAAAATATTGTAATTGAAAGTATTTGATAATATATGTATATTATATTTTATATACAAAATAATATATAATATACTTTTAAAACAATTTAATAATATATGCATATTATATATTACATATTTTATAAAGCAACTTGATATTATATTATATATAAAAATGTATTTTTAAGTAATTTGATAATAAATATATGAGTCTTTTGCTCCAGCAAATTCTATTTCCTTAATTTAATGTATTGAAAATTTAAAAATACACAACAAACATCTGTGAACTGAGATATTTGAAGTAAGGAAATTAGAGCTGTTAGGCAGCCTATTTTCTTGACAAATCACAATATGTTTCTGTGGGATTGGCATCAAATTATACAAAAAGCTTCCGAGGTTATGGACTTAGTATATATAAAAGGCATATAAAAGTCCTTTGGAGTTTTTTTTTTCAAATAAGTCAACAATGACTTATGTGTGTGTGTGTGTGTCTGTGTGTGTGTGTCTGTGTGTGTGTGTGTGTGTGTGTTTGCCAAGAGCTGTAGATCACCACAGGGTTAGGCAGACATATCCTTAAGCCTTCCACCCGAATGACTATATTAAGCATAAAAGGAAGAGCCCACTTATTTTAATTATCTATAGCAAAGAGTGGCTACAATGTTCATTATAATTATCTTAAAACTCACCTGGCAGTTAATCTCACTACTTATCTTTCTAATTTCTATTGAAAGGACATGATTAAACATTTGCCAACATTATTTAGACTGTATGCTCATGAATCTGGGAGTTTGAGTCAAACTAGAGATTTCAGGGTTAACTATTTAGCTATAAAGATAGATTTTCTCGGAAAGGAGTGCAGTTTCTGTGGCTGTGTAGAAAATGTAGACTATTTCTTCTTTCTTGGACAAGTACCAACCTCATGTCAGTGTAGAAGGACCAGAATGTGCCTAGCATTCCAAATGGGTGTTTGCCAATTTGAAAGAGTTTTTAAAAGAAAAGGGGCTATTGTACATTATTTTATTTTAAATCACAAAGTGTATGGTTGGTAGATCAGGCCACACAGGAAAAAAAAAAAAAAAGGAAGAGAAATGAATTTTGCTGACCCTCCACACAAATTTTTTCTCCTTCACTTAGAAACTTGCAAGGCATCTTTTTATTTTGTTTCCTCTTTTTAACCTTTTGTCTTCTCTCTGGGCTGTCATTCTGTGTTTGTGGGGTAAAAGCATCCTGGCTAGAATATTAGCCCCCACTTAGGGACAGCAAGCCACTAGATAGTCACTTACTTTTATTACATATACCAAAGATGGGCTGTATACAAAAGGCACTTCAGCAGCATTCATATTTTCAGTTAAGCAATGCAAGAGCAGAAAGTGGTTTGGATCAGACCTATGGACATAGAAAAGGGAGTTGATGAAGATAAAATGAAAAATATAAAGCATGAAACAACATTAATTACCTTTCAGGGTAAAAACCAGGAGGTCTATGACAGTGCTTAAGAGCTCAGACTTTGATGTCAAACAAACAGAAGCTGAAACCCCATCTGCTGCCATTAACCAGCTCTGTGACCTTGAGCAACTTACTCATGTTGTTAACTTCTGTTTCTTCATCAGTAAATGAAACGAATCATCTGTCATAGTGTTTTGAAGTGGTTGGTAACATATGACACATAAATTGCTGCGTCTAACATATGGTACACAGTAGATGTTAAAACACATATCAGTTGCTATTTTCACTAGGCTGTTATCATTATTACTATCACTTTTAAAAATGAACTTAGAGGAATGAATACTATTAGTCAATATTTAAAATTGTTGCTATACTTTTAAGAACTTTTTACTAGAAGGTGTTTATACAACTGAAGAAGAACCTCCATATAGTAAAATACGTAGTGGTATCTAAGGCTAAATTAATCATAAATTGTCATTCACCTGATTACCAAATGAGAAACACTAAATATATATTATTCTGGCAAGATTTTTCCCTTTCATATGGAAACATTACAAGAGCTCAGATGCTGTGTAGTCATTAAAACAATGTAAATTCTCATTCCACTACTAAAGCATTGCAGTGCTGATTAAAATTATTTTTGTAATGCTACAAAACACAAAGTTTACTTTTCTTAATTTTTTTATCTAGATAAGATATGAGAGAGAAATCTTTGCACGTAAGAATACCTGAGCAAACATAACAAAGAATGTTTTTTGTAAAATTACAGAATTGGATGGCAATATACACAAACACATTCTCCATAAACACACTATACACACGAATCTAGAATACACCGAGATTACATAGAATACAAGCTTATGATTGTCAGTATTCTTTTATGCATTCTCATTTGTTTATGTCAAAAGATGAATCAAAAAAATAACTAAGCAAGAGAGGCTAAATATTATTTTCCCCCACATCATTATAAACATGCATCTTTAAAAATTAAATCCTACAGCTACATACTATTCTGATAAATCAGCTTTCCATATTGAGTAATTGGAATTTCTTGATACTGATATATTGTGATAACAATAAACATTAATTATGTTCAGCACTAATAGGTGCTAAAAATATAAAATGTCACTATGTATATATTCAACACATTGTGTCTCCAACAAAACCTATCATGTGACTTGCCCTGTTGTAACATATCACCATTGCATTAACTTGGTTTCTGTCTTTTCTGTGGCCTGAGTGCTTACACTAGTTTCTGCCTGTTCTCTACTGCCTAAGACCCTGACTTCAAGTGTTTACTTTTTCTCAAGATGGAAAAAGTTTAAATCAGTAAAACTGCCTCATAGCCAGCATAATGGGGAATACAATCTTCTGTTTAATAGTAAGTTACCTACCTACATAGCTTCTCTGCTTTGATCAGCTCCTGAATGCTAGTCCTGTCTGTGATTCATGTTTATAGAGATTATTTCTGTCATCTGCTGCCAGTAGAACCTTATCTCTGTTTCCTCTCTGCCTGACTAAATTGCCACAATTTCTGCCTTCAGACATTTCTGTGACCATGTGTCAATTGACTCTAAAATTCTGAATTTCTTTTTTACTTTTCTAGATACAATTACATGTTCAAGTTGCTCTCATTGTATAAAATAATTTCCTGACTCTATTTCTGTCTGAATACTATCTATTCTCCTTTATATCATCCACCCTTTTCAACAATGTAGATTCCACATCTCTAGAGTAACCTTAGGTATGATAGTTTTGGTTGTATCTGTTTACCTGCTGAAGTTGTTGCTAACTCTTACTGTTACTTTTAAAGTGTTCTGATTTAGATGGTAAATTTTATGCTCGTCCTACTCATTCAATACATTCCATAAACCACTATATTTAAGGTCCTGCCCTTACTAGCATATGGAACTTTGCTCACTAAATTCATCAAAGATTCATATTTGCCAATGAAAAACATTTCAGTCTTTATCTCAGATTCCTCTATATTTGGCACTCTATACCATTCCCTCCTTCATAAACCTCTGAATGCTTGAGTCTATGGTTTCACATTATCCACATTCCTTTACCTCTCATCCCTTTGTTCTAGTTCCCCCTTGTTCACATTACTTCTTCTTCCCATCCCTTAAATATCGATATTGCTCAAGATTCTTTTTATCACCTTACTGCTCTTGTATGTATTTTCCTAAGATGATTTTGTGACCTTCCTAATTCTACTTACTCCTATTAGCAGATAATTCCCAAAGTAATATTCCCAAACATGCCTTTGTGCTTCAAGTCTCCTCTAACAAATTTTATAGGAGTATACTTCATATCTGCCCCTGCCTCTTAAATGATAATATCTTTGTCCTGGGCTATTAATATAGTTTTATCATTAGTTTTCACTTCTATAGATTTAACTCTTTTAAAGCTGTCTTCTAACTAAAATAAAAGCATATCATCCCTGCTTACAACATTTCCATCACTCTTTTCAGAAATCCAAATCCTTATGCTGGTAAACAAGACTCTTTATAATAGGGCCCTTGCCCACTTCTTCAGCCTTCTCTTTTCTCTCCACATGTTTTACCTTAATATTTTCCTCTAACACAGAGAAATCCCCATCTAATTCCAACCCCCAATATCTAATCACCCCCATGGCCTTTTCCCAAATACATTGTATGTATATATATATATATATATATATATATATATATATATATCCATTAGCAGGCTCACTATACTGTTTCTCTGTCCATTTCTTCAATAGATAAATGACAGTTCTTCGAGGTACACATCACATCACCTCTGGTGTGTGTGTGTGTGTGTGTGTGTGTGTTTTCTAGCATTATAGGAGCTCCTTTTTAACTACGACTAGCAATGAGTCCTCTGTTTCTTGTTTATACATGTAACAGTGGCTGCAGCTGCAGCAGAAGCAGGTATAAGAGTAAAATCTTCATTTCTTTCTCAAAAATTATTAGGAAAAAAATCTATAATATAGAAGAAATTCCCCCAAATTAAATATTATATTTGTTTCAGAGACCTTTGATTATATTTCAAATTTTTGGAGAGTTGTTTCATTAAGAACTGGTAACATTATATTATTTTAATATATGAAGATCTGACCCTGTGATTATGTCAGACATGAGCATAGAATGTTACAAAGTTATAATGGATTTGCCTTAATGTGAGGCAATAAAATTTAACTTCTCTTGATTTATTGTGAACCCAGAATTTAGATTTTCGTCATATCTACAATGAATTTGTTGAAGGAAAAGAATTTATGTTTATTTTCCATAGTTAAACTTTCAACAAAGTATTTTATTATGCTTAAAAAACAAATTATCTATATTCCAAGGACAAATATCAGAATTTTTAAAAGATACTACTATGGGTGAGGAATTTGGTGTTGGATGAGTAGAGTAAAATAACACATTAAAATGATTATGGCAACTTTTACTCCCTAGAAAGGAGAATGCCCTGAATTTATCAGATATATTTCTTGTTGGTTGTAATTAGATGTTTTTCTTACAAATTTGGATAGCAATTTTCCTCATTGTTTCTCTTAAATTTGAATCTTGTATGAATAAAATCCATCATTGTTTTAGACATCATTAAGTGGTAGTATTTATACACAAGTTCAAAAACTACACCAACTCTTTCTCTACGTGGGTACTTATGTGAGGGTGTGTGAATTCATACAGGAATTTTATATATTCTCAGTGGCAAAAATGATCATTTTTCATGTTATAAATAAGCAAACTGATTTGGATCCTTGGTCTGTTTATTGCTATATTCTATTACAAGAGTCTACAGAATACCTAATGTCAAGGCATTCCATATGCATAAATTTTACCACATTGATTATTAAAACCTTTGGTAAGTTAACATCTTATTTTGTTAATAAACTATAATAATGATATTAATTCTTTGATATAAGGGATTTTTGGACAGTATAAAGCAGAAAGGTGTTAAGCATAAAATAACCTCTTGATAAAAACTGAGCAACAGCTGTGATGTTACTCGATGTGTGTCACCCTCTACAAGTTTTATTTAGTAGTGTAGACGTGACTAGGTAACACTAGATAAGAAGCCCTAGGTATTTAAGCTCATGATACAATTTACAGATATTGAGTCTTAGGTAAACAGTAACAAGTGAGGCTAACTTGGACTGGACACTTCCATAACCCATTGGACTATTGTCACCCTGATGCCCACGATATGTTCTCCTATAAAAGGACTGGAAAATTAAAGATATCCTCAGTTGTTTATTCATAGACTTCATACTACTCACTTTTTAGGAGTAGATGATTCATACAACTTTCAGTATTATTTATCATATCCAATGGCAACTGAAACTTTCAGTTGTTCAGGTCAGAAACATTGCTGGCATTCCTGACTCTTCTCTCACAATCACTTATCTGACAGCTCTACTCTCAAATCCCACTTATAATCAAATCACTTCACACCACCTCCACTGCTACCCCATAAGCCTAAGCCAGAAAAATCTCTTGCTTAGATTATTGCAATATCTTCTAAATAGTCCCGCATCTCCACCCTCGTCCTTTCCTCTACTGTCTTTTTCATCACAGCAGCCAGGGTCATCCTTTTAAATGTAGGTAAGATCATGACACTTCTGTGTTCAAAAGCTTCAAACATTTCCGTCTTTGAGTAAAGTGTGACATAAAAATTCCTTATAATACCCTGCAAGGCCTGCATTCTTTTCCTCTTGCTGCATAAATTTAGAAGGCTTAAAATCACACACTTTTATTACCTCACAATTTCTATGGGCCGGGTGTCTGGACACAGCTTATCTGGGTCCTTTGTTTCAGATCTCGCCAGACTGAAATCCTGGTGCTGACAAGGGTTATAGTCTCAATAGTGGTTTGATGTGCTTCCAATCTCCCTCAGGTTGTTGACAGAATCCATCTCTGGTTTGTTGGTGGTTGTAGGTCTTTCTGGCCTTCCTGAGCAGGTCACTCTGTATTGCTAGAGGTCATCTGCATTCCTTGCCCTGTAACCCTTCCATAGGCCCTCTCAGAACACAATAGCTTATTTTTTCAAAGCCAGCATGGAGAATGAGAATCTCTTGTGTGTAGGGGTGGGGTGGGGTGGGGGTATAAGTATAAAATCATATTGTAGTCATGGGAGTAACATCCCATCATCTTTGCCATCTTCTAATAGTGGGAAACAATGAGAAGTCCTGCCTACTCTCAAGGGGAGAGGATTATACAGGACATGACTATGGAGACAACCACGGTGTTTGTCCACAAGGTCCTACGTGATCTCCCACTTAGTGCTTCTCTGACTTTATCCTCTACCACTCTCCCTTTTTCCCACTATGCTCCAGAAAGATTGGCCTCCTTGTTGTTACCTAAGTCAGAATGCAAACTGACATTTCAGAGCCTTCATGTTCACACTTTTTGCTGGTGGAAAAGCTCTTTCTGAGGAAATAAATCCATATGAATGGCAAGTGTACTGCATTTATGTCTGTCCTTGAATATAATCTTATTGGGAAGAATATCCCTAACCACCCTATAAAATATAGCAACCCCCATCCTCCTCACTCTGTATCTCTGAAATATGTCTCTCCATAAAATATTTCACTTGTCATTTTACTTATTTTTGATTGTTTTGTTGTCTTTCTCCACAATGTCATCATGAGAGCACAAAATTTTTGTTTACCATTGAATTTCTAGCTCTAAGAACAGTGCTTGCTGTGCATTTGTAGAGGAAGGTGTTAATAAATATGTATGCAAAGCATCGCTGGGTTGTTCCTGTGCTTTCTGAATAGACACTGAATTAGATCAAAATGAAGATGTCATTTCTGAGAGAGAATAGTGTTTCAACAAATAGTCTATAATATAGAAAAAAAATCTTACTCCTGGATATTTGATATTTCTCTTTATTGTATGTGAATTTCCCCTCGGATTTGATGGATGCATCTGAGGTTTAGTATTACAAGTAGACTTATTCATTATGCATGTAATCTGGTTGTTAAGAGCCTTGCTGGAAGGAAGACAGAAAAACCATGTATCCTGGCGTAGATCTACTCAAAATTTTGCAGAGGGCCTTCCCTAAAATTGGTATTCAATAAATAATCACTTAAATAAATAGGGCCTAAACTAAACAGCTATTTTGCAGCTCTGCTGGCTGTGCTCTTCAATCAACTGGAAATAATAAAAGGGATTACATGGAACTGTGTAGTATTCTTATTTTTTATCACATTGATTATTAAACAATAATTATTAACATAGACCGTTTCTTCAAGAATGTGTCTACTAATATTTTTGTCCATTCATCTGAATACAATTGAAGTGTAGTTTGTCAGTCTTAAAGATTTGTATTTATAGCTGTTTTTGTTTTATTTTCATGAAAATTCCATAGTGCCTGAGAAAACACCATTAGGTACACATACACAAATATGCACATCCAAACAAAATAAGATTTGGGATTCCAAAGGGAAGAAATATTATGCTAATTAGGTCAACAGAATTCAATGTGTGCCTTGGAAACAATAAGGAATCATGGAAGAAATAATTGGGATCAAGGTTATGAAAACAGAGGAGGTTAAATAAAAGTATAAAAGCAGGATGGGTCAAGATATTAGAAAATGCTGCCAAAATATAGTTCCTGGATAAAATAAAGATGTATCCATGTTAGAATTACCCATACAAAGGGATCTAATAATACTAGAAAGAAGACAAGATTATGAATTTGATTTAGTTATAGGTTATATTGGAGCTAACTTGCCATATGAAGAAAGGGGATAAGGGCTACATTTTTCTTAAGATAATCAAGAAAGGGAGAAAGGCAATTAAGTTTATAATAATTACAGCATGATCTTCTGATAATAGGGTTACTATAAGTAATAAACAAAACACTTGATGTTCAGTGTAATTTAGTGTACTTCTCAAAAGTTGACTTTTATGGAATACCAATAAATCTGTTCTCTGTGGAAAAGATAATATAACTTTAATATTTAAAAGTCTTCACCTTGAGAAAAAACACTGTCATATGGTGTGGAGGGATATTTAATTGCTTTAAGATTTTGAAAAGAGATTTGGCAGTGAGTATCCAAATCTTTTATGCACATATCCTTAACCCAGCAATTTCACTATTAATTAGTGAAATAATCGCAATTTCGCTATCAATATTTCCCACAGAGAAACATAAAGAATAAAAAAAAGTGGTATATGCCATGTTGCTCTTTACAACATTGATTGTAATTGTGGGGGGAAAGCTAAAATCAACCTAAATGACTATGAATTTGGAGAAGATTTGAATAAAATATGATACATGTAAACTATGAAATCCTATGCAATATTTTTAGAAACAAGATAAAACGCAATATGTTGATGTGGAAATATATTATGTGTTAAAGTTAAGCATAATACAATATAATTCTGTATACTATAATCATATATATTTTAAATGTATGTGCTAATATATGTTAAAATTTATATGCATCATATATGCAAATATAATATATACATATTAATATACACATGTATACATACATAAAAAGAAGGAACACTATTTAGGCTGTGAAATCTTGACTTCTTTGATTTAAATACTACCTTCATGACTTTGGGAGTTTCTTAAGCTTTCTGTGTCTCAGATCCCCATCTGTAGTATAAAATGTAAAATTTAATATGATGTAAAATGAGAATAATAACATTTACCTTATGGTTTATTTTGAAGGTTAAGTATGTTAGTCCATGTGTACATTTAGAACACTGCCTGTGACATTATAAGCAGTTAATAAGAATCAGCCATCATTGTCATCACCATCACCATCATCATCTTTATCATTCTCTAGAAAGATATATGCATGGAAATGTCAATAATGTTTCACTATGTAACTCTGATGAAAGGAAATGGAATCTTTCTGGCTTTCATTTTTATTTCTGCATAGTTTGAGAAACATATATGAGAGAGAGAGTTTATGTGTGTACTTTAACATTTAAGCTATTAAATGGTAAGCCTATTTTAAAAGAGAATATATACCAGAAAATAAATTACTGCTTAAATGCACTTTGTTTGCTAGGGTTCCTGTAACAAACTACTACAGACTGGGTGGCTTAAACAACAGAAGTTAATTTTCTCACAGTTCTGGAGGCTAGAAGCCTGAGACTAGTGTCAGCAGTGTTGTTACCTTCTGAAGGCTGTGAAGGAAGGATCTGTCCCAGGCCTCTCTCCTGGGCTTGTAGATGGATATCTTCTCCTTGTGCCTTCAGATCATCTTCCCTCTGTATGTGTCTGTATCCAAAGCTCTTCTTATGAGGACATGAGTCATATTGGATTAGGGCTCACCCTAATGACTTCATTTTACTTTAATTTCCATTGTAAATACCCAAACTCCAAATACAATCACATTCTAAAGTGGGATTAGTACTACAACATATGCATTTTGGTGGTCAGGGAGAAAGAGGGGACACAATTCAGCCCATAAAAGTATGCTAAATGCTAAACCCTCCCTCCTCTCAGGTATATTTTTTACTGTTATAATTTAATCATTTTGGAAATAGTGATCACAAAATGAAGGAGGGACAGAATTTTATTTATCTTTGGAACTTTAGATTTCAGCTCAATCTCTGCCATATTAGTGGAGGCTTCTTTGTTTTGTTTTGTTTTGTTTTTTTTGTAATAGTTGGGACAGGGTATCATATTGAAAATCTCACTTTCTATTTTTAAAAAGAGCAATACCAGATTCCCATTGTTCTCACTAGGAAGCTAACATTTGTGAGTTATGTATGATGCCCCCTCACTCTTACTTAGGGATGATGAATGGGCCTTTTGTGTTTCTAATCAAACTTGACTTGTATCTTCCTTATCTCTGAGGATGGCATAGCATATTTGTGTGTGTATATGTGTTTGTTTCTAAAATAAAATCACTCCTTATAGGTGTGATGGCCATATGTCCTGTTTTACAGACAACAATCCAAAATTACATCTGTTAACCCAGATAATGATTAATAGGATCCTTTTTTACTCCCCAAACTGTCCTATGACGATGAATTATATGGCCACCCAAATATATAGACAACAAAACCCTATTGTCTTAGAAATTAAGCCAGATAGTTCTTCACATGTCAAGGAGTGAAAAAGAAGGTAGCACAATTCTGTGTTATAAGAACTGAAGAACCTTGAATATCTCTGCCTTAGAAATTCTATTAAATCCTGTGAGTCAAATACCTCTGTGAGGAATAATCTCGATTTGATATCGACTCCATCATTAAAAGGTAAGTGAGCTTGAACAAGTGGGATAAATTCCCAATGTCTCAGTTTCCTCATTAGTAAAATGGGGCAATTATGCTATCTAACTTATTTGTTTTATTATTTTTTGTTTCTTTGAAACAAATCTTAAATGCAACAAAGTACTCATATTCTTACAAGAGTTTCGGTGAATGTACATATCATGTAATCTCGACCCAAATCCATTAGCTCAGATTGGCCCCTTGTACAATCTTACAATTTCCTTTCTTCATAAGCAACTGGGACTGTAATTTCCATCAACATAGATTATGTTTGCCTGTTCTTTATCTTAATACGAACTTCATGTGAATAATATGGTAGGTGTTCTCTTGTACCTGTCTTTTTTGCTTAACACAATGCTACTGAGATAGTCCACATTGTTCATTGTTCATTGATGACTCAGTAGCTCATTCCCTGAGTAGTTTCCCACTTGTGAATATGACAGTATGTTTTACCATTCTCCTGCTTATGAATTTGTAAGTTGTTTTTCGTTTGGCTTTTTTTGAATAATGCTGCTACGAACATTCTTTTAAGATTATTTTGTGATATTTTCCTTTCACTTAGTTAAAGTAAAATTCCTGGATCACAGGAAAGATATAGGTTTAACTTTTATATATTGTCAGTTTCATTAAGTGATTACATCATTTTTTTTCACATCAAAATTGTATGAGAGTTCCAACTTTTCCACTACTTCATTAACATTTGGTGCTATCAGACTTTTCAATTTTAGTCATTCTAGAGAGTGTGTAGTGGTGTCTCATTGCAGTATAGTTTTAATTTGAATTACAAAGATGACTAATGATGAAGAGCAATTTAAGATGCTGATAATGCATCTTTTTCAGTGAAGAGTCCGTTAAAGTGGATTGTGCATTGTGATGGTTAATTTTATGTGTGAACTGAGTAAAGAAGTTGACCTTCCCCAATATGGATGGGTATCAGCAAATCCACTGAAGGCCTGAATTGAACAAAAAGGCAAAGGAAGATTGAATTCACTCTCTGCCTGACTGCTTGTGTTGAGATATCAGTCTTCTCTTGCTCTTGGCACTCTTGATTCTCAGGCCTTCAGATTCAGTCTGGAATCTACACCAGCTCTCTGGCTCTCAGGCCCCTGAACCAAAGACTTCCCTGGGTCTCCAGCTTATGGACAACAGACTATGGTACATTTCAGCCTCTATAAGTGCATGAGCATCATATAATGTCTCTCTGTCTGTCTCTGTCTTTCTTTCCTCTCTCTGTCTGACTCTCTCTCTGTATATCTATCTTTATATATAGTTATAGAGATAGATATCCATTTTGTGTCTCTGGAAAACCCTGACTAATACTCACATTTATATGGATTGTTTTCTTTCATAATTTATGTGGAAGAGTGATTTATATCTAGATACAGTCCTGGGTTAGAAATATATATGGCAAATATTTGCTCACTGTCCGTGGTTTTTCTTTTTATTTTCTAAATGGCAACTTTTGATGAGTTTATCATATTGATGGAGCATAATATAACAATTTTTAAGTTGTGTATTTAGAGTTCTATGTGCCTCTTCTAAGATAAGTTTACCTACCCGAAGCAGTGAAGACAACTTTTTATGCTTTATTCTAAGAGTTTTATATCTCAAAACAGTTCTTCTAAGTGGTATATAATAGGGATTGAGATACATATTTTTCTGCACTGACATCCAGTATTTTTGTTGAAAAGCCTTTCTCTTCATCTTTTAAATTGCTTCATGTTGGTGTTGTTATATTTCTTATATATTTTCTGTTCCATTTATAGTATTGTCTCTGTTAATGCACTCTCTTGATTACTGACACTCTATTGTAAGTCCTGAAGTCATGTGGAGTAAGTCTTCCAAATTTGCCCTCTTAAAATTATTCTTGCTACTTGAATCCTTTCCAATTCTATGTAAGTTTTATAACTAGCTGTCAATTTCTATCAAAATAATTGTTCAGATTTTGATTGGATTATATCAAATTTATATATCAGATTAAGGAGAATTAGCTTCTTAACAATCCATTCACATGACATGCAGCCTTGCAGATGACATGCATCCATGCATTCAACATTTATATAAGCTTTAGTATTATAAAACTTAATAAATAAAAATCTCAGTTGAATAGATTTGGGAGACCAGAAGGGGGAGTTATCATGCTTTGCAACAACAGCAGAGCCCAACAGAAGAAAACCAAATCCTCTTCATCCCTAGCAAGGACTTAGCCAATGAAAAGCCATGGACACTGTTTAAATATAGCCCTCCCAACTCCCTTTTCCTCTTTGTAAAAGTGTTCCCCTTCCCTTGCCAAGTGGGGGACTTAAACGTGGCTTGTCATGGTTGCAAAACTCAAATTGCAATTCTCTGCTGATCCCAAATAATCCCATCTTTGCTGAAGAAATATCTGACAGTCTATAAATTTCAGATCAGTGATATAAATGTCTTGCACATCTTTTGGTGGATCTACTTCTTGGTATTTTATTTTCTTTTGTCTTTATTTTTCTTTTATTTTCATATATATATTAAACATATAAGGTTTTTTGGTTCATTTTCTAGTAGTTTGATCCAAATACTGCAAAATAGATTAAGATTTTGCATACTGACCTTGCTAAATTTCCTACTTAGTTTTAGTAGTTAATTTTATATTCATTAAAAATTTTAAATAAACAGCTATGTTTCTTGTGAATAGACAGTTATATCTTTTAAATCTATAACCGTAATTTCTCTTTACATTTTATTGCACTGAACATTGCATTAAATCAAGTTGTGAGACAATATTTCTGCCTTACTCCTCATATAATGAGCATGTATTGAGTAGTTCACACTAAATTTAACATTATTTGTGGTTTTCTCATAGGCACTATCAATTGTATTTAAGAAATTTCCTTTCATTCATTTTGCTAAAATTTTTTATTGTAAAAAGGTATTGACATTCAACAGCTGCTTTTTCATCATTTTTTTGTAATGTATGTTTGTGTGTGTGTGTGTGTGTGTGTGTGTGTGTGTGTGTACACATATATTTTCCTTTTCATGGAGTGAATTACTTTCACTGATTTTAAAACATTAAACCAACTTCACATTTCTGGAATAAATCTCTTTTAGTAATCAATATACTCTTAACATGTGCTACATTTGATTTGTCCTTTCTCGTATTTTACTTTGTATATAGCCCTGGATTTTGCTACTAATACTGTGCTAAAAATATTTGCTCTATACACATGGAGGTAATTTTCATTTATTTCAGTGTCTTTGTCAATTTTAGTATAAGGATTATATGATTTCATAACAGATTTCAAATTGTTTTCTCTTTATAGTTAAAAAATTTCATTTAAAAGAGCTATATAACTTCTTTAAATGATTAAAATAATTTACCATTAAAATATTTTGGACCTGGAACTTTACTTATAGCAAGTTAAATATGTGACTAAAATTTTTATCAAAGTTCTTGACATAAAATTATTCAAAATATTTAATATTTTTTACTATTTTTAGAACATCTATAAAATTTATAGAATTATTTTCACTTTTCTGCTCTGGTTGATTGTGTTTTCTATTATTTTTGTTGTTCAGTATTGATAAAAGTTTATTCATTTTATTGATATTTGTAGAAAAACAAAATTTAGCAAATTAAACATCTTTTTTTAACTATTTTTTTTTTTAATTTCTCATCTATTTTATGTTCTTACTTCTCTGGACCTTGTGTAAAATTTACTGATTTTTTCTACTATATTGAGGTATAAAACTACTTCATTGATCCTAAAACTTTCTTCAAGTCTATATAAATAAGTAAAGCTAGACATTTCCCTCTAAGCACTGCTTTACATGCATCCTCAAATTTTTGATACGTTACATTTTCTCCATCACCTAGGTTGAAATATAATGTAATTTTACATTTTGACTTCTTACCTGATTCATATGTATATTAGAAGTTTGTTTTTTTTAATTTCTAAGATTTGAGCATTTTAGAGATATCTTATTGCTTCACATTATAACTTAATTATCTTTTGGTCAGATAATACAATCTACAATACTACAGTCTTTCTAAATTATTGATGCTTATTTTATGCTCCAGCAATAAGTACTATTTGGTGAATAGTACTCTAAAGAAGCACCATTTTGCAGTTGCTAGGTGTACTTGCCTTATAAATTACAATTAGGTCAAGGTTTTTTGATAATGTTCAGATCTATATCTTTATGACTTTTGTCTTTAGTATTTTCATCAGTTATTGAAAATCAGTGACATATTTTCAAACTGTGTTTATGGATTTGCCTGTCTATTCACTTATTCATTTCTGTCAATTTATGTTCTGTATTTATGATCATTATGTCTTCCTAATTAATTAATTCTCCTCTCACTATGAGATGACTTACTTTATTTCTTGTAATAATCTTTGTCTTGGAGTGTACTTTGATATTACAACCACACTAGATTTAATAGTCTTACTATTTGCCTGGGATATGTTATTCCATCCCTCTACTTTCAACTTATCTGTGCATTTATATTTAAACTGCCTCTCATTGATGTGGCATATGGTGGTGCCAAGTTTTAATCAGTTATGACAACCTCTAAGGGCAAAAATTAGTTTATTATTATTTCATGTAATTATAGACATGATTAGGTTTAGTTTAGTATTTTACTACTTTTTTTGCCTTCATTCAAGTTAATACAAAATTTAAAGACAATATATATTAAGTATTCTGTTTATCCATAATGTTTTTTAGTGGTTGATCCACAGAGGAAAATATGTTATCTATGTAGAATTCACTTTCCTAAAAATGTTCTGTGCTCTGCCTATTCATCCCTTTCTCCCGTGAATACCTTCAACCACTCACCATTTACTGTCTCTATAGTTTTCACTTTTCCAGAATGTCACATAAGTAGAATCATACAGTATGCAGTCTTTAAATATTGACTTATTTCACTTAGCAATATGTACTTAAGTTTCCTCCATGTCTTTTTTATGGCTGTATAGCTCATTATTTTTAGCACTAAATAATCTTTCATTGTCTGGATGTATCTCAGTTTATTTATCCATTTACTTACTGAAGAAAATCTTTATTGCTAACAAATTTTGGCAATCATGAATAGAGCTGCTATAGATATCTGTGTTCAGGTATTTGTGTAGATATGTTTTAAACTGATTTGTTGCACCATATCCTTGCCAACATTTGGTGTTGCCAGTGTTTTAGATTCTGGTCATCTCATAAGTATAAACTGGTATTGCATTGTAGTTTTAATTTGCAATTCTCTTATGACATTTGATGTTGAACATACTTTCATATACTTACTTGTCGTCATCCTTGGCAAAGTGTCTGTGAAATTCTTTTGCCCATTCTTTAATCAGTTTGTTTATTTTTATTGTTGAGTTTTCAGAGTTCTTTGTGTATTTTGGAGAATAGTCCTTTATCAGATGTTTCTTTACCAAGTATTTTCTTCCAGTCTGTGGCTTATCTTCTAATTCTCTTGACATTCACAGAGCAGAAGTTCTTAATTTTAATGAAATCAGGTTATCAATTATTTCATGAATTGTGACTTTAGCATTGTATCCAAAAAGTCATTGTAATATCCAAGGACTTCTAGGTTTTCTTCTAATTTATGTTCTAGATGTTTTAAACTTTCATATTTACATTTAGATCTATCTATGATCTATTTTGAGTTAATTTTTGTGAATTGTATAAGGTCTGTGTCTAGATTTTTTTTTTTGCATGTTAATGTCCAGCTGATCCAGCACCATTTATTACTAATTATTTTCCTCTATTGTATTTCCCTTGTTCCTTTGTCAAAAACCAATTGACTATATTTGTATGGTTTTATTTGTGGTCTCTCAATTCTATTCAATTTTCCTATTTGACCATCCTTTCACTAGTATCACACTACTTTGAATACTGTAGCTTGACTACTGTAAGTCCTGAAATACGATAGTGTCAATCCTCCAACTTTGTTCTTCTCATTTAATATCAAGTTGGCTATTCTCAGATTTTGCCTCTCCACATAAACTTTAGAATCTCTATGTCAATATCCACAGAATAACTTGTCAGAATTTTTATGGGGATCGCATTGAACCTATTGATCAATTTGGGAAAAGCTGCGTCTTTACAATGCTGAGTCCCTTTTTCCATGAACATGGAATATCTCTCCATTTATTTAGTTCTTTGATGTCTTTTATCATAAATTTACATTTTTTCTTATATAGATCTTGTAAATATTTTGTTACATTTACGACTAAGTATTTCATTTTGGGGAGTATTAATGTGAATTGTGTTTTTAACTTTAAAGTCTGTTCATTACTGTTATAAGGAAAGTGATTAACTTTTGTACATTAACCTTGTATTCTGAAACCACATTATAATAATTTCTTAGGTTCAGGAGGGCTTTCTTTGCCAACTGTATGTATTCTCTACACAGATGATCATACCATCTCTGAACAAAGTTTTTTTCTTCCTTCTCATTCTGTATATCATTTGTTTATTTTCTTGTCTTCTTGCATTGGCTAAGATTTCCAGGATGATGTTGAAGAGCAGTGGTGAGAGGAGGCATTCTTGCATTGTTCCTGATCCTTTTGTAAAAGCTTTGATTTTCTTACCATTAACAGAATATGTATTAGCTGTACATGTTCTGTAAAAAGTTGAGAAAGTTCACCTCTATCTCTAAAGATCAAGTATTGGATCTTGTCAAAGATCAAAAAAACAAAAAGCAGTATATGCTTTTGCAGCATATATTGATAAACTTATGTGATTTGTCTTCATTAGCCTGTAGATGAGATGGATTACATTAATTGATATTCCAATGTCAAACAAGTGTTACATATCTTGGATAAATCATACTTGATCATAATGTATAGTTGTTTTACACATTGTTGGATTTGATTTGTCAATTTTTTGTTGAGAATGTTTGTATCTCTGTTGATGAGATAACTGGTCTGCAGTTGTGTGTGTGTGTGTGTGTGTGTGTGTGTGTGTGTGTGTGTGTGTGCTGTTTTTGTTTGGTTTTGGTATTAGGGTAATTTTGGCCTCATAGAATGTTTTAGAAAGTAGTCCTGTTTCTAGTTTCTGGAAGAGATAATAAAGAATTGGTATAATTTCTTACTTAAATGTTTGGTAGAATTCAGAGGTGAACCCATTTGAGCACAGTGCTTTTCATTTTGCAAGGCCAGCAATTATTGATTCAATTTCTTTAATATCTGTAGGACTATTTGCAGTGTCTAATTCCTCTTGTTAGAATTTTGTCAATTGGTGTTTTTGGAGGAATTTATTCACTTCATCTAGGTTATCAAATCTGTGTGCATACAGTTGTTCAAAAAATTCCTTTATTATCCTTTTAATATTGACAGCATATATAGTGATGTCCCCTCTTTCATTTCTTATTTTAGTAATTAATTCTTCTCTTCTTTCTCCTTAGCTTAGCAAGAGACATCAATTTATTTATCTTTTCAAAGAACCAGTTTTTGTTTGTGTAGATTTTCTCTTTTCATTTCTGCTATAATTTTCATAATTTCTTTTTTCTGTTTACTTTGGATTTAATTTTTAATTCCTTTTCTGGTTTTCTAAGGTAGAAGCTTAGATTATTGATTTTTGTGTGTGTGTGTGTGGTGCATGGGCCTCTCACTGTTGTGGCCTCTCCCATTGCAGAGCACAGGCTCCAGATGCACAGGCTCAGTGGCCATGGGTCACGGGCCCAGCTGCTCCATGGCATGTGGGATCTTCCCGGACCAGGGCACGAACCTGTGTCCCCTGCATTGGCAGGTGGACTCTCAACCACTGAACCATGAGGGAAGCCCAGATTATTGATTTTATATATTTTTTTCTCTTCAAATATATGCATTCAATGCCATAAATTTTCCTCTAAGCACCACAGTCACTATATCCAACAAATGTTGAAGACTTGTATTTTTTTTTTAATTTACCTCAAAATACCTTAAAATTTATCTTGATATTTATTTTTTGACCAATATGTTACTTAGAAGTGTTTTTAATCTTGAAGTATTTGGGGATTGTCCAGCTACCTTTCTGATACTGATTTTTAGATTAATTCCATTGTGGTGTGAGGGCAGATATTATATTATTTCTATTATTTTTAAATGTAAGATGTGTTTTATGACCCAGAATGCTGTTTATATTTGTGGATGTTCCATGTGAGCTTGAGAAGAATGTATCAATATGTTTTGCTATTTTTGGATGAAGTAGTCTATAGACGTCAATTATATCAAGTTGATGGTGGTGGTGTTGAGTTCAACTATATCCTTATTATTTGTCTGTCTATTGGATCTGTCCACTTCTGATAAAGAGGTGTTAAACTCTCCAAAAATAACAGTGGATTTATTTATATCTCCTTGCAGGTCTATCAGTCTTAGACTCATGTATTTTAACATTCTGTTGTCCAGTGAATACGTATTAAAATTGATTTGTCTTCTTGGAGAACTGACTCTTCTGTCATTATGTAATGTCCTTCTTTATTCCTAATAACCTTCCTTACACTGAAGTCTATACTGTCTGAAGTTAGTATAGCTACAACCATTTCTTTTTGATTAGTGCCATATCTTTCTCCATTTCTTTACCTTTAATCTATATGTATCATTTTATTTAAATTAAGGTGTTTGTAGATAGCATATAATTGGATGTTGTTTTTTGATCTACACTGGTTATCTCTGTTTTTTTACTTAGTGTATATAGACCATTAATATTTAAAGTGAATATTGACATAATTAGAATAAAATCAAGAGTATTTTTTACTGTTTTCTATTTGCTGAACTTGTTCTTTGTTCTTATTTTTGTCTTCCACATTTTTTGTCTTTTATGGTTTTAATCGAAGATTTTATGATTTCAATTTCTCTCATTTCATAGTATATCAATTATACCTCTAATTTTATGTTTTTAGTGGTTTCCCTACAGTTTGTAATATTCATATACAACTAATCCAACTCCACTTTGAAATAATACTGTACCACTTCACATGTAGAGCAAGTACTCTACAAAAACAAAATATTCCTAATTCTTCATCCCATATCTTGTATCATTTCTGTCATTTATTTTGTATTTGTAGATATATATAGATATATAGATATATATACATACATATACAGCTGACCCTTGAACAAAGGAGCAAAGCAGGGGTTAGGGGCACAGACTTTCCACACAGTTGAAAATCCACATAAAATTTATAATTGTCCATGTATACATATATGGAAAAGAGCGAGAATACTTCTCTAGAAGTATACTTCTCTATATATGAGAATTCCCCCCCTTGTGCTTTTCTCAATAATTTTTTTAATGTTTGTTTTCCTAAAGTTTGAATACAGTATGCTGTAGTGTAATTTTTAACACCTATCCTGCTTGGTGTTTCTGAGCAACCTGAATCTGTGGTTTCATTTCTACCATTAATTTAAGAAATTTATCAGTCATTATTGCTTCACATATTGCTTCTCATCTTTTCTTTCTTTTCCTTTTAGTTTTCCCATTGTGTGTATGTTACATCTTTTGTAGATGTAGCACAGTTCTTGGACACTCTGTCTGGTGGAGTTTTTTTTTTTTTTCTTTTCTTTTTACTTTTGGAAGTGTCTCTTGTCATATCTGCAAGCGCAGAGTTTCTTTCTTTGGCCATGTCCACTCTGCTGATGAGCCCATCAAATGCATTCTTCATTTCTGTTGGCAGAGTTTTTGATCTAGCATTTATTTTTGAGTCTTTCTTAGAATTTCCTTCTCTATGCTTACATTATCTATTATTTCATGTTGTCTACTTTAGAATTAGAGCTCTTAGCATATTAATTATTTTTTTAAAAAGTCCTGATCTGGTAAGTCTAACATATCTGCTGTATCTGACTCTGGTTCTGATGTTTTTTTAGTCTCTTCAATTTGTTTTTTCTCCCTTTCATTATGCTTTGTAATTTTTGTAGAAAGTTGAACGTAACATCCTGGTTAAAAAGAAATGTAGTAACTAGGCCTTTAGTAATGTAGTGGTAAAGTGTGGGGGGAGGGGAAGTATCTGTAGTCCTATGACGAGGTCTCAGTCTTAGATGGGACAGAATGGCTGGAGGGGGCTGGAGTTGGGTGCTTCCTTTCCCTCAGGTAAGTTAGGCCCTGATTATATAATTTCTCCTGAAGTCATGTCTTGTTAAAAAGAAAGAAATGCTCTGGCATATTTCAAAATAGTATTTTCCCCCTTCTCTTGTTGAAAGCATGAGGGAATTTTTCTCTGATATTCCCTGTGTGAATGTGGCAGAGCTCCTGGTGGTAAAACTCACAAAAGCATGGGGCACCTTGTATTACTCTATCCTTGTGGAATTTCTTAACTGTCAGAACTGTCTACACTTAGCCTCCAGTGATTCATCAATTATGGTTCAGGTTTTCCTACTCCAGTACTGGTTCCTGCAGACATTTATGCTCTGTGTGATAATGAATACATAACACTAAATTAAAACTGAGTTGAACATAGCCAGAAGGAGGCCTAAACAGAAGTCTATACACTTAAATGCTTATATTAGGAAATAAAACCTAAAAATCAATGATTTCACTATATAAATCAAAAGGTTAAAAATAGGAAACTAAACTCACATAAAATGTAAAACTGGAGTAATTAATAAAAATTTTAAAATATAAGACAAATACACATTAGAGAAAATCAACAAAAAGGAAAGCTTCCTCCATGAAAATACTAACAAGATTGAAAAAATGATACTTTTGAATAAAATAGGAGAAATACAAACATTTATATCAGGGGTAAAAATAGTCTTTCCATAGATTATGCTGTTATTAAAAGATAATGTTATAATAAATAACTTTATGCCAGTATAGTTTAAAAAGAGGTCAATTGAATAAACTCATAGAAGAGAAAACAAATGTAAAATTCTGAAAATTGTATGTCTTTTTAAAAAATTGATTTATATCACTAATACAGTCCTGTTTAAGAAAAGAAATGATGGTCCAGATGTCTTCAATACTAAATTCCAACAAACATTTAAAGTAGAATAGATACAGATGAATATGCAACAACATTGACAATCAGAGCCTAAGAAGAATGAGGAAGAAGAGAGAAGCCACATCTGATTGTTCAGGTTGTGGTGAGGAAGATGCTATGTGACTCTTGGCAATAAGTACTATGCTTGGTATTTTGCACACCACATCTTGCTTAATCCTCACAGCAATATAGTGAGGCATGTAGATTATTTCTACTTATAGATATTTTAGGGACCTTGAGTTACCTGACCCAGGTCACATAATTAATAAACTGCAAAGCTGAAATTTAAACTCATGTCTACTTTTTTTTTTTTTTTGCAGTACGTGGGCCTCTCACTGTTGTGGCCTCTCCCATTGCACAGCACAGGCTCTGGACGTGCAGGCTCAGCGGCCATGGCTCACAGTCCTAGCTGCTCTGTGGCATGTGGGATCTTCCTGGACTGGGGTACGAACCCGTGTCCCCTGCATTGGCAGGTAGACTTTCAACCACTGCGCCACCAGCGAAGCCCACTCATGTCTACTTTTGTATGATTTCAAAGCTGTTTCCATTTCTAGCATGCTGTTCAGCAATTAGAATGTGTTCAGCAACACCTTCTGATTGATATAGTCTATGAAAATTTGGAGGAAGAGGAATCATAAATGCAAAAATCTAAAAACAATATATCTGAAGCTACAGATGTGAAAGCCTGGAAACAGAACCTTCAAAACTGTATTTGACCTAAAGGTCGTAAGTGCATACTACCAGCTGGAAGCTTTGGAATAGAAGGAATACCAAAAAATAGCTGTCAAATTGAATGAAAACAAAGAAAAGGGCCAGACCTAATGAATGTATAGGTTTAATCATTTTAGTAGCCTACAATCACAAAATATACCAAATCATCACTTGCATCCACTTTACTGAAGTCTCAAATTGTATTTTCTGAATTTCCTTAAAGGACTTATTTCCTGTTAAACTGAAAAGGGTCATATACTAACAACAAAACAAGCAAAAAAGAAAAACCAAAAGGAAACACAAATACACCAAACTGTTAAAGCCGATTTGAAATACATTTTTAGTTTTTAAAAATTAATTTTCTCTAGTCTAGCTAAAAGACTCTTTAATGACTATGGTTTACTTTTATAATATGAAAATAAATCTGATTCAAAATAACCAGTTTCCAATTCATAAACATATTAAGGAGTTTAAGGAAAAGGCAATATTAGAGGCAGAGATTTATTAGAGAACATCTGTAAAAAATTTGGTGGCAGTACTAATTTTTCAAAAATGATAGAAATGGTTTACACAGAATGAAGAAAAGATAAAACAAATGTTGTTTCACTTGTGTTAAAGAAGCAGCCAAAAGCAGAAATATGGACATATGTGGCTTCGTAGACATGAGAAAGTTAGTTTATTTACTCGCTTGGCAAATGATTAATGAGAGCCTTATAGTATAAAAAATACTTTCTACAGTAATTATAATTTAAAGAAATAAGGCTTTCATGTAAACCTGTCTATAAGAACGTTTACTTCTTTAATAAAGAATGGAGACTCTCCTCTGTTACTTAGGAAAGAAGGAGGAGGAGGACAAACTCAACAGTTAGGGATCAAAAATGTATGTTTTAATCAGTTCTCTAGATGATTACAATGTATGCTGAATTTTGAGCATGATTGAGTGAACTTAAAGAGAAAACTGGACAACTATGTTGACAAATTTAGATGACTTCTTCAACTTTGACAAGAAAGTATTAAAGTAATGATTGAAGGAAAAAGAAAAGTGAAAAAGAATAGGAATTACATATTTGGTTCATTCTGTGTCCAAAAATCCCTGCTTTTTTAAAGATAAAAGAATATGATAGAATTTGAATGTGTATTTATCAATGGGAAAAGATAATTATAATAAATGATCACAAAAAGAAAAGAAGACGGTATAGAAGAGGAATGAGCAAACGTTTATTAATTGCATGCTATGCATCAGATGTTCAAATGTGTTCTCTCACTTAATCTTTACAACCCTCTAGTTAGTGGACGAGGACAGTGATACCTTTTCACGCGATCTATGGTGACTCCACATACTTGAAATATTAGTCAATAAGAAACATTTTACACCATCATGTGAATTTCAAATGTATTCAGGATTATCTAATAGTTAATCTCTGAAAATAAAATATGTGAGAATACCTTCCCAGACAGTGTGATATAAATGGGGGAGGGTGTTCATTATAAATATTAAAGCAAAAACCTATTAAAGCATTATTCGAAATAGCTCAAACTTGGCTATTAGTATTTAGTCGTTACCTCGAGTCTACTGCAGCAGGTTGATAAAGATCATTTCATTAATTACATAAAAATGAAATCCTCACTTTTGTCACACTTGATGGTTTGAGACGCCATTTATAGTATTTTGGTGGGATTTTCTGTACTTAAAATTTCTTTGGAAGAAAGTGATAGAAGTTCAATGAAAATTAAGTGAAAGAGGAGTTTACCGAAAGACCATGAACAAACAGAGCAGCCAGACTGATGGATGAGCACCCAGAACTGGTAAAAAAAATATATATCCAAATGAATCTTGGTGGGAGCCAATAATGTCTGCTAAAGAGACATGTGCAACTCAGCCTTAGGAACAACTGGGACTCAGTGATTGAATGTTTTTGAGTGCATATCTCTGTGTGCTAGATTCCTTATTCTCTGCCTGTAGAATACATTTTTTCTTCAAGACAGCAGATATTACCTCTGTGTTCTATATATTGCAGGTTCCGTTGGTGGAGAGAGACAAAATCTCTTAGTTCCAATGGCAGAGATCTCAGAGAATGATTCACTGACCTTATTTTTCAAGGTCAGTTCATTTACCTTATTTTTCTTTGACTCACCTTGTTCAACTGGAGTTCAAGGGGTGGGGTGGTTTCTAAGAATATGCCAACTCCCTCCAGGGAGATCAGAGTATGGGAAGAGAGATGTACTTACTAGAAGAAAGGATTAATGCTGGGCAATTGGTCCTATTGTTCTAAACCACGCCACTAAGTGTTAACTATGTAGACTCATATGCTGAATGGGACCTTCCCCTGCCTAGCTCCTCTTTGGTACCTAAACTGAGAGAAAAAAAAAAAACACAATGGTAATAATAAAGACTTAAATTTCCAAAGTAATAGCATTGTAAATGTAAATAGGGAAAAAAGAAGGTGAAATCTGAATCTATATAATGCACAAGGATATGGAGGGTAATTAAAATTTGTATTATTTAATAATAATACACACGTGTACATAAATGCTCTCTAGATATTAATATTTTCCAAAATTTCCCTTCATTTACTTTGAAATATTCTTCTTTCTGGCACATGAAATAGCTTGTTAAATAATTATCCATGCCTGTTTGCATGCTTAATTATCAAGACAGATTTTTAAAAAGCTCATTTTTGGTTCATTCAGTGGAAAGCAATGTCTGAAATTGCTTTTACTATAAGAAAGTAATGAAATATTATTTCCATTCCAGTGAAAATAACCAGTGTCTTTGAAAGACATATATATATATTTGTAATTCAAAGAATACTGTCCTTTTTTGTGTGTGATGATTTAAATTCCTCTTGTAAAGTTTTAATATTTGTAAAATTGAAAGAGAAAACTCTTCTTTGAAATTAAACGTGTATATGCCATACTAATCTAAGCAAAATCCATCACTTAAACCATGCTCAGAGAGTGATTGACAATTCAAATTGCCTTTCATAACTTAGATCAGTTGCAACATAGGAGTAAAATCAGAAATATATTTTGCAAAATGAGGAATGCATTCATTATAATGTTCTTCCCTATGGCACTTCAAAAAAGAAAACGGAGCATCTCAGCACTTTGAGGCATTGCAAATAATAAATGGCATACAATAGCTAGTAACCTCTATTCTATATGAATATTATATGCAATGAATTAATGAATTATCATTTATATTCTATCATAAATTAAACAGAAGGAGGTAATTCTCTATGGATAAAGTCTATCCAAATGCATGGTTTTGTGTATTTCAGAAGTTTGGTCAAATGACCAAATCTGTTCATGATTATGCTTGTTATAATTTCATTTATGTATCTAGTTTCCTTTTAAGACACTGTTATGCTTCAGTATATGCAAGAAGTGACTGTAAATGTTTCTTATTAGAAATAGCCTCAAAACTACAAACATGTCATCTTCAATGTAACTAAGGTTCAGGAAAATCAATTACTTGAATGTGTGGATTTCTGTGCAAAGATCCAAAGGACAACCAATAGAATTTTTAAAATAAACTTTATTGGTAGATTGATCAAGATGGCAGAGTAGGAGGATGTGGAATTCACGTACCCCCGTGAACACATCAAATATATATATATACATTTGGAACAATTCTCACTGAAAACTAAATGGAAACTGGCAGAAAGACTTCTGTACAATCAAGGCTGTAAGAAAGATGAACATGTAATTGGGTAAGAAGGGAAGACAATCAGGTTGGAACCTGGGAACCTGGGAGGGAACTCAAAGGAAAATAGAGAATACATGGGCAGAAACCTGCCCATGGGAGTGAGTGGCAAGAGCCACCGATTGGGAGCACAAATCCTGGGGTCCTACACATGGAAGATGATGTCCTTTTTCTGGTGGGAAGATAACTGGGACTAACAGAAAGGCTGTGAGAAGCCTGCACTCCACTTGTGAGAAGCACATTCATGCTGGCTTAGTCCCAAAGCAGGGCAAAGGGGGCAGTTCAGAGACTGCTTTAGTGGCTGCCAGGTTTCCCACAACTGCCTTGGCATACACTCCTGCTTAAGTAGAGCAAATGCTTCAGACCTGTTTACTGCACTTTGCAGTGTGGCATAGGATCTAGGGCTGCCATAACCAGGGAGAAAACTTGGCTATGGAACTCCATGGAGACCTGGTCTTGGGGTGGGGTCTGGGTGAGGTGGTCATCATTGTTGGCACCTACTCAAAAGTCCCTCAGAAACAGCCCAGAACTCTGACAATGGTCACTCTACTACAGCTCACACTTTGATATATACCAAGAGTCTATGCAGGCTCCCCCCACATTATAGTGAGGCTCCGTAGAAAGAGGGGGGAGGGTAGTGGAGGCTAGGGGCAGTGATTGGCTGTGAGGGACAAAGGAGACTTGTACGTGAGTCTGCATCTGTACAGAGCAAGGGAAACAATTGTAGGTGCCGGTACAAACACTGCATTGAAGACAGCTTGGACCTCTGTCTGCTGCTGAAACAAACCAAGGACATGCACTGGCACCCCTTACTTCAGCACTCTCCCACTCTGGGGCAAGAGTTTCTGTGCTGGAAGAGGAGGAAGCACATGCTTGAAAGGAACAGAGCCAGCCCAAGGCTCACCCTCAGAGCTTCTGCTCCAGTAACTTGGAACCAGGCTCCACCCAAATAGGGTGGTGATGACTACTGAGCAGAAGGGAAGTCCTGTCTCACACCCAGCCCCAGCTCTAGCATCTCCATCTCCAGCCCCAACCACTACCAATGTGATAACTGCCAGAACAACCTGAGGAAAAATATGACTTGCATTGACATCAAATCTATCTTTCTTACCAAATGCACCGGGCACACATAGTCTGTATATGGACACTCCCACATAAGAGCACCACTTCAAGATCACAATAGGTAACTGTTTCATCTAAATTAATAGAGGCAGAGAAAGTTAAGCAAAATGAAAAGGCAGAGGGACTGGTCTCATTGAAAGAGCCAGAGAAAAGCCCTGAAAAAATGGTGAAACAGAAAGAAATTACCTTATAAAGAATTCAAAGCATTTATAATAAGAATGTTAACTGAATTATGGCAAAGAATAGATGAACACAGTGAAAATTTTAACAAGGACTGGAAAATATGAAAAAGACCCAAACAGAAATGAAGAATTAAATAACTGAAATAAAAAAACATACTACAAGGAATAGATGAATAGCAGACTAAGTGATACAGAAGAACACATAAATGATCTGGAAGATAGAATAATGGAAATCACCTAATCAGAACAGCCAAAAGAAAAACAAATTTTTAAAAAAATGAAAACAGTTTAAGAGATCTCTGAGATAACATTAAGCTTACAAAAATTTCCATTTTAGGGGTCTTAGTTGGAGAAGATTGAAAGAAGGGGATCAAAAATGCATTTGAGAAAATTATGGCTGAAAACTTACAAATATGAAGAAGGAAACAGATATCCAGGTACAGGAAGAATGGAGGGAGGGTTCCAATCAAGATGAATAGAAAGAGACTCACCACAAGACATATCATAATTAAAATGGCAAAAGTTAAAGATAAAGAGAGAACTCTAAAGGCACAAAGACAAGAACAAAGAGTAATATGTAAGGAAATCCCCGCAGGCTATGAGCTGATGGATCTGCAGAAACTTCACAGACCAGAAGGGAGTGGCATGATATATTCAAAGTGCTGAAAGGGGAAAACCTGCAATGTGAGATACTACACCCAGAAAAATTGTCATTTAGAATTGAAGGAGAGATAAAAACTTCAGGCAAGCAAAAGAATAAAAGAGTTAATCAATACTAAACCTACCCTAGAGAAATGTTAAAAGGTCTGGTCTAAGTGGAAAGAATCTATAGGAAAGGGAAAATCCCACTAGGAAAGGCAAATATATAGTAAGGACTGAGGATCATCACCTAATTGAGCCATACAAAGACTAAAAGGCAAAAAAATTGTAAGAGCACCTATAACTACAATAAACATTTAAGGGATAAGCATGAAGATGTAAAGTATGACAACAGAAACACAAAATATGGGTGAAGGGAGTAAAAATGTAGATGTTTTTGAATGTGTTTCAACTTAAATGATTACCAATTTAAAATAAGAAGACATAGTTATAGGTCAACATATATGAACCCCATAATAAGCACAAATCAAAGATCTACAATAGATATATAAAAACTGAAAAGAAAAGAACACAGGCATATTACTAAGGAAAATCATCAAACCACAAGGGAAGAAACAAAAAGAAGAAATAAACAGGAAAGAACTACAAAAACAGTCAGAAAACAAGTGATAAAATGGCAATAAGTACATACCTATCAAAAATTACTTTAAATGTCAGTGGACTTACTGCTCTCATCGCAAAACATAGGGTGGCTTATTGGATAAAAAAACAAGATCCATCTATGTGCTACCCACAAAAGACTCATTTCGGAGTTAAAAACACACAAACACTGAAAGTGAGGTGATAGAAAAAGTTATTTCATTCAAATGGAAATGAAAGAAAGTAAGGGTAGCAATACTCATATCAGACAAAAAGGAGTTTAAAACAAAGGTTATTATAACAAGAGACAAAGGAGAGCAATATAGAATGATAAAGGGATCAATATAAGAGGAGAATATTACGCTTGTTAACATATATGTACCTAATATAGGAGCACCTAAATATATAAAGCAAATATGAACAGACATAAAGAGAGAAATTGACAACAATGCAATAATAACAAGTGACTTTTAACACCCTCTTTCATCAATGGATATATTACCCAGACAGAAAATCAATAAGGCAACAATAGTCTTATATGAGACAGTAGGCAATTAGACTTAATAGATATCTGCAGGACATTATATCCAACAACAAAAGAATACACATTCTTTTCAAGTGCACATAGAATATTCTGCAGGATAGATCACATGCAGCACCACAAAACAAATCTCAATAAATTTAAAAGGATAAAAAATACATCAAGCATTTTTTTTCCAAAAACAACATGAAACTGAAAATCCATTACAGAAAGAAAAATAGGAAAAGAGACAACACCTGGAGACTAAAGAACATGCTACTGACACAATTGTTTTAATGCAGAAATCAAAGAGAAAATAAGAAAATACTTGGAGATAAATGAAACTGGAAAAAAAACTCTCCAAAATCTATGAGATGGAGCAAAAGAGAATCTAAGAGGGAATTTTATAGCAATACAGGCCTTCCTCAGGAAACAAGAAAAATCTCAAATAAACAACCTAACCTATTAACTAAAGGAACAGAAAAATAAGAACAAACAAAGCCCAAAGTTACCAGAAGGACAGAAATAATGAAGATCAGAAAGGAAATAATAAATTGAAGACCAAGAAACAACAGAATAGATCAATGAAAATAAGAGTTGGAAAAGAAACAATCAATCTGATTTAAAAATGGGCAGAAGACCTGAATAATCATTTTTCCAAAGAAGACATACAGATGGTAAACAGGCACATGAAAAGATGCTTAACATCACTATTTATTACAGAAATGTAAATCAAAACCACAATGAGATATCACCCCACACCAGTCAGAATGGCTATCATCAAAAAATCTACATATAACAAATGTTGGTAAAGATGTGGAGAAAAGAGCCCTTGCACACTCTTGGTGGGAATGTATATTGGTGCAGCCACTATGGAAAACAGTATAGAATTTCCTCAAAAACTTAAAAATAGAACTACCATATGATCCATCAATTCCATTCCTTGGCATATATCCAAAAAACTAAAAATGCTAATTAGAAAAGATACATGCCCCCCAATGTTCATAGCAGCACTATTTACAATAGGCAAGATACATGGAAGCAACCCAAAGGTCCATCAACAAATGAATAAAGAAAATGTGGCATATATATACAATGGAATGTTAGTCATAAACAAAGAATAAAATTCTACCACTTGAAGCAATGTGGATGGACCTAGAGAATATTATGCTTAGTTAAATAAGTCAGAGAAAGACAAAATACTCTGTTATCACTTATATGTGGAATCTAAAAAATAAAACAAACCAATGTATATAGCAAAACAGAAAGAGACTCACAGATATAGAAAACAAACTAGTGTTTACCAGTGGGGAGAGGGAAGGGGCCAGGGGAAGGTAGGAATATAGGATTTAGAGATACAAGCTACAAGGTATAAAAGAAATAAGAAATAATGACATATTGTACAGCACAGGGAATTAAGCCATTATTTTGTAATAACTTTTCATGGAGTATAATCTATAAAGATACTGAATCACTATATTTTAAATCAACTATATTTCAATAAAAATATAAATATATAAACTTTATTATTCAAATCAGTTTTAGATATAGAGAAAATTGCAAAGTACTACATAGAGTTTTCATTTATCCTGTACCCTAGTGTCTCTATTATTAACAACCTACTTTTGTATTGCATATTGATTTACAATTAATAAATAAACATTGATATATTATTATTAACTAAAGTCCATACTGTGTTCAGAGTCCCTTAGTTTTTGGCTAATGCCCTTTTTCAATTCCTGTATTCCTTTTAGGATATCACATTACATTTACTCATCATACCTCCTTAAGCTCTTCTTAGCTGTAACAGGGCCTGGAGCCCCTGATTCTGGAACCTGGAAACTTAGCCTTGACTTCTCAGATCTGCTGCTAAAGCCTTCTTCCAAAACTGCTTTGAAGTTGCCCAAATTGCCTCTCTTTATTGCAGTGCCAGACAGCAATAATACTTATAACACAGCAACAGTTTGACTTCCCTAAGAAGTTTCCATTTGATAATTGTATGCTAAGAAGTTTATGTACATTGCCTGACTTAATCCTCCCAACAACAATATGAGATAAATATATTTTAGAATCCCATCTGAAGTAATATATTTACAGGAATGAGACTAGGAAGTGGCAGAACAATCCGCTTCTAATAATTATATAATTTTGCCTTTCATGGAGATCCAAATCAGAAATATTTATTGGTTTTGAGGTGGTTGGTAGGAATGATCAAGGAAATAAAAAAGGCTTATTAATAGTGTTACTTTGGAAGATTAGCAACTATATATTGGGGTAGAGAGTTTTTATTATTATTATTGTCTGTTTATTTGTATTAGCATAAGACAAACACATGTGAAGACATGTCATTATTTCTGAGAAACTGAATTCCAAGTAACCGAATTTCTGTTTTCTGAGACAGACCCCTTTAGTGATGGTAGACCAGATGGTACACACATTTTATGTCACAAAGAATTGGATTCAAATTTTGATTCTGCTGCTTGGTAATTCTGGGATCTTAGACATATCACTTGAGTTTCCTCAACCTCAATTCCTCATCTGAGAAACAAGGAGGATTATATCATTGTCAAAGGATTATGGTAAGAACTAAATGAGAGAATTAAGTCCAAATTCTGATGCGCTTCTTGCTTTAACTGTAATCAAAGTATCTAATGAATAACCTCAAAGAGAGGCTCAGAAATTTTCAGATTAATATAAGGTGAGCTCTTTCATTTTATTATTGTTCATTTTTCTGCCATCTGTAATAATAGGGGTTCTAAATACAACTTTATTTTGTGCCTCCTGGTAACTAACTAACTAACTAAATAAATAAATAATTTCTTAAGTTTCTCTGAGTCATATTCTTTCCTCAGATATAAAATTAACTTCAATCCTGGGTTTTACAGGTCTAGATTTTGTCTTAACCTTATCCTGGTTTCTTCCTCATAACTTATCAGTATCTGAGTAGATATACCTTGTTCTAAGTCAACACTTAAACTACCCTTGTCACAACATTTACTGAGATTGAATATACTTTACCTATAGTAATTAATTAAAACAGAAAAATCCAACTTGACAATTCAGAGCTCTGACACTCAGTATAAACTCTTGATAAGTTCAAATGGAAGAATTCCTTTTGTTCTAATTTCAAATTTATGTTCTTTCCACTACAGCATGATGCTTTTGGCATTTTTAGGTATTTAATATTATTACTCTTATTATAGAATAGAATATAGCTATCTCTAGAATAAAGTACAGATATTATAAAATGAAAATTAATGTTCCCTTTAGAGACACTACCTGTATATTAGTAACAATCTCTACACTGATTGATTCAGTAATAGCAGACTAGTTATTTAACTTTTCTTATCACAATGTCTGTTTCTTCTCTTACCTTAACCTTTAATCTCTGATCCTTTCAATAAGAGTTGGCAATCTTTTCTTAAAAGCCAGGTAATAAATGTTGTAGGTTTTTGAGGACAGATGATCTGTGTGGCAACCATTGGACTCTGCTACTGAAACACAAAAGCAGCCATAGACAACATGTAAACAGATAGGTGGGGTTTTGTTCTGATAAAATTATTTTTACAGGAACAGATTATTGACCAGATTTGACCCATGGGCCATAGTTTGCCTGAGTTGGGCTAAATTTTTAATGTTCCATTTTATAGCCTTTGCTCTATTCTCCAAAAGAAACATGAACGATGGGCATGATTTTAAATAAAGCAATCTGACATATTACAAAACAGAGTGAATACACAGACTACGTTAATACTGTCTAAAGTGTGGCTCCATAGAAGAGCGATTATGAATAACATCCCTGGAGCCAGAACTGCCTGGGTTTAAATCCTAGATTCTCCATTTATGAGTCCTGTAGTCATTAAAAAATATTTTACCTCTCTCTACACAGTTTTCTCAACATCAGTAGGGAATTGTGACAGTTTTAAAACAAATCTGTAAATTCTTTGACACTTCCTCCATTGAGAAGTGTGGTCCATGTGTCTTATTCTTGACTCTGAACTACTCTTTGTGATTTAAATATACAATAGAATGCAGCAAATGGGATGCTTTGTCTACCAAGGCTGCGTCAGAATAAGCCATAGAGCTTCCACATGGTTATCTCTGTTGGCTCTGGCAGAAGTCAGCCCACATGTACAAAATCCAACTACCTGAGATCCACATGTATTCAATCCAGTCAACAGCTGCAGCTGATCTCATGGCCAATAACCAGCATCAATTGCCACCTGTATATAAGAGCCACATTAGAAATCTAGTCAGTTCAGGTATCTGTTTAAAAGACGCTAAACAAGAACTACCCAGGTGAGCCCTTAGCAAATTCCTAACCCATGAGATGTGAACAAAATGAAATAATTGTTGTTTTACAACATTAAGTTTTGGAGAAATATTCTATGCAATGGCAGAAACCAGAAGAGAAATCATGAAAGTAATACTTCCTCCATATCTTAGCTATTGTAAATAATGCCACTATGACCATTGTGGATAGATCTTTTCAAATTAGTGTTTTTGTTTTCTTCATATACACGCAGGAGTGGAATTTCTGGATCCTATGGTAGGTTTATTTTTAATTTTTTGAGGAATCCCCATACTGTTTTACACATACAGATACAGTGGCTACCACTGAGGAGAGGTGTGGGGAAAGAGGCAAGATAGGTGAAGGGGACAAAGAGGTACAAATTACTAGATATAAGGTAAGCTACAAGGATGTATTATACAGCACAGGGAATATAACCAACATTTTATAATAACTTTATATGGAGTATAATCTATAAAAATATCGAGTCACTGTGTTGTGTACCTGAAACTAATATAATATCGTAAGTCAACTATATGTCAATTAATATATTAAAAAGTAATACTTCCCCTTATGCTTGTTATAAAAATTAAATGAACTAATGTATGTAAAAGTACTTGGAGCAATGTTTGAGTGAGTATTGCAAGAGAAAGTACCAGTGGGAAAAAAATGCTAATTATTATTAATATCCTGGTCAATTTCAGCTTCCTAATAATTGGGAAGTAGTAAATCTTTTTTTTTTTCTTTTTTGCAGTACGCGGGCCTCTCACTGTTGTGGCCTCTCCCGTTGCGGAGCACAGGCTCCGGATGCACAGGTTCAGTGGCCGTGGCTCACGGGCCCAGCCGCTCCGCGGCATGTGGGATCTTCCCGGACCGGGGCACGAACCCGTGTCCCCTGCATCAGCAGGCGGACTCTCAACCACTGCGCCACCAGGGAAGCCCGGGAAGTAGTAAATCTTAAGGATTAAATGAAAAGAACAAAAATCACTAAACTAATGAATAAAAGGTATTAATACGAAATGGAGTGACTTATCCATTAGGCACGGTGCCTAGGCTCCACGATGCTTTTAAGGACATGCAAAAATATTTTAATATTCACTTTTTTTTTTAAGTAAGTAGGGTTAGAATAGTGAATGTCTGATAGTAAATACAGTCTGGATTATGTTCTTCCTTATATCAATGCACTCATAGCATATTTAAAATGCTTTTTTATAGAGGAAGGAGCTTACAAAGGCAAGAGTTCCATGAGTTCACAAAAGTCATAATATGTCTCTATATAGATTAGTCTAGATTTATATTGTCCTTTTAGAGTTTCTAACCCTGATGTTACTCTGGAATTCTTGGTTATCAACTTGTCATTAAAAAAACAAAAACAAAAAAACAAACTCATCTGCTTATTTAAGTCCTTGTTCAGTGCCCTAACCCTTTGTGACAGTAATTTACATACGCAAGATGAATTGAAATTTCTATTGGTTAAAAGTCAAGTGCTGATGAAGTCAGAAAAGATTAGAATGAAACTCAGGAGAAACATTTAGGATAAATAATATATGATTGCCAAAGAGATGCCAGATTTCTGGAATTTCATCATAAATCTACTCTTTATTTTGTGCTTAGGGTCAGCTCCACCAAAAATAGTTTAATCTCTAAAATTTTAAAGTAGGGTAATCTCTAAGAACTGTTAGAATTTTAAATATTTTCATTGGCTCAGGCTTCTTTGGACATGAGATGTTTTCAGATTTTGAAAATAGCTTTTAATCTGCTTTATGAAAAACAATGAGAAGATAGGCTACAGTCTGCGAGAAAATATTTGCAAAAGACACATCTGATAAATGACTATTATCAAAATATACAAGGAATTCTTAAAATCAATAAGAACCCAATTTTTTAAATGGGCCAAAGACCTTAAATGACACCTCATCTAAGAAAATATACAAATGGCAAATAAGCGTATGAAAAGATGCTCAATGTCATATGTCATCACATAAATGCAAATTAAAACAACAGTGAGATACCGCTACATACCTATTAGAAAACTTGGAATACTGACATCATCAGATGCTGACAAGGATGTAGAGTAACAGGAACTCTCACTCATGGGTGGTGGGGTTACAAGATGGTACAGCCACTTCAGAAGACAGTTTGATTGTTTCGTACAAAACAAAACATAGTCTTACCATATGATCCAGCAATCATGCTCCTTGGTATTTACCTAAAGGAGTTGAGAACTTATGTCCACACAAAAATCTGCACATGATGTTCATAGCAGCTTTACTAGTAATTGCCAAAACTTACAAGCAAGCAAAATATCCTTCAGTAGATTTGATAAACTGTTATACATGCAGACAATGGGATATTATCCAGTGCTAAAAAGAAATGATATATGCAGTCATGAAAAGACGTGGAGGAAACATAAATGCATGTGACTAAGTGAAAGAAGCCAATCTGAAAACCTATATGGTGTGTGATTCCAACTATATGACTGGAAAAAGTGAAATTATAGAGACAATAAAAAGATAAGTGGCTGCTAGGGACAGGGGGGTTGGGAATAGATAAATAGATGGAGAACAGAGGACTTTTACTGCATTGAAAATACTCTGTATGATACCATAAAGTTGAATATATGTCAGTGTATATTTGTCCAAACCTATAGATTGTACAACACTAAGAGTGAACCATAATATAAACTGTGGACTGGGTAATTTTGAAATGTCAATGTAGGTTCATCAGTTGTAACAAATGTATCACTCTGATGGGGGATGTTGATAACAGGAGGCTATGCACTAGTGGGGTCAGGAGGCACATGGACTATCACTGCACATTTTCCTCTATTTTGCTGTGAATCTTAAACAGATATAAATAGTAAAGTATTAGTTTTAAAAATTACTTTAAGATGGCAAAATACATTTAGACCATTGTTGGTATGTTCATTCTGCAATTTACATGAAAGTATATTCTTCTGTGATTTTCTTGACATTGTACTTTGCATCAGCATTTAGAGAATACCTTTGGATTTAAAGTAGAATCTCTGATTCTTTTAGCAGAATCAAGTACAGCCAATCATTTTTTCTATTCTTTTTAGTTGATCTTAAATTAGTTCTAAAAAGAAAGGTAATTAAGAGCCCTGAAAGCACTCAGAATGTCCATGAGCAAAGCATAGGTAATGATGAAATAATAGTCAGAAAATTTTATATCTAAATCAAACCATTCTAGTTATTTGATGTAATATTGACCAAAGTAAGTTAGTTATCTGACAAGTCTGAAAGAATATCCTGATTTAGGGCTCTCCAAAAATAAACTACAGTCTGCTTTAACTGACTTTCCTTGATTTTTAAAAATCTTCATATGCAGGACACATACTACTGCTGTGAGAAAATATTCAAAATAGCCCTTGACAACGTGGGGATATAAACTAGTTTGTGAAGAAAGAACCTGAATATGATATGGTCTGTGTACATGAAAGTTCACTAGACTGACAAAAGAATCACATTCTGATTCTAACTCTATAACTTAATAATTGAAGAATTGTTACCAAATATTTTATCTCCCTGAGCTTTATTTTCTTCTGCTGCTAAGTTAAAATAATTAAGTGTACTTCATTTGCTGCAACATGTGATTATGAGGGAAAAGAGGGGGTATTACACATGAAATATTTAAATGGTAGTGAAAGAGAGCAGGTTTATAATTGTAGCAATAATAGCAGTACTGTTAATAACAAGAAATAAGGTATAAACTTTGGACTGACAGCATGTTACAGAAAATTTGGATTTAGAAAGAAATCTTCACAGGTATGTCTTTACATTCAAAAGCAACATTATTCAAGCCTGCTCTGCAAACAGAAAGCATATTGGCCCCAGGAATGTGAAATTTAATAGGAAATGACTAATACTTTTACACTGTAGAAGAAAAACTGTATATAAATAAATATAAGGTCTCATAATAACTTCAGCATAGACCATGACTTTTCAGATTACTAGATTTCATAACTTAATAACATCTTAAATTAGAGGGCTCATATTTTCATATTTTAGGAAAAGCTTTATGAAGGAGGTTACTCAAAAGCTGAATCCTAGATTATGAAAAACAAGAGAGGAAGAAGCAAAGGTCAAAAATTTAAATTGTATAGCATAGTCATTAAGAGTTTGGCTTTGTGTCAAGAATCAGGTTAAATACTGACTCTGCTCTGTAAATCTGAGCAAGTTACTAGTCCTATTAAACATATCTTTGTTTATCTATGATATGGAATTTTAAAATGTGGATTTCTTAGAAAATTGTGATAGCATAAGAAAATTTATTTTAAAATGTTATTATATCTGCTATATACTAAATACTAAATAAATACTGTTAATAGTTCTTTTTATCATTTTTTTTACTATTACTATTATTATTTTATATAAACTGAAAAGTGCAGCAAGGTGTGTGAAAGGTGGAGTGAATGATAGTATGTTCCAGAACAAAGAGCATATTTTATGTCATATGAAGGTCCTGGACCTTTGGGACAGCTAACCTGTATTTTGTTCTTAGAAAGTTGTTTTTGATATTACTGCATAGAACCAAATGCGTGAGGCAAGAATTGCAGCACAATACTAGATTGGAGCCTGTTCCAGTAGTCCAGGTGACATGGCATGATGGTATACTATGGTGAACATGGCTATGAGGAGGAAGGTAAGCATAAGGATTGTCGGGATTTTTAAGGAAATGATGAACATGGTGAATCAGCATGCACTGGGGTGTTTATGAAGGAGACAGAGAGTTTTCTAAGAGTTATGATTCAGTTATTCTATGTATCTTGATATAAACAATTCTATATATCAGAATAAACTATTTGGGGCATAGTGAGAATGTATTATTTTAAAAAATAAATCATGCCTTTGATCTGTTATTCAAAGCAACAACTTGCAGTGAACAAGGTGGTAGAAATCAGGTTTAAAATGTCTATAATCCCTCCATGTAGAGGAAATTAAAGTCAGTGATAAAATCATACAGTCCTTCATTATATTCCAGAGTTTTAAAGGAGATGATATTGGCTCAGTTGCCAATTTTTGTGAGAAGTTTGTTGATCTAAATGTATGTTTTTGTTTTTTGGTTTTTTTTTTAATAAGGTCAACATCTGTTATAAACAAATGCAAGGGACTTCCCTGGCAGTCCAGTGGTTAAGACTTCGTCTTTCAATTCAGGGGGTGCAAGTTAAATCCCTGGTCTGTGAGCTAAGATCCCACATGCCTTGTGGCCAAAAACCCAAAACAAAACAGAAGCAATATTGTAACAAATTCAACATAGGCTTTAAAAATGGTCCACATCAAAAAAAATCTTTAAAAAAAAAGAAAAAAAAAAAAACAAAAACAAATGCAAGTACTCTTCAAAGTAAAAGGTTGGGAGCATTCACTGACAGGGAGAAATATGCTAAAAAGCAGGTTTAGATAAGGAAATGATAAGTGGAATCTTCAAATTCTAGCCTAGAAAATAACTTTTTAGCTTTGCAAATAGCAATGTTAACTGTAAAAATAAAAGTTATTGACATTTAAAGTTGAATTCTATATAATGCTTCATGTTTGTCAATTCAATCAATGAATTTGAGCTTTAGTAATAGAATAAAAAGGGTAAGATAAAGATATACTAGCTATATACTGGATTGTCCATGTAGAATTACTGTCACCAGGCCAGTGGTAATTTTGACAATTTAATAGATAATATGTAAGATGCAAGAAGCTTAAGCTATCTTCCCTTAAAACTGTGAGGAGGATAATAAGCTTGGATGTTAACAGAATTCTGTTAACAGAAATAATTCCAAAATTCTCTTCATACTTAAAGACTTCTAAACTTTCTTAAAATTACATTTTTGATTCACATGTGTCACAATTATGTCACTGAATGAACACTCTATTGATCCCAGGGAAGAGAGTAATTTTTCCATTGGCATTATTAGCTTAATAGTCTTCTTAGGACCCCATAGAACAATGAACGATTATAAATCCCCTGTGCAGATTAATACCCAGAAGAGATGTTTGAGTGTAACCAAACATCTGTCAAGGCATTTCAACAAAATGGAGTTTCAGTAAAGAGCAAACAAATACTCTGGATAAATCTAGATCACAGTGTGGTGTATGTTGCAATGGACACTGGGGCACTCTGCCTTCTTATGATCAAGTAATTAGCAAAGTTATTAAATTTGTATTTAAGTAGGAATATTAATTGTCACTTAAAGGTAAATGATGATGAAATAAACTATTGGCTTCACATTCTTTGCCCATTTTCTAATCAGGTTGTTTTTGTTGTTGTTGTTGAGTTGTAAGAGTCCTTTTCAAATTCCAGGTAATAACCCCTTGTCCAATGTATGATTTGTAAGTATTTTCTTCCACTGACCATAGAATTTTCAAGCAACCTGAAATCAAGGACCCCATCTGTCCTTTTCATCACTTTATCTCCAGTGGCTGGCACACATTTCATCATTTCTTTGTTTGCTTTCAATTACATGATTTTATTTTTTAATTTATATAAGAAAGAAAACTGAAAGTAAAAAATACCAAATATTAACTGATTATCTCTGAGTGGTAAAAATGATCATTTTTAATTACAGCTTTGTTTTCTATATTTTATGTATTGAAATGTACATTTTTACATCAGAGAAAGTTATTAATTCTGCCCAGAAAATGTACAATTTAGAGAACAATTTATATAAATATGTATAACTAAGTACAAATAGAATTTGAGGTTACAGTGATACCTCACTTACGTGTTCTCATTTTTGAATTTGTGGACCCTTCTGAGAATATGTGCCAGACACCATGCCAAATACTGTGCATAGGTTTATACTTAACTTTGATTTATACTTACTTTCACAACAGTCTTTGGTGGCAGGTACTATTATAATAGTACTACTTTACAGATAGAGAAATTGAGGCTTAAAGATATTAAGTAAAAAAAAAAAAACATACAAATAATTTTTGGAGCTAAGCTCAAATGCACATATTCTTATTAGAAATCCTGCCTCTTACTACTACACTAAAATTTTCTGTCTTAAAAAAATGACACTTGCTTTATGTAAGTTATCCATGGTGATCATTACTCCTTTTTTAATTTGACAAAAAACGTCTCTGGGCCAACACTCAGATTAATCACTCTTCATTATGAAGCAGAAAGGTGAAGCACAATGTTCCAATAAGAACTAAATGACTGTGTCCTGCAAAGGTCATGCATAAATTAGAATTAAGTAAAATATCAATAAGTCAATTGCAAGTACTTAAATAAAAAAGATTTCAATTGATTATCATTTGTTTAAAAGAAAATAATTTACATTTAACTGTAAAAATCTTGATGATTCATAATGTTGAAATAAATATTAAATATAAGTAAAAATAAGATATTCAATTATTCACCATGAAAGCAAATAAATATAAACTACCAACACTTTGGTTAAGTCATAATTTCCTGTGAATTAAAACAAAGAAGGAAACATAGAACTATATACTATTGTCATTGTTTAAACAACAAAACATACCAGTTATTTCTGAAAGGATATTCTTTACCCCTGACATGAATTCTAGCTTATTTTGACCATATCAATTTTATATAAGGAACATTAAATAACACAATGAGCAATTACTTCAAATTTGACTTTGCAGAGGGTAGAGGACTCTTGTGATGGACAATAAGAAGAGAAAATAATAATGTCCATGCTCCTCTCTTTGATTCACACACTTAGATTCCAAACTGGGATGGACAGTGCACTATAAATTGGAAATTAGAAAAATAATTAGCCACTCTTTAAGCCACTGGCTGCTGGAGAAAGTCTCATAGCCACGCACCTGACAGGGTTTTGGTGCTATGGTTGGGTGTCAGACCTGAGTCTCTGAGGTGGGAGAGCTGAGTTCAGAACCTTGGATCATCAGAGACTTGCCAGCCCCACATAATATCAATCAGCAAGAGCTCTCCCAGAGATCTCTCTCAACACTAAGACCCAGCTCCACCCAACGACCAGCAAGTTTCAGTGCTGGACGCCCCATGCCAAACAACTAGCAAGACAGGAACACTATCCCACCCATTAGCAGAGAGGCTGCTTAAGTCATACGAATTTCACAGATGCTCCAAAAACACCACCAGACATGGCCCTGCCCATCAGAAGGAAAAGATACAGCCTGATCCACGAGAACACAGGCACCAGTCCCATTCACCAGGAAGCCTACACAACCTACTGAACCAATCTTCCCCACTGGGGGCAGGCACAAAAAACAATGGAAACTATGAACCTGCAGCCTGTGAAAAGGAGACTGCAAAAATAGTAAGTTAAACAAAAGGAGAAGACAGAGAAATATACAGCAGATGAAGTAGCAAGGTAAAAACCCACCAGATGAAACAAATGAAGAGGAAATAGAGAGTCTACTTGAAAAAAAAATTCAAAGTAATGATAATAAAGATGATCCAAATCTTGGAAATAGAATGGAGAAAATATAAGAAATGTTTAACAAGGACTGAGAAGAACTAAAGAGCAAACACACAATGATGAACAACACAGTAAATGAAATTAAAAATTCTCTAGAAGGAATCAATAGCAGAATAACTAAGACAGAAGAATAGATAAGTGACCTGGAAGTTAAAATAGTGGAAATAAATACCACAGAGCAGAATAAAGAAAAAAGAATGAAAAAAATTGAGGACAGTCTCAGACACCTATGGGACAACATTAAATGCAACAATATTCAAACTATTGGGGTCTCAGAAGAAGAAGAGAAAAAAAAAGGGTCTGAGAAAACATTAGAAGAGATTATAGTTGAAAATTTCTGTAACATGGGAAAGGAAATACTCAATCAAGTTGAGGAAGGGCAGAGAGTTCAGTACAGGATAAATCCAAGGAGAAACATGCCAAGACACATATTTATCAAACTATCAAAAAATAAATACAAAGAAAAAATATTAAAAGCAGCAAGGGTAAAAGCAACAAATAACACACAAGGGAATCCCTAAAAGGATAACAGCTGATCTTTCAGCAGAAATTCTGCAAGCCAGAAGGGAGTGGCAGAACATATTTAAGGTGATGAAAGGTAAAAACCTACAAGCAAGATTACTCTACCCAGCAAGGATCTCATTCAGATCTGATGGTTTTAGATTCAGAAATTAAAACCTTACAGACAAGCAAAAGCTAAGAGAATCCAGTACCACAAAACCAGCTTTACAACAAATGCTAAATGAACTTCTCTAGGCAGGAAACACAAGAGAAGGAAAAGACCTACAAAAACAAATCCACAACAATTAAGAAAATGGTAATAGGAACATAGGTATTGATAACTACCTAAAGTGTAAATGGTTTAAAGGCTCCAATCAAAAGATCTCACACCAGTCAGAATGGCCATCATCAAAAAATCTAGAAACAATAAATGCTGGAGAGGGTGTGGAGAAAAGGGAACACTCTTGCACTGCTGGTGGAATGTGAATTGGTACAGCCACTGTGGAGAACAGTATGGAGGTTCCTTATAAAACTACAAATAGAACTACCATATGACCCAGCAATCTCATTATTGGGCATATACCCTGAGAAAACCATAATTCAAAACGAGTCATGTACCAAAATGTTCATTGCAGCTCTATTAACAATAGCCCAGAGACAGAAACAGCCTAAGTGTCTATCATCGGATCAATGGATAAAGAAGATGTGGCACAGTGGAATATTACTCTGGAATACAATGGAATATTACTCAGCCATAACAAGGAACAAAATTGAGCTATTTGTAATGAGGTGGATAGACCTAGAGTTTGTCATACACAGTGAAGTAAGTCAGAAAGAGAGAGACAAATACTGTATGCTAACACATATATATGGAATTTAAGAAAAAAATATGTCATGAAGAACCTAGAGGTAAGACAGGAATAACGACACAGACCTACTAGAGAATGGACTTGAGGATATGGGGAGGGGGAAGGGTAATCTGTGACAAAGCGAGAGAGAGGCATGGACATATATACACTACCAAATGTAAGGTAGATAGCTAGTGGGAAGCAGACGCATAGCACAGGGAGATCAGCTCGGTGCTTTGTGACCACGTGGAGGGGTGGGATATGGAGGGTAGGAGGGAGGGAGATGCAAGAGGGAAGAGATATGGGAAGAGGGAAGAGATATCGGAACATATGTATATGTGTGGCTGATTCACTTTGTTGTAAAGCAGAAACTAACACACCATTGTGGAGCAATTGTGCTCCAATAAAGATGTTAAAAAAAAAAAGATATAGACTAGGGGCTTCCCTGGTGGCGCAGAGGTTGAGAGGCCACATGCCATTGTAGGTGACATGGGTTCGTGCCCCGGTCCAGGGGGTCCCACATGCCGCGGAGCGACTGGGCCCGTGAGCCATGGCCGCTGAGCCTGCAGGTCTGGAGCCTGTGCTCCACAACAGGAGAGGCCACAACAGTGAGAGGCCCACATACCACAAAAAAAAAAAAAAAAAAGACATAGACTGGCTGAATAGATACAAACACAAGACAAATATATATGCTGTCTACAGGAGACACACTTCAGACCTAGGGACACATACAGACTGAAAGTGAGGGGATGGAAAAAGATATTCCATGCAAATGGAAATCAAAAGAAACCTGGAGCAGCAATTCTCATATCAGACAAAATAGACTTTAAAATAAAGACTCTTACAAGAGACAAAGAAGGACGCTACATAATGATCAAGGGATCAATCCAAGAAAGAGATATAACAATTGTAAATATTTATGCACCCAATATAGAAGCACCTCAATACATAAGGCAAATGCTAAAAGCCATAAAAGGGGAAATTGACAGTAACACAAACATAGTAGGGGACGTCATCACCCCACTTTAACCAATGCACAGACCATCCAAAATGGAAATAAATGAGGAAACACAAGCTTTAAATGACACAAAAACAAGAGTGACTTAACTGATATTTGTAGGACATTCCATTCAAAAACAACAGAATACACTTTCTTCTCAAGTGCTCTTGGCACATTCTCCAGAATAGATCATACCTTGGCTTGCAAACCAAGCCTTGGTAAACTTAAGAAAACTGAAATCGAATCAAGTATCTTTTCCAACCACAATGCTATGAGACTAGATATCAATTACAGGAAAAAAAACTTTAAAAAATATAAACACATGGAGGCTAAACAATACACTACTAAAAAACCAAGAGATTGCTGAAGAAATCAAAGAGGAAATCAAAAACTACCAGAAACAAATGACAATGAAAGCACAGTGACCCAAAACCTATGGGATGCAGCAAAAGCAGTTCTAAGAGGGAAATTTACCCAATACAATCCTACCTCAAGAAACAACTCAAACAAACAACCTAAACTTACACCAAAAGCAATTAGAGAAAGAAGAGAAAAACCCAAATTCAGTAGAAGTAAAGAAATCATAAAGATCAGATCAGAAAAAAATGAAAAAGAAATGAAGGAAAAATAACAAAGATCAATAAAACTAAAAGCTGATTCTTTGTGAAGATAAACAAAATTGATAAACCATTACCCAGAATCATGAAGAAAAAAAGGGAGAAGACCCAAATAAACAAAATTAGAAAAGAAAAATGAGAAGAAACAACTGACACTGCAGAAATATTAAGGATCGTGAGACATTACTACAAGCAACTATATGCCAATAAAATGGACAACCTGGAAGAGATGGACAAATACTTAAAAAGCACAACCATCCGAGACTGAACCAGGAAGAAATAGAAAAAATAAACACAAATCACAAGCACTGAAATTGAAACTGTGATTTAAAATCTTCCAACTGACAAAACCCCAAGACCAGATGGCTTCAGAGACGAATTCTATCAAACATTTAGAGAAGAGCTTACATCTATCCTTCTCAAACTCTTCCAAAATATAACAGAGGGAGGAACACTCTGAAACTCATTCCAGAGGCAACTATCACCCTGATACTGAAACCAGACAAAGATGTAGCAAAGAAAGAAAACTACAGGCCAATATCACTGATGAACATAGATGCAAAAATCCTCAACAAAATACTAGCAAACAGAATCCAACCACACATTAAAAGGATCATACATCATGATCAAGTGTGGTTTATCCCAGGAATGCAAGGATTCTTCAGTATATGCAAATCAATCAATGTGATACACCATATTAACAAATTGAAGGATAAAAACCATATGATCATCTCAATAGATGGAGAAAAAGCATTATAAAGAATTCAACACCAATTTATGATAAAAACTCTAGAGAAAGTAGGCATAGAGAGAACCTACCTCAACATTATAAAGGTCATAATGATTTTTCATCATTATCAATGGTGAAAACGTGAAACCATTTAACCTAAGATCAGGAACAAGACAAGGTTGTCTACTCTCACCACTATTATTCAACATAGTTTTGGAAGTTTTAGCCACAGCAATCAGAGAAGAAACAAGATGTAAAAGAAATCCAAATTGGAAAAGAAGGAGTAAACTCTCACTATTTGCAGATGACATGACACTATACATAGATGATCCTAAAGATGTCACCAGAAAACTACTAGAGCTAATCAATGAATTTGGTAAAGTTGCAGGATACAAAATTAATGCACAGAAATCTCTTGCATTCCTATACACTAATGATGAAAAAACTGAAAGAGAAATTAAGGAAACACTCCCATTTAACACTGCAACAAAAAGAATAAAATATCTAGGAATAAACCTATCTGAGACAAAAGAACTGTACTCAGAAAATTATAAGACACTCAAGAAAGAAACTAAGGTTGATACAAACAGATGGGGAGATATACCAAGTTCTTGGATTGGAAGAATCAATATTGTGGAAACGACAATACTACCCAAAGCAACCTACAAATTCAATGCAATCCCTATCAAGTTACCAATGGCATTTTTTACAGAACTAGAACAAAATATTACACAATTTGTTCGGAAACACAAAAGACCCTGAATCGCCACAGCAATCTTGAGAAAGAAACATGGAGCTGGAGGAATCAGGGTCCCTGACCTCAGACTATACTACAAAGCTACAGTAATCAAGACAGTATGGTACTGGCACAAAAACAGACAGATAGATCAATGGAACAGGATAGAAAGTCCAGAGATAATCCCACACACATATGGTCACCTTATCTTTGATAACGGAAGCAAGAATATACAATGTAGAAAAGACTGCCTCCTCTATAAGTGTTGCTGGTAAAACTGGACAGCTACATGTAAAAGAATGTAATTAGAACACTCCCTACCACCTTATACAATAATAAACTTAATTAAAGACCAAAAATGAAGCCAGGCAGTATAAAACTCTTAGAGGAGAAAATAGGCAGAACACTCTGTGACATGAATCACAGCAAGATACTTCTGACACTTCTCCTAGAGAAATGGAAAGAAAAAGAAAAATAAACAAATGGGACCTACTGAAATTTAAAAGCTTTTGCATAGCAAAGGAAACCATAAACAAGACAAAAAGACCACCCTCAGAATGGGAGAATATATTTGCAAATGAAGCAACTGACAAAGGATTAATCTCCAAAATATATAAGAAGCATATGCAGCTCAACATGAAAAAAAAACAAACAACCCAATCCACAAATGGGCAGAAGACCTAAATAGACATTTCTCCAAAAAAGATATACAGATTGCCAACAAAAAAAAGAAAGGATGCTCAACATCAGTAATCATTAGAGAAATGCAGATCAAAAGTGCAATGAGGTATTACTTCACACTGGTCAGAATGGCCATCATCAAAATATCTACAAACAATAAATGCTGGACAGGGTGTGGAGAAAAGGGGACCCTCTTGCACTGTTGGTGGGAATGTAAATTGATAAAGCCACTATGGAGAACAGTATGGAAGTTCCATAGAAAACTAAAAATAGAACTGTCATAAGACCAAGCAGCCCCACTACTGGGCATATACCCTGAGAAAAATCATAATTCAAAGAGAGACATGTGTCACAATGTTCACTGCAGCTCTATTTACAATAGCCAGGACATGGAAGCAACCTAAGTGTCCATTGACAGATGAATGGATAAAGAAGATGTGGAAAGTATACACAATGGAATATTACTCATCCATAAAAAGTAACAAAATTGAACTCTTTGTAGTGAGATGGATGGATTAGATTCTGTCATACAGAGTGAAGTAATTCAGAAAGAGAAAAACAAATAATGTATGCTAACACGTATATATGGAATTAAAAAAAAAAAGGTTTGATGACCTAGGGACAGGACTGGAATAAAGACACAGATGTAGATAATGGACTTGAGGACACGAGGAAGGGGAAGGGGAAACTGGGACAAAGTGAGAGAGTAGCATTGACATATATACACTACCAAGTGTAAAATGAATAGCTAGTGGGAAGCAGCTGCACATCACAGGGATATCAGCTTGGTGCTTTCTGACCACCTAGAGGGGTGGGATAGGGAAGATGGGAGAGAGATACAAGAGGGAGGATATATGGAGATATAGGTATATGTATAGCTGATTCACTTTGTTATAAAGCAGAAACTAACACAACATTGTAAAGCATTTATACTCCAACAAAGATGTTAAAAAAATAAGGCAATAAATATAATATTTCACTTTCACACTTTTCAATAAAAATAATTGTAGTTTCTTCACTTAAAAAAATAATTACAATGGATTCCCCATGTAAGCAATATCATATGATATTTGTCTTTCTCTGTCTGACCTACTTCACTCAGTATGACAATCTCTAGGTCTGTCCATGTTGCTGCAAATGGCATTATTTCTTTGTTTTTAATGGCTGAGTAATATTCCATTGTATATATGTACCACATCAACTCTACCCATTCCTCTGCTGATGGACATTTAGGTTGCTTCCATGTCTTGGCTATTGTAAACAGTACTGCAATGAAAATTGGGGTGCATGTGCCTTATCGGACCATGTTTTTCTCCAAATATATGTCCAGGAGTGGGACTCCAGGATCATATGGTAGCTCTATTTTTAGTTTTTTAAGGAAACTCCATACTGTTCTCCATAGTGGCTGTACCATTTCCATTCCCATCAACAGTAAAGGAGGATTCCCTTCTCTCCACACTTTCTCCAGCATTTATTGTTTGTGGATTTTTGATTTGCATATCTAATAATTAGCAATGTTGAATATCTTTTCATGTGCCTCTTTGTCATCAGTATGTCTTCTGTGGAGAAATGTCTATTTAGGTCAAATGAACTTATTTATGAAACAAAAACAGACTCACAGACTTAGAGATAGATAACTAATAGATAACCAAATAGATAACTAATAAGGACCTGCTGTATAAAAATAATTAAATTTAAAAAGAAAAGTCCCATCTGTATTATGCAGGGAACTCTACTCAACACTCTGTAATGACCTATATGGGGACAGAATCTAAAAAAGAGTGGATATATTTATATGTATAACTGATTCACTTTGCTATACGGCAGAAACTAACACAACATTGTAAATCAAATATACTTCAATAAAAATTAATTAAAAAATGATATAGTGTTACTGAATGGATGAAAAAACAAGACACCTTGTGTGTTGCCTATAAGAGATTCACCTCAGATCTAAAGACAGACCCAGACTGAAAATGAGGGAATAAAAAAGGCATTCTATGCAAATAGAAATAAACAAACAAACAAAATGCTGGAGTAGCAATACTTACATTAGAGAAAATAGACTCTAAACAAAGACAGTAACAAGAGACAAAAAGATATTACATAATGACGATGGGATTAATCCAAGTAGATATAACATTTTAAAATATATGTGCATCTGAAATGGACCACCTAAATACATAAAGCAAATGCTAACAGATATTAAGGGAGAAATTGACAGTAAGAAAATGATATTAGGGGACATTAACACCTCATTTACACTAATGGACAGATCATCCAAACAGAAAATCAATAAAGAAACATTGGCCTTAAATGACACATTAGATCAGATTGACTTAAGAAATATACAGACAACATTCCATTAAAAAACAGGAAAATACACATTCTTTTCAAAGGTACATGGAGTATTCTGCAGGATGTATCACATGCTAGGCCACAAAACAATCTCAGTAAATTAAATAAGATCAAAGGAATATCAAGCATCTTTTCTAGCCATAATGGTGTGAGATTAAAAATTAATTATAGGGATAAACATATGGAGTTAAAACAGTATGCTACTATGGTGCTAAACAATTAATGGGTCATTAAAGAAATCAAGGAGGAAATCAATAAATCCCTGGAGAGAAATGAAAATGGGAAGTCAACATTTTTAAATTACTGAGACACATCAAAAGCAGTTTCTTGGGTTTTTTTTTTTCATTTTAACATCTTTATTGGAGTATAATTGCTTTACAACTGTATGGTAGTTTCAGCTTCACAACAAAATGAATCAGTTATATATATACATATGTTCCCATGTCTCTTCCTGCTTGTGTCTCCCTCCTTCCCACCCTCCCTACCCCACCCCTCCCGGCGGTCACAAAGCACCGAGCTGATCTCCCTGTGTGATGCGGCTGCTTCCCACTAGCTATCTACCTTATGTTTGGTAGTGTATATATGTCCATGCCTCTCTCTCTCTTTGTCACAGTTTACCCTTCCCCCGCCCCATATCCTCAGGTCCATACTCTAGTAAGTCTGTGTCTTTATTCCTGTTTCACCCCTAGATTCTTCGTGACATTTTTTTTTCTTAAATTCCATATATATGTGTTAGCATACAGTATTTGTCTCTCTCTTTCTGACTTACTTCACTCTGTATGACAGACTCTAGGTCTATCCACATCATTACAAATAGCTCAATTTCGTTTCTTTTTATGGCTGAGTAATATTCCATTTTATATATGTGCCACATCTTCTTTATCCATTCATCCGATGATGGACACTTAGGTTGTTTCCATCTCTGGGTTATTGTAAATAGAGCTGCAATGAACATTTTGGTACATGACTCCTTTTGAATTATGGTTTTCTCAGGGTATATGCCCAGAAGTGGGGTTGCTGGGTCATATGGTAGTTCTATTTGTAGTTTTTTAAGGAACCTCCATACCGTTCTCCACAGTGGCTGTATCAATTTACATTCCCACCAACACTGTAAGAGGGTTCCCTTTTCTCCACATCCTCTCCAGCATTTATTGTTTCTAGATTTTTTGATGATGGCCATTCTGACTGGTGTGAGATGATATCTCATTGTAGTTTTGATTTGCATTTCTCTAATGATTAGTGATGTTGAGCATACTTTCATGTGTTTTTTGGCATTCTGTATATCTTCTTTGGAGAAATGTCTATGTAGGTCTTCTGCCTATTTTTGGATTGGGTTGTTTGTTTTTTTGTTATTAAGCTGCATGAGCTGCTTATAAATTTTGGAGATTAATCCTTTGTCAGTTGCTTCATTTGCAAATATTTTCTCCCATTCTGAGGGTTGTCTTTTGGTCTTGTTTATGGTTTCCTTTGCTGTGCAAAAGCTTTGAAGTTTCATTAGGTCCCATTTGTTTATTTTTCTTTTTCTTTCCATTTCTCTAGGAGGTGGGTCAAAAAGGACCTTGCTGTGATTTATGTCATAGAGTGTTCTGCCTATGTTTTCCTCTAAGAGTTTGATAGTTTCTGGCTTTACATTTAGGTCTTTAATCCATTTTGAGCTTATTTTTGTGTATGGTGTTAGGGAGTGATCTAATCTCATACTTTTACATGTACCTGTCCAGTTTTCCCAGCACCACTTATTGAAGAGGCTGTCCTTTCTCCACTGTACATTCCTGCCTCCTTTATCAAAGATAAGGTGACCATATGTGTGTGGGTTTATCTCTGGGCTTTCTATCCTGTTCCATTGATCTATATTCTGTTTTGGTGCCAGTACCATACTGCCTTTATTACTGTAGCTTTGTAGTATAGTCTGAAGTCAGGAAGCCTGATTCCTCCAGCTCCATTTTTCGTTCTCAAGATTGCTTTGGCTATTCGGGATCTTTTGTGTTTCCATACAAATTGTGAAATTTTTTGTTCCAGTTCTGGGAAAAATGCCATTGGTAGTTTGATAGGGATTGCATTGAATCTATAGATTGCTTTGGGTAGTAGACACATTTTCAAATGTTGATTCTTCCAATCCAGGAACATGGTATATCTCTCCATCTCTTTGTATCATCTTTAATTTCTTTCATCAGTGTCTTATAATTTTATGCATACAGGTCTTTTTTCTCCTTAAGTAGGTTTATTCCTTGATATTTTATTCCTTTTGTTGCAATGGTAAATGGGAGTGTTTTCTTGATTTCACTTTCAGATTTTTCATCCTTAGTGTAAAGGAATGCCAGAGATTTCTGTGCATTAATTTTGTATCCTGCTAATTTACCAAATTCATTGATTAGCTCTAGTAGTTTTCTGGTAGCATCTTTAGGATTCTCTATTTATAGTATCATGTCATCTGCAAATACTGACAGCTTTACTTCTTCTTTTCTGATTTGGCTTCCTTTTATTTCCTTTTCTTCTCTGATTGCTGTGGCTAAAACTTCCAAAACTATGTTGAATAAGAGTGGTGAGAATGGGCAAACTTGTCTTGTTCCTGATCTTAGTGGAAATGCTTTCAGTTTTTCACCATTGAGGATGATGTTGGCTGTGGGTTTGTCACATATGGCCTTTATTATGTTGAGGAAATTTCCCTCTATGCCTACTTTCTGTAGGGTTTTTATCATAAATGGGTGTTGAATTTTGTCAAAAGCTTTCTCTGCATCTATTGAGATGATCATATGGTTTTTCTCCTTCAATTTGTTAATATGGTGTATCACGTTGAATGATATGCGTATATTGAAGAATCCTTGCATTCCTGGGAGAAACCCCACTTGATCATGGTGTATGATCGTTTTAATGTGCTGTTGGATTCTCTTTGCGAGTATTTTGTTGAGGATTTTTGCATCTATGTTCATCAGTGATATTGGCCTGTAGTTTTCTTTCTTTGTGACATCCTTGTCTGGTTTTGGTATCAGGGTGATGGTGGCCTCGTAGAATGAGTTGGGGAGTGTTCCTCCCTCTGCTGTATTTTGGAAGAGTTTGAGAAGGATAGATGATAGCTCTTCTCTAAATGTTTGATAGAATTCACCTGTGAAGCCATCTGGTCCTGGGCTTTTTTTTGTTGGAAGATTTTTAATCACAGTTTCAATTTCAGTGCTTGTGATTGGTCTGTTCATATTTTCTATTTCTTCCTGATTCAGTCTTGGCAGGTTGTGCCTTTCTAAGAATTTGTCCATTTCTTCCAGGTTGTCCATTTTATTGGCATAGAGTTGCTTGTAGTACTCTCTCATGATCTTTTGTATTTCTGCAGTGTCCATTGTTACTTCTCCTTTTTCATTTCTAATTCTATTGATTTCAGCCTTCTCCCTTTTTTCTTGATGAGTCTGGCTAATGGTTTATCAATTTTGTTTATCCTTTCAAAGAACCAGCTTTTAGTTTTATTGATCTTTGCTATCATTTCCTTCATTTCTTTTCCTTTGTTTCTGATCTGATTTTTATGATTTCTTTCCTTCTGCTAACTTTGGGTTTTTTTTGTTCTTCTTTCTGTAATTGCTTTAGGTGCAAGGTTAGGTTGTTTATTCGAGATGTTTCCTGTTTCTTAAGGTAGGATTGTATTGCTTGAAACTTTCCTCTTAGAACTGCTTTTGCTGCATCCCATAGATTTTGAGTCATCGTGTCTCCATTGTCATTTGTTTCTAGGTATTTTTTTTATTTTCTCATGGCATTGTGGTCAGAAAAGATATTTGATACAATTTCAATTTTCTTAAATTTACCAAGCCTTGATTTGTGACCCAAGATATGATCTATCCTGGAGAATGTTCCATGAGCACTTGAGAAAAATGTGTATTCTGTTGTTTTTGGATGGAATGTCCTATAAATATCAATTAAGTCCATCTTGTTTAATGTATCATTTAAAGCTTGTGTTTCCTTATTTATTTTCATTTTGGATGATCTGTCCATTGGTGAAAGTGGGGTATTAAAGTTCCCTACTATGAATGTGTTACTATCGATTTCCCCTTTTACGGCTGTTAGTATTTGCCTTATGTATTGAGGTGCTCGTATGTTTGGTGCATAAATATTTACAATTGTTATATCTTCTTCTTGGATTGATCCCTTGATCATTATGTAGTGTCCTTCTTTGTCTCTTCTAATAGTCTTTATTTTAAAGTCTATTTTGTCTGATATGAGAATTGCTACTCCAGCTTTCTTTTGGTTTCCATTTGCATGAAATACCTTTTTCCATCCCCTTACTTTCAGTCTGTATGTGTCTCTAGGTCTGAAGTGGGTCTCTTGTAGACAGCAAATATATGCGTCTTGTTTTTGTATCCATTCAGCCAATCTGTGTCTTTTGGTGGGAGCATTTAGTCCATTTACATTTAAGGTAATTATCGATATGTATGTTCCCATTCCCATTTTCTTAATTGTTTTGGGTTCGTTATTGTAGGTCTTTTCCTTCTTTTGTGTTCCTTGCCTAGAGAAGTTCCTTTAGCAGTTGTTGTAGAGCTGGTTTGGTGGTGCTGAACTCTCAGCTTTTGCTTGTCTGTAAAGGTTTTAATTTCTCCATCAAATCTGAATGAGATCTTTGCTGGGTAGAGTAATCTTGGTTGCATATTTTTCTCCTTCATCACTTTAAATATGTCCTGCCACTCCCTTCTGGCTTGCAGAGTTTCTGCTGAAATATCAGCTGTTAACCTTATGGGGATTCCCTTGCGAGTTATTTGTTGTTTTTCCCTTGCTGCTTTTAATATGCTTTCTTTGTATTTAATTTTTGACAGTTTGATTAATATGTGTCTTGGCATATTTCTCCTTGGATTTATCCTATATGGGACTCTCTGTGCTTCCTGGACTTGATTAACTACTTCCTTTCCCATATTAGGGAAGTTTTCAACTATAATCTCTTCAAATATTTTCTCAGTCCCTTTCTTTTTCTCTTCTTCTTCTGGAACGCCTGTAATTTGAATGTTGGTGTGTTTAATGTTGTCCCAGAGGTCTCTGAGACGGTCCTCAGTTCTTTTCATTCTTTTTTCTTCATTCTGCTCTGCATTAGTTATTTCCACTATTTTATCTTCCAGGTCACTTATCCATTCTTCTGCCTCAGTTATTCTGCTATAGATCCCATCTAGAGTATTTTTCATTTCATTTATTGTGTTGTTCATCATTGTTTGTTTTGTCTTTAGTTCTTCTAGGTCCTTGTTAAATGTTTCTTGCATTTTGTCTATTCTATTTCCAAGATTTTGGATCATCTTTACTATCATTATTCTGAATTCTTTTTCAGGTAGACTGCCTATTTCCTCTTCATTTGTTAGGTCTGGTGGGTTTTTATCTTGCTCCTTCATCTGCTGTGTGTTTTTCTGTCTTTTCGTTTTGCTTATCTTACTTTGTTTTGGGTCTCCTTTTTGCAGGCTGAAGGTTCGTGGTTCCTGTTGTTTTTGGTGTCTTTCTCCAGTGGCTAAGATTGGTTCAGTGGGTTGTGTAGGCTTCCTGGTGGAGGGTACTAGTGCCTGTGTTCTGGTGGATGAGGCTGGATTTGTGTTTCTGGTGGGCAGATCCACATCTGGTGGTGTGTTCTGGGGTGTCTGTAGACTTATTATGATTTTGGGCAGCCTCTCTGCTAATGGGTGGGGATGTGTTCCTGTCTTGCTAGTTGTTTGGCATAAGATGTCCAGCACTGTAGCTTGCTGGTCATTGAGTGAAGCTGTGTGTTGGTGTTAAGATGGAGATCTCTGGGAGATTTTTGCCATTTGATATTATGTGCAGCTGGGAGGCCTCTTGTGGACCAGTGTCCTGAAGTTGGCTCTCCCACCTCAGAGGCACAGCACTGACTCCTGGCTGCAGCACCAAGAGTCTTTCATCCACACGGCTCAGAAGAAAAGGGAGAAAAAGTAGAAAGAAAGAATTAGTAGAAGTAGAAAGAAAGAAAGGAGGGAGGGAGCAAGGGAGGAAAGAGGGAAGGAAGGAAAAAAAGAAAGAAGACAAAGTAAAATAAAATATAATGAAGTTATTAAAATTAAAAAAAATAATTATTAAGAGGAAAAAAAAAACAAAAAAAAAAGGATGGATAGAACCCAGAACAAATGGTGGAAGCAAAGCTATACAGACGCAATCTCACACAGAACCATACACATACACACTCAGAAAAAGAGGAAAAGAGGAAAAAATCATAAATCTTGCTCTCAAAGTCCACCTCCTCAATTTGGGATGATTCGTTGTCTAAAGGAGGGAAGGAAGGAAAGAAAGAACGAAGATAAAGTAAAATAAAATAAGGTTATTAAAATAAAAAGTAATTATTAAGAAAAAAGAACAGGACGGATAGAACCCTCGGACAAATGGTGGAAGCAAAGCTATACATACAAAATCTCACACAGAAGCATACACATACACACAAAAAAAGGAAAAGGGGAAAGAATAATGAATCTTGCTGTCAAAGTCCACCTCCTTAATTTGGGATGATTCGTTGTCTATTCATGTATTCCACAGATGCAGGGTACATCAAGTTGATTGTGGAGCTTTAATCCGCTGCTTCTGTGGCTGCTGGGAGAGATTTCCCTTTCTCTTCTTTGTTCTCACAGCTCCCGGGACTCAGCTTTGGATTTGGCCCCGCCTCTGCATGTAGGTCGCTGGAGGGCGTCTGTTCTTTGCTCACACAGGACGGGGTTAAAGGAGCCGCTGATTCGGAGGCTCTGGCTCACTCAGGCTGGGGATAGGGAGGGGCATGGAGTGTAGGGCGAGCCTGCGGCAGAGGCTGGAGTGACGTTGCGCCAGCCTGAGGCGCAGCGTGCGTTCTCCCGGGGGAGTTGTCCCTGGCTCCCGGGACCCTGGCAGTGGTGGGCTGCACAGGCTCCCCAGAAGGGGGGTGTGGAGAGTGACCTGTGTTCGCACACAGGCTTCTTGGTGGCGGCAGCAGCAGCCTTAGCGTCTCATGTCTGTCTCTGGGGTCCGCACCTTTAGCCACGGCTCGCACCTGTCTCTGGAGCTCCTTTAAGCAGCGTTCTTAATCCCCTCTCCTCGCGCACCAGGAAATAAAGAGGGAAGAAAAAGTCTCTTGCCTCTTCGGCAGGTCCAGACTTTTCCTTGGACTCCCAGCTAGCCGCGGTGCACTAACGCCCTGCAGGCTGTGTTCACGCTGCCAACCCCAGTCCTCTCCCAGCGCTCCGACTGAAGCCCAAGCCTCAGCTCCCAGCCCCGCCTGCCCCAGCAAGTGAGCAGACAAGCCTCTCGGCTGGTGAGTGCCAGTCGGCCCTGATCCTCTGTGCTGGAATCTCTCCGCTTTGCCCTCCGCACCCCTGTTGCTGTGCTTTCCTCCGCAGCTCCAAGCTCCCCCCCTGCACCACCCGCAGTCTCCGCCCACAAAGGGGATTCCTAATGTGTGGACACTTTTCCTCCTTCACAGCTCCCTCCCGCTGGTGCAGGACCCATCCCTATCCTTTTTTCTCTGTTTTTTCTTTTGCCCTACCCAGGTACGTGGGGGGTTTCTTGCCTTTTGGGAGGTCTGAGGTCTTCTGCCAGTGTTCAGTAGGTGTTCTGTAGGAGTTGTTCCACGTGTAGATGTATTTCTGGTGTATCTGTGGGGAGGAAGGTGATCTCCGCGTCTTACTCCTCCGCCATCTTCCCAGAAGTCCTCAAAAGCAGTTTGAAGAGGGAAGCTTATAGAAATTCAGGCCTATCTCAGGAAACAAGAAAAATCTCAAATAAACAATATAACGTTACACTTAAAGGAGCTAGAAAAAAAATTAGTAGATGAAAAGAAATAATAAATATAGGAGTGTATATAAATGAAATAAAGACTAAAAACAATAAAAAAGATCAATGAAACTAACAGCTGGTTCTTTGAAAAGATAAACAAAATTGGTAAGTCTTTAGCCAGAGTCCTCTAGAAAAAAAAAAAGATGGGGCCTAAATAAATATACCAGAAATGAAAGAAGAGAAGTTATAACCAATACCATGGAAATGCAAAGCATCAAAAGTGATTACTGTGAACAATTATACACAAACAAATTGGACAAAGTAGGAGAAATGGGTAAATTTCTAGAAGCATGAAATATCCTAAAACTGAATCAGGAAAAAATAGAAGATAAGAACAGACTGATTGTTATCAATAAAGTTGAATCAAAAATTTAAAAACACTCAACAAAATTCAGAACCAGATGGCTTCATAGTTGAATTCTACTAACATTTAAAGAAGAGTTAACAACTATCATTATCAAACTATTCCAAAAAATTAAGAATGTTCCAAAAACATTCTGCAAAGTCAACATCACCCTGATTGCAAAACCAAAGACACAGCAAAAAAAGAAAATTACAGCCCAATAACACTGATGAACATAGATGCTAAAATCCTCAACAAAATATTAACAAATCCAATTCAACAGTACTTTAAAAAGATCATATACCATGATCAAGTGGGATTTATCCCAAGGAAGTAAAGATAGTTCAATATTTGCAAATCAATGTGATATAACATATTAACAAAATGAAGGATAAAAATCATATGATCATCTCAAGAGACTAAGAAAAAGCTTTTGACAAAATTCAACATCCATTTATGATAAAAACTCTCCAGAAAGTGGGTATAGAGGGAAGATACCTCAAAATTAAAGAGGCCTTATGTGACAAGCCCACAGGTAACATCATACCCAATGATGAAATGCTGAAAGCATTTCCTGTAAGATCAGGAACAAGAGAAGAATTTCCACTCTCACACTTTTATTCAACTTTATTCTAACCTCATCAATCAGATGAGAAGAAAAGAAATAAAAGAAGTCTAATTTGGAAAGGAGGAAGTAAAACTGTCACTGTTTGCTGATGAAATGGTAGTATATGTAGAAAACTCTTATGACTACCAAAATGCTATTAAACCAATAAATGAATTCAGTAAATTGACAGGACACAAAATTAACATTCAGTGAACAGAATTAAGAAGTACACACTTCCAGTTATAAAATAAATAATCATGGAGATGTATTATACAGCATAATTAATATGGTGAATATTGTAATAAATTTCTATAGGGATAGATAGTAACTAGATTAATGTGGTGATAATTTTGTAATGTATTTAAATGTCCAATCACTATGTTGTACACCTGAAACTAACATAATATGTCAATTCTATTTCAATTTAAAAAAATACTCAGATACATTTAATACTAGTTGATTTTGACATAGGTTTTAGTTTATGATACCCATATTTTCTATTTGTTATTACTAAAACGTGCTCCTCTCAACCTCAGTAATGCCACTGCATTATTTAGAGTTTATATTGGGGTAATAGTGCCACTAGGCCATGCTTTCTAGTAGTATAGACTTGGAAATTTAATCTGTTTCTGAAATGGAAATTGAGATCAGAGAGACTTGCTCTTTATGTAACTATTATATTTTTTTCTAATTTAAAACAAGGTTTTTACTAAAAAATTATATATAAATGTATACTTTATCTATATAAATGGTACAGCAAATGAAATATCAATTTAAGCAAGAATATTGGAAAATCTACAGCTTCTAGGAGTTTTGACTTGCTTCTCATTATCTAACTTCAATTTTTAATCCTACTACAAGTTTTTATTTTACTTAATCATGTTTGCAGGCACATAGCTTTTTATTTAAGAGTTCTTTTGTTTCTCATGCTCTAGAATTCTTAGTTTTAATTTGCTAGACCTGCTTACTAGCTACTAGATCATATTAGAATCTAAGGCTCTCAGTTATTTACTAATATCCTTATGCTTCTCTGTGAACTCAGGACTAGCTCTCTTGTTTCTCCAACTATGCTCTACCTTAGACACTGAAGCATTCATGTACAGCAGTGGTTCTCACATTATAATGTCTAAGAATCACACTAAAATCTTATATACAGAGATTCTGGCTTAGGAAGTCTTATATAAGCCATAAATATGCATTTTGAAATTCTTCCAAATCTTTTGCTGTCTATGGACTTGAGTTACTCTTTGAGAAACACTGCATTATCTCTTGCCACCAAACGCCACATTGTAGACTGCTGCAGCCAGCCTCAGGAGCTTGTTCTAAATTCAGGGCAGATATCCTTTCCTGCTGCTCTCTGGACCAGCCTCATTACAGATCCCACAATTCATTACCTGAGCCCTAGTTTTGCCTCTTGACTGAGAATAGATGGATTAGGTAAGATGAATGTTTCTCTACTGTTTTCTGCTTTCCAAAATTCAGTGAAAAAGAAGATAATCTTCCAATAATACAGCTTTGCCACCTTCTGTTCTCATAATTGCTTTTTGTTTAACATATCTTGAAAAAAAGATGTGGAACAGGAAGGGAAAACACATCTTCCTGGCCTTTCTGATATATCTCCCAAATTCCCTTATTTATAATGCTTTAGGTGATGAAGGGGAGATTTCCTAGACCCTTCTTTTTTAGCAGTACAGGTCAATTTCACATGTAATGAAAACTGTTTACTTCCTTCTATTTCTGTAAGTAAGCACTTTCTGTGTCCTCCTGACTGAAGCTGGCAGCAATTAATTTTTAAATGGCCAAAACCCGCTTGTGAACAATTTCAAATATTTTCCACATAACTTTGAGCAATTATCCATAACTCTGCACTTTCTCACACATACTTAAAATTATGCCCATGTATGTTATATTCCTGAAGTGTCTAAACATGTATGTCTCTATCTTAAGTACATCAGTATCAGTAGAAATCAATTTTTAGACTTAAAAAGGAAGAAAGAGACTATGGAAAGGAGCAAAGATTTATGTCTAGATACCTGTCTTAATGTCTTTCAATCAAGATAGTTCCATCATTTTAGATGCCTGTTTCTTCAAACTGAAGTAAAATGTAGTTGGAAGTGAAATATTGCTGTTAATAAAAATACTTCATTTGTTCCTACTTGCTAACAAAAATGGCATAATTAAGACCAGTGAGAAAATCAATTCTATATTGCTTCATACCACTTACTGTTGGGAGTGGAGAGGAAGATTATTAAAAATCCTAAAGCCTTTGCCAGATCTTATGTATGGTGAAGAGTTAGATCCAGAGTAGATGGATATCTGTTTACTAGAGTCTATTAATTAATCCTTAGATATGTGAAGAGTGATCGGGATTCAAGATGTTGGTTACAGTTTTCAATAAGAAAGAACATGAAATTGAATTTCCAAAGATATTATCTTAAGGAAGAGGTGATATATGAGAGAGAACAATGTGTAAAGGAGAAAGTAAGAATAAGGCCCTGGAACAACATGGAAAAAAGTAAAATTCAGTGAAGGAAGCAGGGATGGCCAAAGGAATTTTACAAACAAGGATGTCTAATATTCTATTTTAAGTTTCTCCTGTGTAATATTGTTTATAGCTATTGTCTTAAGAGTTCCAATAACTCAGTCAAATACAACAAGACGGTTGGTCTTCCCTGGTGGTGCAGTGGTTGAGAGTCCGCCTGCCGATGCAGGGGACACGGGTTTGTGCCCCGGTCTGGGAGGATCCCACATGCCGCGGAGCGGCTGGGCCCATGAGCCATGGCTGCTGAGCCTGCGCGTCCGGAACCTGTGCTCCACAATGGGAGAGGCCACAACAGTGAGAAGCCTGAGTACCGAAAAAAAAAAAATTGGGGTAGGAGATGATTCTGGGTATATTAGCATTAAAGTGAACCTATGGATATTACAACATTGAAAATCCATATCCTCAATTTAGGATTCACATATTGACCCTTAATGTTAATTGACAGATAAAAGAGGGTCTTCAACTATAACCAGGACACACACTATAACTTAAAGCCTGCAGTTAGGAAAAAAACCCACAGAATTAGCTTTAGAAATAAAACTGACCTCAGAGTCTTAGATTTGCCAAGAAAACAGCAAATGGAAAATTGAAGAGTTTCCATAGATAAAACAGAAAAACAAATTTCCTATTGAGTAGTCCTTAAAAAGAGGGAAAGTGTAATCCAATTTGGATTTTTTCATTAAAAAATTCATTTCAAGGATCTTATGGGAATTATGAGAAAGAGAAGCATTCTATAGTTCTGGAAATACGACAAAATGGACTATCTGTGATGTAATTTCAGGATAGAAAATTGTCAAGTTCAGTCCAAAGGGACATAACTTCTATAAGGAGAAAGAGTGATTTATTCAAACTTTTTAGTGCTTTTTGAAAATGTTAAAGCAATTAAAATTTAACATGGAAGTTTATGGATCTCTTGAATATTAATAAAGTCATGTTTATTTCCTTTCTTGGCTTTTTTTCTTCCTTTTCTCATTCTTTCATTTATTCATTCTCCAAAGAACATGAATTAAGGGTCTATTATGGACAAGGTACTTTTCCATGTCCAGGAGAAATAAAGATTAAAAAGTAAACAGAGGTCTTCAAAGAACACGATTTAGTCATGAGGGAAACATAATTACAATGAATTGTTGTGTGAACATAAAACAGTATTAAAGCAAAGGATGAAAGGAATAATTGACTAATTCAAGTGTAAAGAAAAAAATTAGTCAGTAAAGGCCATATAGGAGGATTCTTAAGCTACTTGAATTAAAAGAAGGAATTTTATAACTAGAACAAATGAAATCATTTTAACTGTAGGAAATAGAATACTCTTTAAAAAGGAGCTAAGCAATCACATAATTAGCGTAATGCTTATTCATTAATTTTTTAAAAATCTTCAATGTAAGTAAAATAAATGCATCTATTTTCTAAAGAAAGATAAGCTTTATTCTGACTTTCTTCTGGAATGAAGTAGCAATTATTGCCTTGATCCTGCCTGATTTTTTTTCAGGTGGCTCTATTTTGGTTTTTCCCTTATTCCTAAGGTGCAGTGCTTATTCCTAGGGTGAGGGAATTACTTTTAGGGTATGTCTCTTCTGCAAAGATTTTCGCCATAAGGATTTTCCACTAAAAGCCCACACTGTAACAGCTCTTCCACATTGATATGACATTAAAGTACAATCTTGCTTTTCAGAAATCTGCAGTTTCTGAAATGTCTCTTTAGTATTTTCTCCGCCCCCACCCCCAGCTTGCTGTGTTCTACTGGGTAATTTAAAGTTGTACTTTTCAAATGCACAGCTCAGAACTCAAAAAAACTGGGTGGTGTTTGTATATAGATTTTGGTTACAGTGTTGGAGTCCATCCCCTTAAGATCAATGTTTCTGTGAATTAAGAGAGACAGGTTTAGGTATTGGATTCCATTCCCCACCCCAGCTGCAATGGTTTTCTGCTAGTACGCACAGGTTATAAGTTTTGATGACTTTCTTTCTGGAGTCTATTTTTGCATTGGAAACAAAAGAAGTGAGTCAGGGCAGATTTCAGCAATGGCTTCTGTTGCCCTCTCCCAGTCAACAAGGAGTGGAGGGTGGGGGTGGTGGGAAGGTTTTCTCTAGCTTTTTATGATCCACTCTTCAGATTCCAGTGGGGTTCCAAAAGGCAATGCAAGAGGCTGAGCACCCCATGTGTCTGTCACATCAAGAGTCTTCATACTCTCACACTTGATCTTTAGAAATTCATTAAAAATTTCTAGCTTAATCATCCCACTGAATTGTTTGGCTTCAGGTAGTATCTTCCTCGAGTAACCAAATGTTCGGGTCATTTTCCACTCTGAAGCTATCCTCTTTCCAGATTTTTCTTGTTTGTTTGCCTTGCAACTTTAGTTCTGTGATGAATTCAAGAAAAGTTAATTTGTAATGTGTCCAAGATTTTTAGTTGTGAGACTGTTTTCAGCTCTCTACTTCTTTGAACTGCAAACCAGAACCCAGAATAGACATTATTGTTTTACATCCCTCCTAAAATTGAAATGAAAGAGTAGTAGAAAATTGTCTTACTTTCCCCAAAATATACTAATAAAAATACATTAAAAATAGGAAATAAGATTTTCAAATATTTACTTGTTAGGAAAATGATAAATTATATTTACTTATATACTTGTGATATTTGATACTACCTTTAAATTTTAATCTATTTTTCTTCTTTAACATACTACCCAAAATAAACAATGTTGATTTCTTGATTAACCTCAACCTAATTCATTGAAAGACTCTATCTACCCTCCCTGACCCCAGTTTATTTTGAAAATTGGATTAGAATCTGATTTATAACTCAATAACTTGGTATTTAGAATTGAAAGTACCTTAGAGAAAAGATCAGTTCTAGTCAAGACAGAAATGAATTGTCAAATCATGTCTCTAGATATTTCTGAAATATTCCAAGGAATAGGCTACTGTATTTTATTAAATTTGCAAAGGTACTGCCATATATATGCCATACTCCTAGAGAGATTTATCCTGCTGCTCACAGTCTTAATTCTTATACTTATCATTTAGAACTCAGGTAATATATCCTTTCCAGAAAATCAAAAGAAAAAAAAAATAAGGAAACAAGATTTTCTGTACCTGAATTGTGTGTTAATATCAAAATCCTCAGTATCTTCCCTTGAGGAAAAAATTTACCTGTCATGTTCCATGATCATGCCTATGGCTTTGATTTGTCCCACTGGTGGGTTTACAACACTAGGATATTAAGTCAACACCATAAATAATACTGATAAGTGCATTGATTACACAGGAGAGATACCATCCCACACAACAAATTTATGTAATTGAGAGTATCTAATTCACCTTTCTTATTTATTCCTGTAATGAATAGGTATATTATGATAAAGTTTATGGAGCTCTCAAATGACTATTTTAAAAGGACTTTTATTCATAAAAGAAAAACATTGAATAATATAAAATATTAATAAATACTTGAAGCATTTAGTAGAAAATACTGATAGCTAAATGATTTTATAAGAACAAGAAAAATGTGAGTACATTAATGATAGGAAAAATATATTGAAAAGTATAAGTAGAAATAAGTGCTAAAAATGAGGCCATAAATTTAAAACCTCCAAAATATTGAGTATACACAAATTTCAATGGGCTCAAGTATAGTTAGCTTAGAAATTGAAAGGAAAATGCCATTGTAAAATGTAACTGTGAGGCTCATCTAGACCTAGGAAATAATGAAATAAGTAAGTTTATTTTCAAAACTACCCTGCCCTCATTTGTTCATTCCTATACACCTATCACCTTGGCCTATCCTATTGATAGGATGTAAAATAATCCCCAATACCAAGCTCAGTGTACAGCATAAAATTAGTGCTTAATCTATACTTGGTAATAATTGGATGAATGACATCAAACTTTTAGGGTTTTACTATCATTTGTACTGTAGTGTGCCTTCTGAAACTGCGTGACAAATTTCTCCCTGCCACTAAAACTTAAATTTTTTTCTATCTCATTTTCTCATTGGCTTTAATTTAGAAAAAAAGGTCAGTTAATTCAATATAAGATATAAGTGATTAGGTTGAACTTAGTATGCCAATTTCCCAAGAGGGAAGAGGCAATATTGTATATATCTTCATATTCCAAAAAAAATTTGTCTCAGAGTGGGAAATGGGGTAGGGTGGAATAAAAAGTTGATTTTCTAGTTTTGTGGACTATAATGTATGAGTTATCAGTTGCATTCTAATCCACCAATGTTGTCTGTCTACATTTCCATTTTCTGTCGAAGTTGAGATTGGTTGGTTCTCTCACTGAATATTTTTATGATAATGAAATAAGTGAATTTATAAATGAGGTACTATTTATTATTTAATAATAGTTTACCTTTGGCTGGGAGGGAGACATAAGAGGGAGGAGATATGGGGATATATTTATATGTATAGTTGATTCACTTTGTTATAAAACAGAAATTAACATACCACTGTAAAGCAATTATACTCCAATAAAGATGTTAAAAATAAATATTTTAAAAATTCCTTTTAAAGTATAAGTTCATTCTAACATAGAATTTTCAAGATATTGTATGTTCTACAATAAAATTTATTTATAAACTTCCAATTGACCCTTGATTTACATAGCTAGTGTGTATTCTGTAAACTAATCAAATGTTTTTTGAGAGTTTCTTTAATTAATAAAGTCTAACTAATGTTATTTTTGTAACTGGTTTGTTTTCCATATGCCAAACAATTTCCTATAATTAAGCTTTTAAATATTGGGTCATAGTTTTCAATTTGTTCTTTTAATTTACTATTAACCAAAGAAGATATTATATTCACTTAAGCACTCTAGAAAAACATATTATATACTGACTGGAAAATACTATTCAGGAAAAATATATCTAAATGATTTTAAATGTTTATAGCTATTCAACTTATCATACCTCACAAGTTCCGAGCAGAATGTCATTCTACATTAAAATATCTTCTAACAAAAAAAATAATTATCTGACCCATGATAGCACTCAAGAAACAAAGTAAATAAATATAATAAGTGGGAAATGATCTTCAGATAAATTATAATTTCCTTGAAGTTGTCTTTCACTTTTTCCTAAATCTCAGAGTAGTGGCACAGAATGGGTTATTAATAACTTATTAGTTGGCAATTAAATTTGATTGTTGTAACTACTCATGTTAATAAACATTAAAAGTGAGATAAATCAAATACTCAGGAGAAGATTAAATACCTTTTGAAATACAAAATATATTTATCAACACAGCACTGTGAATGTTCTCTCACTCCTCCTCTGACAAAACAAGAAACTATCAAATTAAAATAAATTCCTCAAAGACTGGAATTTAAGACTACTATTTTTTAGTTACCTGAACCAAATAGTATAAACTCAGTTTTGGAAGAAACTGGTACATATTTGTTAATGGAAGTGACTTCATGCATATGCACACATACTGATATCAGCTTTCAAATATGTTTCAGACATTGTCTTAAGTATTCTATATGTATCTACTCATTTAATTCATACTATAAACTTATACATTAGGTATATTCTTATATTCTTATTTTTCATATGAATAAACTGAGACACAGTAGCATAATTTAACCTAGGTGACACAACTAAAAAATATTTTTAAAATATTTAAATCCACCTAATCCAGCACAGGATTTTGCACGTTAAATTACTTTCATGAATCCCAATGTTCACTGCACCACTATTTACAATAGCCAGGACATTAGGAAGCAACCTAAATGTCCATCAACAGATGAATGGATAAAGAAGATGTAGTACATTTATACAAAAGAATATTATCCAGCCATAAGAGAATGAAATAATGACCTTTGCAGCAACACAGATGGACCTAGAGATTATCATACTAAAGAAGGAAGCCAGACAAAGACAAATACCATATGATATCACTTATAGGTGGAATCTAAAATAAAAAAATGATACAAATGAACTTACATACAAAACAGAAATAGACCCACAGACATAGAAAACAAACTTATGGTTACCAAAGGGGAAAGGGAGAGAGGGATGAATTAGGAGTTTGCATTAACATATACACACTACTATGTATAAAATAGGTAACCAACAGGACCTACTCTATAGCACAGGGAACTATATTGAATATTTTTAATGGCCTATAAGGGAAAAGAATCTGAAAAATAATAGATATGTATATATATATATAACTGAATAACTTTGCTGTACACCTGAAATTAGCACAGTATTGTAAATCAGCGATATTCAACTAAAAAAAGAAAAAAAAAAACTTTCAATGCTTCCTTGTAAATGAAAGAAAATTCCAAAGAGATCTTTTGTGTCCCCTACCCTGCATCATATCATTTAACATTACACAGGAAACATGATATGAACTAGAACTTTGGTAATTAAAGAACTGTTCTTTAAATCAAATGCTCTGCATGAATAATAAGCTCATTTAATGCCTAAATAAAAATTCTGGTAAACTGGGCAATTAAAGAAATTTTCCTCTACTTTTTAAATTCATTTCTTAGTTGCATGCTGGACTTAGGTGAAGAAACCTTCAATTCCTTCTTTAAGGGAAAATTAAGAAACACCGCCAAGTAAATATTGATTCTTCCAATCCAAGAACATTGTATATCTCTCCATCTGTTTGTATTATCTTTAATTTATTTCATCAGTGTCTTATAGTTTTCTGCATACAGGTCTTTTGTTTCCTTAGGTAGGTTTATTCCTAGGTATTTTATTATATTTGTTGCAATGGTAAATGGGAGTGTTTCCTTAATTTCTCTTTCAGATTTTTCATCATTAGTGTATAGGAATGCAAGAGAGTTCTGTGCATCAATTTTGTATCCTGCTACTTTACCAGATTCCTTGATTAGCTCTAGTAGTCTTCTGGTAGCATCTTTAGGATTCTCTATGTATAGTATCATGTCATCTGCCAACAGTGACAGATTTACTTCTTTTCTGATTTGGATTCCTTTTATTTCTTTCTCTTCTCTGCTGTGGCTAAAACTTCCAAAACTATGTTGAATAATATTGGTGAGAGTGGACAACCTTGTCTTGTTCCTCATCTTAGAGGAAACGGTTTCAGTATTCACCACTGAGAATGATGTTGGCTGTGTGGTTGTCATATGTGGCCTTTATCCTGTTGAGGTAAGTTCGCTCTGTGCCTACTATCTGGAGGATTTTTATTGTAAATGGGTGTTGAATTTTGTCAAAAGCTTTTTCTGCATCTATTGAGATGATTATATGATTTTTCTCCTTCAATTTTTTAATATGGTTTACCACATTGATTGATGTGTATATTGAAGAATCCTTGCATTCCTAGGATAAACCCCACTTGATCATGGTGTATGATCCTTTTAGTGTGCTGTTGGATTCTGTTTGTTAGTATTTTGTTGAGGATTTTTGCATCTATATTCATCAGTGATATTGGCCTGTAGTTTTCGTTCTTTGTGACATCTTTTCCTGGTTTTGGTATCAGGGTGATAATGGCCTCATAGAATGAGTTTGGGAGTGTTCCTCCCTCTGCTATATTTTGGAAGAGTTTGAGAAGGATAGGTGATAGCTCTTCTCTAAAAGTTTGATAGAATTCACCTGTGAAGCCATCTGGTCCTGGGCTTTTGTTTGTTGGAAGATTTTAAATCACAGTTTCAATTTCAGTGCTTGTGATTCGTCTGTTTATATTTTCTATTTCTTCCTGGTTCAGTCTCGGAAGGTTGTGGCTTTCTAAGATTTTGTCCATTTCTTTGAGGTCGTCCATTTTATTGGCATATACTTGCTTGTAGTATCTCTCCTTGTCCTTTGGATTTCTGCAGTGTCATTGTTACTTCTCCTTCTTCATTTCGAATTCTATTGATTTGAGTCTTCTCCCTTTTTTTCCCTGCTGACTCTGGCTAATGAATCAGCATTACTGTTTATCTTCTTAAAGAACCAGCTTTTAGTTTTATTGATCTTTGCTATCATTTCCTTCATTTCTTTCTCATTTATTTCTGATCTGATTTTTATGACACTTTCCTTCTGCTAGCTTTGGGGTTTTTTGTTCTTCTTTCTCTAATTGCTTTAGGTGTAAGGTTAGGTTGTTTATTTGAGATATTTCTTGTTTCTTGAGGTAGGATTGTATTGTTATAAACTTCCCTCTTAGAACTGCTTTTTCTGTTTCCCACAGGTTTTGGGTTATTGTGTTTCATTTTCATTTGTTTCTAGGTATTTTTTGATTTCCTCTTTGATTTCTCCCGTTATCTCTTGGTTATTTAATAGTGTGTTATTTACCCTCCGTGTGTTTGTATTTTTTTACAGATTTTTTCCTGTAATTTATATCTAGTCTCATATCATTGTGGTTGGGAAAGATACTTGATATGATTTCATTTTCTTAAATTTACCAAGGCTTGATTTGTGACCCAAGATATGTGCTATCCTGGAGTGTTCCATGAGCACTTGAGAAGAAAGTGTATTCTGTTGCTTTTGGATGGAATGTCCTATAAATATAATTAAGTCTATATTTTTAATGTATCATTTAAAGCTTGTGTTTCCTTATTTATTTTCATTTTGGATGATCTGTCCATTGGTGAAACTGGGGTGTTAAAGTCACCTACTATGATTGTGTTACTGTTGATTTCCTCTTTTATGGCTGTTAGCCTTTACCTTATGTATTGAGGTGCTCTTATGTTTGGTGCCTAAATATTTATAATTGTTATAAATTGTTCTTGGATTAATCCCTTGATCATTATGTAGTGTCCTTCTTTGTTTCCTGTAATAGTCTTTATTTTAAAGTCTATTTTGTCTGATATGAGATTTGCTACTCCAGCTTTCTTTTGATTTCTATTTGCATGGAATACCATTTTCCCTCCACTCATTTTCAGTCTGTATGTGTCCCTAGGTGTGAAGTGGGTCTCTTGAAGACAGCATATATATGGGTCTTGTTTTTCTATCCATTCAGCCAGTCTATATCTTTTGGTTGGAGCATTTAATCCATTTACATTTAAGGTAATTATCGATATGTATGTTCCTATTACCATGTTCTTAATTGTTTTGGGTTTGTTATTGTAGGTCTTTTCCTTCTCTTGTGTTTCCTGCCCTGAGAAGTTCCTTTGGCATTCATTGTAAAGCTGGTTTGGTGGTGCTGAATTCTCTTAGCTTTTGCTAGTCTGTAAAGATTTTAATTTCTCCATCGAATCTGAAAGAGATCATTGCTGGGTAGAGTAATCTTGGTTGTAGATTTTTCTATTTCATCACTTTAAATGTATCCTGCCTCTCCCTTCTAGCTTGCAGAGTTTCTGTTGAAAGATCAGCTGTAACCTTATGGGGATACCCTTGTATGTTAATTGTTGCTTTTCCCTTGATGCTTTTAGTATTTTTTCCTTGCATTTAATTTTTGATAATTTAATTAATATGTGTCTTGGTGCATTTCTCCTTGGACTTATCCTGTATGGGACTTTCTGTTCTTCCTGGACTTGACTGACTATTTCCTTTCCCATGTTACGGAAGATGTTAACTATAATCTCTTCAAATATTTTCTCCATCCCTTTCTTTTTCTCTTCTTCTGGAATCCCTATAATTCACATGTTCGTGCGTTTAATGTTGTCTCAGAGGTCTGTGAGACTGTCCTTAATTCTTTTCATTCTTTATTCTACTCTGTGGTAGTTATTTCCACTATTTTATCTTCCATGTCACTTATCCATTGCTCTGCCTCTATTATTCTGCTATTGATTTCTTCTAGAGAATTTTAAATTTCATTTATTGTGTTGTTCATCATTGTTTGTTTGCTCTTTAGTTCTTCTAGGTCCTTGTTAAACACTTCTTGTATTTTCTCCATTCTATTTCCACAATTTTGGATCATCTTTACTATCATTACGCTGAATTCTTTTTCAGGTTGACTGCCTATTTCCTCTTCATTTGTTTGGTCTGGTGAGTTTTTACCTTGCTCCTTCAACTGCTGTGTGTTTCTCTGTCTTTTCATTTTGCTTAACTTACTGTGTTTGTGATCTCCTTTTGGCAGGCTGCATGTTCGTAGTTCCAATTGTTTTTTGTGTCTGCCCCCAGTGGCTAAGGTTGGTTCAGTGGGTTGTGTAGGCTTCCTGGTGGAGGAGCCTGGTGCCTGTGTTCTGGTGAATGAGGCTGGATCTTATCTTTCTCATAGTCAGGACCACCTCTAGTGGAGTGTTTTGGGATGTCTATGACCTTATTATGATTTTAGGCAGCCCCTCTACTAATGGGTGGTGTTGTGTTCCTGTCTTGCTAGTTGTTTGGCAGAGGGTGTCCAACACTGTAGCTTGCTGGTCATTGAGTTGAGGTGGGTCTTAGCATTGAGATGGAGATCTCTGGGAGACCTCTCATCTATTGATATTATGAGGGGCTGGGAGGTCTCTGGTGGACCAATGTCCTGAACTCGGGTCTCCCACCTCAGAGGCACAGGCCTGACACCCAGCAGGAGCACCAAGACCCTGTCAACCACATGGCTCAGAAGAAAAGAGAGAATGAAAGAAAGAAAGAAAGAAAGAAAGAAAGAAAGAAAGAAAGAAAATAAGAAAAAATAATTAAAGTTACTAAAATTAAAAATTTAAAAAGTTATTAAAAAGAAAAAACATTAAAAAGTAATATAAAAGGAAAAAGAAAGAAAGAAAGAAAGAAAGAAAGAAAGAAAGAAAGAAAGAAAGAAAGAGGAGAGCAACCAAATCAAAAAACAAATCCACCAATGATAAGAAACTCTAAAAACTATACTAAAAAACAAACAAAAAATGGACAGAGAGAACCCTAGGACAAATGGTAAAAGCAAAGCTATACAGATAAAATCACACAAAGAAGCATACATATACACACTCACACAAAGGGAAAAGGGAAAAAATATATATCTATAGATCGCTAGATTGATCGATAGATAGATTAAAACCAAATCAGTAAACAAATCTACTAATGATAATAAACTCTAAATACCAAATTAAGATAAACAAAACCAGAAACAAATTAGATGCAGAAAGCAAACCCCAGGTCTATAGTTGCTCCCAAAGTCCACTGCCTCAATTTTAGGATGATCTGTTGTCTATTCAGGTTTTCCAGAGATACAGGGTACATCAAGTTGATCGTGGAGATTTAACCCACTGCTCCTGAGGCTGTTGGGAGAAATTTCCCTTTCTCTTCTTTGTTTGCACAGCTCCTGTGTTTCAGCTTTTGATTTGGCCCTGCCTCTGAGTTTAGGTCACCTGAGGGCGTCTCTTCTTCCCTCAGAAATTATGGGATTAGAGTAGCATCTAACTAAGGGCTTCTGGCTCACTTAGGCTGGGGGGAAGGGAGGAGTACAGAATGAGGGGTGAGCCTGTGGCAGTAGAGGTCTGCGTGACATTGCAACAGCCTGAGACATGCCGTGTGTTCTCCCTGGGAAGTTGTCCCTGGATCACGGGACCATGACAGTGGCGGGCTGCACAGGCTCCTGGGAGGGGAGGTGTGGATAGTCACCTGTGCTTACACACAGGCTTCTTGGTGGCTGAAGCAACAGCCTTAGCATTTCATGCCCGTCTCTGGTGTCCTTGCTGATAGCCGTGGCTCGCACCTGTCTCTGAAGCTGGTTTAGGTGGTGCTCTGAATCCCTTCTACTTGTGCTCCCCAAAACAATGTTCTCTTGTCTCTTAGGCAGTTCCAGACTTGTTCCCAGACTCCCGCCTTGCTAGCTGTGGTGCACTAGCCCCATTCAGGCTGTGTCCACACAGCCAACCCCTGTCCTCTCCCTGGCGTCTGACCTGTGAAGCTGGAGCCTCAGCTCCCAGCCCCCACCCACCCCAGCAGTGAGCAGACAAGCTTCTCTGGCTGGTGAGTGCTGGTCAGCAGCAATCCTTTGTGTGGGAATCTCTCCACTTTACCCTCACACCCTCCTGTATGACTCCAAAGCTTCCCCCCACCACTCCCTTTCCCCACCAGTGAAGGGGCTTCCTAGTGTGTGGAAGCTTTTCCTCCTTCACAGCTCCCTCCCAGAGGGGCAGGTCCCCTCCCTAATCTTTTGTCTCTGTTTTTTCTTTTTTTTTTTTTTTGCCCTACCCAGGTACCTGGGGAGTTTCTTGCCTTTTGCGAAGTCTGAGATCTTCTGCCAGCACTCAGTAGGTGTTTTGTAGGAGTTGTTCTGCATATAGATGTATTTCTGATGTATCTGTGGGGGGGAAGATGCTCTCCACATCTTACTCCTCTGCCATCTTGAAGGTTTCCTCTGTTTTGTATTTTTAATTAAGGTATTTCATTGTTATGTTTTAAACACAAGGTTATTGCACATTTAATAGAGTGAAATATAGTGTAAACCTAACTTATTTTTTATTTTTTTTTAATTTTTTTGGTTTGATCCATAGTTGCTTTACAGTATTGTTTTAGTTTCAGGTGTACAGCAAAGTGATTCATTTATATATATATATATTTTTTTTTTTTCTTTTATAGATTCTTTTCCATTATAGGTTATTACAAGATATTAAATATAGTTATTTAGTAAAACCTTGTTTGCTTATTTTATACATACAGGTATCTATTTGTTAACTCCATACTCCTAATTTATCCCTCCCCCTACCTGTCCCCTTTGGTAACCATACATTTGTTTTCCATGTCTGTGAGTTTGTTCCTGTTTTGTATATAGATTCGTTTGTATTACATTTTAGATTCCACATACAAGTGATATCATACATTTGTCTTTCTCTGTGTGATTCCGCTTAGTATGATACTTTCTAGGTCCATCCATGTTGCTGCAAATGGCAATATTTCATTGTTGTTTTATGGCTAATATTCCATTGTATATATGTAACACATCTTCTTTATCCATTCATCTGTCAGTGGATGTTTAGATTGCCTCCATGTCTTGGCTATTGTAAATAGGACTGCTATGAACACTTGGGTGCATGTATCTTTTCAAATTAGAGTTTTTGTCTTTTTTGGATATATGTCCAGGAGTGGGATTGATGGATCATATGGTAACTCTATTTTTAGTTTTTTAGGGATTGTCCATATTGTTTTCCACAGAGGTTGCACCAATTTACATTCACACTGTGTAGGAAAGTTCCTTTTTCTCCACACCCTCTCTAGCATGTATTATATGTAGACTTTTTGATGATGGCCATTCTGAATGGTGAAAGGTGATACCTCATTGTAGTTTTGATTTGCATTTTTGCAATAATTAGTGATTTTGAGCATCTTTTCATATGCCTGTTGGCGGTCTGTATGTCTTCTTTGGAGAAATGTCTATTTAAGACATGCCCATTTTTTGATTGGCTTGTATGTGTTTTTGATATTGAGTTGAATGTGTTGTTTGTATATTTTGAAATTAAGCCCTCTTCAGTTGCATCATTTGTAAATATTTTCTCCCATCTGTAGGTTGTCCTTTCATTTTGTTTATAGTTTCCTTCACTGTGCAAAGTGCAAAAGCTTGTAAGTTTGATTAGGTCCCATTTGTCTATTTGTTCTTTTATTTCTTTTGCCTTAGGAGACTGGTCTATGAAAATATTGCTACGATTTACATCAGAGAATGTTTTCCCTATGTTCTCTTCTAGGAGTTTTATGGTGTCGTGTCTGGTATTTAACTCTTTAAGCTATTTTGAGTTTATTTTTGTGTATGATGTGAGGGAGTGTTCTAACTTCATTGATTTACGTGAGGTTATCCAGCTTTCTCATCACCATTTGCTAAAGAGACTCTCTTTTCTCCCTTGTATATTCTTGCCTCCTTTGTCAAAGATTAATTGACAATACGTGTTTGGATTTATTTCTGGATTTTCTAGTCTCTTCCATTGATCTATATGTCTGCTTTTGTGACAATAATGTGCTGTTTTGATTACTGTAGCTTTGTAATATTTTCTGAAGTCTGGAAGGGTTATGCCTCCAGCTTTGCTCTTTTTACTCAGGATTTCTTTGGCAATTCTGGGTCTTTCATGGTTCCATATAAATTTTAGAGTTATTTGTGCTAGTTTGGTGAAAAATGTCATGGGTAATTTGAAATGAACTGCATTAAATCTATAGATTGCTTTGGGTAGTATGGTCACTTTAACTATATTAATTTTTCCAGTCCAGGAACATAGGATATCTTTCCATTTCTTTGAATCATCTCCTATTTCCTTTATCACTGTTTTATGGTTTTCAGTGTACAGGCCTTTAACCTCCTTGGTTAGGTTTATTTCTAGGTTTTTTTCTGTTTTTTTTTTTTTCTTTTTTTTCTTTTTTGGATGGGGTTTTAAATATTTTTTTTTAACTTTCCCTTTCTGATATTTCATTGTTTGTGTAAAGAAATGCAACAGATTTCTGTATATATATTCTATATATTAATTTCTCCTGTTTCATTTCTCATTTTGTTTATCTGGGTCTTTTTTCTTCTCAGTGAGTATGTCTAGAAGTTTGTCAATTTTATTTATCCTTTCAAAAACAAAAACAGCTCTTGAGTTTTTTCTATTTTTTAGTGTCTATTTTATTTATTTCCTCTCTAATCTTTATTACGTCCTTCCTTGGGCTGACTGAGGTCTTGTTTGTTCTTCTTTTACTCTTTCTTTTAGGTGGTAGTTTAGGCTGTTTATTTGAGATTTTTCTTTTCTTTTTATTTATTTATTTATTTCTGAAGAAGGCCTGTATCACTATGAACTTCCATCTTGCTCATCCCATAGGTTTTTTTGAAGTTGTGTTTTCTAAACATAACTCTTATGTGATGTTTACATACTAGAAAACCAAAAAAAATGTGTTATTTTTTTATTATGATATTTGCTTTTTCTGGTGGTCTGGAAATAAACCCACAATGCCTCTGAGGTATGCTTGTACATTTCAATGGCATTAGTACATTTACAATGTTGTATAAATGTCACCACTACCTATTTCCACAGTTTTTTCATCATCCCAAATAGAACCTCTCTACCTGTGAAACAATAAGGTCTTACTCTTCTTTCCCTTCAGATTCTGGTAACCTCTATTTTACTTTCTATCTCTATGAATTTGAATATTCTATATAATTAATATAATTAGAATCATACAATATTTGTCCTTTTGTGTCTGGCTTATGCCACTTACTCTAAAGATTCCAAATTCTTTCATGTTGTAGAATGTATCAGAATTTCATTTATTTTTAAGTCTGAATAATATTCCATTGTATGTATACACATATAATACATAGTGTGAAAGACCCAAGGTGATTTGTCCAATTTATGCTGTCTGCTTAGTGTGTGTGACAGAAATGGATATACTATATAAATACTGGAGAATAAGGTATAAACAAAATCATTTCTATATTATATCCAAAGCATAAAAACACATATTCTAAAAGAGATGGATTTTTATAACTAAGCATTAATTTCATTCTTCTCATTAAAATATTATAAAGAATTACCTTGCAATTATAATACCTTCATACTTTGCCTGTTGGACTATCATGACTTTCACATTAAAAAGTAAAATTCATAAATAATAGTACAAAATATCAATTGAAATCTAATCCATGAAATCTGTAAGAAAATGGAATATGTCTATCAGATGCACCCCAGCATCTCTATTCATAGCAGAACTAGGCACAAAATTGACACCCAAAATATTATCTTGAATGCATAAATTAATGAATACTCATCTAAATAATTTTTGCGACTTTAATATAATTACAACTGTACAGAAAATTACAAGAATAGTGCAAATAAGTTATATACACTCTTTAAGTAGATTAATAATTAGTTGATCACAGATAAGTTGCCCCATTTGTTTTATCATTTGGTCTGCATACTTGATGTTTCTACTTTTTCTATTATTTGGTCTCCATTTTTTTTCTGAGCAATTTAAGCATAAGTTGTAGATAACACTGCTTCCTTTCATTCCAAATACTTCAATGCATTTTTTTAAGAACAAAACGTTTCTTTTTCATAACTGTATTACAATGATAAAAATCAGAGATTTACAATAAAATACTCATCTAATCCACCTTAGACAATCAAATTTAACTAATTTTCACAATAATGTTCATAACAACTATATTTTCCATGTCCACAATCCAATCTAGTGTCCCACATTGCATTTAGATATCCTGTCTCTTTAGTCTTCAATCTGGTTTATTTTCTCAGCTATCCTTGTCTTCTATGACCTTTAAATTTTGAAGAACACAGACCAGTTATTTTTTCAAATGCCTTCATATCTACTTGGTCTCATGTTTCTTCATAAGATTCAGAATATACATTTCTGGCAGGAATATTACAACTTTAACAAGCCTAAATTCTATAGTCTATTATTATCATTGCTGCCTTACTTATGCACTCAAGTTCTTTTACCCTCTTCCCCTGGCAAAACTCCAATCCTAATTACAACTGTCTTTCTGCCTATTCCATGCCTTTACTTGTGTAACTGAATGTGGCTGAGACAAAAATATCTCTCAAACTATGCTAACAGGTCTTTATTTTCATGCTGCATATATATACATATATATATATATATATATATATATATATATTTCATTATGTTATACTCTTCTTATATATTAAGACAAGGAAATTTGCTTTCTAGACCTGCACTAACCAATATGGTATCTGCTAGCCACTTGTGGGTATTGATCACTTGAAATGTGGCTGGAGGGACTGAGGAATCGAATTTTAAATTTTACTTAATTTTAAATTTTTAAATTTAAACGTAAAAACTGATTCTCCTTTCACTTACTTGAAAACTTTTAAGTACGTTTGGAACAACTCAAGTGTGTAAATCTACACTTTCAGCTATAAACGTTATTAAATATACATGCAAATTTAGTGTTCCTCATGAAATTTAGTATTTCAATTGAGGTAGGCTGTAAATGTAAAATACACACCAGCTTTGGAAGACTTGACACCAAATAAAAGAGATGTAGAATAGTTCATTGATTTTTTATATTGATTACATTCTGAAATAATAATATTTTGGATAAACCAGGATAGATTAAATATATCATACAATTAATTTCCCCTTTTTGTTTTTACTTTTTTTATTCTTTGTTAGTTCCAGAATATTTAAAATTACATATGTGGCTCACATTGAATGTCTATTGGACAGCACTCTCTAGATCCTCTAACCACACTCGCAGTGCTTGGGAAATATTGGTAAGAAATACACACAGAATGCTAAGGTCATGCACAAGGGGAGACTAACTCAGAGTAATGGCAAAACATTTCTACAACTGACAGTGACTGGTGAGCACAACTGGGGACAACTAAAGAGTAAAGGATTATGTGATGGGCTATTCTTTCATTCAGCAAGGATTTTGAGAAGTTTGTATTACATAAGATACTTTGTATACAAGGATACATTTGGAAAGTTGTGCTTTTAAAACATGATTCAGTATCTGCCCTTTCTTCTCCACTGTTAAAACATAGCCTCTCAGTCATCACCACCTCTTTCCTATTGGATTACAGTAATTGTATTTTAACTTATTTCCATGGTCACCCCTACACTATTTCTCCCACCACCACCACTACCAACACACACACACACACACACACACACACACACTTAGGGTTTAATTTCAACAATGAATTCAGAGTGATCGTTTAAAAATGTAATATAAATAATCTCACCATACATCTCAAAACCCTCTAGTGGATTCTCATGTCCTTCAGAATAAAAGTCAAATTTCTTATAATATCCTACATGACCATCCAATACCTGAGTATCTGGCGACTTCAGTATATGAACTCAGATACTAAAGCTCTCCTCCAGCCTCAGTCCCAACCAGAAGCCTTGGTCCTTGCTCCATCCTCTATCTAGACTGCTTTTCTCACAGACATCTAATATTCTCAGTCATCCCTCACTTCTGTTCTTTGCAAAAATGTCCACCTTATTAAAGGGACCTTTCTTGAACATCCTACTTAACATAGTGATTCTTCCTTACCCCGTTACTTTGAATTCCCTGTTACATTTGATCAATATCTGAAATACTGTGTATTTACTACATACTTTATTGCATATAGCTTCCCACTCTCACTAATGCAAGGTCTTTGAGGGCAGGGACTTTTGACTTTTGTATTCACTCTTGTATCACCATTGACTAGAAGAGGGCTTGTTCTATAGTAGGCATGAAGTAAATATTTTGAAATAATATTTTTTTAAAAACTGGAGGAAAGTCAGATATCAAGGTTAAAAATGCTTAAGTTACAGCAGTCAGTAAGCTAAATGGTAATGGCAGCATTTCATCAAGATAGTGACATTAAAAACATAATTATAGCATTTCTATTGTTTATTAATGTAAATGCATATTTGTTTTGGAAGATCCTTTGAGGCTCAGTTTTTTTGTATTTCAAATTTCTAAAAGTTAATAAAAGTTTTATTTTGATGGTACATTTAAGATTAAGTAATTGAGTCAAAAAGTGAATGAAAAGAAATAAATATTAATTTTGAAATACAAACTGATGAAAGGGACTAAAAGGTAAAAATGTTTTTGAAGCTCTGTTTAGAACATTAACCATCAATGATCAGATATAATGTTCAGATATAAAATACTCTGATATGTACATAAATGTTATCTAAATTTAAAGACATTTATAATGTTTTAAACATTTTATATTTAAAAAGGTTTTTCCAAAGTCTATAGTTATTTTCATGAACAGAAGGCTTAATATTTTCAAGGTACAGAAGACAAACTGAAGTTTATGCCTAGTTTGAATAAAGAAACAAGGAGTTAGAATAAGTGGGCTACAAGGTGATGATAATGATAGGAAAACTAAATCCAGGACAAAGAAGTTTAGTTAATGTAAAACTAATATGAGGAGGTCATAAAATGATTTAACTTTAACATTTTATTAAAGTGACATATATATATATATAAAATATGTTTTTATATATATGTGTGTGTGTGTGTGTGTGTGTGTGTGTGTATACAAAGTCACCACTCAATAAAAGCTGTATTAGCTCCCCAAAATCTTCCTTTTATGTCTCTTCTAGTCACTTTCCCCACCTTAAATGATTATCATTACTTTGACTTATAACAGCATAGATTAGTTTTGCTTGTATTTATATTTCATAAAAATAGGATTAGTACATACTTTTCTGGAAAGTACAAACTTCTTTCATTCAACATTTAATTTTGAGATTCAACATAATGTTGCTGTATAGTATTCTATCCTTTAAATACACCATAATTTATTTATCCATTCAAACACAGTTTCCAGTTTGGCGGCTACTGCAAATAGGGGTTCTATAAACATTCTACTACATATTTATATGTGTGTATAGTGTATATGTGTGTGTGTGTGTAAATATACACACATTCATAATTCTGTTAGGCATATTACCGGGATTGTATATTTGATAAGACAAGTATTATAAGTACTACTGATTGTAGTTGGTGGGATAGTAGAATCTATATAAGAATTAATTATTGGGAATCATTTAAATGGTGTCTGGTAAATGCTTAATAAAAGTTAGATATTAGTAGTAGTAGTAGTATGTCAAATTACCAGAACAAATGTCATTTAGCAATATAGCAAAGAGGTTAAATATTTGAACTCTAGACATAAATAGGCCGAATCAGAATCTTTATTGTGTCACTTCCAATCTGACTTGTGTTTAGGTGCAATACTTAAAAATTGTAAGTCTTATTTTCCTCACCTCACTGTAAAATGTACAAACCACAGGCTGTTATGAGTGCTAAAGAAGACAGTAAATGTAAAGACAGCACAGCACAATATGTAATGGATGTTCAATAACTGTTAGTAGTTATTAGTATATTATGCAATTAACAGAGCAACTAATATTATCCTTTACTAACACTGTCTTTGTAATGCACCATAAGGAATTTAAACTGAGGCTATGCTTAATATCTTAGCTCTTTCTCTGAACACAGAGATGTGCTGTCCAAGAAACCAATGATCTCTTAACAACTCCATGTTCCGATGCCCTTTTAACTTGGAACTTTTTCAGATGCAATGCTGGATCTTTCTGAACTTCTGGATCAGATCATAATATCCAAGTACCAGAGAGTTAATATAAAATGACTAGAGTCAACAACGATTTTATTTCTTTGACTTTAAAATGCATGAAAGACAAGGTTGCTTACCATGTTAAAATTAATATGGAGTGAGTCTGAAAGTAGAGACTCAAAACACTCAGCATTACAGAGAATTACAGCCCAGGGCTTATAAGCTAATTAAAATTCTGCTTAAACTTATATTTCAAATGACTATATTTATATTCACTTGAAACGAAGAGGCATCATTCTTTGTTTAACTAAAGCTCACTGTTGCATTTTATCAAAGAAAAATCCATAATGTGATGTTCTTTAAAACAAATCCCTGGGTTTTATTAACGTACTAAAGATACCAATATATGTGACAGTGGATTTTCTAAGAAAGAGGGATTTTTTTTCTCTTCTACACTAATAAAATATGAAGTATATATATTTCTTGAAGGAATTTGTGTGGAAAAAACCCCACAACTCCTAGAATATATCATATTTATACAGTTGCCAAATCTTTCTATCAGCTTTCTCTTTAACAAAAATGCAGCTATACCTAGATAAAGTTGGTTTTTAGTTAAACATTCTGTGTCATTCACAAGTGAAAATGAACCAGTAGGAATATATTCATATGAGCACATCAGAATTTTAGTTCTAAAATCTGCTATGAATTATGGGTTATTTGTACTAATCATGTCCACAGAGGTTAAAAAAGAGATATTACAATATATTTAGGCACAGATATTCTAGACTAACAGTGATTTTCAAAAGCACACAGGACATTAAAAATGTCATATTCAAGCTGGCAGTTCATTCATGGACTTCCAAGTCCTTGCCTAATAATTTTACTTTATTTGATTTAACCATATTAAAAGACTTAACTACAGAATGAAGACATACATCCATGTTTTAGGAGATATACAATATATATGTCATGCTCTTTTCTTAATGAATCCCTTGAGAACAGATTTATTTTAAGAAATGTGGTGCCTGTCTATTATCATAGTTTTTCTAATGTTAGTGAAAAATTCTATAGGGAATATTTCCCTTTACAATAATAATAACCAATGACAATTGTATTTCTTTTTTTAATAATAAAACCTAAAATTTTTCCAAAAAGCCAATTCATTACTACAAAAACCACACGAAATAAAATATTTCCTATTTCCTTAGAATAAGGCTTACCACTAACTTTAATAGATTTGGAAGTTGAATGAATACAATAAGAAAGATCCCTTATGCTCATGTGAGGTTCTCTATACTACATTATTCTTCCTTCAAAGTCTTGTGCCCTGTTTACTGCTTGTAGTAGATTTAGAAGTGATCATATCTAAGGCCCAAATTTCCTATTTCTATGGCTCAGAGATTCTTAGGAAAAGCTAGTTTTTCACGCTTCCATCTCAATTCACAAACATACCCCCAGGAACATAAACATCACCTCATCAAACTTCAGTAAAAACAAGTTCAGAATATTCCTTTCTCTCCTTCCCTCCCATTGGTAGGATATTTCCAGCTCTAGACTTTATTTATTTATTTACTGTTTATTCATTCATTCATTCATTAATTCATTCATTTTGCCCACAGACTCAACCGGTCATCAGGATGCTCCTTTATCCACCGAGACAGCACTAGAAAGGAGAGCTTCAGGGGTAAGAACCTGAGGTTTTATGACCTTCCTCATCTAAGCTGAGCTGTCACATACAAAGGAGAATTAAGACTAATGTATATTTAGAGCTAGAGTTAGCAAAAGTAGTCTCTTGTTTAAAGAACAGTGACAAAAGAGGCTCTTCCAGAGGAGACTACTCGAGCTTTTCATGGCCTAATAATGTATGTACTAAATAATTTCTCTCTGAGAATATGTTGTTTCATGTGGGCAATAACTTAATTTGTAAAAGCCATATATAATCTGATACCATAATTTGAAGACTTCCTCACAGATATAGCTTCACATTTTTTCCCAAATGACAATTTCCTGCTTATTATTTGTATACAGTAGGAAACAAAATAATTGTCTATCATGTGCAGCTGAAAGGAAATATTATGTATAATAACTCTTAAAAGGATGCACATTAAATATGTTAAATGAATAAAATAACAGGCAATAACACTTTTTTATTTGAAAAGCATGATTTTACTATACTTTTTTTGAATTGTATTTTATTTATTTTTTGTACAGCAGGTTCTTATTAGTCATCCATTTTATCCACATCAGTGTACACATGTCAATCCCAATCTCCCAATTCATCACACCACCACCCCCATGCCCCACCGCTTTCCCCCCTTGGTGTCCATAGGTGTATTCTCTATGTCTGTGTCTCAACTTCTACTTGGCAAACCGGTTCATCTGTACCATTTTTCTAGGTTCCACATATATGCGTTAATATACAATATTTGTTTTTCTCTTTCTGACCTACTTCACTCTGTATGACAGCCTCTAGATTCATCCACGTCTCTACAAATGACCCAGCTTCATTCCTTTTTATGGCTGAGTAATATTCCATGGCATATATGTGCCACATCTTCTTTATCCATTCATCTGTCGATGGGCATTTAGGTTGCTTCCATGTCCTGGTTATTGTAAACAGTGCAGCAATGAACATTAGGGTGCATGTGTCTTTTTGAATTATGGGTTTCTCTGGGTATATGCTCAGTAGTGGGATTTCTGGGTCGTATGGTAATTCTATTTTTAGTTTTTTAAGGAACCTGCATACTGTTCTCCATAGTGGTTGTATCAATTTACAACCAAGCAATCAATTTACAATTCCAACCAACAGTGCAAGAGGGTTCCCTTTTCTCCACACCCCGTCCAGCATTTGTTGTTTGTAGGTTTGCTGATGATGCCCATTCTAACTGGTGTGAGGTGATACCTCATTGTAGTTTTGATTTGCATTTCTTTAATAATCAGTGATGTTGAGCAGCTTTTCATGTGCTTCTTGGCCATCTGTATGTCCTCTTTGGAGAAATGTCTATTTAGGTTTTCTGCTCATTTTTTGATTGGGTAGTTTGTTTTTTTGACATTGAGCCAAATGAGCTGTTTATATATTTAGGAGATTAATCCTTTGTCTGTTGATTCATTTGCAATTTTTTTTTTTCCCATTCTGAGGGTTGTCTTGTTTGTAATTTCCTTTGCTTTGCAAAAGCTTCTAAGTTTCATTAGATTTGATTTGTTTATTTTTGTTTTTATTTCCATTACTCTAGGAGGTGGATCAAAAAATATCTTGCTATGATTTATATCAAAGAGTGTTCTTCCTATGTTTTCCTCTAAGAGTTTTAGAGTGTCAGCTCTTACATTTAGGTCTCTAATCCATTTTGAGTTTATTTTTGTGTATGGTGTTAGGAAGTGTTCTAATTTCATTCTTTTACATGTAGCTCTCCAGTTTTCCCAGCACTACTTATTGAAGAGATTGTCTTTTCTCCATTGTATATCCTTGCCCTTTGTCATAGATTAGTTGACCATAGGTGTGTGGGTTTATCTCTAGGCTTTCTATCCTCTTCCATTGATCTATAATTCTGTTTTTGTGCCAGTACCATATTGTCTTGATTATTGTAGCTTTTTAGTATAGTCTGAAGTCAGGGAGTCTGATTCCTCCAGCTTTGTATTTTTCCCTCAAGACTGATTTGGCTATTCGGGGTCTTTTGTGTTTCCATACAAATTTTAAGATTTTTTTGTTCTAGTTCTGTGAAAAATGCTACTGGCAATTTGATAAGAATTGCAATGAATCTGTAGATTGCTTTGGGTCATATAGTCATTTTCACAATATTGATTTTTCCAATCCAAGAACAAGGAATATCTCTTCATCTGTTGGGATCATCTTTAATTTCTTTCAACAGTGTATTATAGTTTTCTTAATAGAGGTCTCTTGTCTCCCTAATTAAGTTTATTCTTAGGTATTTTATTCTTTTTGTTGCAATGGTAAATGGGAGTGTTTCCTTAATTTCTCTTTCAGATTTTTCATCATTAGTGTATAGGAATGCAAGAGATTTCTGTGCATTAATTTTGTATCCTGCAACTTTACCAAATTCATTGATTAGCTCTAGTAGTTTTCTGGTGGCATCTTTAGGATTCTCTGTGTATAGTATCAAGTCATCTGCAAACAATGACACTTTTACATCTTCGTTTCCAATTCGTATTCTTTTTATTTAGTTTTCTTCTCTGATTGCCATGGCTAGGACTTCTAAAACTATGTTGAATAATAGTGGCAAGAGTGGACATCTTTGTCTTGTTCCTGATCATAAAGGATATGCTTTCAGTTTTTCACCATTGAGAATGACGTTGGCTGTGGGTTTGTCATATATAGCCTTTATTATGTTGAGGTAGGTTCCCACTATGCCCACTTTCTGGAGAGTCTTTATCATAAATGGGTGTTGAATTTTGTCAAAACTTTTTCTGTATCTATTGATGATCATATGGTTTTTCTTCTTCAATTTGTTAATATGGTGTATCACATTGGTTGATTCGCATATATTGAAGAGTCCTTGCATCCCTGGGATAAATCCCTCTTGATCATGGTGTATGATCCTTTTAATGTGTTGTTGGATTCTGTTTGCTAGTATTTTGTTGAGGATTTTTATATCTATACATTCATCAGTGATATTGGTCTGTATCTTTCTGTTTTTGTAGTATCTTTGTCTAGTTTTGGTATCAGGGTGATTGTGGCCTCCTAAAATGAGTTTGGGAGTGTTCTTTCCTCTGAAAATTTTTGGAAGAGTTTGAGAAGGATGGGTGTTAACTCTTCTCAAAATGTTTGATAGAATTCACCTGTGAAGCCATCTGGTCCTGGACTTTTGTTTTTTCCAAGAGTCTTAATCACAGTTTTAATTTCATTACTTGTGATTGGTCTGTTTATATTTTCTATGTCTTCCTGGTTCAGTCTCAGAAGGTTGTGCTTCTCTAAGAATTTGTCCATTTCTTCCAGGTTGTCCATTTTTTCCAGGTTGTCCATTTTATTGGCATAGAGCTGTTTGTAGTGGTCTCTTACGATGCTTTGTACTTCTGCAGTGTCAGTTGTGATTTCTCCTTTTTCATTTCTATTTTTATTGATTTGAGTTCTCTCCCTCTTTTTCTTGATGAGTCTGGCTAATGGTTTATTAATTTTGTTTATCTTCTCAAAGAACCAGCTTTTAGTTTTATTGATCTTTGCTGTTGATGTCTTTGTTTCTATTTCATTTATTTCTGCTTTGATCTTTATGATTTCTTCCTTCTGCTAACTTTGGGTTTTGTTTGTTTTTCTTTCTCTAGTTCCTTTAGGTGTAACTTTAAATTGTTTATTTGAGATGTTTCTTGTTTCTTGAGGTAGGTTTGTATAGCTATAAACTTCCCTCTTAGAACTGCTTTTGCTGCATCCCATAGGTTTTAGATCATCATGTTTTCATTGTCTTTTGTCTCTAGGTATTTACTGATTTCCTCTTTGAGTTTTTCAGTGATCTCTCAGTTATTTAGTAGCATATTGTGTAGCCTCCATGTATTTCTGCTTTTTACATTTTTTTCCCTGTAATTGATTTCTAATCTCAAAGTGTTGTGATCAGAAAAGTTGCTTGATATGATTTCAATTTTCTTAAATTTACTGAGGCTTGATTTGTGACCCAAGGTGTGATCTATCCTGGAGAATATTCCATATGAACTTGAGAAGAAAGTGTAATCTGCAGTTTTTGGATGGAATGTCCTATAAATATCAATTAAATCTTCTATTCTATTGTGTCATTTAAAGCTTGTGTTTCCTTATTAATATTCTGTATGGACGATCTGTCCATTGGTTTATCTGTCCATTGGTGTGAGGTGTTAAAGTCCCCCACAATTATTGTGTTACTGTTTATTTCCTATTTTAGAGCTGTTAGCAGTTGCCTTTATATTGAGGTGCTCATATGTTGGGTGCATATATGTTTATAATTGTTATATCTTCCTCTTGGATTTATCCTTTGATCATTATGTAGTGTCCTTCCATGTCTCTTCTAACATTCTTTATTTTAAAGTCTATTTTATCTGATATGAGTATTTCTACTGCAGCTCTCTGTTGATTTCCATTTGCATGGAATATCATTTTTCATCCCCTCAGTTTCAGTCTGAATGTGTCCCTAGGTCTGAAGTGGGTCTCCTGTAGACAGCATATATATGGGTCTTGTTTTTGTATCCATTCTGCAAGCCTGTGTCTTTTGGTTGGAGCATTTAATCCATTCACGTTTAAGGTAATTATCGATATGTATGTTCCTATTGCCATTTTCTTAACTGTTTAGGGTTTGTTTTTCTAGGTCCTTTTCTTCTCTTGTGTTTCCCACTTAGAGAAGTTCCTTTAGCATTTGTTGTTAGGCTGGTTTAGTGGTGCTGAATTCTCTTAGCTTTTGCTTGTCTGTAAAGCTTTTGATTTCTCCCTCGAATCTGAATGAGATCCTTGCTGTGTAGAGTAATCTTGGTTGTAGGTTCTTTCTTTTCATCACTTTAAATATGTCATGTCACTGCCTTCTGGCTTGTAGAGTTTCTGCTGAGAAATTAGCTGTTAACCATTGGGAGTTCCCTTGTATGTTATTTGTCATTTTTCCCTTGCTGCTTTCAAGAATTTTTCTTTGTCTTTAATTTTTGCCAGTTTGATCACTATGTGTTGCAGGATGTTTCTCCTTGGATTTATCCTGTATGGGACTCTCTGCACTTCCTGGACTTAGGTGGTTATTTCCTTTCCCATGTTAGGAAGATTTTGACTATAATCTCTTCAAATATTTTCTCGGGTCCTTTCTATCTGTCTTCTCCTTCTGGGACCCATATAATGTGGATGTTTTTGCATTAAATATTGTCCCAGAGGTCTCTTAAGCTGTCTTCATTTTTTTTTTTCATTCCTTTTTCTTTATTCTGTTTGGCAGCAGTGAATTCCACCATTCTGTCTTCCAGGTAACTTATCTGTTCTTCTGCCTCAGTTATTCTGCTATTGATTCCTTCTAGCATAGTTTTCATTTCAGTTATTGTGTTGTTCATCTTTGTTTGTTTGTTCTTTAATTCTTCTAGGTATTTGTTAAACATTTCTTGCATCTTCTCGATCTTTGCCTCCATTTTTTTTCTGAGGTCATGGACCATCTTCACTGTCATTATTCTGAATTATTTTTCTGGATGGTTGCCTATCTCCACTTCATTTAGTTCTTTTTCTGGTGTTTTATCTTGTTCCTTCATTTGGTACATAACCCTCTGCCTTTTCATCTTGTCTTTCTGTTCATGTGGTTTTAATTTCACAGGCTGCAGGATTGTAGTCAATCACATTTTATATACTAAGAATCTATGCTTATACTACCCAGAAGGATGATTGCCATCTAATAACTCTATTTAAATTTATCCTGAAAATATTGGTCCCATATTAGGAGGGCATTTTATGCATATTAAATATATTGGTCATATGTGTTATGAATGATTTTTTTTAAGATTTTTAAAAATTAATTTATTTTATTTTTTTCTGTGTTGGGTCTTATTTGCTGCATGAGGCTTTCTCTAGTTGCCATGAGAGGGGTCTACCCTTTGTTTTGGTGCACAGCCTTCTCATTGTGTTGGCTTCTCTTGTTGCAGAGCACAGGCTCTAGGCATGTGGTCTTCAGTAGTTGAAACATGTGCTCTCAGTAGTCATGGCTAACATGCTCTAGTGCACAGGCAAAGTAGTTTTGGCACATGGGCTTAGTTGCTTCGCGGCATGTGGGATCTTCCCAGATCAGGGATCAAACCCGTGTCCCCTGCATTGGCAGGCAGATTCTTAACTACTGCACCACCAGGGAAGCCTCATGAATGAATTTTTTAGCAGTAGTGCAATGCTTCAGACACTCTAGAAATGACACTTCAAAAGTGGTCTTATGAAAGCAAAGGATACATGTCAAATAATGCCCCAGTTATTTTCTCTTTAAATGAGAAATAATTTGTGAAATTAGAGAACAGATTAACTTCTCTTCTGTCTTATTCTCAATCAAATTGTATGGCATGTTCCTCTTTGGGAGTAACAAGTGTTCTCTGGTTATCCTGGAAAGGACATAAGTTTTTTGGTTTTTTTTTTAATTGCAGATTTAGAATATTCTTTCCATCTCCAGACCTCAAATATGTAGGCTTAAAAAATTATATTCTTAGAATTAAAGGAATGCTTTTATGGTTAAAAGATATGATTCATTACCACACTCAGCTGTTCATTTTGGTTTCATTTGGAAAGTTTTTAGATGAAGACCAGCTAACTGTGTTAAACAATCTCCACTCCTCCCTACTACAACAGTGGTGTGCTGGCAGTTTCCTTTCATTGCACTCTGAATGTTCATATTGCTGTCATGAGACATTAAGGATTTGTGGATTCTCAAGAATTCCTTCAGAGTCCCTTCTTTCTTCATGTAATATCTGTTCTATTTTTCTCTAAGTTTCTCTATGTGGAAGAAGATCACAGATGCCCTAGATCCCACAATGAAAAATATTTATCTGTAACTGAAAACATTGCCAAAGTAAGATGAGCTTCTAGAATTTTATGGATATTCAATATTAGAATTATTGAAATTATTATCAAGCTTTACATAATAGCCACACCCTTAACGGAAACACTTAAGAAAAATACTTCCAAATACCACGTCTATTTAATTAGCAATAAAATAATTTAGAACATCTAAGGATAACTAGGTTTAAAAAAGAATTCTCATGTATGATTACTAAATCCACAAAATATGAGGAAATTTTAATGACATAGGATATTAGAAGGAATATATAAAAGGGTATTTTGGGCTTCCCTGGTGGCACAGTGGTTGAGAGTCCACCTGCTGCTGCAGGGGACATGGGTTCGTGTCCCAGTCCAGGAAGATCCCACATGCCACGGAGTGGCTGGGCCCATGAGCCATGGCCGCTGAGCCTGCACATCCAGAGCCTGTGCTCTGCAACGGGAGAAGCCACAACAGTGAGAGGCCCATATACTACAAAAAAAAAAAAAAAAGTATGTTCAAAAAATATGTTAAAATTTTCTTAATGCTATGGATAGAAGATATTGTCAAAAACATTTCAGTCACAGACATATACAAGTTATTTGTAATTCTCATTTGATCAGGAAGATTTTTTTCTTTTCAATTTTTTTTTTTTTTTTTTTTTTTTTTTGCAGTACGCGGGCCTCTCACTGTTGTGGCCTCTCCCGTTGCAGAGCACAGGCTCCGGATGTGCAGGCTCAGCGGCCATGGCTCACGGGCCCAGCTGCTCCGTGGCTTGTGGGATCTTCCCATACCGGGGCACGAACCCGCGTCCCCTGCATCGGCAGACGGACTCTCAACCACTGCGCCACCAGGGAAGCCCAATCAGGAAGATTTTAGGTGTGCCAATCAACAAGTAAGTTAAAGTATGTGAACTGTCTACTTATATATACCATAGTGTTTGAACGAGTTTTGATAAAATGAAAGAAATACATAATCATAATGCCTCCTAGCTTTGTTTTTTTTTTAATCTTTTAAAAAGTATACTTTAGAATGACAGAAACAGTTTTCTTCGAGCTGTTTTGTTTGTTAACTGAATATAAATTCAAGAAGTGTAGAAGGTCAGATATTATAGGTTATATCAGAGTTCTCAAAGTTAAAATTATAATCCACTTGCCCTAGGATTATACAGCCAGAATTTTAGAGAGTCAATTGTAGAGCTCATCTGTTACAAATATCTTTCCATCGAACATAGAAAGGATATCAGAGAAAACAAATGAGATGATGTGTGTTAATGTGCTTTACCTTAAACATGTGTTAAGTACATATACTATTCTTGTTAGTAACAGAGCTATGAAAAAATTATTACAAATCTGAGTATCCTGATTCCTTATTAAGTTCCTTTTTTCATGCTACCATGCAACTATCATAAAAAAAAAACTTGATAGAACATATAATTTTCAGAAAGTTCAGGCACTTATAGTGATGTTCTTAGTTCAGCATGTTTAAAGAAAATAATATTTAAAACTATTTTATATTTCCATATTCAATATATCATTTTGATCTATATCATCCCAACCATTGAATTCATAAAGAAGATTGCTTTCTTTGTATTTTAAATCTGATTTTCTGAGATCATAACAGTCATTATCTCAAAATCCAAGCTTTATTTTTTTAAAAAACAGTTTTCCAAATTTCCCAAATCCACATTTTAATATGAAGAACCAGATCTAAAATTCTTAAACTTATAACTTCACAATTTTTAGCAGAGTTATATAATTTAGTAAAATTGCCAAACAGCAGGAAGGGCTCTTCTCTTTGCAACAAGGTGCAGGAAAACCAGAATGGGGGGCCAGAGAAGGAGTTCAAGAGAGAAAGGACAACCAGAAGTAGATTTGAAGATTCTGACTTGTCCCTTGATACAAAAATAGTTAAATAGTAGATAGAGGTTCAGTAAACACCTAGGACAGAGGTGTTTATCCTTCACCATAATGACTTTGCTGAAAAAAAAGTGAAATATCCTACAGGAAATCTCTAGATTGCTTGCAGCATCAGAAGTGTATGATGATGCTCAGGAAGAACATTCAGAAATTCTTGCATATTATGTATAAATTCATTATTTTGAAAAACTGAAAAATAAGGGGAAAGAGTGAGGCATTTATCCTGTGGTTCCTATGTAAACATTACTAATGAGTATAAAATAGTAGATCAAGAAATTTTTCTTTTGCAGAAATATTTCATCCTTTTTTCTATGCTTTGTTCTCCTGGTTCTACTCTCTGTATCATCTTTTCTTTTTCATGAAGGGTAACAATCACATGTTGACATCTGAAGGATTTTCTTGATTTGCTTCCCGCCAACAGAGTTTTTAGGGTTGAAATAAGCTCTTCACTTTGTACTCAATGTCCAAGATGACAGTATTTCCAATATAATTTGCTTAAAATATTTTGGATGCCCTCTAAATCATTTTAGGTTTTACTAAATTTAACAAAAGGTTTTACACCATGTGTCTCTTCCATTCCCATTCCTATATAACATAACCTGTGTTAATAATGGGCAACATTATCTCAGTATATAAGTTACAAGATATCAAAGAGGGATGTGATTGACTGAGAAGAGAAAAGAATCACTCAAAGATGATAAAATGATATTTAGGTCCTTCTTTTTCACTTGGGGAAAGGGCTAGTATTTTTTCACTTGCACAAGGTGATACTTGCTTCAGGTAATGTGGAAACATGGTTTTCTATTTTTCTTCTTTGGAATTTAAATATGGTTAAAGAAATTATGTATATATTTCCAGGTTCACAAAGGCAGATGGTGATGATGTTGTAACATTCCTTAGCTGAATTCAAGCTAAATGTTCCAGCATTTCTTGGTAATGCTCAGATTAGGTTAGACACAAATAAAATACATGATATATGTATAAATTATTTTTCAAATTTTTTTTCCCATTTAGGTTATTATAGAATATTGAGCAGAATTCCCTGTGCTATACAGGAAGTCCTCATTGGTCATCTATTTAAAATATAGCAATCCCAAACTCCTAATCTATCCCTCCTGTCTGCCCTTCCCCCCAGTAACCATAAGTTCATTCTCTAAGTCTATGAGTTTATTTCTATTTTGTAAATAAGTTCATTTGTATCATTTTTTTTAGATTCCACATATAAGTGATATCATATGATATTTTTCTTTCTCTGTCTGACTTACTTTATTTTATCTTCTTTATCCATTCCTCTGTTGATGGGCATTCAAGTTGCTTCCATGTCTTGGTTATTGTAAACAGCACTGCAATGAACACTGGGGTACCTGTAACCTTTCAAACCATCTTTTTCTCCAGATATATACCCAAGAGTGGGATTGATGGATCATACGGTATACAGCCATACCTCCCTGAACACACCCGCTCTTGTGGGCCAGGTTTATGTGTAGTTCAGTAGGAAAGAATACTAGCTTCCTCTACACTTCACCTATGTCACCAAGGTTGGTGGCAATGAGACTCTGGCATATGTCCAATTTACCCTCACTCTCCTGCTCTACACCAAACTTTTCATCTTAATCGTTGGTCCCGCTGACCTATGGCAATTACAGACTTATCACCTGATACACAGGTAGCATGTTTTCACATATTTCTGTACCAGGTCTCACAAATATGTGAGGTCTAATTCTTACAATTAACTCCTTTTATTGCTATCCCTATTAGGGGTTCTACTTTCCAAGTAAAAGTCAACATGATAGAGCAGGTCAGTGCTGAAGTTTAATTACTCAAGATATTTCAAGAGAGTTTTTGGACATATAAATGCTATGCAGTTGTTATGAACAAATAAAATGCTCTTACTTCTCCAGATATAGGGATACAAACTAGGTCCTTTTCCTACACTAGCAAAAGGTAGCTCTGAGTCACTTGCACTCTGTTGTCTCTTCTGTTTCAAGAGCAATGATTTGAACCAATGATTGAAATGAATTAAAGCATATGATTTGGTCACTTCCTAATTAAAATAATATCTCACGCATTCTCAGTTACCTTCAAAATGAAGTCTAAATGATAAACCAAAAAGCCTTATCACTCATCAGTCCTCTCCAGCTATGTATATTCAGACTTACCCAAACTATCTACTTCCCTTTTTTCAGAGCCACCATATTTGTTAAGGCACATTGTCCTTACACATGTTTTTCCTCTTACTGAAATCTTCCTGATTGGCCTTTTCATAGCTAGTAACTTTTAATATTTTAAGAATAATATTATGAAACTTAATTATCTCTGTTAAATTCTCTTCCTTCTTTCCATACTGTTACATATACTCTAATGTAGTATTTATTGCTTGCATCTCACTTCTTTGTCTTCTTAATTATACTCTGATTCCTAAATGAAAGAATACATGGAGAAATTTATGTAGAATTAACTATAAATATGAAACAGCCCAACCTTGACAACTTAGATACCATAACGTATATGGTCAGAGTCCCTGGTGTTCATTTGCTGCCTTTCTAAAAAAGGTTACACTCTAACTATAGCAATAGAGCCTTGTATGGTTTCTGCCTAATGCTTAGAGCTTTGTAGGCATTCAGAAAATATAAAAAACAGAAGACAATTTTAACATCAACAATGAAAATGGACAGCTATACAATAAACTTCTGTAGCACTACCAAATGAAACTAAGGAATGTAAAATGTTGTTTAGGACATGAAAAATAACACTTTTCTTTATTATCTGAAATGTGTTTGGAGAGCTGTTGATATTTGGGTTTTGGTAAAATAGAAAGGTAGAGAAAGCCATTAAAGATAAGGAGAAACCAGGAAATGTTTTGCTGCAAATACTTAAAAATCATTATGTGCAATTCTCTTCTTAATGTCTGGTATTAGACATTGTGATTTTGAGTTTGCTACTGAGAATGAGTCTATAAGTAAACACATAATATGGATTTTTTCCTCAGAGAGCTACACATTTGGTAAGGTACAGTTATAACTCCACATGCATCTTTGGTCATGAAATGGTTTTATTTTCTCAGATATATACCATCAGCATCATCAAAATAGAAAAATATGCAGCCTAATAAAGCAGTTGTTTGTGGAGGATTCAGAGAACCTATAGCCTAATTTTCCATACCCATTATTAGCTACATAAGTTATGAGTATAATGACTAAAAAAGTAATCACCTAATAATTACATTTAGTATGAATGATAGACTATGTAAGAGTTTTTCTTATTCTACTTAAGACATTCCTGTACTGGCAATTTTCTATTCATGTTAAGACTACATTTACAAGTATATAAATATGAAAATATTTTGAGGATATTGGAAAGCCTTCAAACCCCCAAGTATTTTATCATATGCACACTGTTGGATGATATTTTAAAAATCTGCACAAATTAATATTTCTTAATTTAATGTATGAAAGTACATGGTAATATCAGCATCATAGCTGATGAACTGGTAACATAGCAAAACATTCTGGATCTGTTTGCTATTTTAAAAAATAAGATAAACCTACCATCTACCTGATAAAAATTTTTGTGAGGAGTAAACAACATAAAGTGTATGAAGTGCTAGGCAACTCCACATAATAATATAGTTTAGCTACTATATCTACTTCTATGTCTAAATATTCACCATCAGATTATCCTGGAAAATAAGTTTGAATGGGAGTGCAGGAAAGTGAAAATTGAGGAACTTTCAAATCGTAGGAAATGGTGACATGAGTAGAGAATTACTTTAAAGTTTGATAAATAAAGCCTAATATCAGAGACAAAGTATGAAGTATGAGAACATCAGATTTGGCTTAGGACTGCCAGGGCCCAAGATCATTTTAGTTCATTTCACAGTGTTATATTCCAATGAGTTTATTAAGCTCTTAGATATTCAATTTTTCATCTTATAAAATGGAATAATAATATATATTTAATTAACTGATATGTCATGTCCCAAAGCCGCCATCCTAAATCACATTTCATTGGCTTGCTTTCATAATGATGGTAAAATTCTTATCAAAGAATCGGGGTCATAACTAAAGAAAAAAATAGATAAATTATAATGTATTTAAGCTTTATTTTCATCCTTTTGCTCAGAAAGGATATGTTGAAAGTATCTTGTAAGTTTCAGGCAGAAAATGGGATTGGCAAGTTCTTTATATCTCTAGCTTTTACCACAGTGACTGGCACGTAGATTGGAGTCTATAAGTATTGAATGATTTAACGAATAAATAAATAAAAGTGGTATTAAAGAACTTCATTTTTAAAAAAAGATCAGACTCATTACCTTTAAAATATAAGGAAAAGATAAAATAAATTATTTTCAGTAAAGATTTAATGAAGTAGGATAACGAATTCTGAAATTCTATTTAGCAAAAACATCCCATTTCAGCCATATTCCGTATCTGTTTATGACCAGATGCTCTTTATTTATTTAAGGAGCTGTTTCCCCAACCTTATATGTTGCTTCCTAGATTCTGAAAAATCAATTTTAAAAAATCTAACATTTGCAAGGAAGCACTCAAGCTGTTTTTAGGAGTTAGCACATTTGTCTACAGCCAGGGGAAACTAATTGCCACTAGACTCACAACTTTTATGAATTGATGACTCTATTCTGAGCAGAATGTCAAGAATGTGGTTATATCCTACCTAGAAAATGAAACTGAAAAGAACATTTGATTAGGTTGGTAGAATTCTAAAGTAAATCTGGAAATAAATGTATATAAGTTTTACTGTGCCCACTTTAGCGGGAAGTGTCTATTCTGTTTGCTCCAAAGTTCTGAAATGCTCTTTACAGCACATGCTTTCAAAGAAATGACCTTTGCATGTGCAGGATATAATCAATCCATTGACAGGCAAATGCAAATTTTTAATGATGCTATCTGATATGACATTTTACGTTTAACTCTAGATTTCTTGACTTTGTGTCTTCATTTCATGAACAATAGCAACAATGTAATACAATATTTCAAGTCTGTACTTCTAAATGGAAGGTTGATGCTGACTTGTCAGAAATATTTTCTGAACTTTATTTGTTTATTTATTTACTTTTCTATTTATTTATTTAGTCATCATTCAACAACCATTTTCTATGTATTAAGTCCTAGGGATAACTAATTTCACTAATGTTCAGTGAACATTGTGGTAAGTTGAATTACACTTCAGAACTATATTCCTCCCCCTCATCTTCATGGGAAGAGTAGATATTTGCACTTCATTGTTGTTGGAATTGACAATGTGACTCTCTTCAACTAAAGGATGTTAACGGACAGGATACAGTAGATACTCAAAATTTTCTTTTGTCAAAGGATTCATGCTCTTGACATGTTAGCAATTGAGTCTCTTCTAATCTGTAAGCATGCTATATCTCTTCATTTACTTAGTTCTTCTTTAGTTTATCTCAGTAATATTTTGTAGTTTTTATTATACTTACATATATTTTTGTTAATCTATTTCTAAGTATTTCATTTTTTATGCTATTATAAATGGCATTTTTTTCCATTTCTATTTGTAGCTAGTATATAAAAATGTAATTAGCCTTATATTCTGCAACCCTGTAGATTCCTAAGGATTTTTTCATTGAAGTATAGTTGAGTTACAACGTTATGTTAGTTCCAGGTGTACAGCCACATGGTTCAGTTATATATATGTGTGTTCTTTTTCAGGTTCTTTTCCATTATCGTTTATTACAAGATATTGAATATAGTTTCCTGTGCTGTCCTTGTTGTTTATCTATTTTATATATAATAGTGTGTATCTGTTAATCCCAAACTCCTAATTGGTAACCACAGTTTGTTTTCTATGTCTGTGAACCCATTTCTGTTTTGTAAATAAGTTGATTTCTATCATTTTTTAAGATTCTACACCTGATATCATGATTTTTGTCTTTCTCTGTCTGACTTACTTCAGTTAGTATAATAATCTCTAGGTCCATCCATGTTGCTGCAAATGGCATTATTTCATTCATTTTTATGGCTGAGTAATATTTCTTATATATATATATTGGATGGACCAAAAATTGCCTTTGATTTTTTAAGTAAAAATAAAAGACATTCATTTTCACTAAGAACTTTATTGAACAATGTATTTACCATTTTGTTCCACTACCTTCTGCCGTTTTTCAGGCAACTTCATAATTCCATCTTCCCAAAATTTTTTGTGTTTTTGAGCAAAGGAATTGAAAATTCCAGTCTTGCAAGGAATTGAAAATTTTTTTCATTAAGAGAACTTTGTAAAGACCAAAATAAATGGAAATCTAAAGGTGCAATGTCTGATGAATATGGCGGATGAATCAGAACTTCCCAGCCAAGCTGTAACAGTTGTTGCCTGGTCATCAAATAAACATGCAGTCTTAAGTTATCCTGATGGAAGATTACGCGTTTTCTGTTGACTAATTCTGGACACTTTTCATCGAGTGCCGCTTTCAGTTGGTCTAATTGGGAGCAGTACTTGTTGGAATTAATTGTTTGGTTTTCCAGAAGGAGCTCATAACAGAGGACTCCCTTCCAATCCCACCATATACACAACATCACCTTCTTTGGATGAAGACCTGCTTTTGATGTGGTTGGTGGTGGTGCTTTTCGCTTGCCCAATGATCTCTTCCATTCTGCGTTATTGTACAGTATCCACTTTTCAACACCCATCACAATTTGTTTTAAAACTGGAGTGTTTTCATTAGATTTAAGTAGAAAATCGCATGCTGAAATATGGCCAAGAAAGTTTTTTTCACTTAACTTATGTGAAACACAAACATCAAAGTGATTAACATAACCAAGCTGGTTCAAATGATTTTTAATGTTTGATTTAGATATTTTGAATATGTTGGCTATCTCCTTCATGGTATAACATTGATTGTTCTCAATTAATGTCTCAATTTGATCGCTATCAACTTCAACTCGTCTACCCGACCGAGGAGCACCCTCCAGCGAGAAATCTCCAGCACAAAACTTGGCAAACCACTTTTGACACGTTCAATCAGTCACAGCACCTTCTCCATACGCTGCATGTTTCTTTTTGCATTTCAGTTGCGTTTTACCTTTCTTGAAATAATAAAGCATAATGCACCGAAAACGTTGCTTTTCTTCTTCCATCTTCAATATTAAAATGGCTACACAAAAATTCAGCAATTTTGATGTCTTTTTTTTAATGCACACTGACACGACAGTTGTCACATACAATCTAATAAAATTGTTTCAAATGAAGTTAGAGACAACTAAATGCTACTAGAGCCATCTTACAGAAAAAAAAAATGAATATTTAGGCCCACCCAATATATCACATCCTCTTTATCCATTCATTTGTCAGTGAACATTTTGGTTGCTTCCATGTCTTGGTTATTGTAAACAATGCTGGAGATACATTGAAGTGCATGTATCTTTTTGAATTAGAGTTTTTGTCTTTTCCCTATATATGCCCAGGAGTGGTAGTGTTGGGTCATATGGTAACTTTTGTTACACATTTTAATTCGGTAACAATCATGTATTTAGTAGTTGGGTTAACTGCCTAAACTGGGAATTTACATTTTCTTCTACTTCTTTAATTTTCTTTGTAGGTTTTTTCTTTTCTGATTATATAATTCTCATATTCCAAGCATGCTTTTCTTTTCATTTTCTTATTGAGATTCAAACAGAATAATCACAATGTCAAACTAAGCCTCTTTCTATTTTTCCCACAAATTTTCCCCTTTTTGTCTTTGAACTAGACTAGTTCTTTTGGACCATTCAGGAATAATTAGCTCACCAAAGTGTCAATTTGCCTATAGTAATCCAAAATTGACTATAATGGCTATAGAAGAATAATTTTGATCAGTTTTGTCTAATAAAATCAAGTGTAGGTGGTTAAATATGATATTTGCATTTTATTCTATGTTATGCCAGCTCATGACAAAAAACACTTTGTCCATATATAGTACTTTTCACAATTTTTATTCTTTAAGCTTCTTTTAAAAATGGCATTTATAATATCTAATAATACAGATAGGCTGTAATGGAAGAATCTTAAACATAATCCCTAATGACAAATTACTATTTTGGTTTTTGTTCATTAGATTATCAATTCTATTTTACTATGTAATGTACTTAGGTTAGTTTTTCATTTATAATCAAAACATGATCTTTGCATTCTCTCATCTAAAATATATAGATACAGCCCCCTTGCTTTAACCTCGCTTCCCTTTTTATGTCACTCAATTCAGTTATATAATTATTCTCAGTCTTTCCATTTGTCAAATCTGCATTTTTCAAACAGCATACCAGAACTTCCATTCCTTCTTCCAAATTCATAGATGCTATATTTTGACTCCCTGTTCTGTCAGATGTAAATTTGAGCATTTAATCTTTTCCTTCATCCTCTTCCACTGTTTTCATTCACAAGTCTCAATCACAGTGTTGTAAATATGTTTTTGAATTTCCAACAGAAAATATTTTATTATAAGTCATAATTAAGTCTTTTAAGATTGGTTGATGATTTTTTGTTGCTGTTGCTATTTCTTTCTTTCTTCCTTTCTTTTGATTTTTGTTTTACTGTTGTTGTTCTTTATAAGGAAAAGCCATTAAAAATTTAAGTATCATAACTGTAATTATTTTCAGTAAGAAGTAAAATAGCATTCTGTGTAGTGAATAACTGACATTACCCAAAGTGGCCTTTGCCCTTGGCCACCAGAAGGTGATGTCTAGGACCATGGAATATCATGCTTGATAGGAGTGCCTTGGTTTGCCTGGGAGTTTGTCCACTAGAAAGTCTAGCAATGCAATTTATGATGGGAGTTTTTGGACATGCCATGTAAATCTCCACCTCTGGAGAGCTTGAGGACTAAAACCATTAGCCTGAACCTCCAGCCAGCACTAGAGAAGAAAGACCAGTTGCACAAGCAGTATATGGTGATCAAGTCCTAATAAAAACCTGGACAACAAAGGTTTGGATGAGCTTCACGGCTTGACAGTACTCTGTGTGTACTGCCACACATCACAGACTGGAGGAGGTAACACTTTCCATGACTCCACATAGAGAAGACAGTCAGAAACTCCATGTTTGGACCTCCCAGACTCTGCTTTTTTTCTACCTTCCCTTGGCAGATTTTAATGTGTATCTTTTCACTATTCTAAAAAAACTGTAATAGTAAGTATAGCACTTTTCTGAGTCCTGTGAGTCATTCTAATGAATAATTGAAAATAAGGGTGGCTATGGAAGACCCCAGATTTTTAATCAACTGCTCTGAGTGCCAAACTTGTGGTTGGAGTCTGAAGAGAAGCCCATCTTCTGGAGGTTGTTTCTTCAGACTTTGCATTTTGGCTAACACATTGCATATGCCATGATAGCATTTCCTTCTCTAGGCCTCCAGACATTACTATTATGCCAATGAAAGGTGACTATTAGTTTTAAAAGGCTTCTTTGTACATTCCACAAATTGCTTCAAATAATTACACAATTTTTTTTTCCATATGGAGATCATCCTTTTTGTATTTGTTTTTTATGGAGTTTCTAGTTTTTGAGTAGGTCTGATATACTATCAAGGTTTTACCTGTATCTAGTTTTGTCTAGGTCCTCTGTTGATTTTTCCAAGATTGAACCTTAATTCAGTAACTTTCCCTTACTTAGTTTAACCCTTTGTTTTGCTAAAATATATGCTCAAAGAAGATCCTAAGAATATTTTCTTGGAGATAATCTTTGAGTTCTTGCAAGTATAAAAATAGTTTTATGCTGCTGCATATTTTTTTGATAATTCAACTGAACATAAATTATAGATAGGAAACATTTTTCCCCAGAACTTTGGAGATCTTGCTTTCTTGTCTTACTATATATGTCTTATCATTTCTGTTAAATTTCTTATCTCTTTAACATTTGTTTTTTTATTTGGGAGATTTCTGACTTTATCTTCAGACTCTACTAAGTTCTTGCTCGCTGTTTGATCCTAACATGTAGAACAGTGTCTGGTATAAATAGCTCAATAAATATTACTAATTGGATTCTATGCTCATCTGATATAGCTCATTATTTTAATAACTTTTTTGGCAAACAAGATTTATTTTTTAGTTAGAGGAAGGTAGGCTTCTCATGGGAGTGATTACTGAGATAACTGTACTTTTTCCATTTTGCTTATTTTCTTAATTCATTATGCCATCTATTTGTATATATTCTCCTAAAACTACATCCTTCTGTTTGGCCACACTACTCTGATAAGATTTTTTTAGAACTTTAAGCAATTTAATCCCTCATTTTTAGCTATTGTGATTACTCTGATCAATACCTAACAACACAGTCAGAAGCTGTAAATATAGAACATAGACGTTTCTATAGTAAAAAGTTCTTCCTGGATTTTCCTTATTATGATACCATTAAATAAAATGTGTATTTTAAAGTAGAACTGTGAAGTCTAAATTCTACATGTGTAATCTAAACAGACACAATTAGCATATTTATTGATACATTTAAGAAACATTTAATAGTGCAGGAGTCAGCATAATATATAGGCACTGAGTGTACAAAGCTGAGTAAGACATAATGATTATATCGTATTAACTGAATGCATTGTTATGTAAATATATATGGATATATATCTATAATATATGTGTATATATAATTTATATCAACATATAAAAGTTATTAACTATGAGTATAAATATTGTGAAAACATTTTATTTTAACATGGCCACTGTAATTTTTTCAAAGGAAAAAAATTCAATGTCTTTTGGAGTATACCAAGACAAAAAGTTTGGTGGTTAGAATGTCAAGAGCATAAAAGTTGAAACAGTGTATTGCATAATTTGAATAGCCAATTTAAAATGTTATATCCATTAGAATCTATCATCCAAAGTGGTGAAAGTGTTCAGAGAGCCAACCATTTTTATTCTGTTACTTCAAATAAGACTTGGAATTGCAAATTCAGCTTCATGCCTTTCTTTTATGGTTACAATTTATAAACAAATAAAATTTGAATCAAAGAAAAACCCACTTGTCTATAAATGTATTGTCATTTAAATGGATACTACACACATAGTAGGCTCTCTATAAATAGCCAATGAATTATTAAATTTAGAAGTCAGATTAAAAAAACACTAAGTTGCTTAGAAAAAATACCTGGGGAATTAAAAGTAATCAGCATACATAAAAATTAAGTATTTGTGTTTCAAATTCAAATTTTCAACAACAAATGAAAATCTCTTGTCACTGAAAAAAAATGTCTTACTCTGTGTGAGTGTGGGTGTGCATAATACTCAAACAGGGATTTAGATAAACATTTGTGATTAAAATTAATTTGTACTTGTAATTTGGTTCAGTTCCTAGCACAACAAATTCTTTAATGAAGATAATAAGAATCTATTCATCTCCAATTCAGGTGAAGTAGTGCTTATAAAAGAAAAACACTTTCAAATACATTATCAATTATTATACAGCTCAGTCACAATTTGATTGTTAAATGTTTTCTTTTAGTAGATGTATAAGAAAATATTATTTTACAATAGTAATAATAATCATTAAATACACTTTTTGAAAGGTATATACAAAGTCATATCATCCCAATTTTCTTTTTGAGAGCCAAAATTAAAATAAACTGATTATATTTCAGAAGGTTTGATTACAGTTATGATGAATGGAGAATAACAACATTCCTACCAAAAATAAGTTTAAAAAGCTAAAATTTTCCTTTAAAAAAAGGTTGGTTAAAGAATTGGAAAGAAGCTGAGGCAACCACAACTTGACAGAGACAAAATTCTGGAAAAAGAAGAAACAACTCAAAAAAAAATGAACTGAAATTTTGCAGGCCCTTTTCCCCGTAGGACATTTGTCAATTCTGGATAAAGAGCAAGAAGTTGAAGGTCTGGGAAAGAGGCCAAGCAAGAAGCAGCTACCAAGAGGCAGGGAAATTAACAGAGATGTGACATTCTCCCTGGGCTACAGAGAAAACAGCTAGAGATAAAAGAGTGCTCCGATTCCAGTGAGAAGAAAGAGTAGGGAAGTGAGTTCACTACCCTGTCAGTTTTCACATCAAGGCATTCACTTAATTCTGAAGTTTCCCAGTGTTGGAGGTTGAGACACTATGTGGGTAGCCTCAAAAATTAAGACAAGTCTCAATAATCTGAGGGGAAAATAATTAGTTTTCAAGAACTACCAGTGGGAGAGACCCCACTGGTGATCATGCCAGACTCTTAGTTAGAACATGTAGGAGGGTACACCTTAGAAGAAGTGGCAACTTCAGAGGCAGAGGTAGCTTTACTCCTTACTAATGAACTTCGAGCCCTGTCATCTTCTTACCTATCATTTAATTTCCCTGTTCTATCTGCATGAGCAGAGGAAAGGTTGAATGTCTCTAGAAAAAATATAATGAGAAAAGTCTACAATTTTTCAAATACAATGCTCAGAATTTATTATAAAAATATGTAAAGACACAGATAGGGACTGAAATTCAAAAGAAAATCAGATATAAACAGACTCAGTAGTAAACCTGACATTGTATTTATAAGAACAAATTAAAAATAGGTATAATTAGTATATTTTAAATATAGGGTAAAATATATAATCTGAAAATCCTATCTTGACAAATGACTCTGGCAGCAGAATGGACACAACAGAAAAAGGAATTCGTGTATTGAAAGAAACTGAAAGGCAGAGTAATAGAAAGTATTCATACTGAAGCACATAGAGAAACTAGAGATTAGAAAAAGATCATAAGTGATATATGAAACAAAGTTAAAAGGTCTAGCATATGGGCTTCCCTGGTGGCTCAGTGGTTGAGGGTCTACTTGCCTGTGCAAGGGACATGGGTTCATGCCCTGGTCTGGGAAGATCCCACATGCCGTGGAGCAGCTGGGCCCGTAAGCCATGGCCACTGAGCCTGCGCGTCCGGAGCCTGCACTTTGCAACGGGAGAGGCCACAAGAGTGAGAGGCCTGCATACCGCAAAAAAAAAAAAAAAAAAAAAAAGTCTAGCATATTTTTTAACAGAGTCAATGGAGGAGAGAAGGGAATAGAGCAAAAGCAATATTTCAAGAAATATAGGCCAAGAATTTTCTAAAACCAAATACTAGCACCAAGCCACAGGTGCAATAAATTCTGTTTACTCCAAGCAGTATGAATACAAAGAAATCTACATCTCTGTACATCACAGTAAAACAAGCGAAAATCAAAGATATAAAGTAAATTTTCATAGCAGCTATAAAAAGGGACACATTATGGTTGTGGGAGACACAATAACACTGTTCATAGAAATTCGGAAACCAAAGAACAAAAGCTATTGCCAAATTCAAAAAATCAAAATGCTGAGCATTCTATATTCAGCAAAAATATCGTCATAAATGGAGTTAAAGATTTCAGACAAGCTAAAACTAAGGAACATCATTATCACACCTGCACTTACAAAAATACTAGAGTGTTGTTTGGGCATAAAGAGAATCATTCTAGATGGAAGCAGAAGAAGTAGGTAGAAAAGATTATACTTGAATGATAAAATGTGTGGGTGATATATATTGGATATTGGCTATACAAAACAATAACTATAATGTAAAGATTAAATATATGTAGAATTAAAATACACACACACACACAAAAGATGGGAAGATTTTAACATCATTGAGCATTGCCTAAAGTAATCATTTACATTAGATAAAATGAGTCCAAAATCCATGTTTAATTTTCTATTGCAACCATTTAGTAAATAATGTACATAAACTAAGCTGATCATATAATTTTAAAAGTAATTCAGAAGGAGGTGAGAAAGTGGAGTATATACCAAAACAAACAGTAAGATGGTAGATATAAATATATAAATAAATATGGAACTATTCAATGTCAAAAAAATACATATTAAATAAAAGGTTAAGATTGTCAGACTGGTATTTTATATTTCTTACCAGAGACACACCTTAAATATTGTAGGTGTATATGTACACAATATATGGAGAGAGAGAGAGAGAGAGAGAATCTAAATATTAGAGGTTGGAAAAATATATATAATTCCAGGAAAACACCAACTAAAAGTAAGCTTATGTCCCTATATTACTATATGAAAAAGCAAACTTTAAAGCATTAAGTGTTGTTAGAGAAAAAAAATAAAGAGACATTTTATGATGATACAGATGTATATCCTTCAGGAAGATACAACCATTTGAAATCTGTTTACCTACAATAACATGGCTTCAAATATATTAAGTAAACATTGAAGTAACTAGAGTAGAAATAAAGCTACATTCATAGTGGAAGATCCAGCATACCTTCCTCAAAGGTGATAAAACAAGCAAACAAATATTAGTAATGATATAGGAGATCCACACAGAAAAAATTAAAAATTCCATCTAATTGTCATATATAGAGCACTGCAAGTAATGACAAAAGAATACACATTCCTCTCAACTACTCATGGTATATATTCCAAATTTAATTCTATGCTTGTTCAACAATGTGAGCCTCAAGAAATTTCATATGATTCAAGTCATTCAGGATATGTTCTTTGATAGTCAAATTAATCTAAAAATAATAAAAGAAATAAAACTAGAAAATCTAAGCTGTTTAGAAATTAAGTAATTTATTCCACCAAAAAAAAACCCTCTGATCAAAAGGAATTATGAAGTTATTGTTATTTTGAACTGAATGATTAAACAAATCACTTCATAGCAAAATTAATGAGATTCATTTAATGCAGGCAAATTTAGAATAATATAGGGAATTTAGTATCTATAGGGAAATTTAGGATCTTAAATTTCATATATTCAAAAGAAAAAAGCCCCCAATATTGTGATATAGCTGTCTATCTCAAGTAATTTTTAAAAACGTAATTGACCCAAATTGTAAAGAAGGGCAAAAATAAGAATATAAATTAATAAAATAGAAAGTAGAAAATCAACAAAATTAGTTTTAGACTAATAAAAATAACACAAGTCTGGCAAGATTGATGAAGAAAAAAAATAAGAACAGGCACAATTAACCTATATGAAGAATGAAAAGGGATCCGGCACTACATATCTTTTAGATGTTAAAAAGAAATAAGATAACATTAAAAATACTATAGAATGAATTTGAAAATTTCAGTTAAATGGAAAAACTCCAAGAAATACAGGAGTTTATAATGTAATAAAAAGGTAAAATATTGAAATTGTTTTATATCTATTTAAAAATTGAATCCACATTTAAAACTTACCTTAAAAAGATCTCTAGGCTCAAAATGATTCATCAGTAAAGTTCTTCATATGTTAAAGACAACAGAAAACCAACTTTTATTGGGACAAATCCAGTGTATAGGGAAAGAGAAAATACTTCTAAACTAAAGATAGCATAATCTTAACATCAAACATGATAGTAAAATACAGGAAAGAGAATTTACAGACAAATATTTCCTTTGTAATAAATGCAAAGATTCAAAGCAAAATATTAGTAAGTAGAATACGGTGATATATCAAAAGGATAATGCCTCAGGACCAAGTTAAGTGCAGAATAAAAGTTTGTTATAAAGGTCATAAGCCAGGCCATGTAACTGACAAAATCAATAGAAAAAATAAAAAAGAGGAGAAAGCTATATTATTATGTCAATATATGAAGGTGTTGATAAAATTCAGCACTCATGTGTAAGTTAAAATCTCTCAGCAAATAGAAATGGAAAGAACTTCCTAATCTGATAAAGAGTTTTGTGTTAGACTGCTTCTAAAATGTCTGACAATGATCTCTGCCTTTTTGTACAGTAGTCCCCTATTATCTGCAGTTTCACTTTCCACAGTTTCATGGTCTGAAAATATTAAATAGAAAATTCAAGAAATAAACAAGTCATAAGTTTTAAATTGCTTGCAGTTTTGAGTAGCATATGAAATCTTGAGCTGTCCTTCTTTGTCCTACCCTGGATGTAACTCATGCCTTTGTCCAGCATAACCTGCCAGTCACTTAGTAGCCATCTAGCTTATCAGATGACTGTGGCAGTATCACAGTACTTGTATTCAAGTCACCTTTATTTCACTTAATAATAGTCTCAAAGTATAAAAGCAGTGATGCTAGAAATCCAGATATGTAAAAGAGAAGCTGTAAAATGCTTCCTTTAAGAGAAGAGGTGAAAGTTCTAAACTTAAAGAAAGAAAAAAAATCATATGCTGAGGTTGCTAAGTTTTATGGTAAAAACAAATCTATTCATGAAATTGTGAAGAAGGAAGAAGAAATTTGTGCTAGTTTTGCTGTCACAACTCAAACTGCAAAAGGTATAACCATAGTGCATGAAAAGTGCTTAGTTAAGACGGAAAAGGATTAAATTTGTACAATACGATATTTTGAACGAAAGAGACAACATTCACATAACTTTTATTACAGTATATTGTTATAATTGTTCTATTTTACTATTAGCAATTGTTGTTAATCTCCTACTGTGTTTAACATAAATTAAACTTTATCATAGGTATGTATGTATAGGAAAAAACATAATATAGGGTCTAGTTCTATCTGCAGTTTCAAGCATCTACTGTGGGTCTCAGAAAGTATCCCCCATGTTTTGTGTGGGGGTTACTGTATCCACGCCCTTGTATAACACTTTCCACTGTGCGAGAACTTGACCTAGTAACTTCTAACCAATATATTATGGTAAAATAGACAGGATGCTAATTCCAAAGTTAAGATTTAAAAGACTGTGACTCCTATCTCTGTCTTACTTGCTCTCTATCTTGCTTGCTTTCTCACATTAATGAAGCCTCTACCATTTTGTGAGCTGCCCTATGAAGAGGCCCAAGTAACTAAGAAATGAGTGGCCTACTGCCAACATCCAGTGAGGAACAGAGGCCCTCAGTCCAACAATCCACTAGGGACTGAATTCTGCCAACAAACAACTGAATGAGCTTGGAATTGGAGCCTGCTTAAGCTGACATTTTGATTGCAGGCACGAGAGAGACCTGAGCCAAAGGATTTAGCTAAATCACACCCAGATTCCTCACGCCAGAAATTGAGAGAAAAGAAGTATTTTTTTTAAGTCATTAGGTTATGGCAATAATTCTTAAAGTGAAAACAGATAACAAATTCAAATATCTAAAAAATTAAGAAAAATCTACAGCAATTTTAATAATTAATTGTCAAAATTTTATTCCTGTGATTGAGAGCAAACAAGAGTACTTGTTATCACCACTTTATTTAGAGATCACTTTTATAGGAAATTCTAGGTAGATAATAAGCTATTTTAAAAAGTAATTTTACATGTTTCAAAAACATTGAAAATTTAGATATAAATGTAATAAAATGTGCCTAAACCTCTACAGTAAAAATTACAAAACATTATTGAAAAAAATTAAAATCATAATGAAATGATAGAATAGACCATGTTCATGGGTTATAAGAATCAATACATTAAGAATGATAATTCCTCCTAAACTCATCTATGGATTCATTGAGAAATACCAATTAAAGGTCCAGGTGGATTATTTTTTTTCCTTTTTTCTCTTTTTTTTCTTTTTTTTTTTTTTTTACATCTTTATTGGAGTATAATTGCTTTACAATGGTGTGTTAGTTTCTGCTTTATAACAAAGTGAATCAGTTATACATATACATATATCCCCATAACTCTTCCCTCTAGCATCTCCCTCCCTCCCACCTTCCCTATCCCACCCTTCTAGCTGGTCACAAAGCACCAAGCTGATCTCCCTGTGCTATGCAGATGCTTCCCACTAGCTATCTATTTTACATTTGGTAGTGTATATATGTCCGTGCCACTCTCTCACTTTGTCCCAGCTTACCATTCCCCCTCCCATACCCTCAAGTCCATTCTCTAGAAAGTCTGCATCTTTATTCCCGTCTGGCCCCTAGGTTCTTCATGACCATTGTTTTTCTGTTTTTTAGATTCCATATATATATGTGTTAGCATACAGTATTTGTTTTTCTCTTTCTGACTTACTTCACTCTGTGTGACAGACTCTAGGTCCACCCACCTCACTACAAGTAGTCCTGACAAGCTGATTTTAAAATGTATACGGAAGAGTAAAAGGCTAAGAATAGCCAAGGTTAAGAATTAAAAAAATGGAGAGTTTACACTATCAGATCTCAAAGCTTATTATAAACTAAGTAATTAAACTTTGCAGTGCTGGGGAAAGGATAAATACATAGATAAGAATAGAGCTCACGTACAGATCATATACGGATATCTGATTTGAGAAAATATGGCACTGCAGTACAGTGAAGAAAGGAAGGTCTTTTCAACAAAAGATTGAAAATGTTTAATTGTATATCCATATGAGAATATATGACCCTTTTCCCCTACCTCACACCATAAAAATCAATTCCATAATTTTATCAGCAAATATTTCTTAACTGAACACACACACATACTCATACACCACAAATATTAATCATAAAGAACATTTTTTGAAACATTGGATGACATCAAATCTTTCCTGTGATTTAAGTGATTATTATTAACAGAGTTAAATGTAAACTCAAGATAGGAAGAAAAAAACACACAAAACATAAATTTGGCAAAGGATTGATATACAGAATAGAGTAAGAATTCTTACCTATCAAGGAGAAAACAACAAACTTTACAAAAGTATATCCAAATAAGAAAAAAAAAATCCCATATACATGCAATTACATGGATGACTCTAATCAACAAATATTAAGCAAAATAAGCCAAGTTGAAATATGCACATACTGTAATGTCCCATCCATAGAAAGTTTCATAATAGGAAAAAACTAATTTAAGGTGTTTGTTTGAAATTAGGAGAGTCATTATCCTTGGTGTGCTAATTAGTAACTGGAAGAAAGCACAATGAGGATTCTGGGGTTTTAATAATATTTCAATAGGGAGGGTGGGAGGGAGATGCAAGAGGGAGGAGATATGGGGATATGTCTATGTATAGCTGATTCACTTTGTTATAAAGTAGAAACTGGCACACAATTGTAAATCAATTATACTCCAATAAAGATGTTTAAAAAAATAAAAAAATAATAATAATAAAATAAAAAATAATATTCTATTATTTAGCCTACCACTGATTAAATTAGTATGTTCAATGCATAAAATTCAGCAGCTGTACACTTAGCCGTTGTAATTTTTATAGATGTTCTCTGTATGATATACTTAATAAATAGATTATCATTCAAAGTATATAAATTCTAAACAAAATTGCAAGTTTTTCCACCCCAAATAACTTTTAATCCAAGATTACTATTCACCATAGCTTCTGGTGAGGCTGAGTCAAAGTGACACAAGGTTTATAAATGTTGTTCAGAAGTATCTTGCTTATGTGTGAATTTGTAAAGAGGATAATTTTACTTTTGGTACACACAGACACACACACACAAACATGCACATACACATCTGTAATTGGAAATTTAAATTACGTAGTTAACATTTCTCCCGGCCTAGGAAGTAAGGATGGGATAGGGTTATAATAAAAATTACAAATGCAATAACAATTTCTGAACCTCAAGTCTCTATCCGAAATTTAAGTCATCCCAGCTCTGTGCAATATTGTCCTCAGTAATCCCTTCAAGTTATGTCCTGTAGTCCCCAGGTGTTCTTGTCATCTTACAAAAGCTCTGTCAGCTCAATTCCCATCTATTATTTTCTTCCTTGTCTCTTCTTTTAGCAAAGCCTGCTGCAGAGGCATGTGCGGCCCATAAAATTTCATAACATCACACACAGGGGTCACAGCTTCAGCTGGCACTCATTCTTAAATGCTCTAAGTCTTCCCCACTGTGTGAAAGCCACCATACTGTGACGAACTAACCATGCCTGACTCTACTCTGATGTACTAGGGTCCAGGGGGTATCAATGCCCCTGTCATTTTTGCAGATGCACAGTGTTGGATTTTGTGCCATGATTCAGGACTTACCATCTGGATTTAGGGACAATAATAAAAATTTACATGGACAATAGCCTCAATAGTTAAAAATAAAACAAACCAAAAATCTCCAATACTTACAGCAAACTCCATGGATGCATGGCATGTATTTTGTTAAAAAATATGACTTGAGAGAAAATAACATTTAAAAATGTTTAAGGGCAGTGCTCGGACATTTCAGGGACATAATTGAAAGGATGTATGTATGAATTCTATATACAAATATTTATAGAAAATTTTCAGTGTTTATTTTTCCATCTTTACTATATTTCATATTGTACTACACTCAAAAGTTAAAGCTAAAAAGAAAGGATTAAAAAGTAGCAAAGGGAAGAGATTATTAGCTCTACAATTTGATATCAATATAGTAAAGCAATATATTCTAACATCTCCATTCTGAAACAACTGAAAAAAATATCAATTCTGGGGAATTCTCTGAAAGTAAATGCAATTCATTACTACTGTATTGCTTATTGATTTTTAATCATGCTTGAAATAAGAAGATGAAAATAATGATAATAATGTAAAATTTAAATAATAAAAGTAAATTACAATAGTTGTTGTTCTAATGGTGAATTAAATGATTATGGTAAGAAATGCTTCAGGAAAAATAAAATTGTTAAGTATATGAAAATATGTGTGACTGAAGACGGTTGACAGAGAGTAGTTATGCCAAAGAAGAATTTCCCAAAACTGTCTATCCCAAGAAACTTCCAGAGTATCTCACTTGTCAAACTGCCTGAAAATATCAAGACTGACTGACAAGACTCTTTGTGACCAAAGGTTACAAATTTACTAGTTATCAGGTTTCTCTAAGAGGCTGAAATATTCTAAATATTCTAAAATCAGTATAATTGTTAACTCTTCAAAAATGCCAAACAGTCGAAGGGTTGAAGCAAGATAAAGCTATCAAGAAATGATAGCTTGTACCATGCCACAAAATTGTATGAGAAGAACCACTGAAAATGAAACTTTTTGGAGATATTTCATTGGAATTACAAACTCTCATTATTTTTATTTTCCAGTAAAGCCAGTCATCCCAATAAACTTACCAACTAACATAGCTTCAGAGCTAGCAGATTAGATCAGGATCACCATAAAGGGCTATACTAGATGTGACTTAAATGAGGCTGACCCATGAGGAGGGTGAATTGGGGCTGAAATCAAGCTTTTACCTTTCATATCTCTCACACAGCTGTGTTATCAAGGATAGGCATGCTCCCACAAGAAAGTGGGCATCCTTAGAATTAGCTCTAAGGTAGAGGCTAGGGTGGCCAGGCGGGGATATCTTGAGAGTGTGTGTGTGTGTGTGTGTGTGTGTGTGTGTGTGTGTGTGTGTGTTATGGATGATTAAGGATGAATTCAGTAAGTTGCATTGAAAGCTCTATTTCAAATATCTACCATATACATAAAAATGTGGTAAATAAAATCTTAGTATCTAATAAAGTAGGAAAAATGTTTTCATGATTTTCACTTTGGAAAAACAGAAAGGAAACATTTCATCAAATGATAATTTACAGAGTTGTATATTTCACTTCTTCCCATTCTCTACCAACCTCCTTGTGACACTTACAAAGGTTATAAGTGACATGAGCTTATTTAAAACATTCCCTAACTTAATTTCTAACTGAACAAATTGCTAACTTAACCTCTCTCTCCTGTTTCTAGATGAACTGATATGACTTTTATTCAGTTCTTTAAATCAAATGTCATCCACTCTATGTCGTGTTCTACAAGGCTAGGAGAAATTCAGTCTTGATAACTGCATCCCCATTTTTAGGTCCTGAAAGTGTGCTCATAAGTCTCCACAATTTAGAGCTTCAGGCAGGTCTCCCAGGTCTTTTATCCACACTGGTTATACAGATACATTCATTGTCCATGACACCATGATTTCCGAAAGGCTGGTAGTAAAGCCTACAGCTGTTTGACAATGTAGATATTTGCCGAGTCAAGGGTTCTTTCTCCACACAGTCATTCTTCTCTATGGTCCCGCCATATCCCTAAGGACCTTCAAAGTAGAGGTACAGTTCATTCTGAGAACTGTGAGTCCCTTCCCATGCTTTCCAGACCAAAGAATGTACTTCTTCCCCAAGGACAGGCACAGCAGTCTTTGGGGCCCCAAGTATTCATTCATCTCTGTTTACCCTCTGAGAAAATTTTGCTTAATCTTCTAAATAAGGAATTAGGAAAACAGATGCTAAGAAGGGAACTTCTTCAGGAAGATTGTATATTTTAAATAATGTAAATGTGTTTCAAAACAAACAAAAAATGACATGCTTTTTTATCTGATAACAAGGAGGAAGAAAATAACACAAGCTAAAAAATACGAAATAGTATTTTAATAAATTATCTGTCATTCTCATACAGGAAACTTTACTGCAAAAAAAATTCATTTCTCATTCTGAGATTTTTTTTTAAAGCACAGAATAAAGTAGAATTCTCAGGGCAATACCTCTTTCACACAGTTGCTAATCACTTCAGTGTTGTTTTATTTGTTTTTCTTGTTTCATTGAGTACAAGTCTGTGGGGGTAAGCAGTGGTGATTTGGCTCCTGGCTTAATGCCTCCAATAAATTCTTTAGTCATAGAACTCTTCCCAGTTTTTCAGCCTACAAGGTTGGAGGAAGATTGTGTGTTGTAAAATTTGAGGATCCTTTCCAATCTTTCCCTGGATACCAGCCTATCATTAGAAGGCATAACAAGAAGTCCTGCCAAGATCACTATGAGGGTCTCCCAGCAAAAGCAACCATCATCCAATGCATGATTTAACCATTTTTATTTCCCCCTAATGATTGATCTTAATGAAGTTGGAGTACTGCGATAGTGGTGACACCTTGATTCTTCTGGTGTGGGATGAAGCTGTTCCTTTTGCAGACCTATTACATAGGTTCAATATACAGTGAGTGGCTAGATGTATGGATAAATGGGTGGATGTTCCAAGATGGAGAGTATCTGCTGGTTGTTTGAGAAGAGATTAAGCCTTCATTCTTATCTGGATGAATGTGTCACAAAATGTATAAACATCTTCTGGAGAAAATAACTCAAATCCAATATTGTGGAAGTAAAACCTAGCTTCAATTAGAGTTATTTATCAAGTATATATAAAGCACAACTAGAAACTGATTTGCTGCTGAAAGAGCATATTATGACAACCCAAATATGCCACCTTGGTACATTGATTATTTTGAGCTATATACACTTTTAAAAAAGTAAATGAGGAGAAAGAGGATTTGTCTGAACTCCTCGTATCTGCTTAAAGACAGATCCTCCAAAAGGAATTCAAAGATCATAAATCCCCTCCTTGGGAGCTTCATCAACCAGGGAAGATTGATGAGTAGACTAAGTTAAGACCATAGCAAAACTTTGTCACAAACTATCATACCTCCCATCTATTCTTATAAGAGCCCATTCATCTTTCCTAAAAATCATTTACTCTCACCTAAGAAACCTACATTCCCCTTCCCTTTCCCTATTAAGATGTTATTTAATCTTCAGTTCTAAAGACATCTCTTTGAGTTATTCATCTTTCCCTGGGCATCTCTCATGTATACATGAGGAATACATGTTAATAAACTTCTGTTTGTTTTTCACTTGTTAATCTATCTTTTATTATAGGAGTCTCAGATAAGGACTCAAAGGGTAGAGAGAAAACTTATTTTCCTCCCCTCCACACTTTAAATTCATCCAGAGGAAAAATGGCCTATTCAACAACCTCAACTGAACATCTGCCTTTTATTAGCCAGGAATATTTTTAGGTACCCAAATGGCTCAGTTTGGAAGGGTAAAAGTTTCATAAATGTGTTCAACAGGATGTGTCAGGTGATGCCATCATATAAACACACAAATCTCAGTGGCTCAGCACAATATAGTACATGTGTCACTCAACTACACATTCAAAGATGATCAGGTGGAGGCTTTGCTTCATGTAATCATTCAAGGTCTCAATCTGACAGATATGCCACCATCTTGTAGCTTCAAACATGTAACATCCTTTGACACCATGGTTGGGGATCCTGTGTCCACACTTAGAGTGACACACATCATTTCCCTTCACAGATCATTGTCCAGAACTAGTCATATGGCCTCAACTAATTACAAGAGGTCAGGGAAGTGAACTCTTCCTTTGTTCCCAGAAAAGAACTTGATATAAATGGGCTCTAGAAGTGAAGCAGATCACTCTAACCCTGTGTGTCATATGCAGTAAATAACAAAATTGTGCTTATAGACCTGAACATATACCTCAGCATTAATTTTTGCATGCTATATAAGTTGTACCAATTACTTTATCTCCCTGACTCTGCTTACCCATCTAAAAGTGGAAACAATTGATCCTCATGATTATTGTGATGATTATATAAAATAATGGAATATCTTAAGACCTGACACACAGAAGCTTTTCAACAAATGGTGGCAGTATTAGTTTTTCTTATAATATATAGCACAACAGAGTCAATCACTCACTGTCGAGTGCAGTCATCATCCTTAGCTATATAATAAATTTACCTGAAGACCTTAAAAAATAATCACGCCTGGACCCTACCCTCAAATTCTTATAGGAGTGAAGCCAAAGCATTAGTATTTTTCAAAGTTATCAGTTTATTTCAGCATAATAACAGGGTTAGATACCTCTCTAGTAAGATGAAAAATAAAGTAGACATATATGGTTGACATTAATTAATTGTCTTTCTCAAAGATTCTTTATGTTTTTAAACATACAACTCAGCAACACACTACACTTTTTGAAGAGGGAAATAACCATGTTTTCCACAGTGAAATATTTTGCTATTATAGTTTAACAATCACATTTGTTCTTACAGCAAAAAAGTAAGAATGTAGATGATATATAAAAAAAAAATTTCTCATGGTGGAGTAAGAATTAAAAAAAATCCATAGAAATAAAATATCTAGATATAGAGTAGCTAAAGAAAGCAGAGGCATCACCTTGAAGTGCAATATCTATTTCAAACTAAAACAAGAGATCTAGGTTACATTTCAAACATACCCTCAATAAAAGACTCTCAGAACATTTTTTTGATGGAGATATACTAATGAGAAAAAAAAAATGTTGCCTTAAAGTCTACACTGGCACAAACAATAAGAGAGCATTATATTCAATAGCCTAGGACATAAAACATACTTGACTAATTATTCACAAGCTGAAAATGCTACTATTTATTTTGCTAAAGAAGGAGAAACAAAGCATTGATGGCAAAAGTAGAAACTACACTTTAACATAACAGTTTGGGAAGCCACTTTAAAATTGTAATTCTGCATATAAACATAATCTAATTAATTGATAATACTCCTCTCCCTTAGTCTCTTCTAAAACTAAGGATTCTAAAGCATATACCTGCACCCTATGACTGGCATATTTATGCAATCCATCCCCATCTCATCCATGCTACACTTTGATACTTGCTTCATGAATGAGCAAGCTATTCAGAGTATGAAAGTATTTTCCCTGGAGTACTCACATGAGGATATAACTTCCTGGCCTTAGGTAAAACATGACAAAAGCTACACCATGTATTATTCTTTTCTTTCACTAGTTAATTGATTTAGGATTTAAATCAGCAAATGTAATGAACACTTATTATATATAAAGCAACATATTTACTATTTTATTGTTTTAAATATTTATTTATTAAAAACTTCTTAATGGGTTATTATATATATTTAAAGTGCCTAAATATATATTCATGTATAAATGTATAAGTATTACATATATTTAAATATTATATATTCTTTAAATATATATATAATATTTAAATATGTAAATATATGTAATAAACATTTATACATGAATATATATTTAAGCGCTTTAAATATATATATAAAGTACATAAATAAGCATCTATCCATCTATCACCAAATATTTATTGAATACTTAGTATATTCAAAGCACTAGTATCTTGCGCTATTTTTGTCATTTTTTTCTGTTTGGTTGTTGTTGTTTACTCTTTCAATTGTTCCTAAATTATTGGAGTGGTCTAACAAAAGGAAAATACTAACTTAATCATAGAGAAATAAAGGTGAAAGTAAGTATGCATGAAATATTTTTACAGCAATAAAATTGCGTGAATATGTAGAGAAGGGCAAAGGTAGAGTGTAAATAATCTTTAAATGTGTCAATAAATATAAAATAATGGCAAGTGGTTGTTATACAGACTTATGAAGACAGACATATACAGACTTATGAAGAAACAATAAAAACGTAAAATGAAATAGTAAATATGTATATTGAATCTAATTCAATTTAAACGTACAGTGCAGTTTGAACATATAGTGAAGAAAAATGATGGGAAAGGAATTATGAATAGCAAAGATAAATAACAGCATGAAAAATGATATATTATAATAGTGTGATGGGCTAATTGTTTGTTTAATTGTTATTTGTGTATGTAGGAGCCAAAGGGTGCAATTGTTAGAAAAGATTTCAAACCATACATGACTTACAATTCAGATTCTGCCACTTGGAACTCTACAGCTATGGAAATCCTTGAAATCCTTGAAATCCTTTTGCTACAGGGTACTTAGTTATACAATGAAGATTATAGTATTATCTATTTCATAACTTTGTGAGGATTAAAAGGTGCAATTGTTTGGACTATAGTACGTGGTCAATAGATAAATGTGGATAATAATACAATAAAATAATAATAACCATAGTGAATGTGAAGCTAATAAACAGAAAGACAAACAATGTGGACACTTAAGTGTTTATAAGGTCAAGCACTAAATGTAAAAGTTATTGCCCTGGACCTCCTAAAGAGTAAAGACTAGGGCTTCCCTGATGGTGCAGTGGTTGAGAGTCTGCCTGCCGATGCAGGGGACACAGGTTCGTGCCCCAGACAGGGAAGATCCCACATGCCGCGGAGCAGCTGAGCCCGTGAGCCATGGCTGCTGAGCCTGCGCATCCAGAGCCTGTGTTCCGCAATGGGAGAGGCCACAACAGTGAGAGGCCCACGTACCGCAAAAATAAATGAGTAAAGACTTGAAGTTTAATAAGTCCAATTAAAGAATAGAAATAATGATTGTAATAAAACAGTTTGATAGAAGGTAGCATTATTGAAATCCCCATAGCTAATATTAATAGAACAGTCATGAGTATAGTTTGACCAATATTAACACACTGACATTGTTTTTAGATATTTCAAGTTGAATTGAGACTTTTGAAAAATTTTCAAGACTATCTTTTCACCCTCTTCTAGTTTAAGTATGCTATTATGAAAGGAAAAATAACTGTTTGCTAAGGAACAAAAAGCTAAAAATTTAAAAACATGATTTTGATTAAATGGACATTATTGACTTTTTTTCTTCAAACTTGATGATAATTAATGCCTGTGTTTGGAGTAGAAAAAGTTATTTTCAGCTGAACCCTTATTGATTTTACTAGAAGATTCAGAGTGTTATTTTCAAGGACTCTATTGTCTTTTCTCTAAAAATTAAATATGGATATATTTTAAATGTATGCCCTATAGCCTTTTGTTTCTCTTTACTCTTTAGTGCCTGTTTGATAAAAGATTAGGCTTTGTGTCAGTGAGAAAACTATGCTTCATAGCAGCTATTTCTAACGATGTGTGACTACAGAGTGGTAACAGAGGTAAGTAATACTCAGTCTTTGCTCTTAAAAATTTCTTAATATACTACAAATATAGTGCTATATTGAAATAATATATCACATATATGCTTTAATTTAAAAAAAATATTCAGTAAAATTATGGTCAGTATGTTAGACTGAATTAGTTGTCTTTCAAATCTTCATTTTAAACACATAGAAATTTACAAAATACAATAAACATAGATTTAAAATAAGAATCAAGAAAAAAGCAAAGAAAGAAAAATCTCAGGTTCCAATCATGAAGAGAAACATCTTTATTGCAACCAACCAGAATATTGATATAAAAGAACCCATATAAAACAGTATATAATAAACAAGCTAGTTGGGAAACATGAATAACTCTTCTGCAGTATAGACTTGGAACTGAACCCCAAAAACCTAGATAAAAGAAAAGGTTAGGCTATTCCATTGTAAAAGAGAGATTAAATATATATGGCACATTGATCCAGGGATATTGAATAGACATAGGCCACTGACCTAGCGCTATGAGGGAAATAAGAGGCACCTGAAAACAGACTATCCCATTCTCTATTCTTATGACATGCAAAAAATTCAAGCCAATAAATTAACACAAATCTGGTGTGAAATGTATGCAATAATAATACCTGAAAAAAAATATATTTACTACCTTCACCTTGCATTCCTTCTAGGTTAATGTTTCTTCACTCATGGATACAGTGTCTCTTCATGTTAAAAAACAAAGTTAATCAAAAGTAGAATGGATACATAAATTATGATATATTCATACAAGAGATTACTAAATAGAAATGAAAACTATAGGCAACAATTTCAAAGAAAAACATGGATTATTATTTAAAACATAATATTATCATAATTAAGCAAAGAAACTCATAATATTGAGGAAAGAATGCATACTGCATGAATCTAATTCTACAATGTGTTTTTCTTAATGGAAAGTTAAACAATAGAGTTTAAGGTTGCAGAGTTATAAGGTAAATTTTCAAGAAAATAAACTGATTACCACACAAGTAAGCTTGTAGTAACTCTTAGGGTATACCAGTGTTGTGATTGGGTTGTAATAAAAAAAATAAAAAATTTGAAAAACAGTAACATAGGTAGAGCTTTTAAAAGGCAATGATATAGTCTCTCACTTCTGGAAGGATGAAGGAGGCATACTTTTCCCTATTTCTCCTGCTAAGTACAACAAAAGGCCCTGAACATTATACATAGAATAAACAAAAGAAAATTATTGAAAGGTGAAAAAAAGAAGACATATTTGCTAGGGACAAGTATGGTGACTGGAAGAACAAAAGAATATTCACTCCCTGGGTTTTACTTTTGTCTCATATATCCCAGACTTGGTATTAAAGAAGTTTGTCATCTAAAAAGGCCAACAGGCACAGACAAAAAAGTGCCTAACAAGAACTGAAAGGAGCAAGAAAGGAGGAACATAGAAAGCTGTACAACTTTTAGATAATAACACTTCTACTCTAGTCAAATACCACAGAAGAAACTCTGGCTCTCTATACCTGGTCCATCAAAGGACAAGTGGAAACCTAGACTTTTCCCCTGGTAAGAATGTAAAGAGGCACACAAACCTTGGTAGGGGGAATGATAGAGGTCAAGTAGGGAGCTAGGAATTTCATCACTGTTGGCTAATAACAAGCCTCCCACCCTACGGTGTCAGTGAAAACCATGTAGGGAGCCTAGACTACCACTCCCAGCAGTAATGAGGAACATTCCACCTTGGGTGTCAAGAGAAGGTGAAAGGAGAACTTGAACTTCTGTCTCTATCTGGTGATGACAAAGTGATTCCTCCCATTTTTTCCAGTATATTAGAGAAAGCCAGCTCAAAAAGCTTAAATATGTTCAAGGATCTCATAACATAATATGAATATGCCCAGGTTTCAGTTGAAAATCACTCACTATACAAACAGCCAGAAAGATCTAAACTTGAATGAACATAGGCAACAAAGAGATGTCAACATTGAGATGGCAGAGACGTCAGAATTATCTGACAAAGATTTTAAAGCAGCATCAATAATAATGCTTCAATTTGCTATTATGAACATGCTTGAAACTAATGAAAAAATTTTAAAAATCTCAGCAAAGAAAAAGTCTTGGTTGAAAACAAAAGGATGAAATTTTTAAAACTGAAAAATAGAGTAACTAGAATATACAGTTCAGTACAGTCCAATATTAGAATAAAGGCATCAGAAGAAAGGATTACTGAACTGAAAGATAAAACAACAGAAAGTTTGGAAGAAACAACACAATCTGAACAATAGAGCGAATGCAGATTTTAACAAAAAGAACAGAGACTCAGGGACCTGTAGTAGTATATAAAATTATCTAATATTTGTATCATTGGAGTCCAAAAATATGAAGAGAAAATGTCTGGGTGAAGAGTACTAAAAGAGGTGGAGTGGTCGAGATAGCAAAGTAGGAAGATCCTGAACTTACCTTCTCCCACAGGCACATCAATATTACAACTATTTACAGAGTAACTATCAATGAGAATGACCAGAAGACAAGCAGAAAAGAACTTCTACAACTAAAAATGTAAAGAGGAGCCACAATGAAAGGGGTTGGAGGGCTGGAGGTGTTATATAGTCTAGACTCATACCCTTGGATAAGCGACCCACAGATTTGAAGATAATCACAATTGCAGAGGTTCTTACCAAGGAATGAAGGGTCCAAGCCCCACACTGGGCTCCCTAGCCCAGGGGTTCTGCACCAGGAAGATAAGTGCCAGAATATCTGGCTTTGAAGGCCAGTGAGACTTGCTTTTGTGAGAGTTGGAGGGTTGTAGGAAACAGACTCCATCTTAAAGGGCACACACAAAATCTCACATGCTCTGAGACCCAGGGAAGAAGCAATAACTTGAAAGGAGCATGGCTCAAAACTGCATTCTGATCTTGGAGAGCTTCCCAGAGAGGCAGGATGCAGCTGGGGCTCACTCTGGGGACATAGACACTGGGGCAGCCATTAACCATACAGACACTGTGCTGGCAAGTGTCATTTTGGAGACCCTCCTTTAACTCACTAATGGCCAGGATCTGGCCACCAGCCAGTCTGCATCAGTCCTGGGGCCTGTCATGACAAGCAGCCACCTGCATGGGGACACAGTTCCACCCACCAGCAAGACTTCAGTAGCCATAATCCACCCCTCATCCGTAAGCTGCCTTGGGATGTGGCCCTTCCCACCAGGAAGTCCAGTACAAGGCCCCCATCCAGTAGTGGGCCTAGACCAGCTCCAGGACCCTGGGACCACCCCTGCCAGCTACCTCAGGATTCAGCTCCCTCCACTGGTAGGCCAGGACTACCCTTGAGACCAGCTTAACCCAACAGTGGGTAGGCAACAGCCCCAGGATGCTCTGGGGCTTTGACCAGTTCACCAGCAGGCAAATACCAGCTCCAGGAAAAACCAGCATGCACATCTGGCTACCCCGTAACCTGGCTCTGCCCTCCTTCAGGCCAACATCAGCCTGGGACACTCCAATCCCTACAGCCAGCCATCTCAGGACATGGTTCCACCACCAGTGGGCCAGTCCTAACCCTGGGATAGGCAGGGCTGCAGCCAGCTACATCAGGACCCAGCCCTGCCCAACAGAAGGCTAGCAGCCTCTGCACTAGGTAGGGTCTGGCAGCCACTGAGCCGGGGTGTAACCTCTCTTATGAGCATGCCCACAGTAGTCAGCCCTGCTACAACAGAAATGCCCTAACAGTCCACATAGGGAGCAGCCCTAGGGTGTATAGTCCTGCCAAACAGAGGGGAGTGTGTTTCTGGGCACCATAAAATGTCTCCTACATAAGGCCACTTCTTCAAGAATGGGAAATGTAAATGTCCTACCTAATAGATAGAAATAAAAACTGAATCAGGTAAAAAGAGGTGACAGGGGAATATTTTTTTAAACAAAGGAACAAGATAAAACTCCAAAAAGAAGAGTTAAATGAAGGGGAGATAATCAATCTACTCAATAAAAAGTTTAAAGTAATGGTCATAAAGATGCTCACTGAACTTGGGAAAAGAATGGGTAAACACAGCTAGAAGTTTAACAAAGAGTTAGAAAATATAAAGAAGAAACACACAGCGTTTAAGAATACAATAACTGAAATAAAAAATACAATAGAAAGAATCAAATGTGGATTAGATGATACATAGGAACAGATCCGAGAATTGAAACACAGAGTAGTGGAAATCACTTAAGCTGAAGAGTAAAAAGAAAAAAAAAAATAGGACAGTGTAAGAGACCTCTGGGGTAACAGTAAGTGTACTATCATTTGCATTATAGGGGTCTCAGAAGGGGAAGAGAGAAAAAAAAGGAGCAGAGAAAATATTTTAAGACATAATAGCTGAACATTTTCCCACCTGGGTAAGGAAACAGACATCCAAGACCACACCAAGGCACATATTAATTAAAATGGCAAAATTAAAGACAGGATTTAAAAGTAGCAAGAGAAATGCAACTGGTAATGTAGAAGGAACTCTCCATAAGATTATCAGCTGACTTTTCTGCAGAAACTCTGCATGAAAGAAGAGAGTGGCACAATATATTTAAAGTCATGAAAGGGGGAAAAAAAAAAGAATACTCCAAGTAAGAATACTCTACCTGGCAAGGTTATCATTCATATTTGAAGGGAGAAAATGAGTTTTATAGACACACAAAAGCTAAAAGAGTTCAGCACCATGTAACCAGATTTGTAAGAAATGCTAAAGGGACTTTTTACATATATATCTTGCTATATATAAACATCATGATAAACAAAACTGAAAATCTATAATAGATAAACACACACAAAAGAGAAAAGATTCCAAGCATAACTGTGATTTGTGATAGTCATCAAATCACAAGGAAGAGAATAAGAGAAAAAGAAAGGGACAAAAAGAAAAGAACTACAAAAGCAACCTGAAAACAATTAACAAAATATCAATAATTACTTATTTACTTACTTAATAATTACTTAATTACTTAATAATTACTTAATTACTTATCAATAATTACTCTAAACATAAGTGGACTATGTGCTCCAATGAAAAAACAAAAAGTGGGTGAATGGATTCAAAAACAAGACTCATACATATGCTGCCTATAAAAGGCTCACTTCAGATCTAAAGATACACAAAGACTGAAAGTAAGGGAATGGAAAAAGATTTTCAGAGCAAATGGAAACAAAAAGAAGGCCATCATAGCACTAATTATATTAGACAAAATAGACTTTAAAACAGACTGTAACAAGAGACAAAGAAGGACATTACATAAAGGTAAAGTTGTCAATGGAACAAGAAGAAATCACGTAAGTTGGTATATATGCTCCCAACATAGAAGCACCTAAATACATAAAGCAAGTATTAACAAACTTAGAGGGAGACATTGATAGTAACACAATAATAGTTGGGGACTTTAACACCCACTTACATCAAAGCACAGATCATCCAGGCAGAAAATCAATAAGGAAATGCTGACCTTTAATGACACATTAGATCAGCTGGACTTAATACATATCTACAGGACATTCCATCCAAAAGCAGCAGAATACAAATTCTTCTCAATTGCACATGAAACTGTCTCCAAGATAGAACATGTGCTGGGCCACAAATTAAGTCTCGTTAAATTTAAGAAAGTTGAAATCATGTCAAGCATCTTTTCAAAATACCCATGACATTTTTCACAGAACTGGAACAAATAATCCTAAAATTTGTATGAAACCATGAAAAGTTGCTGAATGACCAAAGCAATTTTGAGAAAAATGAACAAATGCTCCCTGACTTCAGAATATACTACAAAGCTAAAGCAATCAGAACATTATGGTACTGGCACAAAAACAGACACATAGATCAATGAAACAGAATACAGAGCCCAGAAATAAGCCCATGCACTTACAGTCAATTAATCTATGACAAAGGAGGCAAATACAATGGGGAAAAAACAGTCTTTTCAATAAGTGGTGTTGGGAAAACTGGGCAGCTACATGTAAAAGAATGAAAATTGACCACATTCTTGCACCTATACAAAAGTTAACTCAAAATGGATTAAAGACCTAAATGTAAGATCTGAAACCATAAAACTCCTAGAAGACTTAGGCAATATGCTCTTTGACATAAATCTAGCAATATTTTTTGGATCTCTCTCCTCAGCAAGGGAAACAAAAGCAAAACTAAACAAATAATACCTAATCAAACTTAACAGCTTTTGCACAGTGAAGGAAACCATCACCAAAACAAAAAGGCAACCTACTGAATGGGAAAAGATATTTACAAATGGTATGTCAGATAAGGGGTCAATATGAAAAATATATAAAGAACTCATAATTCAATATCAAAAAGCAAACAACCTCAATAAAAAGGGGGCAAAGGACCTGCAGAGGTATTTTTCCAAAGAAGGCATAAAGATGGTAAATAGGCAAGAGAAAAGATGCTTAACATCACTAATCATCACAGAAATGCAAGTAAAACCACAATGAAGATATAACTTCATACCGTTCAGGATACCTAGTGTCAAAAAGACAAGAAATAACAAGTGTAGGTGAGGATGTAGATAAAAGGGAACACTTGTGCCCTGTTGGTGGGAACGTAAGTGGGTAAAGCCTCTATGGAAAACAGTATGGAGATTTCTCAAAAATTAAAAAATATAACTAATATACAACCCAGCAATTCCACTCCTGGGTATTTAGCCAAAGAAAACTAAAATGATAATTTGAAAAGATATATGAACCCCTCTGTTCATGGCAGCATTATTTACAGTAGCCAAGATATGGAAGCTCCCTAATTGCCCATCAATAGATGAATAAATAAGAAAGGTGTGGTATTTATATACAATGGAATATTACTCAGCCATAAAATATAATAAAATCTTGCCATTTGTGACAACATGAATGGATCTAGAGGGTATTATGCTATGTGAAATGACATACAGGGAAAAACAAATATGGTGTGATTTCACTTATATTGTGTGGATTCTAAAAAAACAAAACAAGTGAACAATCATAACAAAAGAAAAACAGTCATAGACACAGAACAAACAGGTGGTTGTCAGAGAGGAGTGGGGTGAAAAGATAAATAGATGAGGGAGATTAAGAGAGACAAACTTTCAGTTACAAAATAAATGAGTCAAGGGATGAAATATATAGTGTGGGAAAAATCATCAATAATAATATAATGTCTCTATTTAGTGATAGATGGTAACTAGACTTATTGTGGTGATCATTTTGTAATGTACAGAAATATTGAATCACTATGTTGTGCACCAGGATCTAACATAGTGTTGTAGGTCTATTATACACCAAAAACAAACAAACTAACTAATAGAAAAAGAGATTAGATTTGTGGCTACCACAGTGGTGGGGGGAAGGATAGGATGATGAGAGTCAAAAGGTACAAACTTCCAGTTATAAGATAAATACATACAAGAAATGTAAAGTACAACATGATAACTATAATTTACAGTGTTATATGCAAAAATGAAAGTTGTAAAGAGAAAAAAATCTTAATAGCTCTTATCACAAAGAATTTTTTTTCTTTTGTTTTGTATAAGATAATTGATGTCACTAAACTTATTTTGGTAATCTTTTCATGTTTTCTGTAAGTCTAATCATTTTGTGGTACATCTTAAACTTATACAGTTCTGTATGCCAATTATATCTCGATAAAACTGGGAAAAAAGTACTCAAATAAATGATCACTGAAAACATCCCAAATTTGTCAAGAGACATAAACACATAGATGAAAGAAGCTGAGAAAACCTTAATATAAATAAATCCTATGAAATCCACACCAAGACACATCATAATCACATTTCTGTGTGTTTTTTTTTTTTTTTTTTTTTGAAGCAAAGAAAACAGTCTGAGGATGACAAGAGGGAAAAAAAAAAACAAAAAAAACTTATGAGATCTTACCTGTAGAGGAGAAGTAGTTTTAATGACAGTAGATTTCTTGCCAGAACCATGGAAGTTAGAAGTGGCACAATATCAAGAACTGAAAAATATTGTCAACCAGAACCAATATCCTAGAAAAATATACTTCTGCAATGAAGAAGAAATCAAAACATTCTCAGGTGAAGGGATACAAAAATACTTTATCACTAACAGACCTAATGCTAAAGGAATGACTAAAGGAAGTTCTCTAAACAGGAAATGATAAGAGATGGGAACTTGCAATGCCAGGAAGGAAAGAAAGAGACACAGTAAGTAAAAATATGGATAAATTTGATAGTCTTTCTTTCTCCTCTTGATTTTCTAATTTTTGTTTTATACTTCAAGCAAAAATTATAGCATTGTGTGATGTGGTTCCATATACAGAGAAAATATTTGATAATTATCCTGTAAATGGGGTAAGGTAAAGAGTTGTAGAAAGAGGTAAGCATTCTATACTCCACTCAGACTGGTAAAATAATGATGTTAGAAGACTATGATGTTTTGTATATATACTGAAATACTCAGAACAACCACTAAAAGTAGATATAAAAGGAGATACACTGAACGAAAGTGTAGATAAATTAATATTAAATTCTAAAAAGTGTTCAAGTATGAAAGTAGAAAAAAAGAAAGAAAAATCAGAAAAAAATGAAATGAAAGACTTAATCCTTAACATGTCAATAATTACACTGAATATAAAGAGTACAGCTACAATAACTACTAGACAGAAATTGGCAGAATATTTTTAATGGCCCAAATACATCCTCTCTCCAAGACAATAACTTTAATTATGAAATATAGGCAATTTATATTCTATAAAGCAAAAGCATAGAATATATATCATACAAATATTAATCAAACAAAACTATGACTTTTTATATTACTACCAAAGAAAGTAGTTATTAGAGCAAAGAAGATTATGAGAGACAATGTTAAAATGGTCAACGTACTAAGAAGACTTGGCACTCCTAAATATGTATAAGCCAAACAACACAGCTGCAAAATGTATGAAGTGAAAGCTGATAGAACTAAAAGGAGAAATAGACAAATTCACACTTATGGATAGCAAGACTCTTTTCTCAAAAATTGATAAAACAGGGCTTCCCCGGTGGCGCAGTGGTTGGGAGTCCGCCTGCCGATGCAGGGGACACGGTGTTCGAGCCCTGGTCCGGGAAGATCCCACATGCCGCGGCGTGGCTGGGCCCGTGAGCCATGGCCGCTGAGCCTGCGCGACCAGAGCCCGTTGCTCCGCAACGGGAGAGGCCGCGATAGTGAGAGGCCCGCGCACCACGAGGAAGAGTAGCCCCCGCATGCCACAACTAGAGAAAGCCCTTGCACAGAAACGAAAACCCAACGCAGCCAAAAATAAATAAGTAAAAAATAAAAATAAAGGACTTCCCTTAAAAAAAAAAATTGATAAAACAGGGCTTCCCTGGTGGTGCAGTGGTTGAGAGTCCGCCTGCCGATGCAGGGGATACGGGTTCGTGCCCTGGTCCGGGAAGATCCCACATGCCGTGGAGCTGCTGGGCCCATGAGCCATGGCTGCTGAGCCTGCACGTCTGGAGCCTGTGCTCCACAATGGGAGAGGCCACAACAGTGAGAGGCCTGCGTACCGCAAAAAAAAAAAAAAAAAAAAAAAATTGATAAAACAGATGGAAAATTAGCAAGAATATCAGACAACTCAAAGTCACTATCAAGCATCAGGATAAAATAGGTATTTATAGAACACTCCACCCAACAAATAGCAGAATACTCAATTTTTTTCAAGTGTTCAAGGACTATATAAAAGACGGATTATATACTGGACCATAAAACAAACCACAACCAACTGAAAATAATTGAAATCATATAAATTGTGTTCTGTAACCACAATGGAATCAGACTAGAAATCAATAAAGTTAACACGAAAATCTGCTGGAATGTAGACAATAAATAATGGACTTCTAAATAACCCATAGGTCAAGGAAGGAAGTCTCAAAGGAAATTTTAAAATCCATTGATCTATATGAAAATGAAAATACAGCATATAAAAATCTATGGGTCACAGCTATAGCAGTGTTGACAGGGACATTTTAGCTCTAAATGAATATATTGCAAAAAAGGACAAGTCTCAAATCAATAACATAAGCTCACACCTTAAGAACCTAGAAAAAAATACAGCAAAAAATAAACAACAGAAAAAAGCAAGCAGAAGAAGGTAAGTAATAAAGGGCCAAAGTCAATGAAACAGAAAAACAATAAAGAAAAATCAATGAAGCAAAGAACTTGTTCTTTGAAGAGATCAATAAAGTTGACAAATAAGAAAAAAAGAAAAGATACAAATTGTTAATAGTGAGAATAAAACAGATGATATCACTATAGTTATTGTAGTTATCAAAAATTAAGGAAATTGAATTCGTAATTTAGAACTTTTCCAAAATGGAATTTTCAGGCCCAGATGATTTCATTGAAGAATTTAACAACTGTTGAAAGAGAAATTAACACCAATTCTACACAATCATTTTAAGAAATGGAAGAAAAAGGATACTTCCTAATTCATTATTTGAAGTTAGTATTATTATGCTACCAAAGTCAAAGTACAAAAAAAAAAAGAAAGAAAGAAAAGGAAAGAAAGAAAAGAAAAAGAAAACTACATGAACTACATGTCAATATCTATCATGGATGTAGAGGCAAAACTCTTTAGCAAAATATTACCAAAGCGATAAATATTATTTAGCAATAAACAGGAAGAATTATAAGAAATGATCAAGTGGGGTTTATTCTGGGCATACAAGTCTGGCTGAATATTCAAAAATCAATCAATGTAATACACCCTATTAGGCTAATAAGGGAAGAATGCATGATCATTTCAATCAATGAAAAAATAATTTGATAAAATTCAGCATCCATTTATGATAACAACTATCAGAAAATTAGAACAGAGGAAAGCTTCACTAACTTGAGAAAGAACATTTAAAAAACCCCACAGTTAACATTATACTTGCTGGTCAAAAAGACTTTCCCACAAGATCAAGAAGTAGGCAAAGATTTCTTCTCTTACCACTCTTATTCAACATAGTACTTGACATTTTAGCAAACGCAATAAGGCAAGAAGGAAATAAAAATGCATACAGATTGGAAAGGAAGAAATAAAACAGTCCCTATTTTCAGATGACATGATTGTCTGCAGAGAACTGCAGTAACCTAAAAAAGAAAACTCCCTACAACTGGCTCATTGTGAGTTCAGTAACTTAAGAAGATACAGAACAAATACATACAAATCCATTGTATTTCTCCATATTAGCAATGAGCGCATGGACAATGAAATTTAAAATATCATAGGATTTATAATTGCTGCACCAGAAGAGGTCAAAACATAACTTAAAATATAAAAGTTTAAGAGCAAAACAAAGTTAACTAGGAAAAAGTTCAAACAAAAAAATTCAAAAAAATTGCTTTTGCAAGGAAATTTTTTTAAATTTCTTATAATCAAAACCACCATAAAGTTTTCTGAGGAACCTGATAAGATTAATATAAAGTGTAAAAGAAGTATAAATGAATAAGAATAACCAAGAGAATTCTGATAAAGAAAATTAATATGTGAAGTTTTGCCTATCAGAATCAAAAATTTATAAAACTATAACAATTAAGAGAGTGTCGTATTGACTCAAAGAATTACAAATCGGTCAGCGGAACAGAGTAGAGACCCCAGAAACAGTCACATATGGGTGTGCATACTAAGTATATGACAAAAATGATACTACTGAGCAATGAGAAATGATGGAGTCCTTAAAAAATTTAGACTGGTAAAAATGATTATGTGAAAAATAAAATAAAATAATTGGTGAAATACAGACCTATATGTGAAAGGAAACACTTTTAAAAATTGTACACAACAAACAAAATCCACAACCTTTTAGAGAACAACATAAAAAGTATATTTTATCATTTCAGTATAAGTAACACTTGTCAATGAATAAATTTTAAAATGTTAACACTAACAAAAAATCTTGAAACATTCAATTGCATTACATTTAAGCAACCTGGTTTATCAAAAAGTATTATAGACAGAAAATGAAAAAAAATTTTGAGAGAAGATATGTGCAGCACATATATTTGACAAATAATCTGGGTTTGAAAAATGTAAAGGATGGCTATAAAGGGCAAACCTATAAAAATAGACAAAGACACGAAACGGCTTCCTCTACCATGAGGTATTATTTCATACCTGGTAGATTGACAAAAACAAAGTGTGACTGCCAAATCTAGCAAAAATGTGAAACATGGGATCACTTCTAGGACAGGCATTTCAAGAGGAATTATTAGTTCAGTGGGCAGAGGGTAGAGGGCTTATACCCTCTAGAAGCCTGAAGAGAAGTGGCGGCCAAATCATGTATGTCTTTGAATCACGTTGGATTGTATCCAAAGACAATGATGGGCAATTTGAGTATTTTAAGAAAAGTGACTGACCTATCAGTTTCATGCTTTATAAAGAAAATAGTAAGTAGCTTGAAGGGTAAACTAGAGAAGGGTTAGAGAGGAGGCAACCATCAACATCAGAGTGAACAGTAGATGTTTAACAATGGAGAAAATAAGAAATGTTAGTATAAAAGAAATATTATTTTCCTAAACTTAAAGTCTTGAAACAGTTACACAGTTAAGTTAGTATTTTTTTACTAATTACAAAATTACATTATTATGTAACAGGAGGAATGAAGAATCCCTGAAGCAGTTTTTAATCATTTTCTTGTTTCCCAATAATAATTTGATTAGAGCCTTGTTACTAACTTAAGAATTTTTAATTGATGACTTATGGCCTAAAGGATTTCTTAACCAAGTACATTATAAATCTATTGTGCAATTAGTAATAATTTAATGATTCAAGTAACAATTTTCTAAATTATTGCATTTAATAGGTTTCCTAGATTAAGCCTATTACATTTTACATTATTTACATTATTTTACATTATTACATTATTTAAAATTTTATTTTGAAACTATAAGCCATCTGCTCCCAACTATAAAGCTTTATAAGGTGACTCCCACCTCCAGATAGACTCTATGAATATAGGAAACAATATAATAATTGGATCCTTTTGTTTTTCTTAATCCTAGAATTCAAAATAGTTATTTCCTATAATTAATATTCATGTACTTTTACATTTCATAGGAATCCCATTTAATTACAAGATTTTGGCAATATATTAGAAACGCTATGACAAGATAGTTGAATAAGGCAAAGAAAACAAACTATTAAGAATTCTTATTTTCACTTTTCTATTTTTCCATTTCACCATGTTAAGCATTTCACCCTCTTTAAGCAGTTTGGTTTAGTCCTTTGGCTTATTATTTGTTAGGGGCAAATTTGTTAGGGGCTGACTGCTACAGTTAGAGAAACCACATTTTCATTGACTATGCCAAAAGCTTGAGGAGGGATGAAGAGAAACATATGGGCATTTTCCTCATGCCACTGTTGCCTCCATCAGGGAGGAAAATCTTTTCTAAAGTCTCTGAAGCAGTCTTTATTTATGTGTCATTGCCCTTCCCATAACCAATCCCTAGCAGAGGCATAGGGTCACCAGGGGCAGCTCAGGCAAATCATGACATGTCCCTTGGAGCTGAACACATTACTTCTCAAACAAAACTGATAGTGTGAAGGAATAAAGACTGATGAGTTATCTGCAATAGAAATGATGTTGGCATTATGGGGGAGGTTAACTAACATTTCTTGAAGGCCACCTATGTCACTTATGAAGCTGAAAAATTTCTGTAGGTTAGGGGAGAGGAAGAGAGCAAATCAGGTATTTAAAAAAGAATACTATGGTATGTTTTGTTTCTTCTATTTTATTTAAATGTTAACACCTTCAACATATTTAATATATTTAAATGTTAATTCATTTAAAAACCTGAATTCAATTAACACAATATTTGCAAAAAGATATTGAAAAACCAGAAGCTATATGAAGCTTTTCAAAAGTTTCTGAATTTTAAATTAATTTAATTGTTTTAGAATGCATGGGTAATTGCAGATATGGATGTAGGTACCTGGGACAAGTTTCAAGGAAATATGCATAAGAGAGATGTATATCTAGCAAGGAGAACAGAATTTTCAAAATCTAAGTTTTGGTACAAACAAAGTAGTAAGATAAAAAGTAAATTTGGAAATACTAGGGTGAACTTTGATGAAATAAACACTGATTAAAGCATTTATTGTATTTCATATTTATTGTTTAGAGAGTTGATACTTTGTGCTACTCAGCTCATACTTAGCACACTGCATTCACATGTCCATTCAAAGCTACCCATTTTCTATTTTATCATATTTTGTTTTATATTATTCCATTTCATTTTAGGAGTGTATTCCCTCCTTTCTTCTGGTCTGCTTCCCTGTACCTCTCCATCCCCATAGCTACCTATTCTCCTTATTTAATATGCCCTGAAATCTTATGAAATCTTATCAAATATGGAGTGTTGTTGAGGGCGTGTGTTTTAATTTATAGACATGATATTTAAATATGAATCATTATTTTGTTCCTCTTTCATTCTTAACACCAATATTTGGAGATATACCCATGCTTCTTTATATGTTTCCAAGTTGTTACTTCTTACCATTTAGAAGTATTCAGCTCACCACATTTTACTTATGTCTTCTCCATGTAATGCTCAGTTTTGAAGCCTGTGACTACTCTTGTTATAAAGAATGATGATGTGATACGCCCTTCCACAAGGGTCAGGTTTTTTTTTTACAATTTGCCCATAAGTGGAATTAGTTTGTATATTAGTCAGTATACAGTTTGAGACCACTTTAGGGGTTTAGCAGGTGGTATTTAACCAGAGAATTGGGTTAACAAAACTCTTGAAAGGGCTTGAGTAAATAACATCTGGAAAGATTGCTATCAGCTCTCAGAATCCCTCCCAGCTTCCATAGCATCAGGAAGTGGAGGACCTGAAAAACAAACAAAAACACATAAAATACCCTCCGATGTTCATAGATAGGTAACTCACAGGAAGACTTTGAGAAGCTATTGGAAAACTTCACATCTGCTGAGTCCCGTATCATTGCCTGCTGCTGTCACAACAGCCCCTTCTACCTTCCACATCACAATGTGACTGCTTCTTGTTGGAGGAATCTTAAAAAGAACTAGGATAGCAATAAATTTTGGAAAATGTATGCCCATACTCCATCTTCTGTGCTACAGAGGAGAATGTAGAAGAGAGTGAAGATTACATTTTTTTTCAAAAAGCAATAGTTAGTATGTCAGGATTAAGCATGCATAATTTAGATAAATGTTGCTTTACTGAAGTCTACAAATGGTTGGTTATCTCAAATATTCTTGGTAAAGCCTAAAATTCATCTCCCCATGTCTCTACCATTTACTTGAAATGATGCACATTTTTGTCATTCAAGGTAGATGACAACTAGGATCTTACAATTGTTTTTATCTATATTTCTCTAATTTCTAGTTAGAGGATCTACTCATGTGCTTGTTAGCCATTCTGGCTTGTATGTCTAACAAGTCACTAATATGTATTGATTATCTTCTATTGGTTTCCCTAATTATTTTTCTTTAATTTAGATTTTCTTAGTATTTTTTAGATATTCACCCATTGGCCATTTTATATGTCATAAATATCTTCTCCCGGTCACATCTGTCTCTTAACATCAATTAACATCTACTGAATAGAAATCATTATTAATTTTGGGTACTTTAAAAAATTACCCCCCTAACCTTTGATATATAGTCCTCCATGTTTTCTTCAATTAGCTTACGATGTTTACCTTTGGGGAACATTCATTAATATGGTGCTTGATACTGTGATTTTCAATAAAACACAAATAAAAATTGGCTCCTTACTCTGCCCGGCAGTAATGTGACTGCCTGTTTTATGTAATTGAATTTGTAGGCACTGTTTTATAGCATCATGTTAAGAGTTTTACTGTATCTTCTGAAAGTTTTGATCTGTGCTTATAAATGTGTTTAATGTTTGTTTAATGCTGCTTGACGTCTTTGCTTATTAACCTAGAAATGGATCTGCTGGGCTATACCCCTCTCAAAACTGAGGGTGTTTTCTCTCACTCTCCCTTTAATAATCATGGAAGAGGGAAACACCCATCAAACTTCTTTTGGCTGGAGGAGAGTAACTTTATGATGGAGGTATGAACTAAAAATAAACTTCCCCCAAGTGGACAGAAATAAAGATGCCATGTGATGTTTCGGTAATACCGATAACACACTTCCCCACGCCCCACTCCTTCATGAATACAGCATCTTGGAGGTGGGCAAGAGACTCAGTTACTGTTTAAAGTAGCTGCATCTTAGTTATACACGGATCAATCATTCAGAATGGCTATAAGTACAGAATAAAATAAAAATATTACTATAAAAAAATTTGAAACCACAATCATGTCCTTAGTTCCCGGACAGAAGTAAAGTTGAAATAGCACCATTTATTTTTTATTTTGGAATTCATTATTTTGCTTTAACAAGAACAAAAATCATATGTATTCATAGCCTTTTCATCTACCCACCCCACTCACTACATATTTTGTCTCCGCCGGCTCAGTCTCTGGGTATTTGCTGTCCCTATTATTGGTAAAAGGAGGAGAAATAGAACTGGCAGAGCCAGGAGGTCTATACTGAGTCATATCGTGAAACAGAGTTGGTGTAAGAAGAGAAACTAAGAGGATAATGAGAAGGTAGAAAAAGAAGGAATAGAGCGCTAAACAAACCAGGAATATACGTGATCCAAGAGTGGGAATATTTAGAAAATGAGAGCTATTGAGGTGACTGCTGGGCCTGTGAGATGACCAAAGGGGACTTTTGGAAAGGAGATGTGAGACAGAACTGGTAAAAGACTATTAAAAATGTCTGCGTCCGAGGAGGAGATTTGCTCTTTTAATGCTTTACAGAGGCTTAAATACTTAAATTGCCTTTCAATTTTCTAAGCAAGTATGGCGATTATTTAATTATAATTGTGTTCAAACTTGGCTGAGCATAGCTCAGGTTTATATGGGTTCATTTAATTCATTTTACCCTTAGAATAAAAATTTCTAAAATGTAAATGTGCCATTAGGTGATATTCCCTTAACTTATTAAGGTTGTGTGTGCATGCATATGTGTGTGTGTGTAAAACTTTAGAAGAATTAATGGTAATGATAATTTCCCTACTGATTATATGGAATGCTGTGGCACATTGCTGAAGCATATGCTTAATAAGTAATGGAAAAGTCCCTTTTAGAAAATGCTGGCTCAAAAATGTTACCACTGAAGCCTGTATTCCTAAAACCTAAGTAGCTAAATGCTTTCTATACAATTAATTAACATTAGCTATTTTAATGGTTATAAGTAATGAATCAAATCTAGATGTGTGGACACATTATCACTATGGACATAGTGATAAATGTTTTAATCTTAGCACAATTAGCTAAATAATTCTGATTTATAAAACTGAATTTACCCAAAACTAGTGGTTTCTAAAAGGTGGTCCTAGGACTCTGGGGTCCCAAAGACGCTTTTAGGAGGTATATGATATCAAACTATATTCATAATAATGCTAAGATGGTATTTGCTTTTTTTATACTTTCATTCTCTCATGAGTGTACAGTGGAGTTTTCCAGCAGCTAAATCACATTTATATTGCAACAGATTAAATTCAGAAGCAGACATGAGAATCTGTCTTCTATTAAAGCAGATAGTTTTAAAGTTTTGATAAGCATAAAATGATGCTAACTGCTTCACTATTTTTGTTTTAAAAAATGTAGTTATTTTTCATAAAATAGTTATGGTAGCATACAATGGTTCATTATTGCTAGTTTGAAATGGATTATAAATAACTGTTTTTAAGTTTTTCAGTTTTAATTTGTTAAATGGTGAATGTCAATAGATATAATCAACAACAACAACAAAAGGTCTTTGGAACCTTAACATATTTTAAGAGTGCAAAGTGGTCCTGAGACCATAAAGATTGACCACCATCTCAGTCCTTAAAACTTTTAGAGTAAATATATTTTTCAGAATAGAGAGGCTACTGCTTTTGTTGTTTTTTGGAGTTTCATATATATCTTTGCTAAAGAATTAAAAATAGAAGATGATGAAAAAAGAAGGAAGAAGGACTGATAAAAGGAAGGGAAGACAATAAAGAACACATTGCAAACAGATGTGAAGGAAGCACATTTGCTCTCCATACCTCACATGTCAAATAGACAATGTATCTTCCATAGGAATTAAAAAAAACACAAGAAAGATCAGAAGTCCACTGCCTCTACCCTCAAAATAACATTCATGCCAGACCCTTTGGATAATACGAAGTATGAAAAGTAAAATAAATGGATTTTTAAGATAAAAAAGTAATTACTAATAAATTTCTTATACTCCATTTTTGGAGTCATTAGGGCACAGCACTTTTATTTCATAACTGTTTCTAGTTCTTTCTTAATAAAAAATAAATGCATACAATAATCAAAAACCTTAAAAGTCATTGAGTAATTTTGAGTGTGGCATAGAGATACTGTACCTATGGCAGAGTGATACTGTACCTATGGCAGAGTTAGCATGATTTTATCTTTCAAAAATAAATAAAATTAAACTTTGCTGCAAAACCAAGTTTCCCCAGTACAAATAAAGTCATGGAAAATACTAGTAAGCCTATCATTGTGCCAATCTAATACCAAAGCAGTAAGTCTACTTAGTGCTTATAATGTAGTGTTAGAATGATTTAATGATGCTATTAGTAATATTTGCAGTGATTGGACTGGCATAAATAATTAGTATTTAGGATACAGTTTCTCGGTAGAAAAAACACCTAATTCCACTAATTGCCTCTAGTTCTGCTTCTACTAACTGCACACTTGGTACATGCTAATAATCTTATTATCAGTTGTTGCCGAGTTAATTAAAATTCATGTCTATAAGCATAAACCACAATAAAAATATGTATTCTGCTCAGCTTTTTATATATTAAACAAAAAATTTTGGAAGACCAAATTTAACCATTTATCTCCAGAAAATGCAAGAGAATTAAAAAGATGCATATGCCAAATTAACCTGTAACAAGCTCAAAAGAAGTTGCAGAAATAATTTTGCATTCTCATTATAGGATAATAGTTAAGAATCATGCCAGTCCATTGGTTGGTATGGAAGATATCTCTACTGCTTTCAGAAAGGCACTGTTCATTTTTTTGAGTAAAGGAATATGTCCTTAAAAGACTGTTTTGATTAGGCCTTTTTTCTTCTGAAAACAGCAAAGATATATTTTAATTTGTTCTGTAAGTCTCCCAAATAATCTGAAGTATATTTTCTTTTTGGTTATTATTTTATTACTTCAGATTTAATAAATAATTTCTAAGTCAATGGTATAAATTGCATGAAGGATACTTCTGCTTCCTTTTGTTAGAGGGAAATTATATATGATGTCATAATTCTATCTAGCAACAGTGATTTGAGTTTTAAGACTGTATTATTTGTAAATTATTATTTGTGACAATGAGCTTATACTGGACCGTGTTTTACAAATAAGAATGTTCACAGTATATTTTAGTTACATTCATTTGTGTTATTAATAAAGATGTTAAGTATGACTAATCTTAACTGGATTTTACTCAGTTAAGTTAAGGAGAATCACTCTAATTGCAACCAATCTAAATGAGTAAGTATTCCTATGACATTAATTTATTCTGTAAGTGTTCAAACTGCCTGGATCCTCTCAATTGGGAATTGGCAAGTGTCATGTTGTTATAAAATGATACACATGCTGCAGTAACGGCTCTGTGTTATAGTGCGCTTTTTGTTTTAAGAACAAATCATTCTTAAAAATGTAAGAGTAAAGTGGTATGTGTGTATAAACAGAATATTTATATCTATTTTATATATGGGTTAGGCACCAGAAATTGAATTCCTAAAATCTAATCTTCTTTCTAACAACAACAAAGACAACAGCAACAGCAATAGAAAATAATGGTAAGATGATATGTTTGAAAAATCTCTCTTCAGGAAAAAAAACATCCTCAAATCTATTTGTACTATTGACCCCAAGTGAAATTCAGCTAAATAAAGAGTTATACCAGGTGGAACTTCCCCACCCCCCCGCAATTCTTCTCTGCTGTTCTATTTCATTAAAACAAATACATCAAAATTTTGATGATCTGTTCATGTTATCCATTGCTTTTGAGGCACTTTTATATCTGCAACACACCTGTGTATACTCCCAGCCTCTTTAAACCAAATCAAAAATCAGTTTTTCATTCTTATTTTCTTTTAGTTCTTTGAACTTGATGCATTTGTACATGCCCCACTTCTTGAAGTTCTCTCCAGCTTTGGCTTCCTTGACATCTTTTTAAGTGGTTCTCCTCCTTCATACATGATATCGCCTTCTCAGCGTCCACTATGGGTTCTTACTTACCTACGACTTTAAAACGGGCTATTCACCAAGGTTCCATCTTTGGGCCTGACCACTTCTCATGACATCATTCTCAAGATATAAATCTACTTATTCCATGCATCAGCGACCAACTATACCTGCTCACTTTCAAAGCAAGATCTATGACCTTAAACATAGGTATTCAATTTTATTTGGTACACTTCCTTAAGTATTGCACAGTTGAATCTATATCACTATCTCCAAAATGAACCATTATTTATCTCTAAATACATCCCTTAATGACTGCATCTCAGCTAAAACCACTATTTTTGAACAACTAGAGTTCCCCCTTAGTTCCCCTTAGCACAATGGGCTCAGTGTAATGTCTTATTTACTTGTCTACCTCTTCCCATGAAATCTAAGATCTGGGATGGCAGAGTCTGTTTCTTGTTTGTTTTGTTCACCATGGTGTACTAGTTCTGCTCTCCAAGAAGAAAAGAGCCAATGCCCAGTGACTCTTCCCTGTCACCCTCCTGAATGCCCAGTTACTCCGCAAGTCCTCTTGATTCCTCATCCTAAAAGTCTCTGGAATCCACTGCCCTGCCACATTTTTAGTTTCCTCTTTTATGATCTATGGCTACAAAATATTATAACAGCTCCCTATCTGATTTTTCTGCTTCAAGCCTATTCATCTACAGAATTACCTCTTTCTGATTAAAACTTTGCAATGATTCCAGTTCCTTAAGATGATATATAAGTATTTTCTGAATGGAGCTGTTACTTACTTCAATGTCATTTCCTGTTCTGCACTTCCCAGGGGCTGCAGCATCTACCCATATTCATTAACATTCCAGAACACATGAATTTGAGACAGCACACTGTGCTCCTATCACAGAGCTGGAGAGACATAGATATTGATATAGGTATAAATACAGATATCCATACAGATATAGGCATGGATATAGATGTAGATATGGATATAGATGTAGACATAGATACTTTCAGTCACTTGGAGCCAATTCTTCTACTCAGTCTGAGCCAATTCAAATGCATGTCCTTGGTGAAGGACTTCCTTCAACGCACAAAGAGGTGTTCTCCCATGTCATTCTATAGAATACTGAGAATATCTCTGTTAAAGCGCTTTGGACTTTGCATTTACATGTTTGGACTATAAACTCCTTGAGAGTCGAGATGGTATATGACACAGTATCACATAATCAGTAGTAAAAACATTTGTAAAGGAATGTATCAATTTAAAAATGACAATTTGTATTAATTATCATATTAATCTACCATATGAAGAAAAATCAATTTAATTTGAAATATAGCTATCCGAGTATCAGTGGTAAAATGAACTACAAATTAGGAATCCTGTAAATAAAAATTTATTTCAGAACTCTTTCCTTAAATAAAAGGTCATTAAGTAATACTTAACGTAAAATAATAAATCCCTAGATAGGAAATAGAATAAATAAATAATTTCTTATATGAAGTATAATTCAAGAAACACTTGGAACACTGCTCTCTTCTATTTTTAATTTTTGACTGGTAAGTATATTATATATTCAGAAGGGTTTATAGTTGAGAATGTGATTTTTGTTAACACCCAAATTGCTCTGAGAGTTTAACATTAAAATGTTTTGAGTTTGTTTGAACTTTTGTATAAGAATTGAAGATACTTATTTGGAAACTTCTTTTTATAGAAAATAATCATGACACTGGTGTGTGACAGAAACAAAAGAATGCAACCTCAAATCTAAGTATATAGAGAAAGACAAGATTAATGTACTTGGGTATTTCTAGTAGACTCAGCTCTGCCCTTGGTAAGCAAGACAGTAATCCCACTAAGAAGACAACTCCAATTGAGTTATCAGAAAGAATGCCTCCTGCTTTTTTATGCCATGTTAACTTTTTCAGCATTAAAATGGTTCCTGTGCTTTCATTTAAAAAATACTTGTGTGCACAGTCTGCAGTCAAGAGTTAGTAAAAAATGAAGCATAAACACGGTTTACTCAATTACAAATTATATCAAAGTCAACAATTTAGAATTTAAAAAGAAAAAAATGTATTTTCTATCCCTTCACAAAGATCTTATATTATTTTGAAGTAACTAATACAGTTGAGAATAAATCAGGATAAGGTTCATGTTTATATTACTCAGTCTAAGAGAATCAGGGGAGCTGGAACTCTAATTCAGGTCATATGGGAATACAGATAAGGAAAAAGAAAGGGAGGACAGAATATGCAATCCTGTTTTGGGTGTGGATAGATGTAGCTTGTCATGAGTGTCCTCTGCTTCGCCAGGAGAACGTGTGCAAGGGATCACCAACAGGCAAACTCGACCTGGGAAGCAGAGGTGGTGGCCTGGAGTGGAAATAGCCTATAGAGTTTCAATCCTCCCTGTGAGTCCTCCATGAATCTGGAAATTGGGTTATTTTTACCCTTATTAAAAGAGTAATTTTTTGGTCAGAAAACTGAAGATTTTTTTTCCCATTATTCATCTAATACTGAAAAAGCTCTAATTTAATGACTTTTCTATTAAAGTTTTCAAAGTTCTCCTAGCCAAACATGCAGTTATCACTAATACTAATAGATCATTACACATTAACTGTGCTGATTTCCACGGTAAAACTACCATGCTTTTACCCTTCAGGGCTTTTCAATGTTGGTGGCATTGTCCTAAGGCTCACTATCAGTGTAGAACACCTACTGCTGTCATTTTTCAGCAAACATTGTCAATTATTTTTGTCTCATATTGTTTTCCAGTGTGTTTTGATATGATTTCCTCTGCTGCTGGGTTCTTATCAGTATCTGCTATCTCATTAGCACAAGTCTGAGCTGACATGATGCCACCTTGTTCAGCTTTCTGGTTTTCCTTGGGACTGTCCAACAGAGACTCCTCTCTCTTCACTACAAGACTGTCAGCCCTGTGCCAGCTAGTAATTAAGAATCGGTTAATGTTTGATAATAAAATTGCATTATTTTGTACTTGGGGACCTGAAGTACAATAATTTATTTTCATCTCATTAGGAATATATCTTCACCAATTGCAACTGAAAGCAAGTTCACAGAGTATGATTCTCTCCTTTCATATAAAGTTTGTGTACATATGTAAATGATGTGGCACAGGAAATAATGAGAGGTGTATAAAAGTGGTGTCATGGAGTGATACCATATTGATTAATTTTGTTACTATATTAAATGGGCCTGGGATTCTTACAAGAAAGGTGCTATTTAAGCACAAAATATTGGTGTTATGTCTGTACTTGCATAGCTTATAAATTATATCTCAAAATTTCACAGACAAAAAGCAAGTTTTTACCATTGTCAGCAGCAAAGCCAAAGCAGCTATTCCAGAGGAGGCCTCCTTCGTTAAGAAAACAATTGCCAGTGGAGTCCTAATCCCTTCACTGTTACCAGTTACCATGAGTGAAGGTTGGTGGGGGGTCAGGTAGAAAGAACATAGCCCAATTTCTGGGTACCAGGCTGAAGCTGACATGGTGACAGGAAACTGATTTTTTTTTCTTTTAATTTACAAAGAGCAAACCTGGTATAAATAGAATTGATAACAAATACATTTGGAACACAAAAATGCAATCTCTTCTGAACAAAACAGCACTTATTGTGAAAACTATGTATTTTCCCCCCAAATCCTGGGCTGTCAAGTGCCAATCAGCATGTTGAATCAAGTATTATTTAGGTAAAACACTAGAATGAGAGATTTCACTTTTTGAAGTGCTGAAACAAAAGTTTTGTTAAAACCTCTTATTCATCTTTGTATAGTGCTTGGAATACTAAGTTCCTAATAAATGTCACTTGAATGAATCATATGTCCCTGAGAATAAACAAGAATGCCATAAATTGCCAGCTAATAAGTGCCAACTAATAAGTTTAATATGGCATTTATCTTGTTATGCACTTGTGCTAAAATTATTTTCCATTTATTGGATTCTCTGTACACGAGGTCTGTTCTTTGCATCTGGTACTTTTTAAGTGGTGATTTGATTGATTTACTCTAATTAAAATAGGGGTTGCTTTAGTGAACTGGTTAAGAACACATGGTGGACACAGGTTACTTGAGTCTGAGTTTCAGCTAGACTATTAAGATAAAATGGACAGTTCATCTAAAGTATACCTATTTCAATGCCTAACGTATAGTTAGCCCTCAACCAATGTTGATAGCTCTTACTTTAAATGCAAGATCACCTATTAAACATTTGACACATTGCAACTTCATGATGTGTTTATTAGATGCTGTATGTTAAGTTGTTTATACATAACCCTTCTTATAGCCTCAATTGCTAATTTGGGGGTTCCTCTGAGTTCCCTAAAAAAATCAGAAAATCCCCAGGACAGAACCTAAATGACACTCCTAATTAGAACATGAGTGCCATCTAGTGGTAACAATGCTAACTACAGGTTTACTGGTGAACAGAAAAGTAGGTGGTGAAAATGTTCTGCTTCTGCATAATGCAGTCTGCTGGAGTGCATCTCAGACGGACAAATGAGGTTTCCTATATGTACAATACCCAACCAATAAAGAAGTTTGAATACACATTTAATCAGAGTGTGGGGGAAATTTAGTTGCTGGTCCACAGGAAGCATACAGTCTAGTTCTATATAGAAAGACCTATATAAAATTCTTAAGCTGAATTATAAATACGAATTAGGAAAAAAAAAATATGAGTCCAGATATAAAAGAGGTTAGGAAGAGCTGAAGAAAGATGAGTATAGTATTTGATAGCAAAAATTTTTTGAAGGAAGATTATTCCAATTTGGCTCAAAAAGTCAAAGAAAAGTCTAGTTAATGTATCTGGGAGACAGGAAATAAGTGGAAAGTAAGGTGCAATACACATAAGAAAATCCTTTAAAGTCAATTAGACAGAATATAAGAAGTCATTAGAAATTTTTATCCCAGATTGAGAAGATTGGCGTGTAAACAGAGACTATTTGGAGACATGAGTTCACAAACAGAGAGATCCTAGGTTTTGTTTCTTTACAGAAACAGCTTTATATGAGAAGATCTTGGTAATGGAGTGTTATACAAAATGGAAATTAGATATCTATAAAAGTAAGTGTATTAAAATTGATCGGCATTCTTATACTGAAGGCTGATCTAAGAAAAAAAATGTAAGTGCTTATCTAAATGAAGCTACTGAATGGAAACTAATAATAAGTAAACTTTACCTTTAAATTCATAAGATTTCAACTTTTACCCCTGTTTTCTAAAATCTTAGTTTAACTGCCAGTGTTTTTTTGCTCTTTCCTAAGGAAGAATATTTTTGTTAGACCAAGATGTCACAGAGGGTGAACATGAGGACCACTTACAGGAGGTCAGTTATGTCCACAGCCTCTGTAAGCAAAAGCTGGCACTATGAACATTGAAACAGTCAAATTAGAGCTCTATCTCTCACACTGCTTGATGGCTGTGGTTGCAGATGTTATCAAGACATCCTCAAAGAAGGCTATGTTCTTTAGTGTTGGTAACTGAAGCAGCTGTTAAATTAATTAAGTCAGTATATTTTCCAAGTCTGATTAAGATATGTTTATTTCTGCTTTCACAAAACAGCTGTGATGTAAATATTAAAACTGATGTTCTAAGAAATCTAAAATAAAATTAAAATCATCATATGTTGTCCAGTTCAAGTAAAAGTTTACTTTTGGATCGTCATGTTTTATTTATATTTATAGGGAATACTAGTGTATACGGACAGTGCAATATGTTAATGTGTTTAATTTTATTTCTAAGTATTTTCACATTCACTATTCTTTTAAATTTTTTATTTGATATTTTATTTCTTTTCTTTTCTTTTTGGCTGCATTGGGTCTTAGTTGTGGCACGCAGGATATTTCATTGTGGTGAGGGCTTCTCTCTAGTTGTGGTGCATGGGCTCTGTAGTTTGAGGCACACGGGCTCAGTAGTTGTGGTATGCGGGCTTAGTTGCCCTGGGGCATGGGGGATTTTGGTTCCCCAACCAGGGACCTAACAGATGTCCCCTGCATTGGAAGGTGGATTCTTTACCACTGGACCACCAGGGAAGTCCCTCACTATTCTTTTTAACAGAGTATAGAGGACTAACACATCAAAACAGAATATGCAAATGATGAAAGTGGCTTTATTAAGCAAAGAAGGTGATCCAAGAAAAAGGACTGAACCTGAATAGAGTATTGCTCTGTGTTTCCCTATGTTTTATGGTACAATTTGTTGGGATATAACCTTAGTTATGTTCTTTTAACAAGAACCTAGAACTCTGAGTCATATGAAAGGAGAGAAAAAAGAGGGCATGATTTAAAGAAAAAAATCTGTAACACAAATAAGACAAAAGCTTAGAGGCAACTCAACTGCTACAGATGTGCTGCATCTGCTCACTTGCCCACTGGAGACCAGGAGATAAAGAGATTAAGACATTTACACAAAGACAACAAGCTCAGATAAGCAACATGACAGCTAGATCCAGGTACCCTAACCATAGTATGGAGAAAATGACCCACTAAACCACTTAAACAGTATTTTAATTGATTTAACATTCAAATGCTATTTTATCAGGGAAGACTATGAGCTGGTTATTTAAAAAATGTCAGTAACATTCTGAAAGAGAAACATAAGAGCTTTTAATAATGACTTTTCAAAGTAAACAGCATTAGCATTTTACAAGAGGGAATGAATACTCATGTCTTTTAATTACAATTGTAAGTCAGGACAATATTTTAAAATCCCATTTTCACATGAGAATAAGAGAAAATCTTAGTTATGATGCATGTGAGAAGATTTGAAAAACATGAGTTAGTTTCTTCTTGGCAGACCTCCTACAAGGAAATTTTTTTTCTGCTTTCTACTTAATGCATTGTTTTTCTAATTTCAAATGTTGAACTGCGTATACTTGAACCCTGTGGATATGATAAGATACCAAGGTGAACATGATCCATACAGCCCTCACTTTCCAAACACAACAATTTAACAACATGCAGCACAAAGATAAACTACATCATAGCAAAATTCCAAATTTTTCAGGAAGATGTATAAGTCAAAAAGACTAATATATAACATCCACATTTGTGGATGTTATATATTAGACTAATATATAACATCCACATTTGTGGATGTTATATATTAGACTAATATATATAAAGACTAATATATAATATCCACATTTGTGGATGTTAATGTAGAATATATAGTATTAATATAGAATTGTCTAATATTATTAAATGGAACAGTATAAATTATAAAAGAAATGAAAATAAATATAGTCACACATCCTGAGTCTTGATGAAATGTGTCCATATGACCCAGTGACCCTTAATGATTGAAGTTAACATTCTAAATTTGAAATAACAGAAATTAACCAGATTCATCCTTTCCTTTCTTTCCCTCTAAATTATCAGATGCTCTCCAAAGGAAAAGTGCTTTACATCATCTCTTTGTTTCACAAATATGTTTCTGCCCAATTCTTGTAATAATATCACTTCCTTTATAAAAAGTCAAAAACATCATAAGCCTTTATAAAGAATCTTTTATTAAAAAAGGAGAAAGATTTAATCCATCTGTATTATTTAAAACATAAATTTCCTTGTTTGTGTTAATTGTGGGAGGGTACCATGAATCATGTGACTGACAGTGTTTCCTTCTTTACATTGCCTACTATCTTCAAGGCAAACTGAAGGCCATTTCTAACAAAATGTAAATGAATTTTTCTCTCTAAACCTCATTCCTGGCTCATTCCTGGTATATCTCTCCTACTATACTACCACTTTACCCTATGTCTTGATGTGACTGACCTACATTTTTGATTAATTTTTTAATTGAAAAAATTTCTGAAAGCCAATTTAAATCCTTTCTAAAACAACACGAGTTGAAAGAAAATACATGAACTACAGGAGAGAATGACTCAAATGCCAATTATCAAATCACATGTAATATAAAGGTGTTCTAGGAAGTGGAGCAAACTATAAGCAAGTTCAACCTCTGTATCCCAAGGCTAAATGTGCTCAGTTATAATAAACATTTAAAGACAAAAAGCCCATTGCACAATAAAAAAATACTTTAAGCTCTTAGACTTTCGATCTATTTTGTGATATATTTAAAGAGGTTATAAAAGTCCTGGTGATTCTCTCTGTGAACCAACAGCCTGATGCTGGAGTGGAGCCAGAGAAGCAGAGAAAAAGCCCAGAGAAGTCGAATCTCGGAAACAGTCCCTCAGTTAACACATAAAGAAAATAACGTAATTACTGGAAAGTGGGAAAAAGAAAATTAAAAGTACAGAAAGGTAGAGAAGCATTAAATGTGAGCACACAATTTGTCTTTGCTATGGAACAAGAAATCAGCCCAGATCCTGAGGGTAGCCATTAAAAGCAGAGACTGGCTGTTTGTACAACATGTGTGGATGAATGAGAAGAAACCAAGAAACATGAAAAAGACTAATTTTAATTACCAGAAAAGCTGCAAAATCAAGAACACAGAGCTAGTGGTAGGAAGGTTTCCAGCTACAGGCTGCATGGCACTGTACTCTCCTTGCCAATTAGATCCAGTGAGATCCCAACGGGGGATTAAGTGAGCAGAAGAATCAGCCTCAGTGCAGGGTCAGGCTGGACTCAAACACACATGAAAAGCGCACACCAGCCGGCAGCGGGTGTGAACTGAGGCTCTCACACAGTTTCAGAGATGGACATACAGAAATAGCAAACAGTATGTGGGATTGCCTTCCCATTAGGGATGGGTGCTAACTCCATGATCTATGGAAATATATTGCAAAAGAAATGTAACATAATTTAACAAACAATTACATCAAAGGAATGGGGCGAATTAGAGAAGGACTCAGAGAGAGGAAAAGTAGAAGGAGGACTGGCTGAACAATGGCACTAAAGCTGCCACACTGTGGATTTACTACCTGTGTTGTTTCCAATTACATCCATTGCGATATAAAAATTCAGAAAAGAAAGGGGCTGCTGTCTGAGGCTAAGCCGACTATTTCCTTAGCTTATTTAGAAGTGACCCTGGGGCGGGCGGGGAATCAAGGAGAAATAAAAACAGTGAGTCTAACAGTCCAGAGATAAAACTCGCAAGTGTATAAACAAAGACAAGTGCTTCCAAGGCAGGACCTGAGGAAATTCTCCAAAGTGGGAAAGTCCACTCTCGAGCCAACCTCAGGGAACGCAGCAGTCGGTGCTGCCGCGGGAGGTAAAGGCGCCTGACTCTGGGAATCGTAGAGAAGAGAGACGGCAGCCGGCGAGAGGGCAAGGGACTCATCCGAGATGCCCCGTGCGGTCTGTCGCCGTCGTGTCTGTGCTGGAATCTGTGATTGAAATTCGGGAATGTTGCGGGTCAGAAAACGGGGGCGGGGCGGGATCCGGAGTTAGGCGCGGAGGGAAATAGCAGCAGACTAGCGAGGCGCGTAGAGACTCAGAGAAAACCCTTCTAGAGGCAAAGGGACCTACACGCCCCGGGATGCACTAACTGAAGCCTGGCGGCGGGGAGGCGCAGGCGGCAGTGGGGCGGGGGCCGGGGCGGGGAGGGGCGCGGGCCGCGCGGGGCCGCATAGCCAGTCAGAGGCGCGGCGCGCGGGCCGCGCTGACGCATTGGCCGGAACGCTCGGGCCCCAAACACTCCAGCGACAGGAGGCGCCGCACCTACTTCCGAATATAACCAACTACCGAGCTGGAGAGCGTGACTACGAGGAGGCGGCCTCTAAAGCGCACTGAAAGCGCCCGGCGGGAAGGATGTGTTACCTGGGTCCCCTCCTCAGGGAGCTGCCGGGCGAGGTGGAGGATTCCCTCTGAAAGATTAAAAACTCGGCAGTTGTCTTCTGCCACAGGCTGGGGAGGACCCGAGCAACTGCTCCATTTGAACTGTGACGACGGGCAGGAGGATGGGAGACGAGAATTAAGAGTCACGGACGAAGGACAGGGGAGTCTGGCGTCTGCTTGGTAAGTGGCTGGCATTCCTTCGCCGGTGACTGCTGTCTGTGATTGTGCACTTGGTCTCCCAGGCGCTGACAGTTTGTGACACGCTCGCTTCTGCAAAGCCATCCTTTCTTGCCGTGTTGCCAGAATTTAAAAACTGTCACATAAAGCTGCTTGTTGTTGTTGTTTTTAATCAAACATGTTATTTTTCTCTGCTGGGATTTCAGGTCAGAAAAGTTGAGGCAAGACTAAATATAACCTATTTGTGTTGTCTTATAATGTCATCCAGAATGAGAGTAAACAATTCCTACAGCTAAACTGTAAGGTGACAGATGCGAGGAGAGGGTAAGAATTTTTCTACAAAAGAAACTAAATGTTCAAAAAATAGAATGTCTTTCTCAGCTACTGGATGTATGTCTTCTGACTGTGGAGTGTGTTTGTGAGAATAGAGCCCAGATAACTGGGCGTTTGGCAGTGCAACAACTTGTTAAATTCAGTAGGGATGCTCTATAAGTGGAGTTCTACAAAGTTCGAGAGACTGAAAAACAGTATCTTGCATTATGGTGAGGTGTTTTCTCAGTGTTGTGTAGGAATGTGACAGATTTTTTAAAAGATAATAAAAATATGTTTAGACACCCTTATTGAGTTTTTTATTAAAAAATGGGAGAGGATATTAATTTGCATATATATGAACATAGTGTACAACCTCAAAAATTTTAAGTTGTTTTAATTAACTTTATTTTGAAAAGCCACAAATCCCTTATTTATTTTAGAATTATTTTATTTTTACATTTCATAACCTCTCTCTCATGAAAAATGTAATCAATGTGCTAATTAAAGTACAGGTTTGGAAGCAAAAAAAAAAAAAAACTTTTAAACTGTTGTATGTGAAGTGCCTTACCTGTGTTCAGTTCATCAAGGTTTTTTCTTAATTTAAAAGATAAAATCATATAGAGATGGCAAACTTCTACCTTGATTCTCAATTTTAGCTGGAAATAAGGATGAAAGAAAGAGATGTACATTAGGATACTAGCATTTAAAACTACAAACAAATAAACAGTGATCAAATTTTCAAATTAATAGAGGTATTTTTGATTACTGTTGAACTACAACAGGACTGCCAAAATAACTTATGACTATCACAGCAAGCTTAAAAGAGTTCATCGTGATTAATATCGTGACCCTAAACATAAAATAATTAGTAATGATTAGGTAATAATTATTTTCAAAGTGCCTGTAATCAGTTTTAAGCCATTCACAAATGTTTCTTGGCATATTTTCCTACTTCATATTCAAATTATTATAAGTTTTATGTGGATCAGTATATTGAGTCTCAAACTTGACAGGTATATGTTCTTTTGATTCAAGTGGAAATAAACAGTGACTATGCAACAATACATTACATAAAACAAATGACTAAAAAATAAAAGATGTTACGAAGACCAAGTAAGGCTAGTGAAGGAAACAAAGAACAAAATTCAAAGTTAAAAGTTAAAAAAGGAAATGTGATATAAAAAATAAAATAGAAAAGTAACTTAGCTGGAGTGTGGTGAGATGGTATTAAAGCATATTTGAAAACAAAAAATCAGTGAAATGCTTGTTACAATGTAAGTGCCAGTGTTTTTAAATTGAGCTTTTAAATTGTTCTTATTTAAAACTTCTGAAAACTAAAAAATGAGGAGGAAAAACTGTTCATTTGGATTTATCTTTGATTCCATATACAACTGATAGAAAGTTTGAATTCTCAAAAGTTAGAAAAGAGAACATTACCCCAATAGATTAACTAAATGCCAGATTTTGCCTGTAAATTCTGAGGCACATGCATGGGAGGATGCATTTGAAAATACATCTGAAAAGCTACAGTCGTGGGATTTTTAAGTAGATTGCTGAAATACCTTAGTGTTTCCCAAAGTGAGCAATACTTCAACTATTAGGTGGTCTGAAATCTTTATTAAGTTAGGAAGATGAAAAATCACACCTTGAATGTACACATAAGCTATGTTTATTTTTTAAAATAATTAAAATTAGTTTCTTGTGAAAGTTTAATCTTATGTGTCCAATTAAGTAACACTATCTATTAAAAATGGAACAGGTCTGGTTAATATATATTTATATATATTAATATATATAAATATATATTTATATATTTATATATATTTATATTTCAGGGAAGAGGTTGGAGTGTGGTTTAATGTCAAAACTGACTTAGTGATCAGGACCAGAGGGTGTCAGTAAAGGATAGAGGGCTATCTAGATGGAGAAAGTAAGGGCATGCTATGCTAGCCAAGTCATTTTGGGAGTTTGTCTTACTTCTAGGTAAAACAAAGATATAATTTTATGCAGTTTAAAAAAGTGAAAACTTGTCTGGATGGCTGTAATAGGTTAAAGTTGATTTAACTATATTTAAGTTCGATTGGCTAAGACAAAGTTTTATAGCAGAGTTTACTGTTCCCCATCCATTAAAAACTAATTTAGGAATTTGATGAGGCCAAGATGCTTAAAATACAGTGTGATATGCTGAGTCCATCCTACCACACATATTTTACTTACCTGTAGTCTTTGAATTGTCTATCTTTTTAAATATGATTAAAAAATTTGTTTACTAAGAGGTCGGAAATTTATTTCTCTTAATTTAAATAGACCCACACATTTATATAATTTGGTTTCTCAAAATTCTGACTTCAAGAGCTCAGATTTATTCATTTCTTATTACTGAAGATACAAACATAAAGTAAGAGAGGTTTGTATTTCTGACAAGATATTTTAAATTAGTGTTCCAAGGCTGTGCTTATATGTTACATGAACTTCTTAGCACTTTATAGCAGGAAAGAGGCTGGTCGGAAGCTCAAAGTGGTAGAATCTTTGCGAGGTCTGTTTTCTGAGCATTTGTGATCAATAGCTCTGCATTAGAGACTGGTGCATTTAAAAAGTAATGAAGTATATAAAAGCTATGTAACACTTAAGATTTAGGATTAAAAAGGATTACGAACAATATCTCATATCTCTACCCAGATCCTTTCAATTAATTTCTCCTCTACTATTTTTTTGATATTCAAGTGTATAACATTAGAAAAGTTGTGATAAATGGAATATTATCAGTTTATATTCTTCCCAGATACTTTGAACAGTTTTTTTGTTAATTATTTTCATGAAAATGAATAAAACAAATTTGGTAGTGTTGCACTGATACAGTGGATATGAGAATAATTTTTTAAATGGCTTTATTATATATTTACATTTTAGGAAGATATTAAATTTTTTTAAGTCATGTGGTGGTATTAAATTATTTCCCATGAACTTGATATGACTATGTATTTAACTTCATTTATGTTTTACCTGCTGTAAATATGTGTATAAGCTAAATATTGAGCATTTTCATCCTTGTCAACCCCTTAAGTTAAAACACAGTCTTTAATTTCATATTACAGAGTATCACATGTTGTATTTTTGACCTTATAGACTTCTTAAATGTTTCAGTGGAAACATGAGCTTATAAGACTTAAGAGTCAGCCAAACTATGGAAGCTCTTCTTTTCTCTAGTACAGGGAAATGGAACTCCAGAAATAGGCAATAAAGTAATTCTGAAAAATAAATCAAAGTTCTGTCCTTTTTGTGGAAATCAAAAAATCAATGAATCCACCACTTCTTAATCTAATATAAAGTAGTGTGAGATTTTTCATTTGTGAGAAACTTTAGAAAGTACGGTCATGTTATTTTACCATGCATTTCTTGAGCTGGAACTCCTTGTGATCACTGTCATTTTTAAACAATTCCAAAAATGTTTTATTGAATGCATTTAACAACACAGTTGCAGAACTGATTTTTCTTCTCATTTTCTCTGTGGTCCCTTAAAAATCCATAATGACCTAAATAACTTGCTTCCCTGTGGATACCACTTTTTATTTATTTTTAACAAGTGGACTTCTCTTAAAAGATCTGGTAGGACTTGCACAGTTACTCTTACTCCAGTCATGGTTCCAAATATTTCTTATATTCACTTGTGTAAGCCAAAAAAATTGAAATTTTGATAGAAAACAAAGTATTAAGGTATTTGTATAAGCTTCCCCACAAACATACCTTTACAGTTTGTGTCTTTACTCTAAAATATAGACCTGCTTAAGGGTTAAAGTGGCTAATTTGAACGTTATCCAAAATTTGAGCAATTGTATATGGGGCAAGGAGGAAGATGAAAGTATTTCATTCATCTGAGTGATCAAAAACTCTTGTTTGTGACTGTTGACTGGAAAAGTGTAATTATATGCATAAACATTTTATGAGGGGGAATAAGAATCTGATCCTTATCATTCTTCTAGCTACTAAATGCTCAAGAAGAAAATCATCTCATTTTCCATTATGATCCAGTAAAGTAATTATAGCATATGGAGTTTAGGAAGAGAAATTTTGCTGATCAGTTAGGTGATAAAAGGTAGACTGAAATTCTCTTTCTCTTGATAGTCATAATACTGGCAGAAACATTCATCATGAGGCTAAAAAAAAATTAAGGGGCTCTTATTGAGAGAGATTTCATAATAGGGTAATTATAGTTATAATGTCTAGAGTCATAAGCAAGATTCTTATTGTATTTTCACAAATATTTCACTAGTTGCAGTAGTTTGTGTTTAGGAGATAACTAGTAGAGAAATGGTACATTTATTTGGTGGAAAATTTACTTTTAAGTATATGAACTTTCATCTTTGTTGTCTCATATATTTAATTTCATGTTTATATGTATTAAAGAACAATTTTCTGAAAGTAAAGGTAACAAAGAGTTTAATTTTAATTATCCTAAGTTCTCCCATTTCAGTTTTATACAAGAATTGAGTTTTAAATGATACAGTATTTGATAAGATCCTATTGTACTTTATAGCCCCTAAAATGACAGAATAATATGAAATCCCTGATAATGAAGATGAATATTAATTGGAAAATACAGGTTACAGTAGGAATTTTAAAAAGAATTCTTGTTTTCTAGAAAGGTTTTGTCTTATTTTGTTATTTTGAAACTTTCCTCTTTATATTCTTATCTAAAAGATATAGACTAGCTTAATATAGTCTCTTATGTTAAAAAATTAATAAAACTATTTGTTAGTGATGATTAATTTTGTCAATTTTGAGTATATTTAAGATAAGAAATTCAAAAGTTATATCTTTTATTAATTGATACCTTAAACTTCATAATTTGACACTCTTCCTCTTTCAGTGCCATTATTCTAATGACCGTGTGTGAGCTAGTGAATGAGAGTTTCTGATGCTTAAGTAAGCATGTCATTAAATATAAGCACAAATCACATGAGTTATTTTTGATAAATAAATTATTAGGACGCTTAGAAAAAAGGTGACAATACCATTTAGTGTTGGGGGGAGCCTTAACGGAGCTCGTATTTTCACTTATTTAATGTGAAGAGTAATAAAGATAAAAGAGGTGAAGTGACATGTTTAACATTTGGTGGAAAAGATGGAATTAGAACCCAGTTCTCTTTAATGTCTAGGTCAGAGATTTTTATAGTTTATACGTTTTTCTTGCTGTAAAAATCTTAATTATTTTGATACCTACTCAAGATTAGGATATAAGTATATGTAATATTTTTTTGCCACTTGTTATCTGTAAAACATTGTCTTTTAAGACTAGAAAACTAAAAATCCACTTATATTAACTCAGAGGAAACAGCTATACCCATATTCTTTTAACGAAAAACTGAATGTCTAGACGACTTAATTGCTAGATGTGAACTTTTTCACAATGAGCTTAGTGTGCGCTCAGCAGCTAAGTCAAAAGGGAGAAGGTTTTTGACAGTTTCAGTTAAGAAACCTGAAAACCCAAGTAGGAAAAGAAATGTAATTGATTTTTTCCACTGTATATTTATAAAGGACTATCCATTTCTTTTGTTAATACTTTTTTTCTGTATTGGCAGTTGCTTTTTTCAGTAATACATGTTTAATGTGACACTAAACGAAATAGAAAATCAATGAGAAATGTAAGGAGAAAATATTCCTGTTAATTGACAAGTTAGGATAAAATTTAAATCATGGGCTTCCTTAGGTCTATAACAATTTTAGCATTTAATAAAATGCAAAGCAGAAATTGAAGTAGAAGTTCTCTAGAAATAGGCAGTATTTCTCTGAATTTTAGAACTCAAATATCAACTTTTATATAAATTCTAGTTTTACTGTTATAATAATAAAGGAATTAAACAGAGAGCAAATTTGAGCCTGTAATAGTATTTAGTTATCATTGTGTCTAAACCAAAGTTCTTCTATGCTTAATTTTAATAACATGATGTAAATTATTTTAGAATGAGTATATGCTAAAAATTTTCTTCTGTAGAGCTGAACATGATAAACTGTAAAATTGGCACAGTGCAACTCAGTGGAAAGGCAATTATATGTTGCTGGGTTTCTGATATAATATTATTTTTACAGATGTCTTCTCTCAAACTTTTCATTGTATTAGACAAAGACAAGAGCTTTTCGTATGTCCCTATGGGGTGACTTCATATTTTAAGACTCTCTTTTCCTTTAAATACTGAGTATTTAAAGGTGACAAGTTAATGTACTAAAGATGAGGTGAAAGACTGGCTGAAATGATTAATGGCTAATTTGAGGTTTTTTTCTACCCTATGAATATAACCAAACTTTGCAAATAACCCTAGTAGAAAATATAAAATATATTCTCCAACTTCAAAGAATAAATGGTCCTTAATATTCTTTGAATTTTTACTGTCTTTAGATATCTACTCACCTACAACTTACCTTGAAATTTTCAGTATTTTCAAAGAGCAGTAACCTTAGTAGGAAAGAGTGATTACTTGAGATTTAAGTTAAGTGATCCAGAATTGATTTCATGAAAATTTACCATAAATGTGTTTGAGAACTTATGACTGTATTTGTTTGTTTTTCATTCCCTAATGTGGTCTTGGTGGTATATACCTCAGTGAGTAAAATTTAAAAAATGTAATTATTTTCACACTGAAAGCAATTTCTACATTATGTCACTCACTCAAATGGTCTATAGTGGGCAGTTATAGTTAAGTAAGAATATAAAGGGCAATAAGTAGTTCATGGGCTGGTGGAGGAAATAAGCACGTAGGGTGAATACAATTCAGTGTGAAACGTGCAGTTATATAGTATATACAGCTAAGATGTAAATTTTCAATACTTCTCCTTTTGGAGACGGCTGTTAGTTTACTCCTACTGAGACTTTCCCGCATAGACTATTTCATGCTAGCGTTCTTTCGCTAATTGCTGCATTTACTTCCTACTACCTAAATTATGTTGAAGTACTTTTTCTTCCAAGATTCACATAACCATTTCAAGTGAATGTTGTTATTTTTCTACATCTCATTATAGTGCTAACTTTAGTATCTTAGACCCATCTAGTCTCTTGATGATATAGACAAATTTATGGTAAAACGAACATGGCTTAGATGCTGTGAAAATATGCAATTCTTATATGTTGTTATAAATAAGCTTGAATTCTTTCAGTTATTAAGTATGGAATATTTATGGTGCTGGTGCTGGTGATACTTATTTTACAGGGGTGGATTAACTGTGAAGCTTTGCTTACACAGTCTCTTCCAGATAGTAGTAGTCATAGTAGCAACAGAGCAGGTAGTAAATATCACTTTGATAATTATAGTAATATATCTAATATAAAGAGGCAGTATGGATTAGGGGATTTGGTGTTTGAATTTTAGGGTTAAGTCTTGGCTCTACAATTTGTTAGCTGTGTAATTTTAGAAATGTTACTTAACCTTTCCTTACATGCAAAATTAGGATAGTAAATGTCATGCAGTTGTGATAATATAAAAGAAAAAACCTACTTTTCAATGACAAAAAAAATGACAGTGTTAGAAACATCAAAAACATAAGTCTGGGAAGAAATTTTGATTTTACTTCAATTCCTATTCTAACATATAAGCTTAAATTATCTGTCTACCAAAATATTCTGTTTTTATATGAGATGCAATGCTGTTCTAATTGTGGAAAGTGATATTGAGATGTATAGACCATGATCCTTTAAAGATTATTCTGTGTATCTTCTTTTTTATCTGAGTAATTTATTTGGACAGGTATTTCTCACAAAATTAGTGTTTACAGTACTATTTACTTTTGGGGATCCAAAGGAAGTAAGAGGTTTGATCCCTGACAATGGAGAGGTGGAAAATTGTCACAACACAATTTAATAAGAAGCTCAAGAAAATGTACTAGTAAGCATAGCTATTGAGATATTGGTCATATAATTCTAAAGACCTTGGAGGAACAGAAATGGTCTTTGTGGGGATGGATTAAGCTGACTTTCCAGATAAAATGAGAAACACTAGGACTTGAAGGAAGTTTCAGTTACGGATTGACAAAGACTCTTTTTCAGTTGGTGAGAAGAGAGGCAGAAATGAGGTGGATGTTGGGAAGGAAGTAGAAAGGTTAATTAATATAAAGAAAGAACTCTTTGTAATGCAAAAAAGTTAATATATGTCAAATGAGGAAATGTAAAGGATTCTGGGAGACAATTGAAGAATTTTGTTGAAAGCAAGATATTAACCATTTATTTTAAGATTAGATGAGGTTCAGGGCTTCCCTGGTGGTGCAGTGGTTAAGAATCCACCTGCCAATGCAGGGGGCACGGTTCAAGCCCTGGTCTGGGAAGATCCCATATGCCGGGGAGCAGCTAAGCCTGTGCGCCACAACTGCTAAGCCTGCGCTCTAGAGCCCACGAGGCACAACTACTGAAGCCCACGCCCTGGCTTCGCAACAAGAGAAGCCACCACAGTGAGAAGCCTGTGCACCGCAACAAAGAGTAGCCCCCACTCACTGCAACTAGAGAAAGCCCGTGTGCAGCAACGAAGACCAAACACAGCCAAAAATAAATAATTAAATAAATAAATAAAATAAGCTACAAGGATATATTGTACAACACAGGGAATATAGCCAATATTTAAAAAAAAAAATGATGAGGTTCAGCCCCAGTTTTTTGCCTTGCTGTGACGTGGACAAGTCACTTCCTCAGTTTATTAATCTCTCAAGCAAGGGAGGTGAAATCAATGAAAGTAAAGGATTTCTTTTCGGTTTTGATCAACGGTAATTCATTGGCTGTGTGCGATGTGAGGTTTTGATGAAGAGGAAAATTGAAACAGAATTGTAGGTGTGGACAGGTGAGTTTAGGATAGATTCCACCAAAAAGAGATAATGAGACAAGAGATCATGTTCCTGGCATATCGGGAGGCCATGGAAAGAACATGGACTTGTTACACCCATGCTTGATTCTGGCTCAACAGCTTCCTTTTGGTTCCCTGAGCAAAACGGTAACCTTTCTAAGATTTCATTTATTTTCCTGTAAAAGAATGATACTGACTACTACCTCACTTTTTTTTTTTTTTTAAGAAGGAAATGAGACTGTAGAATCAGGAGGCAAAATCATTTTCTTTATATCTTTAGGTCTAGTTACTTACAAAAATCTCATTTTTTACTTAGGTTCAAGAAATATTTAAAGGCAGAAAAATCATTTGAATTTTGTATAAATATACATGGGTACAATCATTCCAGTTTTCCAAGTATGAGGAAACACATGTAATTTCTTGGCACAATCTTGTAAATTTGTTCATAGGTGCTTTCTTTTCTTTTCATTGTCTTAATTTTACTTACACATATTTAAAGAGATTACTTGAGTTGGGTCTTTTTTATTTTATTGTATTTTGATTTGCCTGAAAAAAAAGAAATCTTTAATGTCCCTCTACAAAATTATTTAGAGCATAGATTCTATTTTGGTAGGAGAGGGACATGTTTCAAATATTGTTTTTGAACCCCATGTGACTGCAAAATGGTATAGGAAATATTTATTTGAAAATAATAAGTTCCCCCAATTATTTTCTTCTTCCATCTTTATTATGTTCTTGTTAATTAAAAAAATTGTGAGAGTGGCTCATGCTACAATCATTAAATGTTAATTTACTGCTAATTCATTAAAACAAATAGCGGACGTCTTTTAAATTGTGAATTGTCATTAGATTTAATAGTAAAAATAAAAAGATTTCAGTTTGAAACATTTTACAGATACGTTTTTCTACAAGTAATATTCGATATATTACCTTTTTCGGCTTGGCTACTCTGACAATAAGAGTTATTATCAACATACTTTTATGATTAATATGCTGCTTTAAATATGTATATGCTTTGTATCTGTACAACCAATCAACAACTTCCTCCAATATATATAGATTATTTTATTATTGCAGAAGATTTGATACATTAGAAAAAAATGGAAGAAACAAATCTCACAAAAAATAGTCTCTTTCAAAAAAGTGTGGTAAGACTATGCTGGGTCTGGAAATATTGGAGGCAGAGAGAAAAAGAAAGGTGGAGAAAGCTACAAAGCAGACAGGAGAGGGAGCTGATAGAAAGCAGTTTTACACTGTTCAATGAGGATGTGATTAAGTAAGTATTCATATCATGAGATACTTTTAAAAATTCCTGGAGTTGATATTTCACCTGAAACAAAAGTGTCTCTTTATCTTTTTTACATGTAGTTGTCTTATAAGATAATAGGCTTTAGATATAAATACATGGTTGATTTTCCCAGACTGAATATCGAAATGCCATCTATTAAAATATATTATATAGTTGTTCTGATTAATACTAATTTAGAAGAAAGAAATGATTGTGTTCTTGTTCTCATTCTTATTTTTCTCCTCAGATATTCTGCATGATCAGATGTCTCCTACATATTACAACTTTAATAGATGCTTAAAAGTTAAGACAACTATCTTGATTTATTTTCAAATTAACTACCTTTTCCAAATGTTAATCTTTATTTGGTTAGTGTTTGCCTTTAGCCAATGTTTAGATAAATGGTCTGAGATCAATTTCTTTTTTATCTGAAGAAATTACTCTATCCTTAGGTTCTTTTATCCTTTCATTTCAAACAAACACACTAGGGTAATTCAAGTTTTTCAAGAGGAAAAAAGAAAACACAAATGCAAATAGATACATCTTCTTATTAATCTTTTTTCCCTAGGTAAAAATAATAGAAACATCATATTAAGGATTAATTTAAAAAGACATTGTTTTGTAGAGGAATTACTTTCCAGTAACAACAAATACTTACAGTTTTTTCTAGTCCTTCATTGATAAAGAGTGGAGTGCTATCCAATAATTACTTTAAATATGATCCTGAGATACTTTATGATAGAATACAAATGATCAGCTCCATTGGGTGTGTTATCAGCCTGGCCACTGCATGGTAAAGCAGCTCTCACAAGTCAGAATCTGGAGAGTGAACACTGTTGTTGTCATCTCTTTTTTTCCTAACATGGCAGAATTGACAATGAGCAGTATAAAAAGAATATAGTAAAAGCCCTAAAATGTCTTCTAGTTCCTCTCAGAAGTAGCCGTCCTCAACAGGATTTTGTATGTACATCCTTTTTGAAATTGTTACAGTATATCTTTTTTTTCTTAAAATAATTTTGGTTGTCTACATTACAATTCAAAAAAGTATATAATTTTTGAATACTTTACTCTGTAATAAAGATATACCATAATTTATATAAATAATTATTGTCTTAAAATTATTTGTCAATTTATTTTATATGCAAATACTAATAAATATGTAATGAAAATTCTTATATATGCAATTTTACATAAGTGTGAGTAGATCTAGAAGTAGAGTTGCTAGGTCAGTGAGAATGTGCATTTAAAATGTTGGTTTTACTGCTGAATTGCCCTCCACAGGGATGGTTCCAATTAGTACTCTAACCAAAATGTATTAGGATGTCTGTCTCTCCACACTGTAGCCAAGTACAGTGTATTATGAAACTCCTTATTCTACACCCAGTGGAATAGATGAAAAAAAGTATCATATTTTTGTTTTAATTTATGCCTAATATTTTAAACATTTTATATATTTAATAAAACATTTTAACCTGCAGTTCTTGCCCTTCCCCAGTTTAAGTCTACTGAGTTGATCTTTTTCTTATTCTCTTTACGTATTAACTGAAACCAAGAAACACATGGCAGCAAGAAGTCAATTAAAAATGCTTTGGGGCATTGCCAAATTTTTGAAGAAATAAAATGCACATCTGTGAAATGCCAGAGATATTTTATAAATAGCATTCTTTTCCCTTCCCCCTCTGCTGTGTGTAAAAGATCCAGTGGAGTTAAAATGAGGAGGAGACAATTCTACTTGGGTAGACTGGAAAGGGCTTCAAGCAAAGGAACATTCTTGAACGAATGATCCCTCTCATTTTCAAACCAGCCTTGCAAATAACATTCACCCAGCACTGGTTCAAGGCATCTTTCAATGGAATAACATCTCCAGTCTGGTTTATCTTCCTCTATTCTCCAATATGTCAATCTTTCTGACAGAATAATCTTTCAAAGATTCAAGTCTTGTCATGCCATTTCTTTGCTTTGAAAGTTCTATTGGTTCTTACTGTTTGAAGAACACATTTCAGATTCTCAGTATGCCAGTATGCCAAGGAGCTCCGTAACTGTCCTTTAGAAACCATTTAAAGGCTCCTCTGCAGCTACACCAATGTACACATTGTAGATTGAGCCACAACCTACACCAAAACCTGTCTCTATAATTACATTTCCTGTCTCTATACTTTTGCTGACATTATTACTTCTGCCAAAAATGATGCTTCCGGATATCTTCATGCAAAACTACTTTTCCTACCAGGAGATCACAAGCTGCTTTAAAGATAGGAACATATTTTGAACATCTTTATAAACTACTTTGTGTAACGTGAACAAGTGAAATGCTTATTTAATGTTGTCCTAACATAATTCTCTAAATAACAATGCTTTGAAGATGCCATTATTGAGAAATACTGCGTAAGAAGCAATTACATTTAGTATAGTATAACACAGAATGAACTCTCAGCCAGTGTTCTTACTATACCTCTGTATAAGTTTGGGTTTGGTACTTGACCTGACAAAGTCAGTAAAATTCATTATTTGTCCATTATTTTTCCTAATTGTAGTGAAGAAACCAAACTTGTATATCCTTGAAGAATTTGTGCTGAAGGTTTTTAAACATTTTTAAAATTTTTATTTAAATTTCAAGATCCATTGAATCTCTGGATTTTGTTACATCTGCATGGCTCATTACAAAACATGTAACATTGCTTGTTATAAAAACATTGGGCAGTAGACCAATACTTATGTTAGCACTTCTGAAACATGGGCAGATATTTTTCATTTTATATATCATTTATAAATGTGAATCAGTTCCACAAAGTTAAAACTTCTTAGCACAAAGAAATCAAGAAGTATATATACTATTTTACACCTCACTGTAAGATACTACATAGGAAAAGTTTTATAATGAAAAATGTATCATACATTGTTTGAATTTCACCATTGAATCAAAGCTCAAGTAGCAGTAAGTAAAATGTCCTATCTGTAAGTAAAATAAATTATAAACTTAATTCTGAGTTCTACTTATCATAGAATTCTATTCCAGTTCAACAAATTAGCAACCTGGTAACATGTGGTACATATCTATCAGATAGCAAAGTTATCAAAAGAATAATAAACAATTAACTGAAAACTGAAAAGGCATTTCCTGTATCTTTTCAATATAATTAAATTTTTGTCATAGATATCTCTTTTGGGGTCTATTTTAAATAAAGCGTAATTATCTTATCCATAAAAATAATGTTTCCCTCATTCTAGTATACATTTTGATAACAATTAAAAATTGAGTCCATAAACTCAATGTCATAAGGTCATAGATCACAACAAGCCTAAAGGTGTTTCTCAGCTTTTCAGATCACTGACTATTTAAGTCTGGGGGTGCTGTTATCTCCTTTATTCCCTGTGCTTCTTTCTTCTTTATCTTAAGATTCCATTCTTTGAACGAGTTCCCTCTGAACAAGAGCTCTGTATCATCAACAGGAAATACTATTGAACTGTGTAAGGATCTACATTCTTATTTTTTCCATCACTAGACAAACTCAGAAAAGCCAAGCTGCTGTTCATTGTATTTTCTCTGCCTCAAGAGCAAACACAGTAGAAATCAAATAGAAGACCAAGACTCCTTTCTGAGATCAGGGAAAAATAGAGTGTTTACAAGTGTCCAACACAAGACGCTAGCTTGAGTCACAAACATTCCAGTGTGCACAACTAAAACTACCTTCTCATCTCTGTGATTTTGCAGAGTAGTGGGCAGTTGCTTAACAAGGGAGAAGACAAATGGGTGTGTATACTTGCTGCTGAGCACTGAATCCAAGAGCAGAAAAGAAACCAATTGTGGTATTAGCTTCTGTGGTCCTAGTGCTGAGAAATAGATGGCCTGGGGTAATCAGCAGTGCCCTATCAAACATTTAAAAGGAATGTTCCTTGGCATTCCTAAACATCTATGAAAAATTTCAGAGATTTTTACATTAAAAAAATGGTATAGCATGTCAGAGTATCAGGAAAAAAAAAAAAAAAAAAACACCCCCAAACCTCAAATAGCATATACCCATTTTAATTTGTTCGGTAATTTTAGGCTTAGCATTTTTTTAGGATGGAAAGGGGGTTGGGGGGAGTTCATCCTTCATTTGGGTGTAAAATCAATTTGATAAAAACAATTCCCCAGCAGGTCTTTATTCAGTAGCAGAGGGATAAGAATTTGGACACTTTGGACTACTGTTACCAAGGTGCCAATTAGAGGGGGGCAGTTACTGGAGAAAAAGGCAAAAGATGATTAAGTATGACACAAATGTCTGTAAATTTTGAAACAAAAATAAGAAAATATAATTTAACGATTAGAACCAAAACCATTTTACTTGTTTTTATATTTATATAGGTTGTTTTTTTTCCCAAATACTGTGAAAACTCTCAAAGACTGGAGACATGACTTAAATTATTAGTATTGGAAAAAACTCCTGTAGCAAAGGTTTATCATGAAAATAATTATGTACATTAAATACATTCTAGTATACATGAATAAATATTGTACCTGCCTGATTAATGAGTATAATACTGGTGTTTGATAATATTTGACGCCATTATTCTTAGGCTTTATATTTACCAGTTACCTATATTTCTTTCCACATAATTTAAGTTTTAAAAACCTGAAGCTGTAAAAATTCAAAGAAAAATACCCAAGAAAAATAAAAGAAATATTAAGAGATCATGCAAAAATAAAAGTAAAAAATGGTACCCTTCAATTCAGCCTGTGTTTATTTGCTGTTTACTATGTGCAATGCAAGTTGACATGTGGATGGCACAAACACATATTTAAATATTAACAGTGTATCAAGTTTACTCTGAACTTTTTATGCATAAAGCAAAACCTCACAATATCCAGTATATAAATGGTTTTGCTGATGCATGTAGAGAAATATTGTATATGCTTTCAACTACCTTTTATGTTAAAAGAAGAAAAAGCTGTCACAAATCCAAAATATTAGCATTAACATTTCTTTAGTCATAATTTTAGGTTTCATTATAAAATTAAAAAACAAAACTGCAAAATTTAATTAATGCCCTTCCAGATAATAATAGTAATATTAATGATAGTAATAATAATAACCAACTTAGGAGATGTAAACCAAAGCTATAAAGAGGAAGAAATGTAATTTTGTTTTAACTTGAACCAGTCTACTCAAATCTAGAAATCTCTATTCCTCATTTCTCATTTATTCATTGAGGACACAAAACTGAGTAACATAGACTACGCTGGCCTTGAATTTTCAGAACATGACCTTAACTTTGATGGAGTAGGTATTTACTATCACAAACCATATCTGAACATTTTTATTATTTCATTTTATTATTTCAAAACTTACCTGCGAATTTTACCTTTTCAAAACTTTCGTTTCCACATCTGCTTTTATTCAATCATTTTTTCCTTCTCTTGGGTCTCCACCCCTCAGGTTTTTTCCATCTCTCTAGTACCTTCAGTCTCTCCACTTCACTAGCTTTCTTTCATCCTAAAACATATGCAGGCTGATCCAGTCTTAAAAATAAAAGTAAGCTGCCTTCTTGCCCTGCTTTTGCTCAAGCTACTACCTTATATGTACTTTCACACTTTCCTTCTCCTTCAGACTCATTTGTTGGCATACCTTACCTCTCTTCCTCTCAATTTAATGAAGATCATTTTACTAGTCTTTATTCCCATCACCAAACACATAAGACGCTCAGCAAATGCTTGTTGAAGGATACACAAATCCTACCGTGTTCTTTCATTTCAGTATGATTACACCCATGAAATGAAGTTTAGATTTTGTTATTTAAATTTGCTAGAATAATAAATAGCATAGTATCAATAAATAGTATCCCTTAATCTTTAAGTTTTTAGCACACATAGAAAGAACCTGGTGATAGTTATGGGCAGCGTACACAGTGCTATTTATTACATGTTTAAGGACCATAATTTAATTTTGATGCCTGAATCAATAATACTTATTTGAGTCTTTTTGTAGACTAAAAATGTCTAATCTGGCATGTCACAAGCCTAGTTTTGTAATGATGATTTCATGGAAACAATGCAAGTAGCTGTTGGCATATGGAGATATGCCAGCATGTTTCCCATCCCACTGCCTCTGCATACTGTTCCTTGGCCTGAAGTGTTCCTTCCTCTTTCTTTACCTGAATACTCCTTACCATTTATATCTAGAGTATCACTTCCTCAAAAAGGCAACCATCTATCTCTTAATTTTCTTTTTTAGCAAAATTGTTCCTTTTGCAACATTTATCAAATTATGAGATTATATAATTATTTGAGTATTTATTTGATAAATAGCACACTTTCGTTTTTGAAACTCTGTAAGGGTTCAAATTTTATTTTGTGTATTTTGCAATTAGTACATTGCCTGGAATATAGTGGGCACTTGATAAAATACTTATTAAATAAATGAAGAGGTGAATGACACAGATGCAGTCTGGGATAGCTATTTAATGCACAGTTCTTTAGTTGAGGAATTAGCGTTTCCATTGATCTCATTAGTGTGCTGCCATAACTCCAAGGGACTGTGATTCCTTCTCAAACATTTAAAATTTAATTTAAATTTCTCAAGATCCACCTCGCGTTCTTTGTTGTCAGGCCCCCCAAACCATTTCAGCCGTACACCTTCCGTTCTTCAATAGTGGTATCTCCGTGGACCCCGAATTAATTTGACTAAAGCCTTTCCTATCCTTGATTGGAGAATGGAGAATACATTGTAGGAAAGAAGATGGGAAAAAAGTGTTTTTTAAACAATATTTGCAAAACTCATTTCCTAGAATGTTGCTAAGCACTAGAGGAATAAAATCAAGGTGCCATGGGAATTAACTTTTAAATTTCATTATTTTATCATATTAGAATAATTAGAAGTTGCATTATCAAAGATCAGGTGTGATATACTTAAAGCATAGTAAAACGGTATAATGCCTTATAATTAAGGAATGGTCATTGGATGTATATGAAAATAGCCTAGAAAGATATTGCTGTCTTAGAAAGTAGCTAAAATATTGTTGACATTTAATTTTTTAGTGTCTTTAACCAGAAAAAGCTCAATTTTCTATATGGCATTGACTGAATCTTAATAATTTCCTAATACTAAGTATTATTCACATTCATGTTTTTCTACTGACACCACTTTTTCCCATGATAAAATTAAGGCAATCTCAGTTTAAAGACAGAAAAGACATTAGAATTAAGTTAGGCAATATTAACTAAAAATCTGAGTGCCTAGAGATTTCTAACATTGATTCTGAATGCCATCCAGAGTGAGTTGTCCTCTTTTCTATTTTTTATATGACTATCTGAACTCATGGATATTCTGATGATAAATGAGACAATGTGAGAGAATTGTTTTAATGTCTCTAAAAATAGTCTACCAGTTATTCAATAAACAACATGAAGTAAATTTCTATCATGTGCTATACTCTCTCTTAAAGCATTAATTATATTAATATTCATTGCAGAGAAAATAAGTCTTTCTTATACCTAGTAGGTAAAGAATATGAAGTAACAATCAAATCCTGTTATGATATATTGTACATGAAATATAACTGCATGCTTGAAAATCAGGCCCTCCCCTAATATTTGTGAGTCTGGGAAAATAACATATTTATTGGTCCATGTGTCCATTATCATGTGTAAATACTTAAAAGTTTTAAACTAAGCTAATGAACTTCTATTCTTCAATTTGATAAATATCTCTTTATAAGTCCTGAGAAATCAGTTGTGAATTTGGAATTTTTTTCTTAAACATTGATAAACATATTTTTATTTTTTCTTTATTTTTTAAGTTTTTTTAAGATTTTACTTTATTACAGGCTTTTCTGTTTTTAATCATTACATGTGTTTTCAACATTTCATTTTTCTGCTCCATTGTATTCCATTTATATTTCATTATGATTCCCATCTATCATATCTTCAAGTCATATCTACTATTTTCTTTCTTTTTTATAAATTTTTATTTTATATTGGAGCATAGTTGATTAACAATGTTGTGTTAGTTTCAGGTGTATAGCAAAGTGACTCAGTTATACATATACTGGAATTTGGAATTTTTATACTCCTTGAAGTTTGATACAAAATCATGGAGTCTGGAGGAAGCTGACTTCAGGCCCCTACCCTGATTGTCAGCCTGGCCATTTCCTCTCTATACCACAAGGGGCTTTGTGCACATTGGTGGACATTCCAGCCCACGTTTCCAAACACCCTTCACCTTCCCTAAATCTTGGCTACCCTTCAGGTCTACAGGTATGCATACCAGTATGCCCGAAGAGATGGACTTAAGTAAGAGGCACATAAGGCCCTGGAGACAGGTAGTCTAGTGTGATCTAGAGCAGGGAATAGTGGATACAGATTCTACACAGATAATTCTTCTTGGTTACCAAAATCTTTTCCTTCAGCGGAGTGGCGCAGCTGGAGAAAAGGCAAAGCAAGTCCCCCTACAAAGTGTTAATCCCAAGATAGAAAGATAATAATGACAATGTAATGAAACTGTTACAGGGAAATTTCAAAGTAATCTCCCTATTATCAATGTTATAATAATAAAGAGAAACAAGGTGAACAAACTAGGTGCCTGGGTGCAAAAACAGCCTTGCCACTTAGTAATCTATAGGTGAAGTTATTTAGTAGCTTTGTGCGTCAGTATCCTCACCTGTAAGTTGGTAGTAATACTTATCTCTTAAGCATGTTGTTGAGATTAGGTCGTGTGCAAAGCACATGAAACAGTACCTAGCATACAGTAAGCACCAAGTAAGTATTAGCCATTATTTTGAAGTGCTAAAGAATGCTCACTATATCCAGGCTGCATCCTATTAAATCCCATTTAAAATCTGGAATTTTAATCCAAGAATAACATTTCCCTTATGTTATGTAAATCCTTCAGTTTAAAGTTAGAAACTGTCTTTATTAAACATTAGCTGTAATAGCTATCTTCTATCAAAACAGCACAGAAATAATACTTGTTGACTAATATGTGCCTGGTCCCATGCTAAAAACGTTTTATGCATTATCACATTTAGTTCTCAAAGCTAACTTAAAATGGTACGTTCTTTCCTGATCTGTGGGAACATGTTCTTAAGTTGGTCCCATGAAATCTATTACCTGAGTAAATTAATATAGTTGTATCTGTATATATAGATTTTATTAGGAAATGAGAATTTCAATAAATTACAGAAGGTTTTACTTTATGCTTATAAATAAGCAGTTGTAGAAGCCATCTTCAGAACTGAAGACAATTTTTTTAAAAATGTGCAGTACATTTTTATTATATATCTCAGGATCATTACTGGGTAGAAGTATCATTGCTAGAGATACTGCTATGATAATGTCACAAGAGTTTGTAGCTCCCAGTCTTAATGCTGAATAAAAGGCTGTCCTTAATAATGAATAAAAGGCTATCCATTGAGGCATTCAGTAGTAAATGTAGTAAATGTGATTAATGTAAAAAGTGATATTTGGTAAACAAACTAATTGAATTTAACATAATTTAAAAAAGACTCAATGGGAAAAATAACCCATTGAAACCCAGAAATAGTAAGGAAATAAAATGACTCTGCCATTGGTGAGCAGGTCTCCCGTAATAAGCATCATGATGAAACCACACTAGAACCTTGAGCACCATGTGAGAGTAAGCCGTCCTGCTGTCAAATGCATGCTCTGGAAGGGACCTCTGTGCACAGTGCCAAGTTTAAGGAATGCACATTTTGGTTGTAGGTGTTCACTGTGAGATATATAAAAAATAGTGTATATATAAGATATTAGAAAAATAATATACATTATAAATGAAATTTGTAGCTTTTTCTTGGAAAATATAGATTTACAGGTTTTATTTATATGTTTAATAAAACTACTGTCTGATATATTGTTTATAAATTGTTTACCATTTACTAAGTGATACAATGAATGCGATCCAATATCTCATAGATTTTTTTTTTATTTTCCATTTATTCAACAGAACATCGTACACAAGGCCTACTATTTACTAGAAGAGGGTTAATACCCCTTATTGCAAAAAGAGAAGTCAGCTGTCTTTCTGATAATGCAATTAGGTAATATAACTTGTCTATTGTCAGACAGAAATGTAATTTAACATTTTTAACATCAAGCCTCATATACAATTGACTAAGATCCTCATTTTATCTCAGGAATGACTTAATAAAATTGAACTGGACTAGTAGAAAGGAGCATTTTAAAAGCTACTCAAAGTTAAAGTTTATTCATATACCTGTAATAAATATTTATAAAATCATCCACTTCAACACTTATGTACCTTCTTTTATTTCTTTGTTTAGAAATAGAGAGAATATCGTTTAAACATTGCAGTCATTATCTATTTTTAAATGATTAACCAAAACAAAAAGAATATGAGTGAATTTAGAACCTTTATTTCCAGTGTAAAACCAAAAAGTAATGGTATCAGTAATAATAGCTAAAGTTTATTAAAGACTTACATTTTAATAGCCTTTTCTATTCCAGTACTCTAATTTGTTCTTCCTATGTGAGTGAAATATTTATATATATATATATATGTTATATCATTATCAATATTGAGAAGTGGTAATACATAAGGCTAATCGTATCATTTGGTCTTGGGAAAAAACAAACAAAAAGAGTGTGTGTATGGTATGTCTTGCAAAATTAGGCCATTTAAAGTGCAGTATTGAAATATAAATTGTAACTAACATTATGTATATGATAAATAGGTAATTTCACAGTTTTTTAAAAGCTCCCAAAACTGGGTATATAAAATTTTTTGTATTGATCACATGTACCTCAGTTTCCACTGATTCATCCGGTAAAAGCTAATTAAGAAATTCAGCCATCTGAGCAATGAAAATAAGTTCTTAATAGGATCAACTGTTCAGCTTTTGACTTTGTGAGATTTTACCCTAATAATTAAAAATGTCTTAGTTAACAGCACAAATCATGGCACAGGCTATTTCGATAACTCATACATAAATTAACAACTGTTCTGTTCCTCCTTTGCAAAACATTGCAGCTTTCAGATATATTTTCATTTTAAATAGTTGTGAAAATTTATTTGTACTTGTGAAAAAGTACAGCTTATGAGACTTTCACATGATTTGTGCAGTTAAATGTATCTAATATATTTTTAAAATGTGTTTTGAAAGTTAATTTTTTTCCATGCCTTTTATGAATAAAAAACAGTATATTTCATTTTTACGAAAGATAATTGGAAAGAAAACAAGCTGTTTCACAGACATATACAACTGTAAAGCTTAAAATAATATCATGCCACCCTATTTAAAGCATATTGGAATAACTTTCCCTTTTCCTTACATTTTCCCCAGAAGGTTTTACAGTCAGTGCATAAACTAAGTCTTAAAATGATAGTAAATCAGACTACTGATGTCAGTTTACAGATAAAATTGAAGGTGACCCAACACATTAAATCAATGGAGTGACTTTAAGATCTGCTCTAAAAAGGTTGAGGTACTGCTATACAACCTAAGGCAGAGCAAGGCAGTCTCAGTCCAGAGGTGATGTCATGAATTGTGCTGGTGTTACAATGTTAGGATATCAGTCATTTAAAAAAAAAAAAAAAAAGCACATTGACCAGTTTTAAACAAAATCAATATCAAAATGTTTCATTATTTCCAGTTTTTCTCTATTTTCAGGAATTACTCTGTATAAATGGCCGCAAAATAAAAATCTTACTTATCTAGGATCTTTATTTAATATTTTCATACTATTAGTTATGAAATAAATTACTAGATAGGAAGCAGATACAAATTGGTTGTTCGCATTGTTTACACTATTTGTGTTTTATTTGCTTCTTTCTAGGTTCTAGTGCATCATATGAAGCTTTCAGTTTGTAACTCTTTAGAGACTACACTGTCTTGCAGCTTTAGTTTGGCAAAACCAGATTCTGACTAATAGGTAGTACACCATAAAATTCTGTATTATTTAGAAAAGAAATTCAAGAGGAATTTACCCAAATGAAATGAGTACTACCACCGTGCCATTAGTTATATCCTAAGTCCACATCTTAGGCAAAGATGGTTTCTATTCTGCTGAAATTCACCAGAAGTGGCTCATCCTTCCATTTTCCTTAGTATGCTTTCATTGTATAAAGTTGGACTAAAAACCTATAGTAATGTCTTGAAAACACTGCTAATTTTGTGTTAATTCACGATCAGTTTTCATTCTGCTGCTGCTCTGCTCCTGTCTCAATCTATCTCCCTCCCTTTTCTGGAAGAGATTTCAGAAACATGGTAATAGACCATGGCTGCTCTATATAGTCAAACATACCTGTTAACAATAGTAATGCTGGAGCCAAGTCATCTTGGTTCAAAATTTGGTGCTTCCACTTGAACAAGTTTTCTTCTCTTTGCCTCATTTTCCTCCTTGACCTGAATTGCTTAGTAAATTAAGGGTGGATTGTGCAGTTGACTTAATCCTAGCAATTGACTTAATTTTATTTGCATATTCACCTGAGCTAGGTAGAGAAGTAAAACAGAAAAGTGAATGCACAAGGTGTCAGATTTTCATGGAAATTCTCTCCCTACCTTTTGAAATATGACTTAAATGAGCCTATTTCCTTTTACTGTTGACTGTCCATGGTCACCCTGATCCCTTTATGGGCCAGTTAATCCAGAAGTATATCTAAAATCTATTCGTTATTGCAGGATGAAAACCTACATGAAACATACTGAATTTTTTTCATATGAATAAAAACAGAAAGTGAGAGAACAGAGGCAAATTAATAATTTTCTTCAAGTCCCAGTATATATACTTACATAGACACATCTGTATATATTCCTATCATCAATTATTTAAATAAGATTGATAAAGACTGAAAATCAAAGGTTTTATATTTTCAATTTGTCAGAGCCCTACGTGACTCTGATCCTCTCTATTTTCCATGTTTCCCATTTTAAAAAGGAAAGAATAAAATCTTGCTTGTTCTATTTCTTACTTTATTTCCAAAAACTAGGTGATGTTGTGAATCTAGTTGATGGTGAGAGTATTATGCAATGAATTAGTTTCTATGATAACTACTTTTTGTTGTATAGCACAGTAAACAGTAAGCTTGTAAGTTGGAAATTTAAAACTTGTAAATTGGAAATCCGGGGCCCATTGCAGTACAGCTAGTAGAAACACATTCTTTCAGAATGTGATTACTAACATAATTCTTGAGTATGGAGAATTACTTCCAAACAAAACAGTCACCTCTCCCTGATGAGATGTATTGACTGATGCTTTAGTAGAAAGAAAAGTAGAAAATGAGAAAATGAGAAGACTATGTATTTTAGAGAATATAATGTGAAAGACAAACTAAAACAATTTATGGATTTTTTTATGATTAAGAGAGTGAAGAAGAAAGGTGGGAAATAAATTTATAATATTTCTATTATTTGAAATATATTGCTTTTATATTATAATTTGGTGGAGGATGTCCTTTTTTTATTTAGATTAACTCAATAATTGGTATTTGTCAGGAGAAAAAGGAGCTCTTCTATATCAGAATTAATATTTCAAATAGAAAAAACATTGGAGAAAAAGAAAGCCATAACTTAAGGAAATAAGGATTTCTTTTTAAATTGAAATAGTAAATCCAGGGCTTCCCTGGTGGCGCAGTGTTTGAGAGTCCGCCTGCCGATGCAGGGGACACGGGTTCGTGCCCTGATCCGGGAAGATCCCACGTGCCGCGAAGCGGCTGGGCCCATGAGCCATGGCCGCTGAGCCTGCGTGTCTGGAGCCTGTGCTCCGCAACGGGAGAGGCCACAACAGTGAGAGGCCCGCAAACCGCAAAAAAAAAAAAAAAAAAGAAATAGTAAATCCAAATGTAGTATACAAGTATTCATATTCAGGCTAAAATTCTTTTGTTTTTCTATGGAAAAATAGGCTCTTTAATGGTGATCTAATATATTTCTAAGTGTTTGGCACATAGTTAATATTTTAGTGCTTTGCATATATTTAGCAATTTATAAACTTGAGCAGTTTCTTAAAATTTCAATATTTTCATTCCTTTCTCAAGAAATAATCATGGAATGAAACATAATATATTCTCATATTAAATAATGCTTTTTACATGTAATACATTTAATACAGCATATTTTTTGAATCATAGCTTGCTCCTTAAGTGAATCTCAGTATGTAACAATTATTAATATCCTATATATATGCTAATATCACACATATGCATACATATATATACTATGCGTGTGAATATACATCTGTGTGCTTTGTGTGTGTATTAATATTTATATGTATATTATATAATACTCTAGTTATGTTACAACTCAAGTTCAGAATAGTATTATTTAACATGGCCAAAGTAATCATAGGAGGATGAAATACAATAACCACTAAAAATATGGAAAATAATAATTTCCTGACTTCAGCAATATTAGTGGAAGCTGTTTCAGGAGGCCTGTATACTTCTCTCCTACATCATATTATTCTTACTAATTATCAGCCAGGTCTCCTTTTTATAATGCATTTGAAGAAAGTCATTTCTAACTGTATAGTTTCATTTAATTCAGTGTAATGGCATCAGTGTACTTGGTCCTAAAGGGAAAGAGACAAATAGCTGAATCATTAATGCCAGCCAGAACTTTCTCACTTTTGAGACTTACTTAATTTTCAATATCGCTAACAAGTGCAGTCAATGGTGCTACATCTGAAAGTACAACATTCACTTGGAATATTCAGTATATCATTCTTAAACTTTCCTGTGGTGATTTCACTTAGCATGCCAAAAATCACCAAGGGGAGTTACATTACTAGAAACAAGCCTGGCTTGTTTTGTAAATTTATTTTACTTCAACAGTCAACAGTGGGTATTGATTACTCACTGTGTTGCTAGACTTGTACTGTGTATTGTGAGGAAGTCATTACATAGGAAGTAAAACATTTGCTCAGAGAATCATTTACTTATCATTTAATGAAGGGAAAAAGGGAAACTTTATACAAATGATTATGCATCAGTCAATCTATCCGTTTACTCTTTATTCATACATTCATTGAAGTTTACTGTATATTTACCTGATTTTAGGCCCTGGAGTTTATACAGATACACGAAAAAGTGTTTATGCCCTTCAGAACTCACAGTGTCACAATATAGCTACCCCCAAAATAATAGAATAACAATTTATTATCACTAGGAGTTTTGGGGAAGCAAAATTTGAAAAGTAATTTTTGACTGTGGTCTTAAAGGATGAATTGGATTTTGACCGTTGGAGATTGAAAAAGTAAAGTTCAGTAGAGAAAATATCATAGAGGCACAGAATTGGGAAGACCAGCCGTGCTAAGGCAGTTGTGAAACTGCAAAATAGAGGTTTAACAAGGTAGAATAAAGGGTGTGCTACACAGGAGGCAGGCAAAACTGGCAGATGTATGATATATAGTTTGTATATGTGCTACATATTACATACATCCCTAAAAGATGTATTGTACGAGTGGGTGAACTTTGTTGAGCAAGATGCATGAAAAATCTTGAAAAGTATTAGAAGTTTTAATTTAAGAACTAGCAAGTTGTGAAAAATTTTTGAGAGTAGTTAATATGGTCAAGTGTTCACCTGTAAAATATTTCTATTGGTTACATATGAGATGGGTTGACTTTATGAAGAGACAGCAGTTTTGATATATGAGATGGAAATGTTTTGAATTTAGAGAGAATGTTTCTAAGTCACACAGACTACTTGCCCAGTGAGTCTAGTCTTGTACTCTTTCAATCTTTAATGCTACCTCAAAAGAAAATTTTCTAATTCTTAAATCTGATTATGTCTTACATGTCACATTTAAAACAGCTACAACGTAAACATCTTCAAAAGTTTGACTCTAGTACATGGTGAAATCCAAGCTTCAAAGCATGATTTACAAGACTCCATCCTAGTTTTAGACTCAAATCCCTCCATATCCCCTTATGTTTCAATACAGCCATTCAGCACAATGGTATTTCTTTTGGTAAAAAATGTTTAAGACAAATTTGCTATGTATTACATTCCCTATTTCTGACTCACAATCATTCATGAAAAGTTAGAAGAGGGCTGGAATCACATCTGCTTCTGATCTACTCCTGTATGCCTAAAGTTTCCAAAGAGCCTATTTAAAGTCTCCAGTGAACTAACTCTTTGTTTATAGCCTGAATTCAAGTCCAGTCTATTTTCATAGGAAACAATTAAGGTAACAGCTAAAATACCATGCCAAACATGTATATTTTTTCTAAACCCTTCTGTGTTCATATGCAGTTTGGGATCCATTTAAGTCATCCTCAGGACCTTCTCAGCCTACCTTTCAATTTTGTGCTTTTCTTTTTTGCATCTGCATCTGAGATTTCCACTAACATATGAAATAATTGACTCAGATGTGAGAATCATAGCATGTGTGTTCCCGAAATTATTCTAAATCTTCATCTGAATGTTTCCTTGTCTTGTTGAGGATTTGGAAAGTTTTGCCATAAGGGCATTTCCCTATTATGAAGGGAGTTTAAGATGTAATTGAGCTTTCTGGCTTTCTAGCTGGTCATAAGAGAAGGGGAACAGGACAGAAAAGGAGTAGGGGCAGCAGGTAATAAAGGAGCATAGAATGAGGGAAGAAGACCAGTAAGAGAAAGCTGTTAAGCTTAAGTTGAGATTTGGGAGGCTCTAGTGAGAGTTTTAAGTTTTCCCCATTTTTAAAATTTGCTTAAACCAAGGAATCTTTTAAGGAAGTAATTTTGGACCCTGAATTTCTTTTGGAAACTTTCCCATTCCAATAAAAAACAACCAATCAACCAAACAAAGAAACAAATCATTGGATTTTTTTTTCATTTTAGGGTGCCTCCTCAAGTGAATGATTTTTTTCATGTCTAAAATTCCCCACAGCACCCACTGTAATTCTGAAAATTATGGTGTAATTATGCCATTTAGAAAAAAGTAAGTACAAAAATTTGGATTACAGTGTAAATATATATAAGAAGCACAAGTTTACTCTGAAGGGTGTAAGAACTTAGACTGGGACAAACCCATCAGATTAGAAACACTGAATTGAATTATATGTTTCTGCAACTTGTCTTGTTCATCACAAATCTGACAATCTGTTGATTGTTTTAAAAGAATTTATCGAAATATAAATATACAGCACAGTGATTCAGTTATACAGAAATAGACAATCTGTTGATTTTTGATGGTGAGGTAGCTGGATGGAAGGAAGAAGATCTCTCCCAGAACCAGACTTTTACAGGCAAAATAAAACAGGTCTGAGAAAAATTCTCCTAATTTTTTTGATATGGGATATATGGCAGGATTTGTTCTATAAAGAGGCTGATTCAGTGAAACCTTCCAAACTCATTAGCCCTTTGGAGCTGGCTCATGGATGAACTTATACCTGTCCTCTTTCTTATGAACTTCTACTGAAAGGAAAGAAGAAAACATATTAAGACAAATAGTAATTTTGTTAGTAATAAAACATGCTTCCATTGAGATGAAAGCTTTCAAAAAGGACTTGCTAAAAGCATTCTAAAAATACATATACATATATTCACATATATGAAATATTTCTAAATAAAAAGTTATATGTGTATATATATGTATATTTCTAAATAAAAAAGTCCTCTATTCTTAGAAGCATTTGGGGAGCTTGGCAAAAAAAAAAGTACAAGTTCAAATCCAACACGTCTCACCTTATTGCCAAGGTTCAAGGGGTGACATTTTCATAGTTGTTTTGAAAGAAGCCTAAAGAGTAAACAGTTGTATGGATAAGCCCAGTTGAATAATCTATTTTTTTTAGTATGAGAATATAACTTATATGAGGGGTTAGTTCATAGTTTATTGTTCAGAAATGTTAGGAATTTCCTGAAACAAACAAAGCTATTTGAAAAAGGTGAAAGATTTATACAGTCTGAAGAGAAACCAGAGTATAAACAAAGCTATTTGAAAATTCATCTTCTGGGCTTAAATTTTTTGGAATAGTAGTCATGCTAAGAATAACGTAGACCCTACCTTAAGTCACAGTCACACAAGAGGCTTATAAAAACACATATTGCTGGGCTCCATTCCCAGAGTTCAAAGTATCTAAGCTGGGACCCTAGAATTTGCAATTTTAACAAGTTTCTAGTTGATACCAATATTGCTGATCTGTGAGAACACTTTGAGAACCACTGATGTAGACAATCTTAGTCATTAACCATATTAAGCTATGTGGCTGGTGACAGAAAGACTAAATATAAATATGAATTCCAATAAAATTGTTTTAAGACAACTCACATTTTTCAGTTTGTAATATTCAAGATGTTTACTCCTTAAGAGAATGATGTTGGAATCTTACTGTTCTGCATAACTAATCTTAAGATATGCCAGATATTTTTTATTCCTCTATACTGCAAAGAGATTTTTCTAATATTAATTACTAACTCAGCATCAACTATCAGAGTACAGTTTATTCTGATTTTCTAGAGGTCTTTTACATTATGAAAATAGATCAGTCAATAAGAATTAATATATGCTGATTGAGGAGATGTGCACCATTGATTCTGGCTCACAATGTTACACTCAGCACAGGTTTTATCAGTATGTGCTGCTTACTGCCAATCCCATTTTTTCCTTTTCTTTTTCATTGTCTAGTTATCTCATAAGTCCTATGATGCACATTTAAATGCTTGCTGCATCCCAGCTCTTACCAATCAGACTCATTATCATTTTATAAAAAATGCAGGCTGCCCCTAGTTATGTGCTTACTTTTTCAATTCCAGGGTATTAAGCATGCCTCTGAGCTCGGTCTATTCTAACTTAATGTTAGAACCAAAATGAATCTTTCCCTGAAGGAATCCTTTCAAACTCACTGTTGGGCCTGAATGCATTTCTGCCCTTTAGGCTGTCTCCATTCCTTCAGACTGATCATCCAGGCTCCAGTGAATGTTGCCTTTGGGTTGTCTCCTTCAGTTTCAATTTCAAGGCTTGCATTGCTTTTTACCCTCAGGTTTTCCCTTTTTAGTTTCTGTGTTAGGTTTTAAAGACCTAGTGGCTTTAAACGCTTTCTCATTGCAATATTTTCCTGTTTCATGCTTCAATAAACATGGATGTGGACTGTTTCATTGATCTGATGTTCCCTCTTAAGAATTTCAATATTCCCTCTTCCTATTTATTTGTTTTTATATTATACTTTATTTCAAATCTTAGACTTAATCAGTAGTAACTATGTAGTATATAATCAACCGTCTCATCAAATACTTATTTTCTACTAGAAGAAAATTCCTTGTACACCTATACTATTATAACCAGTCAAGAGTACAAACAAAAAATACATACCTGTTTTAATTTAAGCAGAAATAGGCTTATTGGAAGGTATTCAGGTAGCACACTGAGGTAACATGAATCCGAGAACCATGCTCAAAAAAAACAACTAAGGGAAGATGAAGGGAGCCAACTTGAAACTAGGCAGTTTGAAACAGAGCCATGCACACATCAGTAGTACAGCCTGGTTAGGGCATGGCTAATGCAGATTCTGGACACTGACGCCAGTGGTTACTGGATGACACCATTATCCTATTGAAATGATTATTAAAAGTTCCTCCTTCTGAATCACCAGTTTCATGTTCAGGGTCCCAGCTTGGAGCATCAGACTGACTGAACTAAGTCTATCCCTCCTTATTGGCTGGCACAGTGGGAGACATGGCCCTGCTGCCATTCAAGTCTTTCCTAATGGCAACATTCCCCACACCCAATACCAGAAGTGATTCAGATATTGTGCCAAAGAAAACATGATTCTAAAATCATGGAAAATACTTACAAGATTATTATGTTAGAGGAAGTCATTGGGAGATTGTGACCACTGGTTGACCCATGAGCTGGATCCTGGCAATCAGAGGCTCATTTCTTTTTTTTCCTCCATTATCCTTTGTGTGTACATCCCACCTACTGTTCCCATAGTAGCAGCTGTTTCAAGGATGTAGCCTTGAAAGAGTAAGGTATTGTTGAGACCATTTGGACTGAATACATGACAACTCCATTAAGGCCTCTATATAAACTTTGAAGATTCTGGTATGTGAGTGAGGAGACCTACTGGTCTTCAGGTTGCCCACGACAAGCCTCGTATGTAAGTTCCCTTGCTTATTAAACTTGCCACCTACCAGTCTGGCAATGGCCTGTGTCTTTCTTTGTTCTCTCCTTAACCTCTATGTGAGGGAGCAAATTTGGGATCCAACACATTGTCATATACTACATATAAATGACACCTCCTTCCTGCCCAACACGATTTTTCTCTTTGTTCTTAACTTTCCTAGAACATAAGGTAAATTATGGACACTACCTGTAGGCCAGATTTCAGCTTATCGCTAAACTGGCAAGCATCCTCTAGAAGCACAATTTAATCTGGTCAGAGGTAACTTAAATAATGTTGTCTCTTAGGATAGATGGTTGTGTTGCCTTAGAAACGGTTGGAGAATTCCTTACACCACTGTTTGCTCTTTTTTTTTTTAATAGATCTTTATTGGAGTATAATTGTTTCACAATACTGTGTTAGTTTCTGTTGTACACCAAAGCGAATCAGCCATATGCATACATATGTCCCCATATCCCCTGCCTCTTGAGCCTCCCTCCCATCATTCCTATCCCACCCCTCTAGGTCATCTCAAAGCACCAAGTTGATCTTCCTGTGCTATGCTGCTGCTTCCCAATAGCCAACTATGTTACATTTGGTAGTGTATATATGTCGATTCTACTCTCACTTAGCCCTAGCTTCCCCCTCCCACCACGTATCCTCAAGACATTCTCTATGTAGACATAGACATTCTCTATGTCTACATCTTTACTCCTGGCCTGCAATTAGGTTCATCAGTACCATTTTTTTTTTTTTTTTTTTAGATTCCATATATATGCATTAGCATACGGTATTTGTTTTTCTCTTTCTGACTTACTTCACTCTGTATGACAGACTCTAGGTCCATCCAACTCACTACAAATAACTCTATTTCGTTTCTTTTTATGGTTGAGTAGTATTCCATTATATATGTGTGCCACATCTTCTTTATCCATTCATCTCTCGATGAACATTTAGGTTGGTTCCATGTCCTGGCTATTGTAAATAGGGCTGCAATGAACATTGTGGTACATGTCTCTTTTTGAATTATGGTTTTCTTAGGGTATATGCCCAGTAGTGGGATTGCTGGGTCATATGGTAGTTCTATTTTTAGTTTTTTAAGGAACCTCCATACTGTTTTCCATAGGGGTTGTATCAATTTACATTCCCACAAACAGTGCAGGAGGGTCCCTTTTCACCACACCGTTTCCAGCATTTATTGTTTCTAGATTTTTTTTTGTATTTTTTTTTGTTGTTGTTGTTATTTGTTTGTGTTTTTTGGCAGTACGTGGGCCTCTCACTGTTGTGGCCTCTCCCGTTGTGGAGCACAGGCTCCGGACGCGCAGGCTCAGCGGCCATGGCTCATGGGCGCAGCCACTCCACGGCATGTGGGATCTTCCCGGACCGGGGCACAAACCCGTGTCCCCTGCATCGGCAGGCGGACTCTCAACCACTGCGCCACCAGGGAAGCCCTGTTTCTAGATTTTTTGATGTTAGCCATTCTGACCGGTGTAAGGTGATACCTCATTGTAGTTTTGATTTGCATTTCTCTAATAATTAGCGATGTTGAGCATCTTTTCATGTGCCTCTTGGCCATCTGTATAACTTCCTTGGTGAAATGTCTGTTTAGGTCTTCTGCCCACTTTTTATTGGATTGTTTGTTTTTTTGATATTGAGCTCCATGAGCTGTTTGTATATTTTGGAGATTAATCCTTTGTCTGTTGCTTCATTTGCAAATATTTTCTCCCATTCTGAAGGTCATCTTTTTTGTCTTGTTTATGGTTTCCTTTGGTGTGCAAAAGCTTTTAAGTTTAATTAAGTCCCATTTGTTTATTTTTGTTTCTATTTCCATTACTCTAGGAGGTGGGTCAACAAAGATCTTGCTGTGGTTTATGTTAAAGACTGTTTTTCCTATGTTCTCAAACTCTTCCAAAAAAATTGCAGAGGGAGAAACACTCCCAAATTCATTCTACGAAGCCACCATCACCCTGATACCAAAATCAGAAAAAGATATCACAAGAAAAGAAAATTATTGACCAATATCACTGATGAACATAGATGTAAAAATCCTGAACAAAATACTAGCAAACAGAATCTAACAACACATTAAAAGGATCATAACCATGATCAAGTGGGATTTATCCCAGGGATGCAAGGATTTTTCCATATATGCAAATCAATCAATGTGATACACCATATTAACAAATTAAGGAATAAAAACCATATGATCATCTCAATAGATGCAGCAAATGCTTTTGACAAAATTCAACACCCATTTATGATAAAAACTCTCCAGAAAATGGGCATAGAGGGAACCTACCTCAACATAATAAAGGCATATATGACAAACCCACAGCAAGCATCATACTCAATGGTGAAACACTGAAAGCATTTACACTAAGATCAGGAGCAAAACAAGGATGTCCACTGTATTTTTTTTTTTTTTTTTTTTTTTTTTTTTTGCGGTACACGGGCCTCTCACTGCTGTGGCCTCTCCCGTAGTGGAGCACAGGCTCCGGACGCGCAGGCTCAGCGGCCATGGCTCACGGGCCCAGCCGCTCCACAGCATGTGGGATCCTCCCAGACCGGAGCATGAACCCGTGTCCCCTGCATCGGCAGATGGATTCTTAACCACTGTGCCACCAGGGAAGCCCCTCCACTGTATGTTTTTACGTTGCCTTCAGTGAGCCTGATCTGTTTATCCTGAAGATTTTCTGTAAAAGTTGTTTATCTTTACTTCCAATTTCCTAGCTTTCATATAGTCCTGAACTATGTCCACCCCAAAGTCCCTATATAACCTACAATACAATGCAGGCTTATCCTTTTTTCTACAAATGTGTTGAAAGTTTGGCATTGGAATAAATAATATAATTCGCTTATTTAAGACTGGGAGAGATCTGATTCTTTCTGGTCCTTTCTAAGTATGCTTTTGAGTAAAGGAAAATAACACTTCTAGACAGAAAAGAAGCCCACTTTAACCTGCAAGCATTTCTGTGTGCTTAAAATCAATCCAAAGGATGAATTGTTTAATTCAGTAATATATGATCCAACTATGTATCATTGAATATATTTTAAAGTAAAAATTTTAATTATAGTTCATTTCTTCATTCAGTAAACACTTAAGTACCTACTTTGTATCAGGCACTGTTCTCAATGCTAAGGATAATATATTAAAAAAAGGAAGGTGAAAAATGCCCACTCTAAAAGAGCTTACATTCTAATAGGGCTGTCAGACATTTATGTAATAAGTGAAACAAATATAAATATATATAGTTAGATAGTCATAAATGCTGAGGGTAAAAAGTAGGGGAGGGAGTTGGCAGTGTTGGGAAAGGCAGAGCAGAAAAGTTTAATATTTTAGGTAGAGGGGCCAGGGAAGGTGATATTAAGTAGAGACAGTGAGGGAGTAAGACGTGGACATAAAGAGAAGAACATTCTAGATAGAGGAAATAGAGTTCAAAACATCTTAGGCAGGAACCTTCCTGGTTATTACTAGGAACATAAAGGAGTCAGGTTTGGTTGAATAAGATATAAGTATGGGGGTTTGGGGGAAAATGAGGGGATGGAGTCAGAAAGAAAACTTGGAGGTCATTATAATGACCTTGTGTTTTACCGTGAGTGATATGGGAAGCTCTGGAGGCTTTTGAGTAAAGAAAGTTATATTCTGACTGACACTCAGTAGCACAATTTTGGTTCCCAGGTGAAGCATCAGTTATAAGGAGAGTGGGCAAATGCAAGAACAGGAAGAATATTAAGAGAGCTACTGCAAATTAAAAAATAGACAATGGGGACCTTGACAAGGTGGTACCGATGCAGATGGTCAGATTTTGAATATATCTACAGACAGTGCTTACCATTTTGATTTTGAATGTGAGGGGAAGGATCGGGATGACTCCAGAGTTTCTGGCCTCAGCACATGGAGCAGTGCAGTTTCCTTTGAGGTGACATGAAGGGGAAAGGAAAAGCAGGTTTGGAAGGAAAGATCAAGAGCTCAGGTTTTGATACATTGTTTGTGATGGATAGCTAAGAGTAGATGTCAGGAGATGTCAGTTAAGTGGTTAGTTATACAAGTCTGACATTTAGCGAAGAGATCTAAATAGGGAGATAAATTTGAGAGCCATATGCGTACAAATAATAATCAGCACTATAACCTACTGCTGCATAACAAAAGTAACCCCAAATTTGCTCCTTAGGTTACAAATAAAAACATTTTCTCACAGTTTTAGAGCTGAGGAAACTACAAGTTGGAGAAGTAAATAGTTTAACCACACACACATAGAAAGTTATGTGCCAGGATTCAATTTCAGATATCTTTACTTCTGATGACCCAAGTCCTTCCATTACACAGCTCTGCATCCTTAGCATCTTCCTTGAGCTGGCTGCTCTTCCCACAACTCCTCCCCAGTCTGCTGATGTGTCCCACTCAGCGTAATTCTCCCACTTGGCCAGTTTCCTTTGTCTGCTCAAACACTTTCTTCGTTGTCTTTAATCAAAGATTGGCACTCTTCCAGTCATCTGAGCAGGTTGGAAGGCAAAAAAGAGGAACGGGCAAGGTGCCGCAGAGCTCAGACAGATAATGGGGTCATGACTCTTTAGACAGTTCTAAATGATGAGGATTGAATGGCGAGTGGGGAGAAGGGGCAGCTAATGACGGGCATTATATATATATATATATATATATATATATATATGCACACATACACGCATACATTTATTTAGGAAAGCAGGCAGTTATCTGTCTTTTTATCTTTTCTAACCAAGTTAAATTACTGAACTCACAGAAGTTACAGAAAACTGCCCTTCGAGTTTCCACATGAAAGAAATAAAATACAAATATATGCATTCAGCAATATATGATTTTCAAAAGGCATTTCCCTCATTGTTCATTTAGCCCCAAACTCTAGGAATTCCTTCTAAGCTTTTCTCCATTCGATCAGATTATTTCCTCATTATCTGCAAGAATCACAAACTCAAATTTCTTTTAGGAATAAGAAGTTAAAATAGATGTTAAAGCTCAGATTACCTGGTATACAATAGAGAGCCATGGGGTCTGTGAAAGCTCAGATTACCTGGTATACAGTAGAGAGCCATGGGTCTGTGGTGAACTTGAGCAGGTTAGTCTTGCTAAAACGTCTTTCTCTGGGGCTTCCCTGGTGGTGCAGTGGTTGAGAGTCCGCCTGCCGATGCAGGGGAAACGGGTTCGTGCCCCAGTCCGGAAAGATCCCCCATGCCGCGGAGCGGCTGGGCCCGTAAGCCATGGCCGCAGAGCCTGCGCGTCCGGAGCCTGTGCTCCGCAACGGGAGAGGCCACAACAGTGAGAGGCCCACGTACCAAGTGTCTGTCTTTCTCTCCTTAACACTATTTTATCTAAGATATATACATTCCTGGGCCAGATGTAGTCTACTGCAAACTTCTATTCATTGACTTTCAAAAAATATTTTCTCATGCCTTTTAATTTCTAGTTTAAATAAGCTTATCAGCCCCCCTCCCCCCCCCCCCCCCCAGCTGCCTCTTGTTTTCTAGGAACTAACTAAATCTTTTCACTTTTCATTATGGGTTTAGGTTTTCTCTATAAAAGTGAACCGTACTAATGCATGAGGGCTGCGGAAAATTTCTTCCAAGTACTTTTCCTTCACAAGTACTTTGATAATGCAACGTTTAGCAAATAACTTATACACATCAAATATGTTGGTGCATATGCTATTACCTACAGTTTGCCAGACACACACACACTCACACAAACACACTCAGAAACAAAACAGAAACATGGGAATAAGAGATGTTGCTTATTTAAGTCCATCGATCCTTAAAATGAAGGAATATGGGACTAGAACTAATATTCATTTAAGATAGTATTTTGGAGAAATAGCCCCTCCATTTGCCTCCCTCCCTCCCTCCCTCCCTCCTTACCTCGTTTTGTGCTTTCTTTCTTTTTATTTCAGAGACATGACACTTGTAGTGGTCAATTTAATTATATGAGTAAGGCAGCCATTTAACAATTTGAATACATAATACTAGGAAAACTGGTAGGATTTTATTTATTAGGCTAATAGGTAGTCTCTATTAATAAATTATTCATAGACTTCCTTGTCCTTCATTATCATAGAAACTAGTGTAGATTATTATTTTTCAAAAAGCCTGAACCACTGTTTAGTAGAGAAATTAACTTTGTTTCTCTGTTATGTTCTATGATGGTGCTGGTAGAGGTTGCCTCCTTAGTCTCCATTACCAGAATGAAAACAAATTTAAAATTAATACTACGATGTATTTCAGGTTAGTTCCCAGAGCTAAATGTACACAGGATATGATAAATAATTTTATTTAGTCATTTATGGGTCTGAATGACCAGTAGATTTTCTACTCTGAAAATTTCTGCAGCCCCTTTTCTGCCCATTCAGAATTATCATGTGGAATTTACACACACTTTCCACATTCTCATTAAAAGCATTAGAATCTTCTTACTGCCAAGTATTATTGACTTTCCTATAACATCCTATTTACAATATGTATTCTGAGTTTCCAATCTCTCTATTAATATTTCTATTAACATCCCTATACTGTTTTATTTCCTCTCATTAATAATAATGTCATATGTACTAGTTCTAGAGTGCTTTTTTTTTTTTTCTTATTAAGGAATTCTGTGTATCCCCAAGCTTTCTTTTGTACATATGTGATGGGTCAAGTTTACTTATAATTCCAGTAAGATCATTACTATTTATATGAATGCAAATTGTGATTATAATAATTGCTCATAAACTAATCTAACTATAGAAGCTAGTTTGTGAATTATGAACCTAAGCTTACATGAAACAGGAGGAGTACTAATCAAAGGTTTGCTAGGGACTGAGTTAGTTTGAGGCATGCTTATTCTTGGACTGTAACATCAGAAAATCACAGTGAAGTACTTTTGAAGAAAAATAAAGTAAATGGAAATATTTTTGGTTAAGAAATGTGTCCAATCTTGGGAATTCCCTGATGGTCCAGTGGTTAGGACTCTGCTTCCACTGCAGGGGGCATGGGTTCGATACCTGGTTGGGGAACTGAGATCCAGGAAGCTGCATGGTGTGGCCAAAAAAGAAAAAAAGAAATGTGTCCAGTCTTAAGTATATGTATGTGAATGTACAATGGTAAATTTCCGAGAAAGCTCTTTATTTTAAAAATCTAGATTTACAAAGGAAATAGAAAGTCTGCATAACACAGAACTGAAAACCAAATGACACTAAAGCTATCATAATAGGAAACATGGTCATGTTCTGATTAATAATTAACTGGCTTATAATCAGGTTGATGATTGGTATTAAGATGATGTTGTAATAGAAGATTCAATTAGTCACAGACAAGAAGGAAAAATATGAGCTTGATATAGGAAATGATTTTTTTTCATTATATAGAAGCAATGCAAGAAATTTATACACGGATCTATAGGGGAGAGAAAAGGGCTTAGCAATACATCATTTTTCATTAACTGCATTTTAGTATTCTGTTGTTGTTAAAAAAACATAAGCAGTATAAAACAGGGCCTCTGTTTCCATATTAAGATCCATCCTCAAATAGCTTTACATACACTCAAAGGAAATAAAAACCTAACACAAAAAGCTGTTCAAAGTAGTATGTGTTCAGAGAGGGCTTTTGAAGAGATGACAAAAAAGGTGTAACTATCATAGGGTGCACATTAAAATGCCTCTACTCATCTCTTTCAGTGCCTCACACAATATTGCCACTGTTCTAATCTCCATTCCGGTCTTTCCCTTCAAACTCCAGCCCCTTTGCATTTCCCTTCTTCTCCATTGTCATCACCCCATCCCCAATTTAGAGATTTTTATCTTTTTTGTGTTTAAGTAGCTTTGTGTAAGTTAAAAATCAGTTTATATACCCTGAGAATAATCCAGTCCACCACTTGTCCATTACCCTTTCCTGTACAGCTAAGGCCTGTGATCTGATATCTGACACACATAAATTCTTCTTAATGGCTGGGGGAGGGGGAAAGGCTGTGAATATCTACACTTCTGTCCCTATCTGAATATCACTGCATTAAAACTTGTTTTCATTTTTTCAAGAAAAGGATCCATGATACATGCCTCTTACAGCAGAAAGTAACACAACATAGTAAATCAACTATACTCCAATAAAAATAAAAAAAACCCAGAAATATGCCTCTGGGGACTGGGAGTGTATGTGTATATGTGGTGGGCAGTATTAGAGAACCCATATTAGTAACAATGGAAGTGAAAATCTGATCCAGCCCAAATGAGTCTGCAAAGACAGCAGAAGCTTTGTGGGATGTGGGCCCACAAAGATGAGTGTGGTACATGGATGGACCTTGGCTTCCTTCTCTTGCTGCTGTTGATAGTCTGATCCATTGCAGGCTCTTGGCCAAGATAAAAAAATAATAATAATAAGGCAAGTTCCACATAGATAAAAGAGAAAGCACTGTCTTCATAAATGGAAAGAAGAGGTTACAGGCTTAGATAATGAGGCAAACTTTCAGTTAGATTTAACCTTAAAAGGTGACATAATCTCTGTGAACTTATAAACTGCAGGTAGATTCAGTAATTAAAATCAGTGACTTCTGATTAAATTGGGCTCAGTTGGAGAATTTTGGAAACTTTATTGGAGATATTTAATAATAGGAAGAAACTTCATGACAATTTTGAAGTAAATGATCTTTCTGAAAATGAGAACATGACCCAGATTCAGACCATAATGACGGCTTCAGTGGATCTAATTAAATCTAAGGGGTTCCATACAGCAATAAACATTACAGAAAAACAGACAAGATAATCTGATGGAGAAAATCCAGAGGGGATGACTGTAATTGGTTAGCATATGTATAACAGCCTACCTGGGACTAGGGATTGGGAAGTATCTTTATGTCCCAACAAATATTTTGACCATACAGTTATTAGCCAGCAGATATATTTGTTGTAAACCAACAGATAATTTGACCATTCAATTAGTAGCCTGCAGATGAACTCAGACGACTTAAATAAGCAGGGATGTTTAGCACAGGTGTGATGGATGTAAAGAAAGTAACATAACAGACAGTGTACAACTCTCTATACAGATGGATCCCAAGAAATTGTCTACCAGAAGGTATTGGGAGAAACATTATGTTGTAACTCTAGAAACTGACAGGGAGATGTATTAAGATGTGACTGGTAGTATTAACAGTGTCTAATATTTATTGAGATATACTATGTACAAAAATTTTGTCTAAGGATAAAACTCTATATTGTATGCTTTTTTAATGCATTTGCTCCCAGTGAGAAAAACAAGGCCCAGAAACTTTCAATAACTTTCTCAAGATTATACTACTTAAAAGTATCAGAACCAAGGTTTGGATCAAGAGAGTTTGGCTTTGGATCATCAAAAAATCTACAAACAATAAATGCTGGAGAGGGTGTGGAGAAAAGGGAACCCCTCTTGCACTGTTGGTGGGAATGTAAATTGATACAGCCACTATGGAGAACAGTATGGAGGTTCCTTAAAAAACTAAAAATAGGGCTTCCCTGGTGGCACAGTGGTTGAGGGTCTGCCTGCCGATGCAGGGGACACGGATTCGTGCCCCGGTCCGGGAAGATCCCACATGCCGCAGAGCGGCTGGGCCCGTGAGCCATGGCCGCTGGGCCTGCACGTCCGGAGCCTGTGCTCCGCAACGGGAGAGGCCACAACAGTGAGAGGCCCACATACCACAAAACAAACAAACAAACAAACAAAAAAACTAAAAATAGAACTACCATACGATGCAGCAATCCCACTACTGGGTATATACCCTGAGAAAACCATAATTCAAAAATAGTCATGTACCACAGTGTTCATTGCAGCTCTATTTACAATAGCCAGGACATGGAAGCAACCTAAGTGTCCATCGACAGATGAATGGATAAAGAAGATGTGGCACATATATACAATGGAATATTACCGAGACATAAAAGGAAACATAATTGAGTTCTTTGTAGCGAGGTGGATGGACCTAAAGTCTGTCATACAGAGTGAAGTAAGTCAGAAAAAGAAAAACAAATACCATATGCTAACACATATATATGGAATCTAAAAAAAATAAACAAACAAAAAGGTGCTGAAGAACCTAGGGGCAGGACAGGAATAAAGATGCAGATGTAGAGAATGGACTTGAGGACATGGGGAGGGGGAAGGATAAGCTGGGACGAAGTGAGAGAGTGGCATGGACGTATATACATTACCAAAATGTAAAATAGATAGCTAGTGGGAAGCAGCTTCACAGCACAGGGAGATCAGCTCTGTGCTTTGTGACCTTCTAGAGGGGTGGGATAGGGAGGGTGGGAGGGAGACACAAGAGGGAGGAGATATGGGGATATATGTATATGTATAGCTGATTTCACTTTGTTATAAAGCAGAAACTAACACACCATTGCAAAGCAATTATACTGCAATAAAGATAATAATAATAATAATAAAGGACATATGTTAAAAAAATGCTAATAAAAAAAGATAAATAATGAAGGCAGATTGGGATCTCATTAATGAAAGCCATTAACTGAAATTAGATAAAATTAAAAAACAAAACAAAATATATAACGGCCATAGTATAACACTTCCTGCTTTCAAAACTTATTAGCTCTGGGGTATCTACTAGTGATACAAGTCAGTTAACTCCTCTTTGAATATATCTACATGTGTAAAGTGGGGATAATATTTACATCATAGAATTGCTATACAAATTAGATAAAATAATCCATATAAAGCATTTAGCATGATGGCCCTTAATAATGATCAGCAATTTTTCTTATTATTATTATTTTCAGACTGGACATACTTATTTGATTTGGGAAATCTAGGTAGAGATTAAAATGATTGTGGTTTAGAACAGAGGTCGAGTCTGGACGTATTTGTTAGCAAGTCAACAGCATACAGATGATAGGAGAAGTACTGAGAATAGATGATACTGCTTAGAGAAGATTGGAAGGAAGAGGTCAGTGACATCAAGGGGCAGGCCCAAGGCAGCAGTATCAGTTCACCCTGTAAGGGAGTCACTGAATTATCAACTAGGACTTCAGCAGGGTCTTTAGTAAGGACAGTATCAGACAGAGACAATGAAGCAAGACTGGCCTGGGATGAAAAGTGAAGAGTTGGCACAGCCAGTAAAGCAGCTTTCAGGAAATGTTTCTTAACAATGGAAGGAAAATAAAAATACATGGGAATTATCTAATGGAGAAGGTGCTTTGTGTTTCAGGTGGCAGAGATTTAGGCATGCATGTAAGACTAGAAGAGTTCCAGAGGATTCCAGGGAGAAGAAAGAGGAAGACCATCAAAGAGCCAGGATAAAACAAAAGCCACAGTTCAAGGAGCAAAATTACATTGTTTGCTATCTTTCTGAGTGGTAAAAATTATACCAAACAAGAAAACTTACCTTATTCAGAAATGCATAAGTACAAAGAATACAAACCTAAAGAGAGTATTTAACAAAAGCATCCTAAACAGAAAATTTTTTAAATGTGTACATGCACACCCACACATGTGAATATGCAAACTTTCTGGAAACCACACACATTAAAGGAGTTATAATTTGATGAATGTCCAAATACAAAAGCAACATTTTTTCCTACTCTTGCCTTTTTTTAGCTTCTTAGCCTAGAGCAAGCCTTCCTTATGTAAGGTTAAATTATTAGTCTTCCTTTTGGAATTATAAGAACCTACAAAGAGTTCCAATTATTAAAAACAAATCTACTACTTAATTGTTCCCTGGAATTGTGCCTGTCCCATCTAAGACCAATTTTTTTTTTTCTAATGTCATCAAACTTGTAAACAAGTTTTGAAAAACAAGTGGAGGCAACTGTGCCAGCAGGTTAATGCAGACTTTGTGTGGGGAACACAATTTCTAGGAATCAGTTCTCTATAAGAATCTCTATATCTATGCAGTCCAGTGCAACAGTTCAAATGTGGCTACTCCAAACTGAGATAGGCTGAAAAGGTAAAAATATACACCAAGTATCAAAGACTTAGTATGAAAAAAAATCACATTAATATTTGTACATTATTATATATGGAAATAATATTTTGGATATACTGTTTGAAATGAAATATATTATTAAACTTAATATTTCCCTTTTGTTTTTACTACTCTACTATAGAGTGCTGCTTTAGTCTCATCCAATAAAAGTGGAGTAAATTGAGTAAAGTAAATCCCCTATATTGACAACACATTGTAGTCCACATGTACTTGTATGTGACTAAGTGTGCTTTTTTGTTTTTACCTGTGACTGTCACACTGCATAAATTAGTTGTGTGTGTGTCTGTGTGTATGAATTGCTACTGCCCTTCATTGGCTGATTGATTTATTCAGAACTGGTTGATTAAGCAGTGCTACATATTGCTCATGTCTTGAGTCAGATTCACAGTGGCTCAGAGTATCACTTCCTCAAAGGCAAACTTCTTGTTTTAAAGTGAATCACCTTATTTGTTCAGACAGTCTTCCTGACCCTGTTGCTTTGCAGTTCTTCACAGCCAGGTTACACTATGTGAACTTTTCTTGCTAATATGTTCTTATGCTTTCTCTTCTGCTTGTCTCTTCAGGAGCACTTGAATTCACTTGTCAACATAACAGCTGTTTGAGCATCATTTGCCAATTCTTTCTGTCACACACCTAGGACTCTCTGGGTATCACGTACTGAAATGTTAGATTCCTTTATATACAACATGTCAGGAAAGGACAACCTAAATCAGAAAAATGTATAGATCATTTGAAAAATTTTTTGATATGAAAATAACAGATTTTGTCAGAGAACATAGTCAAAAGGAAGCTGTTAGTGTAAAGTAATGAAATACTAGCAAAATGAGACTTCTTCTTTATATTAAAAATTTTTAAGTGACTAACGATCATGAACCTATCCATCTCTTCATTCACCGTATGAGTAAGTTGTGAGTTCAGGGTCTCATGGTCTTTCTAGTATTGAACAAATCTTCAACCCAGGTGTTTTAAATGAAATTTGTGTTAAAATTTATTATCAAAATGTATTTGATAATAAATTTTATTTTGAGTAGATCAAGAATAGTTTCATGTTCTCCACAAAGTATGTGGTGTCAAAAAGAGAGCAGCAAATTTGCACTTTAAAATTTCATGTAACAAAACAGTACTTTAATGAAGACAGTGTTATTTTCATTAAAAAATTATCTTACAATTTTTTAGAAGTGTTTGTAGGGGATGAAAAGTTTTCTTCGACCTTCTTAGGGTTCCTGGCTGGGTCTGAGAATTAATCTGACAAAGATACTTTAAAGGAGAAAAACATACACATTTATTTAGCAGAAGTTTTACATGACATGGGAGCTTTTCAGAAGGAAACAAAGAGGCAAAGAAACAGGCCTCTGTATTTTTATGCTAGGTTTGATGAAGCATGCACAGTGTGGAAGAATATGATAGTTTATGGGCAGAAAAATTTTCCCTTCTTCTCTACTAGGTTCTCTGTCTGGTCTAATAATTAAATTGATATAAGGCATATTAACAGGAAAAAAAAATTTTGTGTATATGGGAACCTCATAAAAATATGAGATTCCAGGGCATCCAGGTAATTGAGGCTTATATAACATCCTGAGCTAAAGATGCAGAGGGAAGGAAGGCCATTCACGGGAAGTTGAGTGGGATTGTTTGCCCTGTTACACAGATAAGTTTCTTAGGTAAAGGGGAGTCTCCCCCAATAGCACTTTTTCTGGTACAGGACCCCTTTCCAGTGTAAATTTAGGCAATTGAGGGGGAGATAAAAGTTTTCCTGCATCTACTGGGTTTTGAGTGCCTTTAGCTCAAAATACTCCTCATGCCAAAGTGGCATATCTTAGGGTGACAAATTCTGCTCCCCTTCAGTAGGTTAAGGAGTATGAGGTAATTGTAGTAAACTGGGGGAAACTTAGCAATGCCTGTTTCTTAGGGTTCTTCTTGGCATCCCTTTGTCTTTTTTTTAAGATTTATTTTCTTATTTTTAATTTATTTATTTAATTCATTTTTGGCTGTGTCAGGTCTTAGTTGTGGCACCAGGATCTTCATTGAGGCATGTGGGATCTTTTGTTGCAGTGCTCAGTCTTCTCTCTAGTTGTGGCATGCGGGTTTTCTCTCTCTAGTTGTGGCGTGCAGGCTCCAAGGCACATGAGTTCCATAGTTTGAGGCATGCAGGCTCTCCAGTTGAGACGCACAAGCTCAGTAGTTGTGGTGTTCAGGCTTAGTTGCCCCGCGCTAAGTGGGACCTTAGTTCCCTGAACAGGGATTGAACCCGCATCCCCTGCATTGTAAGGCAGATTCTTTACCACTGGACCACCAGGGAAGTCCCATCCCTTTGTCTTTGGAGATAAGGATGCTCCTTTCCTCTAGGGTAGAGGGAGGGCATGGAATATGGAGCTCACCTCTCACATGAGGGTTCTATGACTTATTTCAGGGAATAAAGGTGAGGGGAGGAGGAGGTCAGAGTGACCTTCTTGCTTCTGCTATTTTCTCAAACTCCTTCAACTTAAAGCATTCAGTATGCTGAGGTGCTATATTTTGGGGTAGTATGTCCTCAAACCACATCATATTTTTTTATTTCTAAAGTTATATTAAATATATCTTAAGGATGTGTGAGGCAAATAGGCAATAAGGCAGGTTTTCAGTGGTAAATCACACTGACAGTTATCCTTAAAACGGTAAAGGAGACAGAATTACCAAGTTCAGCAAGGACCATGCAAGTACAGAAGTCTTAAGACTAGGGATAAATAATTTGCAAAAACCAGTGAATCTTAAAACCATAGATCAATTGTAGAACACAAATATATCTCCTCTTCTACCATTTTCTTTATCTTCAGTCAAAGGAAATGAGTGATTTCATAGCATTCCCATCTCTTTATGTTGTGTTGAACTAATAACAACGTTTATATGCAGATAACTTTTAAAACTCAGAGGTCATTATAAGTCACAAGTAGTTTTATCAGAAAATGTTACACATACTTTTGAAAGGTTACCACCTACACATATGGACCCATATACAAACACACTTGGCCTTATTAGGGCTGATTCATACTCTATTTGACAAAAAGCATGAGTAGAGTGAAAAGTTTGATTTTTTTAAAGTTGAAGTTGAAATATAAAAACAGTTAATATGAGCCACATTTTAAAATATGTATGTTTGGCATACACTTGAACTCAATGAAAGTGTAACAGAGCAAAAGTTTCCTGTGCCTGCAGTGCAGAAATCCAAACTCTGACAGCAGGAGTTTGCATCAAAGTAGGGGTTTATTGCAGGGCAGCAAGCAAGGGAGTAGGAAGGAGACAAGCCTCAGATCCACTCCAGTTGGTGTCAGTAGATTGGCTTAACTGCACGTGGGTAAGTGGACCCAAGTTTAGTTTGGTAACAAATAGATAAAATAACTACCAAATTAGATGATATGTTAATTAGTGTTGCATCAAGGAAATTTCCCAATGGTGTCGTAAGCCGTGCCATGTAAAACATACTGTGGTAGCCATGAACATGTACTTCTTAGATCCTACTATGGGAACCTAACTGACCAATGACCCAGCTCTTACACTCTATATCATTGTATTTAAGCTTATGCTTCACTTCCCACCAGCTGCTCCTGACTAGTCACTGAGCACAGCAGGAATACTAAGACAGGTTTGTTCCTGGGAGACACGGGGCTCTTCTGATGGTGACTGTGACTTAAGGACTTACAATTGGCCTTACCAGACTTTATTCTACCTGTGCTGCAATTTAAGATCTTCTATCCAAACTTACTTCTTTCTCTCTTTTCTTCACAAATATCAGACCCTTATTGTACTCTGCCATCTCTGTTGGCCTTCCCACCTCCTTTCCATTTTCCATCATAGGCATTTTCTCTAATAAATCACTTGCATATCTAATTCCATTTCAGTGTTTGCTTCACTGCAGACCCTGACTAACATCCAAATATTTTGGTATTTTTGGAATTTCACAGAAGGAAAACTACTTAGAAGTTTCTTTATAGATTTTTAGTTTAGTTCCAAAAAGCATCATTTTGGTCTTTGAAATACTAATGACATGCATAGTCAGAAAATTTGTAAGTGTTATCGTGATGACCAGATGCTGATTCAGCTCTAGGAAGCCCCTTATTTTTATTTTCCTTCTCTTTAAAAAGCTATTGTTCTCCTAAAATAGATATAGGCAGTTCTGCCAGTGGAGAGATGTGCAAGGGAAACAGGCAATCAATTTGGTCTAAACATAAGCTGAAATCTTCCTTAGAAGACTGAGAATAGGACGATTGGCTTAAGTGTTATCTTTGTCATTGAAATACAAGAATATATATATATAAGATATGAAGAAGAATGTAGGGATGTGCCACATATAGGAAGAAAGATTGGAGAGGAAGGAGATATTTTAGAGTATGTGGAAGAGGAAAAGTAAAATGAAAATTAAAAAGTTTTGGAGTTCAAGGAAAACTGGGTAGATCACATTTGGAAAACCATACTAGAACAAATTTCTACCTCTGTAAAATAAGGATATATTAGGTGATCTCTAATGTCTTAATACAAAGTCTAGCTATACTATTCTATGACTCCTTCATTAATTTATTAAATATTTACACAATGCCTGATATATGCCTACTTTGTGCTAGGAGCCAAGCTAAAGATCTCCTACAAGGAAGAAAGACAAGTAACCAATATTTGCAATACAGTGTGGTAAATACCACGAAAAGATATGCCTAGGATGTGATAGGATATAGGATAGGGACATTTAATTCATTCACGTGAGAAGAATCAAAAAAGAAATTTCAGATGAAAGGATGTGTGGGTGGAGCTAAGACATTAGTTTAATTTCTACATGGTTTGGAGCAGGGGAATGTCTCTAGACAACAGCTTGTTTAAAGATATTAGACCATCAGGTGACACAATCTATTTGGAGACATTAGAGAAAAGCATGTCTTGAGCAAATGATGCAGGTGAGGGAGCAAAATGGGTGAGTTAGGAGATGTAGACAGGCCAGTTCTCAAAGCTGTTGGGAAGCCAGGGCTTTCATCCTGAAAGCCATGAAGAGCATTGCAAGAATTTTACTAAAAGAAGTTCTATAGTCAATTTTGGCTTTTAGAAAGATTGCTTTGAGTGTAGTATCAAATGTATGTGAAGACAAGGCAGGGAAATCTGTTAGAAATTTACATAAGATGAAGTAGTACATAATACGATTGAGTATATTTTGGTTGGACAAATACAAAATTAATTGCAAAAAGGCATAGGGCTTTAGGGTACTAGAAATTGAGTACACTTTTTTTAAAAAAAAATCAGATCTCGCTAAGAGTGACCTTTAGTGAATGAAAGAGGAAATCTCCCTTGACTTTCTTCCTGGACTCTCACCCTGTAATAGCCACAGTTCCAGCAGAGTTCCCCTCCTCAGCTGGCATCATTCACTGCAGTGGGCAATGATTCGTTCTTACCCTTATTTAAGAGCAGTAATGGGAAGCTGGCATGGTTGAGGATTACTGCCAGACTTAATAGAAAATCATCCATGAGGAATCATTTGATAGAAAATTGAATTTTTCAGAGTTGATCCTCTAGAAAATAAGGGTTTTCCCCCAATTGACTCTTGGATAATAAATATGCCTATCCTAACAGGTAGTTTTTCAGTGTATAATCATCTGAAATTTTACTGAAAATTTTAATCACTTAGATATAAACCAAGCTTGGGGCAGACAAGGGTCAGGAGACCCTTAAGTGGAGGGTTAGTAAAAAGTAGTTCTTGAAGGATGCCTTCAAAAGAAAGTCTAAATCAAAGTCAAACATACCCTCCTTCCTTTTGTCCTCAACAGGTGCCATTGGGTGGTTAAATTGCTGGATGCCTTGATATCACTTTGTGCTTATATCCCTCCCATGCTGTTACTGTAAATATCTCTGTGATTATTAGTTTACAAGTCTGTCTCTCCTGCTGGACCATAAGCTACTAGAGAACAGGTACTGAGTGTTTTTAATGTATTTATTCCCAGCACCTTGCATCAATACCTGGCATATGTCAGATACTTAGTAAATATTTGTTCTAAGAATACATAACTTGATTGGTTATTATTTTTTAAAAGAATTTAGATACCTTGAAAATGGCCTGTTTTATAAATACCAGTTTCTTGTCCTTTAGCTTTTCTTGTCTTCTAGGAATTACTCTGCTAATTGTGTAAACCTCAACAGCTTTCTTTGCTGCAGGCAGCGATTTTAAGATCCTTGCTCATGCCAGTATTACTGCTTACAGAAGTGCAGTGGGGTTAAAGCTGAGCCCTGAGGCTTGCTTCCTGGCGTCAGCAGGGAAGGATTTAATTAGCCACTTAACTTCTTCAGGTGTGGGGGACAGATCTCCCTCTTCTGCTAATGAGGTCTGAGCTGCCAGCCAGCCACAATGGTTTCCCTCTTCAGGCGGAATCTTTCCCACACAGCAGGTGAGCTGGCTTCCTGACGACCACTTAGCCCCCACTGGTATGAAAATGGCTCTGTCAAGAGCTGTCCTGGCTATGCTCTGGGCAGTATCTTCCCCCTAATAACTTCAGAAGAGTTGTAACTCCAAAATCTATCTCCTGTCATTGACTACTCTACTTTACTGGGTGACAAATCCTCTCATCTTCCTCTTTTTTCCTCAGGTTTTCTCCTTTCTTCCCTCAAGGGGATTTGCATGCAGAGAGAGTTTTGGTTTAGATTCTAGGTGTGTTTTTTAAAACTTTTATTTGTGTTCAGGAATAATGATTTTTTTGGAAAATAATTTTAGATGCTTTCTTTTTATTAATAAAAACAAAAGCAATACAGAAAAGTAAAGAGAAGAAAGTGAAGAAAAACACACCAGGCCCTCTGTCTAGATGGAACTAATTTCAGCATTTGATGGAACTGCCTCCAGATATTTCCATATGTGTGCAGATAGAAAATTAGATGAACCAAGGGATAGGCAAATATACTTTTGAGATCTATTTATATGTATGCTTCTAAGTAAAAACAAGTATTATATTTATGTTCTCTTGTGTATATAGGAGACACTTTCTAGGAAAGGTTGGACTTTTTTAAACTTTAAATGTATTTTGAATATACAAATCAAATTATACTAGTGGATTTAAAATAATACTTTTTTCAAACTCTCCCCTAGTGACCTCACTCAGATATAATACACATTTCTGTCAGACTTCAGTATTAATATAATCAACCTAGAGAATGTCAAAAAGGATCTGTTCAGGGCTTCTCTGGTGGCGCAGTAGTTGAAAGTCCGCCTGCCGATGCGGGGGACACGAGTTCGTGCCCCGGTCCGGGAAGATTCCACATGCCGCGGAGCGGCTGGGCCTGTGAGCCATGGCCGCTGAGCCTGCGCATCCGGAGCCTGTGCTCTGCAACGGGAGAGGCCACAACAGTGAGAGGCCTGCGTACTGCAAAAAAAAAAAAAAAGGATCTGCTCAAATGACCAGAGCAATGTGAGTACAAACTAAGAGTACTAATAATACTAATAATAGTACTAATAGTAATTGGGAAGAGCATACTAAGCATCTGGAAACTTGTTAAAATGCAGATGATGACTCATTAGGTCTGTGATGAGGCCCGACATCCTGCAGGCTCACAGGAGATGTTGATGTTCCTGGCCTTGGACTATCCTGTAAGCAGCAAGGCTTAGGAGCACACAAAGTGTCAGGTACTGTGCTAGGCTAATTTGTCAGGGTTATTCATGATCCCATTGAATAATCACAAAAACTTGTAACTACTTCAGTTATCAGTATGAAACTGAGGCTCAGAAAGCATAAAACATGTACCTTGGGTCACTACTAGTTGACTGCAGATAGGTGTTTGAATCTAGGAATGTCTATTTCCAGACAGACATGTTTTGCCTTTATAAGGTCATTTTGGAAGGCTGATTGTTGAGAGTGATTAGGGTTAAAACCTATAACATCATTAAATTATGCATAAGCTGAAAATATCACAAACAGTCCATAAAACTAGCACAAAGATTTACTTAAAAAAAAAAAAAAACTTATGTAAGTCAAGTAAAAAGGACATATCAATGAAATTTTACATGCATTATATGAATTAAAGAAGATTTTAAGGGAATTTTTGTTTTATAAGTTATTGTGATAAAAATTACAATTAGAAAAAGCTGGAATATCCTTAGCCTTAATTTTAATATCAGAGAACTTGCATAGCTAATATGTAAACCACAAGCATCAACTATTTGCCCTACAAATTATTATCATTTATATTATTTTTACCTTATGAAGTCTAAAATAACTGTTACTTACCCAAATAATTGGCCTTATTTATACACCCGAATTTCACACTGAAGAACTTTTCAGTATTTCTAAAAGAAGCCACCTTTACAGATTAAATTTGCAGTATTTGCCTGCAACTTAGATAAAATGAACATATTCCTTGAAAAACAAAATTATCAATATTGGCACAAGGAGAAATATGGTATCTGAATAGTTCTATATCTGTTAAATAAATTAAATTTGTTATCAAAAACTTATACATAAAGAAAACTTTTTGCTAAGATGGTTTCACTGATGAATTCTATAAAAAATTTAAGGAGATAATAATACAATAACACAAATTCTGTCAGAACACATTTATAAATGAGCAGAAGAAGTCAGACTTAAGAGTATATATTGTATAATTCCACTTATATAAGTTGAAAAACTGGCTAAACTAGTCAGTGGTGATAGAAATCAGAGCAACTGTAGCCTATAAGGGACTTGGAATGAATGTGAAAGAAGCACGAGGGAACTTTCTTTAGTGAAGGAAATGATTGGGGTGGTTGTTAAAAGGGTATACATATTTTCTAGAACTCAAAAAATTATACAGTTCCCAATCCTAATGTATTTAAGGTGAAAAAGGAAAATAAATATGTTAAAAATGCCCCTGGTTCTCAAATCGGTCCATATGCATAGTAAATTAATAAAGTGGTATCAGGTTTGGGGAAAAGATGCCTGTAATTGAGAATAACTGAATAATATGGAAACAGGGAGTAAAAATGTTTTGAATGATGAGATTGTTATTGGCGTTAAGCAGCTGTTTATCTAAAATGATTACTTTGAAAGGGATAATGCATATTTGGATAAAAAAGCCCCCTTATATTTAGTTAATAGTTAAGTTATTTTATAATTGCAACTCATGTTGTACTTTTCATTGTTCTCTAGTTTTTCCATGTTCAGAAATCTGTCTTCTTCCTGACCCAAATGTTAATTCTTCCAGAGAGGAAGTAAATTTCTCATATTGCTGATTATTACATGATTATTGAGTCTTTTAAAATTAAAACTAGATGTCACTGAAGTTAAATGTCTACTTTCTATAATGTAATTTTTATAAAGAACCCAATCCAATCTTTAAAGGTTTATTTTTTATAGCATTTTTTCAAATGTGTTTGCTAGTACAATTCACTCCAACAAGCATTTGTTGGGTGTCTATTATGTTCCAGTAAAATCTCGGTGAATTGAAAGCTAAAAAACAAGGCACATGCCTCAAGGCACAATGTTCTTAAGTTAGAATGTATACCAGCCATTAGGCGGTGTGCTTCTGTGGACTAAAATAACTGGGATCATATAAAACCTATTTGGCATTGAAAAAACACAGTAAAGATAATGTAATCTTTTTTCTCTATAACATTATGTATACATAAGAATGAAGAACCAGACCCTCTATATGCTCAGGACAGACACCCATGTGAAAACCAGAACAAAGTTTAGAACTGGTTATAGATTCTGCACTTTCATGAGTTATTAATTTTTAACTAATCTCTAGTAATACATCAACAAACTGCAAAGATTTGTTTTAAGTCTCTCCAATAACATCCTCCAAAATCACATTTTGCTTCTGCAACCAAATAAATCATAAAATAATTTAAAATTAGTATATTAAATGTTCATATGTAAATAAGGTTTGCATATTTTTCTGATGTATAAGCCTAAATTAAAAGTACTATTTTTTAATATCAATGAACAAGTATTTTTGAAAGTAAAGATGCAAATACCAGGAAGAGTGATTGGCTCAAAACACATACTCAACAATTAAGATCAAATTGTGCAAACATTATTCTTTTTTATTTTAGATCTGCTTTAAGTAAGAGTAGATTTATGTTTGGTTGGTCATCATCTAGACTTTGAAATAAATATTGAGAAAACAAGTCAAAATAAAGGTAAGGTTGGAAGCAATATTTCAACTTGAAGCTAGCTCAAAGCTTTGAAAATATAAAAAATTTGCAATAATATTCCTTATTCCATTACCAAAGGAACCTTTCTTATTTTATCTCTCCTATAGATAGTATTTATTTAATAGCATTATTACATTCTTTCCATTTAATACATACTGACAGCTGTTAGGGGAATTATCATAAAATACTAAATGATCAAAAACTAAAACTCTGGTTTAGGAATGCAAGTGTGTTATGATAGTATCACTATGTTGTTATTTGTTCACCAAGTTAACACTAATGTTGCATGCGTTAAGTAGTTGCTTTTTAGGTTTCCATATTTCCCCTAAAAAGTGGAACAGATGGAATCATTAAGGAGAACTTTGTCTCAACAAAAATACAAAATCTTACTTCTGATATAGGGTACCATTTAAAATTATGTAGGATGTCATTTGTGAACTGTTACTATATAATTGACCTCACTTTTATGATTTGGAACAGTTTATGTCTTCTAAATAAGTACTTTACTTTTGAGGAGGTTTTTCCCATTGGTAGAAAAAGTACTTACTTAACATTCTCAAATGTATAGATAGAAACTTGAAACACACACACACATTTTACTTAAAGAATACTGAATGAGCTGAGAAGTGAAATATTAGAATTCCTGGTCATCATCTCAGTGTATCCAAATTGCCAGACATTTAATATCACAGGATACAAATCACTGAGTTTTTTTTAATAGATGAAAAGTTACTTCTTCAAGTAAACTGTCATCCTATAGATATGTTCACAAATAATAAAAATTGGACTTTTATGTCTACTTAATATAACTTGGAAAAAAATATGTTCTGATATATTCCTTGGAAAATGCAGCATCTAGTTTTCTTTGGTATTTGGAAAATGAATATTATTTGAAGTTTTTATATTATATGAAGTTTTTCACAGGGCACATAGGAGATTAAAGGAAGGAGGAGTCTGATGGAAAAGCATTAGGAAAAATAGCTCTGTATTTTCTAATGAATGAAAATTGTAGCCTATTGTGTAGTTTTGTTTCTTTGAATTGCCTATAATTTTTCGTCCTCCTAAAGGATTGCTTATTTTATGATTTTTCTGCTTCCAACTTGTCCAATCATACATTTTTTACACGTTACTGATTAGAATTGAGTACCACTGTGGTTCTTGTAGCCCCACGTGTAATTTGTTTTCCTTTGGTACTCAGGAGACAGGATAAGCTTTGCTAGCGTATTGCATTTCATGAAACTCAGTGATGGTGTTGAGTTTATGTGGCCTTCTGTGGCATACCTAGGCTTCAAATTCAGATATTTAGGAGAAGGTATTTGGGATCTGTTGCTACTCTTAACACTGTGATGGAATATAAAGTTTAACAAATGATCAAATTTTTAAGTAAAATTTATGTGATATACTGTTCCAGCGGAAGAAAAAAATGACAAACACAGTGCTGCTGGCATTTATGTAATAATAGGGAAGATGAACTCTTTGCCAACACTTTGAGCTAACTATATTTAATGAGCTAACTGCAAACAAAAATTACATATGGTGACAGTCACCACATGTTTGACACTATTCCATGGATTCTAGATACAATTTTTATTTTATCTCAGTGGTCTTCAGTGATACACATCTGGTTAAAGTGACTGTTTCTATCAACACATACTTTTTCTTCCTGTGTGGGAAAGGTAACTTTTTTCTAAATAACTAAATTTAGAATTTAGATTTTATCTGATACAGAGTATACTGCTTCAGGAAATAAATATTAAATTGGTATTTATTATTGATTAACGATAATCTGTGTGTCCATAAACTTAGATAAAGAGACTCTATCCAAAGAGACCTTTTGGTGGATCTATGTTTGGGGAATTTTTATGGTCCACTTCCAGCTAGAGTAAAACAGATCTTAAGGAGGCAGATATGCAACACAGAATCCTAAGATTCACTCTGACAATAGAATATTAAATTACTAATAAAGAGGAAATAATGTAGTAAAACTTCACTGCAAGATTTTCCTACTCTATCTAGATAACCAACATAGAAAATCCATAAAGAAGTAGAATACCTGCAATATTCACTGCACAGCTTTAGGTCCTATTGATTTAAAAAACAAAAAAAAAGTGAAGTAGCATATAATGGCAATACTATCTATCTATCTCAAGAATCAATGTGCACTGGCAGAGAAATTCAAGTAAATCTATGGGCCCAAGGTGCAGGGAGCTTGAAATCATTATCGTCTTGCAATTCTAGAATATGTTCACCAAAAACATGTGACCTCACAAGTTAATTGGAGAACAAACACGGAATACAAATATTTTTTGATCTTTGCATTGCCTACCTTTCCAGCTTAACTTATGAACCCTTTCCTCCTTGGAGTTTATTCTGAAACCAAAACAAATTAAATTCAGGTCCTTGAAAGTGCCATACTGTTTCACACTTCTTTGCCGTAGTATATCCTATCCTTTCTGACTATAAAGTCCTTAATCACCCTTGTCAACCTGGTGAACTCCAACTCATCCTTTAAATCATAACTCAGAGTTTCTGGCTGCCCCCAGATCAGGTCAGATTATTGTTCTTTTCTGCTGCCACTGCCCCTTGTACATACCTGTGTTCTAAGCCTTTGCAGAAATAAATTGCTTTTACTTATATTTGTTTTTTTTCCTTCTAGCCTTGAGCTATTTGTGGACAGGAACAGAGTACTATTATGCTTTATATCCCACATGTGTAGCACTGAGCCTGACACATTATAGATGCTCAGCAAATGCTGAATACATAATTTCATTATAAAACAAATACTAAACACTAAAATATTATTTTATGCCAAGTGGTATATTATCGACCATTGAGTGCTGTGCAAGTTCACAGAAGGAGGAGAAAAGCGCTGGCAATTGCATTAAGCATAAGATTATAGAGGAGGTGGATTTCATGTTATTTCTTGAGTATATTAAGAATTTGAATAGGCTTAAAGGAAAACATAGGGTATTCAAAGCAAAGGGAACAAGGTGCTAATGGCAGGAATATGAATATTGTATTACACATTTTATCTGTTATCATGTTCCTGGCAGCAAATAACAGAAAATCCAACTCAGAAGAGTATAAATATAAAGGGAACATATTTAACAATTACCACCATAGCAATCATGAAGTAGAGTGGAGAGAGGCTTCGAAAGCAGTGGTTTAACTAGGGCAAAAGTTCCAAAATTCGGTCTATCTTTTTTGACCTTCTATCCTTGAGATGTGGACTTGATCCTCAGGTTGACTCTTAAAGATGGTGAGATTTCTATCACAGTACAAAGCAACATATTCAGTTATGACTCTACAGCAGAAGAGCAGGGGTGGATTCTCCCACTGGACTTTTTTTCAGTGTGAGGAAGTATTTTCTCAGATTTCCTCAGCAGAATCTCCTTAATTGATATAACTAAGTCACAGCCTTCATTAGAATTGGGAATTGGATTAACATAATTGACTAATATTTATGATTTATCCCTGTGCCACACTGGGAAGGGCCGGAAAACTCTTAGGAAGGAATAAAAGAGAGAATGGCTATTCAATAGGCAACCAGCAGTTTCTCAAACATTATGTTTTAAGGAAAATAGAAAACAGATTTGTATGAATGTGGTGAGAACAAGTTAGGGAGAAATGTAGACCTGATGCAAGAGGAAATAAGAAGCCATTGAAAGTTTTAGAAAATGTGTGTAACATATTGAGGCAGAAGATTTTTCTTTGGAGACAGCTGCATTAACTTTTTTAAGATTTGCTACAAATTTTTCTCACCTATTGAGGAATAATATTTCTTTTCAGAAGAACATATTTACTGTTGTCATGAAGCTATGGAGTATATGGTGAAAATGGATGATTTTACTTTCTAAGTGCATGTGCAATCCCCTGAAATATAAATTCATGTAATAGTTTTTAAACATTTACAAACAAAATATCTCTTTGAATTCCACTTTAAAAAATTACTCTAACATATTTTCTGTTTCATTTCTTAATAAAATGGACATGTTGACTTTTCAAAGAAATAAAGCCCCTTCTTGCAGTCTCTTCAATATGTTTAGTGCTTTTTATTGAATGGTACTCTGAAGAATTAACTGTGAAGCTACAACCTCATTAATTTAACAAAGAAATAGCCTTACTTCAGTAAACATAAAGCATAGACAGGTACATAGGAAAGATATCTCAGACTTCATTCACTCAAACACATAAGCTATAGTGATACTTTCTGCATTTGCCCAAGAAATTCTGTCTAGTACATTTTCCTGGTTTCAGTTAATCTGTAACTTAAGAGATATAAATCACAGATACATTTCTCAGAAGTTTTAGTCATCATACCTAAACAATCATCTCAAGATGATTCCCTTCTCCTATATAAACTTGTCCTGTATTACTTCTATGATTCTTTCCCCTTCTTTCATCTGTTAAATTTGGATATTCCCCAGTGTTCTTCCCTCAGCTTCTCTGGTCTGTCCCTTTCTTTATTCTCCTATATTGGTATTACCCATACCTGTACCTTCTCTGAGCTGTAAAACAAGTTACAGATTTCTATTTGTTAACTTGATAACCTCCTCTGGGTATCAGGTGGCACCTCAGACACATTACACCTTGTTTTAAGCTCATCTTGCATACCTGCATACTAGCGTATTTCCCACTTATGAGCACTCTAGCTATTTATTTTCTAATTAGTGAATAATATTGTTTCTTAACAATGACCTTCTGCAATAGTGGCTCCAGAATTTCTGTCAGAGGAATAAGGGTAGCAATTTTGTGGTAAGAGGGAAAGCTGTGATTATACAATAGATTACATTTTAGGGGATATGGGTGAATTGGGGGAAAGTGAGTGATTAAAGCCCCACACCTAAATTGTTTTTGTCCTGTTTTCTATTCCTAGAATGAGCATCACACTAGGCCCTTCATGCTTCATTGCTGTATTCCTGCAGTGGTCCTTTATCTAGAGTTGAGAGCTCTTAAATGAGGTTTCTGGCATCATATGTTAGGCTATTTTGTTTTTACTCTGTTAAGAGTTTATTGCACTCCTTTAGTGACATTATTCTCTTGTCCAAAAAAAAAAAATAAATGCCTATAATTGCTCTGTTTACCAGTTAACTAAAGATCTTTATCTTATTATTCTGAGCACTTCAGAACCTTGTCTTACATTTTTCTCCTCCTCCACCAACTACTTATCCACATGTGCTACACTTGAGCCTAAATTAAATTGCTGTTCCCCATATATACTTGTGTCGTTTTGTCATTGTGCAATATTCTATGTCCCTGCTCTATCTGTAAAACCATCTCTTCAATTCAAGAGCTGCCTTCCATATGCAGCAATCTTTGACTTTTCTAACAGTGTTGCAGTTGGTCTGTATGTCTACTGTAACTCTTGTTTCTCTCTGCTCTGCACTATGGTTATTTATGTTCATGTATTAGAAATTCAATTTGACTCCAGGCAATTTAAGAGCATGTCTCCGAATGATTATTTTTAATGTTTCCCAAAGCACAGATCATTGCCTTATACATAGCAGGGCCTCACTAAAAATGCATTGTGTGAATCCATAAATAAATACAGATGATAATATTTGTGTTTTCCAATCTACTGTTAACTTTTGTTAAATGACTTTACTTTTATATATAATATTATAGTTCTCATACACTTGATTTTTTTCTATTAAATTTACCCCTGTGGTTTTTACATATTTCTATTTTTATTTTCTTCTACTTCTAGGTTTTCCTATGCATTTACCTTTCTTTCTTTTTTTTTTTTTTTTTTTTTTTTTTTTTTTTGCAGTACATGGGCCTCTCACTGTTGTGGCCTCTCCCATTGCAGAGCATAGGCTCAGCGAACCCGCTCCGCGGCATGTGGGATCCTCCCCAACCGGGGCACGAACCCATGTCCCCTGCATCGGCAGGCAGACTCTCAACCACTGCGCCACCAGGGAAGCCCTACCTTTCTTTTTTAGCTCTCCCAAACAATTCTTCTGATTTTCTAGTGAATTGGTAACATTGTGCTAAAAGTCTGATTTAAGTTTCAAAGACTAGAAAAAAAAAAAAAAAACTCTAATTTTTAGGTAGCATTGCATTAAAGAGCTTCAGAAGTTTGTAAGTTCTTCCTTTTTCTGTTTTATTTCCCACTGCTTAGCCACCGTTTCAAATTTTTTCTCAAACAATTCAGTACCCAAATTCTACTTATCACAACAGATCTCCACATATTCTAAGACATGGTTTCTCAGGTTAACATTTCTTTAGTTATTAATCAAATAGGATTGTAATTGTGGCAAAGTTTACTCTTCATTTTCACATATCAGCTAAGAAAGATGTATTGCTAAGTAAGTTATATACCCAGGATCATGCATATGAAAAAATTATTTTGTATATGACTATCATTAAGTAAAAGATTAGGACTCAAAATTAGATTACATCTCAGTATTTTAAATTTCTTTTTCATTTGTAAAAATATGGAATCATCATAATAAACATCGTTGCTTCATATTTTTGTTATAATACCTTTTAAGAGTGTTTCTAATGGTAATCAATGGTGCATTAGTTTATTCATCAAAGCAAAATATGTTAAGTGGAAGGGTAATAGTTTTGTTAGTTTGGAATATTATTATGGTTATGAATACTATTATATTCAAAAGCCTATGGTTAATGTTTATTTTTAATACATGAATATATTTGATATAAATATTTATATTAAAATCTTATAATATATCTAAGTTTGTTAATATTTATTTGTATATTTTGATTCTCACAAGATCACTATGAATTAAATAGGGCAAGTATTCTTTTCCTCTATTTGATAGGGGAGGAAATTGAGGTCAGAAAGTTTAAGAAATCTGCCCGATGTCAAAAGGGGCAGAAACAAAATCAAGACGCAAATTCTTGTCCCAGTTACATTCCCTTCATCCTTTGTCCTAGTTACTTTCAAACAATTTGACTCTGCCAATAACATTCACTATGTAATATAAAAATGTTTGTTAATTGGTTTCACAATTTTAATTGGTTTCACTCAGGGCATCTATATCAAATGATAAATCATATTAAAATTATTAGCTCTCTATTGACATGTTAAAATAAGTAAAGGCAAAGAAGGAGACAAAAAATATGAAGCTTTAACAAAATCCATATAGGTAGAAAAGCAAATAAATGGACAAATAAGACAGTAAATATTAAATCCATATCTGAAATATAGGTATAAGGGCTTTCAGAGACCAGAGAGAAAAAAGTGATTTGGGGTTTTAAAAAAAGACTTACTTTGTAATTAAAGGGAGAGCTAATGGAAGTGTTTATATATCAGGAGAAATATCAGGAGAGATAATATATCATTTCATCCAGGAAAATATGCATGCATGAACTCGAATGAAGTCATTGGTGTGGAATGGATATATATGAGAGCTATTTTGATGGGGGCAAATATAAGGAGGAGTCTAATAAGAATTTGAGATTTTAATGCTGGTCCAGTTAAATAATGGGGTTAACAGTAGTAATAATAATTGCAGAGGCTCTATGAAATGATTACCATGGGTCAGATATAGTTTCCCAGTACTACACATATAAACTAATATAATCTCCACAACAAATCATGGTGGTAGTTTTACTTTTGTCCCTGTTTCATACATGAAGAAAAAGGAGGCCCATAAAGGTTAAATAAATGGCTCAGGATCACACAGTTAATTGTGATAAAACTTACTTTTGAGCCTAGTAAATCCAGAGTTTGTGTTCTTTCCCACTGTGCTAAATAGAAAAACAGAAGATCAGAGAGAAATGTAATTCTATACAGAACTTTGAATTGAGGAGAGGCCAGGTACTGTCTGTACATTGTTTCTCGTTCTCACAGCAGCCCTCACATTGATGAACGCTTGCACTGTTGAAGAACAGAGCAAGTACCTCTCTTAAACAGGCCATAAAATAAATAGGAATCAGAGTTGGAATTCTAGCTCAGCGAGTGGTTCAAAAGTCTATGCTTTTCCCAGACATAAACCTAAAAAATAGCAATTTTATATGATTCTTCTCTGGACCACTTATTTACTCATATATTTAAAATCTTGAAAGTTTCTTATGCATATGATACAATGTTAAGGACTGAGATTAGTGTAATAAACAGGATTTGAGGACTCCTGGGTGACAGATAAGCAAACAAGCAATTGCAATGCGGCAGGAGCAAGTGAAAGGAACAGTTAATATCCATTGCTGTATTTACAGCATTTCCCAGTCTAATGTTTTATTTCAGGTGGTGTATACAGTTCTCCCTAGTACTGTTTGATCTCCTTTAGGGCCCAGAATATATACTTTTTTCTTTTCCAATAATAAATGTGTTCTCCTATACAAAGTAACTGCTCCGTAAATATTAGTGAAGTGAATTCAATTCAGTGCAAGCTGTAGGTTTTTAAAGTCTTTACAGTTATGTCTGTTACCCATGGCTGCAAATAATAAGGAATTTTGCAAAGAAAATAGAAAAGAGGAATCTTATTTTTCTTGAGATTCATTCTTCTTTCTGACCAGAGGCACCTTCATGGATATATATTCTGTGCAGTCACAATGCCCCATGCTCAAAAGGGCCTGATGTTTGGTTTAATGCTATGCTATCACTGTCTTGAGATTCTTAATAAGTTTTGTACTAGGAGTCCCACATTTTTGTTTTGCACTGAGCTCCATAAACTATGCACCCAGTCCTGCCCCTCATACTTCCTTTTTGCCAAAAACTGTATGGATGATGTGAATAGCCTTTTTGGAGGGGTCGTTCAGAGAGCAGATGGTAAGAGAAGATTGAAACTTTGGTTCAGGTGCAACTACTTCATCTGTTTCAGAAACCTTCCCCAACCATGCCCTCACACACTTACACCACATTAGGGTCAATGCCTCTCCTGTATGCATCCACCATGCATCCACCACTCAGTTTGCATCACTGTTTATGCGTGCCTTCGTCTGTACATTGTTAGTGCCAGTGATGGGGTGTCTCAGAGAGTAGTAATTACTATTAGAGTGACTGGCAGATGTGCTTACAGGATACTGGGGAAACACTTATTTAGAATCTAGGTATATGGCCTGTTAAGGAATTGCTCCTGTGTTCCTGACATCAAGGTTGTGATCCTGAAGAGCAAGTGAAAGCCTGAGACTTTCCTTACATGTCAAGTGACCAAAAGAAAACATAAAAAGAAATGTGAATCTTGAGAAGGAATGCTGACTTTGTCAGAAGGATGCAGCTTGTGATAAAAGTTCACCAAAGGATAATGAACTGCAGAAGGTGGGAGACATGCAATAGTGACAGCAGCCACAGAAACATTAGAAAAGAACAGCTCTTGATTAAAGAGCAGCAGGTGCACATTTTGTGTACATTGAGGCAACCCAGAAGAGTCAGGGATGCCAAAAGTTGAGGAGCCAAAAGAGAAGAACCAGTGGGAAAATTAAGAAAGCACTGTACGTCAGGGCAGAAGAGAATGAGGAAGAAACAGTAGCAAGACCCTAAATTTAGCTACATTTTTTCCATGTAAAGTGTTTATTATATTTTTATATCATTCACTTAAGTAAATCAGTGCTTATTAATTTTTACTGTCAATCTCAAAGCTTAATATCAATGCACAGAAGAAATATATTATACAGTTATTAGTCTCTTGCGTGGGCATCAGTGAAAATGAATCAACACAGAAAGAGAAACTATTAAAAACTTTCACTGAGTGATTATTATTAATAACCTAACTGATTCTAAATATTAAATTTAATATTTTAATCTTAAAACTGATTATATCTTTCTATAAATATCAGTTTAAGTCACTGAAGATCCTTAAAAAGTGTCAAATGTCAAGTGAAAACTCATGAAGTTATCTGGGCCAGCCTTGACATTTGGCACATTAAGTATTTGCTTACGTGATAGTAGTAAATTCATGAGAGGAAATGGGAGCTACATTTAACATAGAAAGTCTTTTTTTTAAACGTGGTTTCAACGTGAATAACATCACACTATGTGTAATTTCTGCACCAGGTCTGCAAGCATTATATTAACAACTCTGTATTATAACAGATAATCTACCAGCCTTTTATTAGTCACTACAAAAAACAGTTATTAATAATATTTATATATTATTCTTAAGACCTGGCAGACACTATGTTAGGTCACCTTATATAAATATAATGACTTTATGTGGATCAACTCATTAATCCTCATTTAGCCCTTTAATCCTGTAAGATATGCACTATCATTGTCTTCATTGTTTAGATGAGGAAACAGGCATAGCGTGCTACTGCAACTTGCCTGGGGTTTCATTGCTACTGAGAGAGCCAAGATTCAGTCCAGATTCTGTGCTTTTAGCCACTTACCTATATATTGTTTCTAAAGGGAAGATTATTTAACATTAAACAAGTGAAATGAGCTGTCAGTTAGCAATTTGTGTTAGTATCGTTAGAGCACACTGACAATTTTAGAATAAAATATTTAAGTATATTTTAATTACAAATCAGATAAAGAATAAAGCTGTAAACAACACAAATGCAATATGCATGCTAAAAACATTTGGCGTGTAACTTTACTTATTGTATTAACTGAGTATATACATTTTAAATCTGAATTTTTGGATATGGGAAGAAACTAACTTGAAAAATCTTGAAGTTATCTGGGCCAGCCTTGATGTTTGACACATTAAGTATTTGCTTACATGATAGGCTTTCTAGGTGCTTGTTCATGATAATGATTAGATGTCAGTTTTTCAATGAAGTTTCCCTATCCATCCATACCCTGAATGGATGGACACTTACAACAAGAATGGGACTTCCTTGATGGTCCAGTGGTTAAGACTCCGTGCTGCCAATGCAGGGGGCGCGGGTTCGATCCCTGGTAGGGGAACTAGGATCAATAAATATTTTTGACCATGGTTATTTTTATTAGAAAAATTTTAAAACATCAGGAAAGTCCACTGCCTCAAGTATGTTTTACATCTGTATGTCACTAATTTTGAATGTTATGTAAAAAGAGGTAGTAGAGATGTTCATTTACATTAAGAATCATCCTCTTAAAATGTAGAATCTCCTTCTTCTACTGTTTATAATGGGCCCTCAGTATCCATGGGGGATTGGTTCTAGGACCCCCTCATGGATAACAGAATCTTGATGCTCAAGTCCCTTATATAAAATGGCATAGTATTTGCATATAACCTATGGCACATCCTCCTGTATACTTTAAATCAGGACCCGGAACCCGGGGATACAGAGGGCCAAGTGTATATAGGATGGCTTATTACACAGTAAAGTTAGACCAGCAGCCTCATGAAGTTAGTGTGTGCCTGCTGAGGTTTATAGAACAGAAAGATGGGAAGAGGCACAGGAGGAGAGTGGGAATACAAAAGATTTATTAGATTTTATATTTTTCCCAGCACTAATTCTGCACATAGCTACGTGTGACCAATGTAAGATATTATTAGTCAGTGTCTTTCCGGTGAAAGAACTTACGAAGTTCCAAAATTATTTGTATATCAGATTATTTTCCAGGCAGAACAAGAGATGAAGACAGCCAAACAACAACAAAACACCCCCACAAATGTCTTATCCTTATGCATGTATATTGTAAGTTACCTGTGTATTAAAGGGTCTTAGCTATAAGAAGCAGAGGATAGTTATAGCCTGATAAATGTACCAAAGGACAAATTCCTTGGTGCTATCAGGAAGGTGATTTCTAACATATATTCTGCTGATGAGACTAAAGCTGTACACCCCTGGAAGATTCCTGATCTTACAGGAAATACAGGAAATGAAATTGAGAAGGCCTAAAGTAAAGGAAGTGATAAGGATATAATATTTGTGTATTCTACATGTATCTGCCTTTCTATGCTGAAGAATTTATGAAGTGAATAAATGTGGTCCTGTTGCTATTATTTTGCTCACTTCCCCCTTTGCTCTGTGATTAGCAACTACATACTTTGAAATTCCTTCATGAAAAACTGGAAAGACTGCACACCTTGGTTTCAGATAGACCTGGATTTGATTACTAGCTCAACTGTTGGGTCTAGTCAAGACAAATAGAATCTGTGTCAAATAGTTCTGTAGTACCAATTTAATAATGGGGCACCATGACATAGTTGCTGGAAAACTGGAACATATTAAATGGTATATCAGTAATAATTTTTCTTCTGCAGTTTCATCAACACAAACTGGAGCAAATGAGTAAGAAAGAAAGTTTTTTTTTTTTTTCTTTTTTACAGAGAGCAACTTAATGAAAAAGCCTAATAACCCTGGCATTACTTCTTTCCTATTTGATGTGTTATTTTTAAAACTAATGTCAGTATTACTTATTTTAGAGTTTATCTGAGAAAAATGAGTGGGTAGTCCAGCTGAGATTAGATTATAAAGCTAAAATGACTATCTAATAAGCAGTTTGGAAATATAATGGAGCATGAAATAAAAGAGAAGACTTGGTACCAGAGTATTCTGTGTATCTCCTAAATATCTGAATTTATGTATGAAAAGTTAAGTTAGAACATCTTTTTGTATGAAAACAAACTATTTTATTTTCTCAAATTTATGAATAAATATTATCAAAATAAAATATTTTTCACATTGCAAGTTAAAGATATCAAAAATTTTTTGATCAGTTTCACTTGCAGGAAATTACCAACTCTTGGCCAATTTGAAAGAATGTATGTGCAGGTAAGCTACTTGAATCAAAGTTTACAATATTTGAAATATTGAAATCAACCTTAATATTTATCAGTTTGGAAACTAGTTAAATAAATTTTGATATAGTTTAGGTATGAAATACCATGAAGTCATTAAAATGATACATATGTACATTTAAAACTATGGAAAGTTGTGTATGATAGATTACTGAGTAAAATAAGCATATTACGCAATAGCATGGTGCCATGTTTTGTTATGGATATCTTTGTATATGCAGAAAAGAATAAATAAAATTTAATAATAATAGTGGTTATCTCTTGGGAAGGTGTTATTATAGGTTATTTTTACTTTCTCCTTTATATGTTTCAGTACTTTCTGGTATTTTAAAACAATTTTGTACAATTCATTTTGTCTTAAAATTAATATTTTTAAAAATAAATTGCTGGGACTTTCCTGGTGGCACAGTGGCTAAGAATCTGCCTGCCAATGCAGGGGACATGGGTTTGCTCGATCTGCCTGCCAATGCAGGGGACATGGGTTTGCTCGATCCCTGGTCCAGGAAGATCCCATATTACACGGAGCAACTAAGCCCATGCACCACAACTACTGAGCCGGCACTCTAGAGCCTGCAAGCCACAACTACTGAAGCCCACGGGGCTAGAGCCCATGCTCTGCAACAAGAGAAGCCACCACAATAAGAAGCCCGAGCACCGCAGCTAGAGAAAGCCAGCACACAGCAAAGAAGACCCAACTCAGCCAAACAAATAATAAATAAATAAATAAATAAATAAATAAATAAATTTATTTATTTAAAAAAATAATAAATTTATATTTTTACTTTGAAAAATGGGTCTTCCAATTTTCATTTTTCTTTTTTATGTATGGAATTTTAATGTAAATATTTTGTATATAATTGCTATTCTAAGTCACACAATAAATATGTTAGTTGAATTAAAACATAAATACATTTGGAAACCTAGAAACTTTATACATTGATTCCTGGCTTGTTGATGAATAGAAACAACTTTTCTTCAATTTAAACGTAGAAGTGTACACATAGAGACAAGAGCAAAATCAAATTTAATTATCCTAAGGCATGGTTATTTTTGAACTTAGATTTAGTAGACAAAAGTAAAAAAAAAAGAAAATAGTGAACTTTAAACCTTAAGGAGGACATTCCCTTATGATCTCTGCTTCAAGGCACTAGGAAGTGGTCTGGAGGATTGGAGGAAAAGCATAGATAAAATGAGGAGGTCTTGGATCTATGCTGGAAAGTCATCAGAAGATTGAAAATGTGTTATAATTGCTTTCACTTTGGTTTTTGTTTGTTTTCATTTGTTTTTTATTTTGGTTGTCAGTATGTGATTATTTAGTTAATATTTAACCAACAGCTGTCTTCTTTTATAATTAAATGTGACCTACTTTTGAAAGCTAAATGCCAGCTAAATTTACAGTGCAGTGGGTCAGAAAAATAAATTGAGACCATGAAGTTGATGAATGTGAGAATAGAAAGGCAATGTCAAATGAATGCTTTTGTGGAATTAACAGTGCCAAAAGTAGGGACAGTTTGTAATAACAGCCTGTGATCATATAGCACTTTACATTATCCAGTATAATATGTCATTTTTTTTTATTTTATATCACTAAGAGATGAAACTTAGGGAAATACAAGTTAGCATAAGTACAGTTATCTTTATGATGGACCTGAGGCTCAGAGAATTTAATAACTTATGTAGATCTCTGATTTTTAAATTAGTGCCCTTTCTAATGTGCTTCATGATTTTCAAGCTAGAGGGCCATATACAATCACTTCATATAAGTTATTTAATACATTGCAAGTCATTTTGAAATAACATATTGATACCGAAAATATGAGATAATTAATGAAATTTAGTGGATTGTACCCAATCAAACACTGTCATTACCCTTATTTATCTGTAAAGAATACAGCTTCAAATGCACCCTCCCTCCATTAAAGCGTCTGTGCCTTTTGTCATGATGTATTGAATATCCTACAGGGATAAGTCATTTTTGTTCATTAATATCTATAACTATCATAATAATTACAGTATGTTATCAATATAATACATTATTGATTAATCTCATTAATATGTCATAGATTATTGTTGGTAGTACTATCTATGTATAATTTAAATTAATGTGTATCTAAAAGACTGATCCAGTCTGAGGGAACTTGGATTACTAATTGTAAGGAATTATGAAATATTAACATCCAGAGCCTAGGCTTTTGAAAGATATCTAGAAATACTGAGGAAATATATAAATAGAAATAAGAAAGACTCATTCATATCAGAGAAACCATTTCTGACCAACAACTGACCATTTAAAAATAGAAATACAATCCTAATGATAAAAGCACTCCTTTGTTGAGAAGGATAGAAATGTCTTGTAATATCTTTAAAAGATAAGACAGCTCAAGCACATGGCAAGCATGACAGAAAACAGCTATGACAAGAAAAAAGAAAAATTTACAAAAGAAGAACAATAGTGACAGCATTATTAATGGCAGAGGGATGTGTAGCTGTTTGTGGAGAATAGGCAAACGCCTGATAGCAAGGAAGAAAAGTCATGGGTAGGTGGAAAATTACAAGAGTTTTACCAACCTCCCCTCCCATAAATACTAAAGGGCCTCTAGATATTAGCACATTAAGGTTGTGTATAATATATCAATCTTCAGTGTGAGAAAGGAGATTAATGGTAAGTAAAAATATATCATTTATTTTCCAGTTTGTGTCCTAGATAGCCTCTACAGCCAGTCACATTATTAACCTACTTGTACTCTAGAAAATGTTTTACCTAATGAATGGTGGCTATTTAGAGTTCTCCACTTTCACATTTCCTGCTCCCCGAAGCAATCTATTCAATCCTTTACTCTTGCCTCTGTAAAGAAGAGTTTACTCTCTTCTCAAGAATATAAAATAGAAAGTGTCCAACTAGCAATAATGTAATGAGATGAAACGTCAACAAAATTATATGTTTTATGGAAATTATTTACTTTATCTGGGGCATTTAAGTAAGACTAGCGTTTGTTGTGGGCTTTGAGTGACACGTGGAATGTCTGACAGGGGCAGAAGTAAGAGCAGAAAATTGCCGTGAAGATAGATGTGGGACATGAGACATGAGACATAAAAGTACATTAGCACCAGAGTAGTTCAGTAGGGTGCAAGAAGCTGAGAGATGTACGTACCTGCGTAGAGGTAGAATCTGAGGTTTTTAATCGTTGGCTTTTATAAGAGTGTAAAGATTGAATTGACAAGTGAAGTTGGAACTGTATTTTGGGGAAAGATTTGGATGACAGACTAAGGACTTTGGACTTTATTCTTAAGGAGTTAATTAGGAGCATGGACTATTTGTTCAGAAGAGTGACAAGAAGATAACCTTTATTGAGAGACATGATATGCTTTTTCAAAAATAGTATTTACAGCAGGTTAACGGATCTCATTTCTTTTTCATCTATTCTGTTTAAGTGCAGTGGTTTTAAACATGGTATAATGATATTCATTCAATTTTATTCAAATAGTATCAGTATTTAAATTGTCTTTAATTTACATGAATAGTTAAATAGGGATGTTTTAGTTGAGTTAATTTGCAATAACTTCAGTGGAAATGCTTTTGTTCCTTTGAAAATTGTCTACTTGTTAAATAAATGTATCCAACTGTGAAAATAATGTGATAAAAATATCTTAATACACATTAAAGTTCATTGGTTTTGAAAAATAATTGGTTTTAGATAAAAAGCTATTAGAATTAGTAAAAATGTCTACTTTAGAACAAAATTTTTATTTGTATGCAATTACTTTTGGTTATAATAGAATGTATTGGTGATGAAAACAGCAATATGATTTTGGTAACAATAAATAATGCTTCTTTTTAGGAAAAATGAAATGGATAAGATTTATAAATTTAATGGATCAGTACTTTTATTAAAACAATTATCCAAGATGGGAAGAATATTCAAATAAGTGTTTCCTTTTAACTGGAAACATGCAAAATATAATAATACCACAGGGTTGTCTGGTATTGCATAGATTTTTAAGTGTTTTCATAGGCGTTACTTCACTTGATCCCCAAAGTGATACTTCAAGGTAGGAAAACCAAGTGGTGAAATGTATTGCTATTTTAATGACTTGCCCTAGGTTTTAGGTCTAGAATTAGGACCTAGTTGTGTTTTTCTTCTTCATATCTTTATACTGGGACTAGGCTATGATTAGACTGTTTTTCTTTGTACAGAAATATTTCAATCTTTCTTTGTTTTTTAGTCAAAGCATTCAAAAACTCAGTCAAGTGAGTAAATATGAATGGTTTGTCAGATATATCTCACTGTCGTAATGCTTGAATAGGCTGTGCATTTAGACCTAGCTTTATTATATTGCAGACTTTGGTTTCCTTTCTGATATACTTAGCAGAAAATGATTTTAAGACTGTTTCAAAAGCATTGCAGTTCTCAATTTAGAAATTTAATTAGGAGGAATGTCCTGTGGGTGTAAGAATTATAAAGCTATAGTTATATTTGTTGTGTATGCATATTCAGTGGTACACTTCATTGGATATTACTATATCCTGTGCTTATTTGGCAGTAGAGTGTCTGCATTTAAATATATATTTCCTTCAAACAACTTATATTAACTTTGATTTTCTTATAATCCAGAGAATTGATTCAGAGATGTGTGTAGAGGACACCATTGGTTTATCCTTTTATTCAAAGTTACTTTCTGAATTTTAACTCAGTACCCCTAGCACTTGTACTCTAACAAGTTTTTTAGACTTATGGGGGCATAAAATGTGTTAAAGTCATTGACCATGAGACAGTGCTGAAACAAAGTGAGATGGATTGGAGATTTAAATGTTCCACCAGAAAAGATAAAAGGAGCAAAACAAAAATGACTGTAAAATGGTTGTAATCTTACTAATTTAATACATGAAAAATCTATACACTACCAAATGTAAAATGGATGGCTAGTGAGAAGCTGCTGAATAGCACAGGGAGATCAGCTCGATGCTTTGTGATGACCTAGAGGGGTGGGAAAGGGATCAAGAGGGAGGGGATATGGGGATATATGTGTACATAAAGCTGATTTGCTTTGTTGTACAGCAGAAACTAACAGCATTTTAAAGCAATAAAGACATATTAAAAAAATTGTAACCGTCAACTTGAAAAGTCAAAAAAAAAAAGTATATTTTATTTACTTATACACGATTGCATGGATTTAATTTTGGCCAAGATCATAGGGCAATTTTTTCTAGGATATTTGCATAGCTTTGAAATCAAATTAATAATAACGTGTCATAGACAATAACGTTTTATAATTTTAACTAGACAGAAGTAATAAATTTCTTTATAACTGAAGTTGTTAAACATCTCTTTACACTGAGTGAATCTATTAAAATACCAAACTGAAACCTTTAATTACATATATTTTTGAAAACTTGTCAGTATCAGTGTAATTAATGATGATTAAAAGGGATATTTATTATTTTGAGGAACAGTGTTTACTTAATTTTAGTAATAAAAATTGCCTTACTTTTAGATAGTAATTCCTTTCCTATGTAGGAAAAACTAATGTATAATTTAATTTGGATGATATCTTCCTCTTAGAGTTGGAACCTATAAGCTGAAGATAAAAGGTCAGTCTGCATATTAAGAACAGTCAGAAAAGGAAGGAGATAAGATTTTAAAAGTCAATATAACATTAAACTGAAAGGCAACAATTTTTAGAGAATTACACTTATCACATATTTCTGAGCTAAAAATTTTACTTTTTAGTATAAAATAAATTTGATATACTTGGTTTCTGTTAGGAATGAGCAATTTTCTGTATCTCATTTACTGTTTTTTGAGAGGGAAATAAAGGGTTCTTTCTCCAAGTAAATAATTAAGCAGCATCTACTCGACCAAAGCTAACACATTTACCATTCATGGCTTCAATAATATCAGAAGAGTTAAATTTTTTGATCATAAAGAAATATTTACTGGCTTATTGGTGAATATTTAGACCTGTAAACTGGATTGGACTAGTTGAATTTCCATCATGCATATGTCATTACCTCTGAAGAAGCAGTTATTAACCTTGGAGAGTGACACATTTGACAAAGTAGGCTGTGTAAGACAGTATAATCAGAGCTGTATGGGTTGGATTTCTGCTATATTTCCTTAAGGTAACAAGAGCTAGTTTCCATTTACATAGACCAGAACACTAGAGGCCTACAGAGCAGAAGTCACTATGATAAGCCCACCTACACCACAGGGGACAGCTGGGTGAAAAGGGGAAAAATCAGCTCTGCTATGACATTTTCTTACCCTGACTTCATGGCAAAAGAATTGCTAGTAACTGCTGTACTTCTGTGAGGATAGAAAACTATAGTCCTGGATTGTTTAATGGAAAATATTGTCTGATCCATGAATTTTGTCTAAATATAACAACAAGTCACTCTCCTTTAGTCTTTTATGAACATTTCTCTTTCAGTTACTTTGTTCCATACCTAATATTCATAGCATGCTTAAATTTCCCGTCAATCTTTAATAGAAAGTGTTTTTCAGGGACTAAAAGGTTTCCACAAGAGATACTAATGGTTTCACGCTAGTCACCAACTTGATTTTTTCTGCTTCTCAGCTGTCTTTAGTTTCACAGTCCAGAGACCATCTGTCTAGACAGGTGTTATATCACTGGTATCTAAAAGTAGAAACTGAACATCATTACTTTTGAAATCTATTTAGAAACTGCAACTCTAGTGATAACACAGTACTGGTCTAAGCTGTGCATTTGTACAAATCTCTTCCTTAGAACGGATGGCTGGCAAAATGGCTTATTTTTCATGGACCAGCTGTGAACTTAAGTAGTGTATGGGAACTGTGGGTGCCACTTACATTGCACAGAAAAATCAAGAAATTTAACATATATATTATATCAAAAAGTGTTTGTAGTAAGTAAGGCATTTATGTAGCAGGTTTATTCTTTAGGAAATATCCACTGTCTACACTACAGGGTAAAACAAATATAGGCATCATCAGTCTTAAAGGTATCACTATAAAAGTAAATTCTGCTAAAAAGTATTTTAAGGCCCACACGTTGATGGGCCTTGACTATCACCATGACTTTTAGTCTAAAAGTTATAGTTCACTTTATTCCAAATTCAAAATGCCTGTATGCTAATTGCTATATGAGTATTTTTATTGTTTAGCATGAAAGAACTGACTTTTATGAACATAAATGATTTAAAGGTACTGATACAAAATAATGTTTAATTTGATCATGGAATCATACTCTCCTTCCCCACCAGGGCCCTTACACCCCGCCCCCACCACACACACACACACACACACACACACACACACAGCTTATAGAGGCACTCAGTGTCTTAGAGATGCAGTTTGTACAGTTGTTCCATATCTGCAACCCAGTATTTTGTTCAATGCCCAGATCGTCTAATTCTTAGCTATGCTACCTTGGGAAAGTTATTTAATACATTGATGCTCCAGTGTTTGTTGTGTTCCTATGTAAAATAGGGATAATAATAGTTCCTAAATCATAAGGTTGCTATGAAGATAACATTACATGATGTGTATAATTAACTTAGGAACAATCTGACATTTAATAAGTGGGCAGTGAACTTTAGTGGTTAGAGTTGCCTTTATTCTTTTTGGGTTCTAAGTAGGTTGCTGTGTTTTGTCACATGTCACCTGAACTTGAACTATATTTTCCTGAAAGAAAAATAGATATCAAGTTTGTACAGGTTAAGTTTAATTCTATTGTTTCATTGTTAAATATCATTTGTTTTGCTATCTTGGTAAATTAAATCTTAATTTAAAATGTTTTTTTTTTTATGAGAAAGTATGTATTTGAGTTAAAACAATCAGATTACATTGAATGTTTTGGAAGAAAAGTTTATAAATTAATGACAAAGACAAAGTGGTTTTTCTGATCTATATATGACCTGCAAACAGTATGTTTAAAGAGAGGAAACAACGTCTCTTCCTGACTAAATATTTTTCTGTGTATCATTTGAAAGGTTTTTCTTTCACTTTTTCTCCTTTGCTTTCATTCCAGCCCTGTTTCCAAGGAAAACTATAAATAAGAAATAATATAAAGTGAGTCCTTAAGTGGTAAGGGAGTCCAAGAAAGAAGCAAATGTATCACATCAGAGCAGTAGTCCTGAACTTCTTGATCTAACATAAAAATTAAACAAATTACAGCCAGTTTTGATCCAGGGGTTTATGTAAACTTCAAATACTAATATATTTGGGTTTTTGGCTTTCTATTATCCTTCACCTATATCACAAATTATCATGTTTAATTAAAATAATGAAATCATAGATGTAATAATAAGATATATTGTAGGATAGCATTTATTATTTATTACTATTTATTGTTAAGCTTTAACATGATCTTAGGGGCTGAAACAAAAAGAGAGAAAATAAAATCCATCTTTTGGGCTCAAATCTAAATTAGATGAGGGGGAAAATGTAGAATATGTTGAATAAAGATGATATCGCCACAATATATTATAAAACCATTATAAAAATTCGTTTAAATTTAACTTAAGCCGAGGGGAAAAATAAAACAAAATTTTATCTACTTATAAATGTGTTGCACAAGTGTATAAAATATAAACTAAATAACACACTAAATAAAATAAGATAATATGTGCTTAGAGATCCAGAAATGTAGAATCAGCTCTAATATAAACTGAGTCATTCTATAATGCACTAAAATATATTTCTTATATGAATTTTGCAAATGAAATGAAAATTTATATGAAGCATGTCTGTACTGCAACTGGAAAAAAAAAAACTTGTTTATTGCTATTTCTCTGTAGGAATAGATGGTGTATGTAGGTAATAGCACAGCATCTAGATGGTAGTGGGCATTCAATATTCAATAAATATTAATTCTCTGTCCACTCCTATGCCATACTGTTGCCTATCATTTTAGTCTTTACATCCTGTTCCTCAGGTCAAAATATTTTAAGTATTTTAATCCTTTAAAATGTTTCTTCTCATCACCTTCATCTTTATTCAGAATATCCTGTGTAGCCATTAACAAAATGTCTTTCATCATCTCAATTTAGAATGAGTTTCATATCATGGGCCAATAGAAAAATAAAGGAATTTCGCACTTAATACTAATTTCCTGATCTAGCAGGTTGAATTCCCCCCACACACCCAAAGTTATATCTGAGTCTTAACCCTGAACCTATGATGTGACCTTATTTGGAGAAAGAGTCTTTGTAATTTTAATTAGGTAAATTAGAACTCAAGATGAGATCATCTAGGATTAAATGAGCAGGCCCTAAATCCCATGACATGTGTCTTTATAGAAAGAGGAGAATACATAGTCAGAAGAGGAGACACACAGAGGAGAAGCCATGTGAAGATGAAGCAGAAATTGCAGCAATGCAGCCTTAAGCCAAGGAATGGAGTAATGCAGTAACCAGAAGCTAGAAGAGGCAAAGAATCTCCCCTAGAATCTTTAGAAAGACATCTGCTCTGATGACACCTTGATTTTGGTCTTCTAGTCTCCAGAACTGTGAGAAAATATAGTTCTGTTGTTTTAAGCATCCAAGTTTGTGGCCATGTATTTTGAGAGCCCTAGGAAACTAATACGTGCATTTTAATCTCTATATGTGTAGAAATAAACTTCACAGCAAATGTAGAAGGAAGAAGAATGGAGATAGAAGTAGGTAGGATTAAAAGTATTCTTAAATATCATCTTACCTAGTGGTTGAATCAAATAAATTAATGATTGTTAAAGCCCTTTGTAATATGTAAAGTTCTTATTAACCCTAGTTAGAGGCAGAGGCACTATTGACATTTTGGGCTGGATTTTTTTTGTTGTTATGGGGGCTGTTCTGTGTATTTTGGATTGAATAGCAATGTCCCTGGTCTCTACCTACTAGAGGCAGTAGCACCCCTCTGAGTGATAACTACCAAAAATATCTCCAGAAGGTCAGGACTAGGGGGAGGTCAGTGAGGTACTCACCATAGGCTCAACACTAAGGGAATACCAAAAGCTTAGTAAGCAAGATAAATAATACTTTATAAAATTATTTCTTAAGATAGAAATTAATGCAAAAAATAATGATAAATTAGCAAAATTTTAAATGAAGACAAAATTAGTACCATTATTAAATATCCCTGGGGAGGGAGACAAATTTGCACTCTGTTAAGAAGTCCTGCACAAACCTAACGTAAGTGATGTTGTTGTGATAATTATTTGATCTGTTTATCCTTCTCATTAATCTCCCCATTTCTAGGAGGAGAGATTAAGCATTCTGGCTCTGGAGGCTGACATGTCTGAGTTTGAATCTTGGCTGTGCATATGTTTACTAGGTGTCCTTAGGTATAAGTTAAGTTCTCATCATTCTCAACTGCATTGGATTAATGATTACGCTTACTATATGGAATTTAGGTAAATATCTGAGATCATTCTTGTAAAGTATGTAGCAGAGTGTTTGAGAAGTGCACAGGCAGTGGTGGCCATAAACATCAAAAAGTAACAAATAAGAAACCTTCCTTCTCTAATAATCAAAGCTTTACTTAAATTTTAGAAACCCCTTGTGCAAAGTCCATGGTGTGTCCTGGATAGATTAAGCGGGTTAAACTGTATTAACTACTATAAATATATATTATTGTGTTTTCTGTCACTTAAATAAATATCACAGAATCTTGAATTCAGACCTAGCCCCAAAGCATGATATCCCTACAGATACTTAATAGCATCTATCATGCAACAACTCTTAAATGGTCTCTGGACAGACCTTGTGATTTATCTTAAGGTATTTTTTAACTCCACTCCCATACTTCAGGTATGACAGAGACAAAAGCATCATTTTTCTTCTGTTTCCTGCTGAAATGGTTGCAGTAAATAGAAAGCAAGGGCCCAGCACCAGGGTAGTAGCAGTAGTGGGGGACAAAGGGAGTTGAGTTTAGAGTCTTGGGAATGTAATTCAGAACTTGCTTTGGAAAAAATTAGACAAAACAAAACAAAACAAAACAAAAAAACGCTAGAATTAATAGGGAAACTCTAGTATCCCATGAGGCAAGACTAATCTGAGAATACCCTTAGAATTCCAAGTTAACCTAGCCTGCTAATACTTTCCAGCTTTTCATAATTAAGGACAGAAAAGAAATGTGGTCTATTTGAAAATTCAAAATGTTTTTTTTCCTGTAGGAAATTACATTGTTACTCTCTTACTTTTAGTCACACATGAAAAATCTACTGAAAAAGCATTGCAGGGTGGGTATTGTCTGGAAACTTCATGGTCCTAGAAAATCTTTGTTAATTCTCCTTGTAAATAGTCTGAAAAAGAGAAACATTTGCCATATGAGTAACTTTGAGTATAAATTTGAAAGACAGAGTTTAAAATTTTAGGTTTTACAATAGAAAAAAATAGCCCAAAGTCTGAAATAGATTTTAACACTGATGTCACACTTGCAATTGTTTAAAAAGAAAAAAATGGCCATAGAAAAAATGAAAAATATGCAAAAATATTAAGAATATACAACAATAGAGATAGAGAAGTAGAGTAGGGGGACACAATTCAAATGTATTCATTAGTATAAACTCTCTTTTTGAACTTACATTTTAATACTAATTGAACAAGAGTGTATGTTAATACTTCGGCCATTAGAAATTGGGTGCAGTATTAGAAATAGTATGAATATGTAAAATAGCTTATTGCATATTATATTAATAATAAATATGTTGTACATATATAAACTTATGGAAAATATTAGATAAAATATAGGGCCTACAATTGTTTTCTTAAGAGTAAGGTTTGGGTATTACAGTAATATATTTGGGTATCATTTATGTAGTATATTATAGATTTGTTTTATGATATAGACACACACAAACATATACCACATTCCTATGGAACCTCAAGTGGATTAACATTAATACAAAATTAAATAGTATATTAAGCCTATAATAGTCCCATCTTTAAGTCATTTGGTGGTAATGCCTGGAATTGTTAAAGGAAGGAATATCGGTATTACTAACAATATTTTTCATGATGCATTTTTCCTTTATAAGTGAAAACAAAGCATACCATAGCATTAATTTTTTTATTTTATTTTTTAAATTAATTAATTAATTTTTGTTTTTGGCTGTGTTGGGTCTTTGTTGCTGCACGTGAGCTTTCTCTAGTTGCTGCGAGTGGGGCCTACTCTTAGTTGGGGTGTGCGGGCTTCTCATTGTGGTGGCTTCTCTTGTGGAGAACGGGCTCCAGGCGCACGGGCTTCAGCAGTTGTGGCACGCATCCTCAGCAGTTGTGGCTCATGGGCTCCAGGGTGCAGGCTCAGTAGTTGTCATGCATGGACCCAGCCGCTCCATGGCATGTGGGATCTTCCTGGACCAGGGATCAAACCCATGTCCCCCACACCGGCAGGCGGACTCTTAACCACTGTGCCACTAGGGAAGTCCCTACCATAGCATTTAGATTGTAACATACTCTTTCCTCTAAAGAGCACTCTGCAGATGTCCAATAAAAAATGTAAGGGGAATAAAAATTTGTCAATGAAGAAAAAGGATAAACACATAATTTGATACATCTTTTTTAACATCAACAATGCAAGATTTATTCTACAAGATCAAAAGCTACTGAGAAAAAGATGAAAAGCAGAAACATAAAATTCAACTGAAGAACTAAAATTTCACTTCAGAAGATATCTATCCAAAATGTTACCTGTTATCAAACAAGTGATAGCTCTACATGTTTCCCATTTTTATTATCCATGCCTTTCTTAAAACTCATAAAACTATATAGATTTTTCATTATATGTGCTTGGAATACTGAAAAATTATGCCCCCAGCATATTGAAGAATGATAAAAGAGAAATATGTTACAACATTGTTTAATAGAACTGACATTGGTACAGAAAAATAATGGAACATACATACATACATACATACATACATATATACATACATAAAGTGCCTCTCTATTAAAGTGTACCTATAATATGAACATATTTAGATGAAATTAATATTAAAATTACTTGGGTTATTCTTCAACTATTTTGGAGGACTTTTAACTTTTTCACTGGAAAATATACATGAGTACTACAGTACTCTTGGTTTTGTCTTTTAAAATTCCATATTTCATCTTTGTGTTCAGTCTTTATGTAGTTAATAATTTTGCTTAGTTATTTCTCCATGTCAAAAGTCTTTAAAGAACTTAATTTTTGAATTTCCTTGGGATATATTAACTTAGAAACATTAATAGTTGTGATCAGCCTAAAGCCTACATTGAAGAAAGAATCCAGGACAAGGTGGGTCTTGAAATGAAATCAGTGTCATGGTTTTTATCTGGAGAGGAAGGAATTTAGTTGTATTTAATACAATTGGAGTGTGCATTGTTTGGGTGCTATTTATATTCCTTTTTATTGAGTTTAATTTCCTTATAATTTAAAATTATAAAAGTTATTCTTTGGTTGTGTTTTTTGTGTTATTACCTGAAAGGAAGGATGGATGCAAAGGAGATTAAAATGGACTAGATTTTTTACATGAAAAGGTTGTTATAAAAGTTTACCCTTCACCAAAAAGCTTACTGTTCTAAAAGTATTTTAATGCTAAAGGCACACTTTGAAATTCTGAATTAGTTTAGATCTGTTAAGCATTTATTAACCATTTAACTATAAATAATGGTCATATATGTGTATGTGTATAGGTATATACACATATTATTTGGACTTTTTCTTTCAGTAAATGCTCCCTCTCTCTCTCTCTCTCTCTCTCTCTATATATATATATATATGATGTTTATGCATGTGTCTATCTGTCCACATGTGAATAGTGTAATTTTTGATAGGTTAGTACATTTTAAGCAAAACTTTTTAATTATTTGTTTCTCATGTGTATATGAATCTTTGCAATTCACACACTATGTCCATGCATATTTTCCCATGTAGTGCTTATAATACCTCTGTGGATTAAATATTATTATACTTATTTTACAGAAGGAAGCTGAAAATGAAAGTACATAGAGACTTTCCAAGGTCATACACAAAGACAGATTGAAAACTTGTAACTAACTCATTATACCAGATATGCCATCATAACCATGTATCCTATTCCATCACTCTTGTTCTTAAAATAAACAAAATGTATCTGAAGAATACAGAGTGATTACAGATAGTTGTAGATCACCTTAGAAGCAGAGGTAATAGAACCATCAACATTTGAATTATCAGTTTACTTCCAAGCCACTGCTGGATATTGCTTCCCTAGGCATAATGGCTTCCAGTAAAACATTCTTTGCATTGCTTACACGTAATGGAAATAAAAGTGGCCATAAAAAATTCCTTTTTCCTTTCAGTTATAGCAAAAGCCCCATATAAATGTGAACATACAGAATTACATCAAATAAAGAGTACTAGTCTCAAATTATAAGATAACATCTTATTTTATTCATTTTTAGGATCTTTTATAAGCTAATCTAATTCAATACAAATAATATTTATTGTAATAAGTGCTAGATATTTAATGATAAAAAAATAATCAGACTCCTGTTCTCTCAGAGTTAATCTAATGACCACAGGCAATTACACAAACATTAGAAAATAGACAGAAATACATGCTATTGTAGGAATAGTATAGTGTAGGATGGGAACCCAAAGGAGGGTACTCTACCAGGACTTTCTTAAGGAATTTACTTTTTATGTGAAACTTGAAGACTGCAGTATCCACACCAGATGATTGGAGTTGTCAAGGAGAAAGGAAAACAACACTAAAAGATGGAGGCAGAGGGACTAGCATGTGTGAAGGGAAGAAAGTATAATTCTGAATTGAATACAGTGCTAAATGTCTTGATTATGGACTGGAGAGTGGTGAGGATCAGTAATGAGGCATCAGGTCAAATGTAGTGTGGAATATCTTACCTTTCTAAAGCATGCTCAATGACATTATGTAACAATTCCTATTGGAAACGTTAAAAACAGTGTTTACCTTGAAAAGCAAATAGCTGTAAGAACCTCACAATGCTCTAGTAGATTTGCTGTTATTGGGCCATAATCATTCAAAAATACTGTATAATTTAGCATTTTAGTCTGTCTTCAACAGCACAGATTTCATAAGATCCCTTCTTGTCTTTCATTCACTCATTAGCAGCGAATTAGTCTAAGAGTTTTGATAAAGGGGAAGTTGATGTTTCTCATTATTGAAGAAGTTTTGCCTCCTACTGGCAAGGGGTTCTGATCACTGTAACCTTTAATCTCTATCCTATTTTTAAATGTTTAGAAATATTTTAAACATAGAAATCAGGAATAATGAGATGATGTGAAACAGTCCCCAGGTGATCATGTAACATGACCAAGAAGTCGATCTTTGTTTTCTTTGTTGTTTAAGTCACTGAGATTTTAGTTTGTAACTACAACATAATTTAGCTCATCCTGACCAACATGGATGGTTTCAGGAGGCAGTCTAATTTGTCTAGATTTTCATAGGTAATAAAATATTAAGACTTTCAAGATGGTGATGGCAGACTGTTAAAACAAGCATGAGGTCCTAAGCATGTGGCTCTATGCAACTGCACAGGTCACACAGCATGAAGTCTGTCCTGTGTATATCAGAAGTTGAGCTTTTGTCTATAAGATATATGAGTGAAATTGTGTTTTGTATGCGGGGGTGGCATGAGTGTAGCAGTTGGCGAACCAAGAAACTTAGAACAGCAATTCCTGTCCTGATTTTTCTTTCTTTAAAAAAGAGAACATTTGAAATATGTTCCCAATATTCCCAGAACATAGATAGTGATATTATCTGCTAAACTACTTTTCTTTTGAGGTGATATTGGCGTTTTGGGGTTAAGGACTACAGAGAGGAAGAGTCACTGGGATACGTAATACTGTAGCTGAAATTCAGTAACGCAGCCAAGAGTTTCTTTTGATAGATGTATATATCAGGAATCTACATATTGAATCATGGCCTCTTTTAATACATTAGATTATAATTACTTTTTATACTTAATTAAAATTCTGCATTAGCATTTGGAAAATCCATGTGGAAACAAGATATGCATATATGTATATATATTTATAGTTTCAAGACATATATAATATATATAGTTTTAAATTAGTGTAAGTGCAGTAAGTTGCTGAGTTCTTGAATACTATGAATCCTTTTAATGTATTTTATTTAAAAAAATTGCGAATTCCTTGTGAGTCCTAATTAATAAGACTGATTCTTGATGCTTACAGCACTTGATTTAGCATGACCCTAATCCTTCACTAGACAATCACGTTCAGAAAACTTTATTGGCAAAAATATTCACCTCTTCAGTTCACTGAGCATATTACTTTGCATGCTACTTATATTTCCTGCAAGGTAATCCATTAACTCAACTTTCTCCCACAAAGAAATAATCAAATTTATTTTCTAGTACCATAGATTAATATTCTACCTGAAAATTACATTAAATAAAATATAAGATATTTTAATAAAAACTGTACCAACAGAACCTACAACTAATGTTGATGAAGTAAAAAAGATATATGCTACAACAAAGATTGCAACATCACACTGAATTTCATGCTGTTCCTTTGGGTCACTGCAATCTATAAATTAACTTTTTATAGTGCAAAATTTCAATAATTATTAATCAAAGATTTATTAAATATCTATTATACACTGCATATGTAATGGAAACATTACAGATCTTAACAGAAAAATAAATAAGGGGTTTCTGACCTCAAGAAATTTATATCATAATCTGAAATATGCTTTTCATTGGAAATGAACTGATTTTCCATAAACAGAAGTAGCAAGTCATAATTCTAATTGAAAGTATCAAGATATGAGTTTATCAAAACAAAAATAATTTAAATGAGAATTTTCTGTTATAGAAAGAATTAACAAGGAAGACTAGATTCCGAGCACACAGGCTTCTTTTGTTGGCACACTTATTGACTAAGATATTTATAAAGATAATGCATTTGCCACTTGCCTGAAAGCCTGAAAATCCATGAATGATACTAAGTTTTGAAGGAGATAGTTAACCAAATTATATTTAAGTGCCCTTCAGGGATCTAAACCCAGAGCTAATTTCAAAATTGTAAAAGTAATATTGAAGCCAGAGCACTGGATTGTGTTAAGTTATTTTTAATGCTAAATTAAAAAGTACCTTATCAATATTCAGCAGATAGCCATCACTGAAATTTTGTCTAACATTGATTTCCAAATCAGGTATAAGAAACTTCTGCTGACTATGCATTCTCTCTGCTACCCATTTTCCATTCTGTCCCTTTATAATTTCAGGTGAATTGCATTAGACTTTAAAATGATATGAGACTTACAAATAGCATTCATACATCTTTTGTAAATGCCAATATTAAAGCCACATCTCAAATTTGCCTCAATAGTGATATGAAAGGCAGCTATATTAGTGGATATTCTCACATTCTGGGGAAAAATCTGTGTTAACTAAACCATAATCTAAGTTACTTTTATCATAATACACACAGCATATAGAAACATTGTCTCATCAAATCTGCAAAACTGTACCCTTTGCAGTTAACAGGTATGCCTTGTATGTGGTCATATCAGTAATATTCAGTCTTTAATGGTGGATACAGAGACTAACATCCTCATAAATTTATCAGCCTTCAATTTATCTAAATTATTCTTGAATTTATTTTTTAATGCTGTAACACCTGTATTAGCAAGTGTTGCCTTGCAAGCAGGACCTGAGGTAACATCTTATGTGCAGAAGTTTATTTTACAGGTAATTATGGAAAGCAATAGTGAGGACATGGGGAAAATACGGCAGGACAAAAGGAAAGACTAGAGTATATGACCGCCTTGGTTACCACCATGAGCACCTGGAAATCAGTCCTGTTGGGAACACACTGAAGAGATTTAAAATCTGCACTTCCGAATTGTCCATTTGAAATCAGGAGACTGAAGCATTTCTTTATCAGTTCCTGATAATTTTGGTTGAAGGTTGTTATCAAGCGTGTCAACTGCGCTGTAATTCCAGGTAGTCCAATGTCCTTGAAGTGAAATGCTGCCAGTGGGCTTGAGCATAGCCCCCATATCCATAGCTGAAATGATCATAAGTGAGGCAGAGGAATGTGGTGTGAGGCACAAACAGCATCTGCTGTATCACTTCTTTGCAAAAAAAGCTTTCAGTAAATTTCCAACTTACATTAAGAGTTATCTCCCTGTGTTTTTTTTTTTTTAACTAAATATTTACTTATAATACAAAATCCAAGAAAAGTAAGTTTACATTTTTACTTTAACTTGATACTCTTTGGGAAGCTCCACAACATATTGAGAATTCCTCTCATAATATACATCTATCTCTTTATTAAATTATTTATGCACTTTTGTTTCATTTATATTATAGTTCATAATACTTGGAAGTAGGGACTTATTTTATTTATTGCTTATGTGTCCAAAGAGTCATCTAGTTGGTCTTGGAACTCCTACTGAATGGAATTGCATACAGCGCCTTCATGATAGGACTATGTGTTTTGATCAAATTGTTCTTTACCCTTTGTCTTTCCAGTTTGTTCAGAGCTGATTTATTTTAATATCACCTTGTATGGAGGCTCTCTGTTTAAATTTGATTTACTGGCCTTTCATCAGTCCCTTTCTATTGTTCGGGAGATGCAGTGTCATCATGGTATCTTATATCATCAAAGTGTTACAGCATGATACTGATAACCTTTTGGAAATGCCCAGAATCCTTCTATTTTTTTAAGCAAGTTTGTTCATTGATATAATGGATCAGTACCTTTAAATTGCTCATGGATTACTTCCTTCATTAGATGACATATGTTGATTTGGTTAGTTATGAGATTTCAAAAAGTAAGTCTTGAAGCCTTGGTACAGAAATACCATTTTTAGTCCTAAAACATTTAAGAAATAAATATTTGCATTGAAGCCATACCATTAACTCTCTCCTCTTTCAGAAAAATAAAATTACAAAAAGAGGAAAAACTCAGTTTTCTACCTCCTGTATTGGGAAATACCCAGTTCTTTCCTACTGTGTTTCTCTCTTATGTGTCTCCTTTACTACTCAACACAAAACTTCACTTCTGACACTTCTGGTCTTCTGGTCATCAAATGTGTGTGTCTGCCCCCACCACAACAAGAAGCAAGTGTCTGACACCAAGTGGGTGACCTACAATTTAATTCAATTCTGGCACTATCTACCTGGGGATAGCCTCCTATTCCACATGTCTGCCCCTCCTCCCCCTATCACACACAATTCAGATCCCCAGTCACAAGTCCAGGTCATTTCCTAAGCTTCTGACCAACTGGCTATATGATAGGAGGTTCCAACGACCCCTGCTTGGGTTAGATTAATTTTCTAGAGATGCCCTCAGATAACAGGGAAATACTTAGTTTACCAGTTTATTAAAGAATATGATAGGGCTTCCCTGGTGGCACAGTGGTTGAGAGTCCGCCTGCCGATGCAGGGGACACGAGTTCGTGCCCCGGTCGGGGAAGATCCCACATGCCGCACAGCGGCTAGGCCCGTGAGCCATGGCCGCTGAGCCTGCGCGTCCGGAGCCTGTGCTCCGCAACGGGAGAGGCCACAACAGTGAGAGGCCCGCGTACCGCAAAAAAAAAAAAAAAAAAAAAAAAAAAAAAAAAAAAAAAAAAATATGATAAAGATATAAGGATATCAACCAGACGAGGATACACATAAGGCAAGGTGTTGGAGGTTCCTGTGCACAGGAACTTCTGTCTCCATAGAGTTGGGGTGCATATGTTCACCAAACCTAAAGCTTTCTGAGCCCTGTACTTTAGAGATTTGGGGGAAGCTTCAGCAGGTAGGCATGATCGATTTTTAACTCCATGTTAACTTCCTCTCCTCTCTGTGGAGGATGAGGGTTGGAGCTGAAAATTTCAAGCTTCTAATCATGGCTTGGTCTTTCAGGTGACCATTGCTCATCCAGGTGCCACCCAGGAGCCCACCCAGAGTCACCTCAGTAGAATAAAAGATGCTTCTAGTGCTCTTATGATTTAGGGATTCACAAGAGTTTTAGGAGCCCTTTGTCAGGTACAGGGTCAAAGACAAATATTAATACAAGAGTTGCTGTTAGTGTTCTTATCACTTAGGAAATAACAAGGGTTTTAAGAGCTCTATGCCATGAATAAGTAGCAGACCAAATATATATTTTTCTATTATCTCATAATTATCTTGCATATAGTAGTTATCAGAAGCATATTGATTGTTTATTCAGCAATCAGGACTATCCAGGTTTATTTCTAGTGAGCATCAATCTGTCAAGCAATCTGAATGTATACATACCTGCAAGGCCATGTATAACAGGTTGTCATGACAGCAGTGAAGCAGAATGAATATCAAACAGACTGGGATTACATTCTGGCTCTCCCTGCGATTAGTAAACTGTGTAGCTTTTGGCAAAAGACTTTAATTAATTGAATTTCCATTTTTTCATGTCTAAGTGGGCATAAAAATAACCACCTTAACATCTCTTATAGGACAAATTAATTAAATATAATGACACATATATAGATGTGTTAGCTTAGCATCATGTCTTGTATAAAGTATACAATTTAAAATAGGGAGAGTTAAAGTATAAACTATAAATCAGTGTTGACATCAAGGAACATATTTTTCTTAGAAAAGAACAAATACCAGCATGTAAATACCAGTTCCACAAGGTAAAATGCGGGAAGCAAAATAAGGAAGGAGACACATCTAATACTTGTGTGTTCAGAGAAATGAGCAAATATAATTGTTGAAAATTAAGGAAGATTTTGGAATGCAATACCATTTAAATGGGCTCAGTTTTGAAAGAGGAGGTTTGGTGTGAAAGACATTGTGAAAACTATCTATTTTGAGAACCACCACAGAGTGCTGTATTGAATTTGTTAACCTTTTCATTCATATGGTCAAATTTCCCTCCAGAAGCATTTACTAATTTTTACCCTAGAATGACATTAGAATCATTCCTGAACACTTCACAATTTAAAGACAGTAATATTGCAAATATTTTTATATTTATTTCAATTCAGTTTTCTTTGATTGCTAGAGAACTTGAAATTTTTCATCTTTTCATTGATCATTTGCATTTCCCCTTTGGTGAATTTACTGGTTGTGGCTTGTGTCTATATTTTTATATAAATTAATTTCATATAAAACTATATTGTTTTATCCTCAGTTTATCTATATACTTACCAATGTGAAGAATAAATTAACAGTTGGGGGAAAACACTTGAAATTCTCTTTAAATTCAGTCCTTAAAAGTCCTAGCACTAACTTCATCTTGGATACGTTTTCATCTCTTCTCTATGCTTAGTGGTATAGTTCATATTGCTTCTTTTATTTTAAAGTGCTTTTTTATTGATATCATTTTATCAGGTTTTATGCATATAATAATCATGAAAAGAACCAACAAAAGAAATACTACTCCTATCCTCATACAGTTTATATTCTACTGAGAGTGACAGATGTTTTTAAAAACACAAATAAAATTTTAAAAAGACATTGAACAAGTTTGTGGAGTAGAGTAGCATGATCCAATTTATGATTTAAGAATATTATTCTGTTGATGTGTGAAAAAACTAGTGACTTGAGAAACTGAGTAGATGGCATTGTCATTTACTGAGAAGGGAAAAACAAAATGTTTAACAACTTTCCGGAGTAGATGAATCCATTTGGATAGAAGAATCAGAAATTACTTTTTGGATATGTTAAGCTTGAATTGTCTATGGGACATCCAAGCAAGTAGAGTAAGCTTTTACATGTGTAAATATGGAATGCAGATGAAAGTGTATGTTTGGGGGTTTAATTTGAGAATCACCAGAGTAAAGATGCTTCTTAAATTCATAGGAATTTGATATGTTACATGAGAGTGGGGCTGGAGGGACTTAAATATTTAAAAGTTTAGTAAAGGAAAATTACCCAACAAAAGATACTTAAAATAATAAGAGAGGTGGAAGGAAAACCAGGAAAGAATAGTACCCCAGAAGTCTAGAGAGGGTTTTAGCTCAAGAAAGAAAAATTTGTTCACTTAAATCACTTCTGAGAATTTGAGTAAGGTGAGCTATTGTAAGAAAAAGTTGTTACATTTATATCTTTCACCACTAAATTAAAAATTGAACTATTTATTAGATACAGAAAAATGCACAAAACTTAAGTATAAAGCATGATGACATTTCACAGCTGAACTCACCCATGTAACCAACACACAATTAAGAAGCAGAATCTGGCCAGCAACTTAGTGGCCTCCTTTGTACCCTATCCTACCCAAGGATCTCCACTCTCCTGACTTCTAACACCATAGATTTGTTTGTCCTGTTTTAGAAATTTATATAACTGTAATTATACACTATATTTTCAGGATAGTTCTGTTGTCTGTTGTTGTAATTGTGAGATATATCCATGGTGTTGCCAAGTATTTATAGTTCATTCATTCTCATTGCTGAATATTTTTTCCATTGTGTAAATAGATCACACTTTTAGAAATGCTTTCTACTGCTAAAGGGTAGTTTGCTGTGAGATACTATTATGAATAATGCTGCTGTGGAAAAAATATATATATATATGTGCATTTCTGTCTTTTAGGACATATATATATGCATACACATAGGAATGGGATTGATGGGTCATAGAGTAGATATATGTTGAGCTTTAGCTGATATTTAGAAACAGTTTTCTAAATCTACTTGTATCATTTTATATGTTCAGGTCAGTATATAAGAGTATCACATGCTTCAAATACTTGCCAACCGTAGGTCAGTTTTTTCCATTTGTGACATTCTTTTGGATGTGTATTGGTGTCTCATTGTGGTTTTATTTCATATTTGATGATTACTAATGAAGTTGAGCCACTTTTCGTATTCTAAATGAGTACTTGGTTGTATACTGGTTGCTTTTCCCCTTTCTTGGTATTGCTGGCTTAAAGCTAGCACTATTAATTTACATTGAATGTTGGTTTAAGAAATTTAAATGACCATTTCACATGCCCAGTGGGTTTGAGGGGAATTTATTCTTTTTTTAAAAGAATAAATTTGCAAAATAGTTTATAAAACAATAACCTCAGTCACAGCTATCTAATTAACCCTTATGAAATTATATTTTCCTAAAACAATTATGTGAAAGTAAATGAAATTAAAAAAATAAATTTGAATAGCATTGCCTCCAAAATAATTCTTGAAATTTTAAACCACTGATATTTAATCTAATTTCCTAACAATGTTGGAAAGTAAATAGCACAACTTAGATATTTCTTATAAATATTATAGGCAAAATTTTGGGTTGAATGAATAAAGAAATTATCACTGTGTATCAGTAGAAATATTTTAAATTGCTTAAACTTGTTAAAAGTCTTTAAATGAACGTTTTATATTTTAAGTCCATTAATTTCACCTTTACCAATCCTATTGCCAATTAAATATTCTGTTACCAATCTTGTGGACAGTGTGATTAACAGTATGCCTAGAGAGAAAGACGATGGCAGCAGAGGTTTAGAATTGGAGGACATCTGGATCCCCACCCATGTTTGGAAAGTGATTTCAATAAATCTCAAATACTTGGATGATTTTTACATACCGTTGTTTAGAAATAATCTTCATTTCATAGTGAAATAAAATATAATCACTCCATTGATATTTATGTCCTATAGTCTCTGATAGAATTCCATAGTATAAATCTTTAATCTAAAGATTATACAACGTTTAGTAAAGTGCAGTCTGCAAGAGTCAGAGTAGTTTACTGCACATGTCTCTTTATCACAAAAGTTTAGTCAGAGATGCAGATGTACAAAATTTGGTTGGCAATTTTCTCAAGATTTTGAGGGATGGAGCTTTGGCTTTATTAATCAGTTATCATAAAGACACATTGTACATAGTTTATCAGGGCTGTGTATGTGTTCTCTGTGATATATATACAATTAATTAAAAATAAAATGTTTCAGTTAAAAACAACTTTACTAACCAGCACAACTACACAATGAAACATTATTATATTTTCAGTTAAGAGCTTGGACTCAGCTTCAAATAGACCCTATTTTTATCTTGTTTTACTTTCCCCCCTCAATTACTATAGCAGCAAGTTGGAAGTTTCAAGGTATTTCATTTCCTATACAAAATAACATTAAGAAATCTTCTGCTACTTACACAGATTCTGATCTCTGCCATTGGTGGAATTATTAGGTTGTCTAAAGTAGTCTCAGCTCCCCAGAATGATAGAGTCATTTAGATGGAGAGCCTGGCAAATAGGTTTGCCCACAACTCACTGCAAGATCTCTAGGGCAATTTGTAAGTTTTTCCAAAGTAAACTGTGTCCTGATCCATTTTATTACTTGCTCTGGAGCAAACATTGAATGCCAGAGGTGGTATACAGTCAAAGCTGTATGTCTATTTAAAGTAGTCTTAATGTTAACATTGAATCATAGATTCTATATCTCATTTGAGGCTCGAGGGATCAGATTCCTTTACTTATTTATAGACACATTAAGCAAAACAAAACAAGACAAAAATGCAGGCAAGTATAACCTTTAAATATAGGGTGACTTTCTGACAGGAATTTTGTATTTCTCTATATCCTTTTTTCTTCTTGCTATAAATCTAATTTATTTTCTAGGAAGGACTATACAGAGAGCTTTACTATACCTTGTTTTAGGAACTATTGTCACAGTTTATTAATCCCATTTATTTTCAACAAGAAGAAAGACATGTTTTTAAAGATATTGAAGATGTTCAAGTACATAAAACCATTTTTCTTGAGTATTCCGTAACATGAGTGAAAGGCTAAAAATCTTTGCATTAAAAACTGTCACTTCTTAGAGGCATTTAAACCTTTTAGAATAGAGAATTAGATATAACGTATGGAAGCATTCTTAGCTGAGTAGCAATCTAAATATTATCTTCATTCAGAAGGGAAGTCCTAGTAAACTCAGCTTCAGAATGCCTTTTAAGGTTAAATTTGCTCTATTGCAACAAATATAGTATATACTATGTTATCAATTTAAATTTGGAAATTCTTACTGCAAACTATTATCACTAGCAGGTGATTAAATAAAAATTTTACTACCTGCATCTAAAATAAACCACTTATCACTTCCAATAATCTTCTATGACAAATCAAACCTCTTAAACAGATTTTTTTAGCATTTAGATTACAATCTCAAATGATTCCAAGAGCAATGAAATAGTGAAAGCAGCATAAAATAAATTAACCTACAAAATGGAAAGTAAAGATGAGGCTGTAATCCATATAATTTCATTTACATGTTCAAAAACAGGATTTAACTTCAGAATTTATTCCCTTCCTATAGAAGTTAGAAAATGGAAAAGAATTCAGAATGCTTCTCTTTTTTTTCCAGCTTGTTGAAGTATAATTGAGAAATAAAAGGATAAATTATTTAAAATGTACATGATGATTGACATATGTATCCAAAAACTCATTGCCAAGACCAACATGAAGGGGCAAACTCTCTATGTTTTCTTCTACTGTTAAAATTTCAGATCTTACATTCAAGTCTTTAATCCATTTTGAGTTGATTTTTGTGCATTGTCTAAGATAAGGGTCAAGTTTTATTCTTTTCCATGAACTTTATTGTTCAGTCCAACCCAAGCTCTTAGTGCTCTGGCCAATCTTTGTCACCTTCCAAGGTACCTTCTTTGTTTTTATCAACTCCCAGTAGATGATGGTGTGACAAGACCCATCAGTGTCTCAAAGGGGAGTATTGCAGTCAGTCTGCAATCTGGATACAGACTGATTAGAAACTGGTCCCTCAGGCAGCTGCTGGGAAAATATGCAGTTAAGCCTGTTTGAGGGGAAGTCATCTGTGAAGCCATAAGGTTCTGGGCTTTTATTTGCTGAGAGGTTTTTGGTAACTGCTACAGTTTCCTTAGTCGCTATTGGTTTGTTCAGATTTTCTGTTTCTTCATGATTTAGTCTTGGTAGGTCATATGTTTCTGGGAACTTATCCATTTCTTCTATTAGAAGAAAACATACAGGGACTTCCCTGGTGACACAGTGGTTAAGAATCCACCTACCAGTTGCAGGGGACACGAGTTTGAGCCCTGGTCCCAGAAAATCCCACATGCCGTGGAGCAACTAAGCCCGTGCACCACAGCTACTGAGGCTGCACTCTAGAGCCTGCGAGCCACAACTACTGAAGCCCATGCACCTAGAGCCGTGCTCCACAACAAAGACAAGCCACCGCAATGAGAAACCTACACACCACAACGAAGAGTAGCCCCTGCTCGCTGCAACTAGAGAAAGCCTGTGCGCAACAATGAAGACCCAACACAGCCAAAAATAAATAAATAAATTAGTTAATTAAAAATAAAAGAAGAAGAAGAAAACATACAGAGAAAATTCCTTGATATTGGTCAGGGCAATCATATTTTGGCATATGATCCCCGAAACATAGTCAACAAAAGCAGAACTAGAGAAATACGATTGCATCAAACTAAAAAGCTTCTGCATGGCAAAAGAAATAATCAACAGAATGAAGAGACAATCTATGGAATGGGAGAAAATATTTGTAAATTATACATCTGATAAGGGGTTAATGTCCAAAATACATAAGGAACTCCAGCAATTCAATAGCAAAAACAAACAACAACAAAAACCCAAACAAATATTCCAATTAAAAATGGACAAATAACTATACAGAACTTTTTCAAAAGAAGACATACGTGGCTTCTTTTGAAATGGCTAACATACGTGAATAGGTGCTCAACATTATTAATCATCAGAGAAGTGCAAATCAAAACCACAATGAGATATCACCTCATAAAATTAGAATGGCTATCATCAAAAAAAGAAAAGATAACAAGTGTTGGAAAAGATGTGGAAAAATTGGAACCCTTCTATGTTGTTGGTGGTAATGTAAATTGGTATGAACGTTATGGAAAATAGTGTGGCGTTTCCTCATAAATTAAAAACAGAACTAAATTATGATCCAGCAATCCCACTTTTGGGTATGTATCCAAGGGAAACTAAATCAGTATCTTGAAGAGATATTTGCACTCTCATGTTCATTTCAGCTTTATTCACAATAGCCAAGACAGGAAAACAACCTAAGCATCTGTCAACAGATGAGTGGATAAAGAATATGTGATATGATACATATATATATGTGTGTGTGTGTGTGTGTGTGTGTGTGTGTGTGTGTGTGTGTGTGTATTTATACAGTAAAGTTGCATTCAGCCATGAGAAAGAATGAAATTTTGCCCTTTGGGACAACTTGCGTGAGCCTGGAGGACATTATGCTAATTGAAATAAGCCAGACAGAGAAAGACAAATTCTGTATGATCTCACTTATATGTGGAATCTAAAAGAAAAAGAAAGGTCCTACTCCTAGAAACAGAGCATAGAATAGTGGCTACCAAAGTGTATGTGGAGGGAGGGTTATGGGGATCTGATGGTCAAAGGGTACACATCTGCACTTATGTAGGGCGAATAAACCTAGAGAGCTAATGTACAGGAATGATGACCATACTTAATAATATTGTCTGGAAATAAGCTGAGAGTAGAGGTCAGATGCACTCATCACAGAAACAGAGTGGTAACTATGTGAGGAGACATGTTAATTAACTTGACTATAGTAATCATTTCATTATGTATATTTATATCAAATCATCCTGCTGTCCAGCTTAAATATATAATTTTTTATTAAAAATTTTAAAATTTAAAAAAGAATAGAGTGAAGTTTGGGTAAAAAGGCCTGACTCTATTTAGGGTGGCAAGTAGCTACTAAATATCAAGGTAAACTATAATGCCACTTTGGTGCCAGGTGTGCATACACTATGAAAAGTACACATATTCTTTTCCCAGCATGATATATTATTGTTGTTCATTTTTGCCGCTTTAAACTCACCATCACTTTAACCTCTACAGTTCAGCATTTTACTCTAATTGATATGCAGATTAGTGGACTCTACTGTAGTCCCTATTAGTTTCCTCATTTTCCACTAAATCATTAACAATGCAGTTTGGCATCTGCCTTCACTACTCCAGTAAAGTTGTCCTTGTTATTGTAATTAAATGTCAATGGATACACATCAGTCCTTTCCTTCCTTGACTTATCTGAAGCATGTGACACACTGTCATTCCCTCTTTTAAGAAAAGCTCTCTTTCTGTGGCTTTTATGACATTTTAAAACATTCTCATGGTTTTCCTCCTACTTGGCTCATAGATTCTGCTAAGTCTTCTTTGCTAGATCATCTTCTTTGGACATCACCTAAACTTTACATTTTCAGAGTTGTATGATCTGCCTTATTTTCTACACATGTATTTTGGAAAGTGGCAAAGCCCAGGGGGAATTTGAATCTAAGACTCCTGTTATGGAGTGGTACTTTCTGTGGGCCATGCCATTTCCTTTACAGCTGCAATGACTACTTATATATTGATGACTCTTGTTTTTTGCTTTTTTTTTTTTTTTTGCTTCCAATTTCAATTTATCTCTTTAGCTTCAGAATGTAATAGCTTATAGTCTGCTGTGTTATTTTTGTTTGTTTGTTTGTTTGTTTTGATATGGAGAGCTCCCGTGTAACTCAAACACACGTATACAGTGTGGGACCCATCATAGCCCACCTTCTATTATTTTAAGCAGAACATTAAAAATTAGACCAGCTTCCTGGTGACATCCTGGAACTGTCATAATATCCCCGGACTGATACATTCCAAAATTCTTACTTACATGAGAAAAATAAAACTGTAATTTGCTTAATCCATTGTTCTCAGGTTTCCATTATTTGAAGCCAGATAATTTTGAAATTATACAGACAACGAGTGAAATGACCTAATTTAGAAAGTTAACACCTCTGAGGTGGCAAAGAGTGGATTGAAATTTGGAGATGTTTGGAAGAAGAGACTAGCTAATATTATATTGTTACTCAGTTTTAATGACACTTTTGCCACTGTTGAAGCTGATGTTTCCGCTGTCACTCTCCAACAAGTAGTCCATGTCAAATGACACTATCATGCCTTTGCCTAGCCTCTATTCAGAATTAATCCCTTTTTTTGTGTTTGTTTTGCTCATATTACTATTGCTTCCCCAAACCTAAACTCCCTTCTTTGATGAACAGAACTTCATTTTATTTCTAGAAAATAAATGTATCCTGCCCTGGGGGTGTGCCATGAATGGTCTAAACCAATAGCTATCCTGTTTGTTTTGAATGATATGTTTTCCCTCTTTTGTGTGCAGCTAGGAATGCCTGTCATTACACAGTTCTAGCCAATTAATATCAGGGAGAGAGAGTCTTCTCAAGCATTCCTAGAACTGTTTTCTTTCATTGAGAAAAGAAGAGCCTTTGTAGAAAATTAACTTTGTTTTTTCACCTTCTTACTTCTGCTTTTAAATGCACTCCTGGTGCTTGAAGCTACAGCAGTCATCTTGGGACTATGGGGCAATAAATCTAAGCATGAAATGTCAGCATGCCACTGATGGGAAAATTCCAGGTCATTCTTGGTGAATCAAAACCTGAAACCATCTTCTGTAGACTTCACGTCTTGTGTTAAAAAATATCTCCTATTTGCTAAAATTACTGACCAATACAGAAAGCAAACGTTTATTTTACTGTGCACTACTTATTTTCTATAAAGCATTATTTAATATTCACAAATACTATGTTACATACAAAGAAAGAGAGGCTAAAAACATCAAACCACATGTCTGAAGTTGCACAGCTCAGAGACCAATATTACTTGACTTTGGTAACACTAGTTTTTTTCATTTAATTGAAGACGTTTATGAATAGTATCCAACCTGACTCATAAAATAAATGGTTTGCATTTCTCTTTTACCTTGAGACTTTAGAAACAAATGATCAATGAATCTCATCAATGGAGACAGGTCATTCATTTAATCATAATTCTACAAGAATCATCCAGGGTGATCATTTGTCAATTTAAATAGCTAAGTTTTACCCTCTGTTGTTAGAAACAGTGAAGTGGGTCAGAATACTGAAAAAGAGTCCTTTTCAGTATTCCTAATTTGATATGTGACAGTCTGCTTTTAGCTTCTATCTTCACACAAAAAGTTGACTTTTTTGAAGAAATTATATAAATAGAAAAGTGAAAATAGGATTTTTTGTTTTTGACACATCATTTTATTGACCTCACATATTATTCAACACTGTATATCACAGTTGCTCTTAGGTAATTTGCAAAGATACAAATTCATAAAAAATGAACAGAAATATTCTTATTGAAATTTTTCCTGATGTTTGATTAGCTTCCATTGTTTTAATTTTCATGCAATATGACTTTTCTTTTCTTTTTTTTTTTTTTTTTTTTTTTTTTTTTTTTTGCGGTACGCAGGCCTCTCACTGTTGTGGCCTCTCCCGCTGCGGAGCACAGGCTCCGGACGCGCAGGCCCAGCGGCCATGGCTCACGGGCCCAGCCGCTCCGCGGCATGTGGGATCTTCCCAAACCGGGACACGAACCCGTGTCCGCTGCATTGGCAGGCGGACTCTCAACCACTGCGCCACCAGGGAAGCCCAATATGACTTTTCAAAAACAAAAAGCAATTTAGTTTGTTTTCTGGAATGCAAGTCATTTGATCTATTTATAACAAAATAGAACAAAAAGATTTCTGGGGTGATACTTAACAAACCTGCTGGTTTTGATTGAATTGAGTCTTCATAAAGAGATAGGCTTTGTCCTTCACTGGAATAACATTCTTTGAGCGAACGTTTGTGGCAGTTTTCTCCCATTAATCAATTAATCTTTAATAATTTTCAAATTATCTATTATCAATTAAATTCAATAACATGAATTATCAATATCCTTAGAATCTTCATTTTAACAGATTTTTTTAATCAATATAGGTTTATGGATGTATTCCATAATTTACTTCTTTATATGGAATTTCTTTATATATTTCTCATTTGGTTAATAAACTGAAACTTATTTTCTTAGTAATGTTATGAAGATTGTCATATTAGGGAATAATTGAAGTTTCAGATTGTAATAGTCTACATAGAAATTCCTAGATGTGATATACATTAAAAACTGGTATGTTTTATTTGTTTCTTGATTTGAGTACAACATTTAACCTCCACCTGCTTCTGGCTCCCTACAGAGATTTTCTTGAGTGTACTACTTCTTTTTGTGTAAGCAAGTAATTCATTGTTAGTACATCGCTTGACTGGTGGTGAAAAGACTGCAAATATGTGGAGCTAGCTATAAATTGGGTCTTAGCTTCTTTTAAGTTTATTGTATTCTTATATAATATATTAACCTGACTTTAAAAATTAAATTTACTTCTCAGGTTAATATGAATATAAAATTTTATTTAGAAAAAGAATTGCAACTGAAAAGCAATCAGTTCAGAAGTATTTGTGAATTTTTAAGGTGAAAAACTTTTAAAATTTATTAATATCTGAGTCAAATGAGTACAAACACTAAAGAATAAACTTGTATTTGTGAACATTCAGTTTAGAGCTTTGTTATTAGAGCTTCTCCATTTATAATATAGCTATGCAGTATAATTCTGCTCTGCAGAGTAACAAATTTACTTGTAGTATACAAATTGGAAAATTAATTTGAGAAATAAAAACTCTAGTGTAATTATTGAAATATACAAAATGTCTATAAACTGCAAGTAAATAATTTCCTGATAATTCAATAGATTAAAATATAAAATAATAAATACAAAATAAATAATCATTTATTTCAAACATTGATTTCTTGATTAAGCAGCATAAGTTGGATGTGACTGACATTGTATTTGTGTGTAGATTTGTGTGTATAAATGAAAAATGCATGTAATATGTGCCTGGCATACATGTTGTATATGTATATTTATAAATATATAAATTTACACAAAATGAGAAAGAGCTGTCTCTTTCTACATAAGTGTGTTTGCATATGTGTGTGTGCATGCATGTTCACATATGTGTATTTGTGTATATATCTAGAGAGAGATTAAAGTTTCTCTTCTGAAAAAGACTTATAGACAACATTACCTTGCCTAATTAATTTTTTAAAGTATTTTTCTTTTTGTATAATTTGGAGAGTAACACATAACTCTCCAACATAAAAATGCTTAAAAATATTTTGTTTATATTAGTAGTTTAATGAATATGTGTTTGGTACTAGAATGAAATTTATTGCAGCATACCAATTAGCATTTATCTACCAATCAGTAGTTAATGGGGTTGTAAATCTGATAGTTGTTGTGATTGTTTCACATCTTGTTAAACCATTAATAAGGATCCATAAAGCACAGTTGAAAGTTAAGCTTTTTTGTTGATAGAGACTATTATTCTGAAAACAATAAAGGACTCATTCATTAAATTCTCTAAATAAGCAATATTTCAAAGACAAATTAGTAGATTATAATTATTAGGTAGAAGCAAGTAATCTTACTATTCAAGGAGATCAAATTCAGCCTTTCATGTGTTTTGGTAGCATACTAATTATCATGGTTACACTTGATTATTAATTAGTTGGTTTTACTTTAGATGTCTACAAATATACTATTGTGTTTCCCAGAGGGGAGAGGAAAGGAAGGACACTGTTTTAAAACAAACATTCATTCTGGCCTGAATTAGGATATTTTTGAGTATCACAGCAAAATCAAGCTCAAAGTAGAAATAAATTCTCTCACATAACAGGAAGTCTGGAGAGAGGAGAGACTTCACAGTTTCATGATTTGATGGCCCAGTGACATTACAGAACCTAGGGACTTTGAATCAGTATTTTCCATCCTTGGTGCTGGCTTCTTTCTCAGGTCCATACAAGAGATCACATCTAGAACATCTAGAAATGATACCTCTTTCACAGTGAGGCAGTTTTCCCTGGGAGCTTCCTAAACCAACCTTCACATCATGTTGGCCAGATTTGAGTTTATCTCTCTCTGAAGGTGTCACTGGAAACAGACAGGATTTCTAAGACTGGCTTATTTAGGTCCATCATCTAGGGTGAGATGGTGGTTGAGGAGTCACCATCTATATTCAGCATAGCCCATCCTTAATTTTTTTGTGATATGAGTAATATATATTGAATGTTTAATCTATGGAGAATCAATCCATTCACTTTGATATTTTAAATCTTTATTCCTTGAGTCAATACAAAATAATGATGCCTGAACCATAATTTTGTGGTTTCCTATATAAACATAATGTAAAAATGGGAGTTTTTATCTAAAGACTCCAGAACTAGTAAAGGGATTCAGGTACTGAGCCAAAACCATGACCAATGTACACTAGAGGGAGTTGTAGTTGACCTGAATGACATAGTAGTACATAAGAGGCATTTCTAGATTTCCTTTGATTTTATATAACACACTGATTTTGAAAAATTATCAATTTACACTGTCATGGCACAGTAAAAAGTGGCCTAAACTTACAAAATTAACATAATAAAGTTTTTATATGCCTGTCCAGTTTACAGTGGTCACAATTTAGTGTTTTCTTTTGGATTTTTGCCCAGTATATTGTGGTCAGGGTGATTCGGAAGTCCTTAGGTCTGTTTGAAGAATATCTATATCTTTCATTGAATTACATCTTCGTTTAATTCCGTAAGTTTTTATTGAAAAATTCTGTAAGAAACACCTTAAAAACCCATCTATAAATGTTTCATAGATGTTATTGAAAACACTATCCACTACAGTTTTGTAAAACTCAAGTGAAAACTTTCCTTTAGAATTAATTGCTTGAAAGTTTTTCTGCCTCTGAAGCAGCAGTATGCTTTTCTTTTGTATTAACTGAGAAGCATGGGATAGGTATGTGGATCTGTTTGTTTTGGTTTTTAGAAGGTTCACAGCCAAATTTAAGGAGAAATCTTAAATATTGGAAGGAAAATTAAAGGTTGAGAAATATTTTATTTTTTTGGTCTGAATCTTAGATTTCTACTGATTTATATTTTCTGTGGTTCAGTTACTTCTAAAAGTATTTTATTAGATTTGATAAAATTTCTACAGACTGGCTCACAAGTTAGTATTAAAAGGCAAGAGGCAAATCAACAGACAGATTAACAGGTAAATTTTGCATTAGGTAAATTATGTAGATAAGTTGATTATTCCTAGGGTGTTGTGTAAAAAAGTAGGAGTTACACAAATGTTTGCTCTTTGTTACCAGTGGCTCATTTGGCCAACACTTACAGTGATCTAGCCTGTGTCTGCTTCTCTTTTAACTATAAATACAGCTACAGAATTTACCATTTTATTAAAATTAAACTTTAGTTGCTATGATACTTGAAAGTTAATTACTTCTGTAATCGGAAACATAAAAACTCATATGAGGCAAAACCAAAATAAGAATTTCTATTGCTCTCTTTATACTGATTCATTCTCTAATAAACTCAGTCATGGATGGGGTTTTGCGAGTGACACCAGGGTGTGAAAGAACTTATGGGTTTATTCACTTTATAATTAGCACAAGGTAAACAAACACCTTAAACATCTAAATCCAATAGCTTCACTATAATCTTGACTATTTTCCTCAACTTTATGTCAAATCAGTCTCTCTCTCCATCTCTCTTATGGTGGATTATAATCCATCATAATCTATTTTGATATAATTATAATATAAATTATAATTATAATTTAAAAAATAGGTCTGATCCAACTAAATCTGTAAGTCATGGCTAGATAGTCTGACTAAATCATAACCACTTTTGATAAGAAAATGAAACAGAAATGATGTATAGCTTCAGTGAAATATCATAGACAACAAAGAATGGTATAAGTGATCCAACAAACATAAAGGCAAACTTGAGTAAAATATATTAAAATACTTCAATTATTATTACTTAAGAAAAAGCAAGAAATTAGTGGAAGATGAACAAAAAAAGAAAGCTTTAGTAAGATACCTAAAAGAGTTCTGTACACTATGTGGAATTATAATGGCACTACATTCTTCTAAACACAGAACTGAAGTCTTTATAAGCAGACCTAGCTTCAATTTGAGCATTTGCACTTAAAAGCTTTGGACCATTGTGGAGTTAGCTGAAGCTCCATGAGCCTCATACCTTACCTACAGCATGATGTTAGTTTTCATGCCTCCTCACAACTGATATAAAGATCAAATATTAAAGAGCATTTTGAACCATAAATTTATACCTCAGAGTTTTGTTCTTTAGAAGCTGATGATCAAGGGATAGAGTAGTATCTCAGGTTCCACAAGCAACATAAACAAAACATGACTGTTAATATCAAAACACAGAATATTTGTATTTTTCCTTGCTTTAGAAAACTTTTTCTGTTTTGGAAAAAATTATATATGAAAATACTTACAGCTAGCCTCAAGAGTGATCTCTGAATATGCTTATGCTGGTACTTGTAAAAGAACTAGGGCTTCTGGAATTTCTGCACCATTTAATATTTGTGGCTTGGAGAGACAGAGAGAAATATAAATCAGTAGCTTCTCTTATAAGTAGATGTAAAATAAAATATAGTATATGTGTATTTATTATATATATATATTTTTTTTACACACACAATACATAATTTTTTTGAGATAACTCATTTTGAAATATAGGGAATAAACTAAAGAGGAACAAGAACAAAGAGTATGTTGGTACAATCTATGTGTCATTAATAAGGAAAATAAAGATCTTTATAAGTATTTGATCTACTGAGGGAAGAAAAAGAAGAGTTTGGGTACTACTCGTGCATTGCCCTGATGACAGTGATGGCCCAAGACAAGACAGTAGTGAGTGAGGAGAAAGAAGGAGAAGGAGACAGAGAAAAAGAGAAGAAAAAGAAGAAGAAGAAAGAGGAAGAGAGAAAGAGAAAGAGAGGGAGGTTTTGTGTACAGTTGAGTAAATTCAAACTATTATATGGAGATTGAATTTTCATCATTTTAATAGTGCAACATAATGTCTCCATATGTTTGGATTATTTTATACAGAATCCTCACCTGGATGATAATATAATATACAAAACTGGGATAATATAATGTGCAAAGGCAAGAATATAATTTGTTCAGGTGTACAAATAAGTGAATAAACATCATGTAAATATTTAGATTAAGTAATTGGATAATTTGTCAGGAAAGATAAATTGCATAACATGTAATGAAATTAATAGTAAGGGAGAGTTTTTGTATTTGTAATAAGGAAAAAAATATATTTCTGATTTTCCAAGTAATAACTACTAATATTTGTATAGCACTTACTGTATGCCAAACATTGTCCTAAGTGTTTTAGAATATTAATTAATTATCTCAACAATCATCTGAAGTAGTTCTAATGTCATTCCTATTTTGCACATGAAGGAGATAAGGCTCAGAGAGCTTAAGTGTATTTCCTAAGGTCACACAGAGAATATATTAAAAAAAGGCAGATTTAGGTGACTTACATAAAGGCAGGTTGGTTCTGGAGTTTTGTTCTTTAACACTGTAAAGATACATTTCTTTCCTAAGGTATAAAAGATTAATAAAGAAACAAGAAATATAAGGGCTGATGGACCAAAGAATGGAATTATTATTATGGTAGGGGTGAGCATATTCTTGTTTTGTGTTGTATTTTGGGAAAACGTTCCAAAAGTAGATTTGAATAATTGACCAACAAAGCAAGCTGATCAACTACCGTGAGCTTATGGAGAGTAGGGAGCATGTTTTATTCTTGATATCTCCATGTCCTAACACTTAGCATGGTGTACAGTAGGAGCTCAGTAATGGGTTACTTACTGAAGACAATTTTGGAAAGCCTGAATAAAACAAGATTTGGAAGCACCAAGAAACCTGATAAAAAACTTTAAAGCTGAAGATCTGTGTTAAAACTTCTGTGAAAATAAAACTCCCGTATTGGGAGCAATTATAAAGTCAATAATTAGAGAAGATCACTTCGGGAAAAATGGAGAGTGTTGCAGCACTGTTAAAAAGGAAAAATCAAGAAAGGGACGTGAGAGATGATCAATATCTGTTCAATGTCTAAAACCTACAGATGGGTGGATGACATGTAGAAGAAATTCTGACTAAGGAAAAGAAAGTAAACCCAAACCTAAACATAAACAATGTAATATGGAGAAAAACTAAATATGCTAACTAACAGGCAACAATAAATCAAGAAGTAGTTAAGCATGACTGCAGTAATTCTTTTTCAAATTTTTCCATTTGCAATGTGTTTCTTGTAGCATGAACACTGGTCTGGTTGTTTCTGAACTTGGGAGTTGTAGTCAATCCCAGAAGCAGGCTGTCATAGTATGGCAGGTTTGTCTACTGGTTTTGTAATCGACAAGGTGTGTGACCTTGGACAAATCACTTTACCTCTCAGGGGCTTGGCTTCTTGATATCTAATTGGGTAAGTTGTATTAGATGATCTGTTAGATGGCTTCTAGTTCTGAGTTTTATTATAATGTTTTGGAATTAACAGATTCCCAACTGAACAGGCACACTCTAGATCATTACCATGTAAAGCGTATACTAAAAAGAATATAATGAACATCTTTCTTGAGAAAGGGAAGATAGGGAAAAACAGTGTTTAAAAGAAGTGTATAATTCTAGGTTGCAAAATAGAAAAGGAATATTTTTGTTTTCTGTTACAAGTGATTTACTAAGCCATTAAGTAAGGCTGAGGAGATGCACATTCAATTTTATTTTATTCCTTAATTCAAAGGAGGCTGCAGGCTTCCAGCAGCTGCTGCATTAGCATTTTGCAGGCACATGTATAAGCTTGAACCTCTTAAAATCCTGTTTTCTTAGTGCTAAATAGTCAGCAATCATGAAATCATGGTGTTACCACCAGCAAAAGTGTCTTGTCAATTTACAACCTTTAGAAACGCATTTCTAAATTAAATGGAAAAAATATGCTAATGCAATATTAAGGCTGCAACTTTAAAAATAGAAAAGTCAAGACCTACAGAAGTTATGGTTTTTATTATCATCATTAACATGACTGCATCACATACACGGTATACATTAGTTTTTTTCCATGTAACTTGGAATCCAATGTATTGCATGTATCCAACTTAATTTAGCTTCATTAGAGGAATTTTAGCTTGCATTTCATGAATTTTGCACTTCATATTTGCATCCTTAACTTTATTTAAAAACTTATAGATACAATACACCACCAATGGTTAATATAATACTAATAAATAAGCAACATAATATACTAGATCATATGTAACATTTACATAGAGAGTGGTGTCAAAATTTTTATGTGCACAAAGCTAAGTTTTTCTCTACTAAAAATATTTTAGTTATCTAATTTAGCTTTGGAGTTTGCCTATATTCCTTTCTTAAATCCTTTCAGTCTTTAGCAGTCTCTCTTCTGATAAGTTAGCTCCTCCTCCTTCACTGGTTAGTCAGCCAATTACCCATTGTCATGTGGCCCATATTGCAGTTTTGTCTTAACCACCTTTCCCCATAAAAACTAACCTGCTCTGTGTCCCTATTCCTTTTGATTTATTAGGGAATGAATTCTCATTCTATTGGACTAGAAATAGGACGTACAAGTCACCTGAGATGCTTAACAAGAAGTTATCCAGACTCTACTCAAACCTATTAAAAATCAGGACCTTTGGAGATGGTTTCCAGGAACACACTTTTTTTAAAAAAAAAGCTATTCATGTGGTTACAAGGGATTTCTTTTTGCCTGTTGTTTACAAGTTAGTTTTGTTTTGTTTTGTTTTGTTTTTTTAAAGAATATGTTGGGGGTAGGAGTTTATTAATTAATTTATTTGCTTTTGCTGTGTTGCGTCTTCGTTTCTATGCGAGGGTTTTCTCTAGTTGTGGCGAGCGGGGGCCACTCTTCATCGCAGTGCACGGGCCTCTCACTGTGGCAACCTCTGTTGTTGCGGGGCACAGGCTCCAGACACACAGGCTCAGTAGTTGTGGCTCACGGGCCTAGTTGCTCCGCGGCACGCGGGATCCTCCCAGACCAGGGCTCGAACCGTGTCCCCTGCATTAGCAGGCAGACTCTCAACCACTGTGCCACCAGGGAAGCCCTCCAAGTTAGTTTTATCATTATTATTATTGTCATTACCATTATAGTATTAATGATAGATAATGAAGATATATTGCCTGTTTCCAATTACATTAGCATTTCTAGAATACTTTCAGGATTTTAATCCCAGAGAAGGAATAGTATGAGAATTTCATGCAGAATCAATGGAAATTTACTCCACAGTTACTTCAGAGACTAGATTAGTGTTCCTGTGGCCGACTCCTAATGAAATTCGTCAAATCGAGCAAATTCATTTTAAAGCCAGAACCATATCCATTATATAAGTTCATGGCAGCAAATACAGAAAGGTGTTTTGATGCAGATCTGTGCATCCTTCATATTCAGGAGGCAGGTATGGTGGGAAGCAGCATGTCTGAAACTTGGGAGAAAATTTCCAGTTCTGCTACGGTGGCTAAGTAATCATTGAAAATCACTAAGATTCAGTTTTCTTATGTACAAGAATAGGATAATTATACTAATATCTGAGTAAGTGCTAGGAAGACTGAAGGAGGGTGCATGAAAATGTTTGATAAATCTAATGCAAGTTACAGTTGACTCTTGAGCAAGGCGGGTTTGAACTGTGCAGGTCCACTTATATGCAGATTTTTTTCAATAGTAAATACTACAGTTCTACATTATCTGAGGTTGAACCTGTGGATGCAGAACTGCAGATAGGGAGAAGCCACATATATGGAAGGCAGACTGTAAGTCATATGCAAATTTTCCACTGCACGTTGTTCAAGGGCCATCTGCATTTATAAATTTATAAAAATACCATTGTGGGTAGGGATACATTTAAACGTAAAGAGTTGTAAATATAAGATTTCCGTTTTTGTTCAATGTTTAACTGAATGAGTCTTTCCCTCATCAGCCAGAAATATTCATTTCACCTTCTGATAAAAAAATTGTGTTTGATATTTTGTGTTCAAACATATGAGGAATAATGAAAAAAGCACTGAACTTGAGTCAGAAAACCTTCATTTGAGATATTAACATCTCGGCCTCAGTTTCTGTATCTTTAAAAATTGTAATATTTTCCCAACTAACAAATTAATTGTGAGAATTAAGGTAGGTAAATTTTGTGAAGTCATCGTGTGGAGAAGGAAAATATTAATTAAATACTCACACCATTGAATCTATAGTTACAAAAAAGTAAGAGTTCTGAAGAAAAGAAATTGACTACTAGAAATTTGACCTAATTGGGGGATTAGGAGGTGACACTTGAGCCAAGATCTGAAAAATTGTGTATCAGTGACAATTTGTTTTAACTATGAGCAATGGAGATTCCCACAGTAATTTAAATGAGATTTCTCATGCAAATAAAATAACTCAGAAAGTAGCTAGTCCAGGGCTCGTTTGGTAGTGCTAAGATTTTCTGTGGCCTCTAATATCCTCAGGTTGAGGCTGTCATCCACATGGTCCAAAATGGTAGGTATAACCAAGCTATCACAATTACATCCAGTGAGTAATAGGAAAAAAAAAAGGAAAAGAAGACATATTCTCTTGATTTAAGTAGACTTCTCTAGATGTTCCACAATATTTTATATCAGATTTCATTGGTCAGATTTTATTGCCACAAGAAAGGCTGGTAAATATAAAATTCATGGCTGAGAAATGTGACAGGGTAGGGTTACAAAGTAGAGTTCTGTTCTTTGGGGGAAGTGGAAACTAATACATAGTAGTCACTAGCATTCTCTGCCATCCTTGTCAAAAAATGAAAGGTTTGTTTCCTGAACAAATGGTGAAAAGTGAGATTGAGATCAAGCTCATAAGAACATATTGTGAAGGATATTTTTGGACCATATTAAGAAAACAATGGAAATCAGAGAAAGAAAATAGTCAGATTCCTCAATGGTTGCTATTTGGAGAAAATATCTTATGCATCTATTAGCATATGAATGTTATTAGGCTATGATGGCAGTCCAGGCAAGAGATGCTGGTAGCTCAAAGGAAGATGGTAGCAATAGATTTTTTTAAAGGATGAATTAAGGGCTATTTACGAGGTTATATCTATAGGACTTACTATATTGAGCATAAGGAAATAGGAAGTGCCAAGGATGGCTCTTAAAACACTCTATCTCTCTTTAATTCTTTTAAATAATATGTTGGTTATGTCACTCCTGAGATAGAGAATGTCATACAGTCGTGTGTTTTTGAACTTAGACTCTGTGTAATATTCTTGATTTCAAAATTTGGGGTATTTCATCTCTTCCTAACCCTTTAGATTAATTTGTTAGCTGGTCAGATTGCCTGGATTACAGATACTCTTTACATTCTGAACATTCTTCATCAAATCACCTTGACAACACACAGAACAACCTAAAGTCCAACTTTCCTCATATTAACACCAATTCAGAAGTCTAGAACCAAGCTCTACTAATTAAAAAATAAACAGTTTGTATTTAAAGCACTGAATAATAGCTGTCAATACAGAAATGTAAAAATAGTTTGTTATTCAAAGATTTTCCATTTTAGTTATTAAATTATCAATTTATGCAATATATAGTAAAATGTATACTCAATTTATTATTAATCCAGGCATTACAGCATTTTCTCCCTGCTCTATTAATTGTTTGTATACCATTATTTTATGTCTGGAGCTTGTTTGAAAAATAATATTTCTATCCCTAAATGCATATATAAGTGTTACATCTAATGTATTTAAGATCTTAGGGCTTAAGATTGATTGAATATTCATGGTCTTGCAGCACACTTCCCTTAAAGGGCACCCAATATATGTATAATGTGTACACTTTAGTGGGAAGATGGAAAGTAGAGCTCTGTGAAGAAAACAGTAGAGGCACGCAAAAGGGAGAGATCAGATGTTCGTGATTCAAACCACAATAGCAAAAACTGGGGCCAGTCCTAGCCAGCTTTAGAATTCACTGGAGGGAAAGGGGCAGGAGTTAGTTCTGGAAGTGTTAAAGAATAGAGTGATTAAGAACAGAGTCCTATTTAGGGAAATTCACTGCAGAAGAGGCAGGAAACTGTGTGGGACCAAACCCTGGGTAAAGGGTCTGGATAATGCAGCAGGAGTTCAGGCCATAACAAGTCATGAGTAAGATTGAATAAAAATTGTCTTTCTCCTTTCTGCTAGAGAACTTGGCAACCCAAAAGATTTCTCCACATAGGTGGACTTGGCAATCTACTTTCGGATAAAATATAGAATTTCCAGAGGGGTGAGATGTAGTTTTGGCATAGATTATTTAAGGACTCTTTCTCAGCAGTACTAAATTTGTCAGTGCAAGTAAGTGGAACCTAGCAGAACTGGAGCTACTAGATGGTTCCAGAATCATAAACTTGGGATGGGAATGACCATGACAACTATATCACATACACTATTAGTAGAAATTATTTCAAGCCTTAAAATTTGAGTTTGTTTTGGGAGAAAATATTTGCCAATGAAGCAACTGACAAAGGATTAATCTCCAAAGTTTGTAAGTAGCTCATGCAGCTCAATAACAAAAAAACAAACAACCCAATCCAAAAATGGACAGAAGACCTAAGTAGACATTTCTCCAAAGAAGATATACAGACTGCCAACAAACACATGAAAGAATGCTCAACATCACTAATCATTAGAGAAATGCAAATCAAAACTACAATGAGATATCATCTCACACCAGTCAGAATGGCCATCATCAAAAAATCTACAAACAATAAATGCTGGAGAGGGTGTGGAGAAAAGGGAACCCTCTTGCACCGTTGGTGGGAATGTAAATTGATACAGCTACTGTGGAGAACAGTATGGAGGTTCCTTAAAAAACTACAAATAGACCTACCATATGACCCAGCAATCCCACTACTGGGCATATACCCTGAGAAAACCATAATTCAAAAAGAGTCATGTACCAAAATGTTCATTGCAGCTCTATTTACAATAGCCCGGAGATGGAAACAACCTAAGTGTCCATCATCGGATGAATGGATAAAGAAGATGTGGCACATATATACAATGGAATATTACTCAGCCATAAAAAGAAACGAAATTGAGCTATTTGTAATGAGGTGGATAGACCTAGAGTCTGTCATACAGAGTGAAGTAAGTCAGAAAGAGAGAGACAAATACCGTATGCTAACACATATATATGGAATTTAAGAAAAAAAAAATGTCATGAAGAACCTAGGGGTAAAACAGGAATAAAGACACAGACCTATTAGAGAATGGACTTGAGGATATGGGGAGGGGGAAGGGTAAGCTGTGACAAAGCAAGAGAGAGGCATGGACATATATACACTACCAAACGTAAGGTAGATAGCTAGTGGGAAGCAGTCGCATAGCACAGGGAGATCAGCTCGGTGCTTTGTGACCGCCAGGAGGGGTGGGATAGGGAGGGTGGGAGGGAGGGAGACGCAAGCGGGAAGAGATATGGGAACATATGTATATGTATAACTGATTGATTTTGTTGTAAAGCAGAAACTAACACACCACTGTAAAGCAATTATACTCCAATAAAGATGTTAAAAAAAAAATTTGAGTTTGTTTGATTTCAGTGTAGTTTACCACTACTCCATACACTATTATTTCAGGTCCATCACTCTAGCAATTAGTTCTTTTCTCTGAAGAACAATGTTTGCCTCACTACCAGATGGTTTCCATGATCTTGTGAGGTTCCCAGTGATTTTTATTTGCTAAACCCAATTGTCAGTTCTAGTCCTTAAGTTTTTCATCTAAGAGCAGCTTTGATACAATGTCTCACTCTCTTATTTTTTCAGTTCTTTCCAGGAAATCACCTTGTCCTGCTTGTTCTATCCAACACTAGTCATTTTTTTTAACATCTTTATTGGAGTATAATTGCTTTACAATGGTGTGTTAGTTTCCGCTTTATAACAAAGTGAATTAGCTATACATATACATATATCCCCGTATCTCTTCCCTCTTGCATCTCCCTCCCACCCTCCCTATCCCACTCCTCTAGGTGGTCACAAAGCACCAAGCTGATCTCCCTGTGCTATGCAGATTCTTCCCACTAGCTATCTATTTTACGTTTGGTAGTATATATATGTCCATGCCACTCTCTCACTTTGTCCCAGCTTACCCTTCCCCCTCCCCTTGTCCTCAAGTCCATTCTCTACATCTGCGTCTTTATTCCTGTCCTGCCCCTAGGTTTCTCAGAACCATTTTTTTTTTTTTAGATTCCATATATATGTGTTAGCATACAGTATTTGTTTTTCTCTTTCTGACTTACTCACTCTGTATGACAGATTCTAGGTCCCTCCACCTCACTACAAATAACTCAATTTTGTTTCTTTCTATGGCTGAGTAATATTTCATTGTATATCTGTGCCACATCATCTTTATCCATTCATCTGTCGATGGACACTTAGATTGCTTCCATGTCCTGGCTATTGTAAATAGAGCTGCAATGAACATTATGGTACATGACTCTTTTTGAATTATGGTTTTCTCAGGGTATATGCCCAATAGTGGGATTGCTGGGTCATATGGTTATGTAAATTTGTATATTCAGTTTGCCTCACTGCTTGGATGTATAATAGGCATCTCAACATTAACATGTCCAAAATCAAAATTATGGTTTTTCTGCGAGGTTTGCGTGTCCTACTGGCTTGCCCATCTCTGTAACACCACTTCCACATTTCCTGTTGTGAGTCCTGCAGGCCAAAATCTTTGGAGTAATTATTGACTTCTCTTTTTCTTATACCCCATTTTCAATATGTCAGCAAAGAGTTATGGCAGTATACTGAAAAGTGTTATAATCTAATCATTTCCCACTACCTTCACTACTAAAACTTTTGACTAGGTGCCATTATTTCTCAGCATTTTTGCAATAAAATTCTAGTTTGTCCTGAGCTTCATTGGCATACCTGATACTACTTAAGAATTTTCATCACAGTAATCCCAAACCAGATTCCATCATTCCTCTGCTTAAACTCGTCAGTGATTTCCTACCTTTCTCAGAATACAATCTCTCATAATAGTTTACAGAGCTTGACATGATCTTGGTTATGTGTCCCCTGTGACCGACCACATCTTTTACTTCTCTTCTACTATCTAGCATTTTTTTTTTTTTTTTTACTAATAATGATCTTCCTGCTGTAAATCAATCCAGGGACAGGCCAAGGATCGAGCCCAGTTCCAATCTTAGGGCATTTGCACCATCCAGTACTACTACCTGGAACATCATACATGAATGCTGTATGGGAGCTTACTCCTTCACCTGTTTTCAAGCTCTTTCCAGTATCACCTTATCTGTGAGAGCTGAAGACCTTATTAAAAACAATGTCTTCACATCCCTTCCCTGCTTAATTTCCCTTAGCACTTTTCACCATCTGACTCCCTAAACATGCTATTTATTTGTTTATATTCTGTCTCTACCCACTACTCCACTATATAAGGGTAATATAGTGTCAGCAGATAGAATAGTGCCTCGCACATGGTAGACACCCAATAAATACTTGTTGAATGAATGAATCAAATAATTAATTAAAATATAGTAGTATTTTACCACATCACCTTTATGTGCTTCTCTTCAAGTAAAGTCATTTTTCTCACACAAAAGCTTAACATTAAGCATGTATGTAAGTCTGTCAGAGAATTTGGAACAGAGTGTGTGGTATCTATCAGTCCAGTGGATCAGACTGAAGAGGTGGGCTGGTAAGTGGGTGGTTACATGTACAGGGCATGCAGCCTAACCAGAGAGAAGGGGGAAAATATATGTATGAGTAGTGAAGAAACTGTCCTCAGTGACTAGGTCGTTAATGTAGATAGAGCCAGGAGGTTTAAGGCCTATTCCTCATGAAACCCCCCCCCCCAAAAAGTACAGAACGCTACACGAGTAAAGAAACTGAATTCAGAAAAGTGATGCAATAGGTGTAATGTACTTAGAACAAAAAGATAAAGATATTAAAATATTAAAATTCTATGAATTGTTCAGGAACTTATATCAACATTAAAAGCAGTATTAATAGGTAATGTCAACCATTTAGAGAACATGATGGAAACAGGCCAAGCTCTTAAATTGGAATGACTGATCAGGGGCAAAAATCAGAGAGAATTTTTAAGCCTCAATGTTGTGATGTATTAAATGCTGTTTATCATGTAACTGTATATGAAGTGAGCAGGAGAGAAAGTAGCTGATGACAGAGACAAACTCGGCAACTAAGATGTTGAATAGACTCAGCCAGCAACTTAAAAAACCTAGCAAATCTAGAGACAGGAAAAGTGAGTAGCAGTAATCCAAATTGCACTTATACCTAGAAATAATTGTAATGATACATTTTCTGAAAAAAATGTATGTAGGTTAATTTTAGAGTACATTTTGGTCATTCTTAATAATGTCTGTCACTGTCAGATAATTTAAAATATATTAAAAATATATAGTGTGTATCATGGAGCAAATAGTATCTTCTTGTAGCTAATTTTGTTTGTCTATAAAATGAATGGCCCTTAATAGTCAATCCTTTCAGTTGTAATAGTATATGATTTTTTTAATGTAGATAAAAAATCCCAGACGTCTGAAATATGTACTTTGGTGTAGGAAACATTCCATTTCACGTATATGTATTTAATGCAAAAATGTACCACATATTGAAACTAAAGTTATAAAATGAAGTGATATATGGAGATATATATATATATATATATATATAATATACAAACATATATATATGTATTTTGTGTGTGTATATATATAAACAAAAATATACATACATTATGCATATTAAGTTATTTACCTTCTTATACATGCACATGCATGTCTACCTTCATATAACAAACATTAATTACATTAATTATACCACATAAAATCAAAATATAGCTTTACCTAATTTCTATAGATATTTCTAAAAAGTTGATGTAATTTTACAATTACATTTACACCACTCCTACAACTCAGGATCTAATATAATCCATATGCCTAAAGCTGTAATCAAAGGACAATACAAAATTTACTTTGTTATTTCTTCATTTCATTTAAAGAGTCACATCACAGTAATTCCAGTAACTCCCACATTTACCTCAGGTTGGGTGCTGCTCACACTGGGTTTTATCCTCATGTTGCCACATTCCCCTTGAGACACAAATGCAGTAGATATTTTCTACAGTAACACAGACAAATGCAATTTGGAGGTGGTGGTGGTTTGTGTGCATGTGTCCATATGTATATGTGTCCTTCAGTGTTGAGGTGTGAAATTAGATAGCACTCATCCTTAAAAAATTAGAAAGTTGACCACTGATCTTATTCAGTTATAAACATTAAGTCTGTTTACTATATTCAAAAACTTATAATTTCTCTGTAATAGCTCCTTGAACTTTATCTTTCACTAAAGGTGCCCGCCCTTACCTTTAAGTAGTAATAAACGCTTTTTTTTAACTTCTTTATTGTAGTATAATTGCTTTACAATGGCATGTTAGTTTCTGCTTTATCACAAAGTGAATCAGCTATACAGATACATATGTCCCCATATCCCCTCCCTCTTTTTTTTTTTACATCTTTATTGGAGTATAATTGCTTTACAATGGTGTGTTAGTTTCTGCTTTATAACAAAGTGAATCAGTTATACATATACATATGTTCCCATATCTCTTCCCTCTTGCATCTCCCTCCCTCCCACCCTCCCTATCCCACCCCTCTAGGTGGTCACAAAGCACCGAGCTGATCTCCCTGTGCTATGAGGCTGCTTCCCACTAGCTATCTATTTTACATTTGGTAGTGTATATATGTTTATTAGTTAACATAAAACCATTAGACATTCTCAGGCATGTTTCAGAGCTCATGAATAATAAGAATACATCCCCCACTCCTTATTAATTTTCTGCTTTTCGGTTAGCATCATCTAGGCTTTAGCAAGGGCTGCAACTTCTGGTTGCTCAAGAGGTTAGTGAGAGCTGGAGGAAGAACTTAAAACTTGGCAGCTGGTGGAATAACTAAGCTCACGAAACCTTTCCTTCCCATGCATCCTTTTTGTTCATTTGGAATTTTTGTTTCAAAACAAAAGCAAACAACAAAATAAGAGGGGAGAAGGTAGTTTTTCAGGAGGGGTGGCATATAAGTGATTAGAAGCAAAAAGAAAGGAGGAGGAGATGGTGAAGGGGCAAGAAGCAGAAAAGGCCGAGAGAGAGCAGCTGGGGGCGGGGGGGCCGGGAGCCCAGGGAGGCTTGGCAAAGGGAATCACTATTTTTAAATATTCTGAGACCACTTTAAAAGTAAAAAAACAATCCCTCTTCTAAAGAAGCCCCTACCCACAGTTGTTTTCATCCTCCCCCTCTGGAAAGAGTAATGTTATCTTTAATTGTGTAGAAACATTAAAGAAAAAAAAAAAAAAAGAAAGCCCCAGTAATAAACACTTTTGTTTAGTTAGGTACATATCCTATGAAGTGTGGGTGTGCTGCTTTTATTCCACATTAATTTTTTGGTACTTTAATACTATTATTTCGAAAATGAGCATTTGATATGACAAAATATATGTAGAGTGGCAAATTCAAGTTAATGCTGCTTTCATTATTTTGTCACAAAGCTACTTGATAATGAAGTGGAATGAAGCACCATTGAATTCTGTACCTCACAGTTATGCTTTACAGAAACCCTTTGTTCATTAAAATAATAGTACCCAGTAAAGATTCCTTTGGGGATTCCCTGGCAAAGTGGCTTCATACACAGGCATTTTTTCAATAACCATTCACTAATAAATTATGGATAAAAAATACAGCTACTCAAACCAAGTAACATCTTATAGGAAGACAGCAGTGCTGTGACAGGGTGAGTCCTGTATCAAGGCATTCTAGGTTTTTGTCTTGCATTGTGCCTTAGTCCCTTCCATGCTCTGGATGTCATCCACGAGTTTGGGGTCCTGGAACAGGGGGAATGAGAAGTCAACGGCATAGTGTTTGCCCTCTCATAGGTTTCAATATTTAAAGTAGGTAGGCTTCTTTATTTAATCATCAACTCAAGTATTTGACAATAAAGGTGCCAAAGCTTGCCTCAGTAATAGTAACCTATTACAACCAAGAGTGGTGACATGTATTCTAAAATGTAATATCTATGATTGAGTTTTACTGTGTAATTAAAAATTTACCATAGCATATGAAGTACACTATTCATACAGTCAAAAAAAGATACCTAAGATGGTAGCAGAAACTATTAACTTCAACTAACCTATAGTAGTTTACCACTAGATTTGGGATCAAATGTTTCTTATTTATACATATATGAAATTATCTATAACAGGACCTGTCACTTAGAAGACACTCAGTGTTTTGCTGAGTTCATGACTCCTACCTAACTAGTATCCTTATGCAATTGGGGTTATTATAATATTAAGATTAGTTACTATATTCAAAACATTATAATTTCTCTATAACATCTACCTCAACCTAATCTTTCACTAAAGGTGTTCTTACATACCTAGAAGCAACATGGATTTTCCATCAACATCTCTCATCTTTCTGATTGTGTGTCAGTGGTGAAATTCCCTCTGACATTTTCTATTAAAGATAAATTTGAAAAATACTTGAAATTTAATTCAGAAGTAGCAAGGACTCCAGATAATTCCATGAAAACTGTTTCAGAAACCAGACAGAAGTTGTTCCTCTAAGTGACATTCCACTGAAGTGCTTTGCACCAAGATTATAATAACTATCCTTGTTGATCAGCCCAATTATTTTTTAAGTCAGTATGTTACTCAAACTCCTGGTACATCCATAACCATTAGTCATCTGCTCCTGTCTCCTAAAAAAGTATCTTCTGTCTTATTTTTCATGGTATTAGTTTTCCTGGTCTTCTTCTTACATCTGAATATTTCATTCTATCTTCCTTGCTAAGACATCTTCTCTTAATTACCCTAAAGTGTTGTTCTCCGAACTTCCTTCCTCAGGTCTTTTCTTTTCCTGTGATATACCACTGACTTAGGTAATCCCATTCCTCTTTTATTTCAACTGCCACTAATATGTGGATAGCTCTGAAACTTGCTATTCCAACCCAAATACATACATTCCAAATCCATATAGTTAATTTTTTACTAGATATTTATTTTTTGGTTTTACGTGAAATCCCTTGTCTAAAATTGAACTCAAGATCTTCACCTTAAAATTTATTTATCTTTTTAAATAGCTTAACCACTCACTCTGCTGTCCAGGTCAGTCCAGAAATGCCATTCTCTTCCTTACTCACATGCTTAATAGATGAAGACTTACCAATTTTACTTAATATTCTTGAATCTGTCCACTTATCTTTATACTGATTTTCATTGCCTTCATTCAGGTCTTTATTATGACTTGCTTGGCTTAGTACAATACACTGTTTTCCTAATATCCATTGTTTTGAACTTCTAATTTATTCTCCCGTTTAGTGTAGTGAAGTTTCTATAAGGTAAAACTATTATTTGTCACCCCTTGCCTAGAATTCAAGGTAAAATTCAAAGTATTCATTTTACATCCAGGATGTATCCTTCTCTGGTTTGCATATTTTCTTGATATCCTGTCCACATACCTTTTGTACATTACACTATGGCTATACTTAACTACTGCAAGGCTTGAATATGCATGTTTTCTTATAACTCCATGAATTCATACTTGATACTCCTTCCACTTGGAATAACTCCTGCTTCCACCATTTAATCTGGAAAACTCCTAATTCTTTTTGAAAATGAACTTCTTGAAAATGAACGCCAATCCTGCTTGTCCTCTTCATCCGAGCAGCCATATCCTTCATACCCATATAGAGCCTTATCTCTCTTATTACACCACTTTATGTAATAACTTTTTAAAATATATTTTCCTTCTAGCTCATTATCTGGCACTTAAAATATTCATATTTAATAATAAATGTTATGAAATCTTGCTTAATAATAGTTATTTATGCTATGTAATTTCACTATTATATAGAAGTACAAAGATGATTTTTAAAACTAGTACACTGCCAAAGAGCTTGAAGTGTTGCTTTACTTGGAAACAACAACATAGGATTGTTATTGTGAGATGATAGAGAACAAGGTAGTCATTTTGAGAAAAAAATAATCCAGCTCTACTAGAAGTCTAAGAGAAATATCTAAAAATAGAAGTGGCTAGAAGAAATGATGTTTAACACTCTAGATAAAAAATGATGTTTTTAGGAAACACACAGATAAAAAGACTAGCCATTGTTTTTTTAATTCTCTTGATAGTGTGTAGTGTTTACATAAACCCAAATTCAGTTTAAATAAATCAATCCCAGGTGATAAAGAAACTTTCTAAAAGTAAGTTAGGAAGAAATTAGATGTCTGAGTATGTATCTAAGGAGATACATAAGCGGAGGGAAAAAAATGTAAACAGAGAAACCAAGTTGTTCCAATCTTGTCCTTGGGAGAACACAACAAAAACCAATTAAAAAAATAAAAATTAAGAAAGAAAATATCAATAAAACACAAAAATGAGTCTCTTTTCAGATGGTGTGGTTAGCAAGACTTGCATGAATAGTCTGATTGGGTAAATTAATAACTTAAATATTCTTTGATTCATTCACTCAAATACTTTTTGAGTTCTTATCATGAAAATGGTTGATAAAAACTCCTGAAATAAAACATTGGAATGGTGAGTTTAAAAGTAATCTTGATAGGGTATATGGATGAGTGTTAAGAAAATGATCAATAAAATGTACTAATTTCTTTAAAAAATAAAATGACTTGGTCTTCTGAACTCAGAGGTAATGGACAGTTATTTCTCAGAAGATGATTGCCTGTACAATGAAATACTGAAAATAAATATCTTTTCTTGTGACCTTAGTTAGGATCTTTGTGAAATGCACTCAACTTTTTCTCACCTTTTGTCTATTACAATACATTTGTAAAGATATAAATGCATTAAATCTGAACTTAAACATTTCAGTGACTAAACAATAAGAGCTAATGATTCAGATTTTATTCTTAAAAAGATAAAGAAGTAGGAGAAATTTGGTGAAGAAGTAGGAGAAATTAAGTACAGAGAAATGTTATAATGATTTAAAAATAATCCCTCAAGACATAGGTTTATTAATATATCAGAAGATAGGTGTTTTTTTTTGCAAAGGCAGAACAACCTCACATATTATTTAGAAGGAGAAACAGGAAAAAATTTAGAATTTGTAAATATACAAAAATAAAATCTAATTTGCAACTTAAATCCCTACCAACATGTCCTATGAGGTAAAAATTATTGTTGATTCTCCTTTTTTAAAAATTTATTATTATTTTTTTTTTTTTGGCTGTGTTGGGTCTTTGTTGCCGTACGTGGGACTACTCTAGCTGCAGTGAGCGGGGGCTACTCTTTGTTGCAGGGGGCTTCTCATTGTCGTGGTTTCTCTTGCTGTGGAGCATGGGCTCTAGGCACGGGGCTTCAGTAGTTGTGGCTCATGGGCTTTTAGAGCACAGGCTCAGTAGTTGTGCTGCATGGGCTCAGTTGCTCTGCGGCATGTGGAATCCTCCCAGACCAGGGCTCCAACCCATGTCCCCTTCATTGGCAGGCAGATTCTTAACCACTGTGCCACCAGGGAAGTCCCTCCTTTTTGGTTTTATTCCATCCAAACCACATAAGGAGGAAGTGTTCCATCACTCATAGTTCTTAAAAACACAATAAAGAGAAACTTTTTCTACTTTAGATTATCTTTTGCATCACATCATAGCACTCACAGCCTTACATAATTTACTGAAGTTTTAAAGTTTTTATCTCAGGAATGCTTTTATTGAGCATGAATATTTTCTTTACTGGAAATTTGTAGTTGTATTTTAAAAATACTCATTATGTTAATAAGTTTCCATAGTTCCTTAATACAAAGTTTATTTTTTTAAAATATTTTTGCCTGGCAACCAGTTGTCTCAAATGATGCTTTTTATTCAAATTTAGTATGTACTATCCTCATAGTCATTGTAAGAAGATATTGAGTGTAACTTTTTTTTTTTCCTATCCTGGAATGGTCTTCATGAACCCAGAATTTAAGACAAAGTGTTTTTCAGTACCCACATTCTCTAAAGAGATACATCATCAAGGTGGACAGATACTTTCTTCAAAAAATAACCACGTTTTCATTGTATAAATAAGACCAGAGAGAAGAGCAAAGGATCAAGCAACAGGGGTACCCAAGAGAATCACTTGTAAAAATGGAGGGTGGCTGAAAGAAGAGAAGCCTGGAGTCTTAATCTCTGCTGGGCTATCTGATTGCCAGTGTACTTGTTGATCTTCCTTGAGCCTGAGAATGGAAAAAGAGAAAAAGAGAGATGGTGCCACACCTTAGAGAGAAGTGAGGGTTGAGCAGCCAGTTCTCAAGGATCTCCTGTGGATCAAATGACAATGAAAAGTTATCTTACTGGTCCCTGACCTAACAAAAGTGAGTGATAATAGAATTCTCAGAAGAAGATGCAGGGGAGTATAACTGGAGCTGCTGGAGATGAGAGGGGTTGAGGAGCACCTCACCCAGGCTTTTTCCCCTAAATGGTATTTGTATCCCATGAGAAATCCAGCATTTTGGTGCCTCCACACAGAGGCACTGGCAGTCAGTATGAAGTGAAGATGTGGCAGGCCACCTGAAGAAAAGATTACAATCAAAGAGAGTAAAGTGAAGAAAAATGTGTCTTCCTCCTTTTTAGCCTCAACCAGCACCAGACGAGTCTACCACATAAGGGAGGGTGGCCGTATCCTACATGCCACAACACTGCCCATCTACTTCAGTCACTGGAGTGGGAGAAGCAATCACAGAGCTGATCCTGTCCCCCAATTCTTTCAAATCCCTGGAATACCAAGCTTAATTGGCAGCGTTGGTGAATGAGTGGGGAAGGGGAGGCAAAGTTCTGAGTCAGATGTGAGATGTGAATTTAAACTAGTCAACGATGGACTTTTAGTCACTCAAAGTGGGCCAAAAGCTATGGGAATATATACATTTGTAAGATTTTATGTTATTTCCAATACAAATTCAAAATCACAGAGTTTTTGACAAACTTCTTCAATTCTATATATTCTTATGCTGGATATCTTAAGTTTTGCTTATTTATTTCCTTGATTTTATATTCTACTGATAATAACCTCAAAAGAATAGTAGCAATATTACTACAAACACTAAATCTACCAAGGGCCTGTTAAATTTTCTTTGCAATTCTCTTCATTATTAAATTTCGGTGTTTTAAAGTCACTTAAGGCAATTCTTTTTTGTGTGTGATAGTTTTGTCACTATACTAATAACTAAATTATTGATTTGTTTACAGTTTTATTTTTTCTTTTTAACTTAGTTTTATTTCTAATTCTGTAAAACACTATTGAATGTAAACCATATGTGTCAGAAACCATACAGTGATGTACATTTGAGGAAGATCCTTGAACACTTCTACTCCTATAGACAATCATTTGTATTGTTTTTTGATTATCCTTTCCAGTGTTTAGTATTGCACATATAAGCAAATATGAATGAATGTACATAGTTATTTTGCAAAATTGAGCATATATAAACATCATTCTGTGATATATATATATATATATATCATATATATATATGTATATACTGGAGTTGATTTTATTTCAGTAGAGAGATATTTCTTTCTCATTCCTTTTACAAGTGAGTAGTACTTTCTTGTACAGCTATAGCACACTTTTTGTAACCAGTCCTGTGATGATGAACAGTGAATAGTTGGGTTGATTTCATTCTTGTTATTGTAAATAATGCTGGAATCATGTACATATATCATTTCATATTTTGGCAATGTAACTTTCACATGGATCCCTAGGTATTAGATTGTTGATTCAAAGGTGACTTCACATATAACTTTGTTAGCTATGGTCAAGTTCCCTCCATTTTTCAATCTCACCATCTGTTTGAGAGTGCCTCTTTCTTCACATTCTTGCCAACAGAATATGTTGTCAGGCCTTTTATGTTTTATCATTATGATAGGTGAGGAATGGTATCTCAACATATGTAAACAGAGAATTTCTCTGTTAGGTTAAGCAACTTTTATGTTACGGATACACTTTACAATTTTTTGAAACATGATTTTTCATGCTTACCTTACACCTTATTATAAGAAAGTGCCAAAATTTATTTAATATTTAGTTTGTTTAACTATAGGGTAAATGACCAAATATTTAAGCCATTTTTGCTTTAAAATATTTCTATTTTCTTGAGGTCTTAATTCAAGTTAAGGGAAAAGTCAATTACAAAATTAGAAAAATAATATATAAATAAGATAGCTAGATACACTAGCATACTTAATTGTATAATAAAATATACTTATATGGCATTAGATATTAGAGTTATAAGTTGTAATTATTTTGTAAAAGTTTATAAAAATTACCAAAAAATGAAATATCTGTCATTCATATTTATAGTATTGGTATATACATTATGAATTTTTATATCACATAGCTATAAATAAAACCACTTTTATGAAGCTTAGCTAAAACATGCTTACCTAAATCTACCATATGGAAATATTATATTTAAAAGAACATTCCCTAGTTGATATAAATACTGAAGACAAAATGACAGCCTTTTACTTACTATTATATTTGTTTCCTGGGGACTTTAGTTAAAAGTAATATTAAATTGCACCTGCTATAAACAGATGCACATATAGCAGTACCAAAGTGCTAACTCTAACATAAATGACCATCTCTATATGTTCCTGGAATTTATTTTTTTTGGCACTTATATATTGCACATAATTATAAATTGTGTGTAATACTTTAGAAAAACAAATTATCTGGTCATGAAGACTCAAAACCTGTTCAATTCTAATTCAAACTGTTTGGTTTTTTTTTAATGTATCTTGTCAGTATATAAGCGTAAACATAGTTGTATTATGAAATGATTATTGTACAAAATATTTGCTATAGGTTTCCTGTAGGTAGAGATGTTCTATCAGATTTTTCATCAGTGTGATAGGGGCTAATATACAAGGTCTTATCCCTCTATAAACATGAAAATTGGAATAAAATATGATTTTTAATACAGAGAAAAGTTGAAAAATAAGAAAGAAAATGCCCAAGGAACCAAAAGAAAAAAGTGAACACAATGTAAGTACAGACAGCAGAAGTTGAAACTGAATGGCTTAGATAAGCATAGGAATTGTGCATTACATGTGCTGTAGGACTCAGGATCTAACACTGTGTGGGGAAGGTAATCAAGGATACCAGCCTTGTGTGCACAAGGGAGCAATAACTGGTCTCCGTGATAAATCGAAGAGTTGGGAAAATGTCTAAATATAGGACCCATCTCTCAATACAGGATTACAAAAATTCTGCCTTAGTACCTTGAGAATGAAGCATACAACATAGTCTTTACTTGACCTGTAAATGAAAAAACAGCCATAATTGAAAGGCTTATATTCTGCACATGTACTGGAACTTTTCACACTGCCCTCATGGTGCTGAAATTCTGACATAGAAAAAGAATGACGTACGATATGATGCTGATATGGCACAGCCCATGGGCCCATACACAGGCAAATGCAAGTGAAAACTGAAATGCAAAGAAAGCTATTTCAGGGGAATTACATTAGAATCCATAGCATCAAACTATTGAAAACAATTTCTGCAGAGGATGATTTCACAGTTAAAATGTTACATCCTTGAGAGGCAAGGAAAATAGACCAGTCTGGAAAAAGAAACAAACAAACAAACAAGAATTTACAATGAATATGTTTTAAAACTAATAGAGAAAATGGCTGGGATAGAATCAAAGTAAGGACAAGACATAGTTTATTCAGAGCTGAAGAGAAAATTCATAAATTAAAAATAAATTTGAGGAAATCACCTAAAGCATAGATAACATTTTCAAGAATATATGATTAAAGTTAAGAAACAAAGACAATAAAATGAAGATCTCCAAGCAGTGTTCAATAGGAGTTCTAGTAGAGATGAATTCAACAAGATAATGGTAAATACATTTTAGGAACACAGTGAGACATTAAACTGCAAAGATGATATAAAAAAAAAGCATTAAAACTATGAGAAAAAAATGCAGATTATCGGCAAAGGCATACATAGCAATCATTTTGCAATAAAAATAGAAACCAGAAAACAATGCAACGATATTCTCAAAGAGCTATATTTCATACCTGGAATTTTTTTCTTAATTAAATATGGTTCAAAATTGTGAAATAAATACAAAGTCAACATGGCGGAAATATTGAATTTACTAAAGGATACAATTTTCTAAGAAAGAAACAAAACCTTAAAAAGAATTAGATTAAGGGCTTCCCTGGTGGTGCAGTGGTTGAGAGTCCGCCTGCCGATGCAGGGGACACAGGTTCGCGCCCCAGTCCGGAAGGATCCCGCATGCCGCAGAGCGGCTGGGCCCGTGAGCCATGGCTGCTGAGCCTGCGCGTCCAGAGCCTGTGCTCCGCAATGGAAGAGGCCACAGCAGTGAGAGGCCCACGTACCGCCAAAAAAAAAAAAAAAAAAAAAGAATTAGGTTAAAAAGTAATGGTAAATAAAGAAATTTGTAGGATATATTGCTATATATGTAAAAACTAAAAAATAAAAACTAATCTCAGAAAAATTAAGAGTAGATGGAACTAAATTATTTTACAGCAAATTGTGGAAGATTGCAGTAAGATTATTACAAGTGATAGAGGTATTTCCTACTTTTTTCCACAATAAAAATAGAATTGTTTCTTATTTATATAATACTTTTATTGTTAACATTTAAATAACTCTATATTAAAATGAACATACTTTATATATATAATCTACATATAAAAATGAAAAATGTAAAAAATATAAATGTTAAAATGTTGCTACTCTGAGATAAATATATTGGCATTTTCTTAACCTTTTCTCCTACTGCATTTTGTATATTTACACACATACTTGAATATAAAAGAATTAACATACTTTTATACATATATAATTTTATTTTGTGCAAATTTAGTTTCGTTTACCATATATTATTTTCTGTTGGCCTTTTCCCTAAACCTCTCCACAAGTTTGATGTAACTTGATGTGGGTTCTTCCTTCCAACTTGATGGCAATACTATAATTTCTTCTGGGAAAACATATTATTTCATATTTGAACAAAGTAATTGTATGTCATCCATTTATTAGCATTTTGAATATGTTAATTTATTCCTCATACAATTCCCTATAGTTTAGTAGGAATAGTATAGTTCATTTTTTCAGAATGGCTGAATAATACATTTAACCATTTCTCTATTACTAGATATTCACTTTCTTTTCCATTGGAAGTCACTACAAAATAAACAACTAACTTTGCTATAATATTCTTATTTATATATGCTTTATTTTTATAGGATATATTCCCAGAACTGTGATTTCTGGGTGAAAGGCTATGCATAGTTTTAATTAGAAGATATGTTGTCATGTTTATTCTTTAAAAAATTTTAATATTCACAGTTCTAAACAGCAATATATAAAAGGACTCCTTTATATTAAATTTCTGACAAAAATACATTCTCTTTATTTTTAACATATTGACTTTTAGAAACTATTTTATTATTAATTATATTTCTCTAATATCTAGCAAAGGTTGAAATCTTTTCTTACCTATTTGCTGCTGGAATTTCTTCTTCTCTGAATTGCCTATTAATAATATTTAAGTTTCTGTTTGGTCATATACTTGTCCATCTGTAAGATTCTGGTTACAGATGGACTAGAATTTGAGGTGCTTCTAGTATACACCAGTTTAAAAATGGACTAGAATTCTGGAGTGTTTATAATATGTTGTATCTGGACCTAGATTATAATTTAATATGCATTTATTTTCTAAAAGTGATTGAGTTGTTACACTTTATGTATATTTTAGGCTAACTTTAAAAGTTTTATAAATGATAGTTTGTTAGTTCTACGAAATTCTAAAGCCTACTTAAATGCCATCACTGATGACCTTTACTTCTTTTATGGATTGTTTTAACAAATTCTTCATCACCAATACTTGTGTTGTCACAGAGGATGATATAGCACAGAAAACAATGAACACTGTGAATCCAATTCAAAAGTGATTCAGAAGAAATAGATTTTGAAGGTGGACATCCTAAAAATGTCTGTACAAATTTACTTGCTTATATTTTCCTTTTTCTATAAGCAATGAGTGATTCATGATAAAAGTCCATGCATATTGAAAGCTAAATCTATCTTTAAATAACTGTCAAATATCAATTCCAATTGAAGAAAATATATATTAACATTTTGTCACATGCGTTGCACATATTTTTCACAATCTATTTTTTTCATTTGGTTTTGTTTGTTGTATAGTTTGACTTACCAAAAAAAAAAAGTAAACTCGTATGTGTCCATCATTTTCTTTAGAGATTTGAGTTTCATTTCTAACATGGGTGTGTGATTTCATGTGTGTTTGTGTGTGTGTGTTTCCATTATTGTTTTGTGTATATTCAAGTATTTAGTCTATTTAGCATTTTGTGAAACCCATTTTTGTGTATACTAGGAGCTAGGTGATACTTTATATTCTTTCTGTTGCACAAGCAAAATTACTATCTACCATTTTCCCGCTATGTCAAAGTAGAATTTTTTGATATATTAAGTTCTTACTCAATATTCTTTTTGTTTTCTGGGTTTTCTATTTTGACTCACATATGTATATTTCTAATATCTGTGCCAATATTATATACTTGGGATAGTGAAAGTGTTGTATGGTTTAATATAGGATGACCAAGTTCTCTCACAATGTTCCTCTTTTAAAAATTAACTTTAAAAATAAGCATGATGTGCACATTAAAAAATATAAAATGTAGCCAGTCAAAGAATAGGAGGAGTATATATGTCTTCCAATCTAGTATGGGAGGAGAATGAAGAAAATATTATTTAATCCAATTAAAATCAGGAAAAGAGAAAATAAGAAATACATAAAAATCACAGAGCACAATACATACACAAACCAGATCACTTACAGTCAGGAAATCATGAGAAAAATTGATTTGGAGGATAGATCTGAGAAACTGATTATGCAAGTAGTAAGTTTCACAGATGTAAAGGAATTAATGGGTCAGAGACAATACTATCTATAACTAAATATTTACCTGTTATCAGTTGATCTATCTGAATGCCTTCTATCTCTCTAGCACTCTGCCCATAGAAAGTCAAGAATACATAATAGTCACATTTCTAAGCACATGTGGAATATTTTTAAAATTGGAGACTTACTGCCATGAATAATTCCTAACGCATTCCAAAGAATGAATGTTATATACAACATGTTCTTTGACCACAATACTATAAAATTAGAAATTCTATAATTTCTGCTCAAAGCTTACAGTATATAACAAGGTATTAAAATAATTTTGAAGCTCTATATACATACATAAGAAAACACATAAGTGTTTTTATAAATTATAATTACATATCAAACTCTTAAGAGCTGTTTTCTATTGAAGAAAAAATTTATTCCCCTAAACTTGAAATTCTCTAACTGAGAAATTAGATCTGGAATATAGAAATTCAATTTACAAATATTTTCATATATATACTCAGTAATACATGAAATTCAGAAAATGTGACATATTTTCTCCCCTTTCTTCAGGCAATATCACATTCCCAACATAAAGAACATCTGAAAAATATACAAAATTCACAAAATACAAAAATATACAAATTATTCAATAACAATCACATTTTTACAACTTCACTGCAAGAATATCACTCTGAATTATGTGCCCTTCGTTATCCACACTGATGTTTTTACTTCTGCTTGCTCTTGAGTCTGTCATTCCCAGCACTTTGAATGGAAAGAGCATTGGATTTAACAAAGGAGTCTAAGTTTAATTCTCAGTTCTACCCCTTAATTATTGGGTAACGTTAAGCACAAGGATTCACTTATTTGATTCATTAATTCCTAATTTTAAAGTAGAGATGATTATAAAACTATGATTGTTGTAAGGGAAATGAAATAATTTATCTGGCAAACGTTAGTGCTCAAGGCATGCCAGTTGGTTACAGATGGACTTTCTCTCTTTGATTGGCAAAATCATTTATTTTTTAAAAAAACAAAATTGACGTTACTGCTTCTGTTGAGGATTCCCCACCGCCTTTGTCTCTCTCTATCCTTATATCGATCTAGAACTAATTTTTTTTTCCCATGTCATCTCACTGTCCTTGCTTACCCTATATTATTGCAATTATTTGGTTAAATTTCTGTTTCCCCATAATGGTGAAATCTCAAAGTATAAGCTTTATACATTACCAATGTTAGATATAGAATTGTAAGACACAGTTGTATCAGATAAGGAGCTTTTACAGACAGGGTAAGTAACCTTGTTGGCTTAAGTACATAGAGCATTCTGATTACTATGAAGAAACTGGATTTCCTACCAGGCTAATAAAAACAGGATATACAATGTTTGCAGAACTGGGATCCTAAGAATAAGGTAAACCAAGGACATTGTTGCAGGCAAGCAGAAGTTCCAAACAAGATCAAAATTATATATGTTCTTCTCCTAGTTATCCTAGTTTTAGATGCTCTAACCATGCTTATTGATATTTAAAGGGAAAATGAATCGACACTGAAAAAGATATAACTTTGACAAAAAATAAGTCTTATAAACTTTTTTATCATAAGGTTTATAGTAACTTAATCATCTATGTTGAACATTTTGTGAATTGTAAAATTTTGCAGTTGTCCCTACAAGGTGAATAAAAGGGGAGTACTTGCTCTTTTGTAACTGATTTTACCCTAAAGAATATTTACACTTTCTTGTTGAGGAGAGAGGTTTTTTTTTTTTTTATTTCTTGTTTTTTTGGTTGCTGTTGGTAGTTTTATTCTGTTGAAACTGTCTCTGACAGATCTGATCTCAACATAATGTATAGCTTTAAAAAATAAAACTGGTTATTATCTTGAAAATAGACTCAGGTATATTCTACCTTGTATTCCCAACGCCATCTATGATATTAGTGCATAGTAAGTGATTAATAATAGCCTATGAAAAGTATGAATTAATGTATAAAGAAAGAGGGAAGGAGGAATGAGAAAAGTGAGAAATGGTATTGATGTTGATGATAATTATAAGAAGAGATAAGCTTCAGAAAACAGGACTCGGTCAAGTTCACTAATATAATAGTTTGATGATGAGAACCTAGATCTAGAATGTTTGCAGTGGATTTTGAGCAGAAAAGGTTATATCAAACAGGTTTTTTTTTCAAATAAATTTCAACAAGTCCTACTGGTAAATCAATGAAGGAAAAGAAGTCAAATTTAACTCCTAGGTTTCAGTTATTGGGGCCAGGATTATGTTTGTGCCCTGATGACGACAGGTAAGGTCAAACATGAAGTGAACACTGTAAGCGAAATGGTCATTTAGTTTTAGACTAGCTTTACTCAAAGCTGAAATTATGATAGAAAATTTGTGGAAAATGGCTTTTGTATCAGTCAATTATTGCTATAACAACACCATATGCCAAACCACAAGAAATCTAAGTGCCCTGAAATAGCAACCAGTTCTTTTCATGCTCACTGTGTGGATCATCAGCACCTGACCTGAAGTAGGCAGATCTCACCTGGACTTGGCTCCATGTCAGGATGTGCTCAGGTCTGCTTCACATGCCTCTTATTCCTCTGGGATCAATAGGCCACCTGGCGCAGATTTTTCTCATGAATATGTCAAAAATACAAAAAGACACGTGTAAACACACAGCGTCTTTTAAGGCCTATGCTCATAGCTCTAACAGTATCCTTTCCTCCCATTTTCCGTCGGCCAAAGCAAGTTGCTTTAAACAAGTTCAACACAATGGATGGGGAAATTCATTCTAATCAGAACTGTAAAGGATGTGGATATAGGGAGAGGTGAAGAATGATAATCTGTCTCACTTTATATCCAGCTTTAAATACATAACTGGATCTTAAAAAAAAGTTCTAATGTGTGCATTTGAAATAAACATAAAAAGAAAGAAAAAACAACAAGCGTAAACTGAGTCATTAATGCCAGGGATAATAAATCCAATATATGACCATTATTATCATTATTATCAACAACATCAGATGATGTAGGTCTTCTCCATCCCATTATCATGTTTGCTTAGATTTGCTTTCCAATATCATCCAGATACCTGGATTTGTTCAAACGGCTTTGATTATACTTTCAAACTCTCTTTTAAGGCTGCATTTTCTTCCCTATAACACCAGGTAGCCTTGGATTCTGCTCAAGGTTCTGCCCTGAATTGATCTATTACCAGAACCAAATGACTTCTAACAGTCTTATTTTGAGTATTATAGCTGCCAAGCTGTACTCCCTGAATGGATTTGATTTTCTGTGAGTAACAACACTATTCTGAATTAGGTTAGTCATAAAGCCTTCTTGGATGTTTCTATTATACATCCTTCTATCCATGTACTCCTTATTTTGTAATCAAGCCAAGAAACAGACATCAGTGTCCATAGTACAATTCAGACTTGTATAGATTTTATTGCACCTTTCCCAATGTATCTCAATTTTTAGGCTATTTCATTTGTGTCCCTAACTTCTACTAAGAGTGACAGAGATATGTAGGCCTACTTTCCTTTAATTATTGTTGTGGTTGCATGCCTATATAACCTGACGGCAACTTGTCCAATGGCAACTTGTGTATATGTTGCTTTTGTCTGCATGCTTCTGTGTCATAATGGAATAAATAGGGTGTGTGAAGGAAACTGTTTAGCTCCTATGATGTAGGTACAAACCTGGAAGTGCAAAGCAGTTAACACCCTTGAGGTGTTACTTATTGCATAAATACGACCCTTTTCCATCCTTAAACAGACAGTTCTAATATGCATTCTCTGTGGTCCCATTAAGGGACCCAAGCAGAACTGAGCCACAGGTGTCCACAGTGGTGATCAGCCAAATACCATACCCTTGTATTGTCTTGTCTTCCTCATCTGCTTTATGGTTCCCAATCCCCAAATCTTGTTCCTTGGCTTCAGTTCCCAAATCAAACTATTCAAAGGCAAACCCTAGGTTTAGGCTGCCCTTTAAAAAAGAAAATAGGTATCCTACTGTGGTATATAGAATGGCCCCACATCCTAATCCCCAGAACCTATGAATATCTTAGGTTACATGGCAGATAGAATTAAGGTGCCATTAAACTAGGAAAGCTCATGCTGGATCATTCAGGTGGGCCCAGTGAAATCAGGCAGGTTCCTAAAAGTGAAAGAGGGAGGCAGGAATGCAGTCAGTCAGACAAAGGCATGACTATGAAAGAAAAGCACAGAGAGTGCAACATTATTGGCTTTAAAGGCAGAAGGGGACCATGAGATTAGGAATGTGGGTGGTCTCTAGAAGCTGGATGAGGCAAAGAAATGAATTCTCCCCTAGAGCTTCCAGAAAGGAACACAGCCTTGTCAACACCTTGATTTTATCTTAGTGAGACTACTTCTGGGCTTCTAAACTACAGAACTGTAAGTCATAGTTATGTCTTGTTTAATCTGCTAAGTTTGTGTATGTTTTTTAAAGTGGCAACAGGAAACTAATATATAAGTAGCCTATTTTGGTCAAATATGTCATCTTATATTTATAAATGCTACATTAAGTTGAAATAAGTTTATTAATTCATATTATATTCCAAATGGTCATCTTAGGAAAAACTTTAATATAGGTACCTTTAATTATTTTGAATTAATAGATGTATTTTCCTCATTGACAAAATTGTTTGGGGTTAAAAACTCTGTTGAGTCGATTATTCGTCCAGAAGTTGTGCTGGGCCTCATGGTCTATTCAAATCATCCAATTAACAATTAAATTCAATTAATATTTGTTCAATGCCTGGCAGGCTAATGGCATTGTAGAATGTATAAGTTGAAATGACTTTGAAATTAATTTAACAATGGTATTATTAAGGTTGTTTAAAATGTGGATCACAGAAAATTGAGCAATGGCTAAGAGTTCAAAGGTAATGGGAAATGGACACAAAATTTTCAAATAGATTTAGCTTTTGTTTTGGATTCTTTGCCATCAGAAGTGAAGTTAAAATACTAAAAATGTAAATAAAATCAGGGGGCTTCTTAAGATCTCTTTAATTAGCATTCTTAATAATATAACAAAATTAGCCCTAGGCAATGACAAATTAGTCTTATTTAAACTCTGGAGTAAATATTTTACTAGCTTAGTTCCTTTGTACTATATAGTATGTATAGTACACTACAAAAAATACAGTTCATAAACACTGTATCTCAGTTATTATAAACATTGTGAAAATGTTTAAAAGTCATTTAATCAAGTAAATGCCACTGAATTTTGCTAGGTATTAACATATATGGCTTTCTTTCTAATTTTGCTAGTTATTAAAATATATGGCTTTCCTTCTAATTATTCATATGTCTGTAAATAATCTCCAGGGTTTTGGATCTATAAGTTCAGATTCAGGACACATCCAAAAAAAGAAAGAAAGAGAGGTAGAGAGAAAGGGAGGAAGAGAAACAGAAACAGAGAGACAGAGAGAGGGAGAGAGAGGAAGGAAGAGATGGAAAGCAGGAAGGAAGGAAAGAAGAAAGGAAGGAAGGGAAGGAGGGAGAAAGATTAATCTATTATCTACTTAATACTTCTTTTGTGCCAGAGAAACCCTAATAGATGGTAGTTTACCTCTTTTCAATACTCAAAATGGGAATAACCCTCACCTTAAATATGATTCTTGCAATTTTGCTGGTAAGGACACTGAGGCTTACAGAGACACATTTGTGTGACCTTGCCTCCCAGTGTAATCATCTTGGTACTTATTTGGGGTCCTTCATTGCTGTTATACAGAAAATCCTTTGGGCCTCCTGAAAGTCCAGATTGCTTTATGTACCATCTGACAGCTAAATATTGACTAACTGGTTTGGCTCTGAGGTAGAAAATGCAGGTATAGTCTGCTTTATGTAGGAGGTTTATTCATGAATATATAACATAGATTTCTTACTCCCATTTTAAATTTGTATCATATAATAAAGTACAGTGGAATTTACCATCTGGAAAACACTTATGATAAATTGTTTTGTAGATGTAATGATCTCATTAAAAGATAATATTAACTATAGTTGCAGATTTTCATATAACCTCTCTTACAACAAAGGCTATATATGTCATACCTCTACTGTTACTGTTATAACCTTAAAATGAAATTTCACATTTAGAAACACATCTTGTAAACACATCTTGTAAAGATTATATATTAATCCAAAATAAATCTTTCATTATCTTCTAAATGGACACTTTTAGTTTCAAAGTTTTATTAATAGGCTCTGTGTTAATACAAATAGAATTCATAACAGTTTATTAAGTCAATACTAAATATTATGCATATAATAGATTTTATATACTTTGGGAAAAATGCATCATTGCTTATGCAAAGGTGAATGTTAGGTCTCTCAGATTCTTTAAACATATACCAGCAAAACTCAAAGATCTCATTAAGTAGTATTTGCACTGCATTTCTAAAGCAATATTTAAATTTCTGATAATATTGAGATAGAAAATCATGTGTAGATCAGAGAAATACTCCAAATTGATATAGCCTGTCATTATCTGCCTGAGACTTTTTATATGGATTTAACTAAAGAAAGGGTTAGGCTGTGAGATCACTCATTCCTCTTTTTTTTCCCTGTAACAGTTAAGAATGTTCATGTTATTGAACCTAATGTTGACATACCTCCTCCCTGTAGCGGAACGATTAAACTAACTCTCAAAGGAAATTTAACATTTGAGGGAAACGGGTGATTTTCTTTTTTCTTTTGCCATCTTGTCAGAAAATCATGACTAGCTTCTGGCCATGACCAAAGTTATGTCAGCATCATTACATAGCACCTGTGATCGGTACAGAGTGGAAGAGGTTTAAGAGCCAGAACTGAGTATATAGCTGAAAAGTTTCTCTACAGTGTTAAATGCACTGCTCAATCCCCTAAAGTAAAGTAAATGGCCTGCAGCGAGGTCTGAAGAAAGCTCTGTAGTGTCATGAATATAGCTACATGAAAGCTGGCACAGAGGTATTCAGTTCTGAATCTGCTTTGCTTCAAATATTAAGCCTACAGTTGCTTGCAGCTTTTATTTCTGAGGCATTTTTAGCTCATTGTGCTGAACAGTTGTACATTCTCAGCTTGACTGACATTCTGGAAAATATTCATCAGACAGTTCAGTGAACTTATATTCTATTAAATAAGTGTTCATCACATAACATTAGGCTCACTAGGTCCAAAATGAAAAAAAAAAAAATCTGCATTTTTAAACAAAAACTTTATATTTCTCTTAAAATGAAATCCATCTAATAATTTATATTCAGAATTCTAAGTGTAGTCTGACATTTAGCTTCTTTAGAATTAATTTGGAATAAATACGTGACAAATTCAAATAAGCAAACAAAAAAAACACAAGAAACCACTCTCTGAAATAAACATGTTTTCCTAATTACTGAACAGTGTCAAAATTCCCTGAAAAAGTTTCTTCCAATGGATCGTATTTTGTTCTGTGGGTGAGACATGTTATCATGTAAGGCAGCATTTCCCATGACACTCCTCCCTGAATTCATCTCTATTGTAAAAGAAGCTGTTTGCTCTCAAGACCCAGAGCTATGTTACTGCTTTCCTGGGACTTCCTTTAACTCCCAAGATGGATGGGATTTGCTGTTCCAGTAATCAATATCTTCCTCTTTGTTTTCTCTTCTGTTTTTCTGGATCACAGTCTCAAACTGCTTCCAAAAAAAGGTGTATTGGAGAATTAATAGGTTTCTGAATCTTCACCTTTCTAAAAAGCACTTTATTCTATCCTTTTATTGATTGATGGTTTCTCGGGTTATAAAATTGTGGCTTGCAATTATCTTTGAGTTTTAGTTTTGAGTTACTCAGTGCTCTGTGAGGGCATACTAAGCTTCTTTCTTCTCTATAACATCCTCTGTGGATTCTCAAAATTGCCATATCCTGTACATACCAATCAGGAGATTTATAGCCACTTTTGACTTTCCAGAGTTTTTTTTGTTTTTTTTTTTTAAACAAATGTCTTGAGGCCCTCTCCACTCTGGATTTCCCATCATTTTTCCCCTTTATTTACATTGTATGGAATCTCATTTTATGGAGAGAAAATTACATGTTTTCAATTTATCATCTTTAACCTGAATTTCATACTGTGACTTTCTAAAGTTGTAAATAGAAAAATCATTCTTAGGTAAATAAATATTTAAAACATAACTTCTTGTGAGCAAGATAAATCAGGTTAATAATCAGTGTGCTTATTTGTTTATATTGTAGGACCAATAGTGAAGTGAAATTCCTAAGCTCCGTGATATTATACTTGCATATTCCATCTTTAAACTAAAAGTAGACGTTCCTTAAATAAAGCAGAATTTGAATTTTAGAATACTGTCACCAAGTAAGATGATACATCATCCCACATCTGTCTATTGGTTTCAGCAACCTGGACCCAAGACAGGGAAAAATAAAAAAGAAGAAACCTTTGATGGAGACTTTCATCATGAGTGCTGCTCTCAAATAGGCTTGCCCAGAATATTGAAATTCCTCTCTTCCACTTCGTGAGTCTTTAAATAGTAATGACTTACTCCTATAAGTACAGTCCCTTAAGTCCTCCCTTTTTCCAAAACCAAATCTTTGTATTCCTGTTTCTGCATACAATTTCCGTAAACTCTGGAGGAAAATAGTGTTATATGATAGACTCTCACCCAAGCAAATGCAACAATCCATACCCACACATTGATTTATAGAATATGACACTTCCTTTGTCAGATGCATCAGACCATCACCCAACGCAGACACAGGAGCTTTGTATTAGTTGGCCAGAGATGTGACTCATTTGCAGGAACTGTAAGGATGAAGTTGAGAACTCAGCTATCTTAAGAACTAACTGCTTCCTGAGGGTAAGCTATACTCCCCCCAAATCCAAGTATTTATAAAGAGTGGTTGGCTACATTTTATCAATATATAATTCTATTATAATACCTGAACTTTAAAAAAGGAATAACATATTGGAAAGATTTGATAACAGAGGTACCTGGATTCAGATGCTAGGGTTTCTGTTATTTATTGCTATAAAACAAATTACCCTAAAACTGGGACGAAAAACAAAAATAAATTCTTATCTGTTTCCATAGGTTGATTGGACTCAGGTGGGCCATTCTTGCTTGGGGGTCTATCATGCAGGTGTGATCAGATAGCAGCTGAGGTTGGAGGCATCTGAAGGCTCAGCTGAGCTGGACACGAAGGTAGTTCATTCACCTGGCTATCACTTGATGCTGGCTATTTGCTCTGAGGTCAGTTGAGGTAGTTGACTAGAGTACCTGTAAGTGACTTAATCATGTGGCTTCCCATAGCATAGTAGCTGGATTCCAAGGTAGTGGTAATAACACCTGAGGAGCAAGCATTGCAAGGAATGCAAGAAGAAACTGCAAAACTTCTTATGACATAGCTTCAGAAGGCTATTACTTTGTCCATATTCTGTTGGTCAAAAGGGAGTCACAGGGAGCTTCCCTGGTGGCGCAGTGGTTGAGAGTCCGCCTGCCGATGCAGGGGACACGGGTTTGTGCCCAGGTCTGGGAAGATCCCACATGCCGCGGAGCGGCTGGGCCCGTGAGCCATGGCCGCTGAGCCTGCGCGTCCGGAGCCTGTGCTCTGCAACGGAAGAGGCCACAACAGTGAGAGGCCCGCGTACCGCAAAAAAAAAAAAAAAAAAAAAAAAAAGTCACAGGACCATGCCAGATTCAAAGAAAGGAGACTACACCGAGCACCAATACCAAGAGTTTTGGTACACTGAGGGAAGGAAGATATTTTAGAGACCAGCTGCCCATAAGTGTTTAAAATAAACTACTAAAGACTGTTGAAGGATTATTCCCTGCTGTGGACTGGATGTTTGTGACCCACCAAAATTCATATTCATTGATTCATATGTTAAATCGCTAATATTTAGGGTTAAATTAGGTTATTAGGATGGGGCCTTCATGATGCGGTTAATTCCCTTGTACAAAGAGGAAGAGAGAGGAGAGCTCTTTTTCTCTGCCATGTGATGACACAGCAAGAAGGCAGCCCACTGCAAGCCGTAAAGAAAGCTTTCAGGGTTTCCCTGGTGGCGCAGTGGTTGAGAGTACACCTGCCGCTGCAGGGGACACGGGTTCGTGCCCCGGTCCGGGAAGATCCCACATGCCGTGGAACAGCTAGGCCTGTGAGCCATGGCCGCTGAGCCTGCGCCATGGCCGCTGAGCCTGCGCGTCCGGAACCTGTTGCTCCGCAACGGGAGAGGCCACAACAGTGAGAGGCCCGCGTAGCGCAAAAAGAAAAGAAAGCTTTCACCAGGAACGAAATCCATAAGCACCTTGATCTTGGACTTCCAGCCTCAAAACTGTGAGAAATAAATTTCTGTTGTTTAAGTCACCCAGTCTATGTTATTTTGTAATAACGGCCAGAGCAGTCTAAGACATACCACATTGGGATAATTAGTGTACTCACGTTACAGCTCTTTTGAAATATCTTTCAGTGAGTACTAGAAACTATTCATTACATTTATTTTAGAATTTTAAAGTTATTTAGCCAAGTCCATCTGTACAAATAGTCACAATTTAAATAGTACAGAATAGTACAGATACCCATAAAATTCCTCTCCAACTTTAGTTCCACTACTCAGAGATGGCATTTTGGGGTTATTTCTGATTTTAGCTTAAATTTATTTAAATTTTGATTGTTGTATCATTTTAATTTCCACATTGATAACATTAAAATCTTGAAATCAAATATATAAATATCTTTCTTTTACAACTATTTTTTGCCTATAGTAAGAAAGCAGTTGATTTTTCCTTTGTTTTGTTTTCTTAATGGAAGCTTTCAGCATTGTCTTTTTCTAACAATTTTTAGAATGATAATCTGAAATTCCATGGGCATAAGCATGGCATTTTTAGTTATTTTACTCACCATAAAGAGAACTTTGGCTCTGATAAAATTATTTTCTACCTCTCTTTTAATTCTTTACCTAATCTTTCTTTCCTCTTTCACTAATTGGATTGGTCCTCTTTTTTTTTTTTTTTCTTCATATATTTCATTTCTGTTTCTGTATATTATCTATTTTATTATCTAGAGACATTATCAGTTTAGTATATTTCTTATTTTAGTAATAATTTTCATGATTTGTAACATGTCTTTTTTGTTGGTCATTTATTCATTTATTCATAGTTTTTTTTTAAGTGCAGTACCTTCTTGAATACAAATAAAATATGGAATGATTTTTGTTATTAGCTTCCTTCTATTACCTGGTTTGTTACCTGTAGTGTCAGCTTATCTGAAAAATTATTCTTAATATTTCTCTGTGATGAGGCTGCTTTTCTCTCATGTCTGCTGACCAACTATTGTCTTTTCATTAATAATAATACACCTTATGTGGGTTTCCTTTGGCATTGGGCAGGTAGATCTATTCCTTTTTTTTTTTTTTTTTGAATTTTATTTTATTTATTTTTTTATGCAGCAGGTTCATATTAGTCATCCATTTTATACACATAAGTGTATACATGTCAATCCAATTCTCCCAATTCATCACACCACCACCACCACCCACCACTGCTTTCCCCCCATTGGTGTCCATATGTTTGTTCTCTACATCTGTGTCTCAATTTCTGCCCTGCAAACCAAACATCTATACCATATTCTAGGTTTCACATATATGCATTAATATTTGATATTTGTTTTTCTCTTTCTGGCTTACTTCACTCTGTATGACAGTCTCTAGATGCATCCACATCTCTACAAATGACCCAATATCATTCATTTTTATGGCTGAGTAATATTCCATTGTATATATGTACCACATCTTCTTTTTCCATTCATCTGTCAATGGGCATTGAGGTTGCTTCCATGACCTGGCTATTGTAAAGAGTGCTGCAATGAACATTGGGGTGTATATGTCTTATTGAATTATGGTTTTCTCTGGGTATATGCCCAGTAGTGGGATTGCTGGGTCATATGGTAATTCTATTTTCAGTTTTCTAAGGAACCTCCACACTGTTCTCCATAGTGGCTGTATCAATTTACATTCCCACCAACAGTGCAAGAGGGTTCCCTTTTCTCCACACCCTCTCCAGCATTTGTTGTTTGTAGATTTTTTGATGATGGTCATTCTGACAGGTGTGAGGTGATGCCTCATTGTAGTTTTGATTTGCATTTCTCTAATAATTAGTGATGTTGAGCAGAGTTTCATGTGCTTCTTGGCCATCTGTATGTCCTATTTGAAGAAATGTCTATTTAGGTCTTCTACCCATTTTTGGATTGGGTTGTTTGTTTTTTTAATATTGAGCTGGAGCTGTTTATATATTTTGGAGAGTAATCCTTTGTCCATTGATTCTTTGGCAAATATTTTCTCCCATCTGAGGGTTGTCTTTTCGACTTGTTTGTACTTTCCTTTGCTTGGAAAAAGCTTTTAAGTTTCATTAGGTCCCATTTGTTTATTTGTGTTTTTATTTCCATTACTCTAGGAGGTGGATCAAAAAAGATCTTGCTGTGTTTTATACAAAGACTTCTCTTCCTATGTTTTCCTCTAAGAGCTGTATAGTGTCTGAATTTTGGTCTCGAATCCATTTTGAGTTTATTTTTGTGTATGGTGTTAGGGAGTGTTCTAAGTTCATTCTTTTACATGTAGCTGTCCAGTTTTCCCAGCACCACTTATTGAAGAGACTGTCTTTTCTCCATTGTATGTAATTGCCTTCTTTGTCATAGATTAGTTAACCATAGGCACGTGGGTTTATCTCTGGGCTTTCTGTCTTGTCAATTGATCTATATTTCTGTTTTTTTGCCAGTACCATATTGTCTTGATTACTGTAGCATTGTAGTATAGTCTGAAGTCAGGGAGTCTGATTCTCCACTTCCATTTTTTTCCCTCAAGACTGCTTTGGCTATCTGGGGTCTCTTGTGTCTCCATACAAATTTTAAGATTTTTTGTTCTAGTTCTGTAAAACATGCCATTAGTAATTTAATAGGGACTGCATTGAATCTGTAGATTGCTTTGGAGAGAATAGTCATTTTCACAATATTGATTCTTCCAATCCAAGAACATGATATATCTCTCCATCTGTTTGTGTAATCTTTAATTTCTTTCATGAGTGTCTTATAGTTTTCTGCATACAGCTCTTTTTTCTCCCTAGGTAGGTTTATTCTTTGGTATTTTATTCTTTTTGTTGCGATGGTAAATGGGAGTGTTTCCTTAATTTCTCTCTCAGATTTTTCAACATTAGTGTATAGGAATGCAAGAGATTTCTGTGCATTAATGTTGTATCCTACAACTTTACCAAATTCATTGATTAGCTCTGGTAGTTTTCTGGTGGCATCTTTAGGATTCTCTATGTGTAGTATCATGCCAACTGCAAACAGTGACAATTTTACTTCTTCGTTTCCAATATGTATTCTTTTTACTTCTTTTTTTTCTCTGATGCCATGGCTAGGACTTCCAAATAATAGTGAATTTGAATAATAGTGGTGAGAGTGGACATCCTTGTCTTGTTCCTGATCTTAGAGGAAATGCTTTCAGTTTTTCACCATTGAGAATGATGTTTGCTGTGGGTTTGTTGTATACAGCCTATATCATGTTGAGGTAGGTTCCCTCTATGCCCACTTTCTAGAGAGTTTTTATCATAAATGGGTATTGAATTTTGTCAAAAGCTTTTTCTGCATCTATTGATGATCATATGTTTTTTATTCTTCAATTTGTCAATATGGTGTATCACATTGACTGATTTGCATATATTGAAGAATCCTTGCATCCCTGGGAAAAATCCCACTTGATCATGTTGTATGATACTTTTAATGTGTTGTTGGATTTTGTTTGCAAGTATTTTGTTGAGGATTTTTCATCTATATTTAACAGTGATATTAGTCTGTAATTCTCTTTTTTTCTAGTATCTTTGTCTACTTTTGGTATCAGCGTGATGGTGGCCTCATAGAATGAGTTTGGGAGTGTTCCTTCCTCTGCAATTTTTTGGAAGAGTTTGAGAAGGATGGGTGTTAGCTCTTCTCTAAATGTTTGATAGAATTCACCTGTGAAGCCATCTGGTCCTGGACTTTTGTTTGTTGGAAGATTTTAAATCACAGTTTCAATTTCATTACTTGTGATTGGTCTGTTCATATTTTCGATTTCTTCCTGGTTCGGTCTTGGAAGGTTATATCTTTCTAAGAATGTGTCCATTTCTTCCAGGTTGTCCATTTTATTGGCATAGAGTTGCTTTTAGTGGTCTCCTAGGATGCTTTGTATTTCTGTGGTGTCTGTTGTAACTTGTTATTTTTCATTTCTAATTTTATTGATATGAGTCCTCTCCCTCTTTTTCTTGATGAGTCTGGCTAATGGTTTATCAATTTTGTTTATCTTCTCAAAGAACCAGCTTTTAATTTTATTGATCTTTGCTATTGCTTTCTTTGTTTCTATTTCATTTATTTCTGCTCTGATCTTTATGATTTCTTTCCTTCTGCTAACTTTGGGTTTTGTTCATTCTTCTTTCTCTAGTTCCTTTAGGTGTAAGGTTAGATGTTTATTTGAGATGTTTCTTGTTTCTTGAGGTGGGCTTGTATAGCTATAAACTTCCCTCTTAGAGCTGCTTTTGCTGCATCCCATAGGTTTTGGATCGTCATGTTTTCATTGTCATTTGTCTCTAGGTATTTTTTGATTTCCTCTTTGATTTCTTCAGTGACCTCTTGCTTATTTAGTAATGTATTGTTTAGCCTCCATGTGTTTATGTTTTTTACGATTTTTCCCCCATAATTGATTTCTATTCTCATAGTGTTATGGTCAGAAAAGATGCTTGATATGCTTTCAGTTTCTTAGATTTACTGAGGCTTGATTTGTGACCCAAGATGTGATCTGTCCTGAACAATGTTCCATGAGCACTTGAGATGAAAGTGTAATCAGCTCTTTTTGGATGGAATGTCTTCTAAATGTCAATTAGATCTATCTGGTCTACTGTGTCATTTAAACTTGTGTTTCCTTATTAATTTTCTGTTTGGATGATCTGTCTATTGGTGTAAGTGGGTGTTAAAGTCCCCCACTATTATTGTGTTACTGTCAATTTCCTATTTTAGAGCTGTTAGCAGTTGCTTTATTTACTGAGGTGCTCCTATGTTGGGTGCATATATATTTGTAATTGTTATATCTCCTTCTTGGGTTGATCCCTTGATCATTATGTAGTGTCTTTCCTTGTCTCTTGAAACATTCTTTATTTTAAAGTCTATTTTATCTGATATGACTATTGCTACTCCAGCTCTCTTTTGACTTCCATTTGCATGGAATATCTTTTTCCATCCCCTCACTTTCAGTCTGAATGTGTCCCTAGGTCTGAAGTGGGTCTCCTGTAGACAGCATATATATCAGTCTTGTTTGTGTATCCATTCAGCGAGCCTGTGTCTTTTGGTTGGAGCGTTTAATTCATTCACATTTAAGGTAATTATTGACATGTATGTTCCTATTGCCATATTCTTAACTGTTTTGGGTTTGTTTATTTAGGCCCTTTTCTTCTCTTGTGTTTCCCACTTAGAGAAGTTCCTTTAGCATTTGTTGTAGAGCTGATTTGGTAGTGGTGAATTCTCTTAGCTTTTGCTTGTCTCTAAAACTTTTGATTTCTCCATCAAATCTGAATGAGATCCTTGCCAGGTGGAGTAATCTTGGTTGTATGTTCTTCCCTTTCATCACTTTAAGTATATCATGCTACTTCCTTCTGGCTTGCAGAGTTTCTGCTGAGAAATCAGCTGTTATCCTTATTGGAGTTCCCTTTTATGTTATTTGTTGTTTTTCCCTTGCTGCTTTCAATAATTTTTCTTTGTCTTTAATATTTGCCAATTTGATTACTATGTGTCTCGGTGTGTTTTTCCTTGGGTTTTTCCTGCCTGAGATTCTCTGCACTGCCTGGACTTGGGTGGCTATTTCCTTTCCAACGTTAGGGAAGTTTTTGACTATAATCTCTTCAAATATTTTCTCAAGTCCTTTGTCTCTCTCTTCTCCTTCTGGGACCCCTATAATGTGAATCTTGTTGCATTTAATGTTGTCCTAGAAGTCTCTTAAGCTGTCTTCATTTCTTTTCATTCTTTTTTCTTTATTCTGTTCCACAGCTGTGAATTCCACCATTCTGTCTTCCAGGTTACTTATCCGTTCTTCCGCCTCAGTTATTCTGCTATTGATTCCTTCTAGTGTAGTTTTCATTTCAGTTATTGTGTTGTTTATCTCTGTTTGTTTGTTCTCTAATTCTTCTAGATCTTTGTTAAACATTTCTTGCATCTTCTCGATCTTTGCCTCCATTCTTTTTCCAAGGTCCTGGATCATCTTCACTATCATTATTCTGAATTCTTTTTCTGGAAGGTTGCCTATCCCCACTTCCTTTAGTTGTTTTTCTGGGGTTTTATCTTGTTCCTTCATCTGGTACATAGCCCACTGCCTTTTCAACTTGTCTGTCTTTCTGTGAATGTGTTTTCGTTCCACAGGCTGCAGGATTGTAGTTCTTCTTGCTTCTGCTGTCTGCCCTCTCAGTAGATCTATTTCTAAAAGTTTTTTGTAAGTGGAAAGTCTTCCTGGGTAGGAGCTTTATATAGGTGGAGAGAACTTCTCACTCTCCTCAGATGGTTTGTCTCTTTTCTTTTAAATAAATATTACTTGCTTTGATTTGATTTGTGTTTTTGCTTTGTTATGCAGTCTGGGGTTAAATACTGGGCAACCAGTGCTCTGCAAGGCTGTATAGGAGATCCAATGCATGAATAAATTTCCCTTTTTTCTACCCTGATTTTTCCATGTGTGTGTGTCTACGTGTAATTTTTAAAGACTTTCAAAGAATTTTAACCCTCTTACTGCCCTAGACTGAGATTAGTATGGTTTCAACCAGTAGTCTATTGTGACTCTCAGAGCTTTGGCCTTGTAATCTACCTTGTTTGCATTTTTTCCTTGACCTGTTGAATCTCTTTCACTAAAATATTTTTAACAAAGTCAAGCACAGACTTTGGAATGCAATTAAGAGAGCAGAAGTTTTCATTCAACAGTTTCTTTGGTAAAAATTACTTTTGTATGTGACAAAGTATCAAAAAAGAAACAAACAAGTAAACCAAAGCAGTACTCTAGCTTGTTTTATAATATCCTAGATGATATCAAATTACTATCTTCTACGAAATTAGGCCAAATTATAATTCTCAGTACATAAAAAACATTATAAAAGTTTTACTTTTATAAATTTAATTTACTATAATTGCTATAATTTAATTATTTTTACTATAATTTAATATTTTTATAATTTTACTATATTTATTACTATATATATAAAATATATATATTAAAAAATATATAAACTTTATATATATATAAAGTTTATATTTATATAAACTTTATATTTTATATTTATATAAATATATTTATAAATACTTTTATATTTATAAATACTTTATATTTATATATATATATAAACTTTATATAATATATAAAAATTTATAAATTTTTAAATACTTTATATTTATAAATACTTCATATACTTTATATTTATATATATATAAACTTTATATATATATAAAAATATATAAACTATATATATAAAATATATAAAAATTTTACTATATTTATTACTATATTAAATTTACTAAATTTAATAATTTTACTATAATTTAATAATTTCACTATTTTTATTTGCTCTTTCTTTGAAAATTTACATGTTGTGATGAGATATCATGACTCTTCAAAATCTGAAATGAGGATATATAAAATCTTTTTCATTAGTAAAGTTGATATGAATTGAATACTTTTGAGACATATAGAACTGTTTGCCATAATGTATAGGAAAAGACTGTAGGATGTACCACATGCAATAATTATAGAACAGCTCTCAAAGGATTAAAGTACTAGAAATTGTACAGTACCAATCTTCAATCAGATAAATTAATCCTCAGAGGAGTAATGCACCAGAGTCTCAAGTAATCAGTAATAATTGTGTCATATTACTGAAGCACACTCCAAGAAGTATAGTTTTCCCTACCTACTGAGTTGGCCTACAACAACAGAAATTTATTAAGCTGTGACAAAAATGCAGGCCCATGATCAATGGAAATCCAAGAGATTCAAGTACAAATGTAACACTACTATTGCCAACTTTTTCTTTCCTTCTTTTTCTTACCATTTTAACTTTATTTTTTATTAGACAAATTTTGTTAATACTACATTTTTATTTACCATGATAAAAAATAATTGCAAATGCTTGAATAATTAAAAACAAAGAAAATAATTTTGTTATAATAAACATAAACATTTTGATAAAGGGATTTACTTAATATTAATACTTTTTTTTAACTTTAAAAAAGTGTCTTCATCTTTAAGCAGTATACTGTATGGCCATGTAACTGTTAGCATTTTGCAGAAAGCATATATTAACTGTATATAAAAATAAAAGTTATACTGCAGTAAGTAATACTAAAAGCCTGGGTTAATGAGTTTAACTCTGATTTGAGTTATTTCAAATGTCTCTGTTAATAATAATGTCCATTCCAAAGCCATCAAATAATGTTAATTAAATCTCTGCTTAGTTTCACAGTTGTGTTTAATTAGATCAATCACTTTTTGAAATGTAACAGGCTATAAAAAGAATGATCTATTGACAGAATGTTTAATGGCCAATTGTTAGCTGCCAGATTTGATCCCTGAACGACCATCGGGTATGTGGAAAAGTAAAATGCGTTAAAAGCATCACATACATTAACAGGTTTTGTAGATTAAGAGGTTAGTGCATGCAATTCAAATGGTTTCCTTTCTATATTAGAAGGGAGTAGTTACAAGATGAGCTTAGTGGTATATACTGAAGCTTTTCAATAAAGACAGAAGTTACATTTATAATAGCCTTACTATGGTTATTTGAAATATGCTTTTACTAGATAGACCTTAATTTCTGGCAGTAAAAAAGTGCCATAAGGTGAATATAGACTTTAATACTGCTTATGGGAAAGTTAAATTAATACCCTAAGGGAAAATATGCCCAAAGGATACATCTTCTATAGAGAGTCATAATTATTACTAAGCCAATATAATAATATACACTTTCTTGAACAAATTACAATAGGTTTACAAACAAGATTTCAATTAAAGTTCATTTCCTATATCCTGAGAGAGTAAGCTGGTTTTTTTGCAGTGTTTTGTAAAAACACAATTAATTCCAAGTTTATTTTTTAATGGGTAGGAGTTAGTGTGCCAAAATGATTTTGTTTAATTTAGGTAACCCTCAATTTTCACATTATCATTTAGAACATGGTGAGGTCGAATGGAATTCAAAATGTAAGAACATTATAATGATGTCAATCAAAAGCAATTTTACTATGTAAATAGTTGACTTTTAAACTTTTCTGACTTTGAAAATTATGAGAAAATGCAATTTCTTTCTTTAAGGAAGTTATTTGAAAGAAGTATGGGATAAAATGTTTAATTTATCATAAATTAAGAAAAACAACTACATTTATATTACATAAATCAGATGATTACCATTAAGCACTTTCTCTGTGCATCTTAATTTGCAAGTCACAATGTAAAATAGAGGACAGTTATTTCTAATAATATTTAAAATATTATAATATCACACTAAGACCCAGAATTTAAACATTTGACATGTAGAAAGATAACTTTATTAAATCTTAAAATTATTATATAAAAACAACGAAATATCCATGCTGCTCTACTAATACAAAGCTTAACAGAGTGCAATCAGTGATTAGTCTATAATAACTATATATCTCCATATTCTGAACTCCAAAGATGACAGGGAACCTCTTTAAGAAAAAATAGTAAAATCTTTGTGAAAGGTTTTAGATTTGCTGTTTGCCACTCTCTGGATTATTGAGCTGGAATAACCACCTATTTTAAGATTGTGAACAAGTAAATATTCTTGTAATATTTTCCATTTAAAAATAAAAACTTCATATCAAATTATAACACAAGAGAATTCCCATCCCTATTTTGTATTCTCGTTTGTACCACCCTGACTCTCAATTTTTGCAATATTTTATTTCATAGGACATCATATACTAATATTTAAAACATTTCTATAGTGTATGCTTTAGAAACTGATTTAGAGATCATTTAGTAGGGGGATGGCAGATGTATATCATTTCATGTTTTAACTCCAGTAGCAGCTGCCTATAGATCTCAGTAGAGAGGGATTCAGAGGGAGAGCCGGTTCAACCTCCTCAGCAAAATGCTGATATAATGGATTACCTTGTTAGAGATTGGGGATGGGCATGCATGCTTACACAGCTTTTACTTCATCTTTTTTCCAGTTATATGTATTATGTATTGATTTCCCATCCCTAGGTCCCAACATCATTCTGTAAAAAACAAAAACAAAATCCCAAATTAAAAGTGATTTAGCATATTTTTCTTAAAATCAAATATAGTATATAAATTATTATGACTATGTAAAGATTGTTCTTAAGTTGTTCCATGTAGTGTAACATGATTACATTTTCTTTCTTGGTTGGATTTTTATCTTGTTTTTCTGGAGTTAATCATTGCCTAACCAACTTTCTTCTTGATTGTATAATCTAGTAGGGCAGATACCATTGTTTCTTTTGTTCACTGATGTATCCTAAAGTATCTAGTACAACTGAAGCACATTGCAAGCTCAATGAACATTTTGCCAAATTAAAAATATTTATTGTCTAAGCTGTAATAGAACTATAACATTTCTCACTTTATGATCAGTCACATCAGCTAATTCTTTGGTTCCAGTTTTATTCTTAGAGACACATCCCGTAAAGCCCTATATATTGTTCCCATTGAATAAGTTTCTACTGCATGGCTGTGATACTAGGAAATCCCTTTTATTGTCATCCTGGAAATTTGTCTTTTTTATTTTCCTATATGAGAGCTCTTATTTCTTGGATTACTTAATATTCTCTTTCTTTGTTTACTCACTTGTTTTGGTGAAGAATATTCTTTAGTATCCTCCTGTGAAAGGATGTAGAGATGGAAGAATTTTTGTAGCTACATATCTAAAATTGGCTATGTGTTAGAGTGGCTAGAAAGTAAATTCTACATTAGAAAATAGTTTGCTCATTTTTTGGACAGTTCAGATTTACAGTAATGCTTTTGTAAATTCTGATGTCATTTGATATATCCGTGACATATTTTGTGAAATGACCTCCTGATCTAGAGACCTTGTTATTTGGAAATCTCTATCCTACAATTCTGAGAAATTTGTTATTTTTATTTCTTGAATGATTTGCTCCTTTTATTTTTCCCCCTCTAGACTAGTTTTCCTTCTTTGGACTTAGCATCTCTTGATTTAATTATATAATTTTCTTATCTCATCTTTTTTTGGTTATTTTTTAAAAATTCTGCTTTGTGGAAAATTTGCTCAGTATTTTTCCAATTGTATGATGGCGGTATTTTATTTATGCTATCCTATTTTCAGTTTTGAAGTTCAAATTCTTTGAATATCAGTTTTTATTATTTTAATAGCATCTAGTTTACTTTAACATAATGCTTTATCTGCTCATATTTCATTGAAGACATTTATTATTTTTATTTTCTTAAAGTTATCTTCTGGTCTGTTAAATGTTTATTTTTTTATTTAGTTTTGTTTGGACTTTTTTATTTTTAAGTTAGAAGTTTTTAGTGATGATTGGTTTTATATCTTTATATGAGGTACACAAAAATGCTCTTTGGAAGCATTGAGCATGTTGGCATAACTTTCCAACAAAATATAGTTTAGAGAAAGGAAAAAGCATATTCAGAGGTACAGAGTCTTGAGAGAGCATGGCATTTTAGGAAACAAAGTACTTAAGTGTGGTTAGAACTTGGAGATCAGAGAAAAACTAAGCTGTGCAAAGAACTATCAGAAAATTAAAGCATCAAAGCATAAAGAAAATGTAAGGAGTATTCCAGCATAGGGCATATAGTATAATGATTTGTTATCTGGACTAGTTACCAGGAAATTTAGTTGGCATTGGCTGTGTGAACTTTGATAAATCCCTTAATCCGGGGGTCCCCAACCCCTGGGCCGCTGATCGGTAGGAACTGGGCCGCACAGCAGGAGGTGAGTGGCGGGTGAGAAAGCGAAGCTTCATCTGCATCTCCCCGTTTCTTCCCATCACTCGCATTACAGCCTGAACCATCCCCCCCACACACACCATTGCTTGCATTACTGCCTGGACCATCATGCCCCCACCGCCAACTCCATCCGTGGAAAAATTGTCTTCCCCATAACCGGTCCCTGGTGCCAAAAAGGTTGGGGGCCGCTGTTCTGTGTAATGAATTTATTAGTTTGGGACTACTTTCACTTTTCTTTCCAACCCTGATTTAATTGAGATGTTAACAGCCACAAGAACAAGGCCCGACTGGCAGATCCTTTTGAAATTTCAGACACTTTGGCATCCCCCTAGTAATCTGATGGCCCTCAACAAATCTGGTGAAAATTATTTTTTCCTACACACACCATAGAATGTTTTATGCATTGCTTCAAGTGTAGATTCACTTAATTCCATTCTGGCAAAGAATTTTAGGTTTCAGTGAATCACAGAACTATGGAATTCCAGTAATGCTATAAACATTAGTTATGAACTAGCCCAACTGCCTAGCTGATGCTTGAATTCTTTCCACAGCATCTCTGCCAGTGGCTATCTTTACTAAGATAGAATATTTCAAGTGATATTTAACTAGATACTCTCAACTAAGTCCATGCTTTAGATTGCTCTGATTGAAAGTTATTCCTTATATCATTCTTGTCATAGTTCTAATTTTCATGGCCTTGGAGGTGGTAATTAAGTGGAAACTATCATGAAGTGTTATTTTAAGAAATGGAGATAATGGATTTCTAGTGCCTAGCCCAGTGTGTGCCTCTTTGGCAGTCAGAAAATGTTCGTGATTATTTGTTCTTCAAATACTTGAAGGCAGGAATCAAATTATACTCCTCCCAAATTCAGGCTTATCTCCTCAGTGCGAACCAGCCTAAATTCCTGTAATTATGGCTCAGCTGAGAGGGTCTGTAGTCCACTAAAATTTGAGATTGCTTCAGCTAGTTTTTTGTTTTTGTTTTTAATCATTCTTAGAATATGGAGAAGTCACTATCAAGCTTCAAAAGTGGAAACAAAACCAGCAATGGAGAGGCAGTTGAGATCATCCAGGAAGACATGATAGAGGTTAGGCTAGGAGAGCAGCTGAGTAGGTTTTAGTGGTAAAGTACGTAGGATTTCCTAATAGATTACTATACAGTTAGGAGAGGATAAAAGGAATTAAGGTTGATTTCTCAATATTTGGGTTGTACAACAGAGGGGATTGTGGTACCATTTATGAAATGGGGAAGACTAGTGGGGGAACAGATTTTGTTTTGGACTTCAGTTTCAAGTGACTAAAAGATACCCTGGAGAAGATCTTAATTAGGATGTTGGCTAAAGATAGCTAATGGAAACTTATCTCATTTTAAAATTATGACCACTAACCTCAAAAGCACAGCTAGTCATTTGGACAGCCCTGCTACATTTCCCATAATGATTTGCTCTCCTGTTCTCTTAGACTGATGTTTCTCAAAGTTAAGGTGCACACAAATCACTTGGAGACCTTATTAAATGCAAGTCCTAAAAATCTTGTGAGATACCTGAGAATCTGCATTTCCAACAAGCTGTTGGTGACACCAATGTTTATTGATCCTCAGATTCTCTTTGAGTTGCAGCTCTTTTCCATTTCCATTTACTCTTACATTTCCTAATCCTCCTTCATTGATGATACTGTGCCTTATTCAAGCAGAAAATAGAAGAAATCAGAGAATTTTTACATACTTTCACCATTAAATTTTTACATACTTTCACCATTAAATCTACCAACACACTCAGTCAGTAGGTCTTCCCTCTTTCAATAATGGGCTTCTACATAAGGCCAAACCCTCTGCTTATTTACTAGATTGCGTTCCCTCTTATCCCACCATTGCTACCTCCAAGCATCATTACATTTTCACTTTTTATAGAATCATCCTCTTCAACATACTTACGTGCTGAAATTTACCCTAGCTTTAAGATTAAAAAAAAAAAGGGGGAAATTGTATTGATATTTCCTTTACTGCCCTATTTCTTTGCTTCCTTTTAAAGTAAAACTTTCAACAAAAGCATATATGTGTCCTTCTTTTCTCCATTGCTTTCTTTCCATTTAACAGTGATAATTCTAGTAAATAGCTATTACTAAAACTAATCATTTACTTTACATTGCCAAATATAATGGTAAATGCTCAGTTCTCATTTGATCCCATTTATCAAAATTATTTGCATAGTTTTTGAAACACTATCTTCCCTTGGCCTTTGTGACACCAACTTCTCTTCGATTTTCCTCTGACATGACTGGTTAGCCTTTTCTGCCTTTTTGCTGGCTTCTAATTCTCTTTGACCTCTAAATTTTAGAGTACTTTGTATGTCAGTTATAGGGCCTCTCCATTATTACATCTATACACCAACTCTAAGTCAACTCATACTGTTTCATGTATTTAAATACTGTATGTGGAGACTTCCCTGGTGGTCCAGTGGTAAAGAATCCTCCTCACAATGCAGAGGACGCGGATTCGATCCCTGGTCAGGGAACTAAGATCCCACATGCCGTGGGGCAAATAAGCCCGTGCACCATAACTACTGGCTTGTGTGCCTCAACTAGAGCCCACGCACCACAGCTACAGAGCCCACATGCCCTGGAGCCTACGCACCACAACTAGAGAGGAGAAAACCAACACACCACAACTAGAGAGAAGCCCACGTGCCACAACGAAGAACCAGTGTGCCACAACGAAGGATCCCGCATGCCTCAACAAAGATCCTGCATGCCACAACAAAGACCTGATGCAGCCAAAAATAAATTAATTAAATAATAAATAAATAAATCTTAAAAAATACTGTATATGTTCTTGAGTCCTAGAAATACATCTTTAGCCCAGATATTTTCACTGACCTACAATCCCATATCTAAGACGACTTTGTAATTTATTGTTCAAATTAGAACACTTTCGAATATGAGAGTAATTATTTTGTGACAACATTTGTAAAAGAGGACTGACACTCTCAACAGTTTTATATGATCACCATATTTACATCCAATTGCTCACTTACCATATGCATTTGGATTTTATGACAATGATGGTTGATTGTCAACAAATACCCATTTTTGCTTTCTTTTTTAAAAAATTTTATTGGAGTATAGTTGATTTACAATGTTGTGTTAGTTTCAGGTATACAGCAAAGTGAATCAGTTATACATATACATACAATCTTTTTTGGATTCTTTTCCCATATAGGTCATTACAGAGTATTGAGTACAGTTCCCTGTGCTATACGATATGTCCTTATTAGTTATCTATTATATATAGTAGTGTGTATATGTCAATCCCAATCTCCCAATTTCTCCCTCCCCTCCCCTTACCCCCTGGTAACCATATGATTGTTTTCTACATCAGTAACTCTATTTCTGTTTTGTAAATAAGTTCATTTGTACCATTTTTTTAGATTCCACATATAAGCTATATCATATGATATTTGTCCTTCTCTGTCTGACTTACTTCACTCAGTATGACAATCTCTAGGCCTCCAGTGATAGAACAGTAGCTCTTCGGCTGTGCATGTAACTTCCTAGAATAAGAACTCACTATCCAGACGTCTGTCTCTTACATTTGGATGTGATAAGTTGACTTAAGTTTTGGGCAATAAATTATGAAGTAAATTGGTATATGCAACTTCTAGGAAGTGGCTTATATATAGTGAATATTCCCTCCTTTTGTCCTTTTTCTTGTTCTTCTGCCTAGATTATGAGTGCAGAAGCCCTAAGTAGAAGCTACACATTGAGAAGTGCAGAAAATTAGAAGGAACTTGGATATTGATAGTTTATGAGTCATCAAGCTAGCCCCCTGAACTGCTTTTGTTTATGTGAAAGATAAACACATACACTGTTATAGCCACTTGTTAATTTAGTATTTATTACAATTGATTCTAACCTTTCCTAATAGATGTGCCTGACACTTAATTTTTTTGACAAATATTTGTTAAATGACTGGTACTGTCTAGACATTTGAGATACAAGTCAACAAAAAAGTGGTCTCCTCAGGGATTACATGCTAGCAGATAGAATCTTACAAATATATTCTAGTAAAAGATTAATGTATTAAATAATAAATAGCATACTAAGTAGTATATTATATTAAATGATAAAGGCTAAGAAAAAAAGAAAAAGTAGAGAATGGTTAAGGGTTTTAGAAGTTATGGCAATAGGGAAAAGGTTAACATTATAAATGGAGTGATCTCTTGAATAGGCTAGACCTCATTCTTAGGCAGGTGACAGAGAGTAAAGCATTGAACAAGGCAAGTAGTTTGCCCATGAACATATCTGGAGGGAAGACCTTCCAGGAAGAGACACCTCCAGAGGCCCTAGGTTAGGAGTTTGCTTGTTCTAGGAAAAGTAGGGAAGTTAGTGAAGCAGGAACTGAGTGTTTTCAGGGACAGCATCGAGATGAGGTCTGAGAGGTAATGGAAGCCAGATAATAAAGGGTCTGTATGCCATAGTAAAGACTGGCTTTTACTCCGAATAAATAGAGAGCTATTGAAAGATTTTGAGTAGAAAAGTGACGTGATCTGACTTTAGTTTTAATAAGATCTCACTAGCTGCAATGTGAAAATATACTGTGGTGGGAAGGGGTGTGAGGAAAGGGTAAAAGCAAGGAAACCACTTGTAGGCTACTGGATTAATCAGTATATGTCGATCCCAATCTCCCAAATTATCCTTCCCTCCTTATCCCCTGGTTACCATAAGTTTGTTTTCTACATCTGTGACTCTACTTCTGTTTTGTAAATAAGTTCATTTGTACTCTTTCTTTTTAGATTCCACATATATGATATCACTTATACACACTACTATATTTAAAATAAATAAATAAGAACCTGCTGTATAGCACAGGGAACTCTACTCAATACTCTGCAATGGCCTGTATGGGAAAAGAATCTAAAAAAAAAAGAGTGGACATATGTATATGTATCTGATTCACTTTACTGTATCCCTGAAACTAACACAACATTGTAAATCATCTATACTCCAATAAAAATTAAAATAAAATAAAAGGCTACACTTGGCAAAAGAAAGGATATATTTCCAATTTATTTAATTCACGATGGAAAAACAATCTGAGGAAATGATTAAATTTCCTTATACTATCTCAAAAACACAGATTATAGACAGAAAAAAAATAATTTATCTCTGAAGTTCTGTTCCTCAGCTTACTAAGGAATACCTCTGATCATTAGGACTGGTTTTCTGTTTAAAAATTGGAAACACAGATTAGGGTTTTTTTGGGTTTTTTTTTTAATAGTGTCAGTTCTTTTATTTTTAAAATTAATTAATTTATTTTAACATCTTTATTGGCATATAATTGCTTTACAGTGTTATGCTAGCTTCCGCTGCATGACAAAGTGAATCAGCCATATGCATACATACACCCCCATATCCCCTCCCTCTTGCATCTCCCTCCCACCCTCCCTATCCCACTCCTCTAGGTGGTCATAAAGCACTGAGCTGATCTCCCTGTTTATGCATAATATTACAGTTACCAGAATTAATTTTTGTGTCTCAAGGGTGATATAAATGTCACGTACATTCAAACAAAGCACATATTTACAGCTTATTCTTCCACGTGGAAAATACATTAATAGTTATACCTTTCTTTTTTTTACTGTTTTATTAACATTAATAGTCATAACCTTTTTATTCTTCTGTGTCCCAGGAGTGCTTTAGGTTGGAGTACATTTTATAAATTTTAAAATGAAATAAAAATAAGTACCTATAATGATATCCAAATTTTTATGGCATATTATATTAACTTTATTTAGAAGAATACTTTAACACATGTAAATAAGTCATAAACCATTTTAAAATTCTGGGAAGTAATTTAGTGTAAGCCTTCATTTTATTTGTTGCTATACAACACACACACATAACACACATGTCATATTTTTTATTATCATTATTTCTTTCAATTTTAGTTTATAAATGAAAATTTTATTTTCTAATAGAATATATGAAAAACTAACAGGTGAAAATGATTTAAAAACACTACAGCAATATATTTATTTAAGTCATAAAAGTCTACATAATTATTTTCTGTCCTTAGTAACCTGTAATTTAGAGATGATCCCCAGGTATTTGACTATTTATGCCACGCATGTTTATATTTACAAAAAAATTAAAATAGCAAAAATTACTTTGTTTTTCTTGCTTTTATATGCTGCTTGCTAAGACAAAATATTCATATTTTACACATATATAATAAATGGATGCAATTAGAGTAAATTATTTGTCTGCAGTTTGTAGGTATACAGATTTTATCAATCTATAAAAATGTGCAAATTACACAACAAAAATAAAATATATATATAATACATATATAGATAAGAAGAAGGAAGGAAGGAAGGGAGGGAAGGAAGGAAGGGGGAAAGGAAGAGAGGAAAGAAAAACAGAAAATGTACTAGCTATGAACTAACCCCATATGAAAATAAAATGCTTAATTCAGACTCAGTTTTACCAAGCTTTTTCTTATATGGAAATTGCTCAGAAGTGATATTAAAATAGAATTTCCCAACCAAGCTTATGAAGATTTTTAAAAAGCCAATAGATTAGACATTATACATTACATTTATAAACCAAAACGGCATAGCATTTTTCATTTCTAAACCACTAGATTCTGGTACTGATTCAAACTGAAATTCCAAAGATTGCAAGACTCAGATATCTTATATTAAATTGACTGCCTAGTTTCTTGATTGTCATTTAAAATTATAAACCATTCCAATTCTAATATATGGGATAAGGTTTCTATTGCAAAATCACTTGGTTTTTTTTTGAATTTTATTTATTTTTTTATACAGCAGGCTCTTATTACTTATCTGTTTTATACAATTAGTGTATATATGTCAATACATATCTCCTAATTTATCCCACAACCACAACCACCCCTGCCCGTTTTTCTCCCTTGGTGTCCATATGTTTGTTCTCTATATCTATGTCTCTATTTGGGCCTTGCAAACCAGTTCAATTGTACCATTCATCTAGATTCCACATATATGCGTAAATATACGATATTTGTTTTTCTCTTTCTGACTTACTTCACTCCACTCTGTATGACCATCTCTAGGTCCATCCACGTCTCTACAAATGACCCAATTTCATTCATTTTTATGACTGAGTAATATTCCATTGTATATATGTACATCTCCTTTATCCATTTGTCTGTCCATGGACATTTAGATTGCTTCCATGACCTGGCTATTGTAAATAGTGCTGCAATGAACATTGGGGTGCATGTGTCTTTTTGAATTATGGCTTTCTCTGGGTATATGCCCAGTAGTGGGATTGCTGGGTCACATGGTAATTATATTTTCAGTTTTTTAAGGAACCTCCATACTGTTCTCCATAGTGGCTGTATCAATTTACATTCCTACCAACAGTGCAAGAGGGTTCCCTTTTCTCCACACGCTCTCCAGCATTTGTTGTTTGTAGATTTTCTGATGATGCCCATTCTAACTGATGTGAGGAGATACCTAATTGTAGTTTTGATTTGCATTTCTATAATAATTAGTGATGTTGAGAAGCTTTTCATGTGCCTCATGGACATCTGTATTTCTTCTTTGGAGAAATATCTGTTTAGGTCTTCTGCCCATTTTTTTTTTTAACGTCTTTATTGGGGTATAATTGCTTTACAGTGGTGTGTTAGTTTCTGCTTTATAACAAAGTGAATCAGTTATACATATACATATGTTCCCATAGCTCTTCCCTCTTGCATCTCCCGCCCTCCCACCCTCCCTATCCCACCCCTCCAGGCGGTTACAAAGCACCGAGTCAATATCCCTGTGCCATGCGGCTACTTCCCACTAGCTATCTGCCTTACGTTTGTTAGTGTGTATATGTCCATGACTCTGTCTCACCCTGTCACAGCTCACCCTTCCCCCTCCCCATATCCTAAAGTCCATTCTCCAGTAGGTCTGTGTCTTTATTCTCTTCTGCCCATTTTTTGATTGGGTTGTTTGCTTTTTAATATTGAGCAACATGAGCTGTTTATATATTTTTGAGATTAATCCTTAGTCCATTGATTTGTTTGCAAATATTTGCTCCCATTCTGAGGGTTGTCTTTTGGTCTTGTTTATGGTTTCCTTTGCTGTGCAAAAGCTTTGAAGTTTCATTAGGTCCCATTTGTTTATTTTTGTTTTTATTTCCATTTCTCTAGGAGGTGGGTCAAAAAGGATCTTGCTGTGATTTATGTCATAGAGTGTTCTGCCTAAGTTTTCCTCTAAGAGTTTGATAGTTTCTGGCTTTACATTTAGGTCTTTAATCCATTTTGAGCTTATTTTTGTGTATGGTGTTAGGGAGTGTTCTAATCTCATACTTTTACATGTACTTGTCCAGTTTTCCCAGCACCACTTATTGAAGAGGCTGTCCTTTCTCCACTGTACATTCCTCCCTCCTTTATCATATATAAGGTTACCATATGTGCCTGGGTTTATCTCTGGGCTTTCTATCCTGTTCCATTGGTCTATTTTTCTGTTTTTGTGCCAGTACCATACTGTCTTGATTACTGTTGCTTTGTAGTATAGTCTGAAGTCAGGGAGTCTGATTCCTCCAGCTTCATTTTTCATTCTCAAGATTGCTTTGGCTATTCGGGGTCTTTAGTGTTTCCAGACAAATTGAAATATTTTGTTCTAGTTCTGTGAAAAGTGCCAGTGGTACTTTGATATGGATTGCATTGAATCTGTAGATTGCTTTGGGTAGTAGAGTCATTTTCAGTGTTGATTCTTCCTATCCAAGAACATGGTATATCTCTCCATCTATTTGTATCATCTTTAATTTCTTTCATCAGTGTCTTATAATTTTCTGCATACAGGCTTTTTTCTCCTTAGGTAGGTTTATTCCTAGATATTTTATTCTTTTTGCTGCAATGGTAAATGGGAGTGTTTTCTTGATTTCACTTTCAGATTTTTCATCAATAGTGTATAGGAATGTCAGAGATTTCTGTGCATTAATTTTGTATCCTGCAATTTTACCAAATTCCTTGATTAGCTCTAGTAGTTTTCTGGTAGCATCTTTAGTATTCTCTATATATAGTATCATGTCATCTGCAAACACTGACAGATTTACTTCTTCTTTTCTGATTTGGATTCCTTTTATTTCCTTTTCTTCTCTTATTGCTGTGGCTAAAACTTCCAAAACTATGTTGAATAAGAGTGGTAAGAGTGGGCAACCTTGTTTTGTTCCTGATCTTAGTGGAAATGCTTTCAGTTTTTCACCATTGAGGATGATGTTGGCTGTGGGTTTGTCATATATGGCCTTTATTACGTTGAGGAAAGTTCCCTCTATGCCTACATTCTAGAGGGTTTTTATCATACATGGGTGTTGAATTTTGTCAAAAGCTTTCTCTGCATCTATTGAGATGACCATATGGTTTTTCTCCTTCAATTTGTTAATATGGTGTATCACACTGATTGATTTGCATATATTGAAGAATCCTTGCATTCCTGGAATAATCCCCACCTGATCATGGTGTATGATCCTCTTAATGTGCTGTTGGATTCTGTTTGCTAGTATTTTGTTGAAGAATTTTGCATCTATGTTCATCAGTGATATTGGCCTGTAGTTTTGTTTCTTTGTGACATCCCTGTCTGGTTTTGGTATCAGGGTGATGGTGGCCTCGTAGAATGAGTTTCGCAGTGTTCCTCCCTCTGCTACATTTTGGAAGAGTTTGAGAAGGATAGGTGTTAGCTCTTCTCTAAATGTTTGAAAGAATTCGCCTGTGAAGCCATCTGGTCCTGGGCTTTTGTTTGTTGGAAGATTTTTAATCACAGTTTCAATTTCAGTGCTTGTGATTGGTCTGTTCATAGTTTCTCTTTCTTCCTGATTCAGTCTTGGCAGGTTGTGCATTTCTAAGAATTTGTCCATTTCTTCTAGGTTGTCCATTTTATTGGCATAGAGTTGCTTGTAGTAATCTCTCATGATCTTTTGTATTTCTGCACTGTCAGTAGTTATTTCTCCTTTTTCCTTTCTAATTCTATTGTGTATTCTCCTTTTTTTTCTTGATGAGTTCAGGTAATTGTTTATCAATTTTGTTTATCTTTCAAAGAACCAGTTTTTAGTTTTATTGATCTTTGCTATCATTTCCTTCATTTTGATCTGATTTTTATGATTCCTTTTGTTCTGCTAAATTTGGGAGTTTTTTGTTCTTCTTTCTCTAATTGCTTTAGGTGCAAGTTTAGGTTGTTTATTTGAGATGTTTCCTGTTTCTTAAGGTAGGACTGTATTGCTATAAACTTCTCTCTTAGAACTGTTTTTGCTGCATCCCATAGGTTTTGGGCCATCGTGTCTCCATTGTCATTTGTTTCTAGGTATTTTTTGATTTCCTCTTTGATTTCTTCAGTGATCACTTCGTTATTAAGTAATGTATTGTTTAGCCTCCATGTGTTTGTATTTTTTACAGATCTTTTCCTGTAATTGATATCTAGTGTCATAGCATTGTGGTCAGAAAAGATACTTGATACAATTTCAATTTTCTTAAATTTACCAAGGCTTGATTTTTGACCCAAAATATGATCTATCCTGGAGAATGTTCCCTGATTACTTGAGAAAAATGTGTAATCTGCTATTTTTGGATGGAATGTCCTATAAATATCAATTAAGTCCATCTTGTTTAATGTATCATTTATAGCTTGTGTTTCCTTATTTATTTTCATTTTGGATGATCTGTCCATTGGTGAAAACGGGGTGTTAAAGTCCCCTACTATGAATGTGTTACTGTCGATTTCCCCTTTTATGGATGTTAGTATTTGCCTTACGTATTGAGGTGCTCCTATGTTGGGTGCATAAATATTTACAATTGTTATATCTTCTTCTTGGATCGATCCCTTGATCATTATGTAGTGTCCTTCTTTGTCTCTTCTAATAGTCTTTATTTTAAAGTCTATTTTGTCTGATATGAGAATTGCTACTCCAGCTTTCTTTTGGTTTCCATTTGCATGAAATACCTTTTTCCATCCCCTTACTTTCAGTCTGTATGTGTCTCTAGGTCTGAAGTGGGTCTCTTGTAGACAGCAAATATATGGGTCTTGTTTTTGTATCCATTCAACCAGTCTGTGACTTTGGTGGGAGCATTTAATCCATTTACATTTAAGGTAATTATCGATATGTATGTTCCTATTCCCATTTTCTTAATTGTTTTGGGTTTGTTATTGTAGGTCTTTTCCTTCTCTTGTGTTTCTTCCCTAGAGAAGTTCCTTTAGCATTTGTTGTAAAGCTGGTTTGGTGGTGCTGAACTCTCTCAGCTTTTGTTTGTCTTTAAAGATTTTAATTTCTCCATCAAATCTGAATGAGATCCTTGCTGGGTAGAGTAATCTTGGTTGTTGGTTTTTCTCCTTCTTCAGTTTAAATATGTCCTGCCAGTCCCTTCTGGCTTGCAGAGTTTCTGCTGAGAGATCAGCTGTTTACCTTATGGGGATTCCCGTGTGTGTTATTTGTTGTTTTTCCCTTGTTGATTTTAATGTTTTCTTTGTATTTAATTTTTAACAGTTTGATTAATATATGTCTTGGCATGTTTCTCCTTGGCTTTACCCGTATGGGACTCTCTGTGCTTCCTGGACTTGATTAACTATTTCCTATCCCATATTAGGGAAGTTTTCAACTATAATCTCTTCAAATATTTTCTCAGTCCCTTTCTTTTTCTCTTCTTCTGGAACCCCTATAATTCGAATGTTGGTGTGTTTAATGTTGTCCCAGAGGTCTCTCTGAGACTGTCCTCAGTTCTTTTCATTCTTTTTTTCTTTATTCTGCTCTGCAGCATTTATTTCCACTATTTTATCTTCCAGGTCACTTATCCATTCTTCTGCCTCAGTTATTATGTTATTGATCCCATCTAGAGTATTTTTCATTTCATTTATTGTGTTGTTCATCATTGCTTGTTTCATTTTTAGTTCTTCTAGGACCTTGTTAAATGTTTCTTGCATTTTGTGTATTCTATTTCCAAGATTTTGGATCATCTTTACTATCATTATTCTGAATTCTTTTTCAGGTAGACTGCCTATTTCCTCTTCATTTGTTAGGTCTGGTGGGGATTTATCTTGCTCCTTCATCTCCTGTGTGTTTTTCTGTCTTCTCATTTTGCTTATCTTACTGTGTTTGAGGTCTCCTTTTTGCAGGCTGCAGGTTCGTAGTTCCCGTTGTTTCTGGTGTCTGTCCCCAGTGGCTAAAGTTGGTTCAGTGGGTTGTGTAGGCTTCCTGGTGGAGGAGACTAGTGCCTGTGTTCTGGTGGATGAGGCTGGATCTTGTCTTTCTGGTGGGCAGGTCCACGTCTGGTGGTGTTTTGGGGTGCCTGTGGACTTATTATGATTTTAGGCAGCCTCTCTGCTAATGGGTGGGGTTGTGTTCCTGTCTTCCTAGTTGTTTGGCATAGGATGTACAGCACTGTAGCTTGCTGGTTATTGAGTGAAGCTGGGGGTTGGTGTTGATATGGAGATCCCTGGGAGATTTTCAGCATTTGATATGACTGGAGCTGGGAGGTCTCTTGTGGACCAGTGTCCTGAAGTTGGCTCTCCCACCCCAGAGGCATAGCACTGACTCCTGGCTGCAGCACCAAGAACATTTCATCCACACAGCTCAGAATAAAAGGGAGAAAAAGAAGAAAGAAAGAAAGAAAAAGAAAAAGGAAAGAAAGAAAGAGGATAAAAGAAAATAAAATAAAGTAAGATAAAATAAAATAAAGTTATTAAAATAAAAAATTATTATTATAAAAAAATATTTTTTAAGTAAAAAAAGAAAAAAAAAAACGGACGGCTAGAACCCTAGGACAAATGGTGAAAGCAAAGCTCTACAGACAATATCTCACACAGAAGCATGCACATACACACTCACAAAAAGAGGAAAAGGGGAAAAAATAATAAATCTTGCTCTCAAAGTCCACCTCCTCAATTTGGGATGATTTGTTGTCTATTCATTTATTCCACAGATGCAGGGTACAACAAGTTGATTGTGGAGATTTAATTCACTGCTCCTGAGGCTGCTGGCAGAGATTTCCCTTTCTCTTCTTTGTTCTCACAGCTCCCGGGGCTCAGCTTTGGATTTGACCCCACCTCTGCGTGTATGTCGCTGGAGGGCGTCTGTTCTTTGCTCAGATAGGACAGGGTTAAAGGAGCTGCTGATTCGGGGGCTCTGGCACACTCAGGCCTGGGGGAGGGAGGGGCACGATGTGAGGCGAGCCTGCGGCGGCAGAAGCCAGCATGATGCTGCACCAGCCTGAGGCCCGCCGTGCGTTTTCCCGGGGAAGTTGTCCCTGGATCCCGGGACCCTGGTAGTGGCTGGCTGCACAGGCTCCCCGGAAGGGAGGTGTGTATAGTGTCTTGTGCTCGCACACAGTCTTATTGGTGGTGGCAGCAGTGGACTTAGTGTCTCATGCCCGTCTCGGGGGTCCACACTGTTAGCCGCGTCTCTGGAGCTGGCGCCCGTCTCTGGAGCTCCTTTAAGCAGTGCTTTCAATCCCCCTTCCTCGCGCACCAGGAAACAAAGAGGGAAGAAAAAGTCTCTTGCCTCTTCGGCAGGTCCAGACTTTTTCCCGGACTACCTCCCGGCTAGCTGAGGCGCACTAGCCCCCTTCAGACTGTGTTCACGCCACCAACCCCAGTCCTCTCCCTGCGCTCCGACTGAAGCCAGAGCCTCAGCTCCCAGCCCCGCCCACCCCGGCGGGTGAGCAGACAAGCCTCTCGGGCTTGTGAGTTCCGGTCAGCTCCTATCCTCTGTGCAGGAATCTCTCCGCTTTGCCCTCTGCACCCCTGTTGCTGCGCTCTCCTCCATGGCTTCGAAGCTTCCGCCTTCCACCACTGTCAGGCTCCACCCGCGAAGGGTCTCCTAGTGTGTGGAAACCTTTCCTCCTTCACAGCTCCCTCCCATTGGTGCGGCTCCCATCCCTATTCTTTTGTCTCTTTATTTTTTTTTCTTTTGCCCTACCCAGGTACGTGGGGAGTTTCTTCCCTTTTGGGAAGTCTGAGGTCTTCTGCCAGTGTTCAGTAGGTGTTCTGTAGGAGTTGTTCCACGTGTAGATGTATTTCTGATGTATCTGTGGGGAGGAAGGTAATCTCCATGTCTCACTCTTCCACCATCTTCTCCACCGTCTCGGAAAATTTTTAATCACAGTTTCAATTTCATTACTTGGGATTGGTCTGCTCATGTTTTCTATTTCTTCCTGGTTCAGTCTTGGAAGGTTATACCTTTCTAAGAATTTGTCCATTTCTTCCAGTTTGTCCATTTTGCTGGCCTAGAGTTGTATGTAATAGCCTGTTAATGATGCTTCGTATTTTTGCAGTGTCAGTTGTAACTTCTCCTTTTTCATTTCTCATTTTGTTAATTTGAGTCCTCTCCCTCTTTTTCTTGATGAGACTGGTTAAAGGTTTACCAATTTTGTTTACCTTCTCAAAGTACCAGCTTTTAGTTTTATTGATCTTTACTATTGTTTTCTTTGTTTCTATTTCATTTATTTCTGCTCTGATGTTTATGATTTCTTTCCTTTTACTAACTTTGGGTTTTCTTTGTTTTTCTTTCTCTAGTTCGTTTACATGTAAGGTTAGATTGTTTATTTGAGATTTTTCTTTTTCCTTGAGGCAGGATTGTATTGCTATAAACTTCCTACTTAGAACTGCTTTTGCTGCATCCCATAGGATTTGGATCATCATGTTTTTCTTGTCATTTGTCTCTAGGTATTTTTTGATTTCCTCTTTGATTTCTTCAGTGGTCTCTTGGCTATTTTGTAATGTATTGTTTAGCCTCCATGTGTTTGTGTTTCTTATGCTTTCTTTCCCTTTAATTGATTTCTAATCTCATAGTGTTGTGGTCGGAAGTGATGCTTGATATGATTTCAGTTTTCTTAAATTTGCTGAGGCTTGATTTGTGACCCAAATGTGATGTATCCTGGAGAATGTTCTGTGTGCACTTGAGAAGAAAGTGAAATCTGCTGTTTTGGGATGGAATGTCTTATAAATATCAATTAAATCTATTTGGTCTTTTGTGTCATTTAAAGCTTGTGTTTCCTTATTAATTTTCTGTCTGGATGATCTATCCATTGGTGTATGTGGGGTCTTAAAATCCCCCACTATTATTGTGTTACTGTCAATTTCCTCTTTTAGAGCTGTTAGCAGTTGCCTTATGTATTGAGGTGCTCCCTTATTGGGTGCATATATATTTATAATTGTTATACGTTCTTCTTGAATTGCTCCCTTGATCATTATGTACTGTTCTTCCTTCTCTCTTGTAACATTCTTTATTTTAAATTGTATTTTATCTGATACGAGTATTGCTACTCCAGCATTCTTTTGATTTCCATTTGCATGGAATATCTTTTTCCATCCCCTCACTTTCAGTCTGTATATGTCCCTAGGTCTGAAGTGGGTCTCTTTTACACAGCATACATATGGGTCTTGTTTATTGTATCCATTCAGCGAGACTGTGTCTTTTAGTTGGAGCATTTACTCCATTCACATTTAAGGTAACTATCAATGTGTAGGTTCCTATTACCATTTTCTTAACTGTTTTGGGTTTGTTTTTGTAGGTCCTTTTCTTCTCTGTGTTTTCCAATTAGAAACGTTCCTTTAGCACTTGTTGTAGAGCTGGTGTGGTGGTGCTGAATTCTCTTAGTTTTTTCTTGTCTGTAAAGCTCTTGATTTCTCTGTCAAATCTGAATGAGTTGCTGGCTGGGCAGAGTAATTTTGGTTGTAGGTCCTTCCCTTTCATCAGTTTCAATATATCATGACACTCCCTTCTGGCTTGTTCAGTTTCTGCAAAGAAATCAGCTGTTAACCTTGCATGTTGTCATTTTTCCCTTGTTGCTTTCAATAATTTTTCTTTGTCTTTAATGTTTGTCAGTTTGATTACTATGTGTGTTGATGTGTTTTTCCTTGCTTTTATCCTATATGGGACTCTGTGCTACCTGTACTTGCTTGGCTATTTCCTTTCCCCTGTTAGAGAAATTTTCAACTATAATCTCTTCAAATATTTTCTCGGGTCTTTCCCTCTCTCTTCTCCTTTACAGACCCCTGTAATGCGAATGTTGTTGCATTTAGTGTTATTCCAGAGGTCTCTTAGGCTGCCTTCATTTCTTTTCATTCTTTTTTTCTTTATTCTGTTCTGCGGCAGTGAATTCCACCATTTGTCTTCCTGGTCACATATCTGTTCTTCTGCCTCAGTTATTCTGCTATTGATTTCTTCTAGTGTATTCTTCACTTCAGTTATTATATTGTTCATCTCCGTTTGTTTGTTCTTTAATTCTTCTGGGTCTTGGTTAAACATTTCTTGCATCTTCTGGATCATTGCCTCTGTTCTTTTTCTGAAGTTCTGGATCATCTGCACTCTCATTATTCTGAATCCTCTTCCTGGAAGATTGTCTATATCCACTACATTTAGTTGTTTTTCTGGGGTTTTATGTTGTTCCTTCATCTGGTATATAGCCCTCTGCCTTTTCATTTTGTCTGTCTTTCTGTGAATGTGGTTTACGTTCCACAGCCTGCAGGATTGTAGTTCTTCTTGCTTCTGCTGTCTGCCCTCTGGTGGATGAGGCTATCTAAGAGGCTTGTTCAAGCTTCCTGATGGGAGGGACTGGTGGTGGGTAGAGCTGGGTGTTGCTGTGGTGGGCAGAGCTCAATAAAAATTTAATCCCCTTGTTTGCTGATGGGTGTGGCTGAGTTTCCTCCCTGTTGGTTGCTTGGCCTGTGGCACCCAGCACTGGAGCCTACATGCTCTTTGGTCAGGCTAATGGCAGACTCTGGGAGGGCTCACATCAAGGAATACTTCCCAGAACTTCTGCTGTCAGTGTCCTTGTCATGGCAGTGAGCCACAGCTCCTCCATGCCTCTGCAGGATACCCTCCACCACTAGTAGGTAGGTCTGGTTCAGTCTCCCCTGGGGTTACTGCTCCTTCCCCTGGGTCCCAAAGTGCACACTACTTTGTGTGTGCCCTCCAAGAGTGGAGTCTGTTTCCCCCAGTCCTGTCAAAGTCCTGCAATCAAATCCCTCTAGCCTTCAAAATCTGATTCTCTCGGAATTCCTCCTCCCATTATGGGACCCCCAGGTTGAGAAGCTTGACGTGGAGCTCAATACCTTCACTCCAGTGGGTGGACTTCTGTGGTATAAGTGTTCTCCAGTTTGTGAGTCACCCACCCAGCAGTTATGGGATTTGATTTTATTGTGATTGTGACCCTCCTGCCATCTCATTATGGCTTCTCTTTTGTTTTTGTATGCGGAGTATCTATTTTGGTGAGTTCCAGTGTTTTCCTGTCAGTTACTATTCAGCAGTTAGTTGTTATTCTGGTGCTTTCACAAGAGGCAATGAGAGCAAGTCCTTCTACTCTGCTGTCTTCTCAGGAAATTTTTAGAAGACGTTGACTTTACAACTTAAAAAAGTAGCTATGTTTCTTGCCTCCCCGCTACCGTGCCAAGGGGAGAAGGCAGGCGGGAGGACTTGCGGTGCTGCGAGCTGGCGGCTCACGTCTCCACTGCTCCGGGCTCCTCACTTCTGTTTCAAATCAGTCATTTAAAGTTCATTTGTATTCTCCCTTGTCTTGTCATTGTTAATAACTGTTTATGATTGTTTCAAACTCTTTAATACTAGCCACCTAAAAGAAAAACCTGAACTATTTATTATGTATGTAAACAAAAAGAAACCGAAACAACCCTTTTCTCTTATTCTTCATTCCTTGGTCGATTTACACTTTCCCTTAAGTGTCAGTGATGATTATGGCTCTGCTGGAACTCAGCTTCAGTTTCCAGTGTCATCATATTTTCTTTCCCAAATAGAGACGGGAGTGGGCCTGAAATTGATAGCAAATCAAATGTATTGTGTACCGTAGTAGCTTGTGTTTAGTTAGGAATTGTACTTTGTTAGTAGTGAGTCCCTGTCTACACCCCCACTCCTATTCTATTCTATTCTTATACCTATTTGTGTAAAATCTCACTGATTCTTCTCCACAGCTATTATATCAGACAGGGAGAGAAGTGGGTCTAAATAGTCTTAACCACATTAACCCATTTAGGTAGATAAATTTAATAACTCACAAGGTATCTCTTGCTCCATACTAATACTAATCCAAAGTAATATTTGGATTCATTTTGAACTAAAATATATTCATTCCTTAAAGTCTGAAAAGTAGCATGGATTTAATCCATGTTCTGTCTCTCTGTCTCTGTCTCTCTCTCTCTTTCTCTGTGTGTTTAAAAGAGCAGTATCACAGTTTTGCTTCAAATTCATATGACTTAAAAGAATGTACAGAGGTTGATGTTGAATCATTGAATCTTAGATGTGGAAAGATTGTACAGTTCATCTAGGGAGTATGAACAATGCTTTGAGCCCTGTTTATATCATTCCAATGAAGTTGTCTTCTGTCTTATACTTGAAAAGCTCCAGTAATAAGGAATTTCCTACTTCCAGGCACTCACTTCATTGTCTGGTAGTACTAGTCATCATGAGTTCTTCTTCATATCAAGTGGAAATCTGCCTTCTGAAGCTTCCTTTTATTGATAGTTACATCACTTGAAACCAATGATATTAATTCTAAATTTTGCTGCCACATGCAAACTTCTCATATATTTAGAGGGCTTTTTTATATCTTTTCTGAATATTCACTTCTCCAGCTAAATTTTTCCTATTTCCTCAATCAGTCATTGTAGAATATAGTTTTTTAAGTGCACTCATTTACTGTGGTCTATATAACTGTTTCTTCTCCCCATACACCCCATACTCCCCATACACCATGAATACCAAACAGAGTAAAAGAATGGAGCTTCACCATTCCTGACAAAAAGCTAAACTACAGAGAATGCCATTCAATGTACTCATTACAATTGGGACAGTATTCTAAATAACCCAATGGATGTTCAATAAGAAATCTGCAGACAAGGTGATAAAAATGTTAATATTTTACTCTTCTTTCCACAAGAGAACTTCTAAAACACTCTCTCAGGAGTTAAAAACCAAAGCTATGTTTCTGTCTCTATCACTATTCATGTATTTCAATGTTATTCCAACATTATATTAATGCTCAGTGCATGCAATATAAGAAATTATTAACTTAATATGGTTTTGAGCCTTCCAGTCATCAGTATACCCTGTATTTATTATGAAACAGCAGAGGTAAACTTCAAAGTACTAACCTATGACTAAAAATAAGCTCAGAACTTGGCAACTCCTCTCTAAATATGGCATAACTACCATGTGAAAATGATAAAATTAACTTTTGAGAAAAGACACAAAATTTTTAATTGCTCTAGAAGGTATTTGTAATGGATGTAGTGATGTGTAATATAGATCCCATCTCTTTCTAGATAAAATCTTTCATTGTGCCACCTGGTGAGAATGATGGCGACTGACAGCTCACAGCTGAGTCCCTTTCAGACGAGAGTAGCAGCATCCAAGGTCACATTCTCTTTCCAGGGCAACCCAAGTCCAGCGACTGGTCAATGCAGAAACATAAAGGCCTACCTCTCAGGTCAATGATGACTTAAATGCATTTATTCTGATAAAGAGGAAAGTAGGATCCCAGCTTTCAGAAATGAGGATGATGTTTTGAAGAACCAGTTTTGACATTTTGAAGAATTAGTTTTGGAAGGGATATCTGGAGTTCATCTGGGGACATGTTAAGTTTGAGACAACTCTTAGATATCCAGCTGGAGATTTCCAGAAGTTAGAAGGAAATGGAGTTTGGAATTCAGACGAGAAATTGAATTTAGTAATACATATTTGTTATTTTCTATTTTTTTTAATATTTTAATTTTTATTTTTTTGTTAGTTTTTAATAACAAATGGCACATAAAGCCAAATGACTTGATGAAATATCCAAAGCAGTAAGTACAAATCAAAAATGTAAGAGGCACTCCAACATTTAAGGGGTGAGGAGATGAAAAAATCAATAGAGAAAACAAGGAATACAGATGGGAGGAAATTGAAGCAAAATGGGAATGTCGTTCTCCATGTAGCAACATGGAGACCATAGCAACAGGCCACTAGAGGATTGAGAGAAAAGAGTGAAGGACAGAATGGATACTGCTAAAAAGGAAACAGGAACATGAAATCATTCATATTTCTTTTTATATTTCACAAAGTAATTTTTCATGCAGCAGAACCAGTCATTTACCCAGCAGAACTCATCTCTTAGGAATGTTTCTTTATGACTGTTTCAGAAGTTTAGAAGTTCACTTCAGAAGCATTCAAATTGTGGGATTTGTTTAGCCTCCCTTAGATAATCATTACCTATTATCATTAAGTATATTCACTCTATTGGATAGGTCCCAAACATTCCCACTAACATTTCTTTTGACCTACCTGGACTTAAAAATCTGTTCCTTGAATTCTCACAACCAAATCTATGTGGCAAAACTCATATATTTCTAATGTGTGACTCTGTTGAAAACTTACAGATTTTTTTCATTAATTAATGCTTTTTAATGCAATTTATTTAATGTTTCTTCTCCATATATGCTAAAAATGTTGATAAAAGAATGAGTACTACTGACACAGGCATTTTGGTATATTTTTTTTTTTTTTTTTTTTTGCTGTATGAGAGTCTCTCACTGCTGTGGCCTCTCCCATTGAGAAGCACAGGCTCCGGACGCGCAGGCTCAGCGGCCATGGCTCACGGGCCCAGCCGCTCCGCGGCATGTGGGATCTTCCCGGACCGGGGCACGAACCCATGTCCCCTGCATCGGCAGGCGGACTCTCAACCACTGCGCCACCAGGGAAGCCCGGTATATTTTTTAATAAAACATTTTTTATTTATTTTATAATGTACTTAAAATATTCAAAGTGGATTGGGGTGAGAGGTTGATTGCTCTGTAATTAAGCATGTAAATCATGAATGCATAGGAGAGATGTATTTGACTCTTAAAATAAATGAGGAAATATCAAAAAAAAAACATTTAGTCCTAGAGTTAATAATCATTTTACTAAATTACATGAAATCATTTGAAGTCATTATGAAAATAATTTAATGTCTTACAAACTATTCAACATAAGAGATAATGATATTTTATTTGAAAAACCATGGGTAGAACTTCTTAAGTGCCTTTAAAATATGGCCATAATCTATTATAAAGCTCTAGGCTCTAACAAAATTATTAGAAATGAATTCTAGCCTATCTATTAAAGAAGTTGAATGCTAAATGAGAATTTAAAGTATACTACCAAACTAAAGGAGCACTAATGTGTGAGTCTGTAAAACACCCTGACACATACTTCTGGTATAATATACATATTATGAATGAGGCATCAAATATTTATTAATTTAATGTAGTCCAAACAATACAGGTCAAATCTTCTCCTTTTCTGCACAGGTGACTTTGAATGATATTCAACATTGTTCACATTCTTACTAAACAACTGTCTGGTCACCTCATTTGTACATTTACTTCTCTCCACAAAAAGTCTGCCTGCCCACTGTACGTGGGTAAAAGGTCATTTCTACTGTGAAGTCTTCTTTTTAAATCAAAATAAAACTCCACTAGATTACATTAACATGTATGTGGTATCTTTGTATAGAATATCTACCTTGTAACTAATATGGATGTATCTTCCTCTCCCTCTAAATATTAAGTTCCTAATAAGCAAAAACAACACATGTATAATGTGTTCACATCTATTCACCTTTCTATGTCTCATATCATTTGATATGTGCTAATTGTGCTCAATGCATTTTGTTGAATTCAATTAAATTGAAAAAGAGCTCTTTTCCAATACAATTTTACTAGTTGTTTGACATTAGGTAAATTTGTTACTTTTCTGAGCATTAGCTTTCTCAACTATTAGATAAAGTTAGTACTATAAATCCTATGAGGAATTAGACAATAAGTGTAAAAATGATAATCATAGTGCTTTACATATAACAGTGGAGAGTTAACTAAGAAACGTTAGTTCCTTTACATCAAAAGAGCACTTAAAGTTATAATATGCCTACATGTGACTACAGTATTCTGTTTGTGTTTGATAGCATCATTTTGTTAATTGCCTGGAGACTGTTTTATTTCATGTTGGTAACTCAGCCTAAAAACACATGGACTCAAAAAACTTACCTGTGGTCAGAAAAAAAAAAAATGTATCTCTTCTTAAGGTAATTGTTTCAACATGCTAGTAAAGGAAACAAAATTATTTCTGAACAATTTTACATACTATTTCTTTTCAGAATTCTTTAACATGATGAAAATCCTTTAAACCCTATGCTTAGATAAGTTATTGGTAATGAAAAAGAGGAGCTTGTGATAAAATGTGTAATTTGAATACACAATTAGTTTTAATTAAAAAAACACGTTTCTTCTGATTATAAAAATAATAGAATACTTGGGAAATATGGAATCATGCACGAAAGGAGGAAGTATGTGATTTTTCCATTCAGGGATATACAATGTTAATATTTTATTGTTCTTTCCATCTAGTTTATGTATTTATGACATAATTACACTTAAATATACAAGAGCATATATCTATATCTATTTATCTATTATATATCTATCTATTATATCTATTTATATGCAGTACTGTTACTGAACCAGGTTCATTTTGTCCCACGCACAGCAAGCCAAGAGACGTGGAGGTTTGCAGCAAAGAGAGGGTTTATTCACGAGGCAGCCAAGGGAGGCAAGGGGCTCAGGGTATTTATGGGATAAAGAATAAAGAAGCAGGATGGTCTGAGGCATGGCGAGTGTGGGGAAACATGATTAGAAAAGGTGTTATAATTGTCATTCTGCACAGGCATACCTAAGCTGTAGGTCTCTGCAAGTTCAAAAGTCACCAAGCAGCTCATCCATGCCAGTTGAAGTGTCCTGGTCCCACATGTCCAGTCTTAACCAGCTCAGCTTGAACTAGAGGCAGCTGACTCCAAGTTCCTGGAAAAATAACATTGCAAACATCTTACTGTTTAGGCTGCATGCCTCTTGGAGGACATGCAAGTCTTAAATCAACCTTCATTAGTAAAGGCAGGTGAAACAGATTTAACTAATAATTGCCCATGGTTTTAGTACTGAACATTTGTCTTAATATAAAATGTGGATATTCTCACATGTAATGGTAATACAACATTAATTCTTAGGTATCGTTTACCAGGTATCCTGTAATTGTTTGGAATACTATTTGTTGTTGGATATTTCCTTTTTCTTTTCTTTTTTTTCTTTGCAATTATAAGGAGAATTGGATTATACATTTTGATATATAATCTTGTCTAGATTTCTGATTTGGTTCCTTGGATTCCAAATAATGGGTTAAACTGTATGAATATGTGAATTTTTAGATCTGTTTTTTATATAGATCTTACCAGTGTAAATTCCCACTTATAGGGAGTTCACTTAAATAGCCCTTATCAGAATATAGTATTATTACATTTTAAATATTCTGCTAAATCATTTGTGTTTTTTGAAGTAAAAGTTTTTCTCATAAGTTTATATTACTTTTCATAAGTATTGGTATTTTAATTTTCTCATAAAAGTTTATCATATAATAATTATTTGTTATATACATTAACCCTTTGTCACATTTGTGGCAAAAAATACCTTTTTAATTATGTTATTTTAATATACATAAATTTTAAAAATGCATATAGTCAAATATTTTGATTTCATCTATCATTATTTTGCATTCATGTTTAGCCTTGCTGATATATATTTTATTGATTATATAAATTTAGCCTTGGTGTTCCATATATATATGTATATATAGATATAGATATATTAAGCATAGGGTGATACCATTTCGAAATAATTTTTCACTTTTTTTACACACATTTTTATGCATAAGTATTTTATTACATAATTAAGATCATACTATATTCTATTTTGTTATTTTTTCATACATATAGTGAGCAATTTTTTGTGCCATTAGATATCCAAGGTAGCAGTGTGCACATTATAATGTATTATATTGAGCAAGTAAGTTCACAAATTTTTTTCGTAATTTAATATTGGATATTTTATCTAAAAGCTATACTTAGTTTTGAATTGTAGATAAAATATATATGGTATTAGTAATGTGTACTAAATATAACAAACACCTCTTTGTTAAATACATCCTAAGTTAATGAAATAATATGTTTAAGTCACTTTCGCAAGTGATAACTAATATTTATTAGTGTGAATAGTTGTTATTAAATACTGCATAGATTTTTTTCTATATTACTTAAATGTTAGTTTCTTCACCTCAGCCATGAAATTTAAGAAAAGAACTATTATACTTTTAAAATTATTATTTTTATCCCATGAATGATTAAAACTATATCATAATTTTAAGAAAAAGCAGGACACAGAATGAAGCCAATAAGGGGAAAAATAGAGAAAAGCACATTTTATTTCTGGAAAGAAGCCAATGATTGTTACTCAGAACACATAAGGAGAGAATGATTTTAAACATTTAGAGGAAATCATGAAAGCCTGAAGGACTTTCTTCCAAGGGCACCTTGGAGAAATTCATGTTTCTAAAATAGGAAACATTTATCAAGACTTGGAGTACAGTAGCAGTTTCGTGCTACAGTGTCAGCATAACTGGAGCAAATGAACTTTCTGGCATCAATGGTCACTGTGCTACTTCTGTCAACATGGCTTGCTTTTCTTTAAAAAAATGTATGTGTGTGTGTGTGTGTGTGTGTGTGTGTGTGTGTGTGTGTGTGTGTATATATATATATATATATATATATATAACATTAAAGAAAAGTAAGAGAAATAATTTCCTCTGGCTACAAAAATACTGATTTTTCAGGATAACAGGTGAATTGCAACCTATAAATAGCTTGCTTTTATTAAAATTTCCTGACTAATTTTTTTGTGACTATTTTCTAATGGAATCAAATTTATATTCAATGTTTCTTTTATTGTTAAATATTCATACTTAAAAGAGTCTAGAAAGCATTTTTTCTCCAATGGGAATGGTCATTTTAGGATAATATATTTGCTTTATAGAGTCGGAAAGATTATTCATTTTTTTTCTGGTAAGACCACAGTCGTACTGGCCTTGAAGATAGCAGAATGTGATAATAAAAATGATGACAGCTCTTTTAAAAATAAAAACATAAAACAATTATCCATAAAATCTGACCTTTCAATTTTGGAGGTTAATTCACTTAATTTTAGGGAAAATATTAAATTACCAAAACATATGTTTTCCATTTTTTAGATAGGAAAAAGCTATGTTATATGGGATTTGCTTGTTTGCATTTTTGTTTGCTGTACGTATATTATTTTAACATTTAATGAGGAGGCTTAGGCATAAGCAGAGCAAAAACTTAGTGACAATACGTGAAAGATTTTGTCACAATTTAAAGCAAATTATCAGTGATTATTAAGCTTTTTGGCATTATAATACCCTGTTAGTATATAACCATATTCTTTTCCTTTTAAATTCTATACTCACCTAAGCTAAATGTGGGATATAGATATTTTATCATTTCAGTTTTGTAATTGATAGTTGCCAAAATGTCATAGTACTAATCTGGTATTAACTAGAATTGATATGTACTTATCCCTATGATCTAATAACTTTGGTTTGCTGCTTAAATTCCTGAATGCCCTACTCATTTCCCAACTCAATTTATCAAAAAGTGAGCACCTCCTTTGTGTCAATTTTTGGGTCTAGGATATAGGAATATAGAAAATGTTAAATAGATAGAATGATGAAATATGATTCTTTAATAGAAATAGGAACTTAAAGGTCATTATGGAAGCACAAATGCAGGACGGTTTGTCCAGCTAGGGAGGGAGTGGTGAGAAAAGGTTTCCTGAAGAAAGTCATCTTCAAGTAATTTCTTTTTCCTTAAAGCAGGTGTTCAAGGCTTTTTTCCCTCATTCACATGTCCACATGGCTACATTTAATTTCAGATAACACATGCAGAAGTTCTTTACAGTACTTTTTCACAGCTGAATTGAATTATCCTAGATAAGACTTTTTAAACCCAGAGAAATATGTTGTTCACTCACAGCAAGGGAACAATTATTTATAGTTTCTTCTTAAGCTACTTTTTCTGATGACTCTACTCTTGTAGTCATTATAAATACTGTAAGAGGAATTTCCCTAGCTTGCTGTTTGAAATGCAGACAAAGACTAAAAAAAAACAAAGAAATAAAAACATATCCAAAAACTTACTCTATATGGAAATCTGAATTTTTGGAGTACACTGATTGGCACACAGGTACATGCAGGTACAAATTTGAGAACAATGTTTCAAATCTCCTCAAATAATAATCTTGGTTTATGCATGGTGACATTCCTTGACACATTGTATTCAGCATAAAATAGTTTGGTCAGAGTTAACAATCAAACAAGAAGTGGAGTTAAGTTTTACTGAGAGGGTAAGATGGTATAGTGATGGGATACATCTTTAAATTTTAATCATATGTAGATAAAATAACTTGTTTCTATGTAAAAAATAATTATGTATTGCAATAAAGGAGGAAAAGAAATGATGCAAGGAATTATCTAAGGAAGTGAGGGAAAAACCTAAAACATGTAAAAGCAGAAGGGGATTCAAAAAAGAGAATTCTGTGTTCCTCAGTGCTCTATTTCTAGAGCTTAACATTATATCCACATGTAGAAAATGCTCAGCAAACAGTTTGTGACTATTTACAGACATTGCAAACCTTGTTACTTTTATTAATTTTCATTATGTCGTTCCACCTATAACACTGTGTATATCTGTATCATTGTACCTATTACATCATTGAATTATTTGTTTTGTGAGTATGTCTTCTCGATTACTAATTATCCTAGGGTATGCAGACCAGGGCATAATTATTTTTTATCTCCACTACCATCGGGTTTTTGTGACTAGTAGATAATCACATGTTAAATAGAGTGATCTAACAAAGGTACTGTTATGTCCATAAGCACCATCATCAACAATAGCAGTTCTGAGAAACTACTCAGCTTGCCATGCTTGCTCATGGGAAGACAAAGAAGTGCATTGCACAGTCTCTGAGGTAGAGATAGCGTATAAAGTCAATTGGAAAACTGCAGTGAAATGGCTAATGGTTTTCTGAGGCATGGCTTTTTTATAAAACTACACAAATTTTTTGGAAATCAAGCAAACCAAAATTATACTGGTAGTTACACTTAAATTGATTCCCATATGTATTTATAAACAGACATTAGTACTCACCTTTAATGGTTTAGGAAAGTGATTCATTTATTCATTCAGTCAAATATCTTGTATGGTCTTCCATACAAGATACAAAAAATTAGGAAGCTGAAGAGAGCACAGAAATGAAACTTCAGTGTATATTAAAAGAGAGATGAAAGATAAACAAAGAATAAACAAAAAAATGAAGATTGTAGGTAAAAGGCAATCATACATGAGGCTAAATGTATATACTTTATTTTTACATGTACACATTTGTGACCTATTCATGAAAGAGCCACATTTTTAAACCAAAGTTATCTAACTGCTGAGGAGAAAGAAAAAATATTATCAGTTTCATAGTTTAGTATCCCCATGATTAAAACATAAAAAATTACCAAGTTCCCAGGAAAATTACATTTGTTAAACTACTCTTTTTATTTTTTTTTTGCAGTATGCGGGCCTCTCACTGTTGTGGCCTCTCCCATTGCAGAGCACAGGCTCTGGACACGCAGGCCCAGCGGCCATGGCTCACAGGCCCAGCCGCTCCGCGGCATGTGGGATCTTCCTGGACTGGGGCACAAACCTGCGTCCCCTGCATTGGCAGGCGGACTCTCAACCACTGTGCCACCAGGGAAGCCCTATTAAACTACTCTTGAATTATATTACAGATGGCTTCATAATAATAGTGAAAAGCATCCTTGATGGTATCTTACAATAGGCATTTCTTATGACAGTCATCAATACAATATAGTCTGAATACATTGGTTTGTCCAGATCTAGTTAAATTTAAGAATATTTTAATATATTTGAAAGGTTGGGTGGACTTCTTTCCCTTTGAATTATATTCACTTAATAGGTTTTATCTCTACTGAATTTTCAACATATCATATGAAGTAATTGAGGAAGGCGAATGTCTGGAATGACAGCAGAATTTCCTTGAATAAAATTTGGACTCCTTTGGTCTGCCTGCCGATGCAGGGGACATGGGGTCGTGCCCCGGTCCGGGAAGATCCCACATGCCGCGGAGCAGCTAGGCCCGTGAGCCATGGCCGCTGAGCCTGCGCGTCTGGAGCCTGTGCTCCACAATGGGAGAGGACAAATGTATTGTCTGTAATGGAGCACCCAGCATTGTGCAAGAGTATTTTGTGTTATACAGTTCACATTAATGCTGAAAATCCCCACAATAACTACATGAGTTAATTTGGTTTAATAATTTAAATATTAGAGAACACTGGTTCTTTTATCTCTGCTTGTTGTCCCATTTGTTTCTTCTTTTTTTTATCACTCTTGTGTGTTCCCTGCTTTTCCCCCTTACTTTCCTCTCCAGTACTTTCCTTTCCTCTTTTTTCTTTTTCTTCCAACATATTTCAGTGTTTTTTAGATGACTGAAAGTAGATGTTGAGTAACTAAATAAACCCTATTTAGTCATCTGTTCAGACCATCTTGTTTGAGAAAATAAAATCATAGCACTTGCAAATATCAAGAGGTATATACTTTTGGTTCTCTGTCTCAAGAGAATATGTATCGGTGTACAGCACACAAGAGTTTTATCAGATAATTAAGAAAGTCAAAACAATGAAGATTGCGAGGTTTCCTAGCTTTGTTTTCTTCTAAATGTCATTTTTGAGCTTTATTTTAATAATATTTACAACACTTAGGACACCCCATCCCCCGCCACACAAATACACACACAAATAGAAGAAAATAAATCTGAGTTAGATTAGACCAAGTTTTGGTTCAACCGCTTACTGTATCTACAATTTTATTTATTTATTTATTTTTAAAATACATTTATTTATTTATTTTTGGCTGTGTTGAGTCTTTGTTACTGTGTGTAGTCTTTCTCTAGTTACGGCGAGCAGGGGCTACTCCTTGTGGTAGTGCTGGGCTTCTCACTGCAGTGGCTTCTTGTTGCAGAGCATGGGCTCTAGTCGTGCGGGCTTCAGTAGTTGTGGCACATGGGCTCAGTAGTTATGGCTCGTGGGCTCTAGAGCACAGGCTCAGTAGTTGTGGTGCATGGGCTTAGTTGCTCCACAGCCTGTGGGATCTTCCCGGACCAGGCCTCGAACCCCTGTTCCCTGCATTGACAGGTGGATTCTTAACCACTGAGCCACCAGGGAAGTCCCTGTATCTACAATTTTAGACAAATTATTTATATTCCCCAAGTCTTAGTCTCCTTATTGGTAAAATGGAGATAAAAATAGTATCTTTCTCATAAAATTTATGTGAGGATTATTAAGTGACATGATCCATATAAAGAGCTTAGGTTAATGCCTGGGAAATAAAAGGTCCTTTAGAATGTCAGTTATTTATGATAATATTACTACTACTTCTTACATTAAAACTATGCATAATTGCACCACTGTTGTAATGTGGTATATGGCCTTCTAGTCTTTCTCTATCAATACAAAACACATCAAATAACAATAGCTGCTGAATATACTCTTTTGCAAAACGTGCATTTTTACTTGGCAATTATCGTGAATGTTATTTGTCAATTATTGTGAATATTGATCCAGTTCATTAATTTGCAATGTTAATATGACATTTAATGAGTAATAGCTTTCCATTATAATGATGCTTAATGACATTCACATTATTTCCAAATTATCTGTCCTAAGCATAATGCTGCTACAGACATACTTATAGATAAATCGTTTTATTAACATCTCTAATTTTTTTTCTTAAAATCCATCATTAGAACTGGAAGTGCTCAATAAAAACGTTACTTACATTTTAAAAACTCTAAATATATAGTCTCTGCATTCCAGAAAGATTTTAAAAACATATACTCATCAATAATATTAGAACGTCTATTCCAAAATCTTGCTGATGCAAAAAAGTTTCACTACAATTGGACTATACAAATGTAATAGATTTTAAAAATTCATTGCTGTTTTCTTATGCAATATTTTTAATAATGGTGATAAATATTTCATATATATTGGCAATTTATAATTTTTCTTATGAGCTCCATGATTGTAAATCTGTCGTTTTATGTTGGTAATGTAGTTTTTCCCTTAGAATATTCAAACATATGTTTTCTGTGTATGTGTAGGTATTTAACATAATTTTTGAATTTTATTTGACTTCTACAATTTGAAATTGTTATTGTTTTTGATGAAAGTAAACTTTATTTTTGTATGCAATGTATCAACAATCTTTTTCATAATTGTTTCTATTAGTATTATTTTTCTGAATGCCTCATGCAACACACAGCCATATATTGACCTATACTTTCTCTTAATTTCTGATATTATATTTATTTTCATTGAAGTATACTTGATTTACAATATTATATTAGTTTCAGGTGTATGACATAGTAATTAAATATTTTAATAGGTTATACTCCACTTAATGTTATTACCAAAAATGGCTATATTACCCTGTACTGTATAATATATCCTTGTTTCTTATCTATTTTATACATTGTAGTTTGTGTCTCTTAATCCCATACCCCTATTTTGCCCCTCCTCTCTTATTACTTCTCCCCACTGGTAAACACTACTTTGTTTTCTATGTATGTGAGCCTGTTTTTGTTTTGTTATATGCATTCGTTTGTTTGTTTTTTTTAATTCCACACATAAGTGTTAACATAGTGTATTTGTCTTTCTTTGTCTGACATATTTTACTAAGCATAATACTGCCTTGATCCATCCACAATGTTGGAAATGGCATAATTTCATTCATTTTTGTGGCTGAGTAGTGTTCCATTGTGTGTGTGTGTGTGTGTGTGTGTGTATAATGTGGTTTGTGTGTGTATATACACATATATATACACACATATATATACCACATTTTTTTTATCCATTCATCTGTTGACAGGCACTGCCTTCTTCTATGCCTTGGCTATTGTAAATATTGTTACTTTGAACATTGGGGTGTATGTTTCTTTTCAAATTAGTGTTTTTGTTTCCTTCAGATAATCAGAAGTGGAATTGCTGCATCATATGGTAGTTTTATTTTTAGTTTTTTGAGGAACTTCCATGCTGTTTTCCATAATGGCTGCACTAATTTATATTCCCACCAACAGTGTAGGAGGGTTCCCATTTCTTCACATCCTTGCTGACATTTATTTGTAGACATTTTGATGATAGCCATTCTGATAGGTGTGAGGTGATATCACATTGTTTTTTGTTTGCTTGTTTTTGTTTTATTTTTTTATTTATTTTCTGGCTGCATTGGGTCTTTGTTGCTGTGCACAGGCTTTCTTTAGTTGCAGCGAGAGGGGGCTACTCTTCATTCCAGTGCACAGGCTTCTCATTGCAGTGGCTTCTCTTGTTGCAGAACATGGGCTGTAGGTGCACGGGCTTCAGTAGTTGCAGCACATGGGCTCAGTAGTCGCAGCACGCGGGCCCTAGAGCATGCGGTCTTCAGTAGTTGTGGTGCGTGGGCTCTAGGGTGTGCGAGCTTCAGTAGTTGTGGAACGTGGGCTCAGTATTTGTGGCACATGGGCTTAATTGCTCCATGGCATGTGGGATCTTCCCAGACCAGGGATCAAACCCATGTCCTCTACATTGAGAGGTAGATTCTTAACCACTGTGCCACCAGGGAAGTCCCTCACATTGTTGTTTTGATTTGCATTTCTCTTGATTAGTTATGTTGAGCATCTTTTCATGTGCCTGTTTGCAACTAGTATATCTTCTTCAGAAAACGTCTATTTAGGTGTTCTGGTATTCTGTCTTTTTTATAAAAGGTTGTTTTTTCATATTGAATTGTATGAGCTGTTTATATATTTTGGATATCAACCTCTATCAGTCAAATCATTTGCAAATATTTCCTCACATTGAGTAGGTTGTTTTTTTCTTTTTGTTGATTGTTTCCTTTGATGTTCTAAAGCTTTTTAGTTTAATGAGATTTCATTTGTTTATTTTAGTGTTTATTTCTTTCATCTTAGGAGGTATATCCAAAAAAATATTGCTACGACTTATGCCAGAGAGTGTTCTGCCTATATTTTCTTCTAGGAATTTTATGGTTTCCAGTCTTATATTTAGGTATTTAATCCATTTTTAGTTTATTTTTGTGTATGTTGTGAGGAAATAGTCTAATATCATTCTTTTACATGCAGTTGTTCAATTTTCTCAGCACCACTTATTGAAGAGGCTGTCTTTTCTCCATTGTATATTCTTGCCTCCTTTTTGTGAATTAATTGACTGTAGGTGTGTGGGTTTATTTCTAGGCTCTCTATTCTGTTCATTGACCTATATGTATGTTCTTGTGCCAGTGCCATGCTTTTTATATCTGTAGCTTAGTAGTATCATCTGAAATCAGGGGGCATGGTATATTCAACTTTGTTCTTTTTGCTCGATTGTTTTGGCAATTTGGTGACTTTTGTTGCTCTATGTAAATTTTAGAATTATTTATTCTAGTTTGTGAAAAATGTCATGAGTATTTTGATAGGGATTGCATTAAATCTGTAGATTATTTTGGGTAGTATGGTCATTTTGACAATATTAATTCTTGCAGTCCATGAACACATGATATTTTTCCATTTATATGTATCACCTTCAAATTGCTCTATCAATGATTTATAGTTTTCAGAGTATAGCTCTTTTACCCCTGTGGTTAAGTTAATTCCTAGGTGTTTTATTCTTTTTGATGCAATTTTAAATGGGATTGTTTTCTTGCTTTCTCTTTCTGGTAGTTCATTATTAGTATAGAGAAAAGCAACAGATTTCTGTTTATTAATCTTGGATCCTACAACTTTGCTGAATTCACTTATTAGTTCTAATAGTTTGGAGGTGGAGACTTTAGGGCTTTCTGTGTAAAATATGTCATCTGCAAATAGTGACAGTTTCACATCTTCCCATCCAGTATAGATTCCTTTTATTTCTTTTTCTTGTCTGATTACTGTGGCTAGTACTTCCAATTCTACATTAAATAGAAGTGGCAATAATGAACATCCTTGTCTTGTTCCTGAATTTGGAGGGAAGGCTTTCAACTTTTCAGTGTTGCATATAATGTTAACTATTGGTTTGTCATAAACGGCCTTTGTTATGTTGAGATATGTTCCCTCTATAACAACTTTAATGAGAGCTTTCATCATGAATGAGTGTTGAATTTTGTCAGATGCTTTTTTGCTTCTATTGAGAAGGGTGTGTGATTTTTTCTTCTTGCTTTTGTTAATGTGGTGTATCACATTGTTTGATTTGCAGATATTGAACCATCCTGGCATCCCTGGAATAAATCCCACTTGATCATGGTGTATGATCCTTTTTATGTATTGTTGGATTTGGTTTGCTAATATTTTGTTGAGAATTTTTGCATGTATATTCATCAGAGCTATTGGCCTGTAGTTTTCTTTTATTGTAGTATCTGTCTGGTTTTGCTAATGGTGGCCTAGTACAATGAATTTAGCTGTTCCATCTTCTTCAGCTTTGTGGAATAGTTTGAAAATATATGCATTAGCTCTCCTTTATATGTTTTGTAGAATTCGCCTGTGAAACCAACTGGTCCTCAACTTTTGTTTTTTGGGAATTTTTGTTTTTATTACAAATTCAGTTTCACTACTAGGGATTGATCTATTCAGACTGTCAATTTCTTCCTGATTCAGTCTTGGTAGGTTGTATGTTTCTAGAAATTTGTCCATTTCTTCTAGGTTGTCCAAGTTGTTGGCATATAACTGTTCATAGTGTTATCTTAAGATTTTTTGTATCTTTGTGGTATTGGTTGTTATTTCTCTCTTTCATTTCTTATTTTGTTTATTTGGGTCCTCTTTTCTTTTTGATGAACCTCCCTAATGGTTTATCAGTTTTGTTTATCTTTTCAAACAACCAGCTCTTGGTTGCATTGATCTTCTCTATTGTTTTTGTTTGTTTCTTTGTATGTTTATTTTGTCTCTATTTTTTATTTCCTCTCTGATCTTTATTATTTTCTTTCTTCTGCTGACTTTGTTTATTCTCATTTTTTGTAATTCCTTTAAATGGAATGTTTGGTTGTTTATTTGACATTTTTCTTATTTCTTGAGAAGGGCTTATATTGCTATAAACTTCCCTCTTAGAACTGTTTTTGCTACATCTCATAGATTTTGGAACATTGTGTTTCTATATTCATTTGTCTTCAGTTATTTTCTGATTTTCTCTTTGATTTCTTCATTGATACTTTGTGGGGTTTTTTTGTTTTTTTTTTTTTCAGTAACATGTTTATTCTCCATGTGTTTGTGATTTTCTCATTTTTCTTTCTTTAATTGATTTCTGGTTTCATATAGTTATGGTCAGAAATAATGCGTGATATAAATTCTGTTTTCTTAAATTTATTGAGACTTGTTTTGTGGCCTAATGTGATGTATCCTGGAGAACATTCTATGTGTACTTGAAAAGAGTGTGTGTTCTGCTGTTTTAGGATAGAATGTCCTGTAAATATCTGTTAAGTTCAGCTGGTGTTTTGTGTCATTTAAGACCACTCTTGCTTTATTCATTTTCTGTCTGAATGATCTGTCCATTGATGTGAGTTGGATATTAAAGTCCTCTACTGTTATTGTATTTTGGTTAATTTTTCCTTTTAGTCAGTTAGTATTTGCTTTATATATTTAGGTGCTCCTATATTGGGTGCACAGGTGTTAACAAGTTAATTTCCTCCTTTTGTATTGATCCCTTTATCATTATATAATGACCTTGTTTTTTGTTATTTGTTTTCAAGTCTATGTTGTATGATATGAGTATTACTACCCTCACTTTCCTGTTTCTCTTTGCATGAAATATATTTTCCCATCCTTTCACTTTCAGTTTGTGTGTGTCTTTAGCTATGTTGTGAGTCCTTACAAGCAGCATTTAGATGGTTCTTTTTTTAATCCAGTCAGCCACCCTGTATCTTTTGATTGGAGCATTTGGAACATTGACATTTAAAGTAATTATTCATAAGTATGTAATTATTGCCATTTTATTACTTGCTTTCTTGTTGCTATAGTTCTTCCCTGTTCATTTTTTCTTCCTTTTGTTCATTCCCTTGTGGTTTGATGATTTTCTTTAGTGGTATGCTTGTGTTCCTTTCTTTCTAGGTTTTGTGTATCTATTATAGGTTTTTGATTTCTGGTTATCATAGGGTTCATATATATTGACCTATTACTATATCTACTTGTTGTAAACTGGTAGTCATTTAAGTTCAAACACATTCTAAAAGATCTATATATGTTACTACCCTCCCCCATACTTTGTGTTTTTGATGTCATATTTCACATCTCCACATTTATCACTTCACTCTTTATTATAATTATAGTTGATTTTACAATTTTATTCTTTTAATCTTTGTACTAGCTTATTTAAGTGGTTGATCCTCAACCTTTACTATTTATTTGCATTTATTAATGGGATTTTTCCTTTCTTAAATATTCTTAGTTCTTTATAAGTAAGAATTTTATAAAGAAAAGCCTTTTCTTTTCCATATAGAGCAGAACTTTAACATTTCTTTCAAGGGTTTAGTATTGATAAAATCTTTTAGTTTTTGCTTGTATGAGAAATTCTTTATCTCTTCTTCTATTGTAAATAGTAATCTTGTTAGGTAGAGTATCCTAGGTTACAGGTTTTTTCCCTTTCAGTGCTTTGAACATATTGTGCTACTGCCTTCTGGCCTGCAAAGATCCTGCAGAAAAATCAACTGATAGACTTATGGAGGTTCCCTTCTATATGTCTTTTTTTCTTTCTCCTACTGACTTTAGGATTCTCTATCTTTAACTTTTGCCATTTTAATTATGATATGTCTTGGTGTGTGTCTGTTTGGGTTCATCTTGTTTGGACCCTCTGTGCTTTCTGTACCTGGATATCTGTTTTCTCCTTCAGGTATGGCAAGTTTGCAGCCATAATTTCTTCAAATACATTTTTGACCACTTTCTATCTCTATTCTCCTTCTAGGACCCCTAGTATGAAAATGGTGGTATGCTTCATGTTATCACAGAGATCTCTTAAACTGTTCTCATTTTTTCTTTTTAATTTATATTTATTTATTTATTTATTTTTGGTTGTGTTGGGTCTTCGTTTCTGTGCTAGGGCTTTCTCTAGTTGTGATGAGCGGGGGCCACTCTTCATTGTGGTGCGTGGGCCTCTCACTGTTGCGGCCTCTCTTGTTGTGGAGCACAGGCTCCAGACGCGCAGTCTCAGTAGTTGTGGCTCACGGGCCCACCGCCCCGCGGCATGTAGGATCCTCCCAGACAGAGCCCGAACCCCTGTCCCCTGAATTGGCAGGCAGACTCTCAACCACTGTGCCACCAGGGAAGCCCTTAAATTTTTTTTTATTTTTTATTTTTTTGTGGTACACGGGGCTCTCAGTGTTGTGTCCTCTCCCGTTGTGGAGCACAGGCTCTGGACGTGCAGGCTCAGCAGCCATAGCTCACAGGCCTAGCCACTCCATGGCATGTGGGATCTTCCCAGACCGGGGCACGAACCCATGTCCCCTGCATCGGCAGGTGGACTCTCAACCACTGCACCACCAGGGAAGCCCTGTTCTCATTTTTTTAAATTTGTTTTTCTGATTGAGTGATTTCCATTATTCTGTCTTCTAGATCACCTATGCATTCTTATGTATCACATAGTCTGCTATAATTACTTCTAGTGTGTTTTTCATTTTAGGTATTGTATTCTTCAATTCTGACTGGTTATTTTTCATGTTTTCTATTTCTTTGTTAAAATTCTCACTGTGTTCATCTATTGTTTTCCCTAATTCTGTTAGCATCCTTTTAACAAATGCTTTTAATTCTATGTCTGGTAAATTGTTTATTTCTGTTTCATTATTTGTTTTTCAGGTGTCTTCTCTTGCTTTCTCACTTGAGACCAATCCTTCTTTTTTCTCATTTGCTTAACTTTCTCTGTCTCTATGAAATTAGATGAAACAGTTTCCTATTGTGTTCTTGAAAGGTAGTCCTTATGTGGGAGTGTCTGTATACAGTCTGCATGTGCCCAGTCACTTTGGTGGGAGAGCTGGATTTGACATGAACACAGGTCATGTCTTTCCTCAGCTTGCACTGGCAGCTGTCACCTTGGTAAGAGGTAGGACTGGAGAATGAGGAGCTAGGGCTGGAGCCAGCTGTGAGCCTGGACTTCATTTTTGTTCACTGGACTCTACCATCCTATTGGAGATGGGGGTGTGTCCCTAGTTGCTGGAGAAGAAGCCCTGGGGGTCAGTTCTGAGCGGCCTCTGTTTCCTTTAGGTGTCAGTTCTCTCCCCTTTTAGCTCCAGTACCCTTGCCCTAAAGGGGAGCAGTTTCTGGAGCAAGAGAGGCCCATGCAGGCTCTTGCTGCATGATGTAGTGTGCGCTCTGGCAATTTGGCCATAGAGAGAGTTCAGAGTTGCTTTTGATGCACTGCCTGTGTAACTGCTGTTAATGGCTACCCCTGCCCTGCTCAGATGACCCTTCAGGGCAGTTTGCCCCTGTGTCTCTCAGCCAAGTTCTTTCCTTGGTCCTGCAGCCCTCCCTCCAATGTGGAGCTGCAAGTTGAAGTATGTGAGACTGAAGTAATTTCTCAGCTCAGGCTGGGCATACTAGGGCAGTCACAGGAAATCAGTCAGCCACCTGCACAGTTTCAGTCCACCTTGTCCACCCCATTTAAGAGTAAGCAAGCATTCACAGGCTCATCCTGAGCAGAGTCCACGCTTCCCACAGCCCTTCTGCTAGTCCCACCACCCCTCCAACCAGGAAAGACACAGGTCCCTGTGTCAGACCTCAGGACTGGGGTACCCAATATGTGGTTTGAACCATTCACTCCTCAGGGAGGGTCTCCATGTAATCTACCTTTATGCTGAGTCACCTCCCTAGGGCACAGGTCTTGACCTGATCACTTTTCTTGCCTTCCTACCTGATTCCATGTGGATCATTCTTTCAAGCCTTGGTTATACTGGAGTATTTCTACCAGTTAGCAGTTAGTTTTCTGTGAGAATTGTCCCACATGTATATGTGTTTTTGTTGTGCTCGTGGGGAGAGGTGAGTTCCACATCCTCCTACTTTACCATTTTGATTTCCTCCCCAGATATTTTGTTTAATTCTTTAATTTATATAGACAAAATTGGAATTCTATATTGTGAGATATGTATTAGAAAATACATAACTAACTATCATAAGTACTTTTGCTTAAAAATGTATTTGTTCTTTAATAATTTAGACCTTCATCATAGTCTGAATACCTATATGTACCTGGTTCTGTTTGTGGACTTGTATTTCATTCAATTGGATGAAGCTTCTCAAATTCTTCCAAAAATTGAAGAGGGAGGAACACTCCCAAGGTCATTCTACAAAGCCATCATCACCCTGATACCAAAACCAGACAACCATATCACAAAAAAAGAAAATTGCAGGCCAGTCAGTATCACTGATGAACATAGACTCAAAAATCCTCAACAAAATACTAGCAAACAGAAGCCAACAACACATTAAAAGGATCATACACCATGGACAAGTGTGATTTATCCCAGGGATGCAAGGATTCTTCAATATATGCAAATCAATCAATGTGATACACTATATTAACAAATTGAAGAATAAAAAACATATGATCATCTCAAGAGGTGCAGAAAAAGCTTTTGACAAAATTCAACACCCATTTATGATAAAAACTCTCCAGAAAGTGGGCATAGAGGTAACCAACGTCAATATAATAAAGGCCATATACAACAACCCCCCAGCAAACATCATAAATATTTTCTTAACAATTTTATCTGTTTATTATTCCAGATTTAATGTAGAGTCTTTATCAAGTTTCCCTGTCCTCATTCACACTGGTCCCTCATCCCTTCCGATTCATTTGGAGTTCTCATGAGACTTACTGTTGAGTTTGTAAATAATTGCTGTCTTTAGAATATTTATTGTTTTTCCATATAACTATATTGTTTCTTCTTATTCTAATATTCTCTTATATTCCTAAGACATATTTTAATTTTCTATATAATTTCTATAAGTTTCTGAGCTCATTTTTGTATTTTTCTTATCATGTCTTTCATTGTAATATTTTCCAACTGGCTATTCCTCACATAGAAAATTATTCTTGTTTACTTGTATATTCCTTTTTTGTAGAGTGGCTCTGTTGATAATAAATTGTAAATTCTAGTGGTGTTTAAATTTATTTTCTTCATTAGGCATTAATACCACCAAAAATATGTATCTACTTCTTTTTAAAAATTTTTGTCATGTTTCTTTCTTTGCCCCATTGTTATGAGTAGAATTGCTTTATTTTTGTGGAATAGTTCTCAATATTTATCATTATGTAAGATGATACTATTTTTGCAAGATACAAATCTGTTCAAAATAGAGGCTTCTATTCCTAATTTTTTGTAAGATTTTATTTATTCACTAATTTATTAACTTAATCACTTATTGAATAATACAGAGTGCCTAGTATGTACTATATATTTTACCAGAATATTAAAATTAATGTATGACTTTAGAGATAATTTAATTTTTAAATTAATGTCTTGTAAAAATCATGGGATCAATCTATATAAGCAAAAATATACTTGATCTTTTTTAAAACTTCCTGTGATTTATCTCATTACTGGCTACTAGCTATAGAACAAAGGCCAAGAAAAGTCAGTAGAAACTGTAAATTGTTACTTTATTCATGATGCATTTTTCCTAAAGTGGTACATTGTATAAATAATAGTGTTCTATGTAGAATAATCATATAAAAGACTGAAAAGTTTTGTTATATAATTTGCAAAATAATTACAATTTTATAAGTTGGAAATAATGTCCTCTAAAGTAAATTGTGTAGGGAAATTATACAGTAATATGTAACATGGAAAATAAAATACTCTGTCTTTGGAAAACTGTATAAATCATATTACACATCTGTCTACATGGGATTATGCATATGGAGCTAACAAAGAGGAACAAGTTGTTAAAAACTTCCCTTGATTCCATGTGGAGGCAAACATCAATCTACCCTGCAGAACTGTTTGGCTTAATGTCCTGTAATGGGATCAATCAAATGCTTTAGAAAGGTACTGGGTCCAATTAAAAAAAAAAAAAAAAGGAACATTTGACTTTGGTTCTCAAATCAGGAGAATTAATTTGCCAGATATAAATTGGAATCTGACTCTACACAATCTCAATTATTAGATTCATTCTTAAACTGTGTCCCAGAAACGTCCACCATTGCTGGGTCTTACACATGAGTTCAAGAACTCTTGAAAGGTTATAATTTAAGAAATCTTTTTTGAAATCAACTTAGTTTGAGAAATTCATTATGGCTTTGTTAAATGAAAATTTTATAACGTACAGTTTGGAAACGTTATGATTTTGGAACATTACCTAACTTGGCAAATGAAACAATTTGTGAATAAGATTTATAACTATTTGGGCTTCCCTGGTGGCGCAGTGGTTGAGAGTCTGCCTGCCGATACAGGGGACACGGGTTCATGCCCCAGTCCGGGAAGATCCCACATGCCATGGAGCGGCTGAGCCTGCGTGTCCGGAGCCATGGCCGCTGAGCCTGCGTGTCCGGAGCCTGTGCTCCGCAGTGGGAGAGGTCACAACAGTGAGAGGCCTGCGTATCGCAAAAAAAAAAAAAAAAAAAAAAAAGAAAAAGAAGAATTATAACTATCTTGGTACTATGCTAATTTTTTTTCAGTGTTTTCTGATAAAGAATAGTATGTTTTTTGGAAATGTTATGATTGATTATAAATATATTCTATCTAGATAAAAGTGTATGATCTGCACCTCAAAAAAACTTTATGCAATTTCAAACAAATGTCCTTTAGAATGAGTAAAATGATTAACATAAGAATATGGCAGATAAATTCCTAAATATATAAATCTGTTGATAAGAAAAATCATTTTCTAATTTTTGTGACTGTAGAAAACTTGGCAAATGTAGAAAAGTAATGAGGTAAGTAAAAACTACCTGTAACCATAACTTCTAGTTATAACTTCTGTTGACTCTATATTTCATTATAAGTTTATTTAGTAATTTATTTCTCTATTCTTCTATACCTCTTCATTTGACTCATTTCCAATTTTTCATTAATAATAAATAACAGCATAAGAAAATTACTGTATAAAATATTTGGTCATGTAGCTGATGAATAAAAATATATACTTTTTAAAATAAAAATACATTTTTCCAGTGAGGTGTGAAACTTCATTAACAAACAGGAATTTAAACAGTGTAAAGGTTAGTTCTGATAATATTTTAAGAGATTAAATTAAATTGAGATTTAGTCAGGTTTAATTATTGAATGAAAAAGTGTTAAATTATTTTCTAGTTTCATTGTCTGAGTTTTGAGTGATAATGTTTATGTAAGTTGATTTCATTATGGATCAATGACTTAAAAAGGTTTAGTCCCTAATCTGAGTTAATGGAACATTTTCTGATATAGTCATAATGTCTTCCACATATTAGGTGACCTCCATTTTCCCATATGAATTGCTTTTAAAATTGTTGAGGGATGGAAAATTGCTGTGGGAGGGTGATTCTGTAAACCAACTGTGACTTTTCATATACAGTAGGATACTTGCTCACATCTAATAACCAGTCATCTGGAGTAGGAAGCAGGCATTTCCTGATCCTGTAGGCTACTGCTGTCTGTATTCTCCTTGCTCTATCCAAAAGGTATAATAAGGTTCATCAGCTTGCTGTGCCACATCCAAGCTCCTCTTGGACACATAAGAAAACATTTACCTACTTTCACAACATATGGGATTCTTTCAGGGCTGTCTCAGACCTAACTGCCTACTTAGTAAGCAATGAAACAAGTCTCTTCCTCCTTCCCCTCGTCCTCCTTCTTTTCTTCCTCATCCTTCTCCTCCTCCTCCTTCTTCTTTACAGTGTTCATCATGGAAAAATTCTTGGATCTTGCAACTTTTGGATCCCTAAACCTATCTAAGAAGTTTTATCATTCCTTTGGATTCTAATTCTAAACTCTGAACAAGACAACTTATAATAAATGCATTTTTGTATGGTTATAACATACTATTTATGACAAAAATGCAAACTGATTATTCATGTGTGTGGGCTCCATGCCAAAAAAAAAAATTGCCACTTGAATTCCTGTGGTTAACTGAATTAATCCCCAATCCTAATCTTACAGTTTCTGAAAAAAAGTTGATTCAAACTACACTGAAAAAAATGTACTTTACTTAAGCATCTTATAACTTCTTGTTTACCCCTTAAAGGCATTATGTTGTCTTTTTACAATATCAAGTAAAAATAGTAGAGAAAGAAGGAATTGTTCTTCACCAAGTTTCCATTAGCATCTTTAGAAATTCCTAAAAATATGCCATGCATTTTATCAGTGATTCTCTAAGGGTCTAGAAGCATCAGCATGATCTAGGGACTTGATAGAAATTAAAATTTAAAAATGAGAAACTTTCTAAAATTAGAAATTAAAGTTGTCAGGCACTACCCCAGACCTATTGAAACAGAAATTCCAGGGGCAGGGCCCAGAAACTTGTTTAACAATCCCACCAGATGATTCTGATGCAGCTAATGTTTGAGAATCCATTATGTTATATTATGCTTTTCTGTTTTTCTCCTATCTGAACATAAAGGAAAAAAATGTAGTAAAAATAGTTTGTTTATGCATCATTATTAAGAGAAGAGGCATTTAATATCAGTTAATTTAACAGAGATAAAATTCTAATTCATTTTATACCACAGCTTAAAATAGAATACTTCCCTATCTCCATGCCTTCATTTTCTACCGCATTTTCGGATTTTTTTTTCATATGTCAGCTTTTATTCTTTCTCTGGCTTATGATCATTGAACGTTTGTTCTTCATTTTTCCTAAATTTTGGCAGCACTCAAAGACTGTATATAAGGAGAGGGTTTCTTTGTTATTTGTCCAGACTTATGAGACTCTAACTTAGTGACCTGGCACCATGGATTTCCCACCAGGAAATAAATGTTTGGAGAGTCATAAAAGAGGAAACAGTTTGCAATTTCTTAATATCTAAGGATCACTGTCATAAGTATTATTTATCATTGCATCCATAACATTATTTTTTTTGATCCAACACAAATATGATACAAGAATGCTTGGCTTTTTTGATCTACTATTTTTTCTCATTATCATTCTGTAATGATTACTTCTCTGTGCTTATGCATATGTGACACACATGCCCACACACACAAATTTACTATTTTTAAAGTGATAAGATAACCAAATAACTAAATTTGTTATCATTTTATACAGTAAAAATAAACTCTCAGTGGGGTCTGAAGTGACTGAACCATAAATAAATTAACTGAGGTTTAATGCATGTCCACTCTGTCATATTCTTCAGTGGAACAGTTTCACTGAGACAGTGTTTTTTAAGATTGTTTGATATGGACTATTTTTAAAGTCATTATTTAATAGGTTACAATATTGCTTCTGTTTTCTGTTTTGGTTCTTTGGTGCGAGGCATGTGGGATCTTAGCTCCCCAACCAAGGATTGAACCTGCACCCCCTGCATTGGAAGGCAATGTCTTAACCACTGGACCACCAGGGAAGTCCCAAGAGACAGTGTTTTGAAAGGTGTTGCTAAACTTGCTTTGCTAACTTGACACTGGTGTCTTAATGCAAGAACCAGGTAGTATCGAAAAATGCAAGGAAATGTGCAATGATACCTACATAGGCACTTTGAATTGTAACATAGTAGAGGCACAGTAAACATTTAACATTTGTTGAATAAATAAATGAAAGAATAAAACTTTATGAAGACAAGATGCTTTGTGAACTGATAGAACTGAACCGATCGGATGAGAACTACCTGAAGTTTATTACATTTAAGCATAAAACCACATACCATTAAGAATAATAATCATTAAAATTATGACATTGATCCTCTGTTCTGCCACACTGCGTAGATAATAACAAAATAATACAAAACGTAAAACAAAATCCTTGACTAGTGTGACTAAGGGGATAACTTCTGTTTGGGTCTAGATTTCTTTTATGATAGCATCTGGCCTTGAAACCAAACAAAGATTATGTCAGTGTAAGAATTTTATATTTTTCACTACTGAAAAATAAACTGTGCATTACAAAAATTATAAATGTGAAATTTATAACTTAAAATGGTCTTAAATTAGTAATTACTCTCAATCTTTCCTGCAACAAGTCAGTGTATAAATACAAACAATTCCAGATTTAATGGATCTTCTTTATGGTTCATATGTCTTTTTTAATCATAACCTATCAGTAGTGGAATTAATTCTTTTTTTTTAAGCCTTTATTTTTATTTAAAGATCAATCTCCATCCTTACTAATGTGTGTGCTCAGGGTATCTTTGTGCGTGTACTTTTAGCAATTTATTTCCTTGGATTGTGTGCTCCCTCCAGTATATTCTACAAATCCCAGCCAATGTTTACAGATTTGCCAACAAAAGATTTGGTGTTCTCTATTCTGACTACTCCTTCCTTTTATTGTGTTTTTTCCTTTGATACTATTGTCCTAATGCCTTGATGATGAAAACTGTGTTCTTCTCTCTTGGGAGAGAACAATGACAATGATTAGGGAATAATCTGAAAATTACTTCTACTTTAGATTGAAATGCAAGCACTAAAATCAGTAAATTTTAACATAAAATAGAAAGGGAGTTGTTCTGATTAACCTTTTCATACCCAATGAGATGCAGGCCACATAGTTATATAATTACACTTGTTTGTGTGTGTGTTTACCTAAATAGAGAGAGAGTTTTTTTTAATTGGCCTTTCAGATTAAAAAATATATATTTTCCACCTTTCCCTGTGTTCTTAATCACTCTTTCGCAGCATTTGGTCCTTTTATAAACTCAGTGAAAAGGAATCGATGATTAAGTTTAGGTAACACTGCTTATTTTGTCTTGTCTTGAAGGATTACAATTCACAATCACATAATAAAAGCTACAAGAAAGTCTGCAGTAAATAGTTTTAAAAGTTGTATTCTACAGTTTTTCAAGAACTTTTCATTATTTTTATTTTATTTATTGGAATACTTTTCAAATTCTCCAAATTTAGTGTACTAGATAGTTGAATCAAAAAAAAAAATGGAAACACACACACATAAACACACACATAATTTCTCTGTCATTCAAATCAGAGAACTCCAAAAAACTGTATTTTGTTAGGTAACAAAGTGATAACACCTCATTATACCACACAAAAATATGATTATGAAAATGTATGTAATTTTAACACAGAGGTATAAAGGCAGCCAAAATAAAATTTATTTATTTATAAAATTTATTCTTAAATGGAAACATTTAAGAGTGAAATATGATACTGCTTTGAAGTAAAACATTAGCTCATTAATATGATGTTAATTAACATTTTCAAAATTTGACTGATAGAATTGTGGGTCTATGGAGAGAGATGTAGAGAAGGAACATATTTCAAAGGAAAGAAATTCTTAAATTTATTATTTCATTCAAGAGCTTACTAATAAATCACCCTTAAAATATGTATCTGAAGACAACTATTAATTGTCTCTGCCTGATGTTAGTAATTCATTGTCTGTCTCCTCCTGCTGGAATGTAAGCTCCATCAGGGCAGATTATTTTTCTGTTTTATTCATAACCATATCCCCAGTGCTTAGACTACTCGTGGTAGATAAATGGATTACAATAAATACTTGCTGAATCAATGAATTACTGTTATAAAATAATAATAATTTATTGTTTATAGTCTTTAAACTTTTTTTTCTTTTTTTTTTGTGATACGCGGGCCTCTCACCGCTGTGGCCTCCCCCACTGCGGAGCACAGGCTCCGGACGTGCAGGCCCAGCGGCCATGGCTCACGGGCCTGGCCGCTCCGCGGCATGTGGGATCTTCCCGGACTGGGGCACGAACCCGTGTCCCGTGCATCAGCAGGCGGACTCTCAACCACTGCGCCACCAGGGAAGCCCTTTAAACGTTTTTGACCTGTATAACTCTTCCTATTCTCTTTCTCACCAGTACCTACTTAGAGTTGTACCTAGTGAACTACAGGTTTAAGGCAGAATCTCTGAAACTATGCTTTGAAATCATCAGCATGAAATCACCAGAATGGTTTGTTTAAAAATGTCTACTTTTGGGCTTCCCTGATGGCGCAGTGGTTGAGAGTCCACCTGCCGATGCAGGGGACGCGGGTTCGTGCCCCGGTCCGGGAAGATCCCACATGCTGCAGAGCGGGTGGGCCCGTGAGCCATGGCCGCTGAGGCTGCACGTCCGGAGCCTGTGCTCCGCAACGGTAGATGTCTACTTTTGGATCTTACTCTACACCTATTAAATCAGACTCGTTGGTGCTTAGGCCCAGGAAAGTGCCCTCAAGTGTTTCTTAGGCAAATAAAAATTTGAGAACTACAGGCTCTGGCAACTTAGTAAGACTTAGAGGAATTCCACTCAAGTGCCTTTCTCCTACCTTTTGAGTGAACTAGGTTCCTTTGTACCAATCACAGGCTTTTAGTGTAAAGAAAGGATAATGTTTGGCACTTAGGTCACACTTAGAAAATACTGATTGATTAATTGTGACTCTAAAATCAGACTCCTTAATAACTTTCAATAAAATCTCCTTTTTGGCAAAAATATATGTGAAAATTGATTATCAAAAATAGTATTATTTTTGCTATAATTCTAATACAGAGAGGCACATGCAAAAAATATTGGCATCACTGTCAAACTGCCTACACTGAAGTTCTTATTGCTTGAAACTTATGCTTAAATTAAAAGTAATTATATTTTTACTGTTGGTCTATCTTTGAATGTGTCTACAATTACCTCTAGTGAAAAGGTACTTAAGATTGTTTCCTGAGATATATACTTATACTCTATATTTATATCCTTTTCTACACTTCTATAGTTTTGTCATCCCATATACATTTATATAGGATTTGGGCAGTGGAGACCAGAAAACAGCTTTGCAGTACTCTGACTGTATGCCCTGAAGGGCATTATTTGAAGTTCAGATTTTTGTCATTTAAAGTCAGGATTATCACCTGCAGCACTATTAAGATTTTGAGCCAGATAATTGTTTGTTGGAGAGGATGTAAAGGACTGTCCTGTTTGTCGCAGGATGTTTGGCAACATTCTCAACCTTTACTGACTAGGTGGCAGTAGCACCCCACACCGTACAAGTTGTGACAATCAATAATGTCTTCAGACATTGCTCAGTGTCCTGTGGAAGGCAAAATCATGCCTGTTGAAACCTACTGATCTAAAAGGATCTGGGCTGTCTTATTCCCAGGATATCACCTTAAGCGACATTAAATGAAATGATAGGCACTTATGTCACCTTGTACTCATAAACCTGAGTAGTTGAACCCAAATTATTTGTGCATGTAGTTCTAGCAATTGGGTTAAGTATTAATTTACTTGATTCCACGTATTAAAAAAGATGAGATCTAAGATCATATCTTCATATCACAAATTTAACTGGAGCAGTGGTTGTTATCCAATGGACACATTTTCAGCTGTTAGCCAAAGCAGGTAATGCAACAAGAGTGAGAGTTGTTCATCATCATTATGAATGTTGAAGTGATCTGAATTACACTGCCCACACATTATTTCCTCTAACTGTGTAATTACTGACAATGGCAATGAGACAATGGCTGTAAGCCAGCAGGTCCTTGGAGAATTGTCATAGTGACTGTGTGCTCAAGTTGGCCTCAGTACCAGAGATTTACAGATTAATGGTAGAAGGGCACTTTTTTTATGTTCATAAGGCAAGAGCCATTATTAAACAGAATTGCAGTGCAAGTAATACCAGTCACAAGTTCTTGGGATGCAGCTGTGATATCAAAATTGAAGCTACAAATGTCCCTATAAATGCTTCCAAAGGCTATGTGCAGGATGATTATAGTAGTATATTCCAACAGCTAGCCAAATAGTAAACTCAAGTGTGAAATCACTGTATTTTAAAAATATCTTTATGAAATGGGGCTTAGCATAGAAATGTTAGGAAAGACAAACCACCCTAATCTGATTTTTTTTTTATAAACTTGTTCTTCTCTGAGTATAAATAATATTCAGACTAGGAGGTTAAGTACCACAACAACAAAAAGGAATATTTGACAAAAGCAGAAATAATTGCTGATTATGGGCTAGTCTCTTTATGCATATGATACAAAAAAAAAAAACTGTAAAGCAACAGCTTAGAACAACACAATATTAATACATATGCCATTGATTTGCAACTTAATTTTTGGCTGAAAAAAATTTAGATGACACCTTACTTGAGAATTTATATTATAATGGAAGGTTATATCTTTACTAAAAAGTGAAAAGTCAAAATGATATACCTTAATAGTATAATCAGATATCCATATGGAATTTTTTATGTGCCTGCCTCTCCTCTATTATATTTGAAACTTCTTTGGATAATTTTAAGAATTTATTAATATTTATTACCATAATGGACGTTAAAAGTAGGGAGAAGACACAGTGTAACAACAACAAAAAAGCAAGAGATTTAGACTTAGAAAATTGAGGTACATGTTTTGACTCCATTCTTAATTTAGCAGCACAGTTTTTTTTCAATTTTATGGCTTCGTTTGTAAAACTGATTTTTGCAAGGAATAAACAACAAGATGAATGCTTGTGAAGAACTTACTCCAAAGTATGATGTATCATAAAAACACCGTTTACGATCATTTCTTTCCTTCCTTCACTTCAAATAAGAGGATCCAGTCCTACTATTTCCTGCTACATTTCACTGACCTGAAAACTGATGTGGCAAGACCTTGCTGAGAGGTATAGGTGTCTAGTACTGTATCTGACATGCAGGAATATAATAGCTGTGATCAGTATATTTATATATATTATATATAATATTATATAGATTATATATTATGTATTTTATAATTATATATAATTATATATAATAGCTGTGATTATATTATGTTATATATATTATCTATAATAGCTGTGATTAGTATATTTTGGCAAAAAAAATAAAATTGAATATTTAGAAGGAGTGCTCACAGATTTAATACATATGATAAGAGCAGTAACTCACTGAGCACAAACTGTATGCCAGAGATGTTCTGAGTTCTTAAATTGGATTTCAAAATCCAAAATATTCTCTCAGGTAAGGACTTCTATTATTCCCCTTTCACCAGTAAGGAAACTGAGGCAAAAATTTATCTAATATCTTATGTCCAACATGTGAGAACCTGGGATTTAAACCGAGTTAGGAGAATTCACACTCTATCTACCATGGTATACTTCCTCTCTATTCACATTTTTACAAAGCTAAAATTCCCTCTAGTGTTTGTAAAAGAACATTGAAAGCATATTCGGTATGAACTATATCTCAATAAATAATAAGTCACAAATAGAGGCATTTTTTCATCCATTGTCACTACATTTAGACAGATTATAGCAAATATGGCATCTGGAGAAGGGTTATTTCTGAGTTTGTCATATGACAGGTCAAAACATTAATTTCTACTCTCTACTGTTGGAGAATTTGGGGATGGACCCCACTGGGATTGATAGTTGGTTCTCAATGAAGACATCCTTAGCACTGTTTTGCATTTTTGTGATAACCTAATTGAATAGACATATTGACATAATCTTGGCATAAATATGATGATTAGGTGATAAAGCTCTAAGTAGGGATGTCTCCTCTGTTCCAATAATCAGTTAACTTACTTCTGTACTGCCTGCATGGCAAACCTATTGCACTTAGCAGAGATCGCTCTGGACAAGGTCCTTTCTTTAACATTGGAATTGTGTAGTCATTACTTTCCATTATAAATTCATTGGATGTTGATTAATGTCCAATACCCAATGCAGTACCAGGAAATACATAAAGGATATTAAATCTTAAAAATGCTTTAGAGTAATAAATTCTTAATTCATTAATAAATTTAAAATAGCTCTGGGAAAGTCACTTGTTATAAGTTTGACAATAATGTCCATTCCAAAGAAACCAGGTATAACTTTATTAAAAATCTACAGAGGACCGTGCTCCGAACACTGCTTTCCAGCACCCAGTCCCCTTTCCCAACAGACGACTCATGATTCAGGCTACAATGCTCAGAGCTGCAGTATAGACCATGCATGAAGTTCTTACTTAATCCTGCCTTCCACAGACTGTCTGCTGCATTCCTTTGAGCCCCCAAAGGTCCTTTTCTGCCCCAGCTGATATCCTCACCATGATGGAGTTTTTCTGTATGTGGGGATCTCCCCTCACCTTCAGCTTCCCGCCAGGGTTGCTGGTCCCTTTTTTGATTACTTTTTTCTTTTTTTCTTCTTCCTTTTGTTTTTTTAGGTGTCTGAAGTCTTCTGCTAGTGTTCAGCAGGTGTTCTGTGGGAATTGTTCCATTTGTAGATGAATTCTTGTTGTACTTATGAGGAGCAACAAATTCCTCGTCCTCCAATTCTGCCATCTTGACTAGATGTGGTACATATATATGATGGAATATTACTTGGCCATAAAAAAAGAATGAAATTTGTCCATTTGTAGAGATGTGGATGGGCCTACAGAGTGTCATACAGAGTGAAGTAAGTCAGAAAGAGAAAAACAAATATTGTATATAAATGCATATATGTGGAATCTAGAAAAATGGTATAGATGACCTTATTTGCAAAGCAGAAATAGAGACACAGACATAGAGAACAAATGTATGGATACCAAGGGGGAAAGGGGTGTGGTGGGAAGAACTGGGGGATTGGGATTGAGACATATACACTATTGATACTATGTATAAAATAGACAACCAATGGGAACATACTGTATAACACAGGGAATGCTACTTAATGCTTTGTGGTGTCCTAAATGGGAGGGAAATCCAAAAAGGAGGGGATATATTTATAGGTATGGCTGATTCATTTTGCTGTTCAGTAGAAGCTAACACAACATTGTAAAGCAACTATACTCCAATAAAAAATTAATTAAAGGGGCTTCCCTGGTGGCACAGTGGTTGAAAGTCTGCCTGCTGATGCAGGGGACACAGGTTCGTGCCCCGGTCTGGGAGGATCACACATGCTGCGGAGCGGCTGGGCCCGTGAGCCATGGCCACTGAGCCTGCACGTCCGGAGCCTGTGCTCTGCAACGGGAGAGGACACAACAGTGAGAGGCCTGTGTATTGCAAACAACAACAACAACAAAAAAAATTAATTAAAAAAATAAATGGAAGAAAAAACAGAGTCATAATGAAAAAAAAATCTAAGGAAGTGCAAGATATTTTCCAATTTTTTTTAAGTTCATCTGTTAAAAGCCTGAGATTCTAATATGAACCATATTGTCTGAAGTAGATAGCAAAGAATGTATTGGAATTTACACATATGGTATAATTTTGAGCATTATAGATTTCCCCAGGGTAAAAGTTTTTTTGGGGAAAAATAACTGTGTATAGCCACTATCTAAAATTAAAATTTTACTCAGATTAGAAATGTAATAATTTTGCTGATGTCACACTAACCTAGAAGTCAGATATACCTCTCCAGGAAAGAATAATAAATCACTATACAACTATGTATTGTCCTTTAAAGTTCTCCATATTGTAAATGAATAATGAAAGTCATACAGGAATTTAAAAGAAATGGTTTATTTATATTTTTTATTTTGTTGTCTCAATTTTCTTTCCATCTGTATGATATGTGTTAAAAATGATTTAATATAGAAGAAGCGATATGATCTTTACTCTGTCAGATTAACATAAGATAACAATGCTTCCAGATATACATGTATGTAGAGGGTATTTGAGGGAAACAAGGTAAACCAATTTAAGCAGAGTTATTTTAAATGCCTACCAAAAGAAGGCCAAAGGCAACATCAGCTAACTAGCTAGTCAGTGATTGAAGTAGTATCTTCTACATCAGTTTTTAAAAAGTGCAGCACTAATACTCAATTTAACAAGTAATCTACACAATAAATGTAAATAGTAACATGTAGAATAAATATATTTCTAAATATAAAAACTTGGTATTCTGGCCTACATTAGTGTCTGTTTGTAAATTGCTAATTATAAGCTACAGCTAACCCAATTGTCAAGTAGGAGTAGTACGTTCTTTATTTTATGTGAAAACATAAATATTTAGCCTAATATTCCAATGTGAAGAGCAAAGTAAGAATGTTAAAAGTTAACTAAGAGTTATTTCAAAATATGGTGATAATATTTTCTTTCATAAAATGCAGAAATGTTGGAAAGCTTGCTTACATCCACAGTTATATAAATAAGCTCTTGTATCTTATCATGAAGAAAACAATGATAAAGATAAATATGATAGACAAAGGCTTAATATGAACCTAATTGAAAAAAAGCAAATAATTTTCTATATTCAAGTTAATGCAGAGTTCTTTATAAAAAATTGATTTACATTTCTCTTTCAAATGACATCTTCAATGGGGACTTTAGGCCTCATCTTTCTTAAAGATTCTTCCTTGGTTTCTGAGACCCATCTGTCACCTGATTTTCCATTCTCTCTCTCTTCACTCCTTACTCTTGTTCTCTTTGACCTATTCTTCCACTGATAATTTAATGATACTTATTTTCAGGGGACCATTCATGATTTTTTTGTCTTTTCAGATATGTCTTTCTTGTTAATTTGATAATCTTCTCAGGCTTCATTATAACTTGTCTAATTCAAGCCAGATATCATTTTTGAGTTTCACTCCTCCATTTATAATGAATATCTCCAGCAGGTTGTTAATAAAGAGTCACGTCTGAAAGTTATTTTTCAAAAGCTATTTTCCTGCAGTTTCTTCCTGAAATTATTCTTTAAATGCCTTATTTCATCAATTAGGTGTCTTTCTTTTGTAAATAACCAAATTCCCAACCCAGACTGTCTTGTCGGGGAGGGGGGGGTGCGCAGTGGGAAGGAAGTTCTATAGTCTCATATAAATGAATCGTACAGATTTACACTCCCATCAACAGTGTGTAAAAGTCCCTCTAGACCTGTCATCTCACAGGCACTTGGTACTAAACTTTTCAACATTTTTCCAATTTGGAGCACGTGAATTGTGGTTTACAGTTTACATCTCTGATTACTAATCAGTTTTGTTGTTCTTTCATAGAATTTTGGCTATTCATATTTTTTTTCTTTTGTGAAGTACCAGTTAAGCTTCTTAGCATATTTTGTACTGAATTCATACCTCTTTTATAGTCTATGTACTAATCCTTTAGAGATGTGTGTGCTGCAGATAATTGCTTCCAATTATAACATATTGAATGTAGCAATATTTTCCTTTGTGATTTCCACATTGTGCATCTTATCCATTAATAATTTCCTATCCAGATAAAGTAAAAATGCTTTTTAAAATTTTCTTGTTTTTACTTTCACATTTTCTTAAGTCTCTGTTTATGGGTTCCCTTATATATTCCATTCATTTATATGCCCATTCCTATCAGTACTATATAGCCATAATGATTTAAAATTTTGTTTTGTTTTTTTGCAGTTCCATGTGCATTTCAATATTAACTTGACAAGTTCGACCTGTTAGGAATTTTTTTTTTTAATTTTATTTTATTAAATCTATAGGTCAATTTGAGATTGTAACTCTAGGTAACTGAGTCTTCCTATTCCTGAAAATGACTTTTCTCTGTATTTAGATTGTATATTCTCTGATATATTCCTGATGTCTTTATAATTTTTATTATGAAAAATAATATTTTTCTATTACTTTTTCATACTCATGTACCTGGTGTTTACAAATTTAACTGATTTTATGCCTTTACTTTCCATCCAGCAAAGCAACTTTGCTAAAACTCACTAATAATTCATCTGTAGTTTCTACAATATTATCTACATGAAAATTTATTAGCACAAACATTTTATACATATCTATGCTATAACATTCATAGACTATATGCATTCATGTATATGTATGCACACTAATATGTCTTGTGAAGGTTTCTTTTTGTTGTTGTTGTTTTTTGCGGTACACGGGCCTCTTACTGTTGCGGCCTCTCCCGTTGCGGAGCACAGGCTCCTGACGCGCAGGCTCAGCGGCCATGGCTCACGGGCCCAGCTGCTCCACGGCATGTGTGATCTTCCCAGACTGGGGCACGAACCCGCGTCCCCTGCATCAGCACGTGGACTCTCAACCGCTGCGCCACCAGGGAAGCCCGTGAAGTTATTTTTTAGAGAGTAACTTGTTATATCATAAATTCAAAATGATATCTACAGTTTTTCTTAATCTTTTCATTCACTTCTTAACATATTGCAGTAATGCATAGTGGCATATTCTTAGTTTAAAATAATAATTTTAATTTAAATAATGCTAAGTTAGATCATTTGAGGGAAGGATTTTGGTGGCCTGGGTTAGGTGAAGTTGACTTTATGGCAGAATTTATACAACAGAGGTGAGGTGGATAGGAATGGATAAAATATTCGAGAGTAGGAAAAGCATATAGTCATGTTCTTGGAAATGCATATATGCACTAATAGCATGAATACTCAGTAACATATCACTTTGGTGGACTGGGTTGAATTCTGTGAGCTTAAGTATAAAGTCCTGCCCAAATATATAATGGGACTCAATTGAGAATTATTATGAGTAATGTAGTGTCTTTCTTTTGTTTTTATCCCGTTTGGAAAAATAAACAGTGAGGAAGTTTTTGTAGTGATAAAATCTGTCTTTATTTAAAATGAAGCTACAAAATAAAATAAAATGATTAGCAGCAATTTTATTTTCTGCTAATTTTATTTTCTACTATTTTTAAAGGCAGGAGTAGAAGTAATAATATGAACTATATTTACTCCAGATTCCATATCAACTGAAGTCAAATTGTTAAATTCATACCTTGAGCAGAATTTTTTCTATTCCTATTTTAGTAATCTTAGCTTCATAAAAAATAAAATCTCAGTATCACTTATTTCGATATGTATAAGGTACAGTTTAAAGCCTTTTATTTCTATTATAGTGTATGCTGTATATTTCTATTATAGTGTATGCTTTATATTCACTCTGTGAATATTACTGACATGATAAATTGTTCTTATGTTGTCCCAATATTAACAAATTGTGAAATGAAGTTAATAAAAGGTAAGCCTAGAAAATAATTATATAAGAATGATGCAGAAGCCCTAGTATTTTGTTAAAGAAAAATAGAGCATTCAGTTTGTCCAGGGAATCAATTTCCTTTGTGTAATGTCCAGGCACACCTCGTTTTATTGCACTTTACTTTATTGTACTTCTCAGATAATGCGTTTTTTACAAATTGAAGATTTGTGGCAATCCTGCGTCAAGCAAGTCTATTGACACCATTTTTCCAAGAGAATTTGCATACTTCCTGTCTCTATGTCACATTTCGGTAATTCTCACAATATTTCAAACTTTTAAATTATTATTCTATTTGTTATGTTGATCTGTGACGAATGATCTTTTATGTTACCAAAGTAGTGAACACGATAGAAAAGTTCTTGAAGGAAATTAAAAGTTCTACTCCAGGGAAAAAATGAATGATAAGAAAGCAAAACAGCCATATTGCTGATATGGAGAAAGTTTTAGTGGTCTGGATATAAGGTCAAATTAGCCACAACATTCCCTTAAGCCAAAGCCTAATCCAAAGAGCAAGACCCAAACTCTCCTCAATTCTATGAAGACTAAGAGAGGTGAGGAAACTGAAGAAGAAAAGTTTGAAGCTAGCAGAGGTTGGTTCATGAAGTTTAAGGAAAGAAGCCATCTTCATAACAATAGTATAAGGTGAAGCAGAAAGTGCTGACATAGAAGCTATAAGAAGTTATCCAGATCTAGCTAAGATAATTAATGAAAGTTGTTCCACTAAACAATTGATTTTTAATGTAGATAAAATGTCTTCTATTTGAAGAAAATACCATTTGGGACTTTCATAGCTAGACAGAAGAAGTCAATACCTGGCTTCAAAGCTTCAAAGGACAGACTGAGTCTATGTTAGTGGCTAATATATTCTGTGACTTTAAGTTGACCAATGCTCATTTACCTTTCCAAAATCCCTAGGGCCCTTTAGAATTATGCTAAACCTACTCTGCCTCTGCTCTTTAAATGGAACAACAAAAGACTAAATGAAGCACATCTGTTGACAATATGGTTTACTGAATATTTTATACTCATTGTTGAGGCCTATTGCTCAGGAAAAAAAAAAAAAAAGATTCCTTTCAAAATATTACTGCTCAATGACAATGTACCTGGTTACCCAAGAGCTCTGATGGAGATGTACAGCAAGATTCATGTTGTTTTCATGCCTACTAACAAAACATTCATTTTGTAGACCATGGATCAGGGAATACTTTCAACTTTCAAGCCTTATTATTTTCAGAAATACATTTCATAAGACTAAAGCTGCCATAGATAGTGATTCCTCTGATGGATCTGGGCAAAGTAAATTGGAAACCTTCTGGAACAGGTTCAGCATTTTAGATGCCATTAATAAAATTTGTAATTCATGGGAAGAGGTTAATGTCAACATTAACAGGAGCTGAGAAGTAGTTGATTCCAACCCTCATGTATGACTTGGAGGGGTTAAAGGCTTTCAGTGGAGGAATTAACTGCAAGTATGGTGGAACTAGCAAAACTAGAATTAGAAGTGGAACCTGAAGATGTGACTTAATTGCTGCAATCTCATGATAAAACCTGAATGGATGAGGAGTTGCTTCCCATGGATGAACAAAGAAAGTAGTGTCTTGAGATGGAATCTGATCCTGGTGGAGAGGCTGTGAAGATGGTTGAAATGACAACAAAATATTTAGAAAATTGCAGAAATTTAGTTGATGAAGCAGCAACAGAGTTTAAGAGCATTAACTCCAATTTTGAAAGAAGTTATTCTATGGGTAAAATGCTATCAAACAACATTGCATGCTACAGAGAAATCATTCATGAAAAGAAGAGTCAACTAATGTGGCAAACTTCATTGTTATCTGATTTTAAGAAATTGCCACAAGCATCTCAACCTTCAGTGCTCACCACCCTGATCAGTAAGCATCCATCAACATTGAGGCAATACTGTCTGCCAGCCGAAAGATGATGACTTGCTGAAGGCTCAGAGGACGACTTGCATTTTTTAACAATAAAGTATTTTTAAATAATGTATGTACATTGCATTTTTAGACATAAGGCTATTGCACAGATAGACTATAGTATAATGTAAACATAACTTTTATTTTGCTGGAAAACCAAAAAAATTGTGTGACGCACTTTATTGCAATATTTGCTTTACTGTGGTGGTCTGGAACACAACATGTAATATCTCCGATGTGTGCCTGTACTATTTTGAACAAATCAATTGTTTTCTTAATGAGGTTTTGCAGTGTTAAAAAAACTAAGATACTGACCCAATTAAAAAAAAAAAGATGGAAGTGGGGAGTGAGGGCAATGTTTTATCAAGAAATTATTTTAAAATATATATTGACTTTAGTGAAGTTTATCAGGAGAATCATTCGTTCATAACTTGAGGGGAATTGAACATCGAACGTTTGTTATATGAGTAATACAGTGAATATTAATGCCAGAAGTGAGTCGAATGATTTAGGGAGAATTATTTTTTTTAAAAAATACATCCAGAAAAATGAAACAGTTGGTGAAGAGCAATTGAGCATAAATGATAGTATTGTGGATGAATTTTTTAAAAAAAGTAAAAAAAAAAAAAGAAAATTACTGTATTGGGAATGAATGTTTTACAGTGCACAAATTAAAGAAAGTTTATACTCAATATAAATTCTGTTTAAAGATATTACAGTGATTAGTAATATTTCACTGATATACTCAAGAAGTACATGAATATACTAGAGGCACATGTATTAGATAAAAGTGTATGTGAATTTAAAATAGCTAGCCTTCTGCCACATGAAGTTAAAAACTACAAAAAGTTATTCAAGGAAATTAACAGATCACAACAAAAATTCCATCCTTTTATTAGTCCATGAATAATAAAGAGCTAGTTCCCAACCTGAAGTCTGCGTAATAACTATGCATCCAAAGAGTTGCTTATTTATTCAGAATAAAAATATGGTCTCTGTAATTTTTTATTCCTGTGTGATATCTGTAGGTGGTTCTTTCATTTCTCCAGTGTGGTTAAGTTAATTGCTGTTCTACTTCAGTAACAGTTGTTCCTGAAGCTCAGGGATTTCAAGATTGACATCCATAAATTTTGATTGTTTAAACCTATGTAAGTTTTTTGAAGTGAAAAGTAATTGTCAGCTAGCTGGAAATACTTGTATCCATGAATAACAGGAAGTATTTCTTTCACAATTTATTTGAAGAACATTTACAATTAGCAAACATACTCTGTATTTCCTTAGTTTTTGCTAAAAAAAAATATGCAATAAGAACTAGTTCACTGGAGTTCTAACCAATCTGGATGTTGAGAGACAAATGATCTATGGCTTAGGTGTGTTTGTTACACATCTGGACATCTAGACTCTTTATAGTGTATACAGATGTCAAACATTTAGATTTTTATAAATAAAGTCTTTCTCTGCTCTTACTATACAATTTCTTAGAGAAATGAGTGTTCTTTTGGAATTGAAAGGTCCCTGCAGCTATTTTTAATAGAACTGCCAAAAGCCGTCTATGAAACGATTAAGAGCGAAGGGCTATTATACTTGAGTTCAGCATTGTTTGGGAGAGCAAATTATATATATGGTTTTGTTTCCTTTGACCACCAGTGGCAACTGGACTATAAAATTTTGGGGTTATTTTAATTGCAATTATTTCATAAGGTTCAAGGGATGTTAATAGAAGGTGTTATTGTAATAAAATGCTAGAGAAAATAATACTTTAAAAAAGTATGACAGGTGCATAAACAATGGAAAATTTTGTATAATATGTGAAAATATATTTATACCAAACTTCCTGTAAGCAAGTAATTTATTTCAATAGCTTCTGTTATACTTACAGTAGAAAAATTAAAATTACGTAAATAATATAAATATAGAATATAAATTAGTGAAACTGATTTCACAAACTAGATACAAACTCATTATTATTATAGAATCACCTTCTGTGCATTTCTGTGGTATTATTACAACATTAAACCTACAATCACACATGAACTCTCCTTCAAAATGTTTAAGAAACACATAAAGCAAGGGAAAAGTCAATGGCTGCAAAGAATAAATAGTACTTAAATTCCATATATATGTGTTAGCATACGGTATTTGTCTCTCTCTTTCTGACTTACTTCACTCTGTATGACAGACTCTAGGTCTATCCACCTCATTACAAATAGCTCAATTTTGTTTCTTTTTATGGCTGAGTAATATTCCATTGTATATATGTGCCACAACTTCTTTATCCATTCATCCGATGATGGACACTTAGGTTGTTTCCATCTCTGGGCTATTGTAAATAGAGCTGCAGTGAACATTTGGGTACATGACTCTTTTTGAATTATGGTTTTCTCAGGGTATATGCCCAGTAGTGGGATTGCTGGGTCATATGGTAGTTCTATTTGTAGTTTTTTAAGGAACCTCCATACTGTTCTCCACAGTGGCTGTATCAATTTACATTCCCATCAACAGTGTAAGAGAGTTCCCTTTTCTCCACACCCTCTCCAGCATTTATTGTTTCTAGATTTTTTGATGATGACCATTCTGGTGTGAGATGATATCTCATTGTAGTTTTGATTTGCATTTCTCTAATGATTAATGATGTTGAGCATTCTTTCATGTGTTTGTTGGCAGTCTGTATATCTTCTTTGGAGAAATGTCTATTTAGGTTTTCTGCCCATTTTAGGATTGGGTTGTTTGTTTTTTTTTTGTTATTAAGCTGCATGAGCTGCTTATAAATTTTGGAGATTAATCCTTTGTCAGTTGCTTCATTTGCAAATATTTTCTCCCATTCTGAGGGTTGTCTTTTGGTCTTCTTTATGGTTTCCTTTGCTGCGCAAAAGCTTTTAAGTTTCATTAGGAATAAAGATACAGACTTACTAGAGAATGGACTTGAGGCTATGGGGAGGGGGAAGGGTAAACGGTGACAAAGAGAGAGAGAGGCATGGACATATATACACTACCAAACGTAAGGTAGATAGCTAGTGGGAAGCAGCCGCATAGCACAGGGAGATCAGCTCGGTGCTTTGTGACCACCTGGAGGGGTGGGATAGGGAGGGCGGGAGGGAGGGAGACGCAAGCGGGAAGAGATATGGGAACATATGTATATATATATATAACTGATTCATTTTGTTGTGAAGCTGAAACTAACATACCATTGTAAAGCAATTATACTCCAATAAAGATGTTAAAATGAAAAAAAAAAAAAGAATAAATAGTACTTATTCCATGCATGATTAAAAAGGCTTCTAGTATCTAGATGTTTTAAGTATCTTAAGGAAAAAAGGATAATGACATGATAGTGATGAGGAGGATACTGATAAAAATTATAGGTGAGCACTTACCAAGTACTTATGTCTACTAGGCAATCTGATGTTTTGCTCATATTATCTAATTTAGTGTCCACAACAGCCCTATGAAGCAGAATATTATTATCCCTATTATTTTTAAGAAGAAATTTAAACTTTAAAATGTCAAACTATTTGGGGCTTCCCTGGTGGCGCAGTGGTTGAGAGTCTGCCTGCCGATTCAGGGGACACGGGTTCGTGCCCCGGTCCGGGAAGATCCCACATGCCGCAGAGCGGCTGGGTCCGTGAGCCATGGCCGCTGAGCCTGAGCGTCCAGAGCCTGTTCTCCGCAACGGGAGAGGCCACGACAGTGAGAGGCCCGCGTACCACAAAAAAAAAAAAAAAAAAAGTAAAGGTCAAACTATTTGTCCAAATTCACTCAGATACTAAATGGTAGAGTCTGAATTATTATCTGGGACTGATAAACATGTTAAAAAGGTTTCATGATGTTTAAAAGCAAAGCAGTAGGAGCAAGATCTGAGAGAATTGGACAAATTTATTTCTATTCTCCCTTTATTAAATTTTGAAATAATAGCTCTATTGTTTGCAATATTGTTTTCCACAAATATTTACTCAAGAAAGTATGTCACATGTATAAAGCAAGACAGAAAGTACAGATAGAATTTCCTTTTGCTTTTGAAGAAGTGACTTATCACAGGTTAAGAGTGTTGCTCAAGGTTAGACACACTAATTGTACATGAGAGGAGAATAAAGACTCATGCCCGCAAACTGCATTAAGAATAATGTATTTTTACTGGTTTGCTAAACTACCAGTTCCTAAATATGTATGTTAAAAGGAGTTATAATTTCAGGATGAGAACACTATACAGGGATTAATGCAGCCAATTTAAAGAACATTATGGATTTTTACTGATTTTTTAATGAGCCAAAGTCCTAATTCTTCTATATTCTCATTTCTAATATTAAAGTGGTTATACTTTTCTGATTCCATCTTAGCAAGTTTAGATTTTAAGTAAATTACAATAATAGAAAACATGTACTCATTTCTGAACCTAAAGGAAGTTACATGAAGACCATCTTCTAATTACCATCTTAACTATTTGTGTCTCCCTAGGAATAATAAGCATAAGTGACCTGAGGGGCAGAGCTTTACTAGAAGTATTTTAAAAGGATGGAAAATTCAATTGTTTTGGAAAAAATATAAGCACAAGTATGTGAAAATCATAATCATAATTCTCTGTTGTGCTATAATATCTGAAGTAATAATGAAATACATCACATTACTTTATTTTTAGGAAAAAATAATTTCAATTTATTTGACATATTTGACATACAAATAGTCCTAAAAAATCAGTAAGAAAAGATTAGTAGTCCAGTAGAAAAAAAAGCAATGTACATTGGCAGGAAGAATCAAGAGCCTCATATGAACATAAAATGTACTAGAATCTCTGTTGTTCATAAACAAAATGCAAAAACAGTAAGTAAAAGCATTTATATGGAGATATTTGTTTTTTGATTTATTTTAATTTTTATTGGAGTATAGTTGATTTACAATAATGTGTTAGTTTTAGGCATACAGCAAAGTGAATCAATTATATATATATACATATATCCACTCTTTTTTTAGATTCTTTTCCATATAAACCATTACAGAGTATTGAATAGACTTCCCTGTGCTATACAGTAGGTCCTTGTTAGTTATCTATTTTATATATAGTAGTGTGTGTATGTCAATACCAATCTCCCAATTTATCCCTCCCCCTCCTTAGACCCTGGGAACCATTGTTTGTTTCCTACATCTGTGATTCTACTTCTGTTTTGTAAATAGGTACAATTTTACCCTTTTTTTAGATTCCACATATAAGCAATATCACATGATATTTGTCTTTCTGTGTCTGACTTACGTCACTCAGTATGACAATCTCTAGGTCCATCCATGTTTCTGCAAATTGCATTATCTCATTCCTTTTTATGGCTGAGTAATATTCCATTGTATATGTGTACCACATCTTCTTTATCCAGTCCTCTGTTGATGGACATTTTGGTTGCTTCCATGTCTTGACTATTGCAAATAGTGCTGCAGTGAACATTGGGGTGCATGTACATTTTTGAAGTATGGTATCCTCTGGGTATATACCTAGGAGTGGGATGGCTAGGGTCATGTAGTAGTTCTTTTTTTAGCTTTTTAAGGAACCTCCATACTGTTCTCCGTAGTGGCTGTGCCAATTAACATTCCCACAAACAGCACAGGAGTGTGCCTTTTTCTCCACACCTTCTCCAGCATTTACTGTTTGTAGATATTTTGATGATGGCCGTTCTGACCGGTGTGAGATTTTACCTCATTGTAGTTTTGATTTGCATTTCTCTAATAATTAGTAATGTTGAGCATCTTTTCAGGTGCTAGTTGGCTTTCTGTGTGTCTTTGGAGAAATGTCTATTTAAGTCTTCTGCCCATTTTTTGACTGGGTTGTTTGTTTTTTTGATATTAAGCTGCATGACGTGCTTCTACATTTTGGAGAGTAAGCCCTTGTCAGCTGCTTCATTTTCAAATATTTTCTCTCATTCTGTGGGTTGTCTTTTTGTTTTATTTACAGTTCCCTTTGCTGTGCAAAAGCTTTTAAGTTTAATTAGGTCCTATTTGTTTATTTTGGATTTACTTTCATTACTCTAGGAGATGGGTCAAAAAAGATCTTGCTGCAATTTATGTCAAAGTGTGTTCTGCCAATGTTTTCCTCTAAGAGTTTTATAGTGTCTGGTATTACATTTAGGTCTTTAATCCATTTTGAGTTTATTTTTGTGTATGGTGTTAGGGACAGTTCTAATTTCATTCTTTTACATGTAGCTGTCCAGTTTTCCCAGCACTACTTATTGAAGAGACTGTCTTTTCTCCATTGTATTCTTGCCTCCTTTGTTATAGATTAGGTGACCATAGGTGGATGGGTTTATCTCTGGGATTTCTATCCTGTTCCATTGATCTATATTTCTGTTTTTGTGCCAGTACCATACTTTCTTGATAAATATAGCATTGTAGTATAGTCTGAAGTCAGGGAGCATGATTCCTCCAGCTCTGTTTATCTTTCTGAAAATTGCTTTGGTTATTCAGGGTCTTTTGTGTTTCCATACAAATTGTAAAATTTCTGTTCTAATTCTGTGAAAAATGTCATTGGTAATTTGATTGATATTGTGATGAATCTGTAGATTGCTTTGGGTAGTATAGTCATTTCCACAGTATTGATTCTTCCAATCCAAGAGCATGATATATCTTTCCATCTGTTTGTGTCATCTTTGATTTCTTTCATCACCTTGTAGTTTTCTGAGTACAGGTCTTTTGCCTCCTTAGGTAGGTTTATTCCTAGGTGCTTTACTCTTTTGATTGCTATGGTAAATGGGATTGTTTCCTTATTTTTACTTTTGCCTGTGTTGGGTCTTCATTGCTGCATATGGGCTATCTCAAGTTGTGTCGAAACGGGGCTACTCTTCATTGCAGTGTGCAGGCTTCTTATTGCAGTGGCTTCGCTTGTTGTGGAGCATGGGCTCTATGTGTGCAGGCTTCAGTAGTTGTGGCACATGGGCCCTACAGCACAGGCTCAGTGGTTGTGGCACATGGGCTTAGTTGCTCCATGACATCTAGGATCTTCCCAGAGTAGGGCTCAAACCCATGTCCACTGCATTGGCAGGCTGATTCTTAACCACTGCACCACCAGGGAAATTCCTTAACATCTCTTTCTGAGCTATTTTCATTATCAGTTTATAGGAATGCAATTTTGCATCCTGCAACTCTACCAAATTCATTGATGAGCTCCAGTAGTTTTCTGGTAGCACCTTTAGGATTCTGTATGTATAGTAACATATCATCTGCGAACAGTGACAGCTTTACTTCTTCTTTTAAAATTTGGATTCATTTTATTTCTTTTTCTTGTCTCATTGCTGTGGCTAGGACTTCCAAAACTATGTTGATTAATAGTGGTGAGAGTGGACATCCTTGTCTTGTTCCTGAGTTTAGAGGAAGTACTTTTAGTTTTTCACCATTGAGATTGATGTTTGCTGTGGGTTTGACATACATGGCCTTTATTATGTTTAAGTAGGTTGCCTCTATGCCCACTTTCTGGAGAGTTTTTGTTGTAAATATATGTTGAATTTTGTCAAAAGCTTTTCTGCATCTATTGAGATGAACATTTTTTTTTATTCTTCAATTTGTTAATATGCTGTATCACATTGCTTGACTTGCATATATTGAAGAATCCTTGCATCCCTGGGATAAATCCCAATCCTGTTGTATGATTCTTTTAATGATCATGGTGTATGATCCTTTTAATCTGCTGTTGGATTCTGTTCGCTAGTATTTTGCTGAGTATTTTTGTATCTAAGTTCATCAGTGATATTAGCCTGTACTTTTCTTTTTTTGTGGCATCTTTTTCCGGTTTTGGTATCAGGGTGATGGTGGCCTCGTAGAATGAGTTTGGGAGTGTTCCTCCCTCTGCTATATTTTGGAAGAATTTAAGAAGGATAGGTGCTGGCTCTTCTCTAAATGTTTGATAGAATTTGCTCATGAAGCCATCTGGTCCTGGGCTTTTGTTTGCTGGAAGATTTTTAATCACAGTCTCAATTTCAGTGCTTGTGATTGATGTGTTTATATTTTCTATTTCTTCCTGGTTCAGTGTCAGAAGGCTGTACTTTTCTAAGAATTTGTCCATTTCTTCCAGGTTGTCCATTTTATTGACATATAGTTGCTTGTAATAATCTCTCATGATCCTCTATATTTCTGCAGTGTCAGTTGTTACTTTTTTTTCATTTCTAATTCTATTGATTTGAGTCTTCTCCCTTTATTTCTTGATGAGTCAGGCTAATGGTTTATCAATTTTGTTTATCTTCTCAAAGAGCCAACTTTTAGTTTCATTGATCTTTGCTATTGTTTTCTTTGTCTCTATTTCATTTATATCTACTCTGATCTTTATGATTTATTTCCTTCTACTAACTTTGGGGATTTTTGGTCTTCCTACTCTAGATGCTTTAAGGGTAAGAATAAGTTGTTTATTTCAGATTTTTCATGTTTCTGAAGGTAAAATTTTATTGCTATAAACTTCCCTCTTAAAACTGCTTTTGCTGTGCCTCATAGGTTTTGGATTGTTGTGTTTTAGTTGTCATTTGTCTCTAGGTATTTTTTGATTTCTTCTTTGATTTCTTCAGTGATCTCTTGTTTATTTAGTAGTGCACTGTTTAGCTTCCATGTGTTTGTGCTTTTTTTTTTCCGGTAACTAATGTCTGATCTCATCGTGTTCTGGTCACAAAACCTGCTTGATACGATTTCAGTTTTTTTAAATTTTCTGAGGCTTCATTTGTGACCCAAGATGTGATCTATCCTTGACAATGTTCCCAATGCACTTGAGAAGAGAGTGTATTTTGTCACTTACGTGTGAATTGTCCTATAAATATAAATTAAATCTATCTGGTCTATTGTGTCATTTAAAGCACATGTTTCTTTATTTATTTTCTGTCTGGATGATCTGTCCATTGGTGTAAGTAATGTGTTAAAGTCCTTTACTATTATTGTGTTACTGTTGATTTCTCCTTTTATGGCTCTTAGCATTTGCCTTATATATTCAGGTGCTCCTATGTTGGGGGCATAAATGTTTATAATTGTTATATCTTCTCCATGGATTGCTCCCTTGATCATTATATAGTGTCCTTCCTTATCTTTTGTAGCAGTCCTTTTTTTTCAAATAATTAATTAATTAATTAATTTTTTATTAGTTATCCATTTTATACACATCAGTGTACACATGTCAATTCCAATCTGCCAATTCATCACACCCCCACCCCCACCCCCCACCACTTTCCCCCATTGGTGTCCATACGTTTGTTCCCTACGTCTGTGTCTGAATTTCTGCCCTACAAACCAGTTCCTATGTACTATTTTTCTAGGTTCCACAAATATGTGTTAATATACAATATTTGTTTTTCTCTTCTGGCTTACTTCACTCTGTATGACAGTGTCTAGATCCATCCATGTCTCTACAAATGACCTAATTTCATTCCCTTTAATGGCTGAGTAATATTCCATTGTGGATATGTACCACATCTTCTTTATCCATTCATCTGTCGATGGGCATTTAGGTTGCTTCCATGACATGGCTATTGTAAATAGTGCTGCAATGAACATTGGGGTGCATGTGTGTTTTTGAATTATGGCTTTCTCTGGATATATGCCCAGTAGTGGGATTGCTGGGTCATATGGTAATTCTATTTTTAGATTTTTAAGGAACTTCCATACTGTTCTCAATAGTGGCTGTATCAATTTACATTCCCACCAACAATGCAAGAGGGTTCCCTTTTCTTCACACCCTCTCCAGCATTTGTCGTTTGTATATTTTCTTTTTTTTTTTTTTTTTTTTTTGGCAGTACGTGGGCCTCTCACTGTTGTGGCCTCTCTTGTTGCGGAGCACAGGCTCTGGACGCGCAGGCTCAGCAGCCATGGCTCACAGGCCTAGCCACTCCGCAGCATGTGGGATCTTCCCAGACTGGGGCACGAACCCATGTCCCCTGCATCGGCAGGTGGACTCTCTACCAATGGGCCTCCAGGGACGCCCTGTTTGTAGATTTTCTGATGATACTCATTCTAACTGGTGTGAGGTGATGCCTCATTGCAGTTTTGATTTGCATTTCTCTAATAATTAGTGATTTTGAGGAGCTTTTCATGTGCTTTTTGGCCATCTGTATGTCTTCTTAGGAGAAATGGCTATATAGGTCTTCTCCCCATTTTTGGATTGGGTTGTTTGTTTTTTTTATATTGAGCTGCATGAGCTGTTCATATAATTTGGAGATTAATCCTTTTTCCGTTGATTAATTTGAAAATATGCTCTCCCATTCTGAGGGGTGGCTTTTCATCTTGTTTGTAGTTTCCTTTGCTGTGTAAAAGCTTTTAAGTTTCATTAGGTCCGATTTGTTTATTTTTGTTTTTATTTCCATTACTGTAAGCGGTGGATCAAAAAAGATCTTGCTGTGATTTATGTCAAAGTGTGTTCTTCCTATGTTTTCCTCTAAGAGTTTAATAGTGTCTGGTATTACCTTTAGGTCTCTAATTCATTTTGAGTTTATTTTTGTGTATGCTGTTAGGGTATGTTCTAATTTCATTATTTTACATGTAGCTGTCCAGTTTTCCCAGCACCACTTATTGAAGAGACTGTCTTTTCTCCATTGTATATCCTTGCCTCCTTTGTCATAGATTAGGTGACTGTAGGTGCGTGGGTTTATCTCTGGGCTTTCTATCTTGTTCCACTGATCTATATTTCTGTTTTTGTGCAAGTACCATATTGTCTTGATTACTGTAGATTTGTAGTATAGTCTGAAGTCAGGGAGTCTGATTCCTCCAACTCTTTTCCTCAAAGCTGCTTTGGCTATTTGGGGTATTTTCTGTCTCCATACAAATTTTAAGATTTTTTGTTCTACTTCTGTAAAAAAAATGCCATTTGTAGTTTGATAGAGATTGCATTGAAGCTGTAGATTGCTTTGGGTAGTATAGTCATTTTCACAATATTGATTCTTCCAATCCAAGAAGATGGTATATCTCTCCATATGTTTGTGTCATCTTTAATTTCTTTCATCAGTGTCTTATAGTTTTCTGTATACAGGTCTTTTTTCTCACCAGGTAGGCGTATTCCTAGGTATTATATTCTTTTTGTTGCAACGGTAAATAGGGGTGTTTCCATAATTTCTCGTTCAGAGTTTTCATCATTAGTATATAAGAATGTAAGAGATTTCTGTGCATTAACTTTATATCCTGCAACTTTACCGAATTCGTTGATTAGCTCTAGTAGTTTTCTGGTGGTATCTCTAGGATTCTCTATGTATAGTATCATGTCATCTGCAAACAGTGACAGTTTTACTTATTTTCCAATTTGTATTCATTTTATTTATTTTTCTTCTCTTATTGTCATGTCTAGAACTTCCAGAACTATGCTGAATCATAGTGGTAAGAGTGGACATCCTTGTCTTGTTCCTGATCTTAGAGGAAATGCTTTCAATTTTTCACCATTGAGAATGATGTTTGCTGTGGGTTTGTCATATATGGTCTTTATTATATTGAGGTAGGTTCCATCTATGCCCACTTTCTAGAGAGTTTTTATCATACATGGGTGTTGAATTTTGTCAAAAGCTTTTTCTGCATCTGTTGAGATGATCATATGTTTTTTATTCTTCAATTTGCTAATATGGTGTATCACATTGCTTGACTTGTGTGTATTGAAGAATCCTTGCATCCCTGGGATAAATCCCACTTGATCCTATTGTATGATTCTTTTAATGATCATGGTGTGTGATCCTTTTAATGTGCTGTTGGATTCTTTTTGCTAGTATTTTGTTGAGGATTTTTGCATCTAAGTTCATCAGTGATATCAGCCTGTACTTTTCTTTTTTTTGTGGCATCTTTTTCTGGTTTTGGTATCAGGGTGATGGTGGCCTCGTAGAATGAGTTTGGGGGTGTTCCTCCCTCTGATATATTTTGGAAGTTTGAGAAGGATAGGTGTTAACTCTTCTCTAAATGTTTGATAGAATTCACCTGTGAAACCATCTGCTCCTGGACTTTTGTTGGAAGATTTTTAATCACAGTTTCAATTTCATTACTTGTGATTGGTCTCTTCATTGTTTCTATTTCTTCCTGGTTCAGTATTGGACAGTTATACCTTTCTAAGAATTTGTCCATTTCTTCCAGGTTGTCCATTTTATTGGCATAAAGTTGCTTGTAGTAGTCTCTTAGGATGCTTTGTATTTCTCCGGTGTCTCTTGTAACTTCTCCTTTTTCATTTCTAATTTTACTGATTTGAGTCCTCTCCCTGTTTTTCTTGATGAGTCTGGCTAATGGTTTATCAATTTTGTTTATGTTCTCAGAGAAAGAGCTTTTAGTTTTATTGATCTTTGTTACTGTTTTATTTGATTCTATTTCATTTATTTCTGCTCTAATCATGATGATTTCTTTCCTTCTGCTAACTTTGGGTTTTGTTTGTTCTTCTTTCTCTAGTTCCTTTAGGTGCAAGGTTAAATTGTTTATTTGAGATTTTTCTTATTTCTTGAGGTAGGTTTGTATAGCTATAAACTTCCCTCTTAGAACTGCTTTTGCTGCATCCCATAGGTTTTGGATTGTCGTCTTTTCATTGTCATTTGTCTCTAGGTATTTTTTGATTTCCTCTTTGATTTCTTCAGTGATCTCTTGGTTATTTAGTAACATATTGCTTAGCCTCCATGTGTTTCTGTTTTTTACGTTTTTTCCTTGTAATTCATTTCTGATCTCATAGTATTGTGGTCAGAAAAGATGCTTGATAAGATTTTAATTTTCTTAAATTTACTAAGGCTTGATTTGTTACCCAAGGTATGATCTATCCTGGAGAATCTTCCATGTGTGCTTGTGAAGAAAGTGTAATCTGGTGTTTTTGGATGGGATATCCTATAAATATCAATTGAATCTATCTGGTCTCTTGTGTAATTTAATGCTTGTGTTTCCTTGTTAATTTTCTGTTTGTATGATCTGTCCATTGGTGTAAGTGAGGTGTTAAAGTCCTTTTGTCTTGTAGACTTTCTGCTGAGAAATCAGCTGTTAACCTTATGGGAGTTCCTTGTATGTTATTTGTCATTTTCCTCTTTCTGCTTTCAATAATTTTTCTTTGTCTTTAACTTTTGCCAATTTGATTACTATGTGTCTCGGTGTGTTTCTCCTTGGGTTTATCCTGTATGGGACTCTGCACTTTGTGGACTTGGGTGGCTATTTCGTTTCCCATGTTAGGGAAGTTTTCGACTATAATCTCTTCAAATATTTTCTCAGGTCCTTTCTCTCTCACTTCCCCTTCTGGGACCCCTATAATGCGAATGTTGTTGTGTTTAATATTGTTTCAGAAGTCTCTTAGGCTGTCTTCATTTCTTTTCATTCTTGTTTCTTTATTTTGTTCCACAGCAGTTAATTCCACCATTCTGTCTTCCAGGTCACATATCCGTTCTTCTGCCTCAGTTATTCTGCTATTGATTCCTTCTAGTGCATTTTTCATTTCAGTTATTGTATTGTTCATCTGTTTGCTTGTTCTTTAATTATTCTAGGTCTTTGTTAAACATTTCTTGCATCTTCTCAATCTTTGCCTCCATTCTTTTTCCAAGGTCCTGGATCATCTTCACTATCACTATTCTGAGTTCTTTTTCTGGAATGTTGCCTATCTCCACTTCATTTGTTTTTTTGGGTTTTTATCTTGTTCCTTCATCTGGTATATAGCCCTCTGCCTTTTCATCTTGTCTACGTTTCTGTGAATGTGATTTTGTTCCCACAGCTGCAGGATTGTAGTTCTTCTTACTTCTGCTGTCTGCCCTCTGGTGGATGAGGCTATCTAAGAGGCTTGTGCAAGTTTCCTGATGGGAGGGACTGGTGGTGGGTAGAGCTGGCTGTTGCTCTGGTGGTCAGAGCTCAGTAAAACTTTAATCTGCTTGACTGCTGATGGGTGGGGCTGGGTTGCTTCCCTGTTGGTTGTTTGGCCTGAGGTGACCCAACACTGTAGCCTACTTGGGCTCTTTGTTGGGCCTAATGGCAGAGTCTGGGATGGCTCATGCCAAGGAGTACTTCCCAGAACTTCTGCTGCCAGTGTTCTTGTTCTCATGGTGAGACAGAGCTACCCTCCACCTCTACAGGAGACCCTCCAACAGTAACAGGTAGGTCTGGTTCACTCTCCCCTGGGGTCACTGCTCTTCCCCTGGGTCCCGATGTACACACTACTTTGGTTGTGCCCTCCATGAGTGGAGTCTCTTTTTCCCTCAATCCTGTCAATGTCCTGCAATCATATCCCGCTTTCCTTCAGAGTCTGATTCTCTAGGAATTCCTCCTACCATTGCCAGAACTCCAGATTCGGAAGCCTGACATGTGGCTCAGAACCTTCACTCCAGTGGATGGACTTCTTATATATAAGTGTTCTCCAGTTTGTGAGTCACCCACCCAGCAGTTATGGGATTTGATTTTATTGTGATTGCGCCCCTCCTACTGTCTCATTGTGGCTTTTCCTTTGTCTTTGGATGTGGGGTATCTTTTTTGGTGAGTTCCAGTGTCTTCCTGTCAATGATTGTTCAGCAGTTAGTTGGGATTCTGGTGTTCCCACAAGAGGGAGTGAGAGCACGTCCTTATACTCCACCATCTTGAACCAATCTCTCTTGTAGCAGTCTTTATTTAAGAGTCTATTTTATCTGACATGAGTATTGCTATTCTGGCTTTCTTTTGATTTCCACTTGCATGGAATATCCTTTTCCATCCCCTTATTTTCAGTCTGTGTTTATCCCTAGGTCTGAAGTGGGTCTCTCATAGACAGTGTATACAGTTCTTATTTTTGTATGTGTTCATCCAGTCTGTGTCTTTTGGTTGGCACATTTAATACATTTACATTTAGGGTAATTATCAATATATATGTAGCTATTGCCATTTTCTTAATTGTTCTGGGTTTTTTTTTTTTGTGGGTCTTCTTTTTCTTGTCTTGTGTTTCCCACCTAGAGATGTTCCTTTGTGTTTGTTTTAAAGATGGTTTGGTGATGGTGAATTCTCTTAGCTTTTGCTTGTCTGTAAAACTTTTGATTTTTCTGTTGAATCTGAATGAGAGCCTTGCTGTGTAGAGTACTCTTGGTTGTAGGATTTTCCCTTTCATCATGATCATAAATATATCATGCCATTCCCTTTTGGACTGCAGAGTTTCTACTGAAAAATCAGCCCATAATCTTATGGGGATTCCCTTGTATGTTATTTTTTTTTTGCTTTTCCCTTGCTGCTTTTAATATTTTTTCTTTGAATTTAATTTTCATTAGTTTGATTCATTAGTTTCATTATATGTGTCTGGTGTGTTCCTCCTAGGGTTTATCCTGTATGGGACTCTCTGTTCTTCCTGGACTTGGGTGGCTATTTCCTTTCCCATGTTAGGGAGGTTTTCAACTATAATCTCTTCAAATATTTTCTCTTTCTCTTCTTCTTCTGGGATCCATATATTTTGAATGTTGTTGTGTTTAATGTTGTCCCAGATGTCTCTGAGACTGTCTTCAATTCTTTTCATTCTTTTTTCTTTATTCTGCTCCACAATAGCAAAACAAAAATGGCCAGAAAAGGACTTGGCTGTGGGAGTGCAGAGCTTAGGCAGGGAGTGGGGCTTAGGCGACGGTTGGATTTATGCAGGGGCTGGGCCTATGCTTGACCCCTGCAGCCAGGAAAGGCCCTGGCAGGGTCGGTGGGGGGGGCGTCGACTCAGCACAGCAGCAGGGGTCCCCAGAGTGCCTCCGGCCTCTGAGTGTGGAGGATCAGGCCCGGGACCTCAGCAGGCTCACTGGGGCCCAAATGGGCAGGGGAAACCCTAGCCACGTTCCCCCCGATTCTCCAACCCCCAAGGGTCCCTCCCTGCTTGCGTCTACTCTTCCTCCCCCTCCCTCCTTCCCACTCCCTCAGGACCCACGTAGCCAGACGGTGCCTCAGAGGGTGGAGGACCAGGCCCAGGACCCCAGCAGGCTCCCTGGGGTCCAAGTGGTTGAGGGAAACTCTAGCTGCATTTTCCTCCACTTCTCTGAACCCCCAAGGGTCTCTCCTTGTCCTGTTGATCTCCTTGTGGTGAGTAGACCTCTCTAGGTGTGAGAACTCCTCCCCTTCGCCAGTCACCCCTCAGGGGTGTGGGTCCTGACCCGCCTCCACTTCTCCTCCCTGCTCGCTCCCCCATATGTCCTACCTATTCACTCTAGGGTTCCTCCCATTCCTTTGGGTGTCTAGGTCCCCCACCAACATTTGTCTGGTAGGTGCCCTAGTTGGGAGGAAGTGTGATCTCCTCCTCCTCCTACTCCACCATCTTCTTTCTTGTAGGTTTTTTATTTGCAGTACCCGGGCCTCTCACTGCTGTGGCCTCTCCCATCATGAAGCACAGGCTCCAGACACGCAGGCTCAGCGGCCATGGCTCACGGGCCCAGCCGCTCCACGGCATGTGGAATCTTCCCAGGCCGGGGCACGAACCTGTGTCCCCTGCATCGGCAGGCGGACTCTCAAACACTGCACCACCAGGGAAGCCCCTCTTGTAGGTTTTAAACTTGCTCCTTCATCTGCAATATATTTCTTTGTCACCTCATTTTGTCAGACTCATTATGTTAGTGGTCTCCTTTCTGCAGGCTACAGGATCATAGCTCCTCTTGTTTCTGGTGTCTACCTGCTGGTTGGTGAGGCTGCTCGAGAGGCGTGTGCTGTTTATCCCCACGAAAGGGGGTTTGATTTGTGTTCTGGTTACCATAACCTGCCCTAGATATTGAGCAGGGCCTCACCTTTGCTCTGTGGTTGTCACTGCCCTGTCAGGGGTGGGGTCTGCTCCCTAGTTATTGGAGTAGAGGCCCCCAGATCTGCTTCTTAGCTGTGATTCTGATCTGTGGTACAAGGTAGGTGGTATTGGAGCACTCCCACTGGGAGAGAAGCCACTGAGTTTTCCTCCTCTTAGCTGTTCACCTGTGAATATGCTCTTTTATGTCCCCTTTCACCCATTGTGTGGGCTCACAAAGTACACTGTTGTTGACACTGTTCTTGGTCCCACCTTAACTGTGGGTATGTTGGCAATTGGCCCTGGTGACTCTCGGTCATCATTTTCACCAGGCCACAGGCACAGATCCACTGAGGTCAGGTGCCAGGACTGCAGTAGTCATGCACCTGGGCCTGCTGTGGGAGCAGTGTAGGCAGCTCAGACTCTGGCCTGGCCCAACCCCTGCATATACATGTCCACAAAGTCCACAGATGCTAAAGCCAGACCCATCCTAGCTGCAGGAGCACTTGTTGTCCTTTTGGATATTTTGCAGGTGTTGAATTTAGGAAGCTGTCAGTGGAGGTGTAATTCCACTGTTTGCACAGCTGCAAGGAGAAATTTCAGCTCTTCTTCCTTCGTCACATGGCCCCTGTGGCTCAACTATGGTTTCAGCCCCTACTCTGGGTGGATTTCCTAGTGTGGGGAGTTACTCATGTGCTCCTGGAAGCAGGATTGGTTCTGGCACCCACTGACAGATTTCCTAGTAGCAAGAGCTTTCTGCACACTCTTGGGACAACTGGGCAGGTCCTGGCATCTACTGACATACTTCCTAGTGGGGGAAGCTATCTGCACCCTCCTGGGACAGTGGGGTGGATGCCAGCACCCACTGGTGGATTTCTAGTAGGGAGAGCTATCCATACAATCCCGGGATAGTGGGGAAGGCCCTGGCACTTGTTGATGGACTTGCTAATCGGGGGGAGCTATCTGGATGCTCCCAGGACAGCAAGGTAGGTTCCAGCACCCACTGATGGATTTCCTAATTGCAGAAGCTATTTGTGACTTCCCCTTACAGGGTGTGTGGGGGGGGGGGGGCGGGTGGATGCTGTGGCCCACTGGCAGAATTTCTAGTGGTAGGAGCTGTCTGCGACCTTCTGGGTCAGTGGGGACGGAGCCTGGCATCTGCCCACGGGTCTGGAAGAGATGGCCAATGCCTGCCTCTGGAGCCCAAGATGCCGGCAGTGACTCGTGCCCACCCTGGAGCTCCTGTAGGCAGTGTCCTGTTGCCTGGGAGTGCTCACAGGGAAAGAAGCTCTTATGGTGTCTGCCCCTCTCCTCATAAGCCTACCAGTAATGGTGTCTTGCCTCTTTTGCAGGCCCAGGTTTCTTCCTAGTACACCCTCAGTTGCCACAGCCTGACCTCTTCAGGCTGTTTCCGCACCTAACCCTGGTCCTCTCCCTGGGACTGAGCTCCTGAGTCTCTAAACTGCAAGAGTAGTGATGCTGGCAATTTGGATCTTCTTTTCCTGTGTCTAATATATAAATTAGACTTTATCATAGCTGTGTATGTATTGGAACAATATATAGTATATATAGGGCTCCTGACACTTATTTTTTTTATGTATGTGAGCATTTAATTCAAATGTATTGGAATGGCCAAAAAGTTCTTTTGGGTATTCTGTAACACTTTGCGGAAAAACCCAAACAAATTTTTTGGCCAACTTAATATATATGGTGTGTGTGCGTGTGTGTGTGTGTGTGTGTGTGTGTGAATTGCTTTAAATATATATATATATATATATATATATATGTATACACACACACACACACATATGTATAAAAATTTTGGAGGGATCTTTTTTTTTTAATATATTTCAGGTATTTTTAACCAAGAATCTGAGAGTATGGAATGGATTTCCTTTTATTCATACCTTGTATTTTTGTCCCTCAGTTTAATTTATACAGTAGTCTTTGTACATGTCCAGTACCTTTCTTGTTAAAGATTTAGAGTTTTGTGGCTATGGGGAATAGAATGTTTTTCATATTTCTATTCCTGTGTGTTTCTCTCTAAAATATAAAAAAGGGCAAATTAAACATCATCATAATAATTTTTGAATGTAACATATCCTTGAATTTTCTATGTTTACAATCATGGAATCAAAACTAAATTTACTTATCTCCTCTTTTAAATGCTACTAAATATAACTAGACTTTGTCTCAAAACTTGACCCAAGTGATTATTTTCTAAAAATATATTTACAGCTAAAATTAGCATTAAAAATCTTATTTCATACGTTTAATTTTCTTATCTTTAGAGAATCAGTGTGGAGAAAGGAGTATGGTACTACTGGATGGTAATATGGGTCCTATTTACATAGTCATAATTACTAACTGTATGTCCTTGAGCAAACTAAACCAGTTTCATTGTCTGTAAAATGAGAATAATAAATCTCAATATGTTTTCTAAGTATCAATGAGACCTGTGATGACATTTGGGGTACTACAAATACTATGCAAATATAAAATCACTGTCTAGAAATTTCAAACTCTTCAAAAGTAGGAATTATTTATTTCTTTTAGTCTTAATTGTATTATGCAGGTATTTACGGTTAGGACCCAAAACAATAAAATCAGAAATGAAAATAGAGAAGGTACAACTGACACCACAGAAATACAAAGGATCATAAAACATTATTATGAAAATCTATATGCCAATAAAATGGACAATGTAGAAGAAATGGACAAATTTGTTCCATGACTAAACCAGGAAGAAATAGAAAATCTGAAACAACCAATTGCCAATAATGAAATTGAATCAGTAATAACAAAGCTCCCAACTCACAAAAGTCCAAGACCAGATTGCTTCAGAGACAAGTTCTACGAAAAATTTAGAGAAGATTTAACACCTATCCTCTTCAAACTATTCCAGAAATTTTCAGTGGAAAGAATGTTTCTGAAAGCTTTTAATGAGACCAGCATCACTTGATATCAAAACCAGACAAAGATACCACAAAAAAAGAAAATTACAAGCCAATATTACTGATGAACATAGATGCAAAAATCCTCAGCAAAATATTAGAAAACCAAATCAAGCAATACATTAAAAGGATCATACACCATGGTAACATGGGACTTATCCCAGGGGTGCAGAGATGGTTCAATATCCATAAATCAATGTGATGCACCACATTAACAAATTGAAGAATAAAAGTCATATGATCATCTGAAAAATGCAGAAAAATCTTTTGACAAAATTCAACATAAAATAAAGACTCTGCAGAAAGTGGGTATAGAGGGAACATACCTCAACATAATGAAGACCATATATGATAAACCCACAGCTAACATCATACTCAGAAATAAAAAACTGAAAGCATTTCCTCTAAGATCAAGAACAAGACAAGAATGCCCACTCTCACCCATTTTATTCAACGTAAAATTGGAAGTCCTAGCCACAACAATCAGATAAGAAAAAGAAAACATAAAAGATATCCAAATTGCAAAGAAGGAAGTAAAATTGTTACTGCTTGCAGATGATACTATACTATGCATAGAAAGTCCTAAAGACACCACCAAAAATTACTCATAAATGAATTTGATAAAGTTGCAGGGTGCAAAATTTAATATATATGTCCATTGCATTTCTATACATTAACAAACTATCAGAAAGATAATTAAGGAAACAATCCCATTTACAGTTACATCAAAAATAATAAAATAACTAGGAATAAACCTACCTAAAGGGGTAAAAGACTTTTACTCATAAAACTATGAGACACTGATGAAAGAAATTTAAGAAGACACAAACAGATGGAAAGATAGAACCTGCTCATTGACTAGAAGAATTACTGTTGTTAAAATGACCACAGTACACAAGGCAATCTACAGATTCAATGCAATCCCAATGAAAATACCAAGGACATTTTTCAAAGAACTAGAACAAATAATTTTAACATTTGAATGGAAACATAATATACCCTGAATATCCAAAACAATCTTGAGAAAGAAGAACAGAGCTGGAGGTATCATGCTCCCTGACTTCAGACTATAATACAAAGCTAGAGTTATCAAAAGATTATAGTACTGACACAAAAACAGACATATAGATCAATGGAACAGAATAAAGAGCCCAGAAATAAACACATGCATCTCTGGTCAATTAATATACTGCAAAGGAGGCAAGAATATACACTGTAGAAAAGACAGTCTTCGATATGCGGTGCTGGGAAAACTGAACAACTATGTATAAAGAATGAAATTAGAACATTTTCTCACACCATATACAAAAATATACTCAAAATATATTAGAGACCGAATGTAAGACTGGAAACCATAAAAACCTAGAGTGGAACAGAAGTATAACAATCTTTGACATAAATTATAGCAACTTTTTTTTTTTGATCTGTCTCCTAAGTCAAAGGAAATAAAAACAAAAATAAATAAATAGCACCTAATTAAACTTAAAAGCTTTTGGACAACAAAGGAAACCATCAACAAAACAAAAAGACAACCTACTGAATAGGCAAAAATATCTGCAAATGATATGACTAATAAAGGGTTAATATCCAAAATGCATACAACTCAATATCAAAAAATGAGCAATGATTAAAAAAATTTGGAGAAGATCCCAATAGACATTTTTCCAAACAAGATATACAGCTGGTGAACAGGCACATGAAAAGATGCTCAACATTGCTAATCATCAGAGAGATGATGTGTTATATGGTCCCTGAGATTCACCATGACATTTCCACCTCTCAATATTTTCTTTTAAACCAGGAAGTAAATAGTGATATTTGAAAGCATGGCCTTTGGAGACAAAGCACCTAGATATGACTTTTGCCTCTGACAGTTCTTAACTCTATGGTCTTAGGAAAGGTGCTTAATCTCCAAGCCTGTTTCCTCCTTTTTAAAATAGAGATAAAATAGAACCTATTGAGAAAGATTTAGTGATGAATAAATAAAACAATCTGTATGAAACCTTTAATATAAAACTTAAACTTTAAAAATTGGTTTTCCTGTTGTGATTGTTGTGATAATTATTATAATGATAACAGTTAAAATAATGATTATTGAGTTATCGTCTTCTAGGAATACTTCTTCCTATTATTTCTTCTTTAATTTTCACTTATTTTTCAAGGTTCAGCTTAAATTCAGCCCACTCTATAAGATTCTTCCAAAATTTTGGCATAACTGACCACCTTATCTTCTGGACCAAAAAAGCATTTGTTGCTTATAATTTTCTTCTTTTCTCTTTTGCAGTTCATCATGTCTTGTATATACATATGAACTGACTGTACCATGAATGAATAACAAGTGGAGTTTATACCAATTATTTGAAATTGTGTTAATACACATCCATTTATTTCTCTGCTGTGTTTTTGGGAGGCCCTTTTAATTTAAAAACATTAAATTGAATTCTATTGTTTAAAATTATTTATGCATTTCTTCATACAGAGTTGAGGTAGTTGAGTGTGACAGTAATGGCTTACACTTCTCTTGCCCCTGCAACACCTAGCACAGAATTACATTACTGTTAGTTTTTAATAAATGCTTCTTAAGGTAAAATGCATTAAGAAAGGAAGGAAGGATGAATGGATTCATGTGTTATAACTCCTTTTTTTCTACCCACCCCAGAATGGATTTTATTGGATGATGTGGGCTTGACTACATAAAATACACCAGCCCATATGATCCCTAACTAATATTAAATCATTAATGTTAAACCCCAAACTAACATTAAATCAGTGAAAAATCCTGTTATCTTAAGAAGCCCCTTGAAAACTGATGTTAGTAATTTGGATTTCTATAACTTGGAAATTAATTTTGGGAACAGGCTAATATATCATGTTTTTATATATCTGCTATTTTCTTTCCCATGTAAGATTTTTCCATGTAATGCATCACTAATGAGCATATTTCTGCCCCTACTTTGTTTCTCAGTTCCTCACCTTTATATGAGAAACAGAGGAATATCTTTCTAAAAAGTTGCATGATGTCTAATTATCAGTAATTATGCGTGCCAATTGAACTTTACTGTTTATAAATCTTTCTTATCATCAAAAACAAAATTTAAAAATCTTACACTAATATACATACTATTTTATATAAATATGTTGTATGTGGTACACCCCTATGTTCTAAGATTAAATTTATCAAATTAATAATTCCAGGAAACTAATTCTGATAATGACATATACTCATTATACTCTGACCATCTAGGACAGTTTTACAAAGATAAAAATGGTTTAAAGATCTTGCTTTAGGGGCAAAAGGAGAAAAGGGAAAACTATTTTATTTCGCTTATGAAAAGTGGCCAAATGCTACTTCAGTTGTTATCCAAAGCAACAATCCTGTACACATTTGAAGTTAACAGAATAAACCAAATCACCTAATCAATATATATTTATCCCTTATTTGAGATTATGTTTATAGTTCTGATAGTAATTTGCTGGTAGATTTATTGAGCTTTCTCCTTAATAATGCATTGATTGTAAGGTAAAAATATCAATTATTTATTTAAATAAAAATATACCCTAACTACAATCGCCAATTGTAAAATAGTGTGGCTTTTGCTCAGATGATACCTATTTCTCTAAGTATGAACAATAAAGAACAATGATTATTCTAAATTTTACACAAGGAGACATTATTTAATTATTCCTGCTTATCTTCCTAAGTATGTTAAGTTAGAATTTATGGGCTAAATAATTTACAAAATTTGCAAACTTCCAAAATTTGTTTGGACATTGTTCAACCTTTTAAATATTTTGTTTTACATTTCCATATTTTCTCATTTTATTGAAATTAATTAAAGTTAATTTTAAGATTAAAAACATCTATAGTATATGAATCCACATATATAGGTATGAAAAACATGGAATTAGATAAGTTTGGCCACTATTTGATAGATAATTTTGTGAGGTGCTGTATTTCGGGGGTGATGATGAGAATTCATTAGGCAGAGGAACAAGGGAAAGTCTAAAAGCAATAGCAGAAGTAAAGGAAGACAGACTTGGCCTACTTCATGGTAATACAACTTGAAGATAGATTTAATGATACCACGTAGTTTGGGGAACCTACCTTTAGAAAGTACTCAATAGTTTAGAAGTTTTTAAAGAATTTATGCCTAAAGTAAAGCTTAGAAACCCTCTCTTAGCATTAATTTTTTTCATATTTCATAAACTGCTTCTTAAGCTAAGAAATTATTTGTGTGTGTGTAATATAACATATTGTCCAAAGACAATTTCTACTGTAAAATGAAATTTGCCATTCTTGTTTCTTTTCCCAGAAAATGAATAGTAATTTATCTTCAGTTTGGGAATGTTAAATTTTAACATGACAGGGTAAGCAATATCATTTGTTGAAAAATTTATCATCAATTAACTTTATGTTTCTATAAAGTCTTAAGTGTGGTGAAGGTTCTTAGGACGCTTTTATTGCAAAGATTATTAATGTTTACTAAAATAGACAAAGGAAGTAAAATTCTCTGAATGAATGTATTTAATGAGCTTAAATGAATTGAGGTAAAGATTTACTTAAAATTTAGAGTGTTTTCAATGAATTAAAATGATACACTGACTTTGCTCTTTCCAAAGAAATTAAAAAAAAATAAAAATATTAACTTCAAAGGTATTTGGAAGAGTAAGGTTTATAGAGAAAACTATTTATAAATTTGGAGCACGAGTAATATTGGAGAAAGAAATGTTCTTTCATGCAACTCTCTAAAACAGGGAAAAATTGTGCATGCTATAGAATGGAACCCAAATATGATTTTTACTGAATCATTTATTTTAATAAGTGTTTAGCAAGGAGGACTGTAGATTTATCCTCGTTATCATTGCTGGCAACAGGACAATAATATTGAAAGTTAATTTGGAACTGTTGCCCTATTATTTGGCACTCTAATTAGTTGGCTTAGTGCACAACGTAGACTCTAAGGACAGCAAAACTAGGAACGGACAACATGTCAGAAAATTAGAATGATTGAAACTCTAGGCAAAATGATAAGAGGTGTTGCAGTTTGCAGAAAGAAGGTTGAAATATTGGGTATCTTGTTTGAAGGGGTCTTCTTCCCTAATGTTGAAAGTAAACTGCTGCTTGACTTTGTGTTATGATTTTTAGCAATTTAAGTGGAACTTTTTATCTTGGTCTACTCCCACTCCACTCACATTTGAATTCAAATGTTTATGTCTTGCAAAATAAATTATCTATTAGTAGGACAATGGTAGTTTCTGCTTTTTCCTTCCATAAAATTGTTTACTACCTTACTGAATAAAGTAGGCTTTTAAAATAATAATAAAATCTCATTTGTGCAGTAAGTAGCTATTGAGTGCCTACTACATTCTAAGCTCTGCGTTTGGCATTAGTGGTATAAAAATGACTACAAGGCTATTGTTGAATAGCCTTGTACATTACTGAATTTGAATTTTGGTGGGGAAACTAATGCATAAACAGATTATGACAATATAGCATAATGTGTTTATGATATGAATATGTAGTACACAAGGAAAACAGAGGATTAGTGACTAACTTTGGACAGAGGAAGGTGGAAGTAGGGGAAGAATGGAAGTAGGAGAAGGAAATAAATTGAGAAAAGAGATGGTATTTGAGCTGTTTCTTGATAAACTAAATATTTTGCCAGAAAAATCTGCTACCATTTCAGCAGACAGAGGAATATGGGCAACCGCGAATAACAACAAAAACAGGAGTCACACAGTATTTTCGTAGAACTGAAGTTAGTTCAGTGTGGAACATCTAGGACGAGGGACAAAAGGCAGATTTGAAAGGGTCTTTTATTTAATACTAAGAAAAACTGAGCTGCATTCTGTAAGTAGTGGAGAATAATAGGAGGCTTAAAAAGGGGATGAGGAGTAATGGTTAAGATTTGAATCCTAGGACTTCTCATTTGGTAGCATTATGGAGAAGAATGGAGAGAATTTGACATTGATAACAAGAAGCTAACTAACAAGCACTAATATAGTCTTTGGGGTGATTCAGATCTGAAGTAAGGCATTGCTATTGACAATAGTATTCCCATTGATAAAGTTATTCATAGGTAAGCCGAATTTCCAACTAGTTCTAACGTACAACCAGTAACCACTTGAATTTACTAGTTGTTTTTAAGATAAAGCAGAAGTAAATAGTGGAAATATTTTTACAAATATATAGAATAAGAAATAGAAAATATCCTTGTTTTTTTTTCATTTTGTCCTTCTAATGTAAAATTCAGTCTTTCTGAAGACTTCTATTTTTGGTTTTTAAGTTACAATCCATGTGCAGTTCAAAAATATAACAAACACTGATCCTTTTCCCTCATTATGAAGGCTAGAGAATGAAATTTAATTAAACCCCTTCCTTCATTCTATAGTAGAAGTCTTGTCAGTTTAATTGCCACTTGGTCAAAGTAATATTGATCTGATAAAAGCGAATCTATTTCTAACCCCAACAATTAAAGTATTTAAGTAGCCTCCATCTTCTTTTAATGAAAGGACATAAAATTACTATCAGCTGCCCATAGAATCAATGGAAAACATTAATAAATGAATTAGCATCAATTTTGTTGGATCCCATTTGTTTAACTTTCTAATGTACTAATACATAAAGGTGTATGGACTCCACTGTGAGCTCCAGATACTCATTCTCATTCATTCTCTCTCTCTCTTTCTCTCATACACACACACACACACACACACACACACACACACACACACACACACTACTCCAATGCTATTATATTTCATAGAAGTCACAAGTCCCATATTCTAAAATTTATTGCATTTTCAGCAAGAACTTCTTAAGAAGTGTACTTCTGTACAACTAAAAGGCACTCTTCTCTTACTCAGAGCAAGGATTCATATGTGGTTGTTTTTACTCTAAATTCTACCATTTTTAATATCTAAAGCATGGGTGCAGTATGGGTCCAGTACGTGTGCAAATTGAACCAAGAGCGTGGGTACATACACAGGGGTATTATTTTTCATTTAGCTAAGCTGTCTGACAATCTCAAGTTTAAATCTTCACTCTGCTGTTTTCTAGCTACTTGGTTTTAGGCAAGTTCTTTAATCTCTCTGACCTTCAGTTCCTTAACTAAGAGTTATTACAGGATTAAAAGATGTAATGCATATAATATGTTTAGGAGGTGCATAGAAGCTAATACCTGGGGCTGGAAAGTAGAATCAAGGTGTTAGAAAATCTAGAAAAACAGAGCCTGGAATAAGCAAATCAAAATCTGCCAAAATATTTTGACCATTTTCAAGGATCACAATCAGTTTTATGAGACTGTTTTCAAGATGATTGAAAATTATTAAAGTAGGCCATTGAAAAGATACTGAAAGAATACCATCATTATTCCCTGCAGTTTGCGTAAAAACAAGTCCTCTTGCAGTGAGTTTACTTCTTGTATTTTATGTAAAGAAGAGAAAAGTCATAGTATCTTTAATGCAAAAACCAAAATATTCTGTCTTGTATTTAGTGTAATCAATGGGGAATGACTGGCTCAACACACATCAATACTTCTTAATGATAAATGAGTAGATCTTACCCTATATTTGTTTGAAAATACCCTTACGGAAAAAGAATATGGATAAAAAAGGCTTTTAGTGTAGTTGGCTAATTCCTTTTACAGCATGGTCTCATGCTTGTCTGATTCCTTTTGAAACGTGTTTAGACAGGCTGCAGAATTTATTTGTACCTACATTTAACCTGGATAGAATTTAAGAGAAAATTCTGTTGTGAAAAGGACGCTAGACTCCAATGACCCTAAAATCAGAGTAGAGTCTTGCTCTGCAAAATCAATCTCTTGATATAAGCATTTGGCCTGTTTTATGCTGAAAAACGGGATCTCAGCAATTACTGGCTTGTATTTCCTGGCAGAGAGACAAGCAAGGATAGATTTCCTCTGTTCTATGTTTGTGTTAATTTAGCCTGTCAAAGTTAATCATCCTGTCGAAGTGCCAAAGCACTGCAATGTTGAGCAGCAGTGAGCTGCCTGTTCTGTCCTCTTATTTCCATCTCTGCTAGAGACTTGCTGAGTGTCCTTTGTTAAACCCATTTGTCTGTCTTATTTTCTTTGTTTTTAAAATAGAATAAGTAATAATCATCTCCTGTCTTAATTTATGTGTGTTTGATCACTGTAAGTAATAATTTTTAATGATGTAAATCTGAATTTTTTTTCTGTTCCCTGACGTTTTTTCAATTGTGGTGGAAAAGAAAAACAAACTTTGAATACAAAGGTTACTTGCTCAACAGTGTGCTTAAAAGAGTTGATATGTTTGCTGATTAGCATTTAACACTGAACTGCTTATAGAATGCAGTTTTTCTTCTAATCTTACATATTTACAAAGAAGTGAAATGTCTTGCACTGCGTGTGTGGCAGGGAAGGCAATTTCTTAAATCCATTTTACTTTCCTCACAGTAAGAGTAGGAGTAGGAGTCTCCCTTCATGTCCAGAAATATCCTTATGTTAACGTTGACTGAACTTCCATTGGACATAATTCCTTTTGATACTGAAACCTATTTGTCTATCTAGGAGAGCGTACTACTTGAAATATAAATACATCTATGTTATAAGTGTAGATTTATCAGAGAACTAATATAAGCCAACACTTATGGGAGGACTATTTTGCATGAACATAAATGTCTCTTAGAGCAAAACAGTCCTACAAGAATTAGATACAAAATGAGCAAATTGATTCTCATAGAAGACTTCATTTTATAAATGACAACATATGATTGTCTAAGTCAGGTAGTTGCTATACCTTTCTTTTGAAATACCCAGCTATTTATCTGGCAATAAATGCAAAGGAAAATGTAGACTTGATAAATAAATGTTTGAAAGTTGTAGACCAGCATAGAACTATTTAAGGTTGGTCTGCATCTTTTTCAATCTCTTTATTTACTTGTCAATCTTTTACTTTAGCTCTCTGCACTAATTCCACCCCTGCTTTTTCAGGCCTCCAAATAACCTATCCTGTATTTTTATATTATGATTTAAAATGTGTTTATTTAGTAATACATGAATGTAAGTAGTGTTAATAACACTTAAGAGTAGGTATTTAAAATATTTTATCAATAAGAGTATGTGTTCAAACAATTATTTCCAAATTAATCTATACAGTCTTTGTAAGCACAACTCTCCTCATTTTGCTATGATTCTGAAAAATTGTCAAATAATTTTTTTCAGCACCTTCTTACCCAGGGATTATCAGTGGCAACCTACCCCTGAGCCCTTCTGTAACTCAGTGTCCTTGATCTATCTCCTCCCTCACTCCTTCCATCACAGTTAGTGCTCTAAATGTATCAGAGTCAGTCTTTTCTCTTGAGTATAAGTTTACATGAGACCTTTTCCCACACCTGTCATCTTAATTTTTAGACCACAGATATTTTTCTGTTAATAGAATTTCATGAATTAAGGTGGAAATGCAATAAGGATTTAAGAGCAGAAATTCTCTCCCAGCATTTCTAAACTATATCTATAAGCTGCCTCTCATATATTTAAAAAAAAAAAAAAAAGAATGCTGCTAAATTCACATTCAGTCTGAAAGGTGGTACCAATACAACCATTATAGTTCTGTTTTAGCCAATGTATGAATTATCTCTCTGAGACAGGGACTCTGCACAGAGTGCATTTTCATATGCAATATAATGGCAGTGATCTAATAAAAGCTTTTGTATACCATTAAGATGACAGAGTTGTTACCAACATACTTTTCTAGACTATAAGCTCCCTGAGGTAAGGGATCATGTTTGTCTTCTTCACATCTTCTTTACATCTTCAGTGTGTAGAACTATGTGTGTAACATGATAAATATTTGTTAGATGAATGGGTGAATGAGTGCCTAAACTGGTAGAATTTACCTGGTATTGTATTTTCCATTTCTAAAATGAGTTAAGTTGTCATATAACAAAAATCATATTATGTTACAATAAAGTTAATTTGTATCTTATGATATAACAAAATTAATTTAATTAGACATAGGAATTCTGAACTGAAAGCAATTAAGTACTTGCTAAAGTGATGTAAAATATTAATGGAAAAAAGTGCCTTTTCTATTTGTTTTAAATATTTTGGTAAAAACACAGCTGGTAAACAAAATAGTATACTTAAATCAGTATTATATTAATGTTTTCACCCTAAAAAATGTTAGTGCTACTTTGTTATAAAATATCAGAAACAGTTTTATCTATGGAATAGAAAAATAAACATTAACATAATTTATTCACTTTCAGAATAATGTTCTAAATTCAGTATAGACACAATAATAATACCAAACACTTGTATTGGTTACCTAATTTGGGTTAACAAGTTACCCCAAAACTTAGGAGGCTGAAACAGCATATATTTATTATCCCACAGTTCTGAGAGTTTTTAGTTTCTAGGAAGTTGTCAAAGTGTTGGCTGGGACTACAGTGATCCAGAGGCTTGACTGGAGCTGAAGGTTCACCTCCAAGATGGCTCACTCACATGGCTGTCAGCAAGTGACCTCAGGTCCTTATAGACTATTGTCAGGAGGACTCCAGGACCTTTTCTTAGGCTTGCTTTAGTGTCCAAATGATGTCACAGCATTTTTCCCCAGAGTAAGTGATACAAGAGAGAAAAACAATAACTCAACGTCTTTTATAACCTACCCTTGGAAGTCACACTCAGCCATTTCTACCACATTTTGCTGTTAGAAGCAAGTTATTAAGTAACAGCTCACACTCAAGTGGAGGAGAGGTAAGCTCCATTGAATATAGGTGTATCAAAGACTCTGTGGTCATATTTTAAAATTACCACAAAACATATATTACTTATGTTACTGTCCATCCACCAGGGCTTATACATTAAAACTTATTTAATTCTCACTTAAACTTTATGACGTAGGTGTTATTATTAGTCCATTTACACAGAAGAAACTGAGGCACAGAGAACCTAAGTGTATTTCCCAAGGTCACAAAACTAAGTTGCTGTGTCACAGTTCAAACTTAGATTAGTTGGTACTGGGAAGTATGCTTTTAAACACTGCCTTATGTTGCCTCTATAATTGTGTTTGGCATAACCAACAGAGCCTGATTTATACAAACAGTAATTTTACTTCTTAAACTGCAAATCACAATTCATTGACTTGTCAACTTACTTGGAAATTTTGCCATTAAGGGCTTGTAGAAAAATAACTAATGCAAACTTCTCTTTTAATCTCAAAGAAATACTATTTTTCACTTTGTTGTATTTCACCTAAATTAAATATGATTTCAATCATTTCTTTCCTGTCTTTCAGATATATTCTATCACATAACATGGAAACCATAATGAAATGAACACAATCTTAGAAATTAATCTGTGCTATGTGACTTACATTAAAGGATGTATTGATGTCATTCAAATAAAATGAACACTTATTCCATTTCAATATGACTGCTGAAAGAAATAGTTGCATTAATTCCTAAATTGTGATATTTATATTTATATATGTATATATATTCAATAATACAAGTATGTATTCTTCAACCTAAACCGGTTAAAATTCAGATTAATATCAACAGAAATATACCCTAGTGTATCCTTGTCAGTGATTATGTCCTTATTGATTTTTTAAGAGGAAGAAATTTAAAACAACATTTAAAGAAGATAGTCTGTGTAAGATTTCCTGTTGAATTCAAATTAAGAAATTTACATTGAGAGAGTCAAGTATATGTTAGATTTCCAAAGTAGACATTGAAAGTGTATCTAAATGGTTTTAAATTTGCACAATATAAACAGAAGTGATTAATGCCATGAGGGTGCCCTTGCCTTTATAGTTAAGAGTACTCTAGAAAGAAAAGTGACTCCAGAGGTAAGAGGAACTAGCAGGCAGATCTGTGAGTGCCGGAGTTCTGAGGCAGGTGGTCCTAGCTAGACTGAGGGGAAATCCCAAAGCAGAAGCAGCTTCCACACCGATTCTGTTCTGGAGTTCATGAAGGCTATCACCTATTTAATTTTATCCTCCAAACTCATTCATGCACATTAATGTTGAGAGAAAAGAGGAAACAAAATTAATTTTCTTTACCACCTTGTAGATGATTCTCAACACAAAATGCCAGTTCACTTAAACAAAAGTTAAATGTCATTGAACGTAAGACCTGCTTCCCTAGTGTATCCTAAATGGAGGAGTCAGATTTATTTGTACAGAACCATTTTTCTAGGGAAATGAAAATTATTGATTTATACATCTTCCTGGTGTTTGTCTCTCTCCTGTTTCCTACTGAAGTGAGAGTAGATCTGAATGAGAAAAGAAATTCTGTCCTTTCTTAGCTAAGATGTCACACATTCATGATATAGAAATAAATTGTTCCCAAACGTCTCTATCTTTTCTGGCTTGAAATTTGATTTTGATACTTTTTTTTGAGGGAATTTAATGTAATTGAGACATTTCTACTTTGTTCTGTGTATTATTTCATTCACTGTAGTTTATAAATATGATTGAATTTGAAAAATAACCACACTTTATTAAAAATATAATTTTACTTATGCTTTATGATTTTCTGAATAGTCAAATCACCTTGAAAGCATAAAAAGTATACAACTATTTATTATTTTTGATTGGTCTTTTCATTGATTGGTATAAAATATACTTTTCTTCTTGGAAACTTTTGGGGAAGAGAAAGTCTCTGCCTTTCAGAATCCATCCTCTATAACTGTGTTCACAACTAGCTACATATAGTTTTTAATAATTACATTTAATCTAATTTAAATAAAATAAAAAATGTACATCTTTAGTAACACTAACCACATTTCAACTCCTCAATAGCCCTTGTTGCTAGTAGCTACCATATTAGTGCAGTTATTGAACATTTCCATCATCATAGAAAGTTCTATTGGACTTTTATTCAATACATGTGAATGAGTTTGGAGAATAAAATCAAATAGGTGATAACCTTCACAAGCTCCAAACAAGAATCAGTATAGAAGCTTCTCCTGCCATTTTAACTATTTACATCTGATGTCTTAATAATTTAGAAACAGTAATTCTAGCTTTCTTATGAATTATTTTACTTATTTTGAGCTATTTTTCTCTCTTGTTAAAATACATCTCTAGTTTGAATTTATGATCTCATGGTGACAAAAGTTAATCTCAAAATCTCATGTAAGTTTTTTTCTGACTTATCTGAAATATTTGTTAAAATTCTTAAATGTTGAATTACTTGTTTCTTTTTAACGGAGGAGAGAATTTTGAATTACTAGGTGTTGAATTTAGAAGGTATAATTTGTTTTGCCTCATTTCTTAATTCAGTAGCTTAATTCTTATAGACTGTCTATAATAATGTAAATGGCCAGAGACACTAAGATTCTGTATTGTTTTAACAAACTTTTTTGAGAAGCCCCATTTAAGTGCAACAAATCACAAGCTTATGCAGTTCAACAAACAGTAAATGTCCACCACACAGTAAATATTCAATTAATAATTAGTATCTGTTGAATTAATTAATTCAAATATTATGGTGATAAAAATAATTGTGGCTTACTTTTTTATGGTTTTGTATTCATGAGACTGGGAGCAATCCTCATCTAGAGATTAGTATATAAATAAAAACTACTGTATATATAATACTTTTGAATACATAATGTGTGTGTGTGTGGGGGGGGGGGTGTGTGTGTGTGTGTGAGAGTATTTTAATGCCAGCTCACTGCTTTATATCTGTGAGATCTGGAAAAAGTTATTTATGTCTTCAAACCCCATTTTCCAAGTAAGCAAATGGAGAAAATACCATCTTTCAAGTAACATGTAAAAATGCCTTCAAAACACTTAGCACAGTGTCACTCAATAAATACTATGTATTACTATTATTCATCATCAATAGTAGTAGCATTATCATAATCACAAATAAATTATATTATAATATGAATATTTTCTAATATGGAAGTACAAATTATGCAGACATCCAGGGTTTTATATATTTTCTTAAGACATAAACTTGGAAATTAATATATATACCTACAGATTTATCTATATGCCATAGTTATAAAATATTTACTAATATGGTATGAATGGAAAAATGGTTAATAATACTATCCTCATGAAATTCTATTCCTTCTCATAGACCCAGTAGAAAAGCCAAGTTAGTTGACAACCAAAAACTCAACAAACACATCTTTCATTTTCATACTTTTACCCTTTTGGTCCTTGTCTTCCTTCTTTAAATATATCTTTACCTCTTAAATTAACCGTTCCTCTTCTATGTGTTTAAAACACTATGCATTTTACTTACGTTTTGTGTAAATAAATTATGTGTTCATATTTAATCATCCTGTCTACACAGTACTTAGTGCAGTGCTTAGTACAGTTCATCTAACATGGCTAACAAATACTTTTTGAATGAGTAAACCCATTAATGAGAATACTGCATTAATTAGTTATTGCTCCATAATAAACCAGCCCAAAACTAAGTAACTTCAGTCAGCAACCATTTATTATTGCTCATGAGTTTACAGGTGAGCTGGATTCCTCAGGCAACCATGAGTAGCTGTGAGTTGGGTGGGTAGATTTGCTGCTCTTTGTTGGCCTGGCATTACTTGGGTCTTCACTGGACCAACTAAGCTTACCCTGCTTTGACCACTGGCCCCTCATCACCCAGCAAGTTAGCATGTGCTTGCATGCATGGTGGCTGAGCAGAGTGTTAAAAGAACAAGTGTGGAAAACCTCTTGAGGCTTAGGCTCAGAACTGGTGCATGCATACACTTTTTCTATGCTCTATTTGACCAAAACAAGAAAATTACAAGCTTCATTCTCTTGAAAGGAGATGAAGCAAAGTCACATTGGAAAGTCATAGACACAGGAAATGGAATAATTGAAACCATTTTTGCAAATAATTTACCAAAGGCTGATCCACTGTGCTCTGGCCTGTTCTTGCCCTAGGAAGCAGGCATTATGAATTCCATCAAGGGGATTCTTTGGCCCACTGGATTTCCTGTTGTGTTCACATGTGAGGTATCAGCAGGGAAAAGAGGACAAGAAGTGTGAATTTGTGGGTATCTATTTTTCTACTTCTCTCTCTACTGAGCTGCTGCAGATTGGCTTTGTTCCTTTACCAAGGGGCACTGATTCTTTTAGTGCTCACTTAAAGGTGTATCTTTTCTCTCTGGACTCTGGTAATTGCTTCCTCCCCTTGCGCTTCAATCCTTTGAGTGCAAAAGGCTCTCTGGCTCCCAACTTTTGCTAGCCCCTGGATTCTTTCTCAACCTTATCTGTTTCCTGATTCTCTTAAAAACTAAACAAAACAAAACAAAAAAAACAGCTGCTCACACCTTCCTAAATATTCCATGATTTAACTCTCCTGAGTTATCTCATTATGTTATTTGATTCCTGCTGAAATCCTAACACAGGTACAAAGTTTATTTTGTTTTAATCTTAAAATAATTTTTGTATTCAGTTGAGGTAACTTTAAGAAGTTAACACATAGTCAAAAAATTAAATATGCCCAGAATTTTAAATGTTATTTCCATTTCACAAGTCTTGAAATCATAAAAGCACATAGCAAAATGTATTTATGTATCTGAATAATCAAAAGTTTAATGATAAAATAATCAATGATACTTAAAATTACAGGCCATCCATTTGAATTTTGGCTAGTGTCTCCATCTTTCCAGAAATAATTGAAAAAAAAAATTTTTTTAAACAACAGATATTTACTTTTCACAATCCTAGACTCTGGGAAGTCCAAAATCAGTGTGCCAGCATGGTTGAGTTCTGGTGAGAACTTTATTCCTGGCTTGCAGATGACTGCCTTCTGGCTGTATTCTAACATGGCAGAGAGAACTCTGGTGTCTCTTCCTCTTCTTATAAGGGCACTAATCCCATCAGGAGGGCTCCACTCTCATGATCTCATCCAAACCTAGTAACTGCAATTTAAAATAATTTAATTCTGTAGATTTAAGTCTCACATCTACTGTTTCTTTGGAACTGTTGGGCAAGTTAGTTTTTCTTATCTGTGAAATGGGACTTACCTTATAAGGCTATAATGAGAATTACATGCAATATTAAATATAAATTGTTTTGAAGAATGTCTGAGAAAGTTTAGCTGCTTAATAAATAGTATCTAGTAGTATACCAATAGCAGTAGCATTAATTGAGTGGTAGTAAAAATAAAAATACTTGTTAAGAAGTTTTTATTTGAGTATATATACACATGTATACTCTTCATAAATATTATTTTAAGGACTATGACATGTATCAGGTTTTATGACATAAGTCAATCATTCCATTTTTATAAAATATTTTAGGTATTTCTAAATATCTTCCTATAAAGAAATAATACTATAATCAAGATCTTTGCACATAATTATTTTATAATTAAGATTATTAAAAAAAAGAGAGCCAAAGAATTGTGATTGTTAGAACAAATGATACAAACTTACAAAAATATCTTACACATATATTCCTATTGCTGTCCAGTTTCATTTAACTGCTTAAACCATTATGACTAAAGTATGAAGGACTTTTTTTACTATAGCAACATGCATGCCATCATTTTGAAAGTCTTTATTAATCTCATAGATGGAATAACATGCTGTGTGTTGTCCTAGGTGCTACAGGGAGATGATTTGTATTAGATGCAGCCCCTGTTCCCTATGAGAACTTTATTTTTTTATTTATTTATTTATTTTGCGGTACGCGGGCCTCTCACTGTTGTGGCCTCTCCCGTTGCGGAGCACAGACTCCGGATGCGCAGGCTCAGCGGTCATGGCTCACGGGCCCAGCCGCTCCGCGGCATGTGGGATCTTCCTGGACCGGGGCACGAACTCGTGTCCCCTGCATCGGCAGGCGGACTCTCAACAACTGCGACACCAGGGAAGCCCCTGAGAAGTTTAATTTTTAAAAAAATTTAAGCCAGACATTTTTCCATATGCTTATTAATCAGTAGTATTTTTTCAAATCTGAAATAACCACTTGCATTATTTGCCTCTTTATGTACTGCACCTATAGCATTTGAATACTATTACTTTAGCTTCGTATTATTTCTCAGCTTAATGTCTATATTTTATATAGTCATTTCCTGGACTTTGATGCTAGATCTAACCTCTGTAGTGCAGGCACTCACACTGTTGAGGCTCGCTGTGCCTGGAATGGTCCTTTCAGAAGTGTTGCTCCCTATGTCATTACCACATTGCTATGTAAGGACCAGTGACAGCCTGTTGTTTTATTTCTTGAATTGTGCTGACACTGTTGTTTTCTTTCTGGGACATTGTGTTTATAGTTCATGACAAGAGAAGACATGTTTCCTTTTTTACCCTCTCATTTCAAATAGCAAAATGGCATTTTGCTATCTGCAGTACAGAGCTGTATTTATAATGCCTCCAATCATAGAGGAAGGACTGATGTATAACTAAAGGGAAGTTTGGCTTCTTTGATTCCAATTTTAAATATAGGCCCCTGAAAACCAATGCATATCACAGGTGAAAAAAGTATGTTAAAAAATAAAGCAATGTTAGGAACTGTGATGGATACAAAGCTGAAAGCTGACTAGTTTTCTCTACTGAAGTATTTATAAAACCAAGAAAGGGTTTACAAAAAGTCTCTGGATCACTGCAACAGAATGCAGTCAGGTAAATCCACAAATGATTTATAAAGAAAGAAAGTAAAAGTTATTGAGGTCAGTTTTTCATAGAGACAGGTGTGGACTTGAGCATAGTGTGTGATATTTCATGTAAGTTGTTTAGATACTAAGACAAAAAGCAAAGATTTGTGTTCAGAGTTAGGAATCTGGTTGGCTCCAATATTAACTCACAAATCGTCACTTCATGTAGTGCCAATCTTTCCTTTGCAGAATGAGAATCTATTGTTATAAGATGAAAATATTTAGAAGGTTTAAGGGTATCATTGAATACAGTATTTATTATGTGCTCACTGTGTACTAGCACTGGGCACAGGCTTTCAATTAGTGTAATTCATTTACAACCCTGTGAGTTACACGTGTGTTTAACAGATACAGTGATGAAGATGATGTAGGGAATTAAATAGTTGGAAAATAATGAATATGGAAATCAATTCATCCTATGCTAAAATCCTTTTTTTTTTTTGGTCACTATGGCACATTTTCTAGGAAGAGAGGTATCTCTCTTCATAGAAATTTAAGAGATTTTTATAATGAACTATTTCAAAATCTTGTGTTCTTGAGAGCAAATCTGGTATAGAGTAATAGAGATGATGGTGATGAGGATGAAGAGCTACCATATTGAATACCTCTTATGTCATAGGCACTTTAATATATGCTTTGTATACCTTACTCTCATTGATATTCAGAAGAGCCATTATCACAGAAGCAAAGTTATGCCCACTTTACAAGATGAAGAGACAAGAGCTTACATACCTTACCCGTAATCATCTAGCTAATAAATATCTCAGCCAAAGTTAAGGCATGTGACTTATTTGCTCATGACCATTAATTATTATAATTCTACATAGCAATCTGTTTTAAATATATATTACTCAAGTGTACCAGAAAGACATATCACAGACCAAAAAGCATGTCACACATGTCACTTTCACTATATTCTTGGGGTTAATGAGTCCTGACAATATAATGGACCGCTCCCTTACAAGCTGGATACCACCACATACTTGTCTCACATTTCTTAAAGAAAAATCAGGGCTTTAGGTACAATGACAAGTGAAAATATCAATATATTACAGTGAAGAATCCAGGGGATTAAATATCACTCTTAAAACACACACTTCCCAAAATACTGTATTCTTGCCACTCCAACATTCAGCAATTTGGGGTTTTGTTACTTCAGTATTTCCTATTAATGCTTTTTTTGCCTTAGTTACATTTAATTTTTCTGTTGAATTAACTGCCTCCTTCTTTGCATTCCTCACAAAGTCTGTCTGTTGTCACTAAAATCAGGAGTGGAAGACTCACAGAAATACATGTGTGCATCAGCTCGTGAACCTCCATTTGCCGATTGGTCAAGACACATTCTGGCTCTCATTAGAAACTTAGATTGTTGGAAATGTTTCACTCTTATCTACCTGAGGAAAAACAGTTGGAGCTTGCTGTGCTGCACTGAATTCTAAGGCAGAGTGATCAATCTAATTCCGTCTAAACCTATTTACCCTGTCCAGGAGATCTGCTAATAAGGAATGCCAGTAACTCCCTAGTTCTTGACACTGCTCTCCAAAAGTGAGTTAATGAACCAATTTAAAGGGACATGCTTGACATTTGCAAATTAGTTTAACTTGCTTGTTGGGGCAGCTCTGTATTGCATTGAACTGACATGGTTGTCAATTAAACCATTCCTTCATGTGAGATTTTTATACTTCAGTAAACTTTAAAAGATATCTTAATAACAATATGTTCATGTTATCCACTAGTATTTTTAAAGTTTCTTGATTATTTATGATACTGAAGTTTAGAATTTTAAAAATGTTATTCCCTCAATCTTTACCATAATATTGCTCAGTTTTGTGATGATACCTCTTCCCAACTGAAAGTAGCAACATTTTCACAAAAGTGCATATTGTCAGTAATTACAAGTAGTTCAGCGCTTCCACCAGAAGGTATAGATGGTGGGTTTGATGGCTTAAATATCTGCCTTATAGAAAAAAAAAAAGAGGAGGCACATTCTTATGTTTCCAGGCAGCAATGCATAGTATGTCTGCTCTTTAAGATTTACTCAAAAAGAGGAAAACACAAAAGAAAAAATACCATCAGTTATTTGTAAAAGGTAATGTAGTTTTAATTATAAAAGAAATATGTTAATTAAAAAAATAGAGAACATTTATGCAAGTATTCATTAATCTATTTACAAATCACATCTGTGTGCTTACTCTATTTCAGGCCCTGAGCTAAGCACTAGGGATATAAATCTGGAAGACAGAAGGATATCTTTCCTCATGAGGTTTAAATCACAATGGAGAAGATGGACTAGCAAAAATCAAATGAATAATTAAAATTTTATATATTTACACAAACTTGAAGCAAACCATTAGCCACTGAAAAAATTAATGAGAGATAATGTAGAACTTATTGTCTGAATTAAAATGATGTTTAATAATATCAAAAGCATTAAATCAAGAGATCATAGGAGATGGTTGCAGTTCTTCCTAAGGTAGAGAGTTGAAACTGAACCCCACATAAAGGTAAGAAAGTTATTAAAATGATATGCATTCAATGAAAAGTTTGACTAGAAAAATTCAGTTGCCAACAAGGAAGACAATATGGAAATGTGTCTTTCTTAACCTGAGATCTAGGTAGAAAAAAAACAAATGAACAAACAAAATGAAATGTACCTTGAAATGTTGTAAACATAGATTCAATCTTTTATATGTTTCAGCTTCTCTGATTTTTGTACATTCTTTCTAGTCTAAGAAATTCCAATCTGCTAAATTAAAGTGATGTGGATTTAGCGATCCTCTCTGGAGGAATATACCTTCAACCCAGTCCCCACAGATTTTTTTGCAGATATGAACCATTAATGAGTTAGCTATGGGTCCACAATCTAAAATTAAGAATAATAAAAAAAGCTGGGACTTCACTCGTGGCACAGTGGTTTGGAATCCGCCTGCCAATGCAGGGGACACGGGTTCGATCCCTGGTCCAGGAAGATCCCACATGCCGTGGAGCAACTAAGCCCCTGTGCCACAACTACTGAGCCTGCGCTCTAGAGCCCGCGAGCCACAACTACTGAAGCCTGTGCACCTAGAGCCCGTGTTCCACAATAAGAGAAGCCACCGCAATGAGAAGCCCATGCACCGCAACAAAAAGTAGCCCCCAGCTCGCCACAACTAGAGAAAGGCCGTGCACAGCAACGAAGACCCAATGCAGCCAAAAATAAATAAATAAATAATAAATTTATTTTTAAAAAAAGTAATAAAAAAGTACCATGAATCTGGTGACTACTTTGAAATAGTAATAACATATGAACCAATTCCATCTCCAAGTAATAAATAATTATTAGTTAATAATTAATATATCAAATATAATATGTTTAAAAAATACGTAGTCAAGAAAATGAACGAAGAAAAGAGACAGCAGATTGGAGAAAAGAAACACATAGAATTTCTAGTTAATCACTAAAATTTAAAAATCAGTTTATGGAACTAACATTAGAGTAACAACCCAGGAATACAATTAATAAAATTGAAGATGAATTTGAAGATATTAATCAGAATAAGCACAGATAAAGAGAAAATCTCAAACATAGGTTAGGAGACATAGTAAATATAATTAATAAAAAGGTCTAATTAGGATTCAAAAAGAAAAGAGAGATTGATGGAGAGAGAGAATAATCAGTCATTATTTAAAATGATGGTGACTAGAAATTATCTAGAAAGAGTCAAAGGGATTTTCAGTTTTCAAAAGCACAAATCCCAACAAGAAGAATTAAAAGAATTCTCAGACAGAAAAGATTTCAGATCATGTGGAGCCTTGAAAACCATTAGAAAATGAATTCTAAATCATATGTAATGCCAGGCATTTAGGCAAGTAACATGTTCTGTTACATAACCATACAACATATTGTGTGTGTGTACTGTGTTTCTGTACACACACATAAATCATTCCAACTGCTTGGTGGAGAACAGATTGCCGGCTGACAATTGTAGAAAGAAAGGAGGTCAACTAGGATGCTATTATTATTACATAAGGTAAGGTAAAGTTAATTATTATCTTGACTGGGGTGGTGGCCCTGGAGACAAAGCTTAAGTTGTTATGTTTAGTTTTTAGTGTATTTATATATGCCCCTCTGAGACTCCTGTAGCAAATGACTCTTGGAATGTGGTTGGGCATCACAGGGAAAGTTAAATGAGAAACATTTGGAAACACAAATTAAATAAACAATGTAGGGAAAATACAGTGCAACCTTAAAAAATGTATTTTTCAAAAAGTAAATAAATGCTTTCCACATGCTTCTCCTGGGCTTTCTTTCTAACTTGCTTAGTGTTTGTGTTTGCAGTGGATTTTCACATATTCATAACGTGGCTAAAAGGCATAGTGATCTATTCTGCTTTAAGTTTTCTTCATTGATATGAAAAACAAATAATTAATACAATTATACAAAAATAATGATCCCTTAGTTCGGGATCATTACATTTAGACTTTTCTTTTTAATAAGGTTAAAAAAAATGTTGCCAAGTGAGCCATAGTTCAAATTGAGTTCTTAAATATACAGTAAAATTCTACTGAATTTTGCTAGTGTATAAATAATGTTAATGTCAACTTTACATTTCCATATGATAAAGATAATAGCTTTTCTATAAAATTCTAAGTTGTCAATATTCTCTGTGATAATCATCTGCATTAATGGTCAAAGATCTTAAATTTTAGATGTCAAGGTTTTAAATAAAAATAGTGCATGCAAGGCTCAAGTTAAAAATCTATGCAAAATTATGATGAGGATATCTTTGTTCATTTAAAGTGTGTATCTACTATCCAATGTCATAGAATTATTTTTATTTTTTTCAAGTTAGTAAACATTACAGATTCATTAAAATAACTATGTCTGCAACTGAGTGTTAGCTGGTTATACCACCATATGTTGCACTGTTTTAATTTTATAGTTATGTGATCATTAGCATTGTTGCTAATATCCATTTGGTGCATCAATGTTCTAAGTGCCTGCAGACACCAACAAATCCTACAGAATATCCATGCTCTTCATAATTTTGCATATAATTAAATCCAAATTCAGTCTAAATCCTACATTCTGTGTCATATAGTCCCATCTTTCAGCTGATTTTTCTTTCACCCACCCTCTCTTTCTGGTACCTTATGCTTTGGAAATAAGGAGAAAAAAAGGAATGAACAATAACAATGACAACAAATATATATATATATATTTATGTATTTATACATATATTATTTATATATATAAATGACTTTTAATGCTTTCATTAATTGTTTTATAAATATTGTTCCTTCTGAAGATTCTTTTGGTGAACTCTTTTTAATCCTTATCAAGGCAGCTCAGACATTACCTTTGAGAGTGCATTCCCCAGTACTTCCTCCTTGTCTCATCTCTAGATCTAACATAATCATTTTACGGGTTTTGGTCTTTTGCAAGGCCTTGTAATTTTTTGTTTGCTTGCTTCTCTATTTTATTGTGCCTTCATTAATGACAGAGATTTTTCTTAGATTTTAGCTAACTCTTGGACACATAATGTGAAATAAATATTTATTAAAATAAATTATTCTATGTAGAATATTATTTTAGGTATTAGAGTGTATGTGTTTAAAATTATATAGCTTATATCTTGCTTTCACCATGAAATTTTCCTAAGGAAATATATTTTTAAATGGGCTACTAAAATAAGTGGAACATGTTTTATCACATGGAAATTTTTTTTCTATTGCAGTAAAAGGTATAAATTCAATCAGAAAACATATTCACAGGTTTTGCAAATTTTACAAAATTCTGATATTCCATTTTATTTTCAGTTAGAATTAATTTTGGAACATAAGTTTCAGTGAATTATTTTGATAGAAATTCCCTATCACTTATTTTGGGTAAATGACAACTTCTTTTTATAATTTTAGTCATATTATAAAATCAAGTGAAAGAATAGATTAGAAAACAAAAGTGACACCTTTATCCCTTAAGGTCAGGGACTGGATCCTGGAACAAATCTGGAGTGATTGTGTGGGAAGCAAACATAGAAAAGTTACCACTCTGACTATTTGTTCAGTTAGGAATGATTTCAGCTACAACTAAAGTGAAATCTAACTAATAGTAACCTAAATAGGAAGGTGTCACTTTTCCTTATATGAAGTAACACCATAAAGATGGTTGGGTACTCTTTAAGTTCTCAGTAAGGCCAGGGCTTTGGGAAGACAATTCTGGAATTTGTAGGAGCATTCACAAATGGCTGCAAGGCAGCTGCAGTCTTGGGCATCACATCTTCAGTCAAATAGGGGGAAGGTGTAATTTTTCCATTTTAGTTAAAAAAAATTAAAATAAAGTCTTTCTGATTTTTACCACAGACATATCTATGTCTTGTTGGCCAGGAATCTATCATATGGCTAACGAAGGCAAGAAAACATGTTGGAAATAGTCATTTGGTTAGGCATCCTACAGTGTCTGCCATAACTACCTCCTCTAAGTTCTCATGAACTGACTACTGCCATTGGAAAGAATGATTCAACTCTCTCACTCCTTGCTTTAAAATACATCATAGTTTCAACAATTATCATATCAATTTATTACCTTTAAAGGGAAAACAATAAACGCTTATGGAAAATATTAGCTAACTTATGCCTTGAAGTGTACTAAAAGGCTATGGTACTCTCCTGTTCTCTCCTTATCTCTTCCACCCTTGCATACAGCTGCTTTTGTTCCCCCATTTATTTATTTATTCCTTTTCAGGAGTGGTAGGAAAATGGTGTGAATCATTTTAGGGAGAGAGAGAAAAAAGAAAACCATTTAGTCCCTTTTATTTATTTATTTTTAGTTTTTTCAGCTTTAATGAGGTATAATTAACAAATAAACTGCAGATATTTAAAGTGTACAATGTGATCATTTGACATAGGCATACTTTATGAAGTGATTACCACAATCAGGTTAATTAACACAACTATCATTTCACAAAGTTACCTTTGTGTGGGTGTGTCTGTGTGTGGAAACAGTGCTTAAGGTCTACTGTCTCAGCAAATTTCAAGTACACAGTGCAGTATTATTAATTGTAGTCACCATGATATACATTAGATCCTCAGAGCTTATTCATCTTATGACTGAAGGCTTGTGCCCTTTGACTAGCATCACCTCATCTTCCCTAACTCCCAGCCCCTGGTAATCACTATTTAACTCTCTGTTTCTATGAGTTTGATTTTCTTTAAATTCCACTTATAAGTGAGATCATACAGTATTTGTCTTTCTCTGTCTTACTAATTTCACTTAGTATGATGCCCTCTAGATTCATCCATGTTGTTGCAAATGGCGGGACTTCCTTCTTTCTCATGGCTGAATAATATTCCATTACACACACACACACACACACACACACACACACACACACACACACATCTTTGTCTTCTTTATTCATTTATCCATTGATGAACATTTAGGGTATTTCCATATCTTGGTTATTGTGAATAATACTGAAATGAAGAACAATGAAGATGGAAGTACAAATACCTCTTCAAGATTCTGATTTTGTTTTCTTCAGATGTATAACTCGAAGCTGGGTCATAGGGTAGTTCTATTTTCACTTTTTTATGAACCCCAATACTGTTTTCCATAGTGGCTGTACCAATTTACATTTCCACCAATAGGCCCCTTATACTCATATCCTCATGGACACTTCTTATCTGTTGTATTTTTGATAGAAACCACCCTAATATTTGTGAGGTGATATCTCACTATGGTTTTGATTTGCATTTCCCTGATGATTAGTGGTGTAGAGCACATTTTCATGTACTTTTTGGCCCTTTGTATGTTTTCTTGGGAACAATGTCTATTCAGGATTTTTACCCATTTTTGAGTGGATTATTTTATTTTGTACAGGTTTTATAGGTTCTTTAATGTTTTGATTATTAGCCCCTTATTAGATACGAGGTTTGCAACTATTTTCTCCCATTCTGTAGTTGCCTTTTCAGTTTTGTTGATGGTTTCTTTTGCTGTGCCAAAGTTTTTTAATTTGATGTAGTCCCACTTGTTTATTTTTGCTTTTGTTGTCTGTACTTTTGATATCATATCCAAAAAAATCATTACCAAGAACAAAGGCAAGGAACTTTTTTTCTATTCTCCTAGGAGTTTTAAAGTTGTCAGCTAACTTTTTGTGAGTGGTCCAATATTGTTCTTTAGCATGTGGATATCCAGTTTTATCAACACCATTTATTAAAGAGACTGTATTTTCCCCACTGTGTGTTCTTGGTTGAAAGTATTGTGTGAGTTTATATCTGGGCTCTCTAATCTGTTTCATTGTTCTATGTGTTTGTTTTTATGCCAGTGCCATACTGTTTTGATTACCATAGCTTTGTATTATAGTTTGAAATCAGGAAGCATGATGCTTTCATATTTGTTATTCTTTCTCAAGGTTGCTTTGGATCTTAGGGAGATTTTGTGGTTCCATATGAATTTTAGGATGTTTTTTCTATTTCTGTAAAAATGCCTTTGCAATTTTGATAGGTTTTACATTGAATCTGTACATTGCTTTCAGTACTATGGACAGCTTAACTGTATTAATTCTTCCAGTCTATTAATTATGGGATATACCAAGTCATACCTTGGTATCTGCAGGGAATTTGTTCCAGGAGCCCCACTTACACCAAAATTTGTGGATGCTCAGCCCTCTGATATAAAATGGTGTAGTACAGTGAATTCAGTTGGTCCTATATATCCATGGGTTTCACATCTAAGGATTCAACCAGCCAGATGGAAATTTTAATCAGTGGTTAGTTGAATCTGCATATGCAAAATCCACAAACATGGAGGGCTTACTGTATATTTACTAAAAATAAAATTCACAGGTGGATTTTTTAAGTGGAGCCATGCAGTTCAAACCTGTGTTACTCAAAGGTCAACTGTATTTCCATTTATTAGTGTCTTCCTCAATTTCTTTCATCAAATTCTTAATCATTTTTAGTGTAAAAGTCTTTCACCTCCTTGACTAAATTTATTCCTATTTTATTGTTTTTGACATTGTTGTAAATGGGATTGTTTTCTTAATTTCTCTTCCCATTATTTCAGTGTTGGCATATAGAAATGCAACTGATTTTTGTACATTTTTTTATCCTACAATTTTACTGAGTTTTTTATTAGTACTATTTTTTTTTTTTTTTGGTGGAATTGTCAGGGTTTTCTCCATATATACATATGATAATATCATCTGTAGGAGCAATTTTACTTCTTCTTTTCTTATTTGGGTACATTTTATTTCTTTTTCTTGTCTAATTGCCCTGGCTAGGTTTTTTTCTAGTATTATGTTGAATAGAAATGGTGAGAGTGGGCATCCTTCCCTTGTTTCTGACCTTAGAGGAAAATCTTTCAGCTTTTCACTGTTTAGTATGATGTTAGCTATGGGCTTTTCATATAGGCCTTGATTATGTTGAGGTACATTCCTTCTATACCTGATTAATTGAGAGTTTTTTATATCATGAAAGGATGTTGAGCTTTTCAAATTCTTTTTCTGCATGAATTGAGATTATTATGTGATTTTTATCTTTCATTCTGTTAATGTGTTGTATCACATTGATTTGTGTATAATGAACTGCATTTTCAACCCAAGATTAAATCCAGCTTGACCATGGTGCATGATCCTTTTGATGTGCTTTTCAATTCTGTTTGCTAGTATTTTCTTGAGGATTTTACATATGTATTAATCAAGAAAACTCGCCTAGAATTGTCTTTTCTTACAGTGTCCTTCTCTGGCTTTAATATCAGGGTAATTGTGGCCTGGTAAGTGAGTTTAGGAATGTTCCCTCCTCTTCTAACTTTTAGAAGAGTTTAAGAAGGATTGTATTAATTCATCTATACATGTTTGTTGGAATTCACCAGTAAAGCCAGCAAGACCTGTACCTTTTTTATGTTCGTAAAGGTTATTTTTTTTGAGATTTCTAATTGAATCTTTTTACTCAGTATTGGTCTGTTCAGATTGTCTGTTTTTTTATGATTCAGTCTTGGTACATTATGTTTCTAGGAATTTGTTCACTTCTTATAGGTCATCCAATTTGTTGGCATATAGTTGTTCATAGTAATCTCTTATGATCATTTGGATTTTTGTGGTATCAGTTCTAATTTCTCCTGATTCATTTCTGATTTTATTTATTTAAGTTTACTATCTTTTGCCTTAGTCTATATAAAAGTTTGTCAATTTTGTTTATCTTTTCAAGAAACCAGTTCTTACTTTCTCTGATCTTTTCTGTTGTTTTTCTGGTCTCTATTTATTTTTTCTTGGATCTTTGTTTTTTCCTCCCTCTGCTAACTTTGGACTTAGTCTGCTTTTTTTTTTTTAATTGAAGTGTAGTTCATTTACAATATTACGTTAGCTTCAGGTGTACAGAAAAGTGACTCAGTCATTCATATATATATATATATATATATATATATACACATATATACATATATACACACACACACACACACACACACATATATATTTCAGGTTATTTTCCATTATAGGTCATTCCAAGATATTGAATATAGTTCCCTGTGCTATACATTAAATCCCACTGTTTATCTATTTTATATATAGTAGTTTGTATTTGTTAATCCCATACTCCTAATTTATCCTACCCTTCCCCCCTTCCCCTTCAGTAACCATAAATTTGTTTTCTGTGTCTGTGAGTCAGTTCCTGTTTTGTTTACAGATTCATTTCTATTATTTTTAGATTACATACATAAGTGATATCATATCTTTGTCTTTCTCTGTCTGACTTACTAATATAAATTATCATATTATTGGGTTGGCCAAAAAGTTCATTCAGGTTTTTCCATAAGATGTTATGGAAAAGCTCAAATGAATGTTTTGGCCAACCCAATGTTAATATGACAATTTCTAGGTCCATCCATGTTGCTGCAAATGGCATTATTTCATTCTTTTCATGGCCGAATAATATTCCATTGCATATATATATACCATACCACATCTTCTTTATCCATTCATCTGTTGATGCACACTTAGGTTGCTTCCATGTCTTAGCTATTGTAAATAGTGCTGCTGTGAACATTGGAGTGTATGTATATTTTCAAAGTAGTGTTTTTGTGGGGTTTTTTTTTGGATATATATGCAGGAGTGTAATTGCTGGATCATATGATAGCTCCACTTTTAGTTTTTTAAAGAACCTCCATACTGTTCTCCACAGTGACTGCATTAATTTACATTTTCACCAACAGTGTAGGAGAGTTGCCTTTTCTCCAAATCCTCTCCAGCATCTATTATTTATAGACTTCTTGATGATAGCCATTCTGACTGGTGTGATGTGATACTTCATTGTGGTTTTGAATTGTATTTCTCTAATAAATAACAATGTTGAACATCTTTCTAAGTGTCTGTTGGCCATCTGTATGTCTTTGGAGATACGTCTATTTAGGTATTCTGCCTATTTTTTGACTTTTTTAAAATATTGAGTTGTATTAGCTATTTGTGTATTTTGGATATTAACCACTTGTCAGTCACATCACTTGCAAATATTTTCTCCTATTCATTAGGTTGTCTTTTTGTTTTCTTGATGGTTTCCTTTACTGGTCAAAAGCTTTTAAGGTTTATTAGGTCCCATTTGTTTTTGTTTTTGTTTTTTTGCTTTTATTTCTTTTGTCTTGGGAGGGGCTTTGTCTGTTCTTGGTTTTCTAGTTCCTTGAAATGTAAAGTTAGATCATTTATTTGAGATCTTTCTTTCTTTCCTTCTTTCTTAATGTAAGGAAGAAGGAAAGAATATATCACTATAAACTTGCCTCTTAGAACTGCTTTTGCTTTATCTGACAAATTTTGCTATGTTGGGTTTCCATTTTTGTTTGTTTCAAGATTTTTTTTGATTTCTTTTTAACTCATTTGTTTTTCAGAAGTGTGTTTGAATGTGTGTTTCCATATATTTGAATTTTCCAGTTTTCCTCCTGTTATTGATTTCTAGATTCATACCAGTGTGTGTCAGAAAAGATACATGGTATGATTTTGATATTCTTAAATTTGTGAAGACATGTTTTGTGACCTAACATAGGCTCTATCTGAGAATGTTCCATGTATGCTTAAGAAGAATGTGTATTCTGCTGCTGTTGGGTGGAATGTTTTTATATGTCTATTAGGTCAGTTTGGTCTAACATATAGTTTAAGAACAGTGTTTACTTATTGATTTTCTGTCTGAATGATCTATCCCTTAGTGCAGATAGTACAATATTGAAGTTCCCTACTGTTATTGTGTTGTTGTATTTTTCTCCCTTCAGATCTGTTAGTATTTGCTTAATGTATCTAGTGCTCAAAATTTTGGTTCATATCTATTTACAATTATTATGTACTGTTCATGAATTGACCCTTTTCTTGTTATATGATTACCTTCTTCATCTCTTGTTACAGACTTTGGCTTAAAGTCTTTTTGCCAGATATAAGTATAGCTACCCTTGCTTTCTTTTGGATTTCACTTGCATAGGATATCTTTTTCCATTGCATCACTTTCAGTCTATGTGTGTCCTTAAAGCTGAAGTGATTGTCTTATAGGCAACATGTAGTTGGACATTGTTTATTTATCCATCCAACCACTCTGTGCCTTTTGATTGGCAATTTATTTCATTTACATTTAAAGTAATTATTCACCGGTAAAGATTTACTAAGGCCATATTATTAATTGTTTTCTGACTAATTTTGTAGTTCCACTATTCCTTTCTTCCTCTCTTGTTGTCTTCCTTTGTGAATTGATGATTTTCCATAGTGGTATGCTTTAATTTCCTTCTCTTTATCTTTTGTGCATCGCTTATAGGTATTTGTTTTATGGTTACCATAGGATTTACATAAAGTATATTATAGTTATTTTAAGCTGATAACAACTAACTTCAATTGCATACAAAACCTCTACCTTTATACCCCCACACATTTTATGTTTTTTATGTTAAAATTTATATTTTTACAGAGTATCTATTAAATATTATTCTAACTATAGTTATTTTTAATACTCTTGTTCTTTATATATTAAAGTGATTAACACACGACCATGTTAAAGTATTAGAATATTCTGAATTTAACTGTATACTTACTTTTACAATGTGTTTTTAATTTTCATATGTTTTCATGTTACTAATTAGAGTCCTTTCATTTCAACTTAGTCAACTCCTTTCAGCATATCTTATAAGGTAAGTGTAGTGGTAATGAATTCCCTCACCATTTTTTTTTTTTTTTTTAGTATAGGAAAGTCTTTATTTCTCTTCATTTCTGAATGGCAGGTTTGATGGGTAAAGTATTCTTGGTTGAAAGATAATTTTTCTTTCAGCAATTTGAATATATCATTCCTCTTTCTCTCCTGGCCTACAAGATTTCTTGTAAGAAATTTGCTGATAGCCTTGTAGGTGTCCTTGTATGTGAAGATATTTTTTGCTCATGCTGTTTTTAAAACCTTGTCTTTGATTTTATTATTTTATTGTAATGTGCCTTAGAGATTTTTTTTGGCAGGGGGTGATCTTTTGGAGGACATATGAGCTTCATGATGTCCAAATCCCTCCCTAGGTTTAGGACTTTCTCAGCCATTATTTATTTAAATAGCCTTTCTGCCCCTTTCTCACTGTCTTATTCTTCAACTTCAGTAATGTGTATATTTTTTCATTTAATCATTTCTCATAATCACATAAAACTCTTCACTTTTTTTTTATTCTTTCTCTGACTGGATAACTTCAAATGACCTGTCTTTGACTTTACAGATTCTTTCTTCTGTCTGATCAAGTTTGCTTTTAATGGTCTCTATTACATTTTTCAGTTTTCTTTTCTTCACTGTATTCTTCAGTTCCAGGCAGCAAAAACAAAACTAAGCAAATGGGACTACAACAAACCAAAAGCTTTCTCCCAATTTCACAGAGCCACACCTCACTACCCATCTGCAAATGTTTGCACATGCTGCACTTGGGGAACACACTGGGAGCTGGCTATGGGATGTGAGTGTGTGTAGGTGAGTTACAGAGTGTTGGGGGTGCCCATCGACCAGTTGTGGGAGTGCAAAAATGATGTATCCCTAGTGGTAACCTGGGCAGGCTTCCTGATAGAATCTGCCAAGTGATCAGTAGGGACCATGTCCTTTTGATGTCCTCTGAGAGCCCAGACTGCTCTTCTCCCAGCCCCTCTCCACTCCTAGTTGTGCAGCACACCTCATTATTCTGGATGAGGCAAGAAAGAAGTGGGCCTCTTTGGCAGTATCCCACTCACCCAGGGAATCTGGGCACTCTCGAACTCTCACTTTTCCCCATGGGAGGAATCAGAGGCCAGTAAGGTTTTTATTGGCACTGAGGTGTGCTGCCTTGAAGGAGGGGTGGCACAGGTAAAGTGAAACAGCTTCTCTTCAATGTGTGTAATCTCAGATTTTTTGTTGTTGTTGTTCCGACAGTGTGCTAAAACTTCTCTACTGAACTCTTTGACTTCTACAAAGGCACTCTTATCTGTGCATGATTGTTAAAATTGCTGTCCTTTGGGGGGCAAAATGTTAGAAAACTATTCCATCATTTTGCTGACGTTACTCTCATCAAGCCTGAATTCCATGTCTCAAGGAATTTATGAATAATAATGTTCAATGATTAAAATTTTATTTTGTCCATAGCATTGTACACATAGCATTGCACAAATTTTTGCTGTTTGCAACTAGCATTGTGCTAAGTAGTGCAAGTATCACATTCATGGCTTTACCATAGGACATAAAATGTTATTGTATAGAAAATTGTAGCTTTTCTTTCTTTTTTTTAGGATTGTCTTACTGCCTTAAGAAGAAAAAACAAATGATTTAGGTTCAACTGTGTGTGTGTGATTGGGGGGAAGGGAAAGATATTAAGCTTTGGAATTGATTACTAAGGAATCTTTAAAAGGATAACAGACATGCTTATCTAGAGTGATTTAAGAGAAGAATGTCTCATAGCAATACAGGGGAGTAGATTAACTTTACAAAGCTGCTTTAGGCATATATTTCATATTCATGTGTGTGTATTTGCACATGAATTTCTCTCTCACACATATGCATCTGAAGTTCAAAATAAAGTTTAGCATAATAACATTACTGATATAACTGATATAATGTGTGTCTACATGCTAGCAATTCACTCTATGTGTACTCCAAGATTTAAAGTGAATCAGAGTTCTCTTATCAAATGATTTCCTAGTCTTTGTCAGTCTAACACTTACCACCAAATTACTCATATACTACAGACATAACTGTTTATTGAACTTATCGGGATTTGAGTCCCCCTGCCAAATTCTAGAGCAATATTACCAACAAATGATGAACATAATATAATTCACACACACACACACACACACACACACACACTCACACACACATACACAGAGCAGGGCATATTTTAACAGTTATAGAGTTTTATCTTAACAAAGTTTTATTTTCCATAATCTAAAAATAAAATATTTAAACTCTTTTTTTGTCCATAATAATTATATAGGTAGTACCAGGTCTATGGCTTCAATTTTGAAAACTTTTCTTATTTACTTTGCATTCTAGTAGTCTAGTTAGGATCTTGATTTCAGCTACCTTTCCATAAATATTTTTAGATTGTTTTTATATCATACATAATTATTGAATATGGCATGAATATGCATATATTATCCCTAATTATCTATGTAGATATACTGAATATGTATATATATATACACATATATATATATATGTGGTATATGGAACTATAAGATATTACCCTAGTAAATTCTAGTTACTTATTTATATGCCTGTCTTCCCCACAAGATTGAGCTAATTGAGAAAGGGACTGTAGCTTATTAATCTTTGCATCCCTAAGGCTTAGTACAGTGTCAGGTTCATAATATGCCCTAGATACATGGTTGTCGTCACTCTCCAAAGGGCAGTACAAACAATTTAGGTTTGAAAATCTGTATTGCCTGTAGTTAATGCCACAATAAGGTAAAATTACTAAATAAAATGTCACTTTTCATAAGACATTTGGTAATGATCACATTTCCAGCAATCTTTTACTCTAAACACAGGATGCTGGAGATTAGATAGATATATAATATATGGTTGGATAGATAGATAGATGGATATCGAAGTGGAAAGAATTAACATTTCTTAAGATTGCTTCTCGTCTTGTTTTTTTTTTAATAATTCCAGTAACTTAAACTTATTTCTAATACCTCTTACATGAATTCCTTTTTGTTTTTTTAACTTGTAAAATATATATTTTATAGTTACTTTGAAAATCTAGAAAAATCATAACAAATAATAATCAATGTGAATGTGAAAAATAAATATAAATGTCTTTTTGTACTTTTTTTTAGTCTACCAGGAAGGCATATAATAGACTCTCAGAATTTCACTGTGAACTCAGATATAACAGATGAGCTATTTTCTTTATTTTCTATAACTAACATAACCTTGTTATTACACCTCTATCCTACTAAGTGGAGAGGTTTAGGGGAATTAAAACTTGCCAATTATTAATAAATTACTTTATTTCTTTCAGGTTTAAAAATCTCTGTTTAAAACCAACGATTATTGGTTAAATTATGATTCTTTCAGAGTTATTTCCTCCTCATCTCATTCTTTCCATCATCCAAGAGGTATCTTGGTATAGCAGACAGCTTTTGGGATGTCGTGGAGAATGGTCTCATACTTGCATGTATGCCCTTGCTTTGAAGTCTGCCAAGGGAGGGATCCATTAATTTCAAGTGTGAGATTCAGTAAAGAAAGAGCCAGTTACCAGGTCTGGAAGATTTAAATAAGCAGAGAATGGAGTAGAGATGTGTATTCAAGGTAAAGAAAAAAAAACAGAGTTGAGGATGACTTTGGATTGTGGTCTAGTAGAGAATTAGAATTTAGGAAATGGCAGTGGTCAGCCTGAATGATCTACTGTAGTAGCAGGCTTTGGAGAGAGAGTGGGGGCTCATGGTGATCTAAGATAGATACAGAAAGCCGAGAAAATAGGGTACCAGAATCTTCATATTTTTCCATTTACTTTTAATGTGATCACCATTCCTTCTCACTTTCTATTATTACTGTCTGAGAGGAGCAGATCTGGCAAAATCTTCTGTTATAAAAAAGAGAGGTGAGCTTGTTCTGTTTCAGTTCTCTCTCTTAAATCTGTACAGCACATACAACTTTTCTACACCTAATCTGCTCTCTGGCTCTACTACTCAAGATTCGTGTTCTCTCATCCAGTTCCAATTCATCTGTTATGCTGAGTTGTTTAGGGGTAAACCTACAGAAATAGAAATGCTGGGAGAGAGGTAAAATCTGATTCAGCAGGATTTTGAACTTAACAGACTATAGTGTAGCTGACAGTTGTCTTATATTTTCAAGATAGATGAAGAGGATTTTAGTGACATATTAGTCTACCTCATGGGTACTATAAAAGACTTAAGGTTAAAAATGTTATTTAATTGATCTAGTCCTGTAGGAAATACTTTAAACCTGATGAGCTATCAATGTTCTCAAAATCCCTGAAAGGTTAGTCGATATATATTATCAAATTTGATAACAAAATAAGCTTAATATTTACAAAACTTTGCTACAAAAACACTTTGGTAATTCCTGAAACTAAATAAAACAATTCATAAAAATAAAAGTTATTTCACAGTACACCTTGATTCATATGTTAAGGTGAACAAAATGATAAGCCCTTTTAAGAATCTTCTAGAACCTGTGCTAAACTTGGTTGCACTGAATTTAGAATATGCCAAAGGCATCTCTTCCAATAATAATTTTAAATTTTTGAAGAATTTATGTATAGTTTGGAAAGAGAAGCTTTGGAAAGACATAACTGTCTTTAAATATTTAAAAAGCTATCATTTGAGACAGCAAAGTTTATCGGCTTTCTTTCATTGGAAACATTTAAAGCAGAAGCTATGGAAAAACTCAGGATACTGTAAGCAGAACACTTAGGTAGGTGATTGAACTTGTTGACATTTATTTTTCATTCTATTCCATGCACTCGATTAGGGATTACATTGTAATTTTTAAAGATATTGCTAGTGTTTTATTGAACATTAAGCAGAAGAGATAGAGATGGCTAAGTGAGGTTTTTATGGAATGTTTTAAGAAATGTTGAAAGAAACATGTGTGACTTTATCCAGGAAAAATAGTGTCATCTAGATTAAGTTCTATTTACAAAACTGCCTCCCATTACTCAAATGGTCTTCTGACACATTCTCCAAAAAGATCAACGTCTTATAGTTAAGCTGAGAAAATGCAATCCTTAGAGTTATTGCTTATCCAACTTATACTGTTCAATTAATTCCTTCCCATTATAAGTAGGTTATACATGACTAGGGAGGACCAATGCATTAAAATAGAGTTACACTTACATGATTCAGTGTCCAAAAATTACTTTGAAGAATTTAATAGTTTACTTTGAAGAATGATGATGAACAGATTACATCATTATATGTTTCTGTCCTTTGAAGATGTATACTCACTGCAAACTAATGAAAATATATCTCTGTAATATTACATTAGAAAATCATCATTCTTTTAAGAACTATGTTAATGTCACCAACTCACACCTCTTTAACACCTGTTTATAATTATTAATTATAATTAATATTAATAATATTAATTATAAACATGAAGAAGGAAAGAGAAGGGGAAGAAGGGGGAGGAGAAGAAAAAGGAGGGGGGAGAAAGAAAAAAAAAAGAAGAAAATGAGGAGAAAGAAGAGGAGGAAAAGGAAGAGGAGGAGAATTGTTGTTCCAATACTCTCTTCTCATTTAATTCTACCTTCTCTAGGCCCTTTATCCTCCTCTTCACTTTAGTATGTTCAGTGTGTTTTGTCAGCACTATGCTGCAGATGTCTATGTTTACATGGTAAAATGAACAAGAAACATGTTTTCTTTGTATTTTTCCTTGCTGACATCCAAGCATAAGCAAAAATGTATGTAAGCAAAAGAGTCAAATGATTATGGGTAATTAGCTGGTGGAATATATGAAAGCAAATTATTTGCTATATAGCAGGGGTTTTTTTAAATTATATTATCATTAAAGTATATCTGGAGCAGCCAATTAGTACTCTCACTGAAATTCAGCCAATTAGAAATCAACTCTGAGCATTTCTGCAAGAAGTTTTCTAGAATGTTCAAATGGTTTTGTAGTTTTGAAAATGATGTAATTTCATCATGATGTTCATCTATTGATATTAAAAGAAGCAGTAATTTAATCTATTTTAAATGATAACCTTTAGATTAGGCCCTTATCACAGTGTTTGGTATCATTTTGAACTCTATAATGAGGTAATTGATCTCATTGTTATTGTGTGCCAATTTCAAGATACATAATTTGCTTGACTGTCATTTATCACACTTTATAATCACCATGGATGATGACTACAACTTTAATGTAGTTCTGTTTTGATTAGTGTAATATCATTTCCAAGTTTCATTATCTTCAAAGGATAGAAGAATTGTGTCTCTATGCTTGTAAAGTCTTACACTTTACATGAACACTAAATTCAGTTTAAAGGGTCTGTTAAAACAAGTTTTATTAAATCACCCTTGCTTAAATAAAATGAGCTGTTATTCTGAAAAATTACATATGTAATAATAAGAATCTCTGAGTAGTTTTAAGAGCTAACATATCTAGGTCAGAACTTCACTATTTTGTGAATACAAAGTCAGGAAAAACAAACTAAATGTATATCACGTATTCTTATCTATATTCTCAGAGCACAGAAATATCTTTACTGGGATTTGGAGTTCTTTATTTGGTTCCCAGATTCTTATGGAGGCATCATGAAAGAGTAGCATTTACATAGTCAGATCTAGATTGTATTCCTAGTTCTACCACTTAATATGATTCTTTTTCTTAGAAAACTTACTTATTTTCTGATTCTGAACCCCTGATCTATATAATGGAGATAATGACATAAAGTTCTTAAAGTTACTGTGAGGTGATAATATATAGGAAAGCAGCTAACATATTGTCTGGCCTAATAGAGATTCAACATATGTTACATCTCTTCCCTCCTCCATAATTTTATAAATATATTTCTTTTCCATTAATTATGATTATTAGTATTTTTGTGTCTTTATTTTCTATTGAAGCTGTTTAAATTTTCACAAAATTTCTATTAATTAAGATAAGCCACGAGTAGATTATTTGGCTAGGGAAGAAATAGTTCCCCCCACCTTTTTTTTTTTTTTTACCCTGCTGATATTCCTGAGATACATACACACAGTGCATATTGAAACATTCTCAGTTCATCTCAGAAGGAAGATTACATTATTGGAAGATCAGGTGGTAGACATTTATAGCTACCTACTTAATATACTTTTCCTGTTCTTCCTCACTGACACACATTTATTCATTTGGATAAGCACCAATGTAATTGACTAAAAATACTTAGTTTTCCTAACCTTCTTTTTTGGAACATTTGAAATATTCTTGTCTCCTCCTATACATTCAGTCTTCACCAAATTATGACCATTCTGCTTCAGTTATCTGAGACTTTTTCCCTTTTAATGCTTCCTATACCTAGTCATACCTTTCTTTGATTCACTGAAGAGCCCTTCTCTTTCCTTTTCTTTTAATCTGACATCTTATCTTTTAATCTGACATGTGTCCCAAATTTTCAAGAACATTTCTCAACAAGTATCAATCACTGTTACAGATCTAATTTTTACATGATCATGAAAGGATTTTTCAAAACTACATTTTGAAATGAATGTGCTTCTCATAGTTAGCTTTCACAAAACTGTGCTCCATGGTTATGAATAGTATAGCTTTTTTGCTATAGTAATCTTGGCTAAGCATCTATGTTTTCTCATATGTGTGATTGTAGTTTCCTTGTGCAGTTACACTATGAAGTACTTTTAAAATATAGATGCATTTCAGATCACTTTTTGATGATATTACTCCTTTCTTTAGAATTGTATGGTGCAATTCTGTTACAGTCAAAAAAAATAAACTGGATATTTTTCAATACTCCCACAGTTATTTTCCTTCATATTTAAAACATAAACCCTCATTTACTGGGTACTTATTGAGTGCTAGGCGCCTTAATTAGCTTATTTAATCATCACAAAATTCCAGGAGAAATAGCTATTATTATCCATGTTTTAAAGCTAAAGACACAGAGGCTTGCACAATTTAGGAAATATGTCTTGTAAATAGTAGAGATTAAATATAAGTGCTTGTCCTTGCAACTCTACTTTTTACTAAAATTTATGTATATATATGACCAGAAAGGTGAAGCCTCATATGATTGGATAAACACCAGGACTCTCCAAAACAATTCAAAGTTACCAGAAACTTACCATGGGTAGCCTCCCCAAAGAGCTCTGAAAGTAATGCAATAAACAATACAGAGTTGACATGTCTTTTTTTAATTCCACTTTCACTACAGAAAGAGGAATTACATCATTCATATGTTGGGATTAGAGATTGGGTAGAGAAGAAATGGATTCCTTTTTTAGCTGCTGGATTTCTGTTTTATGTAGGAGATAATGAGACTCTGTTTCCATAAAGGTCACTAAGTATTTTCTCAGTCAATGGAACTGAAAGATACAACTCCAACAAGCGTTCCAAACACTATCTCTCCTCTACTAGATACATCCTTCTTATATTTAGTAATTAATTTCTGTATTTAACTGCTTCTTATAGTAATCACTGATGAAATGCTGGCTTGGTGAAAGTTCTCTAACTTTTGCTAGTTTCATTAAAGTTCATTATACATTCAGTAATTTTGATAATTTGATATAATTTTATATGATACTGTTATCATAGCATAACTATTCTGTACTTGGCATTTAATCCAAGATATTCTATGCCATTAAGTGTGTTTTATAGCCCATACTTGCTGATTTGTGTATACAACTAAAAACAGTTCTCCTTTCAAATGTGTTACTAACTCTTACCTATTGAACATTTCAAAAATAATAGGTCTAAAAATGTGTCTCTATAACTTATTTAATAAGTGGAGTGAAAATATTATAAAAATGTGAGAGATTACTTTATTAAAGCTAGGATGTTTTCCAGTAAAAAATATTTAGATAAATCCACTACATTTCTGGTAATCATTTCCTTCATTATTTAATGAGTTTAGAGTAGACATTTTCAAAGGTCACTTCTTGCTTAATATTTATCAAGAATGATACTTTTACAATAATGGGATGTACACTATATTTTTAAGACAGTAGAATAATGACATCTATAAATAAACATTCTTTCTTGGTTTGTTCATGCTGCCATGACTAAATAGCCTTCTCACAAGTCTGGAGGCTGGGAAGCCCGAGATCAAGGTGTTGGCTGATTCAGTTCCTGGTGAGAGCTCTCGTCTGAGCTTGCAGATGGTCCCTTCTTACCATGTTCTCACAGGACCTTTCTTTGGTGTGGACATCTCTCTTTCTCTATTTCCTTTCTTAGAACACCATTAATCCCATTATGAGGACCTCACCACATGACTTCATCTAGCCCTAATTATCTCTCAAAGACCCCAACTCTAGATATCATCACATTGAGGGTTATGGCTTCAACTTAAAAATTTGGGAGGCGGGGACACAAACATTCAGCCTATAACACATACAGTTAAATAGTTAATACACTGCATATAAAATATTATATCTTATAGTAACTGAATCTCTTCTAGCTACTTTTGGCCCAGTTTTTGTTATGTATTAATTAGAAATTAAGATCTGATTTAACTTCTCAAAAATTTACTCTCTAAAACCATAAATCTTCAAACATAAGAAATTTAAATAACATGAATCATTAAAATAAGTGTCATTAAAATAAAAGTGAATAATTATATAAATTATAGCTACATATTATATAATGTATGGCTACATATTATATTGTGAAAGTGCTATTAGAAAAGTGAATATTTTCTCTGTTCTTCAATCCATAAGAAAAATAATAATAATTAGTTGTCCTCCCAGAAAGTGCCTAAAACAGAAAAGTTGTCTTAATGTGATAAATGAGCAGGTGGCTAAGCAATGAATTTTGACTGAGCATAGTGGATTCACACTGAGGCTAACAACACTTTTTTATTGATAATCTTCCACCATCTGTTCTGAAGATTTATTCATATAAAGAAAAAGGCAGGTGAGAAGAAAGAATGCAAGTAAGTGGCAGTACTTAAATTCTGAATCATGCTGTGATTTTGCAAAGTGGATCAATGCTACTGTTGCTTTTAAAACCATTACAATGTTTGAACAAGGAGATCTGATAGTTAACTTCCATTGTTGATACATTTACTAATATGGAGAGAAAAGTACTTCCAGAAATGTCAGACTCATAAAATTAAAAGGTTGGTGAAAACAGTCCTAATGTAATGTAACTTTTCTATGGGGCTGACACTTTCAGCCTGGCAAAAAGAAAATAATAATTTACATAGTCATAAGCATCTCAATTGATAGAAGTGAACAGACAAGTGATAATATAAAAAACAGAAAAATTTATGAAAGCTTGCAAGGTTAAAAACAGAGTTGCCATGTTAACAGATACTTGTTGGACAAAGCCCTTAAAGGGTAGTAATCAGTGAAAGGTGAAAATGTAGTCGGTCAAGGTAAGACTACATCTGGAAAACAAAAGGAAGAGGGACTTACCAGTGAAATCAAAGAAAAATAGAGCACCCATGTGTAAGGAATTAAAGAAGAGGACTGAAGATGGGGGGCAGGGGGATGGAAATAAAGATAAGTAAAGAGATAAACTACTTATCCAGAAGTAGGAGCAGGAATGCCAAGGTGTTCCAAGAGGTGCCAAATAAGTTGAAGCCCCAAAAGAAAAAGAAAACAGCCTAAGATGATGATTATTAGGGTAAGAGCTAGACTTTAGAATGACAGTTCAAAAGAGAGGTGTTGACATTGTATTTCGGATTCGTAGGCTGTGGACTTTAGTGATTCACCTCAACAAAGCAGAGAAAATATTGGGGGAAATTAACCATTTCACAATTCTGGCAACCAGTCAGAGCTACAGAACTAACTGAAAATTCTATCCAAGAAAAACTACAGAACCACAGGAACACAGTGAGGTCTGTGATGTTTCAACTTGGGGCTATCCCATCTCTCCTCCCTTCCCAGATGAATGGTACAGTAACCAAAACCCAGCAGCATTGCAAATGATGGGGAGATGTAACCATGTTTAGAGGTCTGTGAAAAACCCTATCCACAGAGCTTAGTCAATATTTTTGCAAACTTGCATTTCCCTGGGAATTCTCCAGTCTCAAAGGATGGTGACTATTTGTTTTGACTCAGTTCAGCCGTTATAGGAGAAACCTACTTCAAGCATATTAGTGAAACATAGCAAGCTGTTGGCAACACCTCCAATGCCTAAGGCTGTGATCTGGTCAAGACCAGGGCTCCAACTCCTCCCAGCAAATCTGAAGCAGCCCAGGCCACAGCCCACCTGTCTTCAGAAGCCAGTTTGTCAGTGAAGTGTTGACAAACCAGGAGTAACAGTCAGTGATGAAATCCCAGGGATGCCATAGCAAAGCCTGGGGGAACCATTCTCACAGCCCAAGACCCTGGAGAATGCCCACCTCACCAGGGAGAAGCTCTTCCTCCGGAGACAGTTAACCACCTAAAGGGCCCTGCAGATCGTTACTGGCTTGCTTCATGTCAGCTGTGGGGATATTCAGCTGCTGCTCGAACTTTGTAGAGTTTCCCACCACTTACTGGTAACCCCTGGCCAGAAGAGTGCTTTTTCTTCATTGCAGGAACAGCCAACCTGATTGTCAAGACAAATTCCACAATTCCAGGATGAAGGTCAGCATAGGGCTGAACCTAGTCAGCTCCCTGTGTGCTGGCCTTGCGGCATGTGCTTTGGCAGTGGATCTGGCTGCCAGCAGCAGCTATACCCAAGTGCCCCAGAAGAATCTTTTGGTGCTGGTGCTGCTTTTCTCCATCCTGGAGCTGGGAATCACTTCCTTGTCCACCTTCCTGGGCTTCTATGTCACCTTCTGCTGTACTTGGATGTACCTGAATCCAGATGAGGACGTGCCCATGGTTAGAGCAGCCCCTCTGGAAAGTTCACCACAGCAGGTGCAGCTGCCTGAACATAAAGCACCTGCTGTTCCTGGGAGCTAAGCTCAACATGGCCTCTGAGGACTCTTCTCCAGCACCTGGCCTCTCTGAGGCTCTGCTCTCTCCCCTCCAATATGACTCCAGGGGGATGGCCCACCCTTTATCACACCCAGATCCTTAGATTACTACCTCACTCCTTACACACACATGTGTACACACATACACACTCTTGCATGGCCTTGGTGTCTGGGAAACATCCCTTAATGTTACTGCTTTACTATCATTAAAAGGTTGCCAATTGGCTGGAGTCAATTTTTTTTTTTTTCAGTTAGTGCAAACCAAAGCCCTTCTAGGAATTTAAAAGGAATCTCAGAGAATTAGACTACCACAGGAAAATTTGAAAAGCTCCAACATATTCCCATGTGTATAAAAGGCTTCATACATGCTCAAAGCTGTGTATATGCCCAGGAATACCTGAGAAGGAGAAGGCACAAGTCCCTAACCTTTGGTAGACCTTAGAGGTCCTGAGCAAGCAAGAGGTAAAAACATAAGGCGGTCTTACAAACTGATGACCCTCACAAAGAGTGGAAGACATACCCACAAGACATTTAAGGAAATCTTCTCACTAATCATTGGCTAACAAATTATACTGACTCAAGAGTGGATCCTACAAAGTCAGTTTTAAAAATAAAACACAGGGGCTTCCCTGGTGTTCCAGTGGTTAAGACTTCACCTTCCAATGTAGGGGCTGTGGGTTCGATCCCTGGTTGGGGAGCTAAGGTCCCACATGCCTCATAGCCAAAAAAACAAAACATAAAACAGAAGCAATATTGTAACAAATTCAATAAAGACTTTAAAAAATGATGCACATCAAAAAAAAATCTAAAAAAAAAAAATAAGAAAAAATAGTAAAACACGGGGAATTCCCTGTTGGTCCAGTGGTTAAGACTCCGTGCTTTCACTGCCAATGACCCCAGTTCGATCCCTGGTCAGGGAACTAAAATCCCACAAGCCTCACAGTTGGAAAACACACACACACACACACACACACACACACACACACACACACACAATAACTTTAAAAAATAGAGTAGCAGAGAACTCAATGGTTATACACTACAGGCAACAGAATCCACAGAATTATTCCAGGAAAGTGCTAAATAAGCAGTACAAATAAAAATAAAAACAACAGTCACACCCCTCCACCCCAGAAAACAAACAAAGGAAACCAAAACATCACAGCGATAAACCTTGGGAGGATGTGGTGGAGGCACCTGATACCAAAATTGTTACAATATATTATCTAAAATGTCTAGTTTTCAACAATAACAGCAACAAAAATACATAAAGCATTTAAAGAAAGAGGAAAGTTTGTCACAATGCACAGGAAAAAAAGTGCAGCCAATAGAAAATGTACCTGAGCAGGCAGAGATTTGGGGTTTAATAGACAAAAGACTTTAAAATATCAGCCAGCGCTAACACTTAGCACTCCCTGCTTTCCTCCGTCTAGCAGACCCTTAGTAAGTGGTTGTTGGACTAAACTGAATGATAAACATTTTATTGTATTTTACAGCTTTATTGAGGTAGAACTGATATGTAAAAAAAGGCACATATTTAAGGTATACAATTTGATGAATTTGGACATATGCATATACCTGTGATGCCATCACTACAATCAAGGTAGTAAACATATTCATCAAGCTCAAAAGTTACCTGAAAAACAATATTTTTAAGTGAATATGCTCTACTCTAAGAAAACTCAAAGAACTTTAAAATTTGTGAAACAGATCCATAATATGGTGGTGGCATTTGGGAGGTAGGGGAAGTTACAGTTACACTACAAATGATTTCTTATTTTACATAGTAAAAGTGTCTTTAAAGAGAAAGTTTCTTTATTAAGTAAAAAATAAGATTCAACTTTGGGAAATTCACTTTTGCATCACTTTTTGGGGACATATTTGTTTCATGAACTAAGAAACATAGATACTTCTTTTTCTACTAAGGTCACTTAGAAAAGAAATATATATATGACACAAAAGGAAACAAGAATCAAAGAACAGAAGAACAGAAAGACATAAAACATAGAAAACAAATGGCATGTGTCAGATTCAAACCCAACATTATGAGTAATTAAATGTAAGTGGATTAAATAATCAATCAAAGAGCAGAAATTGACAGAATGGATTTAAAAAAAAAGAAAACCAAGGTCCAACAATATGCTATTTATAAGAGACATTCTTTATTTAGATTTAAAGACACAAGTGGGTTGAAAATAAAATGATGGAAAAAGATATACCATGTAACTAAAATCAAAAGAGAGTTGGAACACCTATACTAATATCAGACTAATATCAGGACAAAAACTTTTACTGGAGACAAAGGGGGACATTTAATAATAAAAATAGTGCCAATCCATTGGGAAAATATGATTACAAACATTTTTGCAACTAACAAAAGAGCCCCAAAACACATGAAACAAAAACTAGAACTAAAGGGAGTAATAGATAATTTAACAGTAATAGTTAGAGACTTTAAACCCCACTCTCAATAATATATAGAACATCTAGGCAGAAGAAAACCAAAAAATGGAAAACTTGAACAATATTATAAACCAGCTAAACTACACAAACATCTACAGAATACTCTACCCAACAACAGAAAAAGTATATTTTTCTTCAGTGCACCTGGAACATTCTCATGGATGAACCATAAACCAAGCCACAAAATAATCCTCAATAAATTAAAAAGGATTGAAGCATACAAAGTATGATTTCAAATACAATGTAATTAAGTTAGGAATCAATAGGAGAAGAAAATTTTAAGAAATTGACAAATATGTGGAAAATAAACAGCACACTCCTAAAAAAATCTATGGGCCAAATGGGGGTGGGGAAAGATAATGGTATTTAGAAAATACTTTGAAATGAATGAAGAGAAAAATCACAAAATATCGAAACTTATATAAGATACAATCATAGCAGTCATCACAGTGAAATTTATACCTATAAATGCCTATATTAAAAGAATGCAACAACTGAAATTACTAATCCAACCTCCTACCTTAAGAGACTAGAAAAAGAAAAAATAGCTAAATTCAAAGCAAGCAGAAGGAAATAAATAATAATTATTAGAGATTAAAAAATTAAGTGGGGATTATAAAAACAATAAAGTCAATGACATCAAAAGTCAGATCTTCGAAAAGGTCATCATAATAGCCAAACTTACCTAGAACCAAGACAAAAATAGAGCACTCAATTTAATGAAGTCATAATGAAAGGAGAGGGAGCATTTCTGATATTACAGAAATAAAAAGATAATAAGAGAACACTATTAACAGTTGTAAACCAATTAATTAGATAACTTAGAGAAAGGAATGGGGAGTGAAGGCTAAAGGATACAGGGTTTCTTTCTGAAGCAGTGGAAATTCTCTAAAATTAGTTTCTTTTGCAAAACTCAGTCAATATACTAAAAATGGCTGAACTATACAATTTAAGTGGATGGATATTATGGTATGTGAAATATATTTCAATGACTATTTAAAAAAAAAGCCTAATAATCCTGTGTTCAAGAAATGTACCAAAAAATGTTGAAAAAACTCTTTTTTGGCTTTTAGAAGTTTCTCAAAATGGAATGGAACCCCAGAGTGCATTGTGATTTTCAAATAGGAATATTCATAGCTGTAGAATTGAGAATGAATTTTCTTGTGAATTCTATTATAATTCAAATAAATACATGTATCTTATTTAATATTTACTATAATATAGGTTATATTTGATTTATACTTGTTGAAGTAGGTATGTAACGCTTCATACAGGTATTCCCCGCTTCTTGAAAGCTCCCTTTACCTCAAGAGGATTTTAGCTTTAAAAAAAAAAAGGAGAAAAGTGAAAATAGTGTTCAGCCATTATAGAGGCAGCATCCACCTGAGCAGCAAGAGTGGCACTGCCAAGCTTCTTCCCTGGCAGCCACACTCAGCATCTCAGAACTGCATCTATAAGCATCTGTGCTTTATCTCCATTTATTTTGTTCATCCCTCAGGAAGATGTGTCCTAAGGTAATTGCCTCCTCGCTTTATGCCATTTCAGCTTACAAAGGTTTCATAGGAATGCTTTCAGACAGGGGGAACCTGTAAATACCTATATGTATATACATGTACATATATATAAAATAAAGATACATACAATATACTAAATATACCTATGTATATGCGTATATATTAAGATATATAAATAGCAGTTGTCAGGATGTTTCATAGCTCTTAAGCAATAAAACAAAATTGATATAAACAATATTTTAATATTTATTAATTATGCTAATTTTGCAGTGACAAGAACCTATCCTTTATACATCTACTATTACTTATTTGTTCACCAGCACCATATTGACATTATGTTAGAGTCCATATGCTCTTCAATGCTTATTGATTTTAGAAGAGCATTAATCTTAAATGTTAAATTTTAAAACGTGTTACACTCTATATGTACGTTGAAATAGGCTGGTACGCTCATAAGTTTTGCAAGCACTGGACTATATTTATAAAATGTCCTGAATAGACAGTGTTACAAAATAAAATACTAAACTTAGAATCAGAAAACATGACAAATATCAATTAAGATTACAAATTTGAAACACATTTATCTTCAAAGCAATTTAATGCAAATTAGAAGAAATGATTAAATAGCAGCATAATTATGTCTACCTGTGACCTATCAGAGAGTGGAAATGACACATGAGATTAAAACTGGAGCAAAGAATAGAAAATCTTGACCCAAACTGCCATCTCTGTAGTTCAATTACATGCTACTAAATGCCAGCTGTACCCTCCACTTTCTTTAGCTGGAAAACTTTTGGGCTATACTCCCTCCAGTTATCTATGTGCAAATTGCTTGAGCAAGTACTTATCAGCACTAGTGTTAACATTCTGGGAACAGGACACATCTCCTAAATGACTGTATCAGAATTTCTACGGGTGATACTTAAAAGTTTGAAAAAGACAGCAAGGTGACTGATTATGTGTATGTTTAGGACACCAACTCATCTCCACCTGAATATTTTATTTTTGAAAGTTAACCTTGCTGTATAGTAGCACCATACTAATAAGTGGTGTATTTGTGCATACCTATAAATGGCTTAAAATAGCCCCTCCTTCTAAATACAGCCTTCAGAAGGTACTCTGCCCAGAAACTTCTTTCAATTTAATGCCTCCATCAACACAGATAAAGTCCCCTTTCTCCAAGTACCTTATACTTTGGAAATCACAACATCTAAAACGATTTAGAGCTAAATCAATGCCTTGATCTGAGGTAAGCGATAGGAGAGCAAAGCTGAGCCTAAGAAGTTTGTGATATAAACTAAATTTGTCTTTGAAGTGCCTGAACTTCCTTCACCCAGGACCTCTCTCACAGTCTGCCCTACCCTCAGTAATCTAATACTTCTATCAAGCATTGTATGAATTGATCTTCCCAGACCAAGTCTGCCTTAAATAGTCCAATATTCCAGTTACCTCTTGTAACCTCCAACTATTCCATCAAAAACCATTCTCCTTGTACATTTTGTATAAGGAAAGGAATCTGATTAAAATCATTCCTGTATAAATCAGTTTGCCTTACTTTACCAGTTGAGTACAAAGAAGTTCACATTTCTTTAAATAAACAGTTTAGGTCTAATTCCAAGCTCCCTGTAAAAATGTCCTCTATTCTGAAAATAATGTAAGAACCATTCTATGAATAATTCATATTTTCAAGGTACTGTCACAAATCCTGGCTGCAGCTGACTCACAATACAATTATTTTAAATTAATTATTTTATTTATTTATTTTTGACTGTGTTGGGTCTTCCTTGCTGCGTGCGTGCTTTCTCTAGTTGCGGCGAGAGGGGGCTACTCTTCATTGCCGTGCATGGGCTGATCATTGCGGTGGATTCTCTTGTTGCGGAGCACAGGCTTTAGTCACACGGGCTTCAGTAGCTGTGGCTCACGGGCTCTAGAGCGCAGGCTCAGTAGTTGTGGCGCCCGGGCTTCGTTGCTCCTTGGCATGTGGGAACTTCCCGGACCAGGGTTTGAACCTGTGCCGCCTGCATTGGCAGGTGGATTCTTAACAACTGCGCCACCAAGGAAACCCTCACAATACAATTTTTAAACTCATACTCACTACCTTGGGTTTAGAAAATAGCTCAGCTAACATCAGAGCAGGATGCTATAGAGTAGGTTTCAGTGTTGTGCCTTTGGATGACAGATTCTTCACTGTCCACTGAAAATAGATCAACTGTTGGCCACAAGTCTTGCTGTCAAAGAATCAGTAACTTTACTACTGAAGCATTGTACTGTTCATAGGCCTTTGCTCAGAGATAGCTGAAAAATCAGTGTTGACTGCCTATTGCTGGAATCATGCCTCTACTTGACCAAGGCTAGTATCTTGGTATGGAAGATAAAGAAGATGTAATGCTCAGCAATGTTTGCTAATCAATTAGCCCATTGATGGGTTCATAATGTTTTAGATATTATTTTATTTCCCCATGTTCAGCCAGTAACCCTAAAGTATAGACACTAAAGTATAGTGCTGAGATTTGGTTCAGGAGACAATTCCAACCGTAACCATTTCAGAATTAAAGAAGTACATGACTCTAAGAGAAATGGAACTGTTACCTTCAGACAAAAACAAAATAAAGCATAGCAACCAGAACAAGGCTTTGTCTTCAGAGAGACAAAAACAAGGCTTTGTCTCTCTGAATGGGTTATGAGGTTATGGGTTATGAGGTTAAAAACAAATGAATATGTAAATAAATCTCTCAGTACAGTTTACAGTATTCTAAGAAAGCAGGTAGTCTCTATTCCTCATACGCTTTTCTAACACAGAGAACATTTAATAACATCTGTTAGGTTTTCACACACATCAAAAAGTTGGCAGTTTGTGAAGTTCTAATTAAATGAAACCAGAAGAATTTGAGACTTAGTAAAATTTCTTGATTATCAAAGCCTAAAATTTATGGAACAAGGAAATAATTCTAGGCCAATTTTCATTGATGTGATATATTAAAAATGTCCTACCTTTTGGCCTATTATATATAGTCTTCCAAATAACTTAGAAAAGCATTTTCCATTCTGTAAAATGAAGTGGTAAATTTAAAATCCATACCAGTAGTCAGTCACAGTAGTCAGCATTGCCATTTTAACTTTCTAAATAGGAAATGGAAATTTGTGTAGTTCTTGGTTTTTGTTTGAAAGGTTTTTATCTTTTACAGAAGGAAGACATTTTTTAAAAAACTGAAATTTGTTGAAAACTGAAGTTTGTTGAAATTTTATCCACAGCTACCACGTTTTTCTAGGAAACTATATAACTTAAGTTATAGGAAAAAACTATACCATACGTTTTTAAAATAAGCAGCATGATATTAATTTGTATCACAGTAGAAAAACTGAGTTTAACTGTCAGATGAATGATTTTAAATCCAAGCTATGGAGACTGTTATCTCTGGACACTGAGGAATTTACTCATCAAATATTAGTTTCATTTTCCTTATATGTAGAGTAATACCTTTTATGGTTAATGTGCATCCATACAATAAATGAGGTAATGGATATTAAAGCAAGGTAAATATATGAAGCATATAAATGTAAGATAAATTAAAATGTATATATGAGCTATGTAAATGAAGTAAAGGAAGTAAAATACTTACCATAGTGCCCAATAATTTATATACACTCATTGAGCTATCATTGTTAGTCTAGTAATTAGCAATTTAAAAAATGTTTCCAAGTTATTGTTGTTAAACCCAAGTTCCTGTGCCCAACTCACAGTGAGGTCAAATAAACTGAAATGTCAGAGTTTGGACAGAGAAAGGTTTATTTATTGCAGGGCCAAGCAAGGAGAATGTGTAGCTCATGCTCAAAAGACATGAACTCCGTGATGGGTTTCAGGGAAGAAGTTTTATAGGCAAAATTTGGAGGGAGAGCTGCAGGGTGTATAACCTCCCTCTGATTGGTTGGTTGTGAATTACAGGTTGGTGTTCTAGGAATCTCAATCATCAGCCTTCTGGTTCCAACCAGTTTGGGGTCCACTGCTTGTACGCAACCTGAAGTTACCATCCTCCACCTGGGTGGAAGCCTTAGTTCTGGTAGAAGAATTCAGAAATATGTATCAAATTGTCTCCCCCACCCCCCAAGGAACCAAGATCAGGCCCCTATTGTTTCTCCCTGCATTTTGTCACTCTCCTAAATAGTAACTGAATCTGGCCTTTGGAACTCAGAGAAAGTCTAAGAGGCTAAGAGCCTTTTTCCTACAAACAAGAAAAGGGGACACAGAAAGGTTTTTATGTCTGGGAGGGCACCACAGGGTCCTGCTCAGTCTCATTATTCTAAACTATGAATAGTTTATATGTACTTCTCTATCTTTTAGTATAAATTAAACTAAAACCTTTTAAAAAGTTTTCTATATTTTAAAAAAAAGTTTCAATTGTGGTAAAATACACATAACATAGAATTTACCATCTTAACCATTTTTAAGTATATGATTCAGTAGTGTTAAATACAAACTCCTTAAACGTTTGAAAGTATTAGGAAATCACAAACTCTTGTTTCTGATTTTTTTTCGTTTTGTATTTGTTTGTAGTGAGATGAAACATCCTCATGTGTATGGTTTTAATTTCTCCTTCCCCATCATTGTGACCAGTATTCAAACATTCTGTTAGCATTCAAATTTGGAATGAAAATAAAATAACTCTACAGACTTATTTTAATTACTGGTGAAATATGAAGTTAACATAGACTGTTATGTGTGTTTTTTTCCTCAGTTTTAAAATAATACTTAGATTCTATCTTCCTAGTCTCTCATATGACAGAGTAGGAAATCAAAGCCTGTATAAATTAAATGACTTATGTAACAATATAATTATCCAGAACTAGAATTGAAGAAAACTGGCTTCTAGTTAAATATTCTTTCTAAAACCTAAGCACATTTTTATTTAAATAAAAAGTTGTTCAAGTGAAAACAACAAATTATTTTTCTTCTCATGGTAATTTTTCTTCTTTTCTTTTCATGTTGATTCCCCTTCTACTCTTTGGTAATGCTAAGATGACTCTTCAGTGTTTTTTTTTTTTTTAATTTATTTTGTTTTGTTTTATTTCTGATAAGACCAAGGTAACACTTTTGTTACTTTGTTCACTTACTGAAAAATCTAAAGAAGTGTATTCTAAGTATATATATATGTGTGTGTGTGTGTACATATATATATATATATATATATATATATATATATATATATCCCTCTGAAAACACTCAGCTTTATCTAACTAAAGTAGTTGATAATTATATTATGCTTGTGTCATTTATCACAGATTCATCTGCCTATACTGAAATCAGTGTAAGAGGCATCTCTTTTTGGATCAGAGCTCTAACATTACTATTCAATCTGTGAGCTGCTACCCATTTAAATCAATAAAAGGTTGAAAGGTCCTGACAAGCTATATTTTTTCTAATATTGATCTTGATGACCAAACTGGTGCCCTAGAGTCTAACCATTGATTTTAAAGGGGAGGCCTGTCAAGTTGGAGGCCAATTTTGTGCTGTTAAACAGATCAGGTCTTGTAATTAAAGAAAATGTCAGGCTGTCATATTTTACAAGAGGGCCATGGGAATAGTTTCATGCAGTTTTCAAGCAAGTTAGAAAGTATGCAGACCTGCTGGAGCCAAAGACATACACCCAACCCAGCATAAGGTTGTGCAGAAACTAAATCGATGTTCAAATGGTATGTGATTCATTGGCTTTCTATTTTCCCCAGACTCAGTGATTTAAGGAATAATTTATGATTCCTGGCTTTAATAACATGCACTACTGCATCAACTTAAAATGCATCAAACTCTTCTGAAAGAAAGTAACATCCAAATGAAAAGCTAATTTACTGTCAGGATAATGGAGAATATCCAAACCACACTTTGTAGCCTTTGCTTCCTTTCTGTTTCCCTTTAGAACCAACTGTAAATCATAACTTCTTACTCTATTTTTATTATTATTTCCTTTATTCTTCTATCCATTCAAGAAAGGGTTACAGAGAACCTAAAATAGGAAGAACTGAAGAACTCATATTAGACTAGAAAAAAACAGACCAATAAGCAAAAATGACATCACATTTGTTGTAATATATGTATAGTACACGTGCTTTCAAAAGGTAAGAAGCGAGTGACTAACTTACAGGGACATTTAGGGATGTTTTCACAAACCACATTAAGATGAGTTTAAGTTTACCATATGAAAAATTGAGAATCTTTACATATTTTATAAGAAAATATAAGGGCTTATTAATGATTCAGAATTGATTTCTGAGGGATACTCTAAAATTGATAATAATAAAATATAGAGCTTTTACAAATGGAAAATAAAATATTAAAATACCAAGAAGAAAGTGAACCAAGAGCACAAATGAACAAATGTCCAAGGAGGAAATAACAAATGAGTATAAGCATTAAGAAAAATTTCCATCCATTATTTCTTCAAATAATTGTTTTGTCCCAATCTCTTTCCTTTCTTTCTGGAATCCTTACTATATTTATGTCAGGAATTTTGCTCATGTGACTACATGGTATCATTTATGCTCTATTTATCTTATTTTTTATTATTCTCTCCCAGCTTAAGTTTACATATTTACTATTGATCAGTCTTTAAATTTACTAATATTATCTTTGGCTTTGTTGATTATGCTGTTAAGTCCATTCAATGAGTTAGTAATTCTTGATATTGTATGTTATCACTCTAAAATATAAATTTAAATTTTTATATGTTATAATTCTCATTAAGATACTTTGTATTTCATCTATTTTCCATATTTTCTCTTTATTTAATGAAAATCGTAGTTATTTTGAAATTACTTTCTGATAACTCCAAAATCTGGGTCAGTTATGGGTCTGTGTCTACTATTTTATAATATTTTATCAGCTAATTTTTTCTATTTCTTTAAATACCTAGTTCATTGTTGCTGTTGTAACCCAGCAAGTGGTTTCATTGTCCACTAGGCAATGGAAAGACCAAATACCGAGGCAACAGTCTTCAGCAGAGAGAAGAGGATTTATTGAAGGGTGACCAAGAAAGAAAACAGGAAGCAAAGCTCAGATGTGTCTCTCCATTGGATTTTTGAGCAAGATATTTATTGTGGGAGTAGGAGGGTGTCAGGGCTAAGAAATGATCGGTGAAAGGGTAAAGGGATGTTTCAAGGTCCGCTGTGCAGGAGTGACGATCTTTCACGTCTCTTCATGGGTCACATGTGCAAATTCAGGGAAGGGGGGAAGGGTTTCCATGTGTTGCGTATGGTGGATTGTTTGGCCTATGATGGGTCACTCTAGTCCCTCAATGCGCTGCGCAGCCCTGGCTTGGAGGAAGTTGTTGGCAGGCTTCTTCCACATCTGCGTTTTTCTGCTGTTCTGTAAGTTAAGCTCAAAAGTTTTATTTAGTCATTTACCCAGTGAGTGTGAGGCACAGTTTCACTGTTTTATTTTGTTTCGTATGCTGGATATTGTGATACATGTTGTTGAGATCCTGGTTACTGTATTCTTCCTCTAAAAAACTGTGTACTTTGTTCTGGTGTGCACCTTGATTCTGAAGAGCCTTAGATTTTGCTTTGTTAAGAACGGTCTGTATTAGTTATTTGTCCCTAGTCTTAATGCATAGCTCTAATTCTTATGTCATGGTTCTTACTCCAAGTTGCATGGCCTTGTCGGGTTCCAATGGAGAGAACAAGGTGTCCACTACAATCTGTGCATTCTGGCTGAGCCTGAAGACTAGTGTCTTCTCCGTACTGGGAGATTCCAGATTCTTTACTTGCTCTCAGCTTCCCAGAAGCTGTTGCCTCTAAGAACTTCCATAGTTTTTCCCTGTTCTTTTTGTAGTTCAGAAATTGACCAGGGATCCAAGAAGTATTTCCATACAAATATATGGGGTACTCTATAAACAACTCCCCTTTTTCAGGACCCTGCTCTTCCAATCACCATCTTGTAAGTTGTGGCAGCCCCAACATATAAGATGTATCTTCTCTATTTATCAAGACCATTGCTTCTTGTTTGGGCTCTACCTCCCTACACCAAATCCCAGAAATATCTCAAGATATAGGTGAAAGTGGTACTTGTTTTGTGCACTCACACTCACCTCTCTAAAAAATCCTACATTGGTTATTGTCAAATGCCAGCAATCCATTGTTTTATATAATAGTACGCAGCAAACAATTGTTTTATATAATTATATTCAGAAATAAATACATAGATTAATCTCAAAATCATTGTGCTGAGTGAAAGACAGACAAAAATAGATCATAGCAAATGATTCTATTATAGAGAAAGCTATAAAATACAAAGTAATCTATAATATCAGAAAGTGGATCAGCAGTTACCTGGTAATGACATTACAAAGAGACATAAGGAAACTTTTAAGGGCATTGAAAATGTTCATTATCTGGTTGAGGTTATGGCCTCAGGGATGTATACATATAACACAACTCATAAAATTCTATAATTTAAATGTGTACAGTTTAGTGTATATCAATTATACCTCAAAAGCTGTGAATACATGTCTATGTACTTGTATATTATATGTATAATTTTAGATCTATAGATCTAGAGAGAGAAATGTATAGTAAAGTTATAAATCAGTATAGTAATTAATATAGTAATATAGCAAATCAATATAGTAATTTCCTAAAGCAATTTGGTAATATGCATAAAGAGATTTAAAATTTTTCAACTTCTGTGTCCCCATACAAATTTTAAAATTATTTGTTCTAGTTCTGTGGAAAATGTCACTGTGGAAAATAGTATGGAGGTTTCTCAAGAAACTAAAAATAGAACTACCATATGATCCACCCATCCCACTCCTTAGTATCTATCTGAATAAAACAAAAATACTTAATTCAAAAGATGCATGCACCTCAAAGTTCATAGAGGCATTATTTACAATTCCCAAGGTATGGAAACAAACTAAATGTCCATCAACATATGAATGGATAAAGAAGATATGATATATATATGTATGTGTGTATATATACACACACACACACACACGTGCGCACACACGCACACACACACACACACACACAATGGAATACTACTCAGCCACAAAAAATGAAATTTTTCTGTTTGAAACAACAGCATGGATGGATTTGAAGGGCATTATATTAAATGAAATAAGTCAGACAGAGAAAGACAAATATTAGATGATATTAGTTATATGTGGAATCTAAAAAATACAACAAACTAGTGAATATAACAAAAAAGAAGCAGACTCACAGATAAAGAGAACAAACTAGTGGTTACCATGGGGGGGAGCAAAACAGGGGTAAGGAAGTGGGAGGTACAAACTATTGTGTGTAAGATAGGCTATAAGGATGCATTATACAACACAGAGAATATAGCCAATATTTTGTAATAACTTTAAATGGAAAGTAACTTTTAAAAGTTGTATAAAAATAAAAAATAAATAAAATATAAAATTTTTCAACTTCTTAGGCACTGACTCCCAAGGAAATATTATAAACTGTAAACAAATGTGGTTTCAGAAAGACATTTATAACAGCATAATTTAAAAATCTCAAAAAACTGGGTGTGAGATATATGTCCAACAACAGGACACTCCTAAGTAATGATATAGCCATGGAACAAAATTATGGTATTGTTATGTTAGAAAATTTTTTCATAATACAATTTATCTTTTTTTTGCCCCTCTTTACCCTTTTATTTGTGTTGAGTTACATTACATACAATTAAATTCATTTGTCATAAGTGTATGTTTTAATTAATTTTGAAAAACATATACACTTATGTAACTACCATCCCAATCAAAGTATAGGATATTTCCATAACCTGAGAAGTATACTTGTTATACTTATATTCAATTTTCACTATAAGTAGGTAACAACTTCCTGATTTATATCCCCATATATGAGTTTTCCCTGTTCTTGATATTAATAAAAATGATATCATAGAGTATATACTTTTGCATCTTGTAATTTTCCTTACAATAACATTTGACATTTGCTCATTCTATTGTATGTATCAGAAGTTTTTATTGTTATTTATGAAAATATGTCACAATTTGTTAATTCTCCTTTGGTTGAATTTCATCAGACATTTTTCCTTGTCTATTAAGATGAGCATACGTCTTTTCCCTCCTTTATTCTATTAATTAATTAGTTTGATTCATTTTTAAGTAGGAAATTCATCTAGCTTTCATTCTTACTGTGCTACAATACACTATATATTTATGTCCTAATGTGTCATGATATACTAATATACTATGTTTTTTATATGTTGCTAGATTTGCTTTGCTAATTTTATGTCAGAGAATTTTGTGTCCACATTTACGAAGCCCATTTTTGTATTTTATATATATATATATATATATATATATATATATATATATATATATATATCTCCTTATAATGCCATTTTCAGATTTTGGTTTCAGCATTGTATTGACCTCCCATTTTCTTGGCCATACCCATCAGAGTACAGCTTTTCGTCACTGTGCAGCAGGTGGAGGAGGTGGATAGGAGGGATAGATTGAAGGAGCAAGTTATGGCTCGAGTACCACAGACTCTGACACCTCTAACACAGATATAGTAGATTTCCTTGAATAAATATTTGTTCATTTTTTGTGTGCTCTTAGGACAATTTCCAAAGACTTACAAACACTTTTTTAAATGATTTTCATCAATGCTTGTTGTTTCACTAGGGAGAGAGTTCAAAGAGCTCATCACACTACCCTTCTCAAATTTGTCCCTTGGGTACTCTTTTTATTAAAAACAAAACATTCTTATTTTTATATTTTCCAAATGTATAAAATGAGCTAAAGTTAAACTTATTTTTAGTGGTTCTTAAAATATAGGCCCTTTCAAAAAGTCTAAGTCTCGAAATTAATAGCATTGTAATTTTAGGGCAATTCTACTTTATTCTTCATGCTAGTTTATTATAGTATTAAAATTGACCATAATCTTAGTTGTTCATATAATATTCCAGTACATTTAGTTCTCTGATCATTCTCAAAACCCTGAAGAAATATTAAGAAATATTTTCTTTTAGCTTCTTATCTTTATCTGAAATTATTTTCTTAATCCTGTTTACTCTTTAGAGATATACCTTGTTGCAAAATTCTCTTCAGAGAATTTATATCTCCTAAACCACTGTCTCTGAAGACATCACAACAGATGGCTGTTTTGTTGACTGCCACTGCCTTTCAGCCAGGAGAGAAATTCCAAGAGGCTATCAACTCATTATTTGACTGTGATCAGGTCTGCATCATCTGAAATGAAGTATCAGAAATGCAGTAGAGAAAATATGTTTCAGTAAAATTTGAGTACCTATTTTATATCAATCCAACAGACAAAAGCAAAACAAAAAAATAAATAAATAATACATGATAGTAACATATATATCATTTGCTTCCTCAAAAATTGCAATGGAATGATGAGGCTCGAGAGCAAAAAAGATGTAATATGATGTGCCTGGATTAAAGACAGCATATATTATTTTGAAAAATGATCCTGCCACATACTTGCTTTTTTGACCTGAGGTAAATTATAGACCCTCCATGAGCCTTAGATTCTTTATATGTTAAAGATCATAATGATGACTTCTTTATTACTTTTTTGTTGTTGTGAACATTAAATATAGATAATATAGGACATTAAATATAGATAAATATAGAAGATTAAATATAGTGTTTCACACAATGTGTAAGTTTCAGGAAATGCATTTTTTCTGCCATATGATACTTAATAGTTTCTATTATAACATCCTTCCTTCACATTCAGCACAAGGCATTATGAAATATCCTGGAAGTTAAGGAAATGAGCTCTACTCAGTCTGCTTACCTTGAATTGTATGGTGTTGATAAATTATTTGGCCTTTCTACTTAGGATTGTTGTGAGGCATCGTTTAAATAGTGTAAGTGATTTTCTGAGAACACTTTACAACAATTAGTAAGTATTCAATAATCATCGTTATTATATTCTCAAAGAAATCTTATATGATAAATGGGGAAAAAAACAAAGCAATTCAGAGAAATTAAGGTTTTGTTCTAAGTCCTTCAACAATTAAATGGCAAAAAGCAATCAGAAGAATGGAGATGCAATTGCAGGTCTTCTGTTAAGAAGAGAAGGAAATAAGATTTTAATGTTTGCAGTCATTCTATTCACAGGCAGGAAAAAAAGAGAGTGGATTTGGTAGAAAGAGAACAGAGCATAAGGAAGAGATAAAAGGAGTGGAGCACCAGAACTATTTGGAATCATACTTCCCCTAAATTTCTATAGTCAGACTAGCCTTTCTCTCAGGTATCATCACATCAGTCAAGGTTTCAAGGATTTTTCTTGTTGTTTTTCTACTAGTGCTCTTTACTCTGGGATACTAAGCTCAATGAATAGGCATCAAATGTAAACCAAATAAGATTTAACAATAAGCATATAGGATCACACTTGCAAAATAATTTCATAAATGTAGGTCATTATTCAGGAGTAAAAGCAAACTAACTTGAAATATATAAATCATTGTGAGCCATTTTTAGCTTGAATTATTTGTAGTTTGACACAGATCTTCATTTCTTTGGCTATAAAGGTGGTCTTATTAATCCATTTTCTATTTGAATATTTAATTTCTGAGATCACGTTCATCCACTAATTTATTCTAGACTGAAGATTTCTATAGACAGCTAAAAATGTGCTAAGAAGGTGTTAGCATTGAAACAGCAGGAAAATTCTCACCTGTTGAAAGAGAGGACAAACTGATTTATTTAGAATTTTATGGGGATCCTTCTTGCTTATGTGAATTTACTTTACCACAGAACACAGACCCTGCATGTGATATAAAGCATATTGCGACAAATTAAAGTTTACATTTTCAAAGAAAAATTTGAAAAGATTGATTCACATGTAATTAATATTCAGTAATTTTGTGTATCTTTATTGTAAAGGCCATCTAACAAAAGCCCATTTAAATTGTGCCTTTAATGATCAAGACAACTGAAAAGCAAAGATATGATCTAATAATTTACATCTAGATTAGTAAATATTATGTTTGCAAAAATGTGCCATAATTTTATATACTTCAGACTTGGTCATAGCCCAGACTTTGTTCACTCAATAAAGAATTTGTCCATAAGAAGATATTCCAAAATGAACATGTGCTTGGCTCCAAATAGAAGAATGGTGAAGACTGTCTTGCTCTTAGGTATCTGGGAACATGAGCCAGAAAATGGATGTGAACCCATATTAGGCCAAAAGAGGTCAGAACTAGATGATATGTGAAAACCATTTGACAATGTATAAGCAAATTTCAAGATCCAGATAGTCAACAAATATTTATAAATTGAATAATGCCAGTTTCAAAGGTATGCATAGCTTCTCAATGTACGTTTTATAAAATATTTTAAGCAATTGAAATATTTTAGCAATCCACAGTTGCCCTTCTAATAAAAATTACAACTATACAGATATAGTTTGATAGAAAGAGTATATACTATTATTCTACCACGTGAAAAATTTTGAATTGTTGTTTCATTTTATGAATATGGCTCTCTCATACCATGTACAGTTGGAAATACAGCATCTCATTACATATAACTACTTTCACTGGTTCAATGGTGACAATGTTTGTAAAGGTTAGTTTTACTTTCATCATCAAACAGCAAGAAAGAGTATTTAATTTCTGGGCAAAAAAAAAGAAAACCCAACTTTCACTGGAACAAGATTGGAAGGAAATTCAAATTGGAAGAAAAAATTCTGAGCAGTTAATTGGCCCACAGCCAGAGGTATATGTTAATGCAACAGCTACTACTACTGCTGCTATTAACAATAGGAAGTGAAGGAGAGTAGGAAAAGGAGAAAAGAGGGAGGAGGAGGAGAAAATGAGAGAAGAGAGGAGGAAGAAAAGGAAGTGAAGGAGTGTCCAAGTGTAATTAAAATATCCAGAATGCTTCAGCATGTGCACCATGGTAGGATGTGAAAAGAATATAGTGGGAAGATAAGAAAGAGAGTGGCCTCATGGAAGAGACAATATTTATTGTGTATAATAAAAAGTGGGGTTCTTGTAAAACGGGGGATTCTGATTCAGTAGCCTGGGGTGGGTCTGAGATTCTGCATTTCTAATAGTCTCCCAGGCAGTGCTGATGCTGGTGTTCTGCAGACCATACTTTGAGCAGCACAGTAATGAAGGGTGGGGAAGATGATGTCTACCTGAAGCAGAGCGAAGAGTACATTTTACGTCAAGGAAAAATAAAAGCATTTGATATGGTGAGTAGTTCAGTGAGCATAGGGGTACTATCAGTTAATGAAGCTGGAAAAAATAGACTATTAGCCACAGGGTAAGGATTCTGAACATTATTTTTTGGCAAAGGGAAGTCTACAGATGCCTCTGTTCATAAGCGTGGCACTGTAGATTTGTTTATACTGAAGCAAACAGGCTTTAGTTTAAAGGACGGGACACATTGAAGTAGTAAGAGAAAGAGGGATGGGAAGAAAATGTTAAGAGGCCACTACTGTTGCCCAAGTTAGAAACCCCCCAGGCTGAACTTTAGTATTGAGGATGAAAAAGAGGTTCAGATTTGGCACCTATTTTTGAGTTGCAATTGCAGAATATAGTAAATGTTTAGTCGGGATAAAAAATGTGTCAAGGAAAATGATGCTTTATATTTTATTTTGCTTTTGCCAAGGAACTGCTTGAATGAAAAAGCCATAGGAAAAGGGGCTAATGATGAAAAAGTAAAAGTTTTGTGGTGGTATGAAAATAATAAGGTTGAGAGGTCTGCAAGATGTCTATATGGGTATACCGATTAGATAGAAGTTTGGAAGATAAATCCCAGAAATAGGCCACTGTTGTTGATAATTAGAGTGAAGAGGACTGCATTGATTGAACATATACTGCAAGCCAGTGATTTTTTTCATAATTATTTCTTTTAATTAGAAGGCTACTGTAACCTTAGCAAAGCCGTTTTGATAGACTGATACAAATGATAGAGATTTGTACCTCATGGGAATGTGTGTACATATGTATATACCTAGAAGTACAGATTTGGGAAAGTAATGCCTGTGACATTGTCCTTTGAATTGGAATAGAAAGGGAACATATGCCATTTTTTCTAGATGGGTTATTCTTATTTTCTGATTATGTGCTCTGGTGGCAGATGTCTCCAGAAAAATTGTCCACAAGCTTTACTCCAAGGCCAAAGGGATCCCTCTGTTAATGCTGACAAATAGGTTAGTAAATTACCATATCAAGAGTAAAGCTGATGATAACTGCAAATCGTAAAGTAACTGATGATGCCAAGCAGTTTGTTGATCTTCAAATCCCTGGATTCCTATCCCTGGGAAAATGCGTCTTCCCACTGCCCCTTAGCTGTTATGGCATTGTACCAAAATCAAATCAGAGAATCTTAGGAAAGACAAGATATAGTAAATTTTTTATACATTTTTTGTAATAAATTCTAGAATTTCTTAAAGACTAAGAAATCACTTCATTGATTAGTCATTTCTACTTATATCTGGGCAATTTTCTCCAATTAGAACTCATAGAGTTATCAAAATAAACATCATGTGTTGTACATCTTTCATCTGTTTGAAGAAGTTTTCAATTGTACTCTCTTCACAGAAGACTTGGGTTGGGGAACTGGGTAACACATTTTTATTCAAGCTGTTTCCTCCCATGACACACGTTTATGAATTACAGAAAGCTGAACCATAATATTCTAAGCACCTCAGTTAGTCTTCAGTTTTGAAATTACACTTTTAAAGAATCTAAAAATACCCTTTCATTCTATTGATGTGAAGCAAATCCCTCTGCTTCAATTAAGAGCAATTGGAGGGAACAGGGATAACAGAAGTTCAGCTCCAAGCGGCATATAACGAGATGATTACAGGCTTTGGCGGCCAGCCAGACTGCCAGGCTGATTTTCATGGGTGTTACTTTACTGACAGTACCTTCATGACATTTGCACCTTGACACCAAAAGTGCTAACAGCTGCAGTGCCAGTGCTAGGAAGGCACGAAAGACCTTTTTCAGCATCAGTTGCTCTCACAGATTCACAACGCCCTAAGAGAATAAAGTCTACAAAAACTGACTTCAGCCTGCTGTCTGGTTTGTGAAGATTTTTGCTGTGGTGTCTGAAAAACAGTTCTGTTCCATGACATTGGACTTAGGGGAGATAAGAGTTTTTTCAAGGTAGAAGATACGTGCGGTAAATGTGTGACAAACGGCAGTAACAAGGTTTGTCTGGGAGTTCTTGGTTTCGTGAAATGGAATATTTCAACAAGCAATTCTGTGCTTAGTTACTTGCTATAGGCAACCTTTTTGACCCGTCACTGGGGAAGCAAAAATGACTAAAGGAAAAAGATTCTAGTTTTCTTGAAGTTGGATGGTATTCTTAACTAATGGTGACAGATGTAACAGTATGACTTCTAGTGGCTGCTACTAATGGCAGAGCTTCAGGCTGTCAGGAAATGAGAAAGGAGAAAAGACACGTATGTGAGAAAGGAGTTCAAATGATAAAAGGTGAGATGTGGTTTTAGAAAAGTTTATTTTAGGAGCTCTGCCAGTTTCTCTTGTTGTTTCCAGGGTTATTCTTGGCATATCAGTGTGTCACTAACATTTGGACATATTCTCCAGAACCAAGATCTTAAAAGGCACACATTACTATTTACTATCAGGAAGCCACTGTGCACTGACAGTTCTTTTTTGTATATTAAGCTACTTTCTAATCATTTTAGTGTTGCTATCATTTTGGTCTTAGAAATGGGAAAAAATCTTTAGCTAAACATGATTAATTTCCATAGTTGAAAGTGCATTTAGGAGACATTGTAACAACAATTAACTCATTATAAGAAAATTTTCTGTGAATGTTTCAATCATTGATATTTTATAGCATATGAGAAGTTTTTGTAAAAAGTCTGTATTTTTTTTTTTTTCTCTTCGCGGGCCTCTCACTGTTGTGGCCTCTCCCGTTGCGGAGCACAGGCTCCGGACACGCAGGCTCAGCGGCCATGGCTCACGGGCCCAGCCGCTCCACGGCATATGGGATCCTCCCGGACCAGGGCACGAACCCATGTCCCCTACATCGGCAGGCAGACTCTCAACCACTGTGCCACCAGGAAAGCCCCAAAAGTCTGTATTTTTAATTTCATGAAAATTGAGCTGTCTTTGCTCTTTTCTGAAAACTCCATTTTTGAAAAATCAAGTATAAAACTTTGTTGATATTTCAAATATTTCATAGACACAATGAAAAGATCTTTAAACAGTATAGAAATCGACAAGTATAAAATAGATATTTGAGAAAAATAAGTAATCTATTAATAACTTCAAGTAAATAAAACTAAAGGAAACAGGAAAGAGATAAAAATCTATAATTAAGCATAATTCAATCACTCTGCCCATTAAATTCTCTTTTCTTCATGTACAGTCTCATGTCCAGAGGAGTTCAGAGAACTATATGATTCTGTGTAGCTAATGAATGACTAAAATTCAGTATGCCAACTCCCAGTCCCAGGGTTCTTTCCAATGCAGTATCCCTGGAAATGCACAGAAAGCCAAAACGTTAGGGTATTTTTCTTTTGGCCCGTACGATTCACGTCCAAATGGAAACCTTACTGGTGTGGAGGAAACGTAAATAAATTAATTAAATCTGATGGCATCACATCATAGTAATTTCAGAAACTTTTAAAAATTAAATATATTATTATTATTTTGCAATTAACCCTCAACTGAGCAGAGAGAGATAAGCCTTAGAAAAAAGAACTGTGCATCATCCAAAATGTCCGCAGGGAAGTCTGCACATTTTTTCCATTTCATTGCTAATGAGTCATTTTCACCTGATGCCTGCTCCCGCCACTCCCCCCCTGAAGAACCAGCTGTCAGTTTCCACAGCTGAGCGGGTTTGGTACCAGACAGGTGGCAGCAGGGTGGGGAAGAAATTGTGTCAGTGGGATGTAGTTAATCTGGAATTAGGATGATCCACCTGGTATCATTAAAAGTTGACTGTATTTCCTAAATGGTTCACTACAATATAATCAACATTTAAATTAAAAGTTAAGGTTTTAAATATCCTTGAAGAGACAAATAATATTTCCCTTTAATACTTGGGCCGTTTTTACACAGTATTATATCAATGAGGTCTATTTAGAATGACAGAATTTTATATCCTGTTTATAGAAAAAGTGGATTGAACTGCGCTATTCTGGATTCTGACATTTACTCACTCTAACCTTCTGTGTGCTATAGGCTCTTGAAAAAAAATGTTTTGACATTGGTAAAGCCATGTTGAAGCTTAAATGACAATATGTTTGGAAGTGTTTTGTGATACTTAATGTGTGTATAAGTATGAAAACTAATATCGTCATTGGTAGTTATTCAATAGACTATTTTTAATTCTCATAAGCACCTGGAAAACAATTCTAAGTTCCTTAGTGTAGCAAACAAAGATCCCTAACCACGTGACCCAACTCATCTCCCTAACCACAACTATGGCCATCCATGTTCTTCTGTTTTCTTCAGCTTGAAAGTCACCTCCTCCTGAAAGCCTTCCCTGAATGCTCAGTAATGGACTGAGTGCCCTTTCTGTGATTCCAGGCTGTCCTCTATAACAGCTCTTATCACCCAACACTGAAACTGGCTGTTCACCAGCCTTGCTCTCTCACTGGATCTACTTAAGGGCAGGTCTTTATCTTGTTCACATTTGAAATTCCAATAACTAGCACAGTGAATAGCACATAATGAGACAATTATATGTATATATATATGTATATACACACATATAGAGAGAAATTAGTTGTATGCATATATATAAAGTACAAAAACATATAAATAGGAAAAAAAACACTCCAACCATTTATATGGTTTTCAATTTAAACTATCATTCTGGCTACAACATGAAGAATATTTTACTATATCTTATTTTTTAAATTTTATTGGAGTATAGTTGATTTACAATATTTTGTTAGTTTCAAGTGTACAGCAAAGTGATTCAGTTACACATATACATATATTCATTCTTTTTTAGATTCTTTTCTCATATAGGTTATCACAGAATATAGAGTTCTCTGAGCTATACAGTATGCCCTTTTTGGTTATCTATCTTATATATAGTAGTGTGTGTATGTTCATCCCAAGCTCCTGATTTATCCCTCCCCCTGCCACGTTTCCCCTTTGGGAACCATGAGTTGGTTTTCAATATCTGTAAGTTTGTTTTTGTTTTGTAAATAAGTTCATTTGTATCATTTTTTTAAAATTAGATTCCACATAAGTGATATTATATGATATTTGTGTTCTCTGTCTGACTAACTTCACTTAGTATAATCTCTAGGTCCATCCATGTTGCTGAAAATGGCATTATTTCATTCTTTTTATGGCTGAGTAATATTCCATTGTATATGTACCACATCTTCTTTATTCATTCATCTGTTGATGAACATTAAGGTGGCTTCCATCTCTTGGTTATTGTAAATAGTGCTTCAGTGAACATTGGGGTGCATGTATCTCTTTGGATTATCGTTTTCTCTGGATATATGCCCAGGAGTGGTATTGCTGGATCATATGGTAGCTCTATTTTTAGTTTTTAAGGAACCTCCATACTCTTCTCCATAGTCTAGGTTGTACCAATTTACATTCCCACCGACAGTGTAGGAGGGTTCCCTTTTCTCCACACCCTCTCCAGCATTTATTTTTTGTGGACTTTTTGATGATGATCATTCTGACTGGCATGAAGTGATACCTCATTGTAGTCTTGATTGGCATTTCTCTGATAATTAGTGATGTTGAACATCTTTTCTTGTGATTTTTGGCCACCTGTATGTCTCATGAAGAATATTTTAAAGTGGACACACAGTGGAATTGGCAGGGAGGCCAATTCAATGGCAAATGCAGAAAATATGTTAAATGAGTGGTAATAGAAATAGAGTAGACAAGGATCTGAAATATACATAGGGATCAAATAAACATGATTTGATAAATAATTGAATTCATTGTTGAGGAAGAATGAGATATCAGAGATGTCCTTAAGGTTTGTGGCTTTGCAAGATGAGAAGATGGTGGAATCAGTCACTGAGATTGAGAATACCAGAGGATGGTATGGTTATTGTTAAGTGTTGACAGATTGATGAAAGGAAGCAGATATTGTTCCTGGTTTCAATTTTAAACATGTTAATTTTGTCATGACTTTGAGAAAGCCAAGGGAAAAATGGTTATAAATTTGGCAGTTGTTTGTGTTTAGGTTACCTCGGAAGAGATTATAGAGGAGAGATTAAAGAAGGCCAGGATTGAACTTTGATGAATCCCACACTTAAGAGCCTGATAGAGGAATATGTTTCTGCTAAGGTTCAAGAAAGCAAAATGGAATATTGGGAATGAAAGTAGACATTAATGGGAAAGGGAATGAATGTGAGGTGTGAAAATGAAGACAGTAAGTATAGTTATCTCTTTTGAGGATTGTGGTTGTGTTGTGTAGAAGTGAAACAGGGAAAAATTAAAGGAGGATGTGGGGTTAAGAAAATGTTATACTTAATTTTTTGTGGTCAACTTGACTGGGACAGGGGCTGCAGACACATTTGGTCAAACATTATTCTAGTTGGGTCTGTGAGGGTGTTTCTGAAGGAGTTTGACGTTTGAATACATCAGCTTAGTAAAGCAGATTGTACTCCCTAATGTGGGTGGGCCCCATCCAGGGAATTGAAGGCCTGAAAAGAACAAACCGACTGTCGTTCATGTGAGTAAGAGGGAATTCCTCTGCCCAGCTGCTTTCAAGTTGGAACATCAGTTTTCTCCTGCTTTTGGACTTGAACTGAAACATTGGCAGTTCTTGGATCTGGAGCCTGCTGGTCTTCAGCCTGGACTATGCCCTTGGTTCTTCTGGATCTCCAGGTTACCAACTCCAAATGTTGGGATTTGTTATTATCCACAGTCACACTTCACGTTAGCCCATTTCCTTGTTTTATATATACATAGTCGGATACATATATGTATCCGACTATGTATATACTATCTATAGTCCATTTATATATCCTTACTTTGGCTTATTTCTCTTTCAACAAAAATTTAATGACCAGGTTCACTGTCCTTTGAAAGAATTCCCCATCATGGATATCTTTCAGAATCAGTCTGCCATAATATAGTGCTTACTCTCAGGATGTACATACAAACAGAGCAGATCTGTCCCTGACCCACGCTTGGCCTTTCCCTGTCTTGGTCAGCTGGCCACAGGAGCCCCTATGAAGGTACAGGGGTGAGCTAAGTGAGAGGCATTGTTGATCCAGTGATGAAAGTCGGGACCACCTCCACTGACACAGACCTTGCATAACATTGCGTAGAATCAACAGACAAACTTTACAGGAAAGGTGGTGTGAAAGTAGACACATGACAGTGGGAAACAGTGATCCAATTCACTTACCACTCTCTAGTTCTGATCATGTCTGATCTTGGATGCAGTATCTATATCTTTACCCAGAAGGACCAGACCACATCAGGAGGGCCAGAGGATTGCCCTCATAAACATATTCTAGAGGAACTCAGTATTTTTGAGTGGTTTAGCCAGATGTCCCTATTATGAATATCAATATCTCACTCCTTTCCAATCAAGGCTCTGACACTGAGGTGACAGACTTGTTAGGTTTGAGAATTCACCTTTCTGGAGCTCACCTACTTTTATAATTAATTCACGGCCTCAGCCTCAAATATCTTGCCCTCTGCCTCTAAGAGATGATAATCTTTACATGCTAATTAAGAGGTGCTCTGATTTCACACTTTGAGTTGGTGATTAACAGTGGTGTTCTGGTAAACCAAACCGAATGCGTAATTTTAAAAACCCTAATTTATAGTGTTCACTGATACTGGGTTTAAATATTCCAATACTGGATGAATTAAATATTAATGGTAGCTTGAAAACTTTCTGAATATTTACCAATTGGCTATTGCAAGTGAGTTGCCTCTAGTACACTGCTGGAATCACTCCAAGCCTCTCTTTGTTTTCACAAAATAATTAATAGAACCTAATAAATTGTGTAAAGATTCAATATTTTTATTCTTTGCTCTCAGTGGCTATAATATTTGAAGAAAAAATCAATACATTTACAAATTAACGATTAGAAAAAATAAATATTTATTCAATTAGAAGAAACACGTTAAATGTAGTTATTTTTCTTCTCTTTCAAATATGGTATAAATTATTAATGAATGACATTATTATTTTTTATTCCAGTTTTATTGAGATAAAATTGACCTACAACACTTTATAAGCTTAAGATGTACAGCATAATTATTTGACTTACAATACTTCATGAAATGATTATCACATTAAGTTTAGTGAACATTTATCATCTCATATAGATTAAAAGGTAAGGAAATATTTTTTTAAAGTTTCCTTGTGATGAGAATGCTCAAGATTTATTCTCTTAACAACCTTCATATATAACATACAGCAGTGTTAATTGTATTTATCATGTTGTATGTTATATCCCTAATACTTATTTATCTTATAATTGGAAGTTTGTACCTTTTGACCACCTTCATCCAATTCCTCCTCCCCCTACCCCCTGCCTCTGGTAACCATAAATCTGATCTTTTTTTCTGTTTGCTTGTTTGTTTGCTTTTGAAATTGACCTAAGGCACTATGTTAGTTCCTGTTACACAACATAGTGATTAGATATTTCTACACATTACAAGTTATCACCACAATAAGTCTAGTTACAATATGCCACCATACAAAAATATTACAGAGTTACTATATTCCCCACACCATACATTTCATCCCCTTGACTCATTTATTTTGTAACTGGAAGTTTGTACCTCTTGATCTCCCTCACCTATTGCTTTCTCTGGCAACCACTTGTTTGTTCTCTGTATCTATAACTCTGTCTCTGTATTGTTATGTTTGTTCATTTGTTTTGTTTCCACATATAAGCAAAATCATATAGAATTTGTCTTTATCTGTCTGACTTATTTTACTTGGCATCATAACTCTAGGTCCATCCATGTTTTCTCAAATGGCAAGAGTTAATTTTTTGTGGCTGAAAAATATTCCATTGTGGGTATATATATATATATACATATATAGACAAATAGATAGATATAGATATATATCATATCTTCTTTATATATTCCTCTGTTGATGGACACTTAGGTTGCTTTCATATCTGGGCTAATATAAATAAATCTACAATGAATAATGCTTTTGTTTTCTTTGGATAAATACTAAGAAGTGGAATTGCTGGTCATATGGTAGTTCTATTTTTAATTTTTTGAGGAACATCCACACTCTTTTCTATAGTCATTTTACCAAGTTACATTCCCACCAACAGTTCCCTTTTCTCACATTCTTACCAAAGCTTGTTATTGGTTGTCTTTTTTGATAATAGCAATTCTGATAGGTTTGAGGTGATATCTCATTGTGGTTTTGATTTTCATTTCCCTGATGATTAGTGATGCTGAGCATCTTTTCATGTGCCTGTTGGCCATCTGCATCTTCTTGGGAAAAATGTCTATTCAGATTCTTTGTCCACTTTTTGATCAAGTTGTTTGCTTTTTTATGTTGAGTTGTATGAGTTCTGTGTAAATTTTGGATATTAACCTCTTATTGGATATATTATTTGCCAATATCTTCTCCCATTCATTAGGTGGCCTATTAGTTTTGTTGATAGTTTCCTTCACTATGCAAATGCTTTTTAGATTCAGGTAGTCCCATTTGTTTATTTTTGCTTTTGTTTCCCTTGTCTGAGGAGACATATCCAAAAAATTATTATTAAAACCTATGCCATAGAGCTTATAGTATATGTTTTCTTCTAGAAGTTTTATGATTTCAGGTCTTACAGTTAAGTCTAATCCATTTTCAATGTTTTTGTGTGCATAATGTGAAAGAGTAGTCCATTTTCATTTGTTTGCTTGTAGGTGTCCAATTTTCCAACACTGTTTATTGAAGAGGCTGTCTTTTCCCCATTGTATAGTCATGCCCCTTTCTTGTAGATTAATTGCCCATATAAGTGTGGGTTCTTTTCTTGGCTTGCTATTCTTTTCCATTGGTCTATGTGTCTGTTTTTGTGCCAGTACTATACTCTTTTGATTACTGTAGCTTTGTAGTATAGTTTGAAATCAAGGTGTTTGATACCTCCAGCTTTGTTCTTATTTCTCAGGATTGTTTTATTTAGTCAGGATCTTTTGTATTTCCATACAAATTTTAGAATTATTTGTTCTAATTCTGTGAAGAATGCTGTTTGTGTTTTTACAGGGATTGCAATGAATCTGTAGATTGCCTTGAGTAGTATGATCATTTTAACAATATTATTTTTTCCAGTCCATGAACATGGTATCTCTTTCCATCTGTCTGTATCATCTTCAGTTTCTTTCATTGATGTCTTATAGTTTTCTGAGTACAGGTCTTCTACCTCTTCAGTAGATTTATTCCTAGGCATTTTATTTCTTTGATGTGACTGTGAATGGAATTGTTTTCTTAATTTATCTTTCTGATAGTTTGTTGTTAGTGTATATAAGCACTATATATATAAATATACTATTTATGTATATTAATTTTGTATCCTGCAACTACAAAATTTATTGATGCATTCCAGTAGCTTTTAATGGTACCTTTAGGATTTTCTATGTATAGTGTTATGTCATCTGCCAACAATGGCAGTTTTACTTCTTTCTTTCCAATTTGTATTCCTTTTTTTCCCTTTTCTTGTATGACTGCTGTTGCTAGAACTTCCAACACTATGCTGAATAATGGTTGTGAGAGTGGGCATCCTTGTCTTGTTCCTTGCATGGCATAATTATTGACAGTTTTGTTTCATTGAAATATGAGGAAGAATTATACTTTCAAAATTTAGCATTTTGTTTGGCACTTGATTTAATAGTTTCAGTAGAAAGACTAACTTGTGACAAAAAAGAGTGTTGACTGAGTATCTCATCTCAAAAGGAGGTCATTTCAAAGGAGAGTTGAAAGAGCCTGGAAGAGTGGGATGATGAAAATAGGAATGTTCTGTTGTTGCCTATAATCATCCCCGACCTGTCAGACTTGTTTCTTTGTTAACTGCTATGTTTCTGAGAATTCTGACACTTATGCATTTCTTTAATATGATTTTCTTTGTTTTTGAATTGAGTATACCTTATGAAAACAAGCATTAACTAAGTTACAACCAAGTTAAATTCAGTCATCTGTGTGTATATTTTGGCGTAAATTTAAAATTTCATTAAGAAAGTTCTCACTTTAGGTTAGAAGACTTAAGGATATATGAAGAACTCTAGAAGTGGGGAAAAGAAACAGATACATCAATGCATGGCAATACTTCTAATAAGAGAAGTTGTAATAAGTTCCACAATAGTAAGAACACAACATAATTAGATCTGTCTGGAGTTGTAAGGAAAACTTAAGAGGACATCCAACCTGAACAGAAATTTTAATATGAATGGAAGTTCTTTAGGTGAATGAGGGTAGGAAGGTCATTTGAAGCATAGAACTGTGCTGGATACTATCTTGAAGTTAACATGTTGTTAATAAAGATTAAATGTCAATTTAAGCCTTAGCTGTGAGTTCTTTTAAGGTTTTTTTTTTGTTTGTTTTCCTACTCATTGACACATTTGAAGTAGAAAACTAACAGTGGATTCTATTAAAGGCAATTATCTTGCAAAAAGACTAATTATTTTCCAGTCTGATAAAGGAGAGAAAAGAGAAAAATTATATATATATATATATATATATATATATAAAGAATATATATGAATTGGAAATAATTTGAAATAGAGGAATTTAGAAATGTAGAAGAGAAAAGGAAAATATCAAGCAACTGTACAATTTTAGGCTGGTTATAAGGACTTACTCTTTTCCTTGTGCAAAGTAAAATTCATGTTAGATCTAAAAAAAATCACAGCAGAACCACATAAGAGTAAGTGAAGCAAGGTTATGAATAATGAGACAAGTCACCTCCTTTTTGAGTAAGTCACCTAGGACTTCTGGGTGAACTTTGATCTACTTTTAAAAGAAGTGGTGAGAAAAAGATGGGTTGGCAAAAATTGTAACCTTTCATAAAGTCCAATTTGAGACAGACATAGCAACTAACATGTAAAACTGAGATTAGAAAGAAGTTTCTCATCTATCATTTCTTGAGACATTTATTATAATTCTTCAAGTAGACAGAGGATCTGACACCATTATCCCCATTCTAAGGCATTTTCTCAGAAATGCTGAATTACTTACTTATGATCTAAGAGTAAGTTAGTGGCTAATGCCTAAGGAAATCTTACTTTGACTCCAAATGGAGTAGTTTCTTTACCAAAACATATTGTCTTAAAGACAGGCATGAGCTTATTTCAGACACTAGACTGAAAGGTTTTGCTTCTGAGAAGCAAACTTGAAGAGAGAATTTGAAAACACAACAACACTACCATTCATTATTCTTTCTTTCTTGCTGTATTAACTCATAATTAAGGTGAGAAAATAATAATAATTAGTATTATGTATTAAATGCTTGATATATGTCAGGCATGTTAGTAAGCATTTAATGAGCATTACTTCATTTAATTTTCTCAATATTTCCATAATTAAAAAAAAAAAAAAGATGTACCATGTCATCTTAAAAAGGTAATGACAATAACGGGAACATGGAATTCTGAATTCCAAAGAATTCTTCTTAATGAAAGTCCAAGCTGAAAGAAACATAATTCTTCAAGTTCTTAAATAAGATTTTGCTGGTTACCTAGGTAACTATCTCTCTGCCAAAGTTTATAACTTCAGGGGAAAAGAAATCATGCCTGTCTTTAAAATAAAAATGGGGGTTCTAAGGTACAGAGTAGAAATGTATAATTTTCACAGTGTTAGGAAAAGAAAGAAAAGTAAGAAAAGAGGAAAGAAGAGAGAATGAAGAAAGAAAAAAGGAAGGAATGGAGGGATAGAGACAAGGAGAGATAACAGAAGGAAATAAAAGAAACGTGTAACCTTCTCCTCATAATTCCTCACCAAAAAATACAACAGTTTTACTTGTTAAGAACGCAATTGGGTTTCTTTTGAAGTGACCTTAGAATACATTATCTGTTTCCTGGAATAGTTTATATATATATATATATGTGTGTGTGTGTGTGTGTGTGTGTGTGTGTGTGTGTGTGTGTGTGTGTATATAATATTTATTTATTTATTTTTAGCTGAGTTGGGTCTTTGTTGCTGCACATGGGCTTTCTCTAATTGAGGCAAGTGTGGGCTACTCTTCGTTGTGGTGCACAGGCTTCTCATTGCGGTGGCTTCTCTTGTTGCAGAACACGGGCTCTAGTCATGCAGGCTTCAGTAGTTGTAGCTCGCGGGCTCTAGAGCACAGGCTCAGTAGTTGTGGTGCTTAGCAGTTGTGGCTTAGTTGCGCTGCGGCATGTGGGATCTTCCCGGACCAGGGCTCGAACCCGTGTCCCCTGCATTGACAGGCGAATTCTTAACCACTGTGCCACCAGGGAAGCCCTGGAATAGTGTTATACTTGGAGTATGAGCTGCAAAAGTAAGATTAGCCTTCTGTTTTATCAGAAAAAGTGACTTCTCTACTACAGTGATAGTTAGAATTTGGACCTGATATGAGAAATGCAAACCAGGATTAGAGAAAATCTTTGGTTTGGGCCACATGAAATTACTTATGTTCCACTGTATTTGTCTAATATAAATGTCAATCTCCTATGGTTCTGACTAATATAGGTAAGACTCATAAAGATCAATAATCTTTAGTGGTGAAGACTACAAGCAATTGAAATATTTTTTCTCAAGCCGATCATCAAATATGCACCTTAGGTTTCCCTTGACTCTTGGTAATGTCTCAACATGGACTCTCAGTTAATGGCCTCAGTCACTCTGAAGTTATTAATCTAATGTTTCAAAATTTACATCACAGTTTACTTATTTGATATAAGACATATTGTTTGTATGGGTAGCTATGCTCTGGTTTTGATGCTGGTACATTCACAAATCTATCAAGAGCAAATTTTAGAAAAATACCCATTTTATTGAATGGAGAATTTCTTTCGAACAGTAAACTTCATTATATGTAAAAAAAAATAGAGATGGTCTCACACATGTAAGTTACCTATAAGTCAGCAACTACATACACTTCAATAATTTTCAAACATGTTTAAAAATGAAAGTCACAAGTTTTTAAGAAGAAATACCTATTATAAATCCCTTAAATAAATGGAAAACAAAGATATAATGTGAATGCTAAAAATACGACAGAAGTATTATAAAAAATTTTAAAAAGGTGAAATATAAGAATAAGTTAATGTGTTAATTTTTACTTCAGTTTCATTGAGGTATAAATGACATATAAATGTCATTTATTAAATTTCATATATTAAATGATATTTAAAGTGTACATCGGGATGATTTGATGCCTGTATATGAAATGATTCCTCCAATCTAGTTAATTAACAGATATTCCAACTCACACATTTATCTTTTTGCTGTTGCTGTTAAGAACATTTAAGCTCTGTTCTCTTAGCAATTTTCAATTACACACTACAGTGTGATAAACTCTATTCACCATGTTTACATCAGATACTCAGACTTTTTCTTCTTATAGCTGAAAGTGTGTATCCATTAATAAACCACTCCCTAATTCCTTCATCCTCTAGCCCACATCAGACTCTGTTTCTATGACTTGACCTTTCTTTTCTTTTTTTTTTTTTTTTGTTTTAGATTCCACATATAAATGATACCATGCATTATTTGTCTCTCCTTGTCTGGCTTATTTCACTTAGCATAGTATTCTCAAGGTCCATCCATGTTGTTGAAAATGACAAGATTTCCATCTTTCTTATAGCTGAACAGTATTTCATCATATGTATATATGCTACATCTTCTTTATCCATTCATTCCTTCAGAGAAACTTAGGTTGTTTTTATTATTTGGCTATTGTGAATAATGCTGCAGTAAACTTGGGAATGAAGATATGTCTTCAATATCCCATTTTTATTTCCGTAGGATATATATGCATAGTGGGGTTGCTGGAATATATGATAGCTTTATTTCCTTTTCTCCACATCCTTGCCTGCACTTGTTATCACTTGTCTCCATGGTAACCACTCTAAAATATGAGGTGATATCTCATTTTGGATTTGATTTGTGTTCGCCTGATGATTAGTGATGTTGAGCACTTTTTTATGTAACTTTTGACAATTTTTTTGTCTACTTAGGAAAACTGTTCATTCAGTTTCTATGCCCATTTTAAACTGGATTCTCTATTTTTTTAAACATATTTATTGGATAATAATTGCTTTACATTGTTGTGTTAGTTTCTGCTGTATAAAAAAGTGAATCGGCTCTATGTATACTTATATCCCCATATCATCTCCCTCTTGCATCTCCCTCCCACCCTCCCTATCCCACTGCTCTAGGTGGTCACAAAGCACGAGCTTATATCCTTGTGCTATGTGGCTGCTGCCCACTACAAATTTATTTTACATTTGGTTTTATATATATGTCATTGCTACACTCTTCGTCCCAGCTTACCCTTCTCCCTCCCTGTGTCTTCAAGTCCATTCTCTATGTCTACGTCTTTATTCCTGTCCTCCCCCTAGCTTCTTCAGAACCTTTTTTTTTTCTTTTAGATTCCATATATATGTGCTAGCATACAGTATTTGTTTTTCTCTTTCTGACTTACTTCACTCTGTAAGGCACATACTAGGTCCAGCCACCTCAATACAAATAACTCAATTTCATTTCTTTTTATAGCTGAGTAATATTACATTGTATATATGTGCCACATCTTCCTTATCCATTCTTCTGTCATGGGACACTTAGGTTGCTTCCACATCCTGGCTATTGTAAATAGTGCTGCAATGAACATTGTGGTACATGACTCTTTTTGAGTTTTGGTTTTCTCAGAGTATATGACAAGTAGTGTGATGGTTGGGTCATATGGTAGTTCTATATTTAGATTTTTAAACCTCCACACTGTTCTCCATAGTGGCTGTATCAATTTACATTCCCACCAACAGTGTAGGAGGGTTCCCTTTTCTCCAAACCCTCTCCAGCATTTATTGTTTGTAGATTATTTAATGATGGCCATTCTGAATGGTGTGAGGAGATACCTCATTGTAGTTTTGATTTGCAGTTCTCTAATGATTAGTGATGTTGAGCATCCTTTCATGTGTTTGTTGGCAATCTGTATATCTTCTTTGGAGAAATGCCTATTTAAGTCTTCTGCCTATTTTTGGATTAGGTTTTTGTTTTTTGATATTGAGCTGCATGAGCTGCTTGTATATTTTGGAGATTAATCCTTTGTCAGTTGCTTCATTTGCAAATATTTTCTCCCATTCTGAGGGTTGCCTTTTCATCTTGTTTATGGTTTCCTTTGCTGTGCAAAAGCTTTTAAGTTTCACTAGGTCCCATTTGTTTATTTTTCTTTTTACTTCCATTTCTCTAAGATGTGGGTCAAAAGATTCTTGCTGTGATTTTTGTCATAAAGAGTTCTGCCTATATTTTCCACTAAGAGTTTTATAGTGTCTGACCTTACATTTAGGTCTTTAATCCATTTTGAGTTTATTTTTCTATATGGTATTAGAGACTGTTCTAATTTCATATAGCTGCCCAAGTTTTCCCAGCACCATTTATTGAAGAGGTTGTCTTTTCTCCATTGAATATTCTTGCCACTATTATCAGAAATAAGGTGACCATGTGTGTGTGGGTTTATCTCTGGGCTTTCTATCCTGTTTCATTGATCTATATTTCTGTTTTTATGCCAGTACCATACTATCTTGATTACTGTAGCTTTGTGGTATATTCTGAAGTCAGGGAGCCTGATTCCTCCAGCTCCATATTTCTTTCTCAAGATTGCTTTGGCTATTCGGGGTCTTTAGTGTTTCCATACAAATTGTGAAATTTTTAGTTCTAGTTCTGTGAAAAATGCCAGTGGTAGTTTGATAAGGATTTCACTGAATCTATAGACTGCTTCGGGTAGTATAGTCATTTTCACAATGTTGATTCTTCCTATCCAAGAACATGGTATATCTCTCCATCTGTTTGTTTGTTTGATAGAAATTATCATCTTTAATTTCTTTCACCAGTGTCTTATAATTGTCCGCATACAGAGTTTTGTCTCCTTAGGTAGGTTTATTCCTAGGGTTTTTATTCTTTTTGTTGCAATGGTAAATGGGAGTGTTTCCTTAATTTCTCTTTCAGATTTTTCATCATTAGTGTATAGGAATGCAAGGGTTTCTGTGCATTAATTCTGTATCCTGCTACTTTACCCAATTCATTGATTAGCTCTAGTAGTTTTCTGGTAGTATCTTTAGGATTCTGTATGTATAGTATCATGTCATCTGCTAACAGTGACAGCTTTACTTCTTCTTTTCCGATTTTGATTCCTTTTAGTTCTTTTCCTTCTCTGATTGCTGTGGCTAAAACTTCCAAAACAATGTTGAATAATAGTGATAAGAGTAGACAACCTTGTCTTGTTCCTGATCTTAGTGGAAATGCTTTCAGTTTTTCACAATTGAGGATGATGTTGGCTGTGGTTTTCTCATTTATGACCTTTATTATGTTGAGGTAAGTTCCCTCTATGACTAGTTTCTGGCGGGTTTTATCATTGATGGGTGTTGAATTTTGTTGAAAGCTTTTTCTGCATCTATTGAGATGATCATATGGTTTTTATCCTTCAATTTGTTAATATGGTGTATCACATTGATTGATCTGTGTATATTGAAGAATCCTTGCATTCCTGGGATAAACTCCACTTGATCATGCTGTAAGATCCTTTTAATGTGTTGTTGAATTCTGTTTGTTAGTATTTTGTTGAGGATTTTTGCATCTATATTCATCAGTAATATTGGCCTGTAGTTTTCTTGCTTTGTGACATCTTTGTCCGGTTTTGGTATTAGGGTGATGGTGGCCTCGTAGAATGACTTTGGGAGTGTTCCTCCCTCTGCTATATTTTGGAAGAGTTTGAGAAGGATGGGTGTTAGCTCTTCTCTAAATGTTTGATAGAAATCACCTATTAAGCCATCTGTTCCTGAGCTTTTGTTTGTTGGAGGATTTTTAGTCACAGTTTCAACTCCAGTGCTTGTGATTGTTCTGTTTATATTTTCTATTTCTTCCTGGTTCAGTCTTGGAAGGTTATACCTTTCTAAGAATTTGTCCATTTCTTCCAGGTTGTCCATTTTATTGGCATAGAGTTGCTTGTAGTAATCTCTCATGATATTTTGTATTTCTGCAGTGTCAGTTGTTACTTCTCCTTTTTCATTTCTAATTCTGTGGATTTGAGTCTTCTCCCTTTTTTTCTTGATGAGTCTGTCTAATGCTTTCTCAATTTTTTTTATCTTCCTTAGGAAACACCTTTTAGATTTATTGATCTTTGCTATAGTTTCCTTCATTTCTTTTTCATTTATTTCTGATCTGATCTTTATGATTTCTTTATGTCTGCTAACTTAGGGCATTTTTTTGTTCTTCTTTCTCTAATTGCTTTATGTGTAAGTTTAGGTTGTTTATTTGACGTTTTTCTTGTTTCTTGAGGTAGGATTGTATTGCTATAAACTTCCCTCTTAGTCCTGCTTTTGCTACATCCCATAGGTTTTGAGTCATCGTGTGTTCAATGTCATTCGTTTCTAGGTATTTTTTTTACTTCCTCATTGATTTCTTCAGTGATTTCTTCGTTATTTAGTAGTGTATTGTTTAGCCTCCATATGTTTGTATTTTCTACAGTTTTTTTTTTCCTGTAATTGTATCTAGTCTCATAGTGTTGTGGTTGGAAAAAGATACTTGATACAATTTCACTTTTCTTAGATTTACCAAGGCTTTATTTGTGACCCAAGATATAATCTATCCTGGAGAATGTTCCATGAGCACTTGAGAAGAAAGTGTATTCTGTTGTTTTGGATGGGATGATCTATAAATATCAATTAAGTCCATCTTGTGTAATGTGTCATTTAAAGCTTGTGTTTCCTTATTTATTTTCATTTTGGTTGATCTGTCCATTGGTGTGGTGGGGTGTTAAAGTTCCCTATTATTATTGTGTTACTGTCGATTTCCCCTTTTACGGCTGTTACCATTTGCCTTATGTATTGCGGTGCCCCTATATTGGGTGCATAAATATTTACAATTGTTATATCTTCTTCTTAGATTGATCCCTTGATCATTATATAGTGTCCTTCTGTGTGTCTTGTGTTAGTCTTTATTTTGAAGTCTAATTTTTCTAATATGAGAATTGCTCCTCCAGCTTTCTTTTGATTTCAATTTGCATGGAATATCTTTTTCCACCCCCTCACTTTCAGTCTGTTTGTGTCCCTAGGTCTGAAGTGGGTCTCTTGTAGATAGCATATATATGGTCTTTTTATTGTATCCATTCAGTCAGTCTATGTCTTTTGGTTGGAGCATTTAATCCATTTACATTTAAGGTAATTATCAATATGTATGTTCCTATTACCATTTTCTTAATTGTTTGGTGTTTGGTATTGTAGGTCTTTTCCTTCTCTTGTGTTTCCTGCCTAGAGAAGTTCCTTTAGCATTTGTTGTAAAGCTGGCTTGGTGGTGCTGAATTCTCTTAGCTTTTGCTTGTCTGTAAAGATTTTAATTTCTTAGTTGAATCTGAATGAGATCCTTGCTGGGTAGAGTAATCTTTGTTGTAAGTTTTTACCTTTCATCACTTTAAATACATGCTGCCACTCTTTTCTGGCTTGCAGAGTTTCTGTTGAAAAATCAGCTGTTAACCTTATGGGGATTCCCTAGTATATTATTTGTTGCTTTTCCCTTGCTACTTTCAATATTTTTTCTTTGTATTTAATTTTTGATAGTTTGATTAATATGTGTCTTGGCATATTTCTCCTTGGATTTATCTTGTATGGGACTCTCTGTGATTCCTGGACTTGATTGACTATTTTCTTTCTGATATTTGGGAAGTTTTCAACTATAATCTCTTCAAATATTTTCTCAGTCCCTTTCTTTTTCTCTTCTTCTTCTGAGACCTCTGCAATTTGAATGTTGGTGAATTTAATGTTGTCCCAGAGGTCTCTGCCTCTGTCCTCAATTCTTTTCATTCTTTTTTCTTTATTTTGCTCTATGGTAGTTATTTCCACTGTTTTATCTTCCAGGCCACTTCCGTTCTTCTGCCTCAGTTATTCTGGTATTGATTCCTTCTAGAGAATTTTTAAATTCATTTATTGTGTTGTTCATCATAGTTTGTTTGCTCTTTAGTTCTTCTAGGTCCTTGTTATACATTTCTTTTAGTCTCTCCATTCTATTTCCAAGATTTAAATCATCTTTACTATAATTACTCTGAATTCTTTTTCAGGTAGACTACCTATTTCCTCTTCATTTGGTCTGGAGGGCTTTTACCTTGCTCCTTCATCTGCTGCGTGTTTCTGTGTCTTCTCATTTTGCTTAACTTACTGTGTTTGTGGTCTCCTTTTTCACAGGCTGCAAGTTCCTAGTTCCCATTGTTTTTGATATCTGCCCCCAGCGGGTAAGGTTGGTTCAGTGGGTTGTATAGACTTCCAGCTGGAGGTGACTGGTGCCTGTGTTCTGGTGGGTGAGCCTGGATCTTCTCTTTTTTGTGGGCAGGACCACATCTGGTGGTTTGTTTTCAGGTGTCTGTGAACTTATTATGATTTTAGGCAGCCTCTGTGCTAATGAGTGGGGTTGTGTTCCTGTCTTGCTACTTGTTTGGCATGGGGTGTTCATCACTGGAGCTTGCTGGTCATTGCATGGAGCTGGGTCTTAGTGTTGAGAGGGAGATTTCTGGGAGAGTTCTCACCAATTGATATTATGTGGGGCTGGGAGGTCTCTGGTGGTCCAATGTCTTGAACTTGGCTGTCCCACCTCAGAGGCTCAGGCCTGACAGCCAGCTGGAGCACCAAGACCCTGTCAGCCACATGGCTCAGAAGAAAAGGCAGAAAAAAAGAAGAAAAAGAAAAAAGTAAGTAAAGTTATTGAAATATATTTTTTTAATTATGGAAATAAAAAAAATTAAAAAGTAATAGGAAAAAAAAAAAGAAGAGAGCAGCCAAACCAATAAATGAATCCACCAGTGATAACAAATGCTAAAAATTAAACTAAGATAAGCATAAAAATCTGAAACTGGTCAGTCGCATACAGCAAAGCCCCAGTCTACAGTTTCTCCCAAAGTCCACCACCTCAATTTTAGGGTGATTGGTTGTCTATTTAGGTTGGTTGTCTATTGGTTGTCTATTCCACAGATGCAGGGTACATGAAGTTGATTGTGCAGATTTAATCCACCGCTTCTGGAAAGGGAGAAATTTCCCTTTCCCTCTTCCTTGTTCGCACAGCTTCTGTGGTTCAGCTTTGGATTTAGCCCTGCCTCTGCATGTAGGTCACCCTCTGACATCTGTTCTTCACCCAGACAGGAGGGTGTTAAAGGAGGGGTTAAAGGAGCAGCTGATTAGGGGGATCTGGCTCACTGTGGCTGGAGGGAGGGAGGGGTACGGAATGCAGGGCGAGCCTGCGGCGGCAGTGGCCAGCATGATATTGCAACAGCCTGAGGCATGCCGTGTGTTCTTCCAGGGAAGTTGTCCCTGGATCACGGGACCCTGGCAGTGGTGGGCTGCACAGACTCCCCGAAGGGGACATTTGGATAGTAACCTGTGCTTGCACCCAGGATTCTTGGTGGCTGCAGCAGCAGCATTAGCGTTTCATGCCCATCTCTGTTCCGTACTGATAGCCGTGGCTCATGCACATCTCTGGAGCTTGTTTAGGTGGTTCTCTGAATCTCCTCTCCTTGTACACCCCAAAACAATGGTCTCTTGACTTTTAGGCAGTTCCATACTTTTCCCTGGACTCCCTACCATTTAGCTGTGGCACACTAGCCCCCTTCAGGCTGTGTTCACGCAGCCAACCCCAGTCCTCTCCCTGGGATCTGACCTCTGAACCCCAAGACTCAGCTCCCAGCCCCTATCTTCCCCGGTGTGTGAGCAGACAAGGCTTTCAGGCTGATGAGTGCTAGTCAGCACTGATCCTCTGTATGGAAATCTCTCTGCTTTGCCCTCTGAACCTGTTGCTGAGCTCTCCTCTGTGGCTCTGAAGCTTCCCCCCACCTACCCCCTATCTCTGCCAGTGAAGGGGCTTCCTAGTGTGTGGAAACTTTTCCTCCTTCAAGCTCCCTGAGGTGCAAGTCCCCTCCCTATTCTTTTGTCTCTGTTTTTTCTTTTTTTCTTTTACCCTACCAAGGTATGTGGGGAGTTTCTTGCCTTTTGGGAAGTCTGAGGTCTTCTGCCAGCATTCAGTAGGTGTTCTGTAGCAGCTGTTCCACATGTAGATATATTTTTGATGTATTTGTGGGGAAGAAGTTGATCTCTATGTCTTACTCCTCTGCCATCTTGAAGGTCCTCCTCTGGATTCTCTATTTTTGTTTTTTGTTTGTTTATTTGGTTTTGCTGTTGATTTGTATGAGTTCCTTGTATATTTTGGACATTAACTCCTTATCAGACAAATGATTTGCAAATATTTTCTCCCATTCCATATGATGCTTTTTCACTTTGTTGATTTTTTCCTTTGCTGTGCAGAAGCTTTTTAGTTTGGTATAGTCTCACCTATTTATTTTTGCTTTTGTTATCTTCACTTTTGGTGTCAAATCCAAAAAATAATTGCCAAGGTCAGTGTCAAGGGGCTTACCCCATGTGTTTTTTTTCTAGTAGCTTTGTGGTTTCAGGTCTCATATTGATGTATTCAATCCACTTTGAGTTGATTTTTGTGTATGGTGTGAGACAGGGGTCTAGTTTCATTCTTTTACATGTGGTTGTCCACTTTCCCCAGTACCTTTTATTAAAGAAATTGTCTTTTCCCCATATACATATTCTTGGCTCCTTTCTCATAAATTAATTGATCATATGAACATGGGTTTATTTTTGAGCTATCTATTCTGTTCCATGGATCTGTGTGTCTGTGTTTATGCCAGTACCATACTGTGTTGATTACTATAGCTTTGTAATACAGTGTGAAATCAGTAAATGAGAGGCCTCCAATTTCATTCTTCCTTTTCAAGATTGCTTTGGTTCTTCAGGGTTTTCATGGTTCTATACAAATTTTAAGATGTTTTTTCTATTTCTGTGAAAAATGCCACTGGAATTTTGATAGGGATTACACTGAATTTTTAGATCACTTTGAGTAATGTGGACATTTTAACCATATCAATTTTTCCAATGCATTAGCACAGAATATCTTTCCTTATTTTGTATCTCCTTCAGTTTCTTCCATCAATATTTTATAGTTTTCAGTATACAGGTCATTTACCACCTTAGTTAAATTTATTCCTATGTACTTTATTCTTTTTGATGCAATTTAAACAGATTATTTTTTAAATTTCTCTTTTGATAGTTTGTTACTAGTGTATAGAAATACAAATGAGTTTTGCATTTTGATTTTGTATCCTTCAAATTTACTGAATTTGTTCATTAGTTCTAATTTTCTTTTTTGAGTCTTTAGGTTTTTCTATGTATAATATCATGTCATCTGCAAATAGAGATGTTTTTACTTCTTCCTTTTTGATTTAGATGCATTTTATTTCTTTTTTCTTTGCCTAATGACTCAGGCTAGAACTTCCAGTACTATGTTGAATAAATGTGGTAAGACTGGGCATCCTTGTCTTATTCCTTATCTTAGAGGGAAAGGTTTCATCTTTTCATTGTTTAGTATAGTGTTAGCTGTGGGTGTGTCATGTATGACTTTCATTATGTTGATATAGATTCCCTCTATGCCCAGTTTGTTGAGAGTGTTTATCATAAAGAGATGTAGTGTATCACATTGATTGATTTACAGATGTTGAACAACATTAACAAAATAAAGAATAAAAACCATATAAGCATCTGAATAAATGAATAAAAAAGCATTTGACAAATTCAACAATATTTATGATAAATACTTGTGTTCCATGTGTTAGTGAGAAAAAAAGTGTATTCTGCTGCTGTTGGATGAAATGTTCTGTAAATATCTGTAAGTCCATCAGGTCTTACATACAGTTTAAATTCAATTCTTCCTTATGGTTTTCTAACTGAATGATGTGTTAAATGTTTTAAGCTTTTGAAATACATGAAAATTTACCTTGTAATATGCTTTTGTGTTTACTAGCAAATATAAATTACAAAGGAAAAATTAAATCTGATAATGTAACAACTCTATATTTAATTAGAAGTATTATAAATACATGTTGATATTGGTAAATAGCATAGTAATTTTCTGTATAAATAAAGAAATTACATAAGATATTTAATAAGAAAATTGGATTTAATTCAAACAATGGAAATTTGAAGGAAAAATTATTTGTAACCATAATAACAGATGTATTTTCTTAACAGGTGACCTTAAAGGATTGCCATTCAGTGTCATTCAAGATCTACTAAGCATCATTTTTGCATGACTACAGCAAAAGGATATCTTTACAGAAGCAGTTCCTTTTTGAAGTTTATAATCTGGGCCCTGTTTCCAGACAGAAGGTACAGTTCATCTTTTATTAATATACCTTTGAAATGAAAAGAATGTTGAAAGGAAAAGAAAAATAAAGCCTGTGTGTGCCATTTATGGAACTCCTTAACAATAGCTCAATATTCTAAAGATCAAATTTTTTGTTTACTCTAAATAAGTGCTTTATTTTAAATTGAAAAAAACCTTAATTGTGTTAGTAAACATAAACACTCTACAAATATTCTAGTAATAATATTAAAGTGAAAATAGTAAAAAATTTTGTCTTTATTAAAATTTTTAGTTCAATATGAGCATGTCAAGTACATAGAGATTGTGTTAAATTGCTGAAAACTATAAGAGAAACAGTATTCTCATATAGCCTCTTGTTTCGTATCTTCTTCAACCAACATATAATCTGCTAGTGGATGGATTTCGTGGGTTTTTTTGACAACTTGAGTTTGAAGGCAGTGCTTAGGTTATACAGGCAGGAAGTCTTGCACAGAAAGAAGTTGAATCATCCCCACTTTAATAGGAAATCTCCCATTTGAAAGTGACCTGTATGCCATTTTCTCAGTAACTCCACATTCTTGTATACTAAAACAACAACCAAAATCATTAAATATTAATTACATCTATTTTGAATAAAAATGACCATTGTATAATTAAATAATAGTCATATAAAATGAATACATTAAAATGTTTTAGAATATATGATTAGAAACATGTTTAATATTCACAAAGTGGGCATGAACATTTCAATTTATTGAAATTATTTCAATTTAATTTATTAATTTAATTCAATTATTTCAATTTAATCTACTGTGTGCTACTTAACTATAATACATATGATGCATTTTTATATAATCAGCCAAGGAGGTCAATCCATTTGGAATGTAGAATTATTTATCTTTGTTTTCTAATTATTTATAAAATATCGACAGTATCATACCCAATTTCAAGGCTGTGATAGATCTATCGTTTAATTTGTCAGGTTAATTCAAGTTAATTGATTCAAAATATTGGCAAGTATTTTCCTAAGCCTATTCTATGATTTCAATTTCTTCAGGCTTGAAAATTAGAGTAAAGAGGGAAAGTGACTTTTAGAACAGTTCTGTGGGAGAGTGCTAAGAGTCAAGAGTTTGACATGCAATTTTACTTTCTACCAGTCACACTCCTGTTCTGGGGTATCACTACAGAAAATTTTACATTTCAGGAGCCTTTCATACATTCCATTAAGTCATACCAGTTTTTCATTTTTATTGAAGGTCCTAACTACACTAGGTATCTTTAAATTATTTTTTTGGAGAAAAATAACCATGAATTTTCATTTTCTCAAAGTCTAGAAAATAAGGGGAGAGAAAAGATAAGGAAGTAGATTGAAAGTCTCTGATAGTGAAACCCCAAGTCATGGAAAAAGAGTGAGTTCCCCATGAATTAGTCCATTGCTATATTCTAATATTGAACAGATTTTTCAGCCAAATTTTGCCATCATATTTCTGCTTGTTACAACAAGAATGATCTGAGAATAGGTTACATATACAAAATAAAATAAAAATAACAATTTGTGTTCTATCTTCACACATATTTGGAAGGTATTATTTCCTGTATATAAAGCATTTTGTCTTCAAATCTTAATCACTGGAGCATCTTAACAAATCAAACTCTATATTAACTTGCTGCTTCTCTAATACCTGTGAATACCAGAGATAAATTATATGCAGACACCTTAATTGAATTTTGCAATGTTAGAAACTATTTATGGTTCTTGTGACATTTTTAAAGAAAGACAACTGAACACAGCATATCAGCTGTGGGTAAGAGGATTTTGGATCTAATGCTCACTTCCAGATGTATGATGGATATGCAATTTAAATTTATGATAGACATATCAGCAGATGGAAGTAAAATGGAGTAAATGCCTTTGCCACCTGTGAACTGGTGCATTTTATCAATTACCAGCTGAATTGTGTTAAATTCAAGTACTTCAAGAGAACTCTAATTAATTTTTGAGAAGAGGATTTTGGCAACCTATTAAGAAATCTAGGTTTCACGTTGAGGATGGGGAACGCATTTTACTGTACAGAGAACCTATGGACATGGGTTTGGCAGAGCATAGCTCACTCTTGTTATGTCACTCATGTTATTATTCTGCCTGGCTAATTGAAAAGCATATTGGTAGAATAGGAAGCAGTTGAAACAGATGAGACAGACTGAGCACTCCAAAAAGACATAAGTGAATTAGAGTTGATGAATCTGATGAGAGTGAATTTACAGTGTCACTTTAAATAAAGCCCCATTTCATTCATGTACTTGTACCTAATCTGTCACCACAGCTACTAGAAACATTCAGGAAAGGCACTGATAGTTTTATCTTGACACAATCAGCTAAATTCCTGCCATAATAAGCAGTAACATATATTAAAAGGGGTCCTGAGTTCAGCCTCTGACAATGAAACATTTCACTCAATAACTTACACAATGCTATTTAATAGACTTTGGCTCAGTTCCACGAGAAAGAGCTTCATTCCATTAGAGAAGAGCCTGTGTGGCTCTAAGTTTATAGATATTCAGAATTGGCAGAATTCTTATCACTTAATGAAAAAACTCTAATTCCTAGTATCAATGCATATATAAAGAGTACAACAGCTGTTGAAAATAAAGTGGAATGCTCTCATTTTAAAAAATGAGAAATTTAATCTTTCAGCCTTAATGTTCTTGAAAATTTCATAAAAATTTGAAAGAAAAAAATCCTTTTCACATAGTTTATTTTTAATTTATTTTTTAAAAATAATCCTCAACCTTTAAGTTGTGTGGTTTTTTTTCTTTTTTAAAAAACAATTAATTTATTTTTCTGCATCGGGTCTTAGTTGTGGCATGCAGGATCTTTTGTTGTAGTGCACGGGCTCTTTGTTGTGGCATGCAGGCTTCTCTCTAATTGTGGCATGGGCTCCAGAGCTCAGTAGTTGTGGCACACAGTCTCTCTAGTTGTGGTGTGTATGCTCTGGAGCATGCAGGGTCTAGAGTACATGGGCTCAGTAGTTGAGGCTCATGGGCTTTGTTGCCCTGCCGCATGTGGGATCTTAGTTCCCTGACCAGGGATTAAACCTGTTTTCCCTTAATTGGAAGGTGGATTCTTAACTACTGGACGATCAGGGAAGTCCCCTTTTCACATACTTTAGTTGCTACATATGTACTGTTTATGTTAACAGCACTGCTACTTGTTATAATGTTTACAGTGTGGTATCCAGAATTCACAACTTAAAATAATGGGGAAGTTCCATGAAGATAGTTTTGGCTGAATATTAGAACTTCCTAACAATTGGAGTGTCCACAATAGTCTTTCAAGGGTAGTGTGTCCAAATCAATGGGAAAGTACAATTCCTAATTGTCAGGAAGGGAGATGGAAGAGTTCCCTCCAAAATTATTATTCAATAATAAAATCTTAATTCATTGTAAGATGTTTGTTATAAAGATCAGTATTTTGCTACTTGTAAAAATTAGTTTTTTTAATTTTAACTATATCTGTAGGTTTTTGTCTTTTGGAAGTTACTATTTTCAAATATTTTATAGGAAAATTTGTTATATAAAGTATACAAAAATCCCTGGATATGTGAACCAAAATAGGATGACAAATAATTTATCGGTTTGTATAAAATATTTTATAATTTGAAGTTGTATGAATTTCTTAGATAGCATTTACCTCTGTCTGCCAGTTGTAGAGGTGGGAGGGGGTGGTTTAAGTTGGCTACCAAAGTATTATCTTCAATATCATTTTGTTCAGAGAAGATATGTTGGTGAATTAATATTTCTCAAGTTGGAGTTCGAAGGTTATGAAAAAAATTAAGTTTGCCCAAAGCAAAAAGGGGAAAAGAAAGTACTAAGTTTCAGTGTGATAATATGAAGGAGTGCCTAGGTTTTATATTACATAGACTTTTGCTAGCATTCACAAACTGTAAACATTCAAACACTTCAAGTAATATGAATGTATGCAAAATACATCATACATGATACTTGACCAGTAAATATTAATGTTTATTGAATATTTCTATTGTAGAAAGAATTAACAGAGACAGAGGAAAGAGTGGCATTTAGGCATTTAGTGTCATGTTTTCCTATACCTTTATTTAGATGCCAGGGAAGACTGAGTGTGGAAAATAAAAACCAAAATGATTTTTCTGAGGCAGTTTTCAAATATATAAGAAAGTTTCTGTTTAATCCTGCTTATATACAAGCAATGGAAACCCTCAGCTTGAATACTCAGCTACCTGAATGGCTCAAGGCTATCCTACAAAATATATGAGGGGCTCTATCTCTACCAGTAGATGTCTGAAATTTAGTTACTCTTTCTGTACTAAGCTTACTTTACTTAGTATGTCCTAGACAGACTAATGATTAATAAGATGCAGACATTTTTTCCCCTAAAATCTGTCATATTTACTGAGTGTATTGACATGATTTTGACAAATGGAAAGATTACAAGCTTTGGAATAAGGATGAGCCAGCATTGAATCTCTGCTGTAAATTTGCTCCCTGTAGAAACTTGGGCTTAATTGTTATGAATCTTAAGTTTCCTTCAGCTTTAAAAAAAAAATTGATGTCTCATTTTACAAGGGTATGAGAAGTTGAAATTAAGCAAGTCTGTCTATCTACTATCTATCTACCTACGTATCTATCATATATACATACACACACATACACACATATGGACTTTGGTATCTGGAAGGTGTTTATTATGATTGCTATTGTGATAGAATGAATACCACACTATTTTGCCACTGAGTAGAACAATACTGAGAGTCTGATGAGATTTTAAAAAGAAAGGAAGGGAGAGAATGTGGGAAGGAGAAAGGAAGGAGAGGAGGAAGGGTGGGAGGTAGAGAAGGTAGGGAAGTGGTAAGAAGGAAAGAAGGGAAGCAAAAGAAGACAGGAAGAAAGAAAGAGAAAGGAAGAAAGAAAAGAAAAAGACGACAGGAAGGAAAGAAAGGATAAAAGAAAGTAAAGAAAGAGAGAGAGAGACATACGGAGGGAGGAAGGGGGAAAGAGCAGAAAGAAAAATAGATATGACCCTTTTTCAAAGCATTAATAATATTTGCATCCTGGGGCTCTTGTGGGATATAAAATAAACATAGAAAAGTGATTCATCTGTCATAAGTTATTAGAAAATGGGATACAAAACAAATACTCCCATTCATAATCGAAACAATGATTATATAATACTCTGCTGGATTTTGTGCTGGCACATAGCATTATTCCCTCATTTTTTTCCTCTTCAGTACATTAGAGGGTCTGGGGGCCTAATAATTGCACTTCTCAGAAGACCTGACAGCAAGACGCAGTATTAGGTGCCACTCAACAGGAAACATGAGATATGGAAGTTATAAGAGAAGTAGAAGTCTTACCATGGTCCTTCCAGTTCTAGTGACCCCAGATGCTTTTCTTAGTATCTTATGTCTCAATGCTGGAAGCTATTAACCTTGCTGGCAGTTATATATAGTTTTTGAAATTTCTTACAGTTTCAAGGGTAGTAGTTAAATGAAGATTTAGCAGTGCTTTCGGACAGTTGTTCCTTCAGCCTTTTAAACAGTTTATAAGCACTTAATATCTAAATTCTTTTCTGCTTTAAATACCATGAGGTTTTTTTTTTTTACATCGTTATTGGAGTATAATTGCTTTACAATTGTGTGTTAGTTTCTGCCTTATAAAAAAGTGAATCAGTTATACATATATATATATATGTATATATATATACATATATATATTCCAATATCCCATATCCCATATATATATTCCCATATATATGCATATATATATATATATATATATTCCCATATCTCTTCCCTTTTGCATCTCCCTCCCTCCCACCATGCCTACCCCACCCCTCTAGGTGGTCACAAAGCACCAAGCTGATCTCCCTGTGCTATGCGGCTGCTTCCCACTAGCTATCTATTTTACGTTTGGTAGTGTGTATATGTCCATGCCACTCTCTTGCTTTGTCACAGCTTACTCTTCCCCCTCCCCATATCCTCAAGTCCATTCTCTAGTAGGTCTGTGTCTTTACTCCTGTCTTACCCTAGGTTCTTCATGACAGTTTTTTTTCTTAAATTCAACATATATGTGTTAGCATATGGCATTTGTCTTTCTCTTTCTGACTTACTTCACTCTCTATGACAGATTCTAGGTCCATCCACCTCATACAAATAGCTCAATTTCGTTTCTTTTTATGGCTGAGTAATATTCCATTGTATATATGTGCCACATCTTATTTATCAATTCATCTGATGTTGGACACTGAGGGTGTTTCCATCTCCGGGCTATTGTAAACAGAGCTGCAATGAACATTTTCGTACATGACTCTTTTTGAATTATGGTTTTCTTGGGGTATATGCCCAGTACTGGGATTGCTGGGTCATATGGTAGGTCTATTTGTGGTTTCTTAAGGAACCTCCATACTGTTCTCCATAGTGCCTATACCAATTTGCATTCCCACCAGCAGTGCAAGACGGTTCCCTTTTCTCCACACCCTCTCCAGCATTTATTGTTTCTAGATTTTTGGATGATGGCCATTCTGACTGGTGTGAGATGATATCTCATTGTAGTTTTGATTTGCATTTCTCTAATGATTAGTGATGTTCAGCATTCTTTCATGTGTTTGTTGGCATTCTCTATATCTTCTTTGGAGAAATGTCTATTTAGGTCTTCTGCCCATTTTTGGATTGGGTTGTTTGTTTGTTTTTTGTTATTGAAGTGTATGAGCTGCTTGTAAATTTTGGAGATTAATCCTTTGTCAGTTGCTTCATTTGCAAATATTTTCTCCCATTCTGAGGGCTGTCTTTGGGTCCTGTTTATGGATTCCTTTGCTGTGCAAAAGCTTTGAAGTTTCATTAGGTCCCAATTGTTTATTTTTGTTTTTATTTCCATTTCTCTAGGAGGTGGGTCAAAAAGGACCTTGCTGTGATTTATGTCATAGAGTGTCCTGCCTATGTTTTCCTCTAAGAGTTTGATAGTTTCTGGCCTTACATTTAGGTCTTTAATCCATTTTGATCTTACTTTTGTGTATGGTGTTAGGGAGTGATCTAATCTCATACTTTTACATGTAGCTGTCCAGTTTTCCCAACACCACTTATTGAATAGGCTGTCTTTTCTCCACTGTGCATTCCTGCCTCCTTTGTCAAAGATAAGGTGACCATATGTGCGTGGGTTTATCTCTGGGCTTTCTATCCTGTTCCATTGATCTACCTTTCTGTTTTTGTGCCAGCCTGATTCCTCCAGCTCCGTTTTTCGTTCTCAAGATTGCTTTGGCTATTTGGGGTCTTTTGTGTTTCCATACAAATTGTGAAATTTTTTGTTCTAGTTCTGTGAAAAATGCCAGTGGTAGTTTGATAGGGATTGCATTGAATCTGTAGATTGCTTTGGGTAGTAGAGTCATTTTCACAATGTTGATTCTTCCTATCCAAGAACATGGTATATCTCTCCATCTATTTGTATCATCTTTAATTTCTTTCATCAATGTCTTATAATTTTTGGCATACAGGTCTTTTGTCTCCTTAGGTAGATTTATTCCTAGATACTTTATTCTTTTTGTTGCAATGGTAAATGGGAGTGTTTTCTTGATTTCATTATCAGATCTTTCATCATTAGTGTATAGGAATGTCAGAGATTTCTGTGCATTAATTCTGTATCCTGCTACTTTACCAAATTCATTGATTAGCTCTAGTAGTTTTCTGGTAGCATCTTTAGGATGCTCTATGTATATTATCATGTCATCTGCAAACAGTGAGTGACAGCTTTACTTCTTTTGCGATTTGGATTCCTTTTATTTCCTTTTCTTCTCTGATTACTGTGGCTAAAACTTTCAAAACTATGTTGAAAAAGAGTGGTGAGGGCTTCCCTGGTGGCGCAGTGGTTGAGAGTCTTCCTGCCGATGCAGGGTACACGGGTTCGTGCCCCAGTCTGGGAAGATCCCACATGCCGTGGAGCGGCTGGGCCCGTGAGCCATGGCCACTGAGCCTGCTCATCCAGAGCCTGTGCTCCGCGATGGGAGAGGCCACAACAGTGAGAGGCCTGCATACCGCAAAAAAAAAAAAAAAAAAAAAGAGTGGTGAGAGTGGGCAACCTTGTCTTGTTCCGGATCCTAGTGGAAATGCTTTCAGGTTTTCACCATTGAGGATGATGTTGGCTGTGGGTTTCGCATATGTGGCCTTTATTATGTTGAGGAAATTTCCCTCTATGCCTACTTTCTGCAGGGTTTTTATCAAAAATGGCTGTTGAATTTTGTTGAAAGCTTTCTCTGCATCTATTGAGATGATCATATGGCTTTTCTCCTTCAATTTGTTAATATGGTGTATCACGTTGATTAATTTGCATATATTGAAGAATCCTTGCATTCCTGGAATAACCCCTACTTGATAATGGTGTATGATCCTTTTAATGTGCTGTTGGATTCTGTTTGCTAGTATTTTGTTGAGGATTTTTGCATCTATGTACATCAGTGACATTGGCCTGTAGATTATTTTCTTTGTGACATCCTTTTCTGGTTTTGGTATCAGGGTGATGGTGGCCTCGTAGAATGAATTTGAGAGTGTTCCTCCCTCTGCTATATTTTGGAAGAGTTTGAGAAGAATAGGTGTTAGCTCTTCTCTAAATTTTTGATAGAATTCGCCTGTGAAGCCATCTGCTCCTGGGCTTTTGTTTGTTGGAAGATTTTTTGTTTGTTTGTTTTTGTTGTACGTGGGCCTCTCACTGTTGTGGCCTCTCTTGTTGTGGAGAGCAGGCTCTGGGCGCGCACGCCCAGTGGCCATGGTTCACTGGCCAGCCGCTCCACGACATATGGCATCCTCCCGTACCAGGGCATGAACCCATGTCCCCTGCATCAGCAGGAGGACTTTCAACCACTGTGCCACCAGGTAAGACCTGTTGGAAGATTTTTAATCACAGTTTGAATTTCAGTGCTTGCATATTTTCTATTTCTTCCTGATTCAGTCTTGGCAGGTTGTACATTTCTAAGAATTTGTCCATTTCTTCCACTTTGTCCATTTTATTGGCATAGAGTTGCTTGTAGTAATCTCTCATGATCTTTTGTATTTCCACAATGTCAGTTTTTACATCTCTGTTTTCATTTCTAATTCTATTGATTTGAGTCTTCTCCCTTTTTTTCTTGATAAGTCTCGCTAATGGTTTATCTATTTTGTTTATCTTCTCAAAGAACTAGTTTTTAGTTTTATTGATCTTTGTATTGTTTCCTTCATTTCTTTTTCATTTATGTCTGATCTGATTTTTATGATTTCTTTCCTTCTGCTAACTTTGGGGTTTTTTTGTTCTTCTTTCTCTAATTGCTTTAGGTGCAGGGTTAGGTTGTTTATTCGTGATGTTTCCTGTTTCTTAAGGTAGGATTGTATTGCTATAAACTTCCCTCTTAGAACTGCTTTTGATGCATCCCATAGGTTTTGGGTCATCGTGTCTCCATTGTCATTTGTTTCTAGGTTTTTTTTGATACCCTCTTTGATTTCTTCAGTGATCACTTTTAATTAAGTAGTGTATTATTTAGCCTCCATGTGTTTATACTTTTTACAGATCTTTTCCTGTAATTGATATCTAGTCTCATAGCATTGTGGTTGGAAAAGATACTTGATACAATTTCAATTTTCTTAAATTTACCAAGGCTTGATTTGTGACCCAAGATATGACCTATCCTGGAGAATGTTCCATGAGCATTGAGAAAAATGTGTATTCTGTTGTTTTTGGATGGAATGTCCTATAAATATCAATTAAGTCCATCTTGTTTAATGTATCATTTAAAGCTTGTGTCTCCTTAATTATTTTCATTTTGGTTGATCTGTCCATTGGTGAAAGTGAGGTGTTAAAGTTCCCTACTATGAATGTGTTACTGTCGATTTCCCCTTTTATGGCTGTTAGTATTTGCCTTATGTATTGAGGTACTCCTATGTTGGGTTCATAAATATTTACAATTGCTATATCTTCTTCATGGATCGATCCCTTGGTCATTATGTAGTGTCCTTCTTTGTCTCTTCTAATAGTCTTTATTTTAAAGTCCATTTTTTCTGATATGAGAATTGCTACTCCAGCTTTCTTTTGGTTTCCATTTGCATGAAATATCTTTTTCCATCCCCTTACTTTCAGTCTGTATGTGTCTCTAGGTCTGAAGTGTGTCTCTTGTAGACTGCATATATATGGGTCTTGTTTTTGTATCCATTCAGCCAATCTGTGTCTTTTGGTGGGAGCATTTAGTCCATTTACATTTAAGGTAATTATCGATATGTATGTTCCTATTCCCATTTTCTTAACTGTTTTGGGTTCGTTATTGTAGGTCTTTTCCTTCTTTTGTGTTTCTTGCCTAGAGAAGATCCTTTAGCATTTGTTGTATGGCTGGTTTGGTGCTGAACTCTCTCAGCTTTTGCTTGTCTGTAAAGATTTTAATTTCTCCATCAAACCTGAATGAGATCCTTGCTGGGTAGAGTAATCTTGGTTGCAGGCTTTTCTACTTCATCACTTTAAATATGTCCTGCCAGTCCCTTCTGGCTTGCAGAGTTTCTGCTGAAAGATCAGCTGTTAACCTTCCGGAGATTCCATTGTGTGTTATTTGTTGTTTTTCTTTTGCTGCTTTTAATATGTTTTCTTTGTATTTAATTTTTGACAGTTTGATTAATATGTGTCTTGGCATATTTCTCCTTGGATTTATCTTGTATGGGACTCTCTGTGCTTCCTGGACTTGATTAACTATTTTCTTTCTGATATTTGGGAAATTTTCAACTATAATCTCTTCAAATATTTTCTCAGTCCCTTTCTTTTTCTCTTCTTCTTCTGGAACCCCTATAATTTGAATGTTGGTGCATTTGATGTTGTCCCAGAATTCTCTGAGACTGTCCTCAGTTCTTTTCATTCTTTTTTCTTTATTCTGCTCTGCAGTAGTTATTTCCACTATTTTATCTTCCAGGTCACTTATCCGTTCTTCTGCCTCAGTTATTCTGCTATTGATCCCTTCTAGAGTATTTTTAATCTCATTTGTTGTGTTGCTCATCATTGCTTGTTTCATCTTTATTTCTTCTAGGTCTTTGTTAAATGTTGCTTGCATTTTGTCTATTCTATTTCCAAGATTTTGGATCATCTTTCCTATCATTATTCTGAATTCTTTTTCAGGTAGACTGCTTATTTCCTCTTCATTTATTAAGTCTGGTGGGTTTTTATCTTGCTCCTTCATCTGCTGTGTGTTTTTCTGTCTTCTCCTTTTGCTCATCTTACTGTTTTTGGCGTCTCCTCTGCAGGCTGCAGGTTCATAATTCCTGTTGTTTTTGGTGTCTGTCCCCAGTGGCTAAGGTTGGTTTAGTGGGTTGTGTAGGCTTCCTGGTGTAGAGGACTAGTGCCTGTGTTCTGGTGGATAAGGCTGGATCTTGTCTTTCTGGTGGGCAGGTCCACGTCTGGTGGTGTGTTTTGGGGTGTCTGTGGACTTATTATGATTTAAGACAGCCTCTCTGCTATTGGGTGGGTTTGTGTTCATCTTGCTAGCTGTTTGGCATAGGGTGTCCAGCATTGTAGCTTGCTGGTCGTTGAGTGAAGCTTGGTGCTGCTGTTGAGGTGAAGATCTCTGGGAGATTTTCACTGTTTGATATTATGTGGAGCTGGGAGGTCTCTTGTGGACCAGTGTCCTGAAGTTGGCTCTCCCACCTCAGAGGCACAGCACTGACTCCTGGCTGCAGCACCAAGAGCCTTTCATCCACACGGCTCAGAATAAAAGGGACAAAAAGTAGAACAAAGAAAGAAAGAAAGAAAGAAAGGAGAGAGGGAGGGAGGGATGGAGGGAGGGAGGGAGGAAGGAAGGAAGGAGGGAAGGAAGGAAAGAAGATAAAATAAAATAATGTAAGATAAAATAAAATAAAGTTATTAAAATAAAAAATAATTATTAAGAAAAAAAAATTTTTTAAGAAAAAGAAAATGGACAGATAGAACCCTAGGACAAATGGTGGAAGCAAAGCTATACAGACAAAATCTCACACTGAAGCATACACATACACACTCACAAATAGACGAAAAGGGGACGAAATAATAAATCTTGCTCTCAAAGTCCACCTCCTCAATTTGGGATGATTCGTCGTCTATTCATGTATTTCACAGATGCAGGGTACATCAAGTAGATTGTGGAGCTTTAATCCGCTGCTTCTGAGGCTGCTGGGAGAGATTTCCCTTTCTTTTATTTGTTCTCACAGCTCCCGGGGCTCAGCTTTGGATTTGGCCCCACCTCTGCATGTAGGTCGCCGGAGGGTGTCTGTTCTTTGCTTAGAGAGGACGGGGTTAAAGGAGCAGCTGCTTCGGGGACTCTGGCTCACTCAGGCCAGAGGGAGGGAGTGGTACGGAGTGCAGTGCGAGCGTGCGGCAGCAGAGGCCGGCGTGACATTGCAGCAGCCTGAGGCGTGCCGTGTGTTCTTCTGGGGAAGTTGTCCCTGGATCCCGGGACCCTGGCAGTGGCAGGCTGCACAGGCTCCCCGGAAGGGAGGTGTGGAGAGTGACCTGTGCTCGCTCACAAGCTTCTTGGTGGCAGCAGCAGCAGCCTTAGCGTCTCATGCCCGTCTCTGGGGTCCGCGCTGTTAGCCGCAGCTTGCGCCCGTCACTGGAGCTCCTTTAAGCAGTGCTTTTAATCTCCTCTCCTCGCGCACCAGGAAACAAAGAGGGAAGAAAAAGTCTCTTGCCTCTTTGGCAGGTGCTGACTTTTTCCCGGACTCCCTCCCGGCTAGCCGTTGTGCACTAACCCCTTCAGGCTGTGTTCAGACCGCCAACCCCAGTCCTCTCCTTGTGCTCCGACCAAAGCCCAAGCCTCAGCTCCCAGCCCCACCCACCCCGGCGGGTGAGCAGACAAGCCTCTTGGGCTACTGAGTGCTGGTCTGAACCTATCCTCTGTGCGGGAATCTCTCCACTTTGCCCTCCGCAGCCCTGTTGCTGTGCTCTCCTCCATGGGCCCAAAGCTTCCCGCCTCCGCCACCCGCAGTCTCTGCCCGCGAAGGGGCTTCCTAGTGTGTGGAAACCTTTCCTCCTTCACAGCTCCCTCCCACTGGTGCAGGTCCTGTCCCTATTTTTTTGTCTCTGTTTATTCTTTTTTTCTTTTGCCTTACCCAGGTACGTGGGGACTTTCTTGCCTTTTGGGAGGTCTGAGGTCTTCTGCCACCGTTCAGTAGGTGTTCTGTACGAGTTGTTCCACGTGTAGATGTATTTCTGGTGTATCTGTGGGAAGGAAGGTGATCTCCGTGTCTTACTCTTCAGCCATCTTCCCCTCATCCCCATGAGTTTTATTTTTATTGTTTTACCTGGCCTTGGCAGGTAAAGAAAATGTCTAAAGGTAAACAAACAAACAAAAAGTAGACAGCACATATATAACAGATATATACAAAACCCTGTCCTTTGACTTTGGACTTAGCCATGTGTGACTGTCTTTGGCCAATAGAATGAGGCAAAAGTAATAGTATATCAGCCCTGAGCTTGGACCTTCAGATACGTTGTATATTTCCACAAACCCTGTGTTGTTTTCTCATCATCATGAGAATAAGGGAAAAAAAGACAGTGGAGTAGTGCCACCCCAGGAGAACCATCCCAGCTAAGCCTAGCTGTAATCAGCTGACCCTCAGCCACTCAAGATAAGTAAGTGATAATAAATGATTGTTATTTTAAAACATTAAATTTTGGAATGGTCTGTTGTGTGGCAATGGCTAACTAATACAACTATTATTCACAAAGAAATTTATTTTCCACTTGTTCTAGATACTTATTATTCCTAAACATGCATTTCACTGCCCTTCTCCAATTCCACTGTTTTTATTATTAACCCTATCTGGCATATTCTATACCCCCAGTTTTCCCTGTTTTCATGTTCAAGATTAACAATAAATGCAACTGTTTCCACATTATGCGTCATTCTCTTTTTGCATTAAATAAGAAATATGCCACATACTGACCGACATCATCAATTATTTGTTCATCTGCTTTTATTTTCTATACAATATTTTATAAAGCTAAGCACTTCAATTTTATACTAATCTGTACCATCCATAGACTTTACACATAATGCATTCTTAATAATTGGACAAAAAACATAAGGAATGATTTATATAGCTGATATTCATCAGTAAAAGGACAGATTTTTATATTAGGCTGAAAAATTAATTTCATTTACAAATTAATCTTCCAGATTCAAGTTTTCCCCTTTTTTTCTATAGGATTGTGAGTAAGGGAAAGATTTCAAATGTAAATAAGCTGGGTTGACAATCATGCCTTTACAGATGTTAAGTATTCTCCAAATGATGATCTACCATCCTCAGCGCTAGCATGTCAAATTAAGGAAGTCTAAAATCCCTATCGCTAATGTATGGTAAGTTAAGTAATTAGACTACTAACAATAAAGATTACACTGTAAATGATTTCCAAGCAACAGTATTCTGCCTTAGTATACTTTGAGGCAATAGTTGAGTTTCAAAAACTGGAATGTTATTTGAAGAATGATAAACTTTGCACAAAAGCATCTCTTTTCCCTTGAAAATCAACTATCTACATTTTCTTGTGTTCTAACTTAGAAACTGGTATCTCTATAAGTTTTGTAGTGATTAGTTCATATATAAAAGATATATTAAATTATCTATAAAACTGTTCTTGTAGCTTGTAAATTGCACATAGTGGCACCAGATTCTGTGCTTTGTCAATTCTATTCTATGACCATGATTGCAAATCTCATTAAAAAAAAACAACTCTCTATCTATATGTGTATATATACATATGTATACATATATATGCTTTTTCTTTAATACTATCATGTTTACTTTTCAAACCTTTTTTTTTCTTACCTAATTTGCCTCTGACATGTTGAAGACAGGAAAAAAAGAAATAGAATACTTTCAGCAAAAAGTTTTGGTTTTTTTTTTCTTTTTTTTTTTTTTTTGCGGTACACGGGCCTCTCACTGCCGCGGCCTCTCCCACTGCAGAGCACAGGCTCCGGACACACAGGCCCAGCGGCCATGGTCCACGGGCCCAGCCGCTCCGCGGCACATGGGATCCTCCTGGACCGGGGCACGAACCTGCGTCCCCTGCATCGGCAGGCGGACTCTCAACCACTGCGCCACCAGGGAAGCCCTCAGTAAAAAGTTTTTCATCACACATGATTTAGGTGATTTGGGGGGCCATGCTTATACATAAGATGATGTAGGTAGGTTTCAGGAAAATGAAGAAGCTTAAGATTTAGGGTTGCTTATAGTACTTACTTTTAAATACTCATTCCTTCTTTCTGCTTTATGGAATTTTGGAAAACTCCAAGACTTAGCTTGCCCAACACCTCATAGACTTAATCAAGGACAATATATTATACCAAGTACTTCATACTACCTGTGTGCTTCTCAAATTGGTAAATTCTTGAAATAATAAAACATTTCATTATTATATACTAAATATAAATTTTAATAATATTTTAAAATTCAAAATATTTTATATTAAGCTAGCATGTGGAATGGAAAGTATTAAAGGACCTCTGAGATTTATTTGGGATAAAGAAAAAGGTGAAAAATGACCTTTGTGTTTATATGTCACTACAGCAAATCATATTGTTCTAAGATTTCAGTGATGTGTAGCAGTGGAAATAACAGAGATGGGTACAATAGACTTTTCCATAGACTGACTTTTCCATGTCATTTAATCCTCTCTAGTGTCTTCAGAACAGCCCAACAGAGGTAATGATAACAGATTGTCACATTATTATACACATGATGACCTGTTTAGGCAGAAGATTTAAAAAAAAAACACTGTACTCCCAAAGCTATGGATAAAAATACAGGCATTGTCAATTCATCATTTTTGTGCACACTCTCTCAACACACACACACACACACACACACACACACACACACACGTCATATGCATTGGTGTATTATGTCTTTATTAGAAAGTATGTACTATTGAGAATACTATCAAGATCTGGGAAATAAATTTTTTAAAAAGTCAGTATAGTCAAGTTTGAGTGATAAAAGATATGTCCTTTACTCTTTGAAGTTCTCAGACTTTCACTCACAAACATGTAAGCATCTTTAAAAGCAATTCTAACAGCTATTATGATAATTCTAATACTATAATTCTTTTATAATTCTAATAGATTAAAAAAAGAATGCAAGAAGATAGCAGGCCTCTAGAAATAGAGGACCATTCTGTCAATTGAGAGTTGATATCCTCACTGTGTTAGCCAGAAGAAACTGTAAAGAATTCTACATGCAAAGCGACTGAGAAGTATTTCATAAAGTAGCAAATATCTAAGAGAATACTATAAAGAATATATTGGGCTGAGCCACGGTTGTGCTATACAGTAAAACTAGCCACAAGTGGCTATTCAGCACTTGAAACGTAACTAGTTTAAATTGAAATGTGTTGTGAAAATAAAATACAACACAGATGTCCAAGACTCAGTACGAAAAAACAAAAGTAAAGTATTTTATTAGTAATTTTATTTTGATTATACAAAATATATTTTGATTACATGTTGTGGTATTTTAGATGTATTAGATTAACAAAAATATATGAACAAAGCAAAATATATTAATTTTACCTATTTCTTTTTCCTTTAAAATTACATATTTGGCTTGCATTTGTGGCTCTTAAATTTACATCAAATAGGGCTGGTCTAAGGAATTTCAGCAGCATCATGAAATTACTGATTAAGGCAATCACAAGTTTTCTAAGAATTGAATGTATTCATTTTTCATCACCTATCTACTGCATAGCTTTTATCATAAATCTATTAGACATATTCCCTTTCAAGAAAATATTTAAAAGCTATTGCCTGAACCAGTTTCTTACCTTCTAGGAAACTCATTCCACTGCCAACTAGAATCTTTCAAGTTCTTTAACTACTTATTTGAAGCTTCTGGCTACTGATTATTTTTCTTCTAAAGAAGCCAGAGAAAATCATGGTTATATGATTGTGAATGGGAGAGCTTTTAGTGAAAATCATCTGTGTAGCTTGAGGAAGGGTCAGCACCTCCCAACTGAAAGTGTAAGGCACCTGTGTAGAGCAAACACCACCAAACCAAAGCCCATGGCACAGATCTGTACTACTCTCAATGCCATTTTTGTCTACAGTAGACTTATCCACACCCTATATACTTATACCAGGACCAGACAGTGCTTGCTTCAACTCTGTTTCCCAGTTCTGGCTCTTGGAGGCACACAGTGATTAATCAAACTATGGCTAAAAATCAGGAAAAAAGACAGAAGAGAAGAAGGAGATTAAGGACATTTAGATAAATAATAGAACTCTAGAATCTTGAAACCAAAAGGTGCCAGATGAGACAAGTATCATAGCAATACAATATATATTTATTTAATTTGTTCAGAAGTAGAAAGGTGGCCTAAATTTAAGGATCAGAACACAAAACGCTAAATTCCTCCAAAAATGCCAACAGTTCTAACACAGTGAATTATGAAGTGTCAATGTGGAACTACCCTTTTGATGGAAGAATTATTCATCTGTTTGCTCGTGTTGTCCCACTTAGTCTTGCCAATATTATCTTTGAATTTAAATGTTTATGTAAATAAGATTATTTTCTTTTTAATGATTTATTAAATATAGTTCTAATAGACATTATTTCTGTATTCCTGATTTGAGTAGATGTTGGGTGCCTTTCTGTTCATCAATCTAAATATTAGCAAAGACAAATCTGAATCAATAATGGATAGTCATTGCATTTCTGAGAAATATTTCCTTTGGAAATCATATTCAACTGAACCAGAGCTGTTTCAATGACTACTTTTAGGCCAAATTAGTACAATCTGTAATAGCAGTAATAGCTAAAATTCATTTTTCCCTTACTAAATATCAGAAACTCTTCTATGATTGATCTTCATAACAACTTTCTAATTCAAGATTATTAATATCCTTAGGTTAAACCAAAGCAGCAAGAGATCAAGGAGCAAGCAGTTGAGGGTGTTTCAAACGTAGGCAATCTGGTTCTAAAGTCTCAGTTTTTAGCACAGCTCTCTTCTGCTGCACTGGGAAAACTCTACAGTCTTCAGTTTCTTAATCCTACCTATCAAAACACAGGTTCAATGAGGCCATGTTACCTGTATGGTGCCCATGCTAAAAATTCTAGATAATTTTAGGATAGACTTCACTGGTAGAGCAGTGGTTAAGAATCTGCCCCCCAATGCAGGGGGCACGGGTTTGATCCCTGGTCTGGGAAGATCCCACGTGCTGCAGAGCAACTAAGCCCATACACCACAACTACTGAGCCTGCACTCTAGAACCCACAAGCCACCACTACTGAGCATGCATGCCACAACTACTGAAGCCCACACACCTAGAGCTCATGCTCCGCAACAAGAGAAACCACTACAATGAGAAGTCCGAGCACTGCAGCAAAGAGTAGCCCCCCTCACTGCAACTAGAGGAAGCCTGCGCACAGCAACAAAGAGCCAGTGCAGCCAAAAATAAATAAATAAATTTATTTATTTTTTAAAAAATTAGGATAAAATTTCCAGATAACTTTTTGGATATCATCTTAGTTTTGGTTCCCCCAAACATACCCTGATAAAAGGATTTTGATGTTGATACTTTACCAGGAAAGTTGATCCCAGTAAGCATAAGTGAGAGTGGGGAAAGCAAGACATAGAGGAGAGAAGAGTTCAGAAAGAGGACAGTACTGAGCAGGTCAACAAGTGTAAGTAGTTGGAACTCCATCCTGCACCTACTTCCCTCTGGGGGTTCACAGGAAACATGCCTCATAATTGTTGTACAAGAGATAGGAAACTGGGTTAAATGTGTCCCTCATTGTTCTAATTGGGTGAGGGTTGACTTTGAGGACATTAAATATGGGGGCCATTTGGCTGAAAATGTTTCCACAGTGCTAGAGAAAACCTCGAGATAGAGACACAATGATGCATTGTTGACCCTTGAAGAGGGACAGGAACACTCTTCTGTGGCTGTAGGTGGATCGAGGGATTATGAATTGAGACATTAACAGCATCTGCTACTGTTACAATATAGTCACATTCTCTGAAAATACACTAAATTCTATAAATAAATTTCTTAAGGGGGTATGTGAGCCTTTTTTGTCCTTAGTCTTGGGCTAAACATAACTTGTTTTATACTGATTCTATCCTTCAATTTATTGGAGGTGTGTGTCTTTGCACACTAATAAACTCAACAAATATGAACAAAATTATTGTATCTAGCACATCAAACACTAGGGCAATTTAGTCTAAAATATCAAATTATCTATTAGATGCAAAATAATCAAAGTGAGTTGTTTAAAAGAATATTTCACTTTTTTGTAATGTGCCCATATCTTGAATGAAGAGCCTGAGTATAATTACTGGGTTGGCCAGAAAGTTCCTTCAGTTTTTAAGTTAAAATAAAAGACACATTTTTCATTTTCACCAAGAACTGTATTGAACAACATATTCATCATTTTGTTCCACTACCTTCTGCCATTTTTCAGGCAACGTCATAATTCCATCTTCCCAAAACTTTTTATCTTTTTGAGCAAAGAACTGTTCCAGGTGCCTTTTACAGTCTTGGAGGGAATTATTTTTTTTTTTTTCCATTAAGAGTATTTTGTAAAGACCTAAATAAATGGGAATCCAAAGGTGCAACATCTGGTGAATACAGCGATTAATCAGAACTTCCCAGCCAAGCTTAACAGTTTCTGCCTGGTCATCAAAGAAACACGTGGTCTTGCATTATCCTAATGGAAGATTATGTGTTTTCTGTTGACTAATTCCGGATGAATTTTCGCTGAGTGCTGCTTTCAGTTGGTCTAATTGAGAGCAGAACTTGTTGGAATTAATCATTTGGTGTTCCAGAAGGAGCTCATAATAGAGGACTCCCTTCCAATCCCACCATATATACGACATTACCTTCCTTGGGTGAAGACTGGCCTTTGGTGTGGCTGGTGGTGCTTCATTTCGCTTGCCCCATGATCTCTTCTGTTCCACATTATTGTACAGTATCCACTTTTCATCGCCTATCACAATTGTTTTAAAAACGGAACGTTTTTGTTACGTTTCAGTAGAGAATCGCATGCGGAAATAAGGTTAAGAAGGTTTCTTTCGCTTAACTTATGTGGAACCCAAACATCAACGTGATTAACATAACCAAGCTGGTTCAAATGATTTTTAATGTTTGATTTGGATACTTTGAGTATGTCGGCTATCTCCTGCATGGTATAACGTTGATTGTTCTCAATTAATGTCTCCATTTGATCGCTATCGACTTCAACTGGTCTACCTGACCGTGGAGCATCATCCAGCGAGAAATCTCCAGCACAAAACTTTGCAAACCTCTTTTGACACGTTCGACCAGTCACAGCACCTTCTCCATATACTGTACAAATCTTTTTTTGCATTTCCGTTGCATTTTTACCTTTCTTGAAATAATACAGCATAATATGCCAAAAATGTTGCTTTTTCCTTCCATCTTCAGTACTAAAATGGCTACACAAAAATTCACCCATATTGATGTTTTTTTTTTAAAATGTAGCTGATATGACAGGTGTCACAATACAACAAAATTGTTTTGAATGATGTTAAAGACAACTAAGTGCTACTAGAGCCATCTTACAGAAAAAAACAAATGAACTTTTTGGCCAACCCAATATATGGTGCACTCAGAGTTGCTTGAAAGGCATGGCCTCATACATGTATGGATAGAAACTATTGTGGAATGTCTTACCTAATATTTATTTTATAATTTGCCTTATATTTCCACCTCTATGGCCTATATTGTGAAAGAAAGACTGTTTTTCCTATATATTTCACAATTTTATTCATGTCTATAAACTAAATGATTAGGAATAAAAACTCCTTAGATAAACATTGGGCATAAAAGAAGAGCAATATGACAATGATGTAGTAAGAGGGAAACATTTTTGGTGTACAGATTTTTATAAGAATTGTAAAGTCAGGTTTTAAGTAAATATTCAAATAGTTGTGTTTTATATACTTTAAAATTTAAGTGGACTTAAAAAGTATTTAAACTTAGTCTTCAAGGAGAATAAATTTAAAGTGATATGAGGATACTTACAGAGCATTTGTTAATACTTTTTGGAGTTGGAAGGAAAATTATAGTGTAAATTTTTGATAATTTTTCTCTGCAATTTGTTTTGAGAAGGAGCAGTACACTAATTTTTTTCCTAATGTTTAGCTGCATGAGAAATAATGATAAGCATAATCTTAGAAGAGACTTTAGAAATGTATATCATACACACAGAATATAAATTAGTTTGCAAATATTATGGTAAAAATAGTAAGTCACACACTTTTTCAGAAACACCTATTTTTCTCTGCTTGAGGGTTTTCAGAGAATAAAAATGTAGATGTGTGAGAAAAATTTTAAGACTATCTGAAATGTAATGTAAAGAATTATTTCTGCATTCTATAAAACATAAAATTAAAGAAAAGAAAAAAGAATAAAACTGCTAAATTGTGTTTTCATGACTATTTAAATAACTACTATAATATTAAAATTAGAATAATTGTTAAACTATAGTATTCATATTTCAGAGCATTATGTCCCATATAATATGCTTTAGTTTAAATTAAATCCATAAACTTATTTGTGAAAATTAAATTGATGTGATATAGGAAATGTTTTTCTGTTCTTTTTGGAAATAGTCCTTTCAACTTGCATTAGTATAATAAATCAGTGTTAATTTTGCACTGTTATTAACACAAAACATCCTCAAAGATGTAACACAAAAATTATCTACTATATTACATATAAAATATCTTTAGTCACTTGAAAATGTTTGACCTAAGTATTCTAAAATTTATCGTTCCCTTGAGCCTGACCAGACAGCTGTATATTTGAATGTTGTTATTTTTTTTTTCTTTGATAAAATTGCTTGTGCTGAATTTCCCTTTGGCATTTACTATTGATTTGTATTGAGGGACATAATAAGAATGTCATATTCAAATTACAGGAATGAGTTAGGCATGTCATCTACCATTTCTGACAGTATTCTCTTTGGAGGTTGGGCTAGAGTGGAGGTGGGAAATGTCTCTCTTTTCTTACTACCAAGAACAATTGTTCACCTTCTGAATAACTTTATTTTTTCAATTTAATTCTATTGCTATTGTTATTGTTAGGTGAGGATGGAGGAGATTGTTTATTTTCATCTTATGATTCTGTAGGTAAGGTCACCTATAGAATTTCCTTCTGTTTGACTGCTACAAGATTTATTTCAAATGACAGCCAAAGTATAGCCAATGAACTATGCTGGATTTTGCGATATCCTCCATTTTGTTTACTTATTATTTCCTCTTCATTTTTATATGCATTTATTTATTTTGTTTGCCTATTATTTGTTTACATTTTTGTAAATTGTATAAGCTTTTGTTGAGATGTGTTGTATAAATAATCTATAAAAATCATTATAACATCTTCGATTTCACAATTTTCTAAAATATTTATTAACATTTTATCAGTTTTAAGTATTTCATTTATTCACAGACATATGTGATATGCTATTATGAATGATCTAAAAACACATTCATGAATAAAATCTGAAAAAAAAGAAAACCTCTGGTCTTTTGAAATTGACTTTCCATTAAAGAGAAACATTGAATGAATGTACAAATAAAAATGTACACTATTTTGAAGTGATGAATATTTGGGAAGAAATAAATCAGAATTAAAAGGTTTAGAGAGTGTTGGGATTGGGTGTTTTTGTTTGCTTGTCTATTTGTTTGAGTTTTGGGAGATTATGGGAAAATTTCCTGCTGATGAGACCTTTGCTGTGGGACATGAAGGAAGTAAGGGTGGTAACTTTGTGGCTTCTCTGGTGACAGAAGGTACAACAGACACAAATGCCCTGAGGCAGAAGTGTGTCGCATGTGATCTGGGTGGTTAAGAGCGGAAAAAACAAAACCCAGAGAGCTGGTGGGGCAAAGAAATCAAATAAGTTAATGTGAGGTATTATGAGGAACTTAGCTTTTACGCTCAATGAGGTGGAAATCAGATGTTGGAGGGCTTTGAACTGAGGAATGCCATGATTTAATTTACATTTTAAGCATTTGTTGATGGATTAGATATGACATGGAAGAAAAGTGTAAAGAATGTTACCAGTCTTTTGTTCCTGGGTAACTGGAAGATGGGAGTTGCCTGGGCAAGTAGGAAGATAGAGTCTCTTATTTATTAAGATTGAGAAGATGGCAGGTTTTGGGTGGGGAGATTGAGGAGGTTATTTTTCAGACAAGTATAGGATGCCTATTTGACATACAAGTGAAGATGTAAAATAGGCAGTTGGAAACATGAATTCGGAGTTTAAGAAAGCTGAGTTGGCTGTAGATATAAAATTGGGAGTGTGCGCTGGTGTTTCATGCCAATAATTTAAAAGAAATTAGAGAGAGGAATAACTATATGGACTAAAACATAGCTTTCAGAGATGAGGAGAATTAGCAAAAGAGCCTGAGAAGGAGAAGCTACAGAAATTGAAGGAAAAACTGAAGAATGTTGATTCAGATGCTTTGTAAAGATAACTTGTAAGAAAGAGGAAGTGAACAGCCATGACAAAAGCTGTGATAGATCTCCTAAGATAAGGTCTTAACATTGACTTTCTATTTATTTTGATTTCATTGTTACTTTGCCAAGAGCTTTTACAATGCAGCGGTAGTTATGGTGGGAATGAATATTTGGTTTGAGTGTGTTTGAGAGGAAATGAGAGGAAAAAGCAAAGACGGCAAGTACAGAGGTTTTTTTTTTCTACACAAATAATTATTAATATTAGTAATATTAGCAATAATTCCATAAAAGTAAATTATTAAATTAAATAATTGATTGTAAGATCTATGGTACCCCAATTACATAAATCTATCAATACATTAAACATATTAACAACTACAAAATATAATTTCATTCCTTTTCTTAGAAATTTTATTTTCAGGCTCCAAATTTTCAATCTATTGAGTAAACTTTTCTGCTTACTTCTGCTTCTCCTCTGTCTACCCCTGCCCCCATTTGACCTGCCTGGTTCAACAATAATTCATTAAAAATGTCTAATTGATTGGGTGATTGAACTAATTAATGTCTTATAAAGCATTTTAAAGGAAGCTTTATTATCATATTTGCATCTTACACCTTTTGTAAATTAATAAAAATCTAACAGCAAATGAAGTAAGAATTCAGTGTCATCTTATAGCAGGAGTTTAGGCTTCTGCATAAAATGTTTCTTACTCTAACAAATACCCATAGCTAACTGAAATAATTTAATTCCCAGAATTTTTATTAAAATACACTGATGATACACAAAATTTGAATACTGATTGATAATATTTAGATATAAATATGAATTTCAAAAGACAATACAATGTTCCTAAAATGAAACTGCTAGGATTTACTTTCAGATGAAATGCATGCAAATCCAAATCATTTAAATTATAATCTCATTTGATATTGTTTCTATATTATAGTTTTATAGCTTGATTTTTTGATGAATTAATTAGAGGCAGTCTGGAAGTTTGGAATGATATGACATTTGCCATCAGAAATCATGAGCGTAGAGACACACAGTTTTTCGACACAGAAGCCCAGTGTGTCTCCCTTTGCCTGGCAAAGCAATAAAGCTATCTTTTTCTACTTCACCCCCAGCCCCAAAAAAAAGAAATCATGAATGTAAGTCCTAACTCTGTTACTTCAAAACAGTAGTATATGAAGCAAACCCATAGTCTCAGGTTCCACACTAATAAAATTATAATAATCAGAATATTTGTATACTATACTGGATAACCATGGAATTTAGTGGGATGTGCTATGACCTATAGGTAATGTGCTTTGCACTCTTTAAGAAAGGAGAAGTATTTTATCTACAAACAGTGAAAAATGAAGGGAAAGAAAAGACAGAAAAACTAAAAGATTTAGACAGCCTCATAAGAACTTTTCTGTCGTGAAGGCAACTAATCTGTCTGTTGTATTATTGAGGAGACAAAATTCCAGACATAGAGATCCTCATGAAATATACCTTGAGTTCAGTCTCCTATATGTGAAATTCAAGAAAAATTGAATGAATTACATGATTGAAGAAAATTACTCTGAAAGAACAAAAGAAGTAAAGAAATTCCTGGTGCAATTAGCATCCAATAGAAATTACTACAATAATGAAGATTTCAGTGATAAATTATACAAATAATAAAAGTAATCATTTAAATCTGATTCAAGAACACCTCACACTGCTTTAACAAATAGGCTAACATACGTTGAAATAAGCCAGTGATGATAATTATTTGTTATGTTGATATTTTCCATGTTTAAAAAATGCTTATTAGCATCAGGGAAGGCACTGGAAAATAATGTTAAATAACAGAAGAAAATCTTCCACTTGTTGTTAATAAGAAAAACTTAAAGGATTTAAAAACATTAAAAAAAATTACTACCTAGTGAGTGTAATTTGACTTGCAGACTTTCACAAACTATTTCTTATGACTATGTTCAGAGACATTTGTGTTGGGGAGGAGGTGAGGGTAGAAGATTCGAATCTATTTTATAATGATACATAGTTAAACACTGAAGTTTTTTTTGTTTTTTGTGGTATGCGGGCCTCTCACTGTTGTGGCCTCTCCCGTTGCAGAACACAGGCTCCGGACGCGCAGGCTCAGCGGCCATGGCTCACGGGCCCAGCCGCTCCGCGGCATGTGGGATCTTCCCGGACCGGGGCACAAACCCGTGTCCCCTGCATCGACAGGTGGACTCTCAACCACTGCGCCACCAGGGAAGCCCCTTTTTTTTTTTTATTATTTTTTTTGATTGGTCATTAATTAAAAAACTGGTCACATTTTGACCTACAAAAGCAACAATTTCATATAAACAAACTTCTTTTATAGAGATAATTCCTGATAAATGTATTTGGCAGACTTCTCAAAGATAATTCTTTTGTAATTAAACATATTCAGGACACTCATCTCCTCACCTTCAAAGTGCATAACTAAGCTTGCAACAGAGTATTTATATATAGCACAGGGAAGCTTTGCCATCTCATGCTTTCTAAGAACTTTTTAAACTAGGACTTTCTCTAATAATAATTATATACCTTGCTGTTTAATAATATAAAGGAAGTGTACAAAAACCTTTAAAGAAATATATTTTGGAAAAAAATGGCCTTTTACCTTGTCTACCACATTAACCAAAACAGTAGGAAAAAAAATGTCGGTCCCCAAATTATTTCAGGTCTTCATTAAAGATGTAAAAAGTGGTTGTCATAAAACTATTTTGAGGGCTTCCCTGGTGGCGCAGTGGTTGAGAGTCCGCCTGCCGATGTAGGGGACACGGGTTCGTGTCCTGGTCCGGGAAGATCCCACATACCGCGGAGCGGCTAGGCCCGTGAGACATGGCCGCTGAGCCTGTGCGTCCGGCGCCTGTGCTCTGCAATGGGAGAGGTCACAACAGTGAGAGGCCCGTGTACCGCAAAAAAAAAAAAAAAACTATTTTGAAAAAAATTGTACTTAATGTTCTTTATTTTTTTTACAAATCTTTATCCAAATCTTCATACTAGTGTTTATCTCCATTACATTAAAAAAAAAATCAGTCTTTTGAAAAATAGGTATGCAGGTTTTCAGCTCACCTTTCATTCTGAAACATAAAAGTGAAGATAAATACATCTAATGGGACAAAACAAATAACAGCAAAAAAATATAACATAGTTATAGAGTAATAAGAACATTTAAATCAAAGACCTTAAGTAGAGCTCATTATCTACTGCAGAAAGACTGACATGAAAGATGCAATACTTGGTGATATAAACATACAAGTGGTGAAATGATTGACTCTTGATACCCACCTATTGGGGCATTCAAAAATTAAGAAAAGCCTGAAGTGAGAAAGAAAAAAATGGCTCAAGATTTCTTTTAAATCTAGCTAATTGCTTATTACTCAAGGTCATAGCATATTTAAGTCACCACCCTTAGAAGATAAGATATTTCTGGACCTCTTATTGGATAGACAAGAGAAATTAAAAATGCATAGTAGCAAAAAGTAGCAGGGAATATAGTCAGAACCTGTAGATGTGGAGTCTTTCATAATGCTATATCATATATTAATTCCAAGTGTTGGATTCCTCAGTATGGAAATTTAGGACTCCTTCAAAGCACGGGAATAAATCACTTGAAACATACATGCATACATAAGTATTTGATATTTCAAATAAAGCATTGGCCAGGAATCACATGAAAAGTCAGAAGAAACGTGGGGTTATTAATTCTCACATATTAATACTCAATATTTTCTTACTAATTAGATATGTTGTTGTAGACAGCATATTATATTTTTAGTGGTATAAATTGAGCCTAATTACTTATTAGGATGATGTCTTTTCCTTAGTCCTTTCCTCTGAACTACCACATTGCCAGCTTTACCTCTCTTGCTGAGTATTTCAGAGGTAACAAATATTTGCAAACCAAAACGCATGATTGCACACACTCTTATTCTTATGGTGGATAGAACCATTGTTCTCAATTCATAAACCTCGAAGCAACCCAAAGATGAAGGTACTATTACTCCCATTTTACAAATAAGGAGTTTGAGGCTTAGAGAAGGAATGTATACAAAGTCACACAACCAAAATGGGAAAAATTCAAGAGTGGACCTTATGTCCAGAGGGTGTTAAAGCCTGTGCCTTTCTGTCACATAAAGTATAAGTAAGAATAACATACTTAGAAAAGACTTTCAAAGCTTGGTTCTATTCAATGTAAATTGTATACATTTGCTGCTATGCATATGTAAATTATTATTTCAAAGTATATATATTTACTGCAATGCATATGTAAATTATTAAATTCTCTCCAGAGTAATCATAGAACATAATTTCCATTTTGTATACTTTCTCCTAGTCTCTTTGAAATAGAAATATTAAAAACTTATTATATTGGGCTTCCCTGGTGGCACAGTAGTTGAGAGTCTGCCTGCCGATGCAGGGGACACGGGTTCGTGCCCCGGTCTGGGAAGATCCCACATGCCACGGAGCAGCTAGGCCCGTGAGCCATGGCCGCTGAGCCTGCGCGTCCGGAGCCTGTGCCCCACAATGGGAGAGGCCACAACAGTGAGAGGCCTGGTTACCGCAAAAATAAATAAAAATAAAATAAATTTTGTATTATTCCCAAAGGTAATGGTAACTGACTATAAAACCTCAAGTATTTAAATCAAAACTTTCAAAACAAAAGATAGCATTAGAGATTAATTACATAAACTAACACACTTTTAAAATTACTTAAGGAACAAAATAAAGATGAAAAATTGTTTACCCACATTCATTCCACATAACATAATACATTTTAAGTTTTGTGTTTTCCTTCAGTTCTTGCCCATAGGCAAAAATAATTTCACAGAGCTATAATGATAGCATAGAAATAACTCTATATTTGACTTATGACTTGATATTATGTCTTACTCCTGTGAAGATTCCTTTAAATATTGACTTTCTATATTAAATATAGCTTATTATGAAAAGCAGGGCAGTAATTCTGCTTAATTGATCAAACAGAAAGGAAATTGAATTAATTTTAAGGATGTAATACAAAAATTGTGAGCTAATTTATTTTCAAAAATGTCTATGTGCTGCTGAAAACACCTGCCTCCCTTTTCTGATTCTCACACACACTCAGCCTGTGCTGTGCCAAGAAGGCCTTGATCTCCTTGGGCCTGTTGACCCTTGTTATTTACACTCTCATAGGTTGTGACTACCTCACAGACCCAGGAGAGAAGGCTACTGAGTTCTCCACTGATGTGGTCAAGAACTGTGAGCTCTCTCACAGTTTGCCCTGTTGGCAGTAGTCACAGCTCCAGTAAGGAGGTGAAACCCATCAGGGCAAAGTACATTTGTGACTGAGGAATTGGATGGAGACAAGGATGCGACTAGAACAGAAAGAACAGCAGTTGCTACAGCTGCCATTTCCTAACAAAAACAAGCATTTCTGAGAAAATAGTGTGGGTCTGGATAGTGTCTTCTGCTGATCTAGCTTTTTTCACTGTGGCCCCTGCCTGGGTACCATACTATTTCTTGAGACAATTTAAAGCTTTAGAATAACCCCTTCCCACCATATAGAGAAGTTTTTATTCACTTATTTCTAAGAAAGATGTGCAGAATTTCTCAGTAGATTCCCCAGATAAGGGCCATCATCCTTTTAGGAAATCATCTATTTTAGGGTGATGAGAGGAAACAGATTTGGTGCTTATTGTATATTTTGTTCCTCACTCCTTCATCCCTCCCTCCTTTCCTTCTTTCCTTCTTTCCTTCCTTGCATCTTTCCTTCCTTTTTTCTTTTTCTTCTCCTCTTTCTTCTCATGCAAATTGATGATTTATTGCACCCTCTCAAAATCATCATACATAGTTGATCAGATTATTCACTGCACATGGTTCATGGCCAAGGAGGAAATTTGAGCCTGAAATCCCATCCAGGCTCTACTTGACAAATAAATTAGGGCTATATCTACCCATATGGGTGTGTTTTCTCAGAAAAGCTCATTAGGCTACTGGCAGCCCTGCCCTCCCTCCTCCTGCCACAGAACTATTCAGATCCTGCCTCTTAAGGTAAACCAGCCACCTCTCACAGGTCCGTGAACCCACAGAATCAATGTATCCAGGTATTGTGCAATAATTATCACTTTGTTTTCCTCTATAGAAAGAACTTCATCAGAAAGCTTGAGCAAATGTTTGGCAGAAACATCTTAACTGTGCACGATCAGGAAATATTTATTTGAATTGAAGGAGGTAATGTATGTGGGTCAATTAAGGTATTCCTATCCTTTAAATATTAGTTAAAATGGTATTTCTCTTGATTCTTTAATAGGGAAATTCCTCCCACCCTTCAAATTACATACCACTTTTAAAGAAAAGTCTATCTGTCTTGCATTTTAGATTTACACGCATGTCTGTATAATTTTATATTTTTTATATTTTTCATGAAAAAGACTAAGAAAAGACCAGTGATTCCACCATTGGAAGTGTATCAATAAGAACACTCCAGGAATAAGTCTACTGGATAAAATGAACTATGCTAATGTAATTGTATACCTGGGAGAAATTAAGGAAAGCTATGAAGCTATAAAATCCCTAAACAATATAAATTTATTTATTTATTTATTATTTTTATTTATTTATTTATTAGTTTTGGCTATGTTGGGTCTTCGTTTCTGTGCATGGGCTTTTTCTATTTGCGGTGAGCAAGGGCTACTCTTCATTGCGGTGAACGGGCTTCTCACTGTGTTGGCTTCTCTTGTTGTACAGCACAGTCTCTAGAGCATGCGGGCTTCAGTAGATGTGGTGCGTGGGCTCAGGAGTTGTGGCTCATGGGCTGTAGAGTGCAGGCTCAGTAGTTGTGGCACACAGGCTTAGTTGCTCTGCAGCATGTGGGATCTTCCTGGACCAGGGCTCGAACCCATGTCCCCTGCCTTGGCAGGCAGATTCTTAACCACTGCGTCTCCAAGGAAGCCCAACAATATAAATTTAAAACAGAATGACCCCATTGATGTTGTTGGTATTTTTTATATTTTTAGAATAAAATATCCATATGTTAATTGATTTGATGTCTTAATCATCATCAAAATTGTGACATATTTTTAATCACCTCAAAATGGAAATCTGTCCTGTGAATACTTAGCATTGTATATATATTAAAAAAACAGAAACCCACACATGTGCATACGCACACATACACACACATATATCATAGCCAAAGCTATTTTTATTAGTCAGCTTAACTACAAAGGAAGAAACTTTTGACTATGCTTGTAAAACCAAAGGCATATTAGGAAAAACATCTATAATTTAAATTAAAAATTAAAGTAACTGTGTAAATAATTAGAAAAAATTAGAACATTAAAAACATTGTGAATTAAAATGTTCAAGAATTATGGGTCTTAAGTTGTACCTTATTATTTGGCTTGAAAGCTCACCCCTGTTTATATCTGACTTCACACTTTTTGCGTTATGTGGGCCTCTCACTGTCGTGGCCTCTCTCGTTGCGGAGCACAGACTCCGGACATGCTGGCTCAGCGGCCATGGCTTATGGGCCTAGCCGCTCTGCGGCATGTGGGATCTTCCTGGACCAGGGCACGAACCCGTGTCCCCTGCATCGGCAGGTGGACTCTCAACCACTGCGCCACCAGGGAAGCCCCTGACTTCACACTTTTAGTTCAAATTAGATATACTTTTTTCAGTCACTAATGTACTGTAAATATAGATGAAATTTAGAAGAAGAACAAATATTGGTAAAACCATTTTATTATTCCTTACCATCCCATATATTTAGGAAACAGGATTATTCAGTGGTGGTATGGTTATTATTTAAGGAGTCAAGATGGTTTAGAAGACAAACTTCCCTGAAGAAAATGTTGTCTTTTGCTTTTAGTGAAGACCGTGATGAAATTAGTATATTGTTAATGTCATGGGAATTATCATTCTTTCTGGGTAAAAGTTTTATATTTACCATCAGGAAAGTTATGGATGAATCATGATATTGGAAATTGTTGAGTAATTCAGACTGATATCTCCACTTCTGTGTTTTTCATAACTTTATAAAATATGGATGCTATGATAGTTTTGGAGTAACTAAAGCTAGCCACATTCTAAAAGGGCACTCTTAAGTCAGTGTTTTACGAAGCACTGAATTAGATTATTAGTTATCTCTAAATCACTTCTTCTGAGTTCTGACATACATTTTATAATTATTTGTTTTCTGGCAGATTTTTGTTTCATTGAATGTTTAAATTATTTTACTTCACCTAAACGTGTTTCAAACTTAGGCTGCTTTATGTCTTCTGTGAATTGACACTTTATTACTGATAAGTCATATTGTGAATATCTACATAAGGATTATCTGAATGTATCTTCATTATGGAATGCTTTGTCCATATTCCAAGTTAAAAATAAGTGCAGTAACTTTTGAATAGGAACTTTCTGTCCTAGAATCATAGTATCTCTAAATTTAAAATCTTACAAATGTCATCAAATATACTACTTACTTAACCCTTGAAGATTCTCTATAATATCCCCAAATTTCAACATTTCTTAAAATAAATAATATTATTCTTTTCATTTTGCTTTAAGAAATCATTGTTTATATCAGAGCAGAAATTTTATTGCTGTAACTTTTATCATTTTTTTAAAAAATCTTTGAAAAAGTAAGGATACAACAATTCAAATTGTACTTTCTTCTGAAATACAGCTGAAGGTCATTGAGTGATTGCCATGGACCAGACACTGTGCTAAACATTTATGCATTATCTCATTTATTCATTATATCAAATATAGGAGGCAGGGAGTTATGTTCTGCCAGACTTTTTTACATCTCTGGATTATTAGCCCTTATTCTTTCCAATAATCTTGACCCTCAGAGTTTCAAGTTCCATCATAATTCTAGTTATTCTCTAGGCTGTGTCTCAGACTGTTGAAATGGTCCTGTCACATGGCCAGTGGTGTATTCTAGGAATACTCCCACTGTTTGTCTTTCTTTAGCTGAGTGAAGAGGGTATCCTCATCGGGGGTGCAAGAATGACATGGGGTTTGGGAAGAGCTGCAAACTTCTAAACAAAGAGAATAAGGGGTGCACATGGAATTCAATGATAGGTTCCTCACTCACTAGGAACAAAAGTAATCAGTATAATTGAATGAAAACTATATGGAAAAGAATAGCTATAATTAAATGAAACTTAATAACTATATTAAAATGTCTTTGTTTTCTTCTTATGTAATAAGAAAAACCATAGAGTGATAGTAACTTTTCTTAGGCTGCTGAGCAACTCAATCCCACTTTTCATAAGTCTAAACTGAGATTGATTTATTTTGAACTTTATATGACTAGGAAGATAAGAAATTAAGAAGATGTATAACCTGGGTAAGTAGTTATTTGGTGTTTATTAATTAGCAATTTCTTATAACTAAATTCCAATTCTGCCATGATATTGTCCACAATTATTTTTGGATCTGAGGAGAGTAGGAATTGTTTCTCAGTGGAACTCCAGCTAAACCACATCACCATCATTTCTTCTCATTATAATGTGCTAATTTTGTTTTTTGAAAAGGGCATCCCTCTGCTATTGACAATAACTTACGTGGATTGTTTGGAGAATATGGTCAAGGTGTGGAGTTTATTGTAAGCAAAAATACTAAGCTTCAATTTTTGAACAAAAGCAGAAGAATTTGTTAAGAAATATATTAATTTATATATTTGAATTATCATTAATAATCATTTTATTTGATAAAAATAATTCTTTAGGTTACTAACAAATTAAATTTAAATAAATTCACCAAAAGATCACTGCTATGAATCTACCTTCTGAAAATATATTAGAATATTCTCCTGAAAAAGTTAGAATCCTTGATGTGTGACTGTTTCAAACTGCAAGGCCCAGAACATAGTGACAACTGTACTACTACCATGTATTTTTAATACTCTTGATCTTATTTAAAGGGCTCTATTGAGGTGAGGCTCTCTGCTTTTGAGGGTACCCCCGAATAATTTGTCTGATCTTTAATCTAGATTTAAGAACGGTTGATATCTAAGGCTGCTAACTTCTGTTGGGAAATTTTCAGTTGCAGACTGCCTTGTGACATTTTTCCCAACTCCTTGTTTTCTCTTACTCAGTCCCTCTTCTGGATAGGTGACATGGCCCCAAGATCCTTCATATCCATTTACCACTTGTTAGCCTTGCTCTACCTTGTTCCAGATGATCCTAAGCTTCTTCATTTGCTGGTTGACAGTGTTTATGTAACATGTGTCATTTTTAATATTATTACTTTTAGCTCTGGAAGACTCCCTAGTGTGTGCATAGCACTGATATAAATTTCTCTCCTACAACGCGACCCCAGTGATGCCTAAGTAGCCTTCACATATTCATTCATTTATAGTGTATCCTATAGGTATGTAGTAAGCACTATGTACTACAAGTAAGTAACGCAAATAACAAAACAAGCAACAAAAATTTCTGCCATCACTAAGCTTAGAGTCTAGTGGGTGAGTCCAGTGAATCAAAAAAAGAATAAATAAATTACATGTTTATTAGAAAGTGATAAGTGTTATAGAGAAAAGCAAATGGGGATAGGGAGGCCTAAATTTGGGATGGTGATCATGAAGACTTCCTGAGAAGACAGCTTAAAAGCCATGACTTGAACAAGGGGAAGCTCTCCTAATGAAATTTCACGTATATACCTATGAGAAACCTAAATCTTTCAATATTCTGCTGTAGTTCAGCTGTAGACTTTTATTTTTATGGCTGATAGGGAAAGTATCTGGCAGAGATGTGGGTATATTGGCTACTCTTCTCCCCGCCACACTTAAGGGAAGTATCATTTGGCTCCATGGCCCATATGACAGATTTTTTCCCCCCCTAATTTTGATCCAGTTTCTTGGCAAGCTGGATATAATCTGATTCAGTGCTTACATTCCCACTGCCAAGGTACACAACCATGGTTGGGCATATGGTCTTGTTTTTATGATCTTTTAACATTTATTTATGTTAAATACACCATGGTGTAATGGATCATTTGAGGGTATTGAACACTTGGAGTGGCGGCAGGTCTGGTTGAGGCCATCTGTAGATGCTGAGGAAGGGGAAGTTTGCTTCCCTTTGGAATTAGCTTTTAAAGGGAGCTTTATAAAATTAACCAGAAAACTTGCAGTACCCTCATTAAAGAACAGGATATGGTGGCATGTAAGGTAGATGAATGGATCACGGAACAGATGAATGGTTAAATATGTGGTAAAGCAAATATATATATATCTTTATTCTGCATGCTAGCATTCTAGAATATTCAATCAACTTCCTACATCTGATGTCTTAGGTTTTAGAAAATGGCTATTCTAACATGAACAAAATTGTTCATTTTCTTTTAGTTTTAGACACGGGCATAATATTCCCAGAGCCTACTTGTATACATAATTAGAATGAAGGTAATAGAAGATTGAAAGAATAAATAAATGCCAAAATAAATTTTTAAAAATTTATACTGTTGAGGTCCATTTTTAAAAGTCTACTTTGTGTACCTTGATAGTAAACTTCATCTAGCAGTAATTACGATTTTATTTTTTGATATCATAAAACACCTTTAACTATATTTCAGCCTGTGTGATCAATGTGATTTCATTTTCTTAGCATCTGTTTTTCACTTTTGAAGAATTACTAAGTAAAAAAGAACAAAAGAACTATATACACACACATACCCACCTGAATGTCTAAAATTAAGATACACACACACACATTTGACAAATGGGTCCAACCACTTTGGAAAAAGTTCTTGCAATTTCTTAGACTTACTGTATGACCTAGCAATTCTACTCCTAGGTATTTACCCAAAGCAAATGAAACATATATCCACAGAAATATGTGTACAAGAATATCAACATCATGTTTATCCACAGTAGCCTAAAACTAGAAACATTCCTGGTGTCCATCAAAAGTGAATGGATAAACAAATTGAGATTACTTATACAAAGGAATACTACTCAGCGCTATGAAGGAATAAACTCCCGACTATGTAACAGTACGAATGAAACTCAAAAACATTATGCTTTATGAAAGAAACCCTATCCAAAGGAGTACGTACCATATGATTCTGTGTATATTAAGTTCTCAAATGGACAAATGTCATCTATAGCAGAAAAATATCAGAACAGTGGCTGTCTCTTAGGACTTGGGTAGGTGATAACTCAGAAGGTGTCTGAAAGAACTTTCTGGGACAATGCCCAGTGATTTTTCTTAAATGATTAAAGACCACCGATCTTGTTTAGGCAACTAAAATATTTTTTATTGTATAATAGCTCAAAGTCCTTTCCTCTCCAGGAAGAGTTATTCTGAGTAAAAGCCAATAAATAGGACAGAGGGGTGTTTTTACATTTTTCTTCTAATTCTCCATTTTGTGCATTTCAACTCCTTTACCCATTAAGTAGGCTCAGTCTCCTTCAAGACTGAAGTAGGAAGCAAGTAGAGACGTGAAGTCTAGGAAAGATATCATTTGACTGGTAATATCATGAGCTGTTACTTTTTCAGTGCCTGACATATTTAATGCTGACTCTTTGTGAATAAATTTGAGGTATTTTGAGTGTGTTTCAGCAACTTCCCCCCAGTTCCCAGCTTCTTGAGATCTCGCATCTATAGTTCTCTTCCGTAAGACAAATATAATTATTCCAGGGTGACCACTTAAAATTTCTTACTTCCTACACTTCGTGGATCAATCATACCATGAGTCTCTATCAGCTGAGCTCTTTTCACTACCCCTGGCAGATCTCTTTGGAGTGTTATAAGACAACCCCAGGCAATCCTGCTCTTATAGGTGGTCTACATGAAAATAGTTGATGTGATCTATGGAAAATATGTGCCTTTGGTCTATTTTAATGGGAATGAAATCATTTCTCTCTCTTAGCCCCATTTTCTGCTGTCGCAGACTCTTTCGTCCAGCCACTCACGCCTTCGTTTTCTCAGATGTGACTCAGAAACAGTCTACTCTGTCCTACATGCTCCAATAACCACATATTTAGCTCTCCTAGTGGTTTTTTAAAGCCTCACTTGAAAATCTTGATATAAGAGGAAAACGACAACTACCATCTTTGAAGACGGGTTGGAGAGTACTCATAGTGCATTTGTATTGCTTTCTGATGAAATTCTTTCTCTGGTGTTCAGCTTTTCTCTTGGCTTCACCAGCACCTTGTAAAGGCTGACGATACGTGCTCCATTCATGGTGACTAAAGTTGTTTGAAAATCCAGCAGAGGGGAATTAGCACTTCACTTTGAAATATGAAATATTTGCCATCTATTTATGGTCTTGGTTTTTCTTTTGACACCAAGACAGAAAGAGTCCCATTTTAACTTCCTGTTACACTAGAAATTTTTAAACTTTATTGTATAGACTAAACAAATTACTATCCTAAGTGTTTTGCATATATTATGTCACTTACTAGTCACAAAACTACAGGTAAGAATTATTGGCTCCATTTAGTAGATACAGACACTAATGCTTAGAGAGTTTGGGCAACTTTTCCTTCCAGGTTTGTGCAGATTCTGAGGGTGGAGCTGATTTTCAACTTCAGGCTCATCTAACTCAAAAGCAATATAGTTGTTGTGCTACAAAATCTCTCCTATGCTTATTTCTTATTTTCCTTTCATTTTAAAATGCTCATACCCCTGCATTTATCTTGTTTATTATAGCTTATATATAAAATATCTAAGCATCAATATTTTATGAAATAAAATACAGTGTAAACAAGTAAATACAAAACATAATCATTCTTAATTTGGCCCCAATTTACCTATATCTCTCCCCATGACTAGTTCCCCAAATTGAATACAGCAGTCCAGCCTCTCCAGTGAAGTGCTATATAAATCAAATTTGAAAATGTGGAGTTCAGTGTTAAGGAGGTTATCATTTGAGTATAAATGCCAAAAGATTACAACCATATCTTTTACTCTCCTACCAGAAAGACCAAGCATCTGCCAAGGAAGTTCAGATCTCCAATGGAGCATAAGTTGAGTTTGAAAATAGTGTTAAATAGCCACTGTAGCTAGAAACTGATTAGAATGTGCTGAAGGGTTATAACATTTCTTTCTACTCTCTGCCAAATAGACTTTGTTCCTGCCTAGGAAATTGAAATCTAAAGCAGATGACATTGACAGGACAAATGCCATTAATAGAGAGGGATATGTGCCATGTTCAACACAGATTGAGACATTAAATGCCCAGCATTAAGTGAAACTAGAAAGTTCAGAATTCTTCAGTGTGTCAGATTGTACATGATAGCTGTGTGAACTTCCAGGAATATCAATAGACCTGCATAACCTTGGAAGAGCCTGTTGTGTTGCCGCAGAGCCTGCTTTTCTGAAGAGCTGTGGAGTGACCTTACAGCACTGAAAAGGCAATCTGGAAACAAATGTTATCTATTTATGATGCTTATTACAGCTGAAGTGTTTTATTCTTTAAATTGCTGGTCTCCCACACAGACAGGTATTTTGAGTGTATCAGTACAGTTGAAAGAGCTTTTATTTCTCCTTTTCTTTTCTATAACATTTATTTTTCTGACTTAGCTCTTATAATTTATATAATAGCAGCAATACCTTATGTAGAAAGCAAGTGAATCATGATAAGCCAGATATAGCAACATTTTAGGTTTTTGATTTGTTTTGTTTTGTTTTGCTAAAACTGATCTCTATTGCTTTGGCACCCCTATTCTTAAAGTCAGAACAAAGAAAACAAAATTTTAAAAAATTATGCTTGTTAAATAAAATTCAGTCTTCTCTACTTCCCACAATTTCTGTGTGAGTAAATATTCAGTTAGTTCACAGAACCCCCTTGCAGAGCATTACCGCCACCCCCCACCCCCCCAAGCAGAAGGCATCATCTTCCACCACTCCTTTCCAAGATGTGTCTGGGTGCACAAGGGAGTGTACATATTCTATGGTGGTGAGAAGGGGAGGGGAAGGCTTTGGTTTTTGTGCTGTCCTTATGGTTGGAAGGTCATGTCCCACCAGTCAGCATCTTCTCTATTCTTGGTTGCCAAGTGTCAACACCTGGAACAACTCAGGGGGCACTCTGTCGACTCTGTCACTGCATGGGGATGACTGTCTCCTGTCCCTGCCTGAAACAGCCACTTCTGCATCTCTCCTACACCACAGATCCCTTGAGATCTGGGCTGTGAATCTCCTGCAGTTTCCTCCTTCTGTGTCACTTCCAGCCACCTACTCCCCACCCCCATGATCTCAGTAAACTTGAAGATTCCCTATAAGCCCTGCAGACCCTGGCAATGAGGAGGCACTACTTAAGACCCATTGTAGCTATTTCTCTCTTCTAGTACTTTTGCTTCTGTTTCCAACTTGCTGGGTAGGATGGGGTAGAGGCACAAAGGAACCCTATTAATTACACCCTTGACCCCATATGAATCACTATCTTTTTTATAAATTCTTGGTTTCTCTTTCAAACTGATGAAAAATTATTTTAATTGCATTTATGTTTTACAAATTATTAGAAATATATAATTTTTGCACAATAGAATGACTCAGAAGATTCTGGGTACCTGACCATTGTTTTAGTTCTACAAAATGAAATTCCGGTATGTACTTGTCCCAAAGGCTGAGTGGTGAATGATGATCCCATTCTGGTCTAGGCATATGTTTTACTGTACCTAGCAGTTATATTGCATTTTATAACTCTGAGACTGATGGGGTGAAGACAATCCAATTGCTATTGTCTCCAGCATATATACCCAAACAATTGAACCATGGTCAAATTTAGCTTTATGTGTTTAAGATTAAGTCAAAAAAGGAGTGCTTCACTCTCTCAGTCTATTATCTGCAACTGTGTTCCAATAGTGAGGACGATTGGGAATTACCAGGATATTTGTATGTCTGTCACTGGAGAATGTGGTTGATTTGTCCACTGTATATTCTGATTTTGCTGACTCCTCTCTCTAGCCTTTAGATAAATAAAGCTTGTTGTATTTCCCACATCATATCTGTGTTTGGGCTGACCATCAGTCTAAATCTATTATTGACATCTTTCAATACAGTGGTTGATTTATTCTTGTTACAAGTAACTGCTTTACAGATAAATGCTTACTACCCATTATAAGGTTGTTATTTAGATATTTAGTTGGTTGATGGATATGTGTTGCGATCTGTTTGACCTTATGACATTCTGTCAGTCCAGAAGACCATCCATATAGCTTATATGCTATACATATTGATACTATTTTTAGCAATAATAGCACATTCTAAGACACCAATCAATAAATGAATTAATATTATATTACCTCCTTTAACTACAGGTTTCTTATGGACAACTAATGAATTAGACTTTCCCTCAGTCAACTATTATATCGCTTCATTATAGTAAATGCTCAATTAATACAGATGTACATGTACATGAATACATACAAGCATGAGTAAATACATACAAGCGCGAATGATATTAACCATTATCTCTCTCTTATGGCAATCATCTCCTAACTGGTCTCCCTGCTTCCACCTTTTCCTCCTTAGTTTATCTCAAAGCAGTAAAAGTGATTCTTTTAAAATGTAAATCTGATTATAACAGCTCCATGCTCAAAACCCTGCCATGGTTGTAATAATACAAAATGCATTAAAAAAAAAACTTTATTATGGCCCACAGGACCCTCTTGAGCTGTGGTTTCTTTCCACCCTTTCTTCCTACTCTTTCCTTTATTCAATATACTATAGAAACACAGACCTCTTTGCTCTCCCTTAAACACAACTATTTCAAGACCTTTAAAATTGCTATAACTGTCCTGAATATCCCAAACCCCTGAGATACTCCTCACTTGCACCCTAATTTCACTTAAATCATCAATCAAAGGTCAACTCCTCAAATAAGCCTTTCCACACCATGTTAGCTTAAGCAGCAGAGTTTTCACTTCTCATCAATCTTAACATGATTTATCTTTCTTCAGTCACACATATCAATACATATATTACTTAATTGTTTTGTTTGTTTACTGGGTGCCTTGCCTAATACTACAAATGCTCCATGTGGTCAACAATTTTGCTTTGTTTCCGTAGCCTATTCTGTCTGTAGAACCTACTTTGCTGATACTAAGCATTGAGTACATAAATACATGTTGATGTAATTAATTAGTTAATTAATGGATTAATTAAAGCATGATTAAATGAATCCCATTCTCTAGGAAGTCTCCCTGGGACTGATTTCCTACAAGATCAAATAAAATTGGATAACTTCAATTCAAAATCAGTTCAGGAGTCCCCCAGTGCAGCTAGAATCTGATCTGGTAGCCATAGAGACCCCAAAACTACCCTGGACCTGCAAAGGGTAGAATTATAAAACCTTCTTCTCTGGCACATACTAAATGGGGTCCTGTGAGTGATGAGGATGGTGTGGGGGTGGGTGTGATCTGGAAAATAGAGTGTTTGACACTTACATTATTTTCTTATTTAAATCAGTTTATAGTTTAAAAAGCTTTGTACTCTTTATTCTTTTATTCAATTTGGACTAACTCTAATATTGTCAAAAGTGCTTTTTTTCAGTGACTTAGCATCTTTAATCAGGCTTTAGTTCCCAGGTGCCTAAGTCTCTTACTATTATGGCTGACCCAAGTTCTCTTCAGACAGTGACCCATAATATAGGCCTTTAATTTTCCATTCTCCCTGTCATCCCAGATGCATCTGTCATGTTCCATATAATTCCAATAGGGACATATTTTGTTTACATTAGAAAAGAGATGCATCTGGGATGCACCGCCTCTCCCCACCAGCACACAAATTTAACACGGCTTTCAGAGTGCTTGATTGTAGAAACAATTTAAAGAAGTGTACTTTCAGAATTCTACAAATTTTACATGAGCATGTGTCAGAGAAATCATAACAGCTACTCTTTATTGAGCATCTCCAGTGTGATTGACACTCAACATTTAACCAAGCAGAATGTAAATTATAATCTCTGCTTTATAGGAAAAATGGGGTAGAGAGAGGCTTATTTATAGAGCATGGTCAAGATTAATCAGTTAATCTTACTAATCCAAATGCATGTTTTTACATACTTGTCAGCAGAATTTTGCTATTTCCACCTTTCATGGACTAACTTTTCTAACATTATCAACAAGCATACGGAGCACCTTACAGTATACAATGACTTTATTTTTCAAACACTTAACTGAAAGAAACCTATATATGGTCCTATCAACACTGTTAGGGCATGTTTTACCTTTAATAATAAACCCAGGATAGTTGAGACCTAACATATATAATGCTGCTTTTTAATATTAAAATTCATATTTAATGAATATTCATGAGAACACAAAGGAGAAAATACAATTATATTTATTTGGCCATATTAATGGAATTATTATTAAAGTAAATGGGCTTTCTCATTTGGCAGTATTTGATAAAGGGGATAATTAGTTTATCTGGTCTTAAAGTAAGTTTCTATTTTTAAACACTATCTTACCTCTACATTTGGAAAAGTGAATAATCTTTACTTAAATCAGTGATAAACAGATGTAGATAACACCAAGCTTCAAGATTGTCAAGCATAGGAGAAGGAAACTAACAATCAGTAATTATTTTGTGCCAAGTTTTTAATTTAATTCTGTTTAATGTAATTTAATAACCCAGTTAGGTAAATTGTAATATTTCTATTGAAAAATGGGCAACACATTTAGAGAGTTTAAGTAATTTTCCCAAGGATACTTAACAGGTCAAAGATGGAAGTGGCATTTGCACTCACAGCTATGTTACGCCAAATCCTACTCTCTTATTACTATCACATTGTTTCCCAAGACTTACATATTTTTTTCTATTCCCATCCTCCTACATTCCCTTCACACTCAGCAATACTGGGAACAGCATATAGAAACAGTGTATTGATGAACTATTATCATAGAAAAGACTTTTCTTTATAACTGAACTTATATAACAGCACAAAAATTATATATTTGACATCACAGAACTCCTTTGCAAACTTGAAAATACACACACACACACACACACACACACACACACATATTTATTTCCAACACAAATAACTGAAAGAGCATTGAGAATTAATTATAGTAGAGGGAAGAATCATCCTCAATGGAATATTAAAAATCAAAAGTGATTTCTACAGTATATGCAAAACAATAGAACACAAATTTTCATTACAATGGGTTTGGTTCACTTGTATAAATCAAATTAGATTATGTGAAAATAACTTCCTAAGGGACAAGCCTTATAATAAATATAAGTTAGTACTATTCATTGTTACTTTAGAATAGAGGATACTTAGAAATTAGATATAAGAAAGGACAAGATATTCTATTCCACACTCCCTCTCCCTCCACTGGCCACCACTTCTCAACTGTGATTCACTTTTATATCTGCCCAACATTAACATTAGTCTTTTCTTTGAAAATTTTTCAAACACTAAACAACTCAAAGGATGAAAATGGAGTGAAATAATCTCTGCTTCAAATGTTCCTTCTTTTCAGTACTAGTATATCACTCCTGATTACACTTGGTAGAATGTTTTAATTCTGTTAACGATCTCTAAGAACTGTTATTCCTAATCTACTAGGGATCTCAGCCCAAGATTAAATTGAGGCAACAGTAAACTGGAAAAGCACTGAGATTCAGAAGGCAAATATTATTTCAAAATTAAATACAAAATTCAAATTATGGAATATAGATTTGCTTATTTTTAGCAAGTATTAGATTATATGTGACTATATTTAACTTCAGTCATTCAGTCTACTAATATTACTTGTTAGTATTGGTTATTTGTATAATCACACAATTAGATTATATCTGGAGAGCTCAGAACCCTTAGAATTATGTGTATAGTGATTGAATGTATTTCTCCCACAAAATAGAAACAAAGTCAAAACGAATTTAAACATAAACCAATTGATCTGTCCAATCATTAAGAATAAGTAGACAAAAATTCTAGGTGGAAAATTTGTTCCATATTTCAGTTGAGTTAAAGGATGTTAACCTTGCTTTTTGGATATTGTCTTTTTATTTGTTGTTTCATCAGTTTCTCCTTTAATGCAACTCTCCTATTTCCTCTGAAATACCATTGTAAAGCACCAAGTTAAAATGTTCTCTCTAAATTTCAAAATTTTCTTTTAGAGCCATTTCAGTTGAAATTATTTCTGTTGAAATCAACAAATAAATATTGACTAAACAATCTCTCATATAAAGCATTAGACACTTCATACTTGTAAATCGTAGTATAAACTCTTAATAAGATTTTTTTTTAATTTAGAAATGTACTCTCTAATGCAGACATACAAATATAATAAACAAATACATAATGTAATATAATGTAATTAAAATATAGTCTAATATGTGAGATTACTGGTGTTTGGCAATCACTAAACATACTCTGAACCAAAAATTATTACTTAACTCTGTAAAAGTATATCTGAAGTCTGGTCTCAGGAAACAAAAATAAAACAATGGCTACTATTACTGTGTGCTTGTTCTGTGCCAGACATTGATCAAACCTCCTTAGTGAATTACTTCCATTTTATCCTCATTTGAATCATATGATCTAGTATTGCTCTCATCTCTATTCTGAAGATGAAAAGACTGTTATACAGATAGGTTAAGTAACTTGCCCATCATCACCTAGCAAGTCATTCAGTGGAACTGAGATTGAACCAACAGTCCCATTTTAAAGCCAGCATTTGTAATTACTTCACCATATAGTTCATCCTAACTTTCTATTTTATCACTATAGGGCTTAACAGGTAGTAAACCTCACTTTTTATATCAGTGAAAACAGAATAAAATATAATTTACAGACTTATGAGATTGTAATGAGCTAGCATGTGTAATGTGCTTGAAAAATAAAAGAGTAAGAAAAGTGAATTACACCCTTTAAAACATTCAGTATTCTGGGAGTAAGAGTGGGGATGGAAACACTTATTTGGGAGACTACATGTGAAGTCAAAGGAATATGGGCTTTGTGTCCAGGCAACCATGGATAAAATCCTGGGCTCTGTCACATAGTAGCAGTGTAAGTGTGGTCAAATTGTATAACATTCCTTACTTTCAGGTTCCTGCTCTACTAACACAGGAAGAGTACCCTTTCATAGAGTTTCTGTGATCATCAAAAAAATAAGATGGGTTATGTGCATTTCACAGGATCTGGGCCATAACATTACACTCAATAAATAATTTGACCTGTAGTTTGGCCATGTTAGCAAGTTGCCATCCTAATAGGTACGTGGTGGTATCTCATTGTGGTTTTGATTTGCATTTTTGTGATGACTGATGACATTGAACATCATTTCATGTGTCTATTGGCCATTTGCATATCTTTTTGGAGTAATGTCTTTGGAGTAACTTCTTTGCTCATTTTTGAATTAAATTGTTTTGTCGTTGTTACTGAATTGTGGGTTCTTTATGTATTTTGGATAGTAATCTCTTATCAGATATATGATTTGCAAATATTTTCTCCCATTCAGTCGGTTGTCTTTTCACTCTACTCTCTTGATGATATCCTTTGATGTGCAAAAGTTTTTAATTTTAAAGTCCAATTTATCTATTTTTTCTTTTGTTGCCTGTGCTTATGGTATCGTATCCAAGAAATCATTGCCAAATCCAAGTTCCTAAAGATTTCCTTCTATGGTTTCCCCTGATAATTGTATAGTTTTTACTTTTATGTTTAGGTCTTTCATCTATTTTGAGTTAACTTTTGTGTATGATGTAAAATAAAGGTCCCACTTTATTCTGCTACATGGATGTCCAGTTCTTCTAGCAGCATTTATTGAAAAGATTGTACTTTCCCCATAGAATGGTCTTGGCAGTCTTGTCAAAAATCAATTGACCAAAAATTTGAGGATTTATTCCTGGGCTCTCTATTTCGTTCTGTACGTCCAAATATCTGTCCTTATGTCAATACCACATTGCTTTTATTACTGTAACTGTTTAGAAAGTTTTTCAACAGGAAGTAGAAGTCTTCCAACTTTGTTCTTTTTCAAGTTTGCTTTAGCTATTCAGAGTCACTTGATATTTCTTATGAATTTTAGGATGGATTTCCCTCCTTTTGAAGCAAACAAACAAACAATAGCATAACGCAACACCAGTGGGGTTTTGATAGGAATTGCATTGAATCTGTAGATTGCTTTGGGTAACACTATCATCATAACAGTATTAAGTCCTCCAATCCATGAACCCAGGATGTCTTTCCATTTATTTATGTATTCTTTAATTTCTTTCAGCAGTATTTTGTCATTTTCAGTGTACAAGTCTTTTTTCTCCTTGTTTAAATTTATTCTTAAATTGTTTTTTTAAATGTGTTTATTATTAAATTTATCCTTTATACTTTTGATTACCAACTCTTTTAAAAGACCCTTTGCCATACAATTTCTCAGGTAAAATGTAGAAACTGACAAATTTCTCAGTAGAGGTAGAAAAAACACACTCTTAGTTATTTACTAGGTTATACTGTAAAGTAACAAATTCAGTGTTAAAATGACCAAGTTTTTTGTTGTTCACATCATAACACCTAACAGCTTTGTGCTTAGGGCTGAAGCCCTAGGTACAGTGATGATACAGAATTGCTCCATTTTTCTTCCTCATCTGTGATCCATGCTGAAGGACACCCCCACTGGGAACGTAAGGTTCTCCAGCGTCAAAGGACAATACAAGTAGGCAAACAGAAATACACAATATTTTCCAAACCTTTTCCTGGGAGTTAGCTCACTGTTAACTTCATCCATATTTCTTTGCTCAAAGCAAATCCCATAGCCACATTAAGATTAACGGGGCAGGGAAATGGCAAGGACAAGGAGGGAACAAATAAGCATGAACAAATAATAATTTCCATCACAGGTACACATAAGAAGTGATCTTTCACCGTTGTGATTGTTAGTTACTTGAGCTTATCTGGGTGCTATCACCAGACCTATCTGCTTTCTTTCTTTGTGAAACAGAATAAAATTCCGTCTTCCCTAACATGTCAAAAAAAACTAGATGAGAGCATAGTTATAAAATTCCTTCAGCAAAGTAGAACAAAGGCTTATCAACTTCCAGTTTATCACACTGACTAAAAAGAGTTGAGATTCTTTGTATTTCAAAATAGCAGATATCCATTAAAACATGTCATGGGACTTAGAGGAAAAGGAAATATAATACATTCTTTGATAAAATTTATAAATGGTGCAGTATTAGTAAAGAGAAAAAAAGTGTTTTTTATAAGTTAAGATTTCAATTAATGTGATAATTGTGGTTATATTTTACATGGTTTCAACTAAAACTGCTTGTTTGCAAAGTTCAGAAATATCAATATGCTATATTAACTTCCTTAAGTATCACAGTTTAAGCAATAATAAATTCTTATTTTCACTCAAATACTCAGATGGCTATAAGATTAGCATAATATTCTAATTTTTCTAGCTTATTCAACATATATTTAGCATATTTTGCTCACTGAAGTGAACACACTGTTTTCCAAATATTTTCATATAAGCCTATCTCCTTGCTTATTAAAGAATCCTCCTCTGAAATTTGGTCAGAGGAAATGAATGAGATGATTGAGTGAGGAGAGATGGACAAGACATAGCCTTATATGATTCTACTTTAGTTCTTAGGACAAGTAAAACTTCAACATTAGTTAATATTTTAAGCATCAATAATGCCCATAATATCAGAGGATAAAGATTTTGGAAAAAGTGGATTCAAATTTGAGCAGAACTCTCCAATCATTTTGTGAGAACAAGATACCTTCAGCATGATTAAATCATGGGGCATATGTGAGAAGGTAGTGAAATCTTGGGGGGGGGGGAAGGGTAAGGAAAATAACACTAAGAGAGATGACCCTGTACTCTGTGAGCCATGGTGGAGGTGGGCATTTATACTTGAGTATTTCTCCTCTTGAAAGGCCCCCACAAGATGCTATTGAGGGATTTAGGCAGCAGTGGAATATGGTGAGATCTACATTTTAAATAGACCACTCTGGCAACTGAATAAGGGTGACTTTGAGGGGAGAAAAGACTGGAGGCAGAGACTTACTTGTGAGGCTCTAGCTGAAAAGGAATGAAGACCTAAATAAGGATCTAACTTAGGCCAGCAGGAAGAGGCCAAGTGACCCAAAAGGTAAGAGTGTGTGTTTTGCTGTGAAATGGACCTGGCATCACTCTGCTCCCCAGCTCTGCTACTTAGCCCTTTGATAGTGTAGAATATTCTTAATCACTTTAATCCTCAAATTCTCTTCCCATCTGTAAAACGAGTGTGATAGCAGTACATTTCTCATAGAGTTATATGGATTTAATGAATAAGACACATTTAGCATCATGTGTAATAACATATAATCAATATTCAATAAATGAAAAGTAACGTTGTTAGGAAATTTTTTTCTAGGTTCTTTGGCTGTTCCGTAATTAAATTAACACAAGACAGATTAACAAAAGAATAACAAATTTAATTATGTACATACAGGGTCACATAAGACTGTGAAACCCACTGGCAGTCAGGCAATTGCAGTTTATATGCCATTCTGAGCAAAGTAGAAAGACATAGGGATCTGTAACAAAGGGAAGAGGGAAGACAGTTTAAAGGAAGATGGGAAAAGCCAGTGTTTGGTAAGCAAACATGTAACAGGGAAGAGCTAAATTGGACCCCATGTTCCATCTGTTTCTTTAACTTTAACCTTTGCTTTTTGTTGCTTTTGTTATTATAATCATACATAATGGCCTGCCTCAGGTAACCCTGCCCCTCTGCCTGAATGTTAAAGTGCCTCTGTTCAGCTCACAAGGAGACAATCTGACCCCGCCCACCCGTGGATGGCTGCAAAAAAGAAGAAATTAACACCTCTCCTCACCCCTCACCGAAGCTGGCCATTCCAGGGGATATTGGCAAAACTTACGGCCTTTTTTACTTCCTCGTCTCCTCTCCCTCTCTGTGCTATAAAAGAAACTGGCATCCAAAGCCCGATAAGATGGTTATTTTCAGACTTTAGTCTGCCATCTTCTCGGTCTGCCGACTTTCCGAATAAAGTCGTATTCCTTGCCTCAACACCTCGTCTCTGATTCATTGGCCTGTCGTGCAGCGAGCAGAGCGAGTTTGCACTCGGTAACAAATGTTTGCCATGTCATGCAAAGACAGTGGAACACAGAGAGGACTTTGAACAAGTAGGCCTTGCTAAATCCCTCAACCACACATCGTGCATATTCTTTGTAGTTATCTCTGGTGATAGTTCCCTTCCCGGAACAGGCCCTCTATCTAAATTCTGTTAGGCAGTTAAGGGGGAGGTAAAAAAGAAAAACTTGTTGAGACTTCTATTTCTTAAAACTAATCAGTCTAAAATAATCTTTATGCCAAAGACACACATTTTTGGGGTGGCAAAAATTTGCCCCCTACATTGTAATAGATAAAACAGTTTTCTAAATTTGTACTTTTATTTATTCTATTTTATTTTTTATTTTTCATTTTTTTTTGCGGTACACGGGCCTCTCACTGTTGTGGTCTCTCCCGTTGCGGAGCACAGGCTCCGGATGAGCAGGCTCAGCAGCCATGGCTCACGGGCCCAGCCGCTCCGCGGCATGTGGGATCTTCCCGGACCGGGGCACGAACCCGTGTGCATCGGCAGGTGGACTCTCAACCACTGCGCCACCAGGGAAGCCCTAAATTTGTACTTTTAGAAAGTGGCATAGCACAAACCTGCATCTAGGCCATCTGATTCAAATTTTGTGGATTTTCTACTATGCAATACCACCACAGAAAACATGTTGAGAGGGTACAAAACAGTTTTAGAGAGCTTTAAAAGTAGTCGAGTATTAAAGCTGGGGATATACTGAATGACCTTGCCAATCCATTTTGTTTCATTTCAGATATTCTAATATTTGTCCTTCTGGTATCAGAAGTTGGTTATGGTCCAAGCTCTAAATCTGATATGTTTCTAAAAAAATGAGATATGATATGGAATAACTTTAGCTCCTGGAGGACAGATTATACCCAATTTGTCTTAGTATTTATTCTCAGTGCCTACTATGGGATCTGACACATAACAGCCCCTCAGTAAAGGGTTACTATTTGAATACATTACCTTCTTTTTTGGAAAGAGCTAATCAAATGTACCATAACTTATATGAAATAAAAATAACAGATCAATGCAAATAGCAATGAAAGAATGGTCAGAGAGTGTAAGCAGTTATTCCCCTATACTACTCTGGTAATATAGATGCTTTTCCTGAAAAATTCTTTTCTATCAGGGTTGGCCTTGGGGATAGGGTTTTACAGTAGGTTTTGCAATGCCATCATAAACTTAAAGATGCCAGAGGAAAGCCCTGAGGTGCCAGCATCCCATCCACCTTCATTATTAACAGATCCTCCATATAAACCTGGCTTTAATTCAAAGTGAGATTACTGAGAGCCTTAATGTTGTTGCTGGTTTGCTCACTAATGATTATTTTTCTCCCTCTATTTCATAATGCTCTGCCTAGAAAATCTGTTGCAAGTGGCCAGAATTATAATTCTTCTAAGGAAGTGTTTTCCACACATGGTTAATGATTCTGCATCTTGTTAACTCAACCTTCACACCCCTCCATTCCTGTCCAGATTATTTGGTTATGGATATTAATCACAGGCAGAGGATAGGAAATGCTTTATTTTAACGTTTAATAAGTTTACAGCTCTTCAAATTGATTCTTGCAATGTGATTGTTGGTAATCAGTACACTTTAATGCCATAGGCATAACAGAAAAGGCTGAGGAAGAAAGTTATCCATTGATACCAAAGATGAAATAGAAAATATTCATGCAAAAAAGACAACAAAATATCCTTTCTTCGACTTTAAAGAAGATTAATAGTTGTAATTAAAGATCACTCTATCTGTGTGCATTGACTCAGACCTGGCTGAGCTCAGCAAACACTGTTCACAGGCCAAATCCAACTCTGTATGTTGGTAAATGCCTCTGTGACGTCGCCACAGGCAGTTGGTTTTCGTTCTATTGACAGAAATGAGGCAGTAATTACAAGTGACTGACAAGGTGCATTTCATCTTTGACCAGGAAAGACTTTTTGTGTCAAAATATCTCACCAGAGGAGTAATTTTCTCTGTGTGTGTTTCTTGTCCTGACACATTTTCCATGATATTAGAAAAGGGGAAAATTTTTCTGAATGTTGCTTAGTGACAAATAGCAGATACACTGCCTTTGCAGATAACAAGTCTCTGAATGCTGTCATTTTGTGATATCGACAGATAGGACACATAGTAAGCTGTGGATATTTATACTGGAAAAATACTTTGTTTTTGATAGAATAAAATCAAAGATGTTAAAATGCTTTTTATGGTACTATGCCTCTACAGGTTTAAAATTACCTGACAAGATTTAATCATCTACAAACAGCAAATGCTGGAGAGGGTGTGGAGAAAAGGGGACCCTCTTGCACTGTTGGTGGGAATGTAAATCGATACAGCCACTATGGAGAACAGTATGGAAGTTCTTTAAAGAACTAAAAATAGAATTACCATATGACCCAGCAATCCCACTACTGAGCATATACCCAGAGAAAACCATAATTCAAAAAGACACATGAACCCCAATGTTCATTGCAGCACTATTTACAGTAGCCAAGTCATGGAAGCAACCTAAATACCCATCAACAGATGAATGGGTAAAGAAGATGTGGTACATATATACAATGGAATATTACTCAGCCATAAAAAGGAACAAAATTGGGTCATTTGTAGAGACGTGGATGCATCTAGAGACTGTCATACAGAGTGAAGTAAGTCAGAAAGAGAAAAACAAATATCATATATTAACACATATATGTGGAACCTAGAAAATGGTATAGATGAACTGGTTTGCAGAGCAGAAATTGAGGCACAGAAGTAGAGAAAAAATGTATGGACACCAAGGGGGGAAAGCGGTGGGGGTGGGGGTGGGGGTGTGATGAACTGGGAGATTGGGATTGACATGTATACACTGATGTGTATAAAATGGATGACTAATAAGAAATAAATAAATAAACATAAAAATAAATAAGTAAATAAAATAAAATTACCTGGCAAGATTTAATCATCCAATTCTAAAATACATTTTAAGGATTTACTAACCTGAAATTTTCAGCACAATGAAAAAACAAAATAACCAGTATAAAACATTTGCTGTTTTATAGAACCTGACTTGTCACTCAACATATGGGCTGCTGTCAGTTTATACCGCTTTCAAACAATTCATCGTTATGCTGGGAAATGGCCTGCATTGACTATACTAAACTGGAAAACTTAAAAAACAATTATTCATGAAGTTTAAATGGTTTGAAACATTGAAAAAAAACAAAGGAAACATTTTTAAAAAGTGCAGGCCAGAGAAGTTTTTCCTCTAGGTTTTGTAGCTGGCCTAATAATTACATTGATATAAGAAAGATTAAGAGGAGAAAAGCAAACAAAATTTAGTAACATGTTTACATGGGAGAGACCCAGAAAAACTGAAAATGGGGAAAGCCATAACTTCACATACTGTCTTCAGCTAAAGACAAAAGGTGTTAGGGGTGAGGAATAAGTTATGGGAGGTTACTAGGAAAAACACAGTAAACAAGGGTCAGGAAAAGCACAGTAAACAAGGGTTAGGTTGTTATGCACACTTAAGTTGTTGCCTTCTCCATTGAAAATAATATTGAGGGATTTAGAGTCATCCCCCTCTTCCTTGTAAGAGAGGAAGACATCCTTACAAATAGAGATTTCCCTTATACCTGTAAATGTCTCTTACAAAAGTCTTATGTCTACTTGGTTTTCAGAGCTTCTCCTGTGTTTACAATTTCTTAAAAATAATCAGCCTAAAATAATCCTTATGCTAAAGAGACATACTTTGGGGTGGCAAATTCTTCTCCCCTGCAATAGCTTTGCCTGGCATTAGAATCTGTGAATGTGAAAGGAAGAGTTTGATCTTGAACTTGGAACTGGTAATGTTAAGAAAACATAGTGTTTTCTTCGATTTTTTCTTTCCAGTGTAGCAAGAACATTTTATGGAATGTAAATTCACATGCAAGTGATCAAATATAATAGCAGGTAGAAAGACAGACAGTGCTTATCTGGAAATATGAATCTGATTGCACATTGCTGTTTGTGTAACACAGGTGTACAGTTATGAAAAATGTAGTGAGATCAGCAATTTCTAAAGCAGTAGTAAGTTAACATCATCCAACTGAGAAAATTTCAGAGTATACTCTGTCATAAAAAAGAGAGAAAAGGGAGAGAGGGAGAACACTTAATATTGGAATTTAAAGAATAAATTGAATAAGTTAAGAACATCAGTACCCAACTATGAACATCATATGCTGTAACACATTTTAGGCAATTGGAGGGAGTATGAAGATTTCAGAGACTGTTGTCATAACACTGAGATAAAAACTAATAGACTTAGCAATAAAGTAATATCTCAATTCCTGAAGTTCAATTTTCTGAATACCTCTATTAAATTAAGACTGATGGTATTCTCTGATACCATTTGCAGTAGACATTTTGGACCTTATTTTTCAAGGCCCCATTCTTCAAGGGGTTTTGATATGACCACAATTCTTAAAAATAAAAACTGGATCACAATGCTATGTTTGCCCAAATCAGCTGCCTAGAAAACTAAATAACTTTGTTATTTTCCCCCCATTTTACTATTCCCACATTCCATATTTTTCAATTAATTCAGAATAATTGTGAGAACTTAATAGTTATTGGGTTTTTCAAGAATACCCTTGAATAGGCTACTCAGAACTCTCAGCCTAAAGAAAAAAATAGCTCCATATTAGTTTTGAATGCCCACAGTTATTTTCAGTTTAAAATCATTTTGAGAACTTTAGCTTTACCTTCAGATCCTAAAACAATCAATTTCATAATAGATGATATACTGATAATTATTTGGTGTGTTTTATTTAATTAGTCAGTAATAAACCAGTGCACATAATATGTCACATAAGGTTTATGTTGAGGACTTTACATGTATAATTCTCATACTAGTGCTGTGTACATTACACATATAATTTCTATTTTATCAATCAGAAAATAAATACTTAAAGTGCAAAATACATGTTCTAGGTCTCATGGTTACCAAATTCCTCAAACGGGATTTAAATTGTCAAAGCAGAAATTGCACTGGACAAAGTTAAACAGGCAAGGACAGGTTTCAAGGCTATTGCAATAAGGAAGAAAGACTGAACTCATCTCTACTGAAACAAAGATGGGATGGTTTCAAATCACTGAGTGAGCTAGTAGAAAAGAACTAAAGGACGTTACAGGGGAGGTTGACCAATGGGATGTGCTGAGCATATTGAGTTATTTCTGAGTTTGCAGATTTTTTCTCAGTGATTAGGCCATCTATGTTTCCTAATTGGCACCCATCAAAATTAGACTCCTCCCCTCCCCTCCCACAGAGACTGGGGAATAGGATGCTATCTTCCTTGATGAGTACATTTCAAAGAGATGATTCCTGGTCCTTGACAAAAGGCATTCTCTGGGTCATAAAACTGTCAACAGGCTAGGAGATTTATATGCATGTCAAATGGGCAGAGAAGTAATTTACAATTACAAGTTTTCTAAAGTAAATATTCTAAGAAAAGGAAGGTCAGGGGCCTATAATGGGGAAGAAATCGCTGTAGTTTAGTCAAGCTGAGGGGAATGCTAAAGTTGTCTTGGTCAAAGTCCATGTCTGTCAGACACAAATGCAGGAGCTCATAATGATGCCGAAAGCTCAGCTTCTCTGTATACCAGTGCCAAATCAAATCTTGGAGACAGAGTTTTGGGTGAAGTAGAAAAGGATAACTTTATTATTTTGCCAGGCAAAGGGGGACACAGCAAGCTACTGCCTTGAAAAACTATGTGTCCCAACCCAGGAGGATTTGATGAGGAGTTTATGACAATACTTCCCAAGGGTGGGGTTGCTAACAAGACTAGGGTGTGTGCAGAGTCTCAGGTGGTTTCCTAACCTTGATGAGCTTCTTTGGTCCCTTTAATCTTGCCTCAGGTGGTTTCTTGGCTGCTCCTCCCTGATTCTGCCCTTTGGAACTCAGGGAAGGTCTTGGAATCTGCAGTCTTGCCTATAAGAAATGGGGGGCAAAAAGGCCTCCATGCCTGGGAGAACCACAGGACCCTACTTGGTTTCACTCCCCCCTTTTCCTTCATACTCCTCAATCTTGAGGAGAACAGATGTTGGATGAGAAAGGGAACAACAGCATTTTGGATAGCAATGTTAATCATAAACTCAGCAGAAGAACTCGGCTTTAGGGAGACTAGGTTTTTTTTTTTTTTTTGGTGGGGGGGGGGGAATAGGTTTTAATCCCCACTTCAGTTTTATCTTTCCCCAAATCTTTCAGGGAACAGGGTGATGACTGCTCTGACTACTTCCTGCTGAGATGGGGCATAGTCCTGCCTAAATTTGGGGGAATAGATACCAAATTAGAAATATTTGCATTCCAAGTCCTGGTTCTGAGTCTTATATGATTAAGATCTCAATCCCTGTTCTGCCATTTTGGTTCAATAGACCCAGTTAGAGGTAAGAGGAATGACAACTAGAACTTTATTAGACAGAATAGATTTCATTTCCTAAGGAATTCAAGAGAATAAGTCTGAAGCCAGTTGTTTCCAAACCATTCCCTGGATGGGGAAACCCTTCAAGGCAATCCTGAAGACATGGAAATAGTAAGCTGACCATATATCTAGCAGTTATAAATATTGAAAGAAACAGCACATGAATCTATAAGTAGAAGGTATGAAAACAGAACCTTAGAAAGGATAAGAAAACAGAACTTTCATTTGTTGGAACAGATACTTAAAAGTTTCCCAAAGAGTGAGATGTCTGCTTCTTGGGAGTCTGTTCACTGGCTGTAGGCAGGCTTGGCTAGTCAGTCTCTGATAATCTTCTTGCTCTGGTATGATGTACCCACAGTTTTACTCCATCCAGTTTTAGAGAGGCATGAGTATTAAGAAGAATGTCATAGGATCCCTTCCATTTTTCTTCAATCTGCTGCTCAGGCCATTGTTCTTTTTCTCACTTTCAGTAACACCAGGTCTCCTGCTTTGAGGGGATGCAAGGGAGCTTTCAGGTGAGGGGGAGACCTATGGAACACAAACTCATGCACAGAGGTTAACAACTGACCAATCTGTTGAACATAGCAATTGGCAAGACGTTGTCCCATTTTAGATGACTTTTTTGCATAGCTTGGTGAGAGTTTTCTTAATAACGTCCTTAAGAAGGGTTTTTGCCACTTCTGATGCTTTTACCTTTCTGGCTGGAAAAGCCTTTATTCAACCTTGACGCAGGTGTGATCCTCTCAATTCTTTAGCCAAAATCTTTTTGAAGAGGGTGGGGGAATTTTTTAATCCTTGTGGTATCTGACATAGATCAGAAAATTCAAGTCTGCAACAATACAGGAATGAATTGTCTTAAATCACATCCATAAGGGGCTGCAAGTTTTACCATAGTTACTCCATTTTGACTTTCAAATGCATTCCCCTCCTCAATGGTAAAGCAGATGTCACTGTTAATGATTTCACTGTTTTTCTAGTTATGGGAAAATGAAGAAATTGGGCTCATAAAATCTCCTGAAAATATCTAAATATCTGAAGGCCTGTTCTGCCAGTTATTTCCTAGAGCACAGAGTGCTTCATTCCTGATCTCCACCCTGAATTCCTTGAAGGTCAGTGGCCTCAGTGGCCATTGCCTTAATCCTTGCAGAGGCAGATTGCAATTTTCAGTTGGCAGAACCCCTTCAGTGTTATAAATTCAAGCATGGTTCAGGGGGCATTTCATGACCATTTTGTCCCATGGAGCTGGGAATGCTCATTCCCAGGTCTGGCAAAGATTTCACTGATAGGCCACTCAATGTGCTACTATTGGACTAGGCCTATTAACAGTGCCAGAGGTCTCTGGACCACCTGTCTTACTAGTCCCTTATGGCCCAGAAAAATATTCCCTCGTGTTGCTTCTTCCCATATCTAGAGTTACGCTATTACAGTCATTGATCTCATATGGAACTATATATCACCATTTTATCAAAGGCCCAGTCACACATTTGGTAATGCAAGAAACAACAATTTTGCAAAACAGGCAATATAAAAAACAATATAACTAACAGATAGTAAGGTCATAAGTAAGAATACAAATCAAGAACTTCCATTAGGTGCAGCCCAGTATATACCAGGTTGTCTGACTTAGTCTACTGTGTACCAATCCTTATTTTTAAGGGAAATTGTATATTGGCATTGCCCATAAGGAACCCAGCCCAGTTTCCTAGTGTTATTAGTCTGGTTATCCCTAGTATGGGTTTAATTGTCCCCAACATAAGGGAGCCTTTAAATTTGAATGAACATAGCCTGCTGTTAACCTACTGGTTGTAGATCATGGAGCATCTGATCTTTATCCAAAGATTGATTACAAAGTTAGGCTTCAGAAAAAAACTTAGCATGTTCTTCTGACAATTTAATTATATTTTGTAACAATATAACAGCACGGAACTATCTGGGAAGTGAGTATTGGTAAATACAGGCCTTAATTAACAAAACTGGAATTTAATATTCAGTGAAATATAATTTTTTTAAATTACCCCCATTTTCATCAAGTACATCCAAGGCTAATTTGCTTTGAAAATAAGTTTGGTCCATTGACCACATAGGTTCTTCCACACTGACTCTGGTGTAATTCCTCAGAAGGCATCTCAGACTAAACTTTCCAAAGGCCCCTCAAGGCCAAGAAAGTCATATCAAAGGCCTGCCATCAATACTTTGCCTAGGTGGATTTCTCTCTTCTATAAGTCCCCAAAATATCAAGATTCCTATACATGCCAGGAGACAACCTTTTTAATTCACCTGAAAAGAACCCAAGAGTCTCCAGTTTTTAAAGGGAGCAGGCAGAAGGAAAAGAAAAATATCTCAGTTTCACTCACAGAGGTATAATTTACCACATTGTTGTAAATCATAACCAACTTGAGTGGAAGTTGTTTTCCTATATCTGGAAAACACAAATCAAAACCAATAACATTTCAGACAAAACCCATAAAAATTATAACCATATTCACCTGTTTATTTAGTAACCAGTCCTGTTGCTAACTTTTTATAAAGCCAACAGGTTTTCCCTAGAATTTTTCAATCTCTTACCCAGTTCAGCATTATAGTCTGAAAGTCAGAAACTTGTATTTAACCAAAAGTCTTTTCTATACATCTTCTTGAAGAGGAAGCATTTTTGCAAAGGCATCAGAATTAAAACCATAACTGTCTATAATGACAAAAGACTTAAGAAGTCATGTTTAACGTCTGATTACAATGTAATGCAATTGACAAAGTAACTTGGTTACTGCTGAGACATACAACACTTTAAGATAATAACTGGATTTATAACTGATGATATTTTATCAGGACATATAAGAATTTTAGGAATTCCATATAATTTCTATAATATCTATGTTATTAACATTTACCATATACTATAACCTAAGATTTATTACTCATTTGACCATACTTCCCATGTACTTTTAACATACCAAATAAAATTAATTAGTTTATTATCTCTCTTTGGGATGTTTCAGGGGCCCTTTGAAGCATCCCAAAGTTAGCTAGAGGTCAAAGGACTTCATTAAATTTTGATTTAAGAAGTTTTGTCAAATATATATACATCAAAAATATATGTCACAAATATATATATATATATATCTCAAAATGGTTTAGAGCACTCAGTCAGGATCATAGGTCACTGTGAAACAATAGTTATTCACTTAGACAAAGTAACAATAAAAGATTTCAAAGACAAATATAGAACAGATCTCTTGAAAAGGTAAAGAAACTTAAAATCTGTTATCAAAGGCACTTCACATCTTAAGAAAACTTGTTCTCTTAACAGAGAGAAAAGCCAAATTCAAGTTTTGTACCCGCTTACTTTTAAAATTCATTTACTCAATTAAATTCATTTTAACGTTAGTCAATCCTCACCATGCACAAAACTCTTTTCTCGGGGCCCACTTTCCACCAAACGTTTTATCACTTTCTGTATTCATCACTTAATTTTTCCATTCAGAAACAGCCAGCCCTAAGTCAGACCTACTTCCTTTTCCCTTAATAAAATGCAACTTCATTCCTTATACCTTCTTTACTGAAAACACACATCCTACTTTCCTTAAGCAACCATGAACTGTCCTTTATATCAGCACTATGTAGATTAGTAAACATAAATCCAAATAATAATTTCTTGAAATATGTGCTTTCTTATAGAAAATATTTCAGTGTAGCACCAAACATATTTATTAATAGTTCTCAACCTTTTATTTCTCTGTAAAAGGAAGTCAATGTTCAATAATTAATGTTTCAGCATCTTATTTTATTTTGAAATGTCCTAGTTATTCAATAAACTTCCATCATTTAACTTAATTTAGCACAACTTTAAATTTTTAAGTAGTCAAAATCCTTAAGAAGACATTCCTAAAACATAATTATTCCTAAAAATTCACCCAAAGCTCATATCTCACTTGCATTACTTAACATTGATGACTCTAAAGACATGTCTATATCAATCAGACCAACATGCTTAAGCCACCTTCAATAGCCAATATCAATTCAGTACTGTATATTTCCCAGATCATGTGGTCCAAGAATTTATCATGGCCAATTTTCTATATATTTAGATTTAATTTGTAAGTGCACACTTTTAAGTCAATTAAATATAGTTCATTTACAGGTTTACTTTTACATAAAGACAGAACCAGAAATCTCACAGTTTTTCCACTTGAGTTTAAAAGGCTCCCACCCCCCCACCCCCCCCACCCCCCACCCCCCACCCCCCCCCACCCCCCTGCCTTTTTAAGTTTTTTTTTTCTAGAGATAGTCTAGACAAGATAAGTATTCCTGAGGGCCTGAGCACAGGGGAGAAATGCCAGTTCTTTTTCATGGGAGCATAGCTGAAGATCTCCCAGTTTTGCAAAAATACCCTGGTGGGGGTGGTTGGGGGGGCCTACATGTTGGAGCAGAGCTCTGATCACCCATAACAAGGCCAGTCCAAAAGGGAAAATCCCCAATACGTTCTTCCACAGGCAAAGCCTGACACAATAGGGAAGGATTCCCTGGTGCTGTCACATGTGAGCCCTCTTATTTACCAAAAATGTCTCAACCAGTCAAAGTAAGTACTGACACACATACATACAAACAACAAACATGGTCCCACAAACAAAAGATCAGACAAGGTGTAGCCTAAAGATCCCATTTCCACTCCCAGGCAGAGGACTCAAAACGGCTCGCAATGATTGGGTAGAATTTTCCCACCCTGAGCAAGCCTGAGTGGCTCATCCCAAAACAATAAACACTAAAACACAAATGACACATAAGCTATAGCCACACAGACAGAATATCAGAGGAGGTATAATTTAAAAATTGTACTTCCACTCCCAGACAAAGGCTTCCAAATAGATTGGCTCAGTTCTTGAAACAGAACAAACCTAGAGTTGGCTCTCAGGGAGACCAGAGTGGTTCAATTCCTGCAAGGGAGTGAGCCCAGAGTGGTTAGCCCAGTTGGAGTGGAGAAAACTCCCGGCCTTTCCATTCCTGTGACAAAACATTTATAGCTGAAGAATAGTATAATAACTTAGGCCACCATACAGAGGCCACCTCTCCTCACTTTTAAGAATATACAATGGCCAAACAGAGTTACAATAGAATCTCATTCTTTTCAGTCATAGATTCATAGTTATAGGTAGATCAAACTGCCAGAATTTTCCCAGGCGGCTATCAGATGGAATCAAAGAAGTGCTTCCCATGTTGAGTTGAATTAAACAGCTGTGTGCACAAAACGGAGAGCAAAACCAGAATCCTTGCCAGCCAAATGGAAGCCACACACACACACACAAATAAAGAGCCCAAGGCTCAAACTGGCTTCCAAGTCCCACTAAACTGGTGACCTTGGTCCAAGTGGTCCCTTACAAATGGAATCTTCCTAATGGAAAATCCCCAAACAGAAACCAGAGTTTCCCCAAACAGACCAAGTCGAGCAACCTCAGCATGCATGCTGGGGGACTTACTTACCAAAATGCTGGCAGAGGTATTGTGACTTCCCGAATGCTACTCTTCTGCTTCCCCAAAATAACTCCTCGGGGATGAAAGTCCAGGGCGGCCCAGGCAGAAGGAAGAGAGGAGCATCCTCAAGGCAAAAAGGGCCTCAGAATCTGCTAGAGCAGTCCCTCTTCCATGGTCTATTCCTGCCTCAGAGTTCCAGCTGCCAGGATGGTGGACGGGGTATGACTGGGGCTCGGCCTTTCCAGGCAAGGGTCCCAGGCAATCTGGCCTCTAGGAATCCCTCCCGTGGACCGTCCCCAAGTCGGCCCCAGATTTGTGCCAGAATTGATGCAGAAAGCTCAGCTTCTCTGTACACTGGTGCCGAATCAGATCTTGGAAACAGAGTTTTGGGTTAAGTAGAAAAGGATAGTTTTATTACTTTGCCAGGCAAAGAGGGACATGGTGGGCTCCTGCCTTGAAAAACTATGTGTCCCAACCCAGGAAGATTTGATGAGGAGTTTATGACAATAATTCCCAAGAGTAGTGCTGCTGACAAGATTAGGGTGTGTGCAGGGTCTCCGGTGGTGGGGTCTCCTAATTTTGATGAGCTTCTTTGGTCCCTTTAATCTTGCCTCAGGTGGTTTCTTGGCTGCTCCTCCCTTGATTAGCAACTGAATCTGCCCTTTGGAACTCAGGGAAGGTTGTGGAGTCTGGAGTCTTGCCTACAAGAAACAAAAATGGGACAAAAAGGCCTCCATGCTTGGGAATTCCACAGGACCCCACTCCGGGTCCTGACTTTATACTGAATCCTATTTATAACCCTGACTTTATACTGAATCCTATTTATACTGGTTCCACAATAACAGTTAGGAATATTAGCTATTTGTCCACAGAATTGCAATTTATTTGCTGATGATATGTTCCCTTCAAATTGTGGTATAATTATGTTATTTTAAGTTAATATTAATTTGCCAGGTATGTTCTGAATGTAAAATGTTTTAGGAACACTTTAGTAAAGACTTGAATAAACTGTATTTCAAAATACAGTTGAGAAATTTGAGATTTGCCTACAGAAACACATCTAGATGTTGGTAGAAAACAGATAAAACTTCAGATTTTCCAAAATTTGATTACCCATGTTCCTTTTACCATCATCCAGAATATATAGGGATTTATTAAACAAATAATTATTCAACAAATGTTTAGTCAACAAATAATTTGTATTCAACAAAAATATAGCATAGTACCTGTATCTTCTAGGCACTCTGCTAGGTGCTGGAGATCTATCTGTGAGCAGGGGAATTAAGATCTCTTGCTGTCGGAACTTACAGTCTAAGAAGAAGCAGATATTTTATAGATAATTTTATAAACAAATGATTATTATTGTGAGATGTGCCGTGAAAGAAAAAATAAAAGTGCTGCGAGTGCATTAACACACTTGCCAAACAGAGACAAGGTAGATTTCCCCAAGGATGCAACTGGGGCCTGAATCTGCCAGGTAAAGGGAGAATCTGAGAGAACAGTTGTCAAGGTCCTGATGTGTTTGCTTAAACAAGCAAAGGAATTTAATGTTGACAACAAAATAAACAAAGTATTTTTATTTCAGATTATTTGGAGGGATCAAAAGATATAGCAAAATGAAACAAAAACAAACAAATGAAATAAAAAACTAGGGATCAGGAAAACCTACTTGAAGTTCTAGTTCTGCCAGAAACAATGTGAACTTGAGAAAGCTGGGAACCAAGTTCATGTACACAATAAATAATCTTCAGATTAATTCTCAGGAATATCATCATTGCAGAATTTGTTTTTTCAATCTACTTTTGGATTGATGGAAATATATTTAAGGATCAGTTTTTAGGCCACTAAGAAATTTTGTAGTTACATTTCAGTTTTTACTAAGCATAGTATTAATGAAAGCAAGCAGGACCCTGTGGGCCTCTTGGGTACAGAAGCCTTTCCATGTCCCCTTTTTCTTGTTTGTAGGAGAGAAGTTTCAGCCTCCTAAACCAGGGATCCCCAGTCCCTGGACCATGAACTGGTATTGGTCCATGACCTGTTAGGAACCAGGCTTCACAGCAGGAGGTAAGCGATGGGCAAGGGAGCAAATCTTCATCTGCATTTACAGCCACTTCCCATTGCTCACATTACCACCTGAGCTCCGCCTCCTGTCAGATCAGTGGCAGCATTAGATTCTCATAGGAGTGCAAACCCTACTGTGAACTGCAAATGCAAGAGATCTAGGTTGCGTGCTCCTTATCAGAATCTAATGCCTGATGATCTGAGGTGGAGGTGAGGCAGTGATGCTGGCACTAGGGAGTGGCTGCAAATACAGATTATCATTAGCAGAGAGGTTTGACTGCACAGAGACCATAACAAATCAATGCTTGCAGACTCATATCAGAATGCTCTCAGTGAGTGGCAAGTGAAAACAAGCTTAGAGCTCCCACTGATTCTGCATTATGGTGAGATATATAATTATTTCATTATATATTTCAATGTAATAATAATAAAAATAAAGTGCACAATAAATATAATGCACTTGAATCATCTCAAAACCATCCCTCCCCATCTCAGTCCATTGAAGTCTTCCATGAAACTGGTCCCTGGTGCCAAAAAGTTTGGGGACCACTGTCCTAGACCTTCTCTGAGTTCCAAAGGGCAGACTGAAACAGTTACTAATTAGAGGACTGAGGGAATGCAGAAACAAAGGAAAGACAGTCAATAAACAATAGTGTAGGGCTTCCCTGGTGGCACAGTGGTTAAGAATCTGCCTGCCAATGCAGGGGACATGGGTTCGAGCCCTGGTCCGGGAAGATCCCACATGCTGTGGAGCAACTAAGCCCACAGAATGCAACTACTGAGGCTGCGCTCTAGAGGCTGTGAGCCACAACTACCGAAGCCCACGTGCCTAGAGCCCGTGCTCTGCAACAAGAGAAGCCACCACAATGAGACACCCATGCACCACAACAAAGAGTAGCCACCCTCATGCAACTAGAGAAAGCCCACGTGCAGCAATGAAGACCCAAAGCAGCCAAAAATAAAATAATTAAATAAAATTTTAAAAATACAAAAAAACCCAATAGTGTAGTGTTGGAGCAGGGTCCTGGTTTCTCCTCAAGAGATATATGTAACAATCTTTGAGTTTTTCCACAGGAACCTAGGGCCCCCACCCAGGTAGAGTATGATAACTTCAGGCTGAGCACAGGCAAGTGGACCCAGACTGGTTGGAACCAGAAGGCTGATGATTGAGATTCCTAGAACACTACCCTGTTACCTCACCACCAACCAATCAGAGGAAGGTCACCACCCCACCACCACCACCAAATTTCGCCTATAAAACTCTTCCCTGAAAACCATCCAGGTGTTTAGGTCTTTTTAGCATGAGCCACCCATTTTCCTTGCTCAACCCTGCAATAAAACTTTCTCTGCTCCAAACTCTGATATTTCGGTTTGTTTGGCCTCACTGTGCTTTGGGCACACAAATTTGGGTTTGACAACATTAATGAAATTTTTCACATACCTTATTTGCTGTGCTTGACTCTGAAGAAGTATCAACTACTTCTACAATGCAAACCTACCTTCAAAAGATGAAATTTTGTCACCATTAGAAATTCAAGTGTTTGTGCTATATGTCATAATATCTTTGAAGTTACATTTATTAATTTTCACATAATAATATCTTTGAAGTTACATTTATTAATTTTCACATCTAACAAACATTCCTTGGCTGAGAGAGTTTACATTAAAGTACAGAAATGGATAAGTGACCTCTAGAATCAGGCATGGGCAAAGGCAAGGGATATTGACACTGCTCTGTGTTGAAATATATACATTATAATTGCTTAAATTTGGTCAGAGCTAGTTTGTACACAAGACTTGTGGTAAAGCTGAAATGATTTGCTAAACTTTTGAAAAGACTGGAATATTATGAAATTTAAATAATGGTAAAGAATTATAATGACTAATGCCTGTGGGTATTTGTTCCCCTACTCATTCTCCTACTGTGTTTGGAAGAACAGGTCTGGAGGTGTTAATAGCACTGATTTTTAGCAGCTGTCACAGAGGCAGGGAGCTGCGCCTCATCAGGATGCACTTGCTCCACTCAGAGTAATTGGCTCTGCAGATCTCTGTTGTGGGGAGGCAGCCTGATTCCTCAGGTTTCTACTTGTGCTCATTTGTTTGTTTTTTTGAGAAAGAAAATACATGTTTTCTATACTGCATGTAAATCATTCCCTAGTAAAGAAATCTTTGTTGACAGAGATAAGAAAAAATAATTTGCAGATTAGTTGTGGGATATATTTTTAAATATATCATGCATCACTATATTCAAATTATATCCATTTTTAAAAAACTACAGATTTTTTATATTATATATAACAATTATATAAAAATGCTTTCAAAATATATACTTACTTGATATATATAGTTGTCCCTGATATTTTATATATATATATATATATATATATATATATATATATATATATATATACACACACACGCACTCATTGCAACAAATGTATATTGAGCTATTACTCAAAGTAAGTCATATATGAGGGCTGGAGAAATACACAAATAAGATGTAACTGTTCCATGTTTTTACATGATTTCAGTAATATTAAGGTGAGGATTAGATGGACTAATTTCTTAGAGGAAAATTAAAGTAGATTAAATTTAATTGATGGAGTTTTACCATTATTTTGATATCCGATATTAAAGAAGAAAAGAGAACCAAATTTCTTCTGGGTACAGGGATAAGGCTTTACGTGTCAGATTGTTCCCAAATTTTGTTTTCAGTTTGAGACCTTTGTATGTTCTATCACATGCTATTTTTAGTTTCCCTTAATAATGCTTTAGTTTACATATATTTAATATTTTTTTAAAAACACCCTTCATCAAAAGAAAATTGCACGCCAACACGAAGTATAATTTCTGTGGCCTTAGGTACTATCTTCTTTCCTTTAGACACCTAAGTATGAAAAGCCCCCTGCCCATTTTTCACAGTGCATGTTTTTATCTTTGGGTACATATGTTTACATATACATGTTTCAAACCCAGTAAGAAAGAATGAGACTTCACAGAAAGTTATTGACAGTATATGAACCTGAGTCCCCCTAAAACCTAGTTCCCCTGCTAAGTTTATGATTTACCTTTTCATCTAAAACTATATTCCCTTTCTTATCCCACACCTGTTCCCCTCAGGATTAAGGAGTATCAAAGAAAAGGGGGAAGTGAATCTGTGCGGGATCCTATAGGGCTCTCTTGGGTATAGGAACTCCTCTTTGTTCTCTCTTTCTTTTTTGTAGAAAAAGGCTTTAGTCTCCTAAGCCTTCTCTGAGTTCCAAAGAGCAAACTCAATTATTTACTAATTAAGGAAGTGACAGAATGCAGAAACAAAGGAAAAGCAGGCAAGAAACATTAATTCAGTGATAAAACTGTATCCTAATTCCTCTTATAGGGATATACGTAACAATCTGACACATATTTTTGAGTTGTTCTAAGAAGGATGGTCACTACACGGTGACCACAAGCACATAGACCCCCCAGACTGGTTTGAACCAGAAGGTTGATGATTAGGATTCCCAAAACAGCACTCTGTTCCAACACCATCAACCAATCAGAAGAAAGTCTACAAGCTGCAACCGTCACCTCAAATGTTGTCTTTAAAAATATTTCCTTGAAAGCTATGGAACAATTTGGATTGGCCAATAAGTTCATTTGTTTGCCATAAGATGACTGTAGTAGCACTTATTTATCTTTAACTTCATTGGAAACAATTTTGTTAAATTTTATTGTGACAGCTGTCATGTCAGTGTGCGTTAAAAAAAAAAAACAACAACAACTTACCAATACTGGTGAATTTTTGTGTAGCCATTTTAATATTGAAGATGGAAGAAAGAAACCAACATTTTCAGCATATTATGCTTTATTATTTCAAGAAAGGTAAAAACACAACTGAAATGAAAAAAATAAAAAGATTTGTGCAGTGTATGTAGAAGGTGCTGTGACTGATCAAATGTGTCAAAAGAGGTTTGCGAAGTTTCATGCTGGAGATTTCTCACTGGATGATGCTCCGTGGTCGGGTAGACCAGTTGAAGTTGATAGTGATGAAATTGAGACATTAATTGAGAACAATCAACATTATGCCATGTGGGAGATAGCTAACATACTCAAAATATGCAAATCAAGCATTGAAAATCATTTGCACCAGTTTGGTTATGTGAATCGCTTTGATGTTTGGGTTCCATGTAAGTTAAGCGAAAAAAACCTTGACCATAATTCCACATGTGATTCTCTACTGAAACGTAATGAAAAAGTTCTGTTTTTAAAACAAATTGTGATAGGTGATGAAAAGTGGATATTGTACAATAATGTGGAATGAAAGAGATCATGGAGCAAGGGAAGTGAACCACCACCAACCACACCAAAGTCCGGTCTTCATCCAAAAAAGGTGATGTTGTTTATATGGTGGGATTGGAAGATAGTCCTTTATTATGAGCTCCTTCTGGAAAACCAAATGATTAATTCCAAAAAGTACTGCTCTCCATTAGACCAACTGAAAGCAGCAGTCAATGAAAAGCATCTGGAATTAGTCAACAGAAAATGCAAAATCTTCCATCAGGATAATGTAAGACCACATGTTTCTTTGATGACCAAGCAAAAACTGTTACAGCTTGTCTGGGAAATTCTGATTCATCCACTGTATTCACCAGACATTGCACCTTTGGATTTCCATTTATTTCGGTCTTTACAAATTTCTCTTAATGGAAAAAATTTCAATTCCCTGGAAAACTGTAAAAGCCACCTGGAACAGTTCTTTGTTCAAAAAGATAAAAAGTTTTGTGAAGATGGAATTATGAAGTTGACTGAAAAATTGCAGAAGGTAATGGAACAAAACAGTGAATACATTGTTCAGTAAAGTTCTTGGTGAAAATAAAAATGTGTCTTTTATTTTTACTTAAAAAACAAAGGAACTTTTTGGCCATCTCAATATCAGGGAGTTTGGGTCTTTTGAGCATGAGCTGCCTGTTCTCCTTGTTTAATGCTCTCAAAGAAATGCTGTTCTTTCCTTCACCACAAGTTAGTGTTAGTAGATTGGCTTTGCTGCATGGCAGGTTAGTGGACCAAAGTTCAGTTTGGTAACATACAAGGAGTGAAAGAGAATTGATATAAAATAGACTTAAAAAAATACATGTCAACTGTTAATATGGAAAAAAGCTGAAAGAAGTTCTGCTTTACATGCTTATGATAAATACATTTTACAGCAGAGCAGCCCTCATCATTGTTCATACACTTACTTCATAGTGTTCATACACTAACTTGCTGTTAGTGAAAATTTAATCAAGCTATATTTAGCTTTGATCTTACATGTATATAAGTTTTGCATTGACTATTTATTGGCCCTTTAAAAATATTCCAGTTGTCCTGTCTTGATAGGCCTTAGATCATCATTATATAATCAAAAAGTATGTATTTAAAGAAACAAATGACTATGGTACCATATAAGTTGTAGTGAAAAGAAAATGAAACTAATAATTATTAGTATGACACATATGACATTGAATTACAGAATATAAAACTGAAAAGTATCAAAATATAAAGCATTACAAAAATCTAAAGGAAGGCACCACCTGGCACGATTGAGGACCCTTTTGGAGAGGAGAAAGCTGGGATAGTCCGTATTTGGATGGAGACTCATCAGTGATTGCCAGAAGACTTGAGATTTTAAGATCCATTTGGGGAAAAAAGGAGAAATTTTGGCTCAGAATCAAGACAATGAAACCATAGAATAGGACATTTCTCAAGCACTTTTTTCCACTATGTAACTTGGGATGATGCTGTGATTTAACGTGTCTGGTTCATATTGTATATGTGTTATGCCTACATTTACCTACAGAATCCTCTATTAAACAACCTGACATCTAAGATTAGTTGGGGAGGAAGAAATTTTCCTATACCCTTCTAGGTTCTTCTGGAGGTCTAAGAATTGAATTGGCATGAGACAGATTAACAAGAGGAAATTTTAAAAAGTTTAATAACATATACACATGGGAGAGACCCAGGAAAACTGAGTAACTTGCCAAAATGACTGAAGCCCTTGTCTTAAATATCATCCTCAGCTAAAGACAAAATAGGATGTTGAGGGTGAGGAAGAGTCAGTTATGGGAGGTTACCTGGAACAGCACAGTAAACAAGGGTAAGATTGCTATGCAGATTTAACTCTTTTCCGTTGGTAAATTTCTAGAGATTTGGTCATCCTCCTCTTCCTGATACAGAATAGAAAGACACCCTTACCAATGGAGATTTCCTTAACAGATGTAAATGTTTCTTACAAAAGGGCAACTTCTACTTGGTTTTCAGCCTTCCAAGGTCTGCTGTTTCTCAGAAAATAACCTACTTAAAACAAGATGCCAAAGAGACTTATGGTAGGGTGGCAAATTCTGCTCCCCTATAATTACAAAACCCAAGATCACACAAAGCACAAAATATTTTTTACCAATCACTTGAAATATGCCATCTAAACAGGTCATTTACATTTTAATTTAGGTATTTAAAATATATATATGATTTAAACATCTAAACTATGATTAGCCATTTTTGAATAAATATCTTTTATCCTGGGAATTCAAAAGGCATGTGAAAAGAAGAAAATAGCATAACCTGATTAGGGACCTATGTAGCATAAGAAATAATAAAATATTATTTGCAAAATTATTCAATATCTCTTCAGTATCCTTCAGTAGTTTGTTTATATCTCTATTATAATATTTACAATATATTATGTTGTATCTATTTACATTTCTTTCTCACCCACTGGTCCATGTGTTATACAAAGTCAGAAGTTTATAGTGTGTCCCTTCTTCTATTACCTACTTCCAAAATATTGATAGAGAGTGATAGAAAGCATTTTATATTTTTTTCCAGGTTTACTGTGGTATAATTGAAACCAAGTGGGATGCCGTGCGGCTCCTGGGCACAGAAGACTTTCTGTCCCTTGTTTTCTTGTGGGAAACAGACTCCAGCCTCCATGACCTTCCCTGAGTTCCAAAGGGCAGATTAGAACAGTTGCTAATCTGGAAAGGGAAGGGATGCAAAGACAAGGGAGGGGCAGCCAAGAAACAATAGTGTGGCCTTGGGGCAGGGTCCTGGTTCCACCTCAAGGGACAATGTCTTTAAGCTCTTTAAGATGTCAGCATTCTTTGTACCAGAGAAAGACTACCTGAGAATACATTAAAGAAACTAGAGAAGTTCATTAAGAAGATTAACTGAAACCAGATTAGAGGAATACAAGCCCTGCACACACCCTAATTGTCAGGAACACCACCCTTGAACTATTGCTATCATACGCCTCATCAAATCTTTCCCCATGGGGACACATAGTTTTTCAGGCTAGGAGCCCACTGTGTCCCCCTTTGCCTGGCAAAGCAATAAAGCTATTCTTTTCTACTTCACCCAAAACTCTGTTTCTGAGATTTGATTCGGCACCAGTATACAGAGGCTGAGCTTGCGGCATCAAAATTGAAAAAAAAACAATTGTATATACTTAAGGTGTACAACTTGATGCCTTAATATATATATACACTGTGAAATGACCACCTCATACAAGCTAGTTAACATACCTATCACTTCACATATTAACTTTTAGTTTGTTAGTTTTTGTGATGGGAATGCTTAAGATCTACTCTCAAAGTAAATTTCAAATGCTGTAATATACTGTGGTTAACAGTAGTTACCATGCTGTACATAAATTTCCAGAACTTATTTATCTTGCATAACTGAAACATGAGTTATTTTTCACCCTCGTTTTAAAATTTAAAAGATGCTGGGGCTTCCCTGGTGGTGCAGTAGTTGAGAGTCCGCCTGCCGATGCAGGGGACACGAGTTCGTGCCCTGGTCCTGGAAGATCCCACAATGCCGCGGAGCAGCTGGGCCCGTGAGCCATGGCCACTGAGCCTGCACATCCAGAGCATGTGCTCCGCAACGGGAGAGGCCACAACAGTGAGAGGCCCACGTACAGAAAAAAAAAAAAAAAAAGAAAAGAAAAATTAAAAGATGCATCTATACATAAAATCTTAATATTTAAAGACTTGATTAGTAGAAGAAGATTTGTACTTATTCTCTATGATTCCAGGGAACACCTATGTGCTTGGTATTATGAGCATCAAAAAATATTTTTTGAATGGAAAGAGTAACTGATGGGAGACAGGAGCTCTCTCCCTGGACCCAGGTTTCTAAGGTCAGAGAAGGGCCGTTTGTAGAACTCTGCCTCCTCACCATGGAAGAGGAATACAGATGAACATTTGGTACACAGACTAGTAGGGGTTAAATATACATGAGGGACATAAATAGAAATTTTCTAAAAAGCTCCTTCTCATAGTTGGCACTAGTATTCACAGAGTGGTTTTCTTTGATAAATTGAAGTCTTGGCTCTTATTTATTTCACTGTAAGCTACATATCAGATTCCTTTATCGGTAAAGGATGATTATCACTGTCAAGTTTCTTAGTGTCTGAGAGATAACACAGTTGAGAAAAAAAAATGGCAGTGTGAAGTAAGACAATGCCAAATAAAACAAGGAGGAAAAAACAGAAAGTTAAGATTTTAATTAGAGGTTTTAGATCCAAAAAAGCCTAATGACTAGGGCATAAATTTGGATGGACTACTGAAAACAGAAAAATAAAAAGAAGAAAAGTAATGAAGTGCCTTTAGAGAATAAGAGGAGATAGTCCTTAAGAGATGTCTTGGGACTGGGTACATCATATCCTATGCTCAGCTCTCATGTTTTCCCATATTTATTTAATTAAAATTAACTAATATTTTTCATTATTCTTAATTACAAAAAATAGCATTAAAATAAAATCAAGCATATATACAATAGCTTTTATCATTTCATTAATATTTCCATATTTTGTTAATATAATAAAAATATCAATTTATAATTTCATTACCATTATACTACTTAAAAATTCACAAATATAGTTTTTCCTTTAAAAGCCCCAGGAAGTTTACCACATACTTTCTCTAAAGTATTACAAATATCATATATCAAATCACATGACAAGTGTTTTACTTCTTAAATTCAATTTTAAATATCATTCATATAACCCAAAAGCATAAGCAAGTAATAATCAAGGAAGTTATCAGAACATCTCACTGTTATTCAGAATAAGTCATTTATAATTCACTAACTGGTAAATGATATAATAGAATTTAACACACTCTAAGCTCTAATTCTCTTTGACTAATAACCAATAGTCAAATGTCTAATTTCATAGCTGGAAAAAGGTCTGCTATTTTCAGCACATCTATTTCTAATTTCATATTCATTTTCCCTCCCAGATAATATTAAAATGTAAAATAACAACAACAGCCACAAGCAACCCATCAGCTTCACTAAGTGAAAAGCAAAAAGCGTTTGACATCAGATACGTCTGAATCTTGGTTCCAACATTTATTGACCATGAAGCTCTGCACAAGTCAATTAATCGTGCTTGTTTTCAGTTTTCCAGTATATAAAGTAGGATAAAATAACATAAAAATTTCATGTCTGACTGCTGAGGTAAAAAGATAATAAGAGAAAGAGATAAATTATTTGTGACCCCCTTATTTAGTGATTGGGTGAATAGTAGTGCCACTACTATTCTATTAGTTATAATAGAAAACTCTGGAAGCATGAAGAAAGCCAATTGATTGTTAAAAGTTTGGGTGGAAAAGTGGCTGTGGAACAGGCAGGATAGTAGCAGAAGAGTGCTTTACATTCTCATCTTTGGTTTCTAGGTTACACAGGAAAGAAGAGAGGTCAAAATGAAACTAGACCTGGAGAAAATGGAGAGCCAAGTGATTGAAGAGTGAGAGAAAAAGGAGAAATAGTATATTTTAGTAGGAGGAGTGAAATGTTTGACCTGAAGTTATCAGAGAGAGGAGAGTCTAGTTGATAACAAGCTTGAGAATATAGCTAAGATAATTTATTGAGAAGTGAAGGTTGTTGAAAATAGATTATTAAAGAACAGTGAATGAAGGTTATTGAATGACATTTTTGTTAACTATTGTTCTGTAACAAACAATCCAAAAATGTAGTGTCTTAAACCAATAACAAATTAGTATTTCTCACATATCTGACAGTTGGTGTTGCTTGGTCTGGGAAAACTTGTTTTCTCCCTGCAGTAGGCTAAACAGCCTTCCTTATATTGTGGTCTTAGGACAGTGTTCCAAACTGGCGAAGCTGGAAGCTGCAAGACTTATTGAGGTCTACATACCAGAATTCATGCAGAACTTCTACCATATTCTATTGGTCTTCGCATGTCAGAAGGTCAGCCTAGATTCAAGGAGTGAAAATAAAATCTACCTCAATAAATGAAGATTAATATATATAATTAATATTAATAATAATTATATATATATATATATATATATATATAGCTGTATTTAATCTACCACAAATGGATTATCTACATGGATCTTAAAAGTACCAAGGATTGTAGTTGAATTTGAGTTGGAAAGAATGACGGTGATCCATCTGCTGCAGATATCATGAAGGTATTGAAGAAACCAGACTTGCAGATGACTCAGGGGAAAAAGAGAAAAGTTCAGAGAGGTAGGAGGTGTCACAAAGGAAGAGGTATTATTATGTCAATTTGGATGTTGCATATGGAGAATTTTGACCCACATTCTACTTGCAACGTTTTGTTCTAGAGATCCCATATATTAGTTGTATTCTGATATTTTCTGATACCAGTCATAATAAACAGCCCCAAGATATCAGGAGCTTAAAACAGTATATAGGTAATTCTTGCTTATGTCTTCTGAGGACCACAATTCAGTTGAGGTTCTGCTTCAAAATTTGGGTGGACTGAAGATCTGTTTCACATGTCTTTTCCTTCTGGGACCAGGTTGAAGGAGGTTCCCTATCAGCGACATGATATTCTCTTAGTAGAGGGAGGAAAAAGTGCTTAAAAAATGAATTTAAATGTAGTTTATTTTTGTTTTTCAGGCATGCTATCTAAGATGTCTAAAAATGGCTTTGTAGTCAAGGCACAGTTGACCTGCTTTATCTAGGATTATCTGCCCATGTTGTGATCAGAATCCTTTACCTATGCTGGATGGCAAGTATTTCCCAGCCCACTGGAAAGTATTGGCAATTTTGGTTTCTCCCAGTTACCCCAATCACTTTCATTTATCCAAACTCCCCTAATGTGAGTCCAAAGGAGAAAGAAATGTACCGAGCTGATAATGATGCCTCTTGTCTCATGAATATTTCAAAAATAACATTCCAAATATAGTAATTAATTCCTATATTTCCATATCATATCAGAGGATGCCAATAATTAAAAATCCTTTCTATTCTCATGATACGCAGACAGTTCATTCTGCATGACTTAGCTGATATTGAACAAAGATAGGTTTACTGACTTGTGGCAGCAAGGGAGATCATACACCACAGTGAACTACAGGGTGTGTCTCTAAGGAGTTTTGATGGGCTTGATATATGGTATGGGCTTTTGCTGAATGATTTACAAAGGGCTCAAGGAAGTGGGGGATCTGTTTTGGATTAGGCTCTGTTAAGATGTAGGGTAATTTGATGATTAAGTGTCTTAAACCTTTTTTGTCTAGGAGATGTGTGGAACAAAGCAGGGCTAGAGTTGTCATTGTTTAAAAAAAAAAGCAGTTGTCACTCATATTTGCTGGGGAGTGGGGATTGTTTTCTTTTATAGTAGTATAATATATTTGTCTTATATTCCAATGTGTCCATATGTTGGTCTTTTTTTTTTTTGCTTATTTTCGCCATGTCACAGAATGTCTTGTCTTATTACTGTTAATATTCTGTAGATTTTTTTATGTCAATAGAGAATCATGCTGTATTTAATTTACATTTTTAAAAATTTTTCTCAAATCTTTAGTTTTTTGTTTTTTGTTTTTAAATTTTGTTGTATGATCGTCTCTCAGTGTCCCTGGAAGATTGTTTCCGGGGCCCCGCATGGATACCAGATCCTCAGATGCTCAAGTCCCTTATTTAAAATGGCATAGTATTTGCAAATAACCAATGAACATCCTCCTGTATAATTTAAATTTTCTCTAGATGACTTAGAATACCTAATACAATGCAAATGCTATGTGAATAGTTATGAATACATTGGAAATGCTACACGAATAACTTCTAGCACACGGCAAATTCAAGTTTTGCTTTTTGCAACTTTCTGGAATATTTTTTTCTGAATTTTTTGGGTTGAGTCCACAGATTCAGAACTGAGACTATGGAGGGCCAACTGCATTGTTTTATATTTCCTTATTCTTAGTAGGTCCTAATTTGCTTTCTTTATTCTCAACTTATTCTAAAAATCAGAAGGCTTCATTTTTCTAAAATAGATTTATTAATCTTCATCATTTAGACTTTCTATAAACCAGTCCCTGACACTGAAATATAACCTCATTCCTACTCTCACAACCTCCATTTACAAATATGAGAATATTTAGTAGTAACAGCTGGAGTATTATCAACTTTCCTCTCTCTAGGAAGTGCCTGGAGCTATCCGTCTTTGGTGCTTATGAAAAACAATATGGGGACAGAGAAGTACAGATTAGTTCCTTGCTTAGTCTTAGAATACAGTCTGCACTTTTTCTTTTCTCTGGCTGGCTAAAGGAAACTACTTCAAAGAATAATGTCTGCTTTTTTTGCAGACAGCCTGAATGCTTTACCTCCTACAAGTCACATTTCCATTTGTTCTCTTGAAAACACATATGAGAAGGGAACACTGCTCCTTTCATAGATTGTTTATAATGCAAGACAGTGATTTCCTCATACAGTTTAAAGAGAATTTTAGAATATGTCATTAGCCTAATTATAATGTAATATAGTTTGGATACAAATCGAAGAAGAACTATAATTACTTTTAACTCTTCTTTGGCCTTGGCTATTATTGATAAATAGTTTTCTTCCATACTTTATCTTTAAAATTTGTGGGAACTCTTCTTCTACAATACTTGGACTCATGGACTTCAGAGGCTTCTATTCCCATACTGGGAATATTTTCAGCTGAACATTTTAGTTAACATATTTCTATCTTTCTGAGCTATTTCATGTTATCATCTCTTACTCAACACTCCTTTGTCAGTCATCCTATCCATTTTTATTTTTTTGCCAGACATATTCCTCTAATGATAAAAGAGAAATTTCTAATAGGCATTGTCCAACTCTGCTTTGGACTATCTCCCAGTCAGTATCATTGGATGTGTTCAAGTATTCTATTCACATGTGTCAGCTTGGCTCTTGTAGAGGGAATGCAAGCATTGGAGAATGAGTTATACTAGATGATATTAGAATTTAATTCCAATCTCAAGTATCTATGATTCATAGAACAGTAATAGAAAAAAAAACATAATTTTGTGTAAACTTTATATAGTTTACCACCATATACAAAGACCCTTGGCTGACTGTCTTATACTAAGCAGCACCCCTAGAATGAATTAATACAATATGGTGAATGAATTCTCTGGTATAATGTTGTAAACTTATAAGCAATTGACTAGATGTACATGTAGAAAAGCATAGGATTGGATGAAAAAAAACATGAGAAAGAAAATGAGATCTCTAGGTTCACTACAATTAGTTAATCTTATCAAAACTAGTTTATAAGAACATGTGCAAACAGTATGATACACACTGAGTACATTAGAATAGTTTCTTTTAGATGAGAGAGTGATATGGCAATGAGGAAAAGGATGAAAATGAATAAACAAATTAATGAAATAAGAGCAAGGCACTACCACTGAAAATAGTTTAATATGAATTGAAGAGGTTTTTTTTTTTAATAGTCTTCTGCACATGATATCCAATAAACTAAATATATAAAATAGCAGTAAACCACCTCTATCCCCATTGTCTGTTTAGTTTTCTTCTTAGTACTTATGGTCCCCGATACAGAATTTATTAATTTATTCTTTATTACTTGCCTCTGCCCATCTTCTCTGACCAGGAAATTACTTTATTAAGAACAAGAAATCTTCTTTTGTTCATTTTTTTTTAATTGTGTCCTCAGTACCAAAAACAAAGCCTCACATCTATTAGATACTTAAATACTTATTACATGAATTAATGTATTATATGAATAACTGTAGTGAATATGAGATCATGTCACAAGTACTCTTTTGTTTAATATTATCTCTAATTAAAAATTTAATAATAAAAAGAATCTGTGGTGGATGTTAGGTAGTGATAGTAATGAGGAGAAGAAGATATTTAAGTAGTTATCACTGAGTGCTTTCTGGTTCGAGAGCATTCTCAATTGAGATGTCAAATCAAATTAGTGTTTTAGTTTAAGTGCCACTTGAGACTGAGTAGAATATAATCTATATGACATGAAAAGAGATATTAATGATTGAAAGTTATATCTGACCCAGAGAAAACACTACCAGCTATTTCCCATATTACTAACTCTGAGCATGAGCTACTCTAAAAGATTTTTTATAAACTAATGAAAATCAGTTTACCCCAAAAACATATGGAAATATAGAAAAAATATATGTGTGGGTATATATACATGTGTATGTGTGTGTGTATGTGTGTGGAGGATATACATATAGATAGATAGATTGGATAGATAATAGACAGATAGATACTGCTTCTGAAAAATATAAAAGTCAGTGTTCTTATGATCAAGATGATAATTTGAAAAAAAAAATTGACCTTTGTCTGTTACAAAGAAGCTAATAATGTTTCTACATTTTTTCAGAAAATACCATACCATCTCAGCAGAAAATCAATATCTTACTATATATCTACAGCTTTATTTAATTCAAATGTCTGATCAATTCAAAATGTTCTCAAAGAAATGAGCAAGTAGAGGTAATGAAAGTGTTTTGTAACCTATAAAACCCTTTAAAACTAAGCAATGATCATCATATTATACCTATTATTATTCAAATTAGAACATTCTTCAAATTTATTCATTCAAATACTATTGTTGAGTACCTCCTGAGTACCAGACATGTTTTTAGACAGTGAGGCTACAACAAAGAAGATCCTGATTCTTTTGAATTTCCTAACTGGTACAGTGGTTTTCAAGCCTTGTTAAATATTAGAAACATCTGAAGAGTTTAAGAAATACTAAAACCTGAAACCCAGCCCTGATCAAATAAATTGAATCATTATGCATGGGACTCAGACGTTTGAATACTTTTAAAAGTTCTCCAGATGATACCAATATGGTGACCATATTGACGACTATTTGTTTGAAGTGTGATATATTCAGGAATATTTTTAAAATTTCAAATCAGCATATCAAGTGCTAAGATAATATCTGACATTATCATAGATAATATTCCATAGAACCATTGGGATAAGGATCATCAGGTGAGGAGAGGATTGTTTTAAAAGTTTTCACAAAGGAAATATCATTTAAGCTGAGATTCAAATAATAAAAAAAAGTTGATGAAAGTCAGTGGGGGTTATTTAGATGAAAAATAAACAAAACACATTATACAGCTTAAATGCCATATTAAGGACTATGGACTCCATTCTAAGAGCAACTGATAGGCCTTCATAGATTTTAAGTAGGCCAGTGACAAAGAATTTTTAATTCTCAAGATTAATCAGAAGTTATCTTTCTCCTTTTTCACAGTATTTTTTGATATTTTTAAAGTGTGATTCTCTGCATAAATTTTACATGGTATGGTGTTCACATTTTTCATAGGCATAAAAGTACAGTCAAGTTTCTCAAATAGAAACCTCCTATGAGTCCCATTATTTATGAATCCTATGACTTTAATGTTTTTCTTAGAGCTCATTTCATTAGCCTTAGGGCAGTGATTCTCAACCTTTTCTTCAGGCCCAACATATTAGAAATAATGACTAATTATAGCAGTTATTTTCAAGAGAAGAGGTAGAGCAAGGGGCTAAACTCTTCATCTGGGTAGTGGGGGCAACTGTAGCTTGAAGATGACAAACCAACCCTCATCTGATATGTCCCTGTCGGCTTGGGGGAGGAATCCCTACTGTCTATCACTGTGAATCTTAGTCTCTTTATAAAATAAAAATTAATTAATTTTTTAAAAAGGGAAGCACCAAGCTTTTGAAGTTAAAATTAGGGGTTTAAAAACTGTCTTCAGAATTTTCAAATGCCTCAGAGAAACCATGTGTAGATCCCTACTGTGAGAGTCCAGTGATTGGCTAAGCTTGATTCAAGCATCCTCCTCGTGAACTATGACCAGAAAAGGTGATAGCTCCCTTCCAGAACATGTGGTGAAACCTGGCATAGCAGTCTTGCCTCCAGAGGAAGCACAAACACAGCCACTGAAGAAATTGGATGGTAAACAGCCCCTTTGACTTTTAGCTTCCACAGAAAATAATTATTACCTAAAAATGAAATCTCCTAGACAGAAATTTGCTAAAATTGAGCTCATGGAAAGGCACAGAGAAGTGAGGATGCAGAGGGAAAGGAAAAGGTAATTAAAGAGACTTTCCCATTGTGGAGCACAGGCTCCAGACACGCAGGCTTAGCAGCCATGGCTCATGGGCCTAGCCACTCCGCGGCATGTGGGATTCTCTCGGACCGGGGCACGAACCTGTGTCCCCTGCATCGCAGGCAGACTCTCAACCACCACGCCACCAGTGAAGTCCCAATGAAAGAGACTTTTGTCGTTGAAGAAAGATTAGAAATCACCACTGCTAAATTTGATAGGTCCCAATTTAAGATATGATATATAGCCATAATTGTCCCTATTTTTTTTTTTTCAGGTATTTTGTGGCAAAAGATAACAAGTACTTGTATGTGCTTTTAGATAATTTATTTCCTCTTTCTTCCATATACACATTCCCTCTCATGTATGATTTTATGAATAGCCAACTGACAGCATTAACTCATTAACATATGACGCTCATGAGACAAACAGAGACAGGCAATATAGAAATAATACTGGTTTCTTCACTGTTTTTTAATGTTTTTTTTTCTTTGATGGGGAAGGTCTTCAGCTTCTAACAGGATTCAGTAATACACAGTTCATTCTCATACAAGTAAGAGGAACCAGGCAAAACATATCTCACTAGTATCTGTAAATAAGTTTTATTTCATTAAAAAATATTTTTATGGAAATGAAGTAATCAATTTTATCATTAATCTGTTTTGTATATGAATAATTAAAGCCCTCAAAGCAATAGGAACCAAAAGACCTGAAGAAACGATGGGTAACTAGCTTTATTGCTTTTCTGACTGTCTGGTCGCGTATGTCTGTGGTAATTGCTGAACAGAAAAAAGTAAAGAGGAATACAAAATATTTTAGAAATTGGTTTTTCTATGTGCTGCATAGAAAATATCAGTACATATACTGTCATTTATCTCAAGTTGGTGTCGATTTTTGCCAGCTTTAGCTTCTGAGTGATTTTATATAAGATCAGTGATACCATAGGTAGTGAACAAGTTATTCAAGGGAATTATTACCTGCCCACAGTTTGTACTTATTGAATTCTCATATGTTTCATTTGAGAAGATTTTTCTTTTTTTTTTTTTAAGATGTTGGGGGTAAGAGTTTATTAATTAATTAATTTATTTTTGCTGTGTTGAGTCTTCATTTCTGTGTGAGGGCTTTCTCTAGTTGTGGCAAGTGGGAGCCACTCTTCATCGCGGCGTGCGGGCCTCTCACTATCATTGCCTCTCTTGTTGCAGAGCACAGGCTACAGACGTGCAGGATCAGTAATTGTGGCTCACGGGCCTAGCTGCTCCATGGCATGTGGGATCCTCCCAGACCAGAGCTCAAACCTGTGTCCCATGCATTAGCAGGCAGATTCTCAACCACTGCACCACCTGGGAAGCGTGATTTTTCTTTTTATACTAAGACTATATATTTCTAGAAATTATGTTTCTATTTTACTGGGCAGAAGGACCTATAATTTACTTCAAATATTTTTGTAATTTTCCATAGCCACTGTAATTTTTACTGTACGTTATTTGGAAACACTTGTCTTAACAAGTCAGAAGCTGCTTTACCTTGGGCTTTTCCACATGGAAGATCATCTGATGATAATGACATGTTTCCAACTGTGGCGGGGAAGCTACCAGGGACACAGAAGACCTATGCAGATGTCAAGACTGCTGAGTACCGTACTGCCAAGGTTGATGCACCCCGACACTAAAATCTCTTTAAATTCTTTTCACATAAAAGGGGAAATTTGAAGTTCAGCCTCCAGGAAAGAGTATTAAAAAGACCAGAAGGGTTTCATCTGAGTTCCATGGGTGATAAAAGTCATCAATCCAAAGCATTACTAGTAGATGGCTGATTCCCTAGCCATTCTTCCATTTGCTATAGATGGACAATGATAGTGCTGTTCCATCAAGGGAAAATGATCCCTTCTCCCCTCAAAATGCTTTTTACAAGGCAAAGGTATAAAGTGCTAGATTTATTAACAATTTCCATTTCAAGAGAGACACTGTTTGTGTGGCAGTAAAGCTGTGTTTTAATGCAAATGCAGCACTTCAAGCCTGTTTTTCTGATGCCTTCACAACTCCTGTAAGTAATGCATCCCTGGGTAGGATCCTTCATTTTTAAACAATTTGGGAAAACTGGTTCAAGTTGTAAACATACAAATATACTCCCTTTAGCGTGATAATAGTTTTGCAAACACTTGGTATTTGCCAATATGCTTTTCTAAATCTGATTGCTATTTGATTGCAAACTGGGAATGTACCTCAGTGAATTTCACCCCCAATCAAGGGGCTCAGGACAACAGAAAAGTGAGCTTATATTAGAGCGAAATTTAAACAATGATAAAATTGTTTCATGGAGTTGAGAAGAACTGTATCCAAGTTCTAGAAACTGAAAGTATTATGAGAAACTTCTTTATTCCCATTACCCATGATAGATCTCTGAGTCCAAGAAGTATTCATTGCACTGTTTTAATATCTTAAGCAAAGAAACCTAATTCAGCCTTATTCTAATCTTAATTTACTCTTCCCTTTACTATATGTTTGCTTTTTAAAAAAATTATAAAAATGTCAGTGTATTGGTTAAAAGAATAAAAATATTGAAACTCACAAAGTGTTTATTATTTGGCAGATAAGAAATTTCTTCTTGTTGAGCACTTGAGGATTATTTTCAGGGTAAACTCCATGAAAAGGAGAGTAAAAAATTTTGAAAAATAAAAGTCTCTCCAAAAGTAGCATAACCCAGCTTGGGTCAGAACACACCTATAACTGTGGACTAGGACTAGAACTGAGAGGAAATGATAGGTGCTATTCTTAAACCAATAATTTTATACTAATGTGTTAGCAAAAGAGAAAAATACATTAAATAGTTTGGTGAGAAATTGAATTACGGAAAGATTGTGCAGAAAAAGAATCTCTAAGTCGGACACAGTAGACAGAGATAATTTGGAAGAAAGGGGGTCATAAGTGTGAACTCTACTTTTTTCTTTAGGTTGTTCAGGTATCATTTTGGGCTCTTTTTTGCTGCAAGTGTCAGAGAAACCAATTTAAAATGGCTTAGACAATAAAGAAGGCCTATCAGCTCATACAACTGGAAGGTCCATGGTTTAAAAGCTTAGCTCAAGGATGTCAGGGGATCTCTGCTCTACATTCTTATAAGGTCAGCTTATTACCCAACCAAACATCGATCTGCTTGCCCAACGTGCATCAGAGCCAATCTACTGGCATTGGATTGTCATGAAGGAAAGTACAGCATTTATTGGCAGGACAACAGCAAGGGGAACAGGCAGCTTATGCTCAAAAGACCCAAAGTCTCTGACGGCTTTCAGGGAAGGATTTTTAAAGGCAGCATTTGAGGTGAGGGTTGCAGCTTGTGGACTTTCTTCTGATTGGTTGATGGTGCCATAGCAGGGTGATGTTTCGGGAATCTTAATTATCAACCTTCTAGTTCCAACCAGTGTGGGGTCTATGTGCTTGTGGTCATCATGTAGTCAACGTTCTCCATTGGGTAGGAGTCTTAGCTTTTGTAGAACAACTCAAAGATATGGGTCAGATTATTATGTATATCCCTTGAGGAGGAACTGGGAGTCCTGTGATTCTGTTTTATTGTGTAACTATTGTTTAAGCTATTGTTACTCTTCTTATTTGACTGCTTTTCCCTTGTTTCTTCTTTCCCTCAATTCTCCAATCATTAACTGTTTGAGTCTACTCTATGAAACATGGGGAAGGTCAAACAAGAAGTATGGGTCTCAGAGGGGTTTGTTCCCAGGAGGGCCCCACAGGGTCCTACTGGGTTTCAAGCTTCCTCCTAACACAGGTTTCCACATGTTTTCAAAATGGCTGCAGCAATTCTAAGCTCCACATCCACACAAGAGGCAAGATCATCTCTGGTGTAGCTATTTTAAAAGACTTTAATGGAATTTCATGGCCTGGAATCTTCAGCACAATTTCCTTTGCTGAAGATCATGTGGCTGCCCCTGAACAAATCTCTGAGGACAAGAACCAATGACATATATTGATGGACTCCAGCTCCTTTTCTAAACCAAACTCCATGGGGAAGTGGATAGCATTGCATTTATTGGCCTTCAGTAAAGTAACGCCCACCTCTGGAACTTGGGTAATGTCAGTTTTCTCTGAAGCACTCAGGAAATGTGGGGAAAAGATAGTTAATTGGACAAAATTCTCAGTACTTAGTAGGAGCCAGACATTGGGAAACAGATGCTGGGTAAGAAACCAAGAAACATTCATTATTCATAAGCATTTCTTTCCAAGATTAACTATCTTCTTATTGCTACTTAAACAATAACATTTATTAAAATTCACCTGATTTGGCCATTTATTTCACTGTATTCATGCTTTTATTCTCAGATATCTTGTGCTGTTTCTGTGGAATATTTTATTTATTTAACTTTTCCTTTTTATTTTATTGACCTTGTAATCACCGATAAATCCTTTGTCCAGCTTGTCATATGTTCCTCCCAGTCTTTTTTTTTAATAAATAAATTTATTTTAATAAAGAAGAAAAAAGAACTGAATGAAAAATATAAGTAAAATCAAAGCCTCTTGACCTAAAGAGAAGACTTGAGCATACATAAAATACAAGCAGTATAATAGCTAATTTATAAGAAAATAATGCTAAGGAATGCATGGTAAAAGGAAAAAGGATTAAATTGATGAAATGAAAGAACATATCCCCACAGAAGAGAATGGTGGCCTCACATACCAATAATTGCTGTATCTGAATAACATAAATGAACAAGTTGGCAGAAGCAGTAAGTAAAGATATAACAAAACAAAAGCAGTTTGTGTTGAAGGAAGCTGGTTTACACATTATTTTCAAGGCAAATTAATGAAAATATACCAACACGTAGTCATATCATAGTGGATACTGAACCAACAATAAGGGAAGAGGGTTACTGTACTGGTAGGCTGAGGTAGGCATATAGAACAGGAAATAATTATTGGAAAAATATATGAAATAGCATATTGGGCTTACAAGTTATAGAAAACCAGAACTATAGCTGCCATGCATTTTTATGTACATATTAACCAATGATTTCTTTTTTATTTGCCTTTCTTATTTTATAATCTATTTTGTACCAATCATTTATACCAAATGTAAGATATCAATAAACAAGCTTACCCTGGGTGTTACCAGGGAAGTTTTTAATTTTAAATAGCTCATTATATACCATTAGTTAGCCAATTGGTCCTTATCTTGACCAAAACTCAGTACTAATATTTGAAGAACAACTTCCCAGTCTTTTCTTTCTAGCCATATACACTCTCCTCATCTAAGCTGTGAATACCATGGAGGATAAACTATAAAGACATATTTATTATAGATTCATTACCTTGTGAAAAGCCTAAATCAATAGGAAGATGGAAAAACTAACCAACATTGCAATTGTCCCTTAAAAATTCTATCCCCCCCAATTTTTATTATTCCCCAGTTAAGACTTATGTTTTACTGCATTTTCTCTTATTAGTACATGTGTTTTGGATACCCAAAGCTACATTATTTTATTTTTGCAAGGAGTATTTTGTTACCATATTGGAATGACAAGAAATTTAGACAAAAATTTCATAAATCTCATTTCATTATTAGACACCATTTCCAATTAACCATATTTTAACTTTTAAATGGTTTGAAAATCATTTATTGTGGGTAATGGTATATTATCACCTATAGAAAGTTAGTACTAATTGGCTAGAATTGGTTCAGCATCAACCTGACACCTGGTAATCGTGAGATGTTCACCCCATCATCAGAAATGCCCTTCCCCACTCAACTGAAGGTTCTGCCTCCTCTTTCTGGGCCTCAGGCTACCCAGCTGCATAGCTGCCCCTGCTGCCAAGGACCCTCTTGCTCCATCTTCCACACCTTCACCTCCCATCTCTTTGGACCCAAGCTGAAATTTTTTTAGATGTTTAAACGTCCTTCAGTCCTTGGTCTTTCCCATACTGTTACCACTGTCTGGAACAGCAAATGGTTCTTAACCTTGGTTGCACATTGGAATCACTGATGGAGCTTTTAAAAATCTCAGCCAAACAGCCCTCAAGAAACTTAAATAATAATAATATCTGGAAGGTAAAGCACATGTGTCAGTATTTATTCCCAGGTGAATCCATTGTGGAGCCAATATTGAGCACCCTCTCTTCATCCTGTCAACTCCTGATTCTCTTCCACATCTCTACTTCAGTAACATTAGAGAAATTTTCCCTCACTTCTCAGATGAGATTTGGTCTTCTGAAAGATGCTTTCACAGCTCCTGAATTTTTTTACAGCACTTTGCACACTTGTAAGCTACTTGAGAGGAGGTATGGTGTCAATTTTTTTCACAAGTGTGTCTCCAGTTCCTAGAATGATAGGCAAACAATAAATATGAAATGATTGGTCCTGCTCACTAGGACAAACCCATTGAAATCAGATTGCTGTTCATAATGAGACCAATATGGAAGCTACTGCCACATTGTAAATATGCACTTAAAGCTCTGAATGAGTGAAAAGAACAATGCAACACTTTTACAACCAATACTATAAGATGCAGCTTTGTTCACAGCACTTAGGTCTAAATCTGCAGTTACAATCACTTGTAAACACAAAAACTTGCTTAGTTCTCAACCCCTTTCTATGAATGGAACAGGTTTACCTCTCAGCCTATCTCCATCTCACACATACACACACACACACACACACAAGTCCACAACCACCAAATGAAGTGCTCTGGGTATAACTTGCAGTGGAATGCAGACTAAATCACCTAAGACTCAGAGAAAGATGAAGAAAATTATTCTTAAGCCAGTTTAATATCTACCTAGCCAGTCCTTATTTTCTATTCCAGGTTAAAACCTTTCTCAATGGTACGGACAGTAGAAATAACCACTATCTTCAAGAAAAGTCCTACCTGGACCTATGTTGTGTATAATGAAGTTCCCATAATAATTCAATAACAGCCGATTCTAGATAATTGAGTCCTTTATTTTATTTATTTATTTTTTTAAATTTATTTATTTATTAATTTATTTTGGCTGTGTTGGGGCTTTGTTGCTGTGCGCAGGCTTTCTCTAGTTGCTGTGAGCGGGGACTACTCTTCCTTGCAGTGCGTGGGCTTCTCATTCTCATGGCTTCTCTTTTTGCAGAGCACAGGCTCTAGGCATGCAGGCTTCAGTAGTTGTGGTGTGTGGGCTCAGTAGTTGTGGCTTGTGGGCTCCAGAGCTCAGGCTCAGTAGTTGTGGCACATGGGCCTAGCCGCTCCATGGCATGTGGGATCCTCCCAGGCCAGGGCTCAAACCTGTGTCCCTTGCATTGGCAGGCAGATTCTTAAGCCACTGCACCACTAGGGAAGCCCAAGTCCTTTAACTTTAACATTGCAGATAAAGAACACTACTGATTAAAGCAAATGGATGTTTTTTTTTTTCTTTACAGATTAGAATGAGTCTAACATAAACATTAGCTTCACATAACTTTGAATTGCACACACAAACACATACACTCAAACATACAAATAAAATTGTGATATATTTTAGACCAGACATAATAATATTTGGAAAGAAAGTAGCAGAATGACTAATGGGATATGAAATGTCAAAATACAGGCAGATGCAAATCAGAACCTGGTATTTACCCCAAGTGGTAGGAACAGAATATGATTAGAGATTTAAATTAATTTGGAAAGTTATGGTGTAGGATTTCATTTCCTTATTCCTTAATGATTTCTTAATTAATAAAAATCACATTAACCAGAATGAGCCTTTCCTTTAATCGAATCTGAAAGTTTGATTACTTTTGGATTCAAGTTAAAATTTAATTTTTAAGCCAGTTATTATAATTCTTAACTCTCAGAGTGTCCAGTCCTAAATATCAGATGTTGAAGCATACCTTAATTATCTAATTAGTGTTATCACATAGCCTGACATACAGTAAATGTCTAATAAATATTATTGAATGATTTAATATTTAAACAAAATAAACTCCTTGCAATCAAATAGAAAAACAAAGTCAAAACTTTGTTTTATAAAAAAAGACATACTTGTTATTTGTAAGAAAAAATAAATTTATTATAAAACAAATATATCTTTTACCTTTTAATAAGTTGATGACATATATAAAGTATGTAAAATAATATTGTAGTTTGACTCACAAGATTAAAATGGTTTTATTTCAGTCTTACCATATTGTGTCAAGCTTAGAATTTTTTATATATTTGTTTGTACACTAATGAGGTATAAGTAATTTAATTTTTTTCAACCTTGTTGAGGTATAATTGACAAATAAAATTATAAAATATTTGAAATATACAACATGATAATTTGATATATGTATACACTGTGAAAGGATTACACCACCAAATTAATTAACAAATCCATCACCTCACATACTTCATATTTACTTTGTTTTGGTGAGAACATTTAAATTTTACTCTCTTAGCAACTTTCAATTATACAAGATAGAATTATCACTCTAGAGTTAGAGCTATAATTACCATGCTATAAGTATGGTAATTACCCACCCCCAGCCCCTGGCAACTACTTTTCTACTCTCTGTTTTTATGAGTTTTACTTTTGTTTTTATTTAAATAGATTCCACACATAAGAGATACCATGCGGTGGTGTCTTTCTCTGGCTGGCTTATTTCATTTAGTCTTAAGGTTCATTCATGATGTTGCAAATACAGGATTACCTTCCTATTTAAGGACGAATAATATTTCACTGTATGTATATATACCATATATTGTTGATCCATTCATCTGATGACAGACACTTAGATTGTTTCCATATCTTAGCTATTGTGAATTATCTGCGATGAATATGAGAATACAGCTATCTCTTCGAGATAATAGTTTCATTACCATTGAATATGTTCCCAGAAGTGGAATTGGTGGATCATGTGATAGTTCTAATCTCTTCAGAAACTTACATATGGTTTTCCATAATGGCTGTAACAGTTTATTATATTCCCACCATTAGTGCACGAGAGTTCCCCTTTCCGCACATCCTTGCTAACACTTGTTATTTCCTGGTTTTCTGATAATAGCCATTCTGACAGGTATAAGATGATATTTCATTATGGTTTTGATTTTTATTTCCCTAATACTTAGTGATGTTGAGCACTTTTTCATGTACTTGTTGGCCATCTGTATATCTTCTTTGGAAAAAAATGTCTATTCAGTTATTCTGCCCGTTTCTTAATTTGATTGTTTGTTTTCTTTTTGCTATTGAGTTATATGAGTTCTTTATATATTTTGGATATTAACTTCTTGTCAGATATATGATTTGGAAATATTTTCCCCCATTCAGTAGGTTGCTTTTGTTTATGGTTTCTATTGCTGTGAAGAAGTTTTTAGTTTGAACCAGTCCTAGTTGTTGACTTTAGCTTTTGTTACCTTTGCTTTTGGTGTAAATCCAAAAGAAAAAAAAAAGGTGTCACCAAGACCCACGTCAAGGAACTTATCACCAATATTTTCTTCTAGGGGCTTTATGGTTTCTAGTCTTACATTCAAGTCTTTAATCCATTCTGAGTTCATTTTTGTATATGGTATAAGACAGTGGTCCAGGTCTTTTCTTTGCATGTGACTGTCCAGTTTTTTTAGCACTGTTAATTGAAGAAACTGTCCTTTTCCCATTGTATATACTGTTCTGATTACCATAGCTTTGTAGCACAGTGTAAAATCAGGAAGCACTTGTTCTTTCTCAAAATTGCTTCAGCTATTCTGGATCTTTTGTGGTTCCATACAAATTTTAGAATTATTTGTTCCATCTCTGTGAAAAATGCCATTAGAATTTAGATACAGGTTGCATTGAATGTGTAGGTTGCTTTAGGTTGTATGGATATTTTAACAATATTAATTCTTCCAATCCTTGAGCACATAAACTTTTTGAATTTATGTGTGTCTTCTTCAATTTCTTTCATCAATGTCATAATTTTCAGTGTACATGTCTTTCCTTGGTTAATTTTTTTCCTAGGTATTTTATCCTTGATGCATTGTAAATGAGATTATTTTCTTAATTTCTATTTATGATAGTTCATTGTCAGTGTATATAAATGCAACTGATTTTTGTATATTTATTTTATATCTTGCAACTTTACTGAATTTGTTTATTAGTTCTAACAGTTTTTTGGTGGAGTTTTTAAATTCTTCTAAATATAGTATTATGTTATTTGCAAATAGTGATAGTTTTATGTCTTCCTTTATCTTGCTGCTGATCTTAGAGGAAAAGTTTTTAGCTTTTTACCATTGAATACGATGTTTACTGTGGGTTTGTTATATGACATTTATTATATTGACAGATGTTCCCTTTAAATTACACTTTGTTGAGATTTTTATCATAAATCATTGCTAAACTTTGTCAAGTGTTTCTTCTGCATCTATTGATATGATCATATGACTTTTATCTTCTGTTTTGTTAATGTGGTGAAACACATTTCTTGATTTGCAGACATTGAGCCATCCTTGTGCCTGGAGTTAATCCCACTTGATCATGTTGTATGATTATTTTAATGTATTATTGAATTTATTTTGTTAATATATTGTGGGTTTTTGCATCTATGTTCATCTGGGATACTGGTCTGTAATTTTCTTTGCTTGTGGTGTCTTTGGCTTTGGCATCAAAATAATGCTATCATCATAAAATGAGTTTGAAAGTGTTTCCTCCTTGTCTGATTTTTGGAACAGTTTGAGAAGAATTGGCAGTAATTCTTCTTTAAGTGTTTGGTAAAATTGACCAGTGAAGGCTTATGGTCCTGAACTTTTGTTTCTTGGGAGTTTTTAAATTACTGATTAATATCCTTATTAGTTATCAGTTTGTTCAGATTTCTTATCCCCTTCTTATTTAGTCTTGGTAGGTTGAATGTTTCTAGGAATTTGTGTTTTTTCTAGGCTGTCCAATCTATTGACCTAAAATTGTTCTTGGTATTCTTTTGTGATCCTTTGTATTGTGGATTATGTTTTCTGTTTAATTCCTAATTTTATTTGAGTCTTCTCTTTTTTCTTTCTTGGTAAATTTTCCTGAAGTTTTCTTTATTTTGTTTATTTTTTTTAAAGGTTCTAGTTTCATTGATCTTTTCTACTGTTTTAGTCTCTATTTAATTTAATATGCTCTGATATTTATTATTTACTTTCTACTACTAAATCTAGGTTTAGTTTGTTCCTTGTTTTCTAGTTCTTTGAGGTGTAAACAGGTTTTTTATTTGGATTTTTCCATTTTCTCAATGCAGGTGTTTATGCTATGCATTTTTCTCTTAGAATTGATTTTTCTGTGTACCATTAGTTTTGGTATCTTGTATTTTTATTTTCATTTGCCTCAAGATTTGTTTTAGTTTATCTTTTGATTTCTTCTTTGGTTCATTCATTGTTCAGGAGCATGTTGTCTATTCTTCATATATTTGTGAATTTTCCAGTTTTCTTCTTGTAATTGATTTCTAGTTTCATAGCATTGTGATTAGAAAGTATGCTCGATATAACTTCAATCATCTTAAATTTATTAAGGCTAACAAATGGCCTAACATATGATCTACCCTGAAGAATGTTCCCTATGTGCTTGAGAAGAATGTGTATTTTGCTGCTGTCAGGTGGAATGTTTTCTATACATTGGGTAAAGCCATCTGGTCTAATCTGTAAGTTAAGTCTAATGTTTCCTTATTGATTTTCTGTCTGTATGATATATCCATTTTTGAAAGTGGGGTATTGAAGTCCCTCCTATTATTATATTGTCTATATCTCCCCTCATATCTATTAATATTTGCTTTAAATATATAAGTGCTCCTATGTCGGGTACAAAAATATTACAAATGCTTTATCTTCTTCTCAAATTGATCCCTTCATCATTATGTGATTCCCTTTTTCTGTCGTTACAGTCTTTGTTTTAAAGTATTTTTTTTCTAATTTGAATATTACTACCCTAGCTTTCTTTTCATTTTCATATTTATGCAATATCTTTTTCCATCTTTTCACTTTTAATCTGTGTGTGTCTTTGGATCCAAGTGAGGGAGCATATTGATGGATGGTGAGTTTTTTAATCCATTCAGCCACCCTGTGTCTTTTGATTGGAACACTCAATCCATTTACATTTAAAGCAATTACTGATAGATATGTACTTATTGCCATTTTAAAAATTATTTTCTGATTATTTTTGTAGTTCTTCTCTGTTCCTTTCTTCTTCTTTTAGACTTTTTCATTATGGTTTGATTTTCTTTAGTGTTATGTTTATCTTTCTCTTTAATTTCTGTGTATATATCATAGGTTTTTGATTTGTGGTTACCATGCAGTTTATTTATATTTATTTTTTTATATTTATTTATATTTATATTATTTATTTATATTTAAATAAATATATATATAATATATATATTTAATAAATATATATATAAATATATATAAATAAATATATTTATTTATATTTATATTATTTATATTTATTTATATTTATATATATAACCAATATATATAGCTGTTTGTATTAAGCTAATAGTCACTTAAGTTCAAATGCATTCTAAAAACACTACATTTTTATACCCCCTCTCACATTTTATGTTTCTGATGTCATATTTTGTATCTTTTCACTTTGTGTATCTCTTAAATGCTTATTATAGTGATCGTTGGATTTAAGATTTTGGTCTTTTAACCTTCATACTTCCTTTTTAAGTGATTGATCCTTTACAATGTATTTGCCTTTACAAGTGACATTTTTTCTACCATGTATTTTTTTTTATTTCTAGTTATGACCTTTTCTTTCATGCTTAAAGAAGACTCTTTAACATTTCTGTTAAGTCTGGTTTAGTGATAATAAACTCTTTTAGTTTTTGCTTATTTGGGAAACTGTTTATCTCTCCTTCAATTCTGAATGATAACATTGCCAGGTAGAGGATTCTTGATTTTAAGGTTTTTCCTTTTAGCACTTTAAATATATCATGCCATTCCCTTATTACCTGTAAAGTTTCTGCTGAAAAATCAAGTTAATAGCCTTATGGGGGTCCCTTTGTATGTGACATATTGTTTTCCTCTTGATGCCTTTAAAATTCTCTTTAACTTGTGCCATTTTAATTGTGATATGATATTTCTGTGTGTGAATCTCTTTGGGTTTATTTTCTGGGGGAAATTTTTGTACTTCCTGGAGCTGGATATCTGTTTCCTGCCCCATGTTAGGAAAGTTTTCAGCCATTATTTCTTTAAATAATTTGTCTGCTCCTTTCTCTCTTTTGTCCTTTTGGGACCCCTAATAATGGGAATGTTAGTACACTTGATGTTCTCCCAGAAGTCCCTGAAAGTGTTCTCATTTTTTAAAAATTCTTTTTTATTTTTGCAGTTCTGATTGAGTGATTTCCACTACTTTGACTTGCAGGTTGCTTACGCATTCTTCTGGACCATCTAATCTGCTGTTGATTCTCTCTAGTGTATTTTTCATCTTAGTTATTGCATTCTTCAGCTCTTATTGATTCTTTTTTTAAATTTTCTATCTCATTGTTGAAATTCTCATTGTGTCTCTCCATTCTTCTCTTGAGTTACATTAGCCTCTTTACAACTGTCACTTTAAATTCTTCATGTGGAAAATTACCTTTCTCTATTTCATTAGGTCTTTTTTTTGTTGTTTTTTGTTTTTCTTTTTGTTTTTTTTTGTTTTTGTTTTTTTCTGCTGAATCATCTTGTCCTTTCATTTGGAACAGATTCCTCTGTCTTTTCATTTTGTTTGAATTCCTTTGTTTGTTTCTATGAATTAAGTGAAACAGTTGCTTCTCCTGGACTTGAAGACTTGTCTTTACATAAGAGTGTCTCCTAGGTAGATTATGTGTGCTGGTTGGGTTTTGCAGACCATCTGGGTCTGCAGCAGGTATAATCCAGGGTTTTCCTGGGGTGCACTAGCTCTAATCAGGCCACCTTGGTGGAATGACTGGAGCTGGAGTGGACACAGGCTGGGGCTTTCCCAATGTGCCCCAAGATAAAGGAAAATTTGTTAATGGAATTAATCACTCCATATCTAATTTTATAGACAAAACAACAGAACACACCTAATCAATAAAAAGTAGAAGAGGGATGGTTATATTAAATTTACTATAAAACAACAAGCACTTATTGAACATTGACTTCGAACAACACATAGAAATAAGAAGATGAAGATGAATAAGATTGGGGAAGACACATGTACAAAATAGAAATGACACCCAATTTCAGTGGTTTAAATAAGTTTCTATAGAAATAAAATAATAAATTCTTCCTGGATAATTTAAGAAAAGCCTTGTCAAGGAGGAACATTCAGGCTATGTGTTGAAAGAATAGCAGGAATTGCCCAGTAATAAAAATCTCCAACTGGAAGGAAAATCCAATGAGTAGTTATAGAAATAATAAGGGTACAGGCTCATGAACATGGAAATGTGAGAAGCTTGATGTTGCAGAAGTATACTTCAAGAGGTGTGGAAGAAGGCATATGTTTGACCGTAGGCATGTATTGGAGTAAAATCCAATGGGTTGCTGGTTAATTAAAGAGTGATTTTCTTCTGGTTGTCCTTTTCTGTCATTTACCCTTTTTTTGTTGTTCCTTTTGCTGATTTCTCTTCCTCCATTTTATATATGCCTTAAATACTGGGATTCTCTTGAATTCCTTTTTTAATAGAGCTGAAGGGAAGTATAGAAAATTCTATAGTACATTTATGTGAATTGTTCAAGCATTGTACTTAAAAACAAAACAATGTGGGAAAAAATCTGAATACTTTCAGAAACTATCACGATTTGATGGTGCCCACACAGTAAATTGTAGAGTAAAATACAGAAAACAAGGTAAATAGCCTATAGGTACCCATCAAACTGTTTAATTAGTATGAGAATAAAATGATTAAAAATTAAAATTACTTAAGAAAGTTCTCAAGCAAATTCTCATTTCTATTTCTTTCTTAACAAGTCTTTAATTAGCTGAAATTACATTAAGGAAGTTTCATGCCTTCTATATCTTTGCCAACATACAAAATACCCTTTTTATTCACAAATGATAGGGGTAAACGAATATTGAAACATATTCCTCAGGAGAATGGGAAATTGTAGTCAATTTAGTATTATTGAATATCAACTTGTATATATCTTTGGCTGAGCAAAATTAAAGTCAACAGCAAGCAAGGGAAAATATGGTTAGAAATATTTGATGTTTGTTTTTCATAATTTCACTGCTAGATACTTTGAAAGATATATAAAAACTACTTTATTATAAAGATTTAATGTATCTTTGTAATACTAAAATAAACAAAGCAATTACCTATGATTCACATTAAAATTGCCATCCTTGAAAATATAAAATAAGCACTAAGCTAAAATTGTACAATAACTTCATTTTTCTGCTATTCCAGAATCAAAGTAGATGCTAGTTTTCTCATGGTTTATGAGAAACTGTGATATAACATAATTTTCAAACCAGTGATTTTTTGTGCTTATTCTTAAAAATAAGCACACCAGAACAGATCAAATCTTTCTAAAATATAATAGAAAGAGAAACTAAAAAGATATTGTGAAACATCTAAAAGACTTACAATCCTTAAAGTAATTTTTGTTTCTAAATAAAATATGATAAATCTGATAGTCCAGGTGAGGATGACTCTTTGTCATTTTTACAAAGGCAGTAAATATCCAGTAGTGCCACTTATACTTGTGGTTGTGAAACCACAACCTGCTTTTATAAACCTCAATCAGTCAGTATTCTTAAAATTCTATAAATGTTAATAAAGCAATGTTTCCCTTTGGAATAAAGGAAAGTATAATATATTTAAAATTAACTAGGGGAAAAAGAAGTTACTCTTACTATAAGATGAAGGTGTATATGAACCCAAAGTATAAATAGCAAAGCAATAAAAATTGTGAAAATATTTTAATGGAGGAAAGCATTTTCAAGGAAGCTGCTTCTGTCATAAGTTAGATACATATTTAAGGCTGCTATAGAAAAACAGTCCAACACTAGAAAGATAAGGCATCTTTCATATTTTATTTTAATAAGGGGAAAAGGATAAAATAATAGCTAACTATATGGAATGTGATGTCATCATTTAGCACTTTAACATGAATAAGCTCCTGGTGGTATATAAAAGGAGAAGGAAAAAGAGAGCCAGTATCTATTTAGTGCTGCCAACATTCCAGGTATTTACAAGGTCTCTTACCTACCTTATCTCATTTACCATGAACCCTTTCACTTAGGTGTTGTCATTCCAACTTTATAGATGAGAAAACTGAGCATCTAAAAATGTTTGACAGCTTGCCTAATATCTAATAGCCAGGAAGATGCAAAGTCAATATTTTTCCCTAGAACTCTGATGCCAAAGGCCAGACTCTGTTAGATTTTGACAGTTTCTTCATCTTTCCTAGTTGTTGATGAGCATGACAGTTTGAGAAGTATTGGCTGAGTGTTTTACAGAACATTGCTGAATTGAAATCTGTCTGATTGTTTTTTTTTTTTTTCATGATGAGAATGGGGTTATAGCTTTTAGAGAGGAAGTTCATAGAAGTGAAGTACAATTCTCAACAACCACATCATATCAAGAATGCATTACATCAACATGACTTACCACAGTTGATGTTGACCTTCATCAATTTCTCCAACTATAAAGTTACTCATTTTTCCCTTTTCATTTTGTACTCTTAGGAAGAAGGTCATCATGCACAGTCCACACTTAAGGAGTGGGTAGTTATGAGCATATCTACGTAAATTTTTGTAATTCTCCTGCACAAATTTTGAACATGGCAGTGTGTTATTTCAATCATCTAAAATCAAATATATATTTATTATATATATTATATATCATCCTTATTTGTTGAAATAATATAGTTGATATTTTCAGTAATTCTCACTACTTTATACACAAACAACTTTTAGTTATTATCTTCAAACGGCTCTGAGATAAATGTTATTACTCTGATTGGATTATTTTTTAAATGTAGGAGTTAAGTTTGTCTATAATCAGACAAAGTAAATCATGAATTATACATATATATATATATCAGTATATACACACACATATGGTTTTATTTTATATAGAGTTGGACATGAGGAAGGAAAAAATATCTTTGAAGGTTGGAAGATTGGGTAGAACAAGGACAGGGAAGTAGTGTAGTAACAGTTAAAATGACAGGAGTGAACTCAATTAATTGCTTGGAAAGACCATTGCAGCCATCAGGTGTAGATTATATTTTACTAGTATAGCAAAATGACCTAACAAGAAAACCAGAAATAGAAGTTAATTGGTAAGAATAATGCTGCTACTTCATAGGAGAAAAAAGAAGTGACATTGGGAAAGCCTAATAAATTGTGTTTAAGAAGGAAATTTAACTATTATTTATTGAGCACTTACAATATTCCAAGCCCTGAGCTTGGTGCTTTCACATGTCATTCCCATGGAACTCTCAAGAAAATAATTTCATGTAATATATTTTTTATGGTGAAGGAGGTTTATTCACTTGTTCATTTATTAAGTTCCTAGGAGTTTTAAGGTGTTTTGCTAGGACTATCACAATTAATAAAGTTCTATCCTTTCTCAAGGCCTAGTTTACAAAACATAATTATAAGCTGATAATAACAAAAAAAAGGTGATAAATATTAAAAATCACATATATATTGGTTATATTGATTATGGAAGAAGTATTAAACCCTCCGTTGGTTGTATCTTAGAGTTTCCTATCTAGAAACTCTAAAATTTAAATTTATTTCACAAAACATGTGGCCTTGTTTTATTTGTTTCAACTTGTAAAAACATGGGAAGTCCCTTTAGATTTTACAGAAGAACTGGCACAGTTAATACAATAGGTGAAAACAATGCCAAGCATCAACTTGTAGGAGTGAAGTGAATATACCTTCCCCTTTCTTCATGAATGGCCGGAAGGCTAGATCAATACTGCTACAGCCATGAGTGATCTAACTAATAAACTAGATGCCTTGATGTGAGTCTTAACTATGGAACCAAAGGCTTCTAAATGTAATATATAAATATTTTTTTCTTGATGATTAAAGGAAAGAGATCCAAAACGAGAAAGAGAGAAAGAGAGAAGAGAGAACTACACAGCTGTAAATTTCTCCAGAAGGTACTACTCAAATCCTCCTTAATTTTCCCTGAGCAATAATCAGCAAACTTCTCATTAGAAGGAATTTTAAATGGTTTGCTGATTTGCAAAATGTGGCATGAGTGATATGTACATTACTTGCATAGTTGGTTTTGTGCATATATATGGCACATGCTATTTTGGAAATGTACACCCTCTGTGTCCATTATAGCTATTGAGCACTCTATTCCCTGATAATCATTTATAGTTACTCATCACAGTTTATTATTAGAAAAGTAATGAATCGGCAGTTTTATGCACTCTCCTTTAACAACCTAATCTTAGAAGTTTCCAAACCACAGTATATAGTAATAGAAAGCAAGCGGATTGCCCAAAGTTATTTCTGGATGTTGGGCTGCACATTTTTCAGAGATTACGTAAACTTTAGTAAATCTTCTCTTTCATTGTCCTTAATGAATTCTACTATTACTCTCAAAGTGAAGAGTTTGGTTTATATAATAACATGTTAAACTTTCAGTAAGTCTATATTGATAATATAAATTTACTTCTACATGTTCTCTAATTTTTACATAGATGGATTTTTCCCCAAACTGCTGAGATATACACAATATATAGTTATACTTTTCAGTTGGAGAAACTGAAGAACAGATAAGTAGGAAAAGAGGGGTATCTTCTCTTTCACCACAGTTCTCAGAATTTTCTGTGCCTTGGAGGTGAGCTCAGGAGAAGTACCACACAGGAGACCAATTTTATTTGAATGTTTCTATTTCAAATTACACTTATTTCTATAGTTTAGGGGCCAAGGAATTTGAATGTTTGCCTCTGCTATTTTGTATCAATAGATCCTTAGACAAAAATTTTAAGCAGTAAACAGTATACAAATCACTATGCTAAGAACAATCATATTGTAAACCTATACAATACCAGTTTTTATATCTTAGATATAGTTCATTTTTAAAAAAAAAATCTTTAGACTCTATTGAATCAGAGGAATAGAGAACACACACACTCCTGTTTTGAATGTTGTGAAAGACATTTCTCTCCCAAGTATGGGGAGACAGGTCTGACCTCTGAGCCGACTAAATGTGTTACTTTGTATTACTTTGACATCTTAGGAGGTATACCACCATAATGACAAATTGTTGGAGAAATGAGACTATTAAATATTATAATTTGGAGTTCTTTCTAGTTATATTATCTGTCTCATAAATGTATAACATTTTCCTGTTTGATTTTTTTTTTTTTTTCTTCGCACTACGCGGGCCTGTCACTGTTGTGGCTTCTCCCGTTGCGGAGCACAGGCTCCGAACGCGCAGGCTCAGTGGCCATGGCTCACAGGCCCAGCTGCTCCACGGCATGTGGGATCTTCCCGGACCGGGGCACGAACCCGTGTCCCCTGCATCGGAAGGCGGACTCTCAACCACTGCGCCACCAGGGAAGCCCTTGTTTGATTTTTATATAAGAGAAAGGCACTATTTGAACCTTCTTAGGAAGGTAAAATTCCAAAAATTTCTCAGACTTCTCAGAACATTGCAATATAATTCTAAGTAAGGCATTTTCCTATACACTGGTAAGGGACAGGAGGAAAATAAAGATGGATGGACAGTTTCTGACCTCAAAGTGCCATGCAGCATTTATGAAATATGTTCTGTATACCAGGAACAACTACTATACAATTCTAGGGAATAGATAGAATGCTCCTATCTTCAAGTAAACTATACATAGTTTCCAATAAGCCTTCACCCTACTAGCTAATTATGAAGACTGATTTTAAAGAATGAATAATATTTAGGACTGTAATCAATTTCATAATTTCATCATCACTCCCATCTTCATCACCATCATCATCTAACGTGTTATATGCAGTACTGTGTGCCAGCTACCATGCTAAAAGTCATTTATATTTTATTTCATCTAATCCATCTTTTCTGTGAAATAGATGTTATTGTAATCCCATTTTACAGAGGAGGAAACTGAGCCTTGAAGAAGTCATATAAAATTCCCAAGATCACCATATCAGTCAGTATGGACACAATGCTGGCCATTAGTACAACATCATACTGCATTCTCTATCAATTTTTCCTTCACAGAATAATTGATATTATGCAATTGTTTTAACTCATAAGTTAGAGTGTATTATTGTTTCCTTTTTCTGTAAATGAATCAACATGTTTAAAATTTTTTTTAAATGTTTTTCTTTTAGAAGATGTTGGGGGTAGGTGTTTATTAATTAATTAATTAATTTTTGCTGTGTTGGGTCTTCGTTTCTGTGTGAGGGCTTTCTCTAGTTGCGGCGAGTGGGAACCACTCTTCATCGCAGTGCACGGGCCTCTCACTGTCACGGCCTCTCTTGTTGCGGAGCACAGGCTCCAGACGCGCAGGCTCAGTAGTTGTGGCTCATGGGCCTAGTTGCTCCAGGGCATGTGGAATCCTCCCAGACCAGGGCTCGAACCCATGTCCCCTGCATTAGCAGGCAGACTCTCAACCACTGTGCCACCAGGGAAGCCCAACATGTTTAAATTTGAATAGAAGATTAGCAATGAGTAATCAGAAAAGGATGAATATAACTAATTTAATTGTTTTAAATTCCTAAAGTAAATCAGCAAGCAGACAACAACAACCAATTACACATTTGACCTTATGATTTACGTTATACTTTATTATAAACTGCAGTAGCAGATGGGTGCCAATACTGATGACATAGCTTCTCTGTTTCTACTTCTTGTTAACCTTTTATTTCACTTGTCTTTAAAGTGAGAACTCAGAAGTCAGGGAAGCATCTGCCGCTGCTGTTTCTCTAGAGGCAAATTAATCTACATCAAAGCATCCTGAAGAAAATATTTAGAGTCAAATAATAATGAGGAAGGTATAACTTCATACAATGATTAATGCACAGCAGAAAACCAACCCCAAAGCAAGAGACTTAATCACAAATATACTGGTATGACAAAGAGTACCTGATAATATGACAAGTTATCACTGTGGCATTCAGCAAGGATAAAATATCAGTATTCCTATTTTGAAGTCTATTTTTTTCTCATGTCTTTATTGTACTGACAATTAAATCTATATATAATCCATAACTCTCTTATAAAATGTTTGTAAAATTGGTGAAAGCAATGCAGTAAGAAGCTTCTCCATCTGCAAGGAAAAATACTTGCATTTATAATCTCAAGTAGTCTGCTACAGCCAATTTTTCTGTTTAGAATAAATTGATTTTTGGCTATGCATAAATTAAATGTCAACACATCTCTCACAAATCTACTTATGGGCAGCCAAAAACCAGGCTGTTGAGCTAGAAAACAAATTTAATACAAATAACTGCATTTTATGTTTACTCAACAAATAGATACAAAAGAAAAGGAGCTTTAGTGATCCCAAGTATGTCAGTGTTAATTAGTTGATTTGTGAAGAGAAATTCTGCCTGTTTCCCTCCTCCCATCATGGACCAGGAAAACTGTCCAGCTATGTCTTATAATGCATTAGCTCCAGCTGAACAAACATAAAAAGAATAATAAAAGTACTCATATTTATAGTGTAGTATTGGTGTCACTGTGTGAATATATTCAATTTAAATTGACAGACCATTTCATCCAGAAAGGTTTCAACTGAGTGATACAGGTGATGCTATTCTTCTACCCCCACTAAAAGAGAGAGAAAGAGTGTGTGTGTTTGTGTGTGTGTATGCATATTTAATGAGTACCTATTGAGTGCCAGAGACTCTTCTAAGCGCTGTGACTGGGAGATACAGTAGAAAAGAAAACAAAATTCTTAACTTTCGAAGAAGTCCAGCAATGAACAAACATATAGAGTATGTCATGGAGTAGATAAGTGCTAGGAAGAAAAATAGAGCAGGGTAAAGAGGATGGGTAGTGGTAGAAGTGTGGGAGGAGTATTTTGAGAGGTTCTCTTGGTTAAGGTGATATTTGAGCCTGGAGCTGAAGTTTGGGAGGAAACTGGGAGTGTGGATATCTGGGGAAAAGTGGTACAAGCGGAGAGAGGAAAGCCCACAACCCTGAGACTAAACTTGATGTTTTCAAGGAATGGCAAGGAAGCCTTTCTGTTTGGAGTGGAATGACAGAGTAGAGAATGGTAGACAATCAAAGATATACCAGGTTAATGGGCCTCCCTGGTGGCGCAGTGGTTTAGAGTCCGCCTGCCGATGCAGGAGACACGGGTTTGTGCCCCAGTCCAGGAGGATCCCACATGCCATGGAGCGGCTGGGCCCGTGAGTCATGGTCGCTGAGCCTGCGCGTCCGGAGCCTGTGCTCTGCAACGGGAAAGGACACAACAGTGAGAGGCCCGCGTACCACAAAAAAAAAAAAAAAAAAAAAAGATATATCAAGTTAAGAATATTTAATTTTATTTTAACAGAGAAAGAAAGCTATTAGAAGATGGTATTGTCAGTGGTTTTTAAATTTCCTTTGGTTCAATATTATAAATTGTTATTTATATTATTTTTTTAAAAAACTCAAGTAAAATGGACAACTCAATACTGTAATTCCCAAAATATTTGCTGTCATGGATTGTGTCAACAAGGCATCTGAAAAGATAAATTCTGTGATACCTGGCACCACTGATATGTTAACCTATTAACACATTGTTATATAAGATTATTGCCAGTTATTCCCATTATTGTCAGTTCACAATTTTTTAACACTTTAGGATGGTAGAGGGACACCAAAGGAATATTATGAAGTAAGAAACTGAGATCCATAGAAGTTGAGTGACTTGCCCACACTGAAAAAGTCAATTAATTCTGCTCTTTGGTTTTTGTCAATAATGTTTATTCCATTTCAAAAACTTAAGTTTTTGAAATAAAATCAGACAATATAGAGCATAACAGACAATGGCATGCTGGAGCCAGTGCATATATGATTTCAAAATTTTGTGCACCTCACTGCCCCGCTCCAGGTGACACCACACTGGCAGCTTGAAATCAGCCACCGTGGGAGTATTTATACCATGGAGACTGGCAAATGCTATTATACAAATCAGGACTCTCTTTATTTTTCTTTTTTGGAGAACCTAATTACCATGCACATTTTCATGAAAACGGAACATTTTAATATTAGTCTTATATTGAACTTGCTACATTTTATTGAAAATATGTGCTTTGGGGCTTCCCTGGTGGCGCAGTGGTTGGGAGTCTGCTTGCCGATGCAGGGGACACGGGTTCGTGCCCCGGTCCGGGAGGATCCCACATGCCGCGGAGCAGCTGGACCCCTGAGCCATGGACCCTGAGCCATGGCCATTGAGCCTGCGCGTCCGGAGCCTGTGCTCCACAATGGGAGAGGCCACAACAGTGAGAGGCCCGTGTACCGCAAAAAAAAAAAAAAAAGAAAAAGAAAATATGTGCTTTGAGAGATTAAATTCCAAGAGACAGAGCTGATCTAGTCATCTATGTATCCACCCTAGAATCTAACAAGTGTGTGTTGACTCTAAACACTATTACTTTAATGGAGAAATTTTTTTTTTTTTTTTAGTGCATTTAAGTTTATATTTGCTCCAATTATTTTTTGATCATATTTATAACCCTTATAACAAAGAAACATCCAGTGAAACACAACATGCCATCCATATCAGTAAACAGATGTTCCAAAATTTTATTTTGGAAAAGAAGGCTTTTTATTATCACTGACAATAAATACAGTAATTATGATTTTTCTTGAGTGTTTTATTCTGAATTCTTTTCCACCAATGCTGTACATACATAGTTGTCTATATCATCTTCTTTTTTAAAAACTGATTTAAAAAAAATTACTTATTTAATTTATTTATTTTTGGTTGTGTTGGGTCTTCCTTGCTGCACGTGGGCTTTCTCTAGTTGCGGCTAGCGGGGGCTACTCTTCGTTGTGGTGCGCAGGCTTCTCATTGTGGTGGCTTCCCTTGTCGTGGAGCACAGGTTCTAGGCACATGGGCTTCGGTGGTTGTGGCACGCAGGTTCAGGAGTTGTAGCTCGCAGGCTCTAGAGCGCAAGCTCAGTAGTTGTGGTGCACCGGCTTAGTTGCTCCACTGCATGTGGGATCTTCCCGGACCAGGGCTCGAACCCATGTACCCTGCACTGGAAGGCAGATTCTTAAACACTGCACCACCAAGGAAGCCCTCTATATCATGTTTGAAGAGAGTTTTTCTCTGTCTCTAACTTTAAAGTTCATTATTTTTGCTATTTGCCTTTTCCTTTTTTCATTTTAACATCTTTATTGGAGTATAATTGCTTTACAATGGTATTTTAGTTTCAGCTTCACAACAAAATGAATCAGTTATATATATATACATATGTTCCCATATCTCTTCCCGCTTGCGTCTCTCTCCCTCCCACCCTCCCTATCCCACCCATCCAGGCGGTCACAAAGCACCGAGCTGATCACCCTGTGCTATGCGGCTGCTTCCCACTAGCTATCTACCTTACATTTGGTAGTGTATATATGTCCATGCCTCTCTCTCGCTTTGTCACAGTTTACCCTTCCCCCTCCCCATAGCCTCAAGTCCATTCTCTAGTAAGTCTGTGTCTTTATTCCTGTTTCACCCCTAGGTTTTTCATGACATTTTTTTTTCTTAAATTCCATATATATGTGTTAGCATAGGGTATTTGTCTCTCTCTTTCTGACTTACTTCACTCTGTATGACAGACTCTAGGTCTATCCACCTCATTACAAATAGATCAATTTCGTTTCTTTTTTTGGCTGAGTAATATTCCATTGTATATATGTGCCACATCTTCTTTATCCATTCATCTGATGTTGGACACTTAGGTTGTTTCCACCTATGGGCTATTGTAAATAGAGCTGCAATGAACATTTTGGTACATGACTCTTTTTGAATTATGGTTTTCTCAGAGTATATGCCCAGTAGTGGGATTGCTGGGTCATATGGTAGTTCTATTTGTAGTTTTTTAAGGAACCTCCATACTGTTCTCCATAGTGGATGTATCAATTTACATTCCCACCAACAGTGTAAGAGGGTTCCCTTTTCTCCACACCCTCTCAAGAATTTATTGTTTCTAGATTTTTTGATGATGGCCGTTCTGACTGGTGTGAGATGATATCTCATTGTAGTTTTGATTTGCGTTTCTCTAATGACTAGTTATGTTGAGCATTCTTTCATGTGTTTGTTGGCAGTCTGTATATCTTCTTTGGAGAAATATCTATTTAGGTCTTCTGCCCAGTTTTGGATTGGGTTGTTTGTTTTTTGGTTATTAAGCTGCGTGAGTTGCTTATAAATTTTGGAGATTAATCCTTTGTCAGTTGCTTCATTTGCAAATATTTTCTCCCATTCTGAGGGTTGTCTTTTGGTCTTGTTTATGGTTTCCTTTGCTACGCAAAAGCTTTTAAGTTTCATTAGGTCCCAATTGTTTATTTTTATTTCCATTTCTCTAGGAGGTGGGTCAAAAAGGACCTTGCTGTGATTTATGTCATAGAGTGTCTTGCCTATGTTTTCCTCTAAGAGTTTGATAGTTTCTCGCCTTACATTAGGTCTTTAATCCTTTTTGAGCTTATTTTTGTGTATGGTGTTAGGGAGTGATCTAATCTCATACTTTTACATGTAGCTGTCCAGTTTTCCCAGCACCACTTATTGAAGAGGCTGTCCTTTCTCCACTGCACATTCCTGCCTCCTTTATCAAAGATAAGGTGACCATATGTGTGTGGGTTTATCTCTGAGCTTTCTATCCTGTTCCATTGACCTATCTTTCTGTTTTTGTGCCAGTACCATACTGTCTTGATTACTCTAGCTTTGTAGTATAGTCTGAAGTCAGGAAGCCTGATTCCTCCAGCTCCATTTTTCGTTCTCAAAATTGCTTTGGCTATTCGGGGTCTTTAATGTTTCCATACAAATTGTGAAATTTTTTGTTCTAGTTCTGTGAAAAATGCCAGTGGTAGTTTGATAGGGATTGCATTGAATCTGTAGATTGCTTTGGGTAGTAGAGTCATTTTCACAATGTTGATTCTTCCAATCCAAGAACATGGTAGATCTCTCCATCTATTTGTATCATCTTTAATTTCTTTCATCAGGAGAAATTTCTGATAAATTATCTTTTTAAATATTATTTTTTTAAATTACAGCATTTTCAATTAAAAATAGTTGGATCTAATGTTTCAAATAGCAGTTTGAGTATATTTTATGTTTATATTTTTTTCAGGGAGTCACTTTTATATTAGGTAGCCTTGTTCTAATTTTAGAGTGGTGATATGCAAAGTGATTAAACACATTCATTCGTTTGGCAGGCAAAGCTTGATTTGTTGAAACTACAGATTATAAAAACACATTTTTTACTAGCCAATGACTATAACTGGAGTAGAAATCCTAAATGTACAATAATGACATGAGCAAATATGTCAATTATAGTTATTATCTAAGAAAACACTATCAACAATATAAATACAGTCGAGTTAGCATTAATTTTAAGTTTTTCCTGGAAATGCATAAAAGGTATTTCATTAAGGGTTAAGTTTTATTTTATTTGTAAATGAGTCTAATACTTTTTATTGTTCCTGTTGAGTTGAGGTACTCAATTGTTCCCACTATTTTATATTATTTTATTATTATCTAGGAAGATATAAGGTTAGTTTAAGAATGTAAAGTATATTCAATTATAAATACTCTAAAGACAGAGACTCAGTTTCCCTTCTTTTGCAAATTCATAGTGCCAAAGGGGAATTTTAATTTATTACTTTTAGTCTTCAACAAACACAAATTGTAAATCATGTTCTTTGAATACTAAAATCATGACTAGGTATTGTTACATTTAATAGACTTTCTTATTCTTATTTTGGTGAGATGAAGCACTCAACTGGATAGGATGAGATGTATTTCATTATGGTATCATCAGAAAACCTTTGTATTAAAACAGATCTCTGAGAGTTACTTTTGTAAACTTTACATTATGCTGATATGGGCAACTGTTTTATAGATTTATGAAAAACTAACCTTGGTCACAGAAGTAATTTATAGATTAAAGTATTCAGGGTCTTTGAAGTATCTGATGCCCTGCTTTTATATTTCTGCTGCTTACAATACTGTTAGAAAAGTCAATCTTACAAAGGTTAATCCAAGATTATACATGCAATTTCTTCATGAGTTCAACCAGAATATTAGGGAAGAACAAAGAAAGAAGCTATTGGAATGAACAGATTGCTCAAAATAAATAGTTTGTAGTTGCTGAGTGAAAGGAAAAAATATTATAGTACCAGTCTGGAAACTACTTTAAAAAAGATATGGAGCTAGTCTTACTCTATATGGATAGGAAATTGTGGGAAGTGTGTTTTTTGTTTGCTTGCTTGCTTGTTTGTTTAACTAGCTCCAAAGGCAAGAAAAGACAGTAAGTATCAAGTTGACATCAAGCCATTAAATATCTAGAAAGATCAGTTGTGTTAAAAGCTCAAATGTGATGACTGAAGGGGTGATTCATACTGCAAAGTTTTAACCAGAATAATGGAGATTATTTGCATGTCTCCAGTTCCTCACATGGTAGCAAAAAAGGCACTATGAAAGATTTTCTAAATAGTTCCTTTTTCTTCTCCTCATGACTGCCTAAAATATAGCTCTTAAAATGCATGCCAGAAGGGTTTGCACTGGGATCTTTTAGGTTTGAAGGAAGAGACATATGCCAGCAGTCCTAAGGCAGGATGCAATATTTTTTTTTTCCTGGTATTCAACTAGTTCTAGGGGTTGGAGTATCTTTCTAATGTTTAGACGTTCAGATATCTCTGCTTTTCTGTCTGCTTCTCACTCTCAAATTATCCATGTAGAGAGCATTTGTTTGGATTTTATCTTCAGCAAAAATTAAATTTCTTATTGGAGTCTTTTAGTGTGGACAGTGATTCCTGATTATTGAGACTAACTTGATCACTTAGTTTTGGAAGCCACATCAACTGCCTTTAGAAAGAATTCCTTGGGGTTTCTTTCTTCCTGAGGCACTAGTAAAATTGACAGGCATTTTGAGTCTCCTTGGCCTCTTCAGTAAATTCTACCTAATATCTGTTCTATTTACTCTTGCCAGTTATTTTTCTAAAATGTCTATATAATTTTGTCATGATCCTGAATAAAGGCTCTTATGTCTCCCTATCACCTCCACACAAAGTTTATATGCAATTGTGTGACACGCAAGTCCTTTAATTGTTACAAAATACCCTACGTGAATTGGAATTGTGGAATATGGAGGCAGACAAATCATATAGGTTAATGTATGTTTTTCCACTTAGCTAGCTATGGCAATTCTACTTATTCCTTCCAAAACTCAGTGCCCTCAACTGTAAAGAGTGAAGATTATACATGATAAGGAATATAGAGTGTCTCCATAGCATAGTGCCTGTTACTAAGCAAGTACCAAAGTAAATGACCAACAAAGATTACTTCCACTTACCCATCTCCTATTTCTCAGAAAATCTCTTCAACCACACAGAGAGCAGAGATCCTGCTAACCATCACCTCTATGTCAGAGCAGCTGCACTGCACAGCCTCAGGATGCTTTCCAAACTGCAGTCAATGTGAATTGTACCCTCTGTGAACAGAGTGTACAGACCATGTACCTTTACATGGTGAACAGATGTGAACAGACCATGTCACTTTACATGGTGACCTCACTCATTTTCTAAAGGCTTTGCCTTTTGGTGGGTTGAAAGGACAATGAAACAAGCTGAAATTCTTAGAAGTTGAAAAGTTTATTTTATAACATTAAAAATTGTTTTACAAATTATTGCAATTCTTTATTTCTTGTTTAAGTGGTTGCTTCTGCTTTTATCCTCTAACTTTGAATGAATGTTAAAACCATGCTGTGCCTGGAAGGGCTAATTGGTTGTTTTAGCTTATTAGGGCTGGGAGTGTTAAATATAGAGCCTGACAGCAATGGAATTAGGGACAATACTAAACCAGAGTTTTATGGACTGTGGCTAATGAATGATATGTATCATGCCCAGTTTTTAAATAGTATATTTTGCTTACACTATATTGGATTGTGCCGTGGGGGGTAAAATGAGGGGAGGTTAGAGAAAGTGATGCAAGTTTCTGGGAAAATTTAAGTTGGCAGTGGGTTGGTAATTCTTGTTTCAGGATATTTCTATTGTTATATTTCCCTTAACTATTAAGCAGTTGCATAAATTCTTGTTATTCTTGTATTCCAATGAATTACATCTCTGAAAACTCATAGACTCTTAATTATTTTTATTAGTTCAATAAATATTCAGCAAATGCTATGCACCAAGCATAGCAACCTTCATTGGGTATGTGGCATGGAACAAGATGAAGACCTTCTCACCAGGCATTCATAGCCCAAGGAAGAAGATGGATAATTAAAATAGAGCAGGATAAATACGGCAGTCAGGGTGAATACAGGGTGCTAGGAAAGTGTGTCTAGTGCTGAAAGATTGTTAGAAATGATTTAGTACAACTCTCTAATTATAATGCAAAACCATGGGTCCGTTGACTGTTGCCTTGGTTTGGTTCAAAATCCCTCTTCAGTAAATCTTGGGTAACCAGTTATCCAGTCTCCTTTGCAAAAAGAAAATTACTTCAGTGAAATGCATTTGGAAAAATTAAGCTAAAAATATATGGGAAAAAGATTGTCCTCAAAAGGATGTATCAAGTATATGTCCCAGTTTAGGTAAATATGAATTTTTTTTCAGTGTGCATGCAGACACTGAGATTTTAGAAATTTCAGCTTGAAGTGCAAAACAAGGCATTTCAATATTAATGGTAATAATTATAACAGTTCACATGCATGATGCCATATTATCAAAAATACTCTACTGTTCTAATAAAAAGAACAAGATTCTAGAGTTCAAATCATGGCACTTCCAGAACTTGAACAATGTATCTCTCTTAAGTCTCAGAATCCTTGCCTGAAAGAGGGCATAATAATGCTTACATAATTGAGTTGTGGAGAGGATTAAATAAGATAATGATGAAAAAATACTTTGTTGAATGCCTGATACATTGAAAGTAGTTAATCAAAGGGAGCTTAAAAGAAATAACTATTTAACTAGTAACCATCAGGTCTTATGGTTACATAAGAAAATACAGAAAGTAGAGCTTTTCTTTACCTGAAATAAAATTCTGATAGTATTTTCCATTTCCAGCTTGAATTTCACCCTCATGGGGACAAAAGAAATTGGAGCAATTCTCAGCATTCTTGCCATTTGTTGTCCATGTAAAGGTAGCACTTCTCCCCAGGTGCACAGTCACAGAAATGTACCTTCTGGGAAGCATGGACAGCAGGACTCCACTTTCAGATGCCTCCTCATTCTTTCCTACCTCCTTCCTGAAAATTGTAATTCATTCTTTACATCAGAAAGATTCTTTTTGTCAGAAAGAGCACACAAAAGCAGTATAGGAAGAGCTTTCTTTTATAGTCAGGGCATGATCCTAACTGTATGTTATTCACTGAAATTTTTCTCCTAATACATATTTAAAGAGTGCTTACCATAGGCTAGGCACTGTTTTAAGCTCTGAAGATACTGGGACAAACAACAGACTTCAGATCCCATTACAGAGTTTATGTGGTCTTGAAGAATTAAATGAATGGAATTAACAAATAATTAGAACATAATTTGTGATAGTGAATAATTTTGACAATAATTCGATGACCAGTGATCTAATTTCACTTTAAGGAAGCTACCAAGGGAACTAGGTAGGAGAAGACTTACTCTGTATATTCTTACTGATAAAGGAAGCTATAAGAGCAGCAACAGAACTTGTTGTTGAACCCAAGTTCAAGCCCAATGGACAGTGAGGTCAAACAAACAAAAACATCAGAGTTTGGAGCAGAGAAATGTTTATTGCAAGGGCCAAGCAAGGAGTACAGGCTGCTCATGCTCAAAAGACCTGAACTCCCTGATGGATTTCAGGGAGACATTTTTTTCTTTCTTTCTTTTTACGGTACGCAGACCTCTCACTGTTGTGGCCTCTCCCATTGTGGAGTACAGGCTTGGACGTGCAAGCTCAGCGGCCATGGCTCATGGGCCCAGCTGTTCCGTGGCATGTGGCATCTTCCCACACCAGGGCACAAACCCATGTCCCCTGCATTGGCAGGTGGACTCTTAACCAGTGCACCACCAGGGAAGCCCAGGGAAGCATTTTTAAAGGCAAGGTGAGGAAGAGTGTTGCAGGGTGCATGATCAGCTTGTGCACAATTCTCTGATTGGTTGATGGTGATGTCACAGGGTTGGCATCACACATCATCAATCCTTAGACTCCAGCTTGTCTGGGGTCTACATGCTCATGGTCATCAGGTAGTTAGCTTCTTCCATCTGGTGGGGGTTTTAGTATCTGCAAAACAACTCAGGAATATGCATCAGTCACTGTTATCTATGTCCTTCAGAGAGGAACTAATGATTCTGTGCTGTCAGATGGCTAATTTACTGTTTAAATTGTTACCAGTTCTCCTCACCCAACTGCTATTTTTTGCCTTTATATGTTCACATTCTTTTAATCATTAATTCCCGAGCCAGGCTTTTGTGACTCAGGGGAGGCCTGGGAGACTAAAACTTTTCTACAAGTAAAAAGCAGGCAGAGGACATGAGGGTGAGGGGGTCTGCCCGAGGAAGTCCCAGGTTCCTGCTTGGTTACAAATTCAGGACTGAAAGCATTTTCCTTCCTTCCCTGTTGCAAGTAGCTACCTTAGAAACTCCCAAAATGGAAGTGATTTCATATCAAAAAATTCTAATACATTCAAATTTCTAAATAATGTGATTTATGTTGCATGATATTGGTTTATGACAATGTTGATGTGTGAAAATAATTTGCCATTTTTATGACTGATTTTTTTCCCATTTTTGAGTACATGGCATGTGTCAGAATTTTATGAGCTTTATAAATATACATATGTGAAATATTTGTAAGATTTTCTTAGTCCAATAAAATTAACTTAGAATGCACTTTTCTTTGTAAGTCTAATTTAGAAATTTGAGTAAATCTTCCGATTTCTCCAAATCCAATTCACTCCCTTATTTACTTTGCCTTTTAGAAAGATGGCTTTTAGTGGAAAAAAATAGCTGTCCTGCAAATCTTGCAAATAAATCAACAACTTATCATAGATTTTACATGCATCACAAATTTCCAGGGTCAAATTTTGTGGTAACAATGTCATTCTGAAAAGAACTGCAGCTGTCTGTTCAGGTGTGTTCAATCTCTACTTGATAGGAATAATTACCTTCCACCCTCAGTAGGTAATTGCCTTTTGATTGTGGTCATCAGAGCAATCAAGACAGTGAGAGGTGGAAATCTCGGGTAGGATAGGAGACAAAAGGAAGAATCATAAACAGAAATTTAAAAGGAGAACAAGAAAGAAGAGGTTTAATTTGTTTCTAATACTTTACTCTGCAGTAATAGTTTGAATAGTTGCAGTCATTAAAATCACCATAATGTACAACCTGGGTTAATTAGTTTCAAACCTTTATTTTTTTGAAGTGGAAAACTAAATATTTTTAAACATTTGATTAAGATCATTAACACATTCATATGAATGACATCTCACTAATTTAATCTACAAATATTCATTGCACACATATCATGTAAGGTACTGTTCTAGGTGCTTGGGCTACATAGAGATGGGAACAAAATAAAGAATATTTCTGTCCTAACAGAGTTAACATTCTGATGATTGAAAAACAAAACAAAAGAGATTTGTATTATTTTAAATATTTATAAGCAGAGATAAATTAGAAGCAAAGGGAATAGAGGAGGTTTTTTTTATAAATAGAACAGTGAAGAAGAAATATTTGATAAGTTAACAATTTTCTTAGGTGAGACTCATCTTGGGGATGTGTTTGCATGCAGAGAAAACAGCAACAGTTTACAGTGTTTAGAATGTTTAAGGAACTATAGGATGCCAATGAGTCTAAGAATAGTGTGAGCAAAGCATGAGGTATAGGTATTTGCAGATTAATTGAGTGTATCTCCCTAAACTTACAACTTACAACTTGCAAATGTTGGGGAAATATAATTAAAAACAAAATCTCCTTCCATCCCAGGAATCTTCTCCACAAAGGTAGTAGAGAAAGAAAACACTTTTATTATTGAATAATAATTGAATTAGAATATGATGTTACATCACAGATGATCAGCTAAGTGATTTCAAAGACAGAAAGGAATCTCACCACTTATTTACTAGTCAATCAATACTACTCATTATATACATGGTCTCAAACAATAACTAGTCCTCAAGTAAGAAGACTTGGCAACACCTTTTGTCATAAATAGTACATCCTAGCTTTACCTAGTAATTCAAGTGACCATCTATGTTACCTTCTTGGCTTTATCCAGACCAAAAAAAAGAAAATCTTCTTTGTAGGTAGTTTTGCAACTTGAAGCAGGGTACCCACTGAAGTTAGGCTCCTACCTCCCACAAAAATTGGTAGATGGGGGCACTATTTTCCTTGATATTTATATTTCAAACAGATGGCTTCCAGGTCCTTGAGAAAGCCATTTTTAAGTCATAAAGCTGACAAAAGTCTTCTTTTTAAAAAGTTTCTAAAAGATTCACATACATTTCAAAGAGACAGAGAAAGTACTTACAATATCAAGTTTTCTAAGGTTAATGTTCTAACAAAAAGTGAAGAGAAGGAAATCTCTTGCCTTATTTTCAATAAGGGGAATTAAGCCTCTTATTTTTAATTGGTAAACAACAATTAAAATATCCCTACACAAGTAATACCTGCATCTGTGCTTTTCAAACTTTAAAGGGCATACAAACTGCTTGGTGATCCTTTTAAAATGCAGATTCTGTTTTAATAGATTTGTTGTGGGGCCTGAATGTCAGCCATCATAACACACTCCCTGGTGATGCAAATGCTGCTGGTCAGGGGAACACAGTTTGAAAGGCAAGATTAATTGTGGAGCTAAGAGGGGCAGCAAGGGAGCGGTGACTAGGACCAGGGTGTGTGTAGACAGATAGGATCGGTTCATGTAGGGTCTTGTAGATTATCTAAAGGACTTTTAGTTTAAGTGAGTTGAAGCCTTGGAGTATTTAAGCAGAAGAAAGACATGTTCTGGTATAGGTTTTTAAAGACTCAATCTGGCTGCATAACGGAAAATAAACTGTAGGGTGACAAAGGTATTAGAAAAGGCTATTACAATAATCCAAGTGAGAGTGGATTGTGGCTAGACCACGGTGATGTGGAGGGGGTGAAATGTAGTATGAGTCTGGATATATGATGTGGGATATGAGAGAAAAAAGGAAGTTGAGGATGCTCACTCAAGGATTTTGGTTTGAGAATCTAAAAAAAATAATAATAATTGTGCCATTTATTTCTGCCATGGAGAAAACATAAGCAGAGGGAGCAAATTTGGAGGAAAAAATCAAGAGATATACAATGGGAAGGTGGATACAGGATTGGGGGACTCTGTATTTTGTCTCTAGATACTATCAGCTGCTCAGACACAGAAAATAGTAATTTGGTAGAAAATTTAACCAAAGTCAGGGCTTTGTTAGAGGGGAGAAGGAGGGGATATATTGAGAATATATGCAAGGGAGTGTTTATGCAAAGAACTCTACTAATTTGGGTGAGGTCAGTATGAGAACACGAGAGGGAGAGAGTGAGTGGAAAACTGCCAGGGTCAATAGATTACAGGTCTTTTCTGGAATTAGGGTATTAGAATGAGTGAGCCAGAAAATAGAAAGTGGAGGTTGAAGATTGGGGTGTGTAAAATTGCTATGATGAAGTGAATGAAGTTCTTGGTAATGATGTGAAGCAATATGTAATACCATGTGGTTTCTTAGTAAGTAGCTAGATTATTAGCATAAAGAAGGCTGTCGAACTGAGAGGAAAGGTTATTGGAATAATTGCTATCTTGATACTGATATCACCAAAGATGTCCAGATTCCTATGGGAGGGAGGAGACAGTAGCTAGGTGTTAAAATCAAAGAATAAGTGTAGTGACTCTAGAGGTAAAAAGATCAGGAAGTTTAGCGGGTGGTGTAGATTGATGGCCTGATCTTCATTCAAAACTGGGCTGTTAAGAGAGGATAGAAGGCTAACCTTCTGGAAGCAGCAATGAGGAACAAAGAGGATATTTATCTCACCTCCCAGCCTGCAGAGTGTATAGAGAGAACATGACCACTGAGAATGCAACAGAGAAAGCATGGAGAAAACCAGCTTTATTTAGAACAAAAAGCTGAAGGGGATGCTAAACAAAGATGTTGAAAATATAGTAATCTTGCTAATAACTGACTGATTTAAAAGACACAGAGGAAAATTGGTAATTTTGATTTTCCTTATACTATATTTGCTAAAATGGAAATGTGAGTATGTGTGTGCACGTGCGCTCATGCACATTATACTTTTTTTTTTTAGTTGTCATGTCTCTTTATTCTCCTTTAATATAGAAAAATTGCTCTCCTTTTTTTCTTTTTCTAAATGTTTCTTGGCATTTTTGAAGAGTCAAGGCTCGTTTTCTTTTAGAATGTTACAACAAAAAATCCAACCTGTACAAGAAGATATACTTGGAGAGCTGTCCTTCCCATCCCTATCCCTTTTACTATATTCCCACTTATCCCTATAGGTACTATTTTCATTATTTTCTGATGCATTCTTCTGGTGTTTCTTTTAGCAAAAATAAGAACAAATAGATAGATAGATGATTGATAGATGTAGATATATTTCCTCTTTTTCATATACAGAAGGCATTGTCCTATGCATACACTCTTTGACACTTCACTTTTTTTTTTCACTCAGTCCCAGATAATTAATTTTTTTATCTTGATCTTTGTTAGCACTTTTATGAATTCATCAGTTTTCCATTAGAGTTCTGAAAATGCTTATTCATTCAGTTCAGCAGTATAGTCAGTTACCAGAAACCTGTACTGATCAGAGTCTTCTCCATGCATTCCTTGAAGATGAAAACCTTTTATAGGAACATTTTTGCAAAAGTATCAGAGTACATCCAGAGCAGTCTGTAAATGACAAAAGACTTAAAAATGACCACGGTTAAAGATTTGATGAAAGTTCATAATAATGCAATTGACAAGGAAATTTAGTTATTTCTGAGATACACATTTTAAAGTAATAACTAGAATTATGACTTATAACATTATACCAGAACATATAAGATTTTTAGAAATTTCATGTAATGTCTGAAACATTTATATTAACATATTTCCATACAAATAACCCAAAGAAAGTTTAGTATTAGTCGTTTTTTTTTATTTCTTTCTTTGTTTTTTTATACTGCAGATTCTTATTAGTCATTAATTTTATACACATCAGTATATACATGGCAATCCAATTGCCCAATTCAGCACAGCACCATCCCCACCCCACTGCGGTTCTCACTGCTTGGTGTCCATACGTTTGTTCTCTACATCTGTGTCTCAATTTCTGCCCTGCAAACCGAGTCATCTGTACCATTTTTCTAGGTTTCACATATATGTGTTAATATATGATATTTGTTTTACTCTTTCTGACTTACTTTACTCTGTATGACAGTCTCTAGATCCATCCACATCTCAATAAATGACTCAATTTCATTCCTTTTTATGGCTGAGTAATATTCCATTGTATATATGTACCACATCTTCTTTACCCATTCATCTGTCGATGGGCATTTAGGTTGCTTCCATGAACTGGATATTGTAAATAGTGCTGCAATGAACATTGGGGTGCATGTGTCTTTTTGAATTATGATTTTCTCTGTGTATATGCCCAGTAGTGGGTTTGCTGGATCATACGGTAATTCTATTTTTAGTTTTATAAGGGACCTCCATACTGTTCTCCATAGTGGCTCTACCAATTTACATTCCCACCAACAGTGCAAAAGGGTTCCCTTTTCTCCACACCCTCACCAGCATTTGTTGTTTGTAGATTTTTCTGATGATGCCCATTCTAACTAGTGTGAGGTGATACCTCATTGTAGTTTTGATTTGCATTTCTGTAATAATTAGTGATGTTGAACAGATTTTCATGTGCTTCTTGGCCACCTGTATCTATTCTTTGGAGAAATGTCTATTTAGGTGAGCTGTTTATATATTTTGGAGATTAATCCTTTGTCCATTGATTCATTTGCAAATATTTTCTCCCATTCTGAGGGTTGCCTTTTCATATTGTTTATGGTTTCCTTTGCTGTGCAAAAGCTTTGAAGTTTCATTAGGTCCCATTTGTTTATTTTTTATTTTTATTTCCATTACTCTATGAGGTGGATCAAAAAAGATCTTACTGTGATTCATGTCAAAGTGTGTTCTTCCTATGTTTTCCTCTAAGAGTTTTATAGTGTCCAGTCTTACGTTTAGGTCTCTAATCCACTTTGAGTTTATTTTTGTGTATGGTGTTAGGGAGTGTTCTAATTTCATTCCTTTACATGTAGCTGTCCAGTTTTCCCAGCACCAATTATTGAAGAGACTGTCTTTTCACCATTGTATATCTTTGCCTCCTTTGTCATAGATTAGTTGGCCATAGGTGCGTGGGTTTATCTCTGGGCTTTCTATCTTGTTCCATTGATCTATGTTTCTGGTTTTGTGCCAGTATCATATTGTCTTGACTACTGTAGCTTTGTAGTATAGTCTGAAGTCAGGGAGTCTGATTCCTCAGCTCTGTTTTATTCCCTCAGGAATGTTTTGGTTATTTGGAGTCTTTTCTGTCTCCATACACATTTTAAGATGATTTGTTCTAGTTCCGTAAAAAATGCCATTGGTGACTTGATAGGGATTGCATTGAATCTGTAGATTGCTTTGTGTAGTATAGTCACTTTCACAATATTGATTCTTCCAATTCAAGAACATGATATATCTCTCCATCTGTTGGTATCATCTTTAATTTCTTTCATCAGTGCCTTATAGTTTTCTGCATAAAGGTCTTTTGTCTCCCTCAGTAGGTTTATTCCTAGGTATTTTATGCTTTTTGTTGCAATGGTTAATGGGAGTGTTTCCATAAACTCTCTTTCAGATTTTTCTTCATTAGTGTATAGGAATGCAAGAGATTTCTGTGCATTAATTTTGTATCCTGAAACTTTACCAAATTCATTGATTAGCTCTAGTAGTTTTCTTGTGGCCTCTTTAGGATTCTCTATGTATAGTATCATGTCATCTGCAAACAGTGACAGCTTTACTTCTTCTTTTCCAATTTGTATTCCTTTACTTCTTTTTCTTCTCTGATTGCCATGGCTAGGACTTCCAAAACTATGTTGAATAATAGTAGTGAGAGTGGACATCCTTGTCTCATTCCTGATCTTAGAGGAAATGCTTTCAGGTTTTCACCATTGAGAATGATGTTTGCTGGGGGTTTGTCGTATATGGCCTTTATTATGTTGAGGTAGGTTCCCTCTGAGCCCACTTTCTGGAGAGTTTTTATCATAAATTGGTGTTGAATTTTGTCAAAAGCTTTTTCTGCATGTATTGAGATGATCATATGTTTTTTATTCTTCAATTTGTTAATATGGTGTATTACATTGATTGATTTGCATATATTGAAGAATCCTTGCATCCCTGGGATAAATCCCACTTGACCATGGTGTATGATCCTTTTAATGTGTTGTTGGATTCTGTTTGCTAGTATTTTGTTGAGGATTTTTCCATCTATATTCATCCGTGATATTGGTCTGTAATTTTCTTTTTTTGTAGTATCTTTGTCTGGTTTTGGTAACAGGGTGATGGCGACCTCATAGAATGAGTTTAGGAGTGTTCCTTCCTCTGCAATTTTTTGGAAGAGTTTGAGAAGGATGGGTGTCAGCTCTTCTCTAAATGTTTGATAGAATTCACCTGTGAAGCCATCTGGTCCTGGACTTTTATTTGTTTGAAGATTTTTAATCACAGTTTCAATTTCATTACTTGTGATTTGTCTGTTCATAATTACCCTTCTTCCTGGTTCAGTCTTGGAAAGTTATAACTTTCTAAGAATTTGTCCATTTCTTCCAGGTTGTCCATTTTATTGCCATAGAGTTGCTTGTAGTAGTCTTTAGGATGCTTTGTATTTCTGTGGTGTCTATTGTAACTTCTCCTTTTTCATTTCTAATTTTATTGATTTGAGTTCTCTCCCTCTTTTTCTTTATGAGTGTGGCTAATGATTTATCAATTTTGTTTATCTTCTCAAAGAACCAGCTTTTAGTTTTATTAATCTTTGCTGTTTCCTTTGTTTCTATTTCATTTATTTCTGCTCTGATCTTTATAATTTATTTCCTTCTACTAACTTTGGGTTTTGTTTGTTCTTTTTCTCTAGTTCCTTTAGGTGTAAGGTTAGATTGTTTAGTTGAGATTTCTCTTGTTTCTTGAGGGAGGATTGTATAGCTATAAACTTCCCTCTTAGAACTGCTTTTGCTGCATCCTATAGGTTTTGGATCATTGTGTTTCATTGTCATTTGTCTTTAGGTATTTTTTTGATTTCCTCTTTGAGTTCTTCAGTGATCTCTTTGTTATTTAGTACCGTATTGTTTAGCCTCCATGTATTCTGATTTTTATGTTTTTTTTCCCTGTAATTGATTTCTAATCTCAAAGCATTGTGGTCAGAAAAGTTGCTTGACATGATTTCAATTTACTTAAATTTACTGAGGCTTGATTTGTGACCCAACATGTGATCTATCCTGGAGAATATTCTGAGCACACTTGAGAAGAAAGTGTAATCTGCTGTTTTTGAATGGAATGTCCTATAAATATCAATTAAATCTATCTGGTCTATTGTGCCATTTAAAGCTTCTGTTTCCTTATTTATTTTCATTTTAGATGATCTGTCCATTGGTGTAAGTGAGGTGTTAAAGTCCCCCACTATTTTTATGTTACTCTCAATTTCCTCTTTTAGAGCTGTTAACATTTGCCTTATGTATTGAGGTGCTCCTATCTTGGGTGCATATATATATTTATAATTGTTATATCTTCTTCTTGGATTGATCCTTTGACCATTATGAAGTGCCCTTTATTGTCTCTTGTAACATACTTTATTTTAAAGTCTATTTTATCTGATATGAGTATTGCTACTCCAGCTTTCTTTTGTTTTCCATTTGCATGGAATATCTTTTTCCATCCCCTAACTTTCAGTCTGAATATGTCCCTAGGTCTGAAGTAGATCTCTTGTAGACAGCATATAGATAGGTCTTGTTTTTTTATCCATTCAGCAAGCCTGTGTCTTTTGGTTGGAGCATTTAATCCATTCATGTTTAAGGTAATTATTGATATGTACATTCCTATGACCATTATCTTAATTGTTTTGGGTTTTTGTTTTTGTAGGTCCTTTTCTTCTCTTGTATTTCCCACTTCGAGAAGTTCCTTTAGCATTTGTTGTAGAACTGGTGTGGTGGTGCTGAATTCTCTTAGTTTTCATTTGTCTGTAAAGTTTCTGATTTCTCCATCAAATCTGAACCAGATCCTTGCTGCGTAGAGTAATCTTCATTGTATGTTCTTCCCTTTCATCACTTTGTGTATATCATGTCACTCCCTTCTGGCTTGTAGAGTTTCTGCTGAGAAATCAGCTGTTAACCTTATGGGAGTTCCCTAGTATGTTATTTTTCATTTTTCCCTTGCTGCTTTCAATAATTTTTCTTTGCTTTTAATTTTTGCCAGTTTGATTACTATGTGTCTCGGCATGTTTCTCCTTGGGTTTATCCTGTATGGGACTCTCTGTGTTTTCTGGACTTGGGTGGCTATTTCCTTTCCCATGTTAGGGAAGTTTTTGACTATAATCTCTTCAGATATTTTCTCTGGTTCTTTCTCTCTCTCTTCTCCTTCTGGGACCCCTATAATGTGAATGTTGTTGCATTTAATGTTGCCCCAGGGGTCTCTTAGGCTGTCTTCATTTCTTTTCTTTCTTTTTACTTTATTCTGTTCTGTAGCAGTGAATTCCAACATTCCATCTTCTAGGTCACTTATCCATTCTTCTGCCACAGTTATTCTGCTATTGATTCCTTCTAGTGTAGTTTTCATTTCAGCTATTGTATTGTTCATCTCTGTTTGTTTGTTCTTTAATTCTTCTAGGTCTTTGCTAAACATTTCTTGCATCTTCTCAATCTTTGCCTCCATTCTTTTTCCGAGGTCCTGGATCATCTTCACTATCATTATTTTGAATTCTTTTTCTGGAAGGTCACCTATCTCCACTTCATTTAGTTGTTTTTCTGGCGTTTTATCTTGTTACTTCATCTGGTACATAGCCCCCTAACTTTTCATCTTGTCTATCTTTCTGTGAATGTGGTTTTTGTTCCACAGGCTTCAGGATTGTAGTTCTTCTTGCTTCTGCTGTCTGCCCTCCAGTGGATGAGGCTATCTAAGAGGCTTGTGTAATTATCCTGATGGGAAGGACTTGTGGTGGTTAGAGCTGACTGTTGCTCTGGTGGGCAGAGCTCAGTAAAACTTTAATCTGCTTGACTATTGATGGGTAGGGCTGGGTTCCCTCCCTGTTGGTTGTTTGACCTGAGGCAACAAAACACTGGAGCCTATCCGGGCTCTTTGCTGGGGCTAATGACAGACTCTGGGTGGGCTCATGCCAAGGAGTATTTTCCAGAACTTCTGCTGCCAGTGTCCTTGTCCCCACGGTGAGCCACAGCCACCCCCCACCTCTGCAGGAGACCTTCCAACACTAGAAAGTAGGTCTGGTTCAGTTTTCCCTGGGGTCACTGCTCTTTCCCCTGCCCGATGTGCAAATTACTTTGTTTGTGCCTTCCAAGAGTGGAGTCTCTGTTTCCCCCAATCTTGTCGAAGTCCTCCAATCAATTCCCACTAGGCTTCAAAGTCTGATTCTCTAGGAATTCCTCCTACCGTTGCCAGACCTCCAGGCTGGGAAGCCTGATGTGGAACTCAGAACCTTCACCCCACTTGGTGGACTTCTGTGGTACAAGTGTTCTCCAGTCTGTGAGTCACCCACCCAGCAGTTATGGGATTTGATTTTATTGTGATTGCGCCCCTCCTACCATCTCATTGTGGCTTCTCCTTTGTCTTTGGATGTGGGGTATCTTTTTTGTTCAGTTCCAGTGTCTTCCTGCAATGATTATCCAGGAGCTAGTTGTGATTCTGGGGTTCTCACAAGAGGGAGTGAGAGCAAGTCCTTCTACTCTGCCATCTTGGTTCCTCTCTGCATATTATACTTTAAAATTCTGATTCCAGATTTCACTATAATCATACTGCTTAAGGAAAATCAGACTGTGTTCACTTCTATACTGATATGCTTAGTATTAAAGATATGTATTATTTTCTTTTGGATTAATACATGAATGCTATCTTTATGTTAGTCTCTAATCTTACCTGATAGGTTTTGAATTAAAGTATTGCTGTATCATATGGTAGCACTATTTTTAGTTTTTTAAGGAACCTCCATACTATTCTCCACAGTGGCTCTACCAATATACATTCCAACCAACAGTGTAGGAGGGTTCCCTTTTATCCATACCCTCTCCAGCATTTATTGCTTGTGGATTTTCTTTAACATATTTATTAGACTATAATTCCTTTACAGTGGAGTGTTAGTTTCTGCTTTTTAACAAACTGAATCAGTTATACATATACATATATCCCCATATCTCTTCCCTCTTGCATCTCCCTCCCTCCCACTCTCCCTCTCCCACCCCTCTAGGTGGTCACAAAGCACTGAGCTGATATCCCTGTGCTATGCAACCACTTCCCCTAGCTATCTATTTTACATTTGGTAGGGTATATATGTCCATGCCACTCTCTCACTTTATCCCAGCATACTCTTCCCCTCCCTCTATCCTCAAGACCATTCTCTAGTAGGTCTGTGTCTTTATTCCCATCTGGCCCCTAGGTTCTTCATGACCTTTTTTTTTTTTCTTAGATTCCATACATATGTGTTAGCATACGGTATTTGTTTTTGTCTTTCTGATTTACTTCACTCTGTATGACAGACTCTAGGTCCACCAACCTCACTACAAAAAACTCAATTTCATTTCTTTTTATGGCTGAGTAATATTCCATTGTATATATGTGTCACATCTTCTTTATCCATCCATCTGTTGGTGGACATTTAGGTTGCTTTCATATCCTGGTTATTGTAAATAGAGCTGCAATGAACATTGTGGTACAAGACTCTTTTTGAATTATGGTTTTGTCAGGGTATGTGCCCGATAGTGGGATTGCTCATACTAGTGGTCATACGGTAGTTCTATTTTTAGTTTTTTAAGGAACCTCCAGACTGTTCTTCATAGTGGCTGTATCAATTTACATTCTCACCAACAGTGCAAGAGGGTTCCCTTTTATCCACACCCTCTCAAGAATTTATTGTTTCTAGATTTTTTGATGATGGCCATTCTGACCGGTGTGAGATGATATCTCATTGAAGTTTTGATTTGCATTTCTCTAATGATTAATGACATTGAACATTCTTTCATGTGTTTGTTGGCAATCTGTATATATTCTTTGGAGAAATGTCTATATAGGTCTTCTGCCCATTTTGGGATTGGGTTTTTTGTTTTTATGATATTGAGCTGCTTGTAAATTTTGGAGATTAATCCTTTGTTCATTGCTTCATTTGCAAATATTTTCTCACAATATGAGGATTGTCTTTTCGTCTTGTTTATGGTTTCCTTTGCTGTGCAAATGGTTTTAAGTTTCATTAGGTCCCATTTCTTTATTTCTGTTTTTTTTTCCATCTCTCTAGGAGGTGGATCAAAAAGGATCTTGCTGTGATTTACGTCATGGAGTGTTCCGTCTATGTTTTCCTCTAAGAGTTTAATAGTGTCTGGCCTTACATTTAGGTCTTTAATGCATTTTGATTATATTTTTGTGTTTGCTGTTAGGGAGTGTTTTAATTTCATTCTATTACATGTAGCTGTCCAGTTTTCCCAGTACCACTTACTGAAGAGGCTGTCTTTTCCCCACTATATGTTCTTGCCTACTTTATCAAAGATAAGGTGACCATATGTTCATGGGTTTATCTATGGGATTTCTATCCTGTTCCATTGATCTATATGTCTGTTTTTGTGCCAGTACCATATTGTCTTGATTACTATAGCTTTGTAGTATAGCCTGAAATCTGGGAGCCTGATTCCTCCAGCTCCGTTTTTTTCCCTCAAGACTGCTTTGGCTATTTGGGGTCTTTTGTGTCTCCAAACAAATTTTAAGTTTTCTTGTTCTAGTTCTTTAAAAAAGGCCATTGGTAATTTGATAGGGATTGCATTGAATCTGTAGATTGCTTTAGGTAGTATAGTAATTTTCACATTATTGATTCTTCCAATCCAAGGACATGCTATATCTCTCCATCTTTGTGTCTTCTTTGATTTCTTTCATCAGTGTTTTATAATATTTTGTATACAGGTCTTTCGTTTCCCTAGGTAGGTTTATTCCTAGGTATATTATTCTTGTTTTGCAAAAGTAGATGGGAGTGTTTCCTTAATTTCTCTTTCAGATATTTCATCCTTAGTGTACAGGAATGCAAGAGATATCTGTGCATTAATTATGTATCCTGAAACTTTACCAAATTCATTGATTAACTCTAGTAGTTTTCTGATGGCATCTTTAGGATTCTCTATGTATGTCCCTATGTATGCCACTGCAAAGAGTGACAGCTTTACTTCTTCTTTTCCAATTTGATTCTTTTTATTTATTTTTCTTCTCTGATTGTTGTGGCTAAAACTTCCAAAACTATGTTGAGTAATAGTGGTGAGAGTGGGCAACCTTGTCTTGTTCCTGATCTTAGTGGAAATGCTTTCAGTTTTTCACCATTGAGGATGATGTTTGCTGTGGTTTTTCATATATAGCCTTTATTATGTTGAGGTAAGTTCCCTCTATGCCTACTTTCTGGAGGGTTTTTATCATAAATCAGTGTTGAATTTTGTCAAAAGCTTTCTCTGCATCTATTGAGATGATCATATGGTTTTTCTCCTTCAATGTTTTAATATGGTGTGTCACATTGATTGATTTGCATGCATTGAAGAATCCTTGCATTCCTGATATAAACCCCTCTTGATCATGGGGTATGATCCTTTTAATATGCTGTTGGATTCTGTTTGCCAGTATTTTGTTGAGGATTTTTACATCTATGTTCATCAGTGATATTGGCTTGTAGTTTTCTTTCTTTGTGACATCTTTGTCTGGTTTTGGTATCAGGGTGATGGTGGCCTCGTAGAATGAGTTTGGGAGTGTTCCTACTCTGCTATATTTTGGAAGAGTTGAGAAGGATAGGTGTTAGCTCTTCTCTAAATGTTTGATAGAATTCACCTCTAGGCCATCTGATCTTTTGCTTTTGTTAGTTCGAAGATTTTCTTTATAAATTTATTTATTTTATTCATTATTTAGTTTTGGCAGTGTTGGGTCCTCATTGCTGTGTGCAGGCTTTCTCTAGTTGCGGTGAGTGGGGACTGCTCGTCATTGCATTGTGTGGGCTTCAGTAGTTGTGGCTCACAGGTTCCAGAGTGCAGGCTCATTAGTTGTGGTACGTGGGCTTAGTTGCTCCACGGCCTGTGGGATCTACCCAGGCGAGGGCTCAAACCCGTGTCCCCTGCATTGGCAGGTGAATTCTTAACCATTTCACCACCAGGGAAAACCCTGTTGGAAGATTTTTAATCACAGTTTCAATTTCAGTGCTTGTGCTTGGTCTGTTCATATATTTTATTTCTTCCTGGTTCAGTTTCAGAAGGTTGTGCATTTCTAAGAATTTGTCCACTTCTTCCAGGTTGTCCATTTTATTGGCATAGTGTTGTTTGTAGTAATCTCTCATGATCCTTTTTATTTCTGCAGTGTCAGTTGTTACTTCTCCTTTTTTCATTTCTAATTCTATTGATTTGAGTCTTCTCCCTTTTTTTCTTGAGGAGTCTGGCTAATGGTTTATCAATTTTGTTTATCTTCTCAAAGAACCAATTTTAGTTTTATAGATCTTTGCTATAGTTTCCTTCATTTCTTTTTCATTTATTTCTGATCTGATCTTTATTATTTCTTTCCTTCTGCTAACTTGGGTTTTTTTGTTCTTCTTTCTCTAATTGCTTTATGGGTAAGGTTAAGTTGTTTATTTGAGATGTTTCTTGTTTCTTAAGATGGGATTGTATTGCTATAAATTTCCCTCCTAGAACTGCTTTTGCTGCACCCCATAGGAGTTGGGTCATCATGTTTTAATTGTCATTTGTTTCTAGGTATTTTTTGATTTGGTCTTTGATTTCTTAAGTAATTTCTTGGTTATTAAGTAGTGTATTGTTTAGCCTCCATGTGTTTGTATTTTTTTACAGATTTTTTTCCTGTAATTGATATCTAGTCTCATAGCATTGTGGTTAGAAAATATATTTGATACAATTTCAATTTTCTAAAATTTACCAAGGCTTGATTTGTGACCCAAGACATGATCTATCCTGAAGAATGTTCAATGAGCACTTGAGAAGAAAGTGTATTCTGTTGTTTTTGAATGGAATGTCTATAAATATCAATTAAATCCATCTTGTGTAATGTATCATTTAAAGCTTGTGTTTCCTTATTTATTTTCATTTTGGATGATCTGTCCATTGGTGAAAGTGTGGTGTTAAAGTCCCCTGCTATGATTGTGTTACTGTTGATTTCTCCTTTTATAGCTGTTAGTATTTGCCTTATGTATTGAAGTCCTCCTATATTGGGTGCAGAAATATTTACCATTGTTATATCTTCTCCTTGGATTGATCCCTTGATCATTATGTAGTGTCCTTCTTTGTCTCTTGTAATAGTCTTTATTGTAAATTCTATTTTTGTCTGATATGAGAGTTGCTATTCCAGCTTTCTTTTGACTTCCATTTGTATGGAATATCTTTTTCAATCCCCTCACTTTTACTCTGAATGTGTCCCTAGGTCTGAAGTGGGTCTCTTGTAGACAGCAATACACAGGTCTTGCTTTTGTGTGTATTCAGCCAGTCTTTATCTTTTGATTGGAGCATTTAATCCATTTATATTTAAGGTAATTATCAATATGTATGTTCCAATTACCATTTTCTTAATTGTTTTGGGTTTGTAATTGTAGGTTGTTTCCTTCTCTTGTGTTTCCTGCCTAGAGAAGTTCCTTTAGCATTTGTTATAAAGCTGGTTTTGTGGTGCTGAATTCTCTTAGTTTTTGCTTGTCTGTAAAACTTTTAATTTCTCCATCAAATCTGAATGAGATCCTTGCTGTGTAGAGTAATCTTGGTTGTATGCTTTTCCCCTTCATTACTTTAAATATGTTGGGCCACTCCCTTCTGGCTTGCTGAGTTTCTGCTGAAAGTTCAGGTGTTAACCTTATTGGGATTCCCTTGTATGTTATTTTTTGTTTTTCCCTTTCTGCTTTTAATATATATTTTTGTATTTAATTTTTGATAATTTGATTAATATGTGTCTTGGCATGTTTCTCCTTGCATTTATCCTGTATGGGACTCTCTGTGCTTCCTGGACTTGATTAACTATTTCCTTTCCCATATTAAGGAAGTTTTCAACTAATCCCTTCAAATTTCTCAGTCCCTTTCTTTTTCTCTTCTTCTTCTGGGACCCCTATAATTCACATGTTGGTGCATTTAATGTTGTATGAGAGGTCTCTCAGAGTGTTCTCAATACTTTTCTTTCTTTTTTTTCTTTATTCTTCTCTGCAGTAATTATTTCCACTATCTTATCTTTCAGGTCACTTATCTGTTCTTCTGCCTCAATTATTCTGCTATTGATCCATTCTAGAGAATTTTTAATTTCATTTATTGTGTAGTTCATCACTGTATGTTTGCTCTTTAGTTTTTCTAGGTCCTTGTTAAACATTTCTTGTATTTTCTCCATTCTATTTCCAAGATTTTGGATCATCTTTCCTATCATTCTGAATTTTTTTTCAGGTATACTGACTATTTCCTCTTCATTTGTTAGGCCTTGTCAGTTTTTACCTTGCTCCTTCATCTGTTGTGTGTTTCTGTGTCTTTTCATTTTGTTTAACTTACTGTGTTTGGAGTCTCCTTTTTGCAGGCTTCAGGTTCATAGTTATCATTGTTTTTAGTGTCTGCCCCCAGTGGCTGTTTTTGGTTCAGTTTGTTGTGTAGGCTTCCTGGTGGAGGGAGCTAGTGCCTGTGTTCTGGTGGATGAGGCTGGTTCTTGTCTTTCTACTGGGAAGGTCCACATCTGGTGGTGTGTTTTGGGGTATCTGTGGCCTTACTATGATTTTAGGCAGCCTCTCTGTTAATGGGTGGGTTTGTGTTCCTGTCTTGCTAGTTGTTTGGCATTAGGTGTCCAGCACTGGAGCTTGCTGGTGGTTGAGTGGAGCTGGGTCTTGGCATTGAGATGGAGATCTCTGGGAGATTTTCACCTTTAGATGTTATGTGGAAGTGGGAGGTCTTTTGTGGAGCAGTGTCCTGAACATGGCTCTCCTACCTCAGAGGCACAGCCCTGACGCCTGGCTGGAGCACCAAGAGCCTGTCATCCACATGGCTCAGAATAAAAGGGAGAAAAAAGAAGAAAGAAAAAGATAAATAAAATATAATAAAATAAAATACAGTTATTAAAATAAAAAATAATTATTAAAACAAATTTAAATGTAATAAAAAAAGAAAAGAAAGTAGAGAGCAACCAAACCAAAAAACAAATCTACCAATGGTAACAAGTGCTAAAATCTATACTAGAAAAAACAAAACATTCAGACAGAATCCTTGGACAAATGGTGAAAGCAAAGCTATACAGACAAAATCACACACAGAAGCGTACACATACACACTCACAAAAAAAGAAAAAGAGAAAAATATATATCTTTGCTCCCAAAGTCCACCTCCTCAATTTGGGATGATTTGCTCTCTATTCAGGTATTAAACAGATGCAGCGTACCTCACATTGATTGTGGAGATTTAATCCGGTACTCCTGAGGTTGCTGGGATAGATTTCCCTTTCTCTTGTTTTCTTGCACAGCTCCTGGGGTTCAGCTTTGGATTTGGACCCGCCTCTACGTGTAGGCCGCCTGAGGGCATCTGTTCTTCGCTCAGTCAGGACAGGGTTTAAAGAGCCGCTGATTCGGGGGCTCTGGATCACTAAGGCCTGGGGGTAGAGAGGGGTACAGAGTTCGGGGTAAGTCTGCAGTGGCAGAGGCTGGCATGACACTGCATCAGCCTGAGGTGTGCTGTGTGTTCTCCTGGGGAAGTTGTCCCTGGATCCCGGGACCCTGGCATTGGCAGGCTGCAGTCTCCCGGGAGGGGAGGTGTAGATAGTGACCTGTGCTTGCACACAGGCTTCTTAGTGGCTGCAGCAGCAGCCTTAATGTCTTATGCCTGTCTCTGTGGTCCACGCTGATAGCTGTGGCTCATGCCCGTCTCTGAAAATCCTTTAAGTGGCGCTCTTAATCCCCTTTCCTCGTGCACCAGGAAACAAAGAGGCAAGAAAAAGTCTCTTGTCTCTCTGGCAGCTCTAGACTTTTTCCAGGACTCCCTCCCGGCTAGCTGTGGCTCACTAGTCCCCTTCAGGCTGTGTTCATTCAGCCAACCCCAATCCTTTCCCTAGGATCTGACTGAAGCCTGAGTCTCCTCTCCCAGCACACACCCGTCCTGGTGGGTGAGAAGACAAGCCTCTCGGGGTGGTGAGTGCTGGTCGGCACCGATCCTCTGTGCAGAGATCTCTCTGTTTTGCCCTCCTCACCTCTGTTGCTGAGCTCTCCTCTGTGGCTATGAAGCTTCCTCCGCTCCACCACCTGTAGTCTCCTGCTTGTAGATTTTTTTGATAATGCCTCTTCTGTCTGGTGTGAGGTGATAACCTCATTGTAGTTTTGATTTGCATTTCTCTAATAATTAGTGATATTGAGCATCTTTACTTGTGCCTCTTGGTCTTCTTTGAAGAAATATCTATTCAGGTGTTCTGCCCATTTTTTGATTGGGTTGTTTGTATTTTATATATATATATATATATATATATTGAGCTGCATGAGGTGTTTGTATATCTTGGGGGTTAATCCCTTGTCAGTCGCTTCATCTGCAAATATGTTCTCCCATTCTATGGGTTGTCTTTTTGTTTTTTTAATGGTTTTCTTTGCTGTGCAAAAGCTTTGAAGTTTCATTAGGTCCCATTTGTTTATTTTTGTTTTTAATTTTCATTACTCTAGGAGGTGGATCCAAAAAGATCTTGCTGCAATTTATGACAAAGAGTGTTCTGCCTATGTTTTCCTCTAAGACTTTTATAGTATCGGTCTTACGTTTAGGTCTTTAATCCATTTTGAGTTTATTTTTGCATATGGTGACAGAGAATGTTCTAATTTCATTATTTTATGTGTAACTGTCCAGCTTTCCCAGCACCACTTATTGAAGAGTCTGTCTTTTCTCCATTGTATATTCTTGTCTCCTTTGTCATAGATTTGGTGACCAGAGGTGCATGGGTTTATCTCTGGACTTTCTATCCTGTTCCATTTATCTATATTTCTGTTTTTCTGCCAGTATCATACTGTTTTGATTACTGTAGCTTTGTAGTATGGTCTGACGTCAGGGAGTCTGATTCCTCCAGCTCTTGTTTTTCTTTCTCAAGATTGCTTTAGCTAGTCAGGGTCTTTTGTGTTTCCATACATCTGGAGGTAACCGTAATTCAAAAAGATACATGTACCCCAATGTTCATTGTAGCACCATTTACAATAGCCAGGACATGGAAACAACCTAAATGTCCATCAACAGAGGAATATATAAAGATGTGGTACAGATATACAATGGAATATTAGTCAGCCATAAAAATAGAAGGAAATAATACCATTTTCAGTGACATGGATGGACCTAGAGATTCTCATACTGAGTGAAGCAGGTCAGACAGAGAAAGAAAAATATAGTATTATATCTCTTATATGTGGAATCTAAAAATATGGTACAAATGAACCTATCTACAAAACAGAAAGAGAGTCACAGACGTAGAAAACAAATTTATGGTTACCAAGGGGGGGAATAGGGGAGTGAGGAGGGATAAATTGGGAGATTGGGATTGACACAGTCACACTACTATATATAAAATAGGTAACTAATAAGAACCTACTGTATTGCACAGGGAACTCTACTCAGTACTCTCTAATGACCTATATGGAAATAGAATCTTAAAAAGAGTGGGTATATGTATATAACCGATTTACTTTGCTGTACAGCAGAAACTAACACAACATTGTAAATCAACTATACTCCAATAAAAATTAATTTTTAAAAAGTTACCCAGGTCCCAAGAAGGGTTAAGGAATAAATAAAGACATATATTTAGAAACAAGAAAAAAATAGAGTATTGCTGAAGTCATCAAGTCCAATATTTGATCTTCAATGAATACCATTATTACATAGAATGATATAATAATTTTCAAAACACTGAGGAGACTCTTCTAACTTGTATATTTCTTAAGATTATAAATTGAATGACATGAATTCCATCTATAGGAGAGTTGACAGACACTAAGAAATGTGATTTATGGAAAGAGTGGTTTCTTGAAGTAATTTTGAAAAGGAGGGAATTGGAATTTGAACATTGATTATAAACTCCCATGCATGATATGGCCCAGGGATGCTGTTGCTTTGGACTTGCCTAAAACAGATTGTTTTACTAATTGTAAACTGCATGTATAACACTGAAAGAACTGAAAGTCTGTTTCAGAAAACAAGGAAGCAGATCAAATAAGACTTGTCAGAAAATACTCTTATCGTCATTATAGTTGTTTTTTTATCTATTCAGTGTATAATGTACTCAATTCCATGGCTATCATAAAGATTACAGTCCCAACCCCAGGTATATACAATTTTAGATGAAGAGACAAATGGTTTAATTTGCTTAATTTTAAAATTAGCTCATCAAAGAAGGTAATGAATGAGGCAGGATTAGGAGTATATGGTGCATTTGCTCCACAGCCTTGATTTTCTCTCCAATGTCAGAAGAAAATTTGAAAAATACATTTTGATGCAACATGAGTGTCCTATTTGTCATCCAGCATATTTCTGATAAAACAATAGATAGTAGTCATTCTTTTGGAAATACTTTGCCATTCCTAAAATAATATTACGGAAACTGGCTATATTCCATGCTTAAGTTAGCATAGTAAATCTACTTTAGTCTAGTGATTTGAGGTTTGGAAGCTATTGTTTATGAAACAAGGTATCACATTATATTTTATACTGCAGGTAAGCTAAATCATTTAAATCATTTCCTCTGGTTCTATGAAACAGAAAGTAAGATGCATAGCTTTTTTTTTTTAAGATGCATAACTTTTAATTTTCTTTGCTATTCTCAGAAGACTTTAGTATAATCCAAGTTTTCTCACAACATTTGAAGTCTGTGCTAAGAAATAACATAAGGCAAGTTTGTTTCAACATAGTACATAGCTTCACTAAAAAGAATCATTTTTAAATCTCTTTTTTTTTCCAAGAGAAACCCTAAAAGGTACAGGGAGTAACTGAAGAGACAAAGTGATTTGTCCTTAACAGTAGTATTTATTTATATGTTTCATTTTCAGAAACATGTTCCTATATAATAGGTGCCCCAAAATTGCTGTGGAAATGGTGTACATATTTAGAAAGCCCCTATTTATGTTAGACATGTTGTTTTGACAATTTAAGAATTTTTTTTAATTTTAAAATTTTATTTTACTTACTTTTTATACAGCAGGTTCTTATTAGTTACCTATTTTATACATATTAGTGTATATATGTCAAACCCAATCTCCCAATTAATCCTACCACCATCACCACCCACCACCACTTTCCCCCCTTGGTGTCCATACATTTGTTCTCTATAACTTTGTCTCTATTTCTGCCCTGCAAACCAGTTCATCTGTACCATTTTTCTAGGTTCCACATATATGCATTAATATATGGTATTTGGTTTTCTCTTTCTGACTTACTTCACTCTGTTTGAAGGTCTCTAGATTCATCCACATCTCTACAAATGATGCAATTTCGTTCCTTTTTATGGCTGAGTAATATTCCATTGTATATATGTACCACATTTTCTTTATCCTTTCATCTGTCCATGGGCATTTAGGTTGCTTCCATGAACTGGCTATTGTAAATAGTGCTGCAATGAACATTGGGACGCTAGTGTCTTTTTGAAATATGGTTTTCTCTGGGTACATGCCAGGTAGTGGGATTGCTGGGTCATATGGTAATTCTATTTTTAGTTTTTTAAGGAACCTCCATACTGTTCTCCATAGTGGCTGTATCAATTTACATTCCCATTAACAGTGCAAGAGGGTTCCCTTTTCTCCACACCCTCTACAGAATTTATTGTTTGTAGATTTTCTGATGATGCCCATTTTAACTGGTGTAAGGTGATACCTCATTGTAATTTTGATTTGTATTTCTCTAACAATTAGTGATGTTGAGCAGCTTTTCATGTGCTTTTCTCCATCTGTATGTCTTCTTTGGAGAAATGTCTATTTAGGTCTTCTGCCCATTTTTTGATTGGGTTCTTTGTTTCTTTTTTTTTTTTTTTTTTCCTTTTTTTTTTTTTCCTTTTATTTATTTATTTATTTATTTTTTAACATCTTTATTGGAGTATAATTGCTTTACAATGGTATGTTAGTTTCAGCTTCACAACAAAATGAATCAGTTATATATATACATATATTCCTATATCTCTTCCCGCTTGCGTCTCCCTCCCTCCCACCCTCCCTATCCCACCCCTCCAGGCGGTCACAAAGCACCGAGCTGATCTCCCTGTGCTATGCGGCTGCTTCCCACTAGCTATCTACCTTACGTTTGGTAGTGTATATATGTCCATGCCTCTTTATCGCTTTGTCACCGTTTACACTTCCCCCTCCCCATAGCCTCAAGTCCATTCTCTAGTAAGTCTGTGTCTTTATTCCTGTTTCACCCCTAGGTTTTTCATGACATTTTTTTTTTTTAATTCCATATATATGTGTTAGCATACGGTATTTGTCTCTCTCTTTCTGACTTACTTCACTCTGTATGACAGACTCTAGGTCTATCCACCTCATTACAAATAGCTCAATTTCGTCTCTTTTTATGGCTGAGTAATATTCCATTGTATATATGTGCCACATCTTCTTTATCCATTCATCCGATGATGGACACTTAGGTTGTTTCCATCTCTGGGCTATTGTAAATAGAGCTGCAATGAACATTTTGGTACATGACTCTTTTTGAATTATGGTTTTCTCAGGGTATATGCCCAGTAGTGGGATTGCTGGGTCATATGGTAGTTCTATTTGTAGCTTTTTAAGGAACCTCCATACTGTTCTCCACAGTGGCTGTATCAATTTACATTCCCACCAACAGTGTAAGAGGGTTCCCTTTTCTCCACACCCTCTACAGAATTTATTGTTTGTAGATTTTCTGATGATGCCCATTTTAACTGGTGTAAGGTGATACCTCATTGTAATTTTGATTTGTATTTCTCTAACAATTAGTGATGTTGAGCAGCTTTTCATGTGCTTTTCTCCATCTGTATGTCTTCTTTGGAGAAATGTCTATTTAGGTCTTCTGCCCATTTTTTGATTGGGTTCTTTGTTTCTTTAATATCCAGCTGCATGTGTTATTTATATATGTTGGAGATTAATCCTTTGTCTGTTGATTCATTTTCAAATATTATCTCCCATTCTGAGGGTTGGCTTTTCATCTTATTTGCAGTTTCTTTTGCTGTGAAAAAAACTTTTAAGTTTCACTAGGTCCCATTTGTTTACTTTTGTTTTTATTTCCATAACTCTATGACATGGATTAAAAAAGGTCTTGCTGTGATTTATGTCAAAGAGAGTTCTTCCTATGTTTTCCTCTCAGAGTTTTATAGTGTCCGGTCTTATGTTTAGGTCTCTAATCCATTTTGAGTTTATTTTTGTTTATGGTGTTAAGGAGTGTTCTAATCTCATTCTTTTACATGTAGCTGTCCAGTTCTCCCAGCACCACTTATTGAAGAGACTGTATTTTCTCCATTGTATATCCTTGCCTCCTTTGTCATAGATTAGTTGACCATAGGTGCATGTGTTTATCTCTGGCCTTTTTATCCCATTCCATTTATCTATGTTTCTGTTTTTGTCCCAGTACCATATTGTCTTGATTACTGTAGCTTTGTAATATACTCTGAAATCTGGGAGACTGATTCCTCCAGCTCTGTTGTCTTCCCTCAAGACTACTTTGGCTAATCGGGGTCTTTTGTGTCTCCAAACAAATTTTAAGATTTCTTGTTCTAGTTCTGTAAAAAAGGCCATTGGTAGTTTGATTGGGATTGCAATGAATCTGTAGATTGCTTTGGGTAGTATAGTCATTTTCACAATATTGATTCTTCCAATCCAAGAACATGGTATATCTCTCCATCTGTTGGTATCATCTTTAATTTCTTTCATCAGTGTCTTATAGTTTTCTGCATACAGGTCTTTTGTCTCCCTAGGTAGGTTTATTCCTAGGTATTTTATTCTTTTTGTTGCAAAAGTAAATGGGATTGTTTCCTTATTTCTCTTTCAGATTTTTCATTATTAGTGAATAGGAATGCAAGAGCTTTCTGTGCATTAATTTTGTATCCTGCAACTCTACCAAATTCATTGATTAGCTCTAGTATTTTTCTCGTGGCCTCTTTAGGATTCTCTATGTATAGTATCATGTCATCTGTAGACAGTGACAGTTTTATTTCTACTTTTCCAATTTGTATTTCTTTTTCTTCTCTGATGGACTTCCTTGTCTCATTCTTGATCTTAGAGGAAATGCTTTCAGTTTTTCACCATTGAGAATCATGTTTGCTGTGGGTTTTTCATATATAGCTTTTATTATGTTGAGGTAGCTTCCCTCTATGCCCATTTTCTGACGAGTTTTTCTTATAAATGGGTGTTGAATTTTGTCAAAAGTTTTTCTTCGTCTATTGAGATGATCCTCTGGTTTTTCTTCTTCAAGTTGTTAATATGGTGTATCACATTGATTGATTTGTGTATATTGAAGAATCCTTGCATCCGTGAGATAAATCCCACTTGATCATGTTGTATGATCCTTTTAATGTGTTGTTGGATTCTGTTTGCTAGCATTTGTTGAGGGTTTTTGCATCTATATTCATGAGAGATTTTGGTCTGTAATTTTCTTTTTTTGTAGTATCGTTGTCTTGTTTTGGTATCAGGGTGATGGTGGCCTCATAGAATGAGTTTGGGAGTGTTCTTTCCTCTGCACTTTTTTGGAAGAGTTTGAGAATGATGGGTGTTATCTCTTCTCTAAATGTTTAATAGAATTCACCTGTGAAGGCATCTAGTTCTGGACTTTTGTTTGTTGGAAGATTTTAATCGCAGTTTCAATTTCATTACTTGTGATTGGTCTGTTCATATTTTCTGTTTCTTCCTCATTTCTTGGAAGGTTATACCTTTCTAAGAAATTGTCCATTACTTCCAGGTTGTCCATTTCATTGGGTAGAGTTGCTTTAGTAGTCTCTTATGATGTTATGTATTTCTGCAGTGTCTGTTGTAACTTCTCCTTTTTCATTTCTAATTTTATTGATATGAGTCCTCTCCCTCTTTTACTTGATGAGTCTGACTAAAGGTTTATCAATTTTGTTTTTCTTCTCAAGGAACCAGCTTTATTATTTTTGATCTTTGCTATTGTTTTCTTTTTTTATATTTCATTTATTTCTGCTCTGATCTTTATGATTTCTTTCCTTCTACTAAGTTTGGGTTTTGTTTGTTCTTCTTTCTCTACTTCCTTTAGGTGTAAGGTTAGATTTTTTATTTGAGATTTTTCTTGTTTCTTTTGGTAGGCTTATATTGCTGTAAACTTCCCTCTTAGAACTGCTTTTGCTGCATCCCATAGGTTTTGGATCATCGTGTTTTCATTGTCATTTGTCTCTAGGTATTTTTTGATTTCCTCTTTGATTTCTTCAGTGATCTCTTGGCTATTTAGTAACATATTGTTTAGCCTCCACATGTTTGTGTTTTTTAAATTTTTTTCCCTGTAATTGATTTCTAATCTCATAACTTTGTGGTCAGAAAAGATGCTTGATATGATTTCAATTTTCTTAAATTTACTGATCTTGATATTTGACCCAAGATGTGGTCTATCCTGGAGAATGTTCCATGTGCACTTGAGAGGAAAGTGTAATCTGTTGTTTGGATGGAATGTCCTATAAATGTCAATTAAATCTATCTAATCTATTGTGTCATTTAAAGATTGTGTTTCCTTATTAATTTTCTGTCTGGATGATCTGTTCATTGGTTTATGTGAGGTGTTATGTCCCCCACTATTATTGTGTTACTGTAAATTTCCTCTTTTACAGCTGTTAGCAGTTGCCTTATGTACTGAGGTGCTCCTATGTTGTGTGCATATATATTTATAATTGCTATATATTCTTCTTTGATTGCCTCCTTGATCATTATGCATCTTGTAACATTCTTTATTTTAAAGTCTATTTTATCTGATATGAGTATTGTTACTCCAGCTTTCTTTTGATTTCCATTTGCATGGAATATCTTTTTCCATCCCCTCACTTTCAGTCTGTATGTGTCCCTAGGTCTGAAGAGGGTCTCCTGTTGCATATATATGTGTCTTGCTTTTTAACCATTCAGCCAGTCTATGTCTTTTGGTTGGAGCATTTAATCCATGCACATTTAAGGTAATTATCAATATGTATGTTCCTATTATCATTTTCTTAATTGTTATGGGTTTTTTTTAACATCTTTATTGGGGTATAATTGCTTTACAATGTGTGTTAGTTTCTGCTTTATAACAAAGTGAATCAGTCATACATAACATATGTTCCCATATGTCTTCCCTGTTGCGTCTCCCTCCCTCCCACCCTCCCTATCCCACCCCTCCAGGCTGTCACAAAGCACCGAGCCAATATCCCTGTGCCATGTGGCTGCTTCCCACTAGCTATCTACCTTACTACGTTTGTTAGTGTGTATATGCCCATGACTCTCTCTCGCCCTGTCACAGCTCACCCTTCCCCCTCCCCATAACCTCAAGTCCGTTCTCTAGGAGGTCTGCGTCTTTATTCCTGCTTTACCCCTAGGTTCTTCATGACATTTTTTTTCTTAAATTCCATATATATGTGTTAGCATACGGTATTTGTCTTTTTCTTTCTGAATTACTTCACTCTGTATGACAGACTCTAGGTCTATCCACCTCATTACAAATAGCTCAATTTCGTTTCTTTTTATGGCTGAGTAATATTCCATTGTATATATGTGCCACATCTTCTTTATCCATTCATCTGATGACGGGCACTTAGGTTGTTTCCATCTCCGGGCTATTGTAAATAGAGCTGCAATGAACATTTTGGTACATGACTCTTTTTGAATTATGGTTTTCTCAGGGTATATGCCCAGTAGTGGGATTGCTGAGTCATATGGTAGTTCTATTTGTAGTTTTTTAAGGAACCTCCATACTGTTCTCCATAGTGGCTGAACCAATTCACATTCCCACCAGCAGTGCAAGAGTGTTCCCTTTTCTCCACACCCTCTCCAGCATTTATTGTTTCTAGATTTTTTGATGATGGCCGTTCTGACTGGTGTGAGATGATATCTCATTGTAGTTTTGATTTGCATTTCTCTAATGATTAATGATGTTGAGCATTCTTTCATGTGTTTGTTGGCAGTCTGTATATCTTCTTTGGAGAAATGTCTATTTAGGTCTTCTGCCCATTTTTGGATTGGGTTGTTTGTTTTCTTGTTATTGAGCTGCATGAGCTGCTTGTAAATTTTGGAATTAATCCTTTGTCGGTTGCTTCATTTGCAAATATTTTCTTCCATTCTGAGGGTTGTCTTTTGGTCTTGTTTATGGTTTCCTTTGCTGTGCAAAAGCTTTTAAGTTTCATTAGGTCCCATTTGTTTATTTTTGTTTTTATTTCCATTACTCTAGGAGGTGGGTCAGAAAGGATCTTGCTGTGATTTATGGCATAGAGTTTTCTGCCTATGTTTTCCTCTAAGAGTTTGATAGTTTCTGGCCTTACATTTAGGTCTTTAATCCATTTTGAGCTTATTTTTGTGTATGGTGTTAGGGAGTGATCTAATCTCATACTTTTACATGTACCTGTCCAGTTTTCCCAGCACCACTTATTTGAAGAGGCTGTCCTTTCTCCATTGTACATTACTGCCACCTTTATCAAAGATAAGGTGTCCATATGTGCATGGGTTTATCTCTGGGCTTTCTATCCTGTTCCATTGATCTATCTTTCTGTTTTTGTGCCAGTACCATACCATCTTGATAACTGTAGCTTTGTAGTATAGTCTGAAGTCAGGGAGCCTGATTCCTCCAGTTCCCTCTTTCCTTCTCAAGATTGCTTTGGCTATTCGGGGTCTTTTGTGTTTCCATACAAATTGTGAAATTTTTTGTTCTAGTTCTGTGAAAAATTCCAGTGGTAGTTTGATAGGGATTGCATTGAATCTATAGATTGCTTTGGGTAGTAGAGTCATTTTCACAATGTTGATTCTTCCAATCCAAGAACATGGTATATCTCTCCATCTATTTGTATCATCTTTAATTTCTTTCATCAGTGTCTTATAATTTTCTGCATACAGGTCTTTTGTCTCCTTAGGTAGGTTTATTCCTAGATATTTTATTCTTTTTTTTGCAATGGTAAATGGGAGTGTTTTCTTGATTTCACTTTCAGATTTTTCATCATTAGTATATAGGAATGCCAGAGATTTCTGTGCATTAATTTTGTGTCCTGCCACTTTACCAAATTCATTGATTAGCTCTAGTAGTTTTCTGGTAGCATCTTTAGGGTTCTCTATGTATAGGATCATGTCATCTGCAAACAGTGACAGCTTTACTTCTTCTTTTCTGATTTGGATTCCTTTTATTTCCTTTTCTTCTCTGATTGCTGTGGCTAAAACTTCCAAAACAATGTTGAATAATAGTGGTGAGAGTGGGCAACCTTGTCTTGTTCCTGATCTTAGTGGAAATGCTTTCAGTTTTTCACCATTGAGGATGATGTTGGCTGTGGGTTTGTCATATATGGCCTTTATTATGTTGAGGAAAGTTCCCTCTATGCCTACTTTCTGGAGGGTTTTTATCATACATGGGTGTTGAATTATGTCAAAAGCTTTCTCTGCATCTATTGAGATGATCATATGGTTTTTCTCCTTCAATTTGTTAATATGGTTTATCACATTGATAGATTTGCGTATATTGAAGAATCCTTGCATTCCTGGAATAAACCCCACTTGATCATGGTGTATGATCCTTTTAACGTGCTGTTGGATTCTGTTTGCTAGTATTTTGTTGAGGATTTTTGCATCTATGTTCATCAGTGATATTGGCCTATAGTTTTCTTTCTTTGTGACATCCTTGTCTGGTTTTGGTATCAAGGTGATGTTGGCCTCGTAGAAGGAGTTTGGGAGTGGTCCTCCCTCTGCTATATTTTGGAAGAGTTTGGGAAGGATAGGTGTTAGCTCTTCTCTAAATGTTTGATAGAATTCGCCTGTGAAGCCATCTGGTCCTGGGCTTTTCTTTGTTGGAAGATTTTTAATCACAGTTTCAATTTCAGTGCTTGTGATTGGTCTGTTCATATTTTCTATTTCTTCCTGATTCAGTCTTGGCAGGTTGTGCATTTCTAAGAATTTGTCCATTTCTTCCAGATTGTCCATTTTATTGGCATAGAGTTGCTTGTAGTAATCTCTCATGATCTCTTTTATCTCTGCAGTGTCAGTTGTTACCTCTCCTTTTTCATTTCTAATTCTATTGATTTGAGTCTTCTCCCTTTTTTTCTTGATGAGTCTGGCTAGTGGTTTATCTATTTTGTTTATCTTCTCAAAGAACCAGCTTTTAGTTTTATTGATCTTTGCTATTGTTTCCTTCATTTCTTTTTCATTTATTTCTGATCTGATTTTTATGATTTCTTTCCTTCTGCTAGCTTTGGGGTTTTTTTGTTCTTCTTTCTCTAATTGCTTGAGATGCAAGGTTAGGTTGTTTATTCGAGATGTTTCCTGCTTCTTAAGGTGGGCTTGTATTGCTATAAACTTCCCCCTTAGAACTGCTTTTGCTGCATCCCACAGGTTTTGGGTCGTTGTGTCTCCATTGTCATTTGCTTCTAGGTATTTTTTGATTTCCTCTTTGATTTCTTCAGTGATCTCTTCATTATTAAGTAGTGTATTGTTTAGCCTCCATGTGTTTGTATTTTTTACAGATCTTTTCCTGTAATTGATATCTAGTCTCATGGCGTTGTGGTCAGAAAAGATACTTGATACAATTTCAATTTTCTTAAATTTACCAAGGCTTGATTTGTGACCTAAGATATAATCTATCCTGGAGAATGTTCCACGAGCACTTGAGAAAAATGTGTATACTGTTGTTTTTGGATGGAGTGTCCTATAAATATCAATTAAGTCCATCTTGTTTAACGTATCATTTAAAGCTTGTGTTTCCTTATTTATTTTCATTTTGGATGATCTGTCCATGGGTGAAAGTGGGGAGTTAAAGTCCCCTACTATGAATGTGTTACTGTCGATTTCCCCTTTTATGGCTGTTAGTATTTGCCTTATGTATTGTGGTGCTCCTATGTTGGGTGCATAAATATTTACAATTGTTATATCTTCTTCTTGGATCGATCCCTTGATCATTATGTAGTGTCCTTCTTTGTCTCTTTTAATAGTCCTTATTTTAAAGTCTATTTTGTCTGATATGAGAATTGCTACTCCAGCTTTCTTTTGGCTTCCATTTGCATGGAATATCTTTTTCCATCCCCTTACTTTCAGTCTGTATGTGTCTCTAGGTCTGAAGTGTGTCTCTTGTAGACAGCATATATAAGGGTCTTGTTTTTGTATGCATTCAGCTAATCTGTGTCTTTTGGTGGGAGCATTTAGTCCATTTACATTTAAGGTAATTATCGATATGTATGTTCCTATTCCCGTTTTCTAAATTGTTTTGGGTTCATTATTATAGGTCTTTTCCTTCTCTTGTGTTTCTTGCCTAGAGAATATCCTTTAGCATTTGTTGTAAAGCTGGTTTGGTGGTGCTGAACTCTCTCAGCTTTTGCTTGTCTGTAAAGGTTTTCATTTCTCCATCAAATCTGAATGAGATCCTTGCTGGGTAGAGTAGTCTTGGCTGCATGTTTTTCTCCTTCATCACTTTCAGTATGTCCTGCCACTCCCTTCTGGCTTGTAGGGTTTCTGCTGAGAGATCAGCTGTTAACCTTATGGGGATTCCCTTATGTGTTATTTGTTGTTTTTCCCTTGCTGCTTTTAATATGCTTTCTTTGTATTTAATTTTTGACAGTTTGATTAATATGTGTCTTGGCGTATTTCTCCTTGTATTTATCTTGTATGGGACTCTCTGTGCTTCCTGGACTTGATTAACTATTTCCTTTCCCATATTAGGGAAGTTTTCAACTATAATCTCTTCAAATATTTTCTCAGTCCCTTTCTTTTTCTCTTCTTCTTCTGGAACCCCTATAATTCGAATGTTGGTGCGTTTAATGTTGTCCCAGAGGTCTCTGAGACTGTCCTCAGTTCTTTTCATTCTTTTTTCTTTATTCTGCTCTGCAGTAGTTATTTCCACTATTTTATCTTCCAGGTCACTTATCCGTTCTTCTGCCTCAGTTATTCTGCTATTGATCCCATCTAGAGTACTTTTAATTTCATTTATTGTGTTGTTCATCGTTGCTTGTTTCATCTTTAGTTCTTCTAGGTCCTTGTTAACTGATTCTTGCATTTTGTCCAATCTATTGTCCATTTATCTCCAAGATTTCGGATCAACCTTACTATCATTATTCTGAATTCTCTTTCAGGTAGACTGCCTATTTCCTCTTCATTTGTTAGGTCTGGTGCATTTTTATCTTGCTCCTTTATCTGCTGTGTGTTTTTCTGTCTTCTCATTTTGCTTATCTTACTGTGTTTGGGGTCTCCTTTTTGCAGGCTGCAGGTTCGTAGTTCCTCCTGTTTTTGATGTCTGTCTCCAGTGGCTAAGGTTGGTTCAGTGGGTTGTGTAGGCTTCCTGGTGGAGGGGACTAGTGCCTGTGTTGTGGTGGATGAGGCTGGATCTTGTCTCTCTAGTGGGCAGGTTCACGTCTGGTGGTGTGTTTGGGGGTGTCTGTGGCCTTATTATGATTTTAGGCAGCCTTTCTGCTAATGGGTGGGGTTGTGTTCCTGTTTTGCTAGTTGTTTGGCATAGGTTTTCCAGCACTGTGGCTTGCTGGTCGTTGAGTGAAGCTGGGTGCTGGTGTTAAGATGGAGGTCTCTGGGAGATTTTCGCCATTTGATATTATGTGGAGCTGGGAGGTCTCTTGTTGATCAGTGTCCTGAAGTTGGCTCTCCTACCTCAGAGGCAGAGCCCTGCCTCCTGGCTGGAGCACCAAAAGCTTTTCATCCACACGGCTCAGGATAAAAGGGAGAAAAAGTAGAGGGAATTAGTAGAAGTATGAGGAAAGAAAGAAGGAAGGGAGGGTAGGAAGGAAGGAAGAAAGAAAGAAAGAAGCAAAGAAGGAAAGGCAAGAAGGAAAGAAAGGAGGGAGGGAGGGAGGGAGGAAGGAAGGAAGGAGGGAAAGAAGGAAAAAAGACAGAAAGAAAGAAGATACAGTAAAAATAAAATAAAGTATAATAAAGTTATTGAGTTAAAAAATTCTTATTTAGAAAAAAAAAAAAGGGACGGAAGGAACCTTAGGACAAATGTTGGAAGCAAAGCTATACAGACAAAATCTTACACAGAAATACACATACACCCTCACTAAAAGAGGTAAATGGGGAAAAATCCTAAATCTTGCTGTCAGAGACCACCTCCTCAATTTGGGATGATTCGTTGTCTAAAGGAGGGAAGGAAGGACGGAAAGAAAGAAAGAAAGAAAGAAAGAACGAAGGTAAAGTATAATAACGTTATTAAAATTAATTATTAAAAAAAATTAAAAAAAAACATGGACGGATAGAACCCTAGGACAAATGGTGGAAGCAAGACTATACAGACAAGATCTCACACAGAAGCATACACATACACATTCACAAAAAGAGGAAAGGGGAAAAAATCATAGATCTTGCTCCTAAAGTCCACTTCCTTAATTTGGGATGATTGGTTGTCTATTCAGGTATTCCACAGATGCAGGGTATATCAAGTTGATTGTGGAGCTTTAATCCGTTGCTTCTGAGGCTGCTGGGAGAGATTTCCCTTTCTCTTCTTTGTTCTCACAGCTCCCAGGGCTAAGCTTTGGATTTGGCCCTGCCACTGCGTGTAGATCGCTGGAGGGCGTCTGTTTTTTGCTCAGACAGGATGGGGTTAAAAGAGCCGCTGATTGGGGGCTCTGGCGCACTCAGGCCGGCAGGGACGGAGGGGCACAGAGTGTGGGGCGGGCCTGCGGTGGCAAAGGCCGGCGTGACTTTGCACCAGCCTGAGGTGCGCTGTGCGCTCTCCCGGGGAAGTTGTCCCTGGATCCCGGGAACCTGGCAGTGGCGGGCTGCACAGGCTCCGCGGAAGAGGGGTGTGGAGAGTGACCTGTGCTCGCACACAGGCCCCTCGGTGGCGGCAGCAGCATCCTTAACGTCTCCCGCCCGCCTCTGGGGTCCGCGCTTTTAGCCGCAGCTTGCGCGCGTCTCTGGATTCCGCGCTTTCAGCCTCGGCTCGCGCCCGTCTCTGGATTCCGCGCTTTCAGCCGCGGCTCGCGCCCGTCTCTGGATTCCGCGCTTTCAGCCGCGGCTTGCGCCCGTCTCTGGAGTCCGCGCTTTCAGCCGCGGCTCGCGCCCGTCTCTGGGGTTCGCGCTTTTAGCCGCGGCTCGCGCCCGTCTCTGGAGCTCCTTTAAGCAGCGTTCTTAAACCCCTCTCCTCACGCCCCAGGAAACAAAGAGGGAAGGAAAAGTCTCCTGCCTCTTCGGCAGGTGCAGGCTTTTCCCCGGACTCCCTCCCGGCTAGCTGTGGTGCACTAACCCCTTCAGGCTATGTTCAAGCCGCCAACCCCAGTCCTCTCCCTGCGCTCCGGCCTCAGCTCGCAGCCCCGCCCGCCCCGGCGGGTGAGCAGACAAGCCTCTCGGGCTGGTGAGTGCCGGTCGGCACCGATCCTCTGTGCGGGAATCTCCCCGCTTTGCCCTCCGCACCCGTTGCTGTGCACTCCTCCGCAGCTTCAAAGCTCCCCCCTCCGCCTCCCGCAGTCTCCGCCCGCGAAGTGGCTTCCTAGTGTGTGGAAACCTTTCCTCCTTCACAGCTCCCTCCCACTGGTGCAGGTGCCGTCCCTATTCTTTTGTCTCTGTTTTTTCTTTTTTTTTTGCCCTACCCAGGTACGTGGGGAGTTTCTTGCCTTTTGGGAGGTCTGAGGTCTTCTGCCAGCCTTCAGTAGGTGTTCTGTAGGAGTTGTTCCACGTGTAGATGTATTTCTGGTGTATCTGTGGGGAGGAAGGTGATCTCCGCGTCTTACTCTTCCGCCATCTTCCGCCTGCTAGTGTTGGAGGGTCTCCTGCAGAGGCGGGGGATGGCTGTGGCTCATGGTGGGGACAAGAACACTGTTAGCAGAAGTTCTGGGAAGTACTTTTTGGCATGAGCCCTCCCAGAGTCTTCCATTATCCCCACCAAAGCGCCAGGTAGGCTTATGGGTTTGTTTTTGTAGGTCCTTTTCTTATCTTGTGTTTTCTACTCAGAGAAGTTCCTTTAGCATTTGGTGTATAGCTGGTTTGGTGGTGCTGAATTCTCTTAGCTTTTGCTTGCCTGTAAAGCTTTTGTTTTCTCCATCAAATCTGAATGAAATCCTTGCTGGGTAGAGTAATCTTGGTTGTAGGTTCTTCCCTTTCATTGCTTTCAATATATCGTGACACTCCCTTCTAACCTGTGACGTTTCTGCTGAGAAATCAGCTGTTAACCTTATGGGAATTTCCTTGTATGTTATACGCCATTTTTCCCTTGTTGTTTTCAATAATTTTTCTTTGTCTTTAATTTTTGTCATTTTGATTACAATGTGTCTCAGCATGTTTCTCTTTGGGTTTATCCTGCCTGGCTGTCTGCGATTCCTGGACTTGAGTGGCTATTTGCTTTCCCATATTAGGGAAGTTTTCGACTATAATCTCTTCAAGTATTTTCTCGGGTCCTTTCTCTCTCTCTTCTTCTTCTGGGAACCCTATAATGTGAGTGTTGTTGCCTTTAATGTTGTCCCAGAGGTCTCTTAGGCTGTCTTCATTTATTTCATTATTTTTTCTTTATTCTGTTCTGTGGCAGTGAATTACACCTTTCTGTCTTCCAGGTCCCTTATCTGTTCTTCTGCCTTAGTTATTCTGCTATTGATTCCTTCTAGTGGATTTTCATTTTATTTATTGTATTGCTCATCTCTGTTTGTTTGTTCTTTAATTCTTCCAGGTGTTTGTTCTTTAATTCTTCTAGATCTTTGTTACACATTTCTTGTATCGTCTCGATCTTTGCCTCCATTCTTTTTCCAAGGTCCTGGATCATCTTCACTATCATTATTCTGTATTCTTTTTCTGTAAGGTTGCTTATCTCTACTTCATTTAGTTGTTTTTCTGGGGTTTTATCTTTTTCCTTCAACTGTTACAAAGTCCTCTGCCTTTTCATTTTGTCTATCTTTCTGTGAATGTGGTTTTCCTTCCAAAGGCTGCAGAATTATAGTTCTTATTGCTTCTGCTGTCTGTAAGAAAAATTTCTTAATTAAAATGAACACCATTCTAACTTCTCAGCAAAGTCAGTAATCAAGAGTATTTGGTATGTATTATTTAAAAATTTAATCTCATATACAATTTCAGGATCATAGTCAATATATTTCTTAACAAGGAATATAATCTCAACCATGTAGTCAAAATGCTTGAAGGAATGATAGGCCTGAAATCTAAATAAATTTATCTATGCAGTTGCCTATAGATTGTCTTTTAGCATCATTGTCACTTGTTAATTTTGAAATGATGCTTATAAAGAGAACATTGCCATGTGATATCAGAAGTACAAATTTATTCTTCCTTTAATTATATGAAAGACCCTTTGACAATTATCTTATGACATAAGTCCTAAAGACTTACTTCCTGATAACAATATTCGTAATTACCATTTATTTGCACATACTTATTTTGCTAGGCTATTCATGTTCATTGTCTCTATGCTTACAGCAACCACACGGAACTGTCTTCTTTTTGTAGATGAGAAGTACATTTGTCAAGATAGTATGGAAATGCCATATTAATAAATGACCTCCAAATCTCAGTGATTTATGAAAAATAATAGTTTATTTCTTGCTCAAGAAAATTCTGCTATGGTCTAGGTGACTCATCAGCTGTTGTCCATGAGGTAATTCAGGAATTCAGTCTTCTGGGATTTTTGTGAGTTTACTATTTCAGCAGGGAGCCTCCACACTACCAAGGACAGAGAAAAGAACACAACACAGAGATCACACTGAAAAACACAGTCTCACTCTATGCTTCATTGTAAAAATGACACATGTCAATTCACAACACTTTGCCCAAACCTTGTCATATGGATATGCTTAACTGGAAATGGGATTGAAAATGAAAGAGAAAATATGTAAAATTTAGTGAATATTATCTACTCTGACAAATGGTGAGAACATTAAGTCTCAGATCAGTCCAATAACTTGTCTAGAGTGTACAGCCAGTGTTCTGTCTGTTACCAAACATACAGCATTTCTTGTATATTGGTGTACCTTCCTTTATTGGAGAATAATATACATGGAGAAACTTGAATGGTCTTTTATTCTGTTATAGCATGCACATACGGGTAATGAAATTATATATAATGACATACATGGGGTAGGCACAAATTAAATATTTCTGTCTTTCACAGAAATATTCATAATATTTTGAAGATTTTATAGTTATTAGGAAAGGTGGAATTCGACTTTAAAATGATTCATCATTTGATCACATTTTCACAGACATTTCAGGGTTGAAAATGTTCTCTAAGGTCTTGGAATCCAACTAATACATGAACTCCTTCTATAACAGGTCTACCAAAGTTCTTACTATTCTAAAGGAGAAAGTAGAGATCATTTAGTGTCAGGGACACCTGATTTGAATCCTGATTGACTGTAGTGGTGACAGTGATGTTAATTACTACATATTGAGTGCTGAGTTGGGGATCATAATAAGTACTCTATGATATTACTTTAATTATTCATACAGAGAACACTATGAGGTAGGTACTATAATTATCCCCATATCACATTTCAGTAAATGGAGACCCAGAGAGGTAATGTTACTTGTGTTGAGATTCACAATGAGATTGGTCAGATACCATGGTCCTGGCTGCAATTATCCTCAATTGTCCTGACCACTAACTAGTTTTCTGACATCTTGCACAACTTACTTATTTTTGGATTTTAGTTACTTCACAGTATATGTCAGAATGCCTGCTAAAGTACAGTTTTTCCATCTTGTAACTATTCTTTTATAGTGATTGGTGTTCTTATGATTTTCTTTATCATTGACAGATATCACCTTGTTAGATTTAGTTCATCTGATCCATTATCCATAAGCTTCACTATCACCTCCAGATTACTTCTTATTTATTGAAGTCAAGAATATTTTTATGTATATCACATTATATTTACAAAGTATATCAAATTCAACATTTTGAATGTTGAATGTTATCTTCTCACGATAATTCTCATAACTATTTCTACTTCACTAGCCACCCCTCTTTCTTCTTTGTAAGACCTTTTTCATGTATTAAACAACTTCTTGATGTTTGAGTACCTGAAGACTTCATCCTGGGTCACCTTTTCATCTCTATTTACAACCTCTCCGGAAGACGTTTTCTCTACTTCTAGGCTGTTAATTCCCTTGACATGCTGGATACTTCCAAATTTGTTTTTTTACCACCAGCCTGTCCACTGAGCTTTATCTTCCCATATCCAGCTTCTCACTCAACTTTGTCTTTTGGATGGCTAATAGGTATCTCTCATTTACAGTGTCCAAAAATGAAGACTGAGTTTCCCCTCTAAAGATTTCACTGTGTTTAGTTATTATTATTATTATTTGTAGCAAATAGTTGAAAACAAAAATTTTAAAAGGTTATGTGGGCCCAGGGATCTAATATGTCACATGTCAAAGAGTACTCACTCAGATCATGCCAGATAAATGATGATCTTCAATGATACAAATATGTGATTTCCTTAAAGTCACACAGTGAGCAAGGGTTGGTATGGGAATTGCAGGAGGACTTGTTCCTATGTATTTCTAAGATGGTTTTTCATTTACATGATCACCTAAAATTTTATTTCAAGCATTACTGTATAATATTTAATAAATATGTGTTTTATGACAAAGTTAATTGTGGAAATTAATCCACAAGAGTGTGATTAAATTATATAAAATTAATTGTAACATTGACAATATAAAATGCTTAAAAAATATTTTTCATTTTATATAGCTTTTTCATTGTTTAGCTGACCATAAAATATTTCCAAAGTAATGAATTTAAAAGAGTAAAAGGTCTACAGAAAATTATAAAAACCTCTTAAATTTCCATCACTATGAGTCAATCACTAACATATTTCCTATTTAACTTTTTCTATACGTGAGATCATGTTCAATATACAGTAGGGTATCCTGTTTTTTTGCTTAGCATAAGAGTGTTTATATGTCAAATGCTTATTTTAGAGCTACATTTAAACTAACAAGTAAGGATTTAGTCATGGTAGAAGATTAATAGTCAAATAAAAATGATTTATTCTGGGTCACCTTAAGATGCACCTCAACTTCACAAATTCCCAATTGATTCAACAAACACTTAATGGGACATAATGACAATATAGCTGACCCTCAGTATCTAATGAGGTTTGGTTCCAGGACCTACCAAGGGATACCAAAATCCGAGGATGTTCAAGTTCCTTAAAATTGTATAGTATTTGCATATAACCTATGAGCATGATCCCATATACTTTAAGTCATCTCTAGATTACTTATAATACCTAACACAGTGTAAATACTATGTAAATAGTTGCCAATGCATGGTAAACTCAAGTTTTGTTTTCTTGGAACTTTTTGGGGTTTTTTTTCCAAATATTTTTGACCCATGGTGGTTGAATCCATGGATGAAGAACTCATGGATATGGAGGGTCAACTGTATTCAATGATAACTTATTTCATATTTCAGGAATCCTTTTGCAAAATGAAGATTTTTAAAGAATAAATGAGAACATTTATGCTGTTTACTATAGGTTTGAGCCTACTATAAGGAAATATTATCTCTATTTCACCAGTGAAGATACTAAAGTAAAAAAAGAATGTGTCACATACTTAATGTCTCCCAAGCAGTAATTTTTCAATGGTAATTGTTGGTTCTGACTTCAGAACCTGGGCTACGAACACACTATTCTGTGTCCCCTAAAGGATCATCAGATATCTTCTCACCACTCTATTATTTTCCTTGGTTTCTTGTTTCTTCTTATTCCCTTGTTATCCCTCTCCCTTTCCTCTCTCTCTCACACAAACACATAATTTTTTAAAAGCTCATTTCATTTCTTAATTTCTAAATACATTATCATGTTTCAAAAACATGAAAATATATTAAAAATGTTTTCCCCCAAAGCCCTGATGTTTTGTCCACTGAGGTCCTCCACTCAGTGTCACAGTTAATTTTTCATGAATTTTTGTGTGTCAATCCAGAATTTTTAATGTATATATAAATACATATGCTTCTGGCATTTGTTTAATAGCAAATCAACATTGTGCATTAATTGCCATGTTCCAGGGCTGTGTTAACTTTTCTTTTTCTTCCCTCTTGCATCGCCCTCCCTCCCACCATCCCTATCCCACCACTCCAGGCGGTCACAAAGAGCCAAGCTGATCTCCCAGTGCTAGGTGGCTGCTTCCTACTAGCTATCTACCTTACACTTGGTAGTGTATATATGTCCATGCCTCTCTCTCACTTTGTCACAGCTTACCCTTCCCCCTCCCCATATCCTCAAGTCCATTATTTAGTAGGTCTGTGTCTTTATTCGTGTTGTACCCCTAGGTTCTCCATGACATATTTTTTTTCTTAAATTCCATATATAAGTGTTAGCATACGGCATTTGTCTCTCTCTTTCTGACTTACTTCACTCTGTATGACAGACTCAAGGTCTATCCACCTCATTACAAATAGCTCAACTTCATTTCCTTATATGGCTGAGTAATATTCCATTGTATATATGTGCCACATCTTCTTTATCCATTCATCCGATGATGGACACTTAGGTTGTTTCCATCTCCAGGATATTGTAAATAGAGCTGCAATGAACATTTTGGTACATGACTCTTTTTGAATTATGGTTTCCTCAGGGTATATGCTCAGGAGTGGGATTGCTGGGTCATATGGTAGTTCTATTTGTAGTTTTTTAAGGAACGTCCATACTGATCTCCACAGTTGCTATATCAATTTACATTCCCACTAACAGTGCAAGAGGGTTCCCTTTTCTCCACACCCTCTCCAGCATCTATTGTTTTTAGATTTTTTGAGGATGGCCATTCTGACTGGTGTGAGATGATATCTCATTGTAGTTTTGATTTGCATTTCTCTAATGATTAATGATGTTGAGAATTCTTTCATGTGTTTGTTGGCAGTCTGTATATCTTCTTTGGAGAAATGTCTATTTAGATCTTCTGCTCATTTTTGGATTGGGTTGTTTGTTATTTTGTTTTTAAGCTGCATGTGCTGCTTATAAATTTTGGAGATTAATCCATTGTCAGTTGCTTCATTTGCAAATATTTTCTCCCATTCTGAGGGTTGTCTTTTGGTCTTGTATATGGTTTCCTTTGCTGTGCAAAAGCTTTTAAGGTTCATTAGGTCCCATTTATTTATATTTGTTTTTATTTCCATTTCTCTAGGAGGTGGGTCAAAAAGGATCTTGCTGTGATTTATGTCACAGAGTGTCTTGCCTATGTTTTCCTCTAAGAGTTTGATAGTTTCTGGCCTTACATTTAGGTCTTTAATCCATTTTGAGCTTATTTTTGTGTATGGTGTTAGGGAGTGTTCTAATCTCATACTTTTACATGTAGCTGTCCAGTTTTCCCAGCACCACTTAATGAAGAGGCTGTCCTTTCTCCACTGTACATTCCTGCTTCCTTTATCAAAGATAAGGTGACCATATGTGTGTGGGTTTATCTCTGGGCTTTCTATCCTGTTCCATTGATCTATCTTTCTGTTTTTGTGCCAGTACCATACTGTCTTGATTACTGTAGCTTTGTAGTATAGTCTGAAGTCAGGGAGCCTGATTCCTCCAGCTCCGTTTTTCATTCTCAAGATTGCTTTAGCTATTCGGGGTATTTTCTGTTTCCATACAAATTGTGAAACTTTTTGTTCTAGTTCTGTGAAAAATGCCAGTGGTAATTTGATAGGGATTGCATTGAATCTGTAGATTGCTTTGGGTAGTAGAATCATTTTCACAATGTTGATTCTTCCAATCCAAGAACATGGTATGTCTTTCCCTCTAATTGTATTGTCTTTAATTTCTTTCATCAGTGTCTTATAATTTTGTGCATACAGGTCTTTTGTCTCCTTAGGTAGGTTTATTCCTAGATATTTTATTCTTTTTGTTGCAATGGTAAATGGGAGTGTTTTCTTGATTTCGCTTTCAGATTTTTCATCATTAGTGTATAGGAATGCTAGAGATTTCTGTGAATTAATGTTGTATCCTGCTACTTTACCAAATTCATTGATTAGCTCTAGTAGTTTTCTGGTAGCATCTTTAGGATTCTCTATGTATAGTATCATGTCATCTGCAAACAGTGACAGCTTTACTTCTTCTTTTCCGATTTGGATTCCTTTTATTTCCTTTTCTTCTCTGATTGCTATAGCTAAAACTTCCAAAACTATGTTGAATAAGAGTGGTGAGAATGGGCAACCTTGTCTGGTTCCTGATTTTAGTGGAAATGCTTTCAGTTTTTCACCATTGAGAATGATGTTGGCTGTGGGTTTGTCATATATGGCCTTCATTATGTTGTGGAAAGTTCCCTCTATGCCTACTTTCTGCAGGTTTTTTATCATAAATGGGTGTTGAATTTTGTCAAAAGCTTTCTCTGCATCTATTGAGATGATCATATGGTTTTTCTCCTTCAATTTGTTAATATGGTTTATCACATTGATAGATTTGCGTATATTGAAGAATCCTTGCATTCTTGGAATAAACCCCACTTGATCATGGTGTATGATCCTTTTAACATGCATTGGATTCTGATTGCTAGTATTTTGTTGAGGATTTTTGCATCTATGTTCATCAGTGATATTGCCCCATAGTTTTCCTTCTTTGTGACATCCTTGTCTGGTTTTGGTATCAGGGTGATGGTGGCCTCGTAGAATGAGTTTGAGAGTGTTCCTCCCTCTGTTATATTTTGGAAGAGTTTGAGAAGTATAGGTGTTAGCTCTTCTCTAAATGTTTGATAGAATTCGCCTGTGAAGCCATCTGGTCCTGGGCTTTTGTATGTTGGAAGATTTTTAATCACAGTTTCAATTTCAGTGCTTGTGCTTGGTCTGTTCATATTTTCTATTTCTTCCTGATTCAGTCTTGGCAGGTTGTGCATTTCTGACAATTTGTCCATTTCTTCCAGTTTTTTCATTTTATTGGCATAGAGTTGCTTGTAGTAATCTCTCATGATCTTTTGTATTTCTGCAGTGTCAGTTGTTACTTCTCCTTTTTCATTTCTAATTCTATTGATTTGAGTCTTCTTCCTTTTTTTCTTGATGAGTCTGGCTAATGGTTTATCAATTTTTTTTATCCTCTCAAAGAATCAGCTTTTACTTTTATTGATCTTTGCTATCATTTCCTTCATTACTTTTTCATTTATTTCTGATCTAATTTTTATTATTTCTTTCCTTCTGTTAACTTTAGTTAGTTTTTTTTTTTCTTCTTTCTCTAATTGCTTTATGGGTAAGGTTAGGTTATTTACTCGAGATATTTCCTGTTTCTTAAGGTAGGATTTTATTGCTATAAACTTCCCTCTTAGAACTGCTTTTGCTGCATCCCATATATTTTGGGTCATCATGTCTCCATTGTCTTTTGTTTCTAGGTATTTTTTTATTTCCTCTTTGATTTCTTCAGTGATCTCTTCATTATTAAGTAGTGTACTGTTTAGCCTCCATGTGTTTGTATTTTTTACAGATATTTTCCTGTAATTGATATCTAGTCTCGCAGCGTTGTGGTCGGAAAATATACTTGATACAATTTCAATTTTCTTAAATTTACCAAGGCTTGATTTGTGACCCAAGATATGATCTATCCTGGAGAATGTTCCATGAGCACTAGAGAAAAATGTGTATTGTGTTGTTTTTGGATGGAATGTCCTATAAATGTCAATTAAGTCCATCTTGTTTAATGTATCATTTAAAGCTTGTGTTTCCTTATTTATTTTCATTTTGGATGATCTGTCTATTGGTGACAGTGGGTGTTAAAGTCCCCTACTATGAATGTGTTACTGTCGATTTCCCCTTTTATGGCTGTTAGTATTTCCCTTATGTATTGAGATGCTCCTGTGTTGGGTGCATAAATATTTACAATTGCTATATCTTCTTGGATCGATCCCTTGATCATTATGTATTGCCTTTCTTTTTCTCTTCTAATAATTTTTATTTTAAAGTCTATTTTTTCTGATATGAGAATTGCTACTCCAGCTTTCTTTTGGTTTCCATTTGCATGGAATATCTTTTTCCATCCCCTTACTTTCAGTCTGTATGTGTCTCTAAGTCTGAATTGGGTCTCTTGTAGACAGCATATATATGGGTCTTGTTTTTGTATCCATTCAGCCAATCTGTGTCTTTTGGTGGGAGAATTTAGTCCATTTACACTTCAGGTAATTATTGATATGTATGTTCCTATTCCATTTTCTTAATTGTTTTGGGTTTGTTATTGTAGGTCTTTTCCCTCTCTTGTGTTTCTTGCCTAGAGAAGTTCCTTTAGCATTTGTTGTAAAGCTGGTTTGGTGGTGCTGAACTCTCTCAGCTTTTGATTGTCTGTAAAGGTATTAATTTCTCCATCAAATCTGAATGAGATCCTTGCTGGTTAGAGTAATCTTGGATGCAGATTTTTCTCCTTCATCACTTTAAATATGTCCTGCCAGTCCCTTCTGGCTTGCAGAGTTTCTGCTGAAAGATCAGCTGTTAACCTTATGGGGATTCCCTTGTGTGTTATTTGTTGTTTTTCCCTTGCTGCTTTTAATATGTTTTCTTTATATTTACTTTTTGACAGTTTGATTAATATGTGTCTTGGCATATTTCTCCTTGGATTTATCCTGTATGGGACTCTCTGTGCTTCCTGGACTTGATTAACTATTTCCTTTCCCATATTAGGGAAGTTTTCAACTATAATCTCTTCAAATATTTTCTCAGTCCCTTTCTTTTTCCCTTCTTCTTCTGGAACCCCTATAATTCGAATGTTGGTACGTTTAATGTTGTCCCAGAATTCTCTGAGATTGTCCTCAGTTCTTTTCATTCTTTTTTCTTTATTCTGCTCTGCAGTATTTATTTCCACTATTTTATCTTCCAGGTCACTTATCCGTTCTTCTGCCTCAGTTATTCTGCTATTGATCCCATCTAGAGTATTTTTCATTTTATTTATTTTGTTGCTCATCGTTGTTTGTTTCATCTTTAGTTCTTCTAAGTCCTTGTTAAATGTTTCTTGAATTTTGTCTATTTTATTTTCAAGATTTTGGATCATCTTTACTATCATTATTCTGAATTCTTTTTCAGATAGACTGCTTATTTCCTCTTTATTTGTTTCGTCTGGTGGGTTTTTATCTTGCTCCTTCAACTGTTGTGTGTTTTTCTGTCTTCTCATTTTGCTTATCTTACTGTGTTTGGGGTCTCCTTTTTGCAGGCTTTAAGTTCGTAGCTCCCGTTGTTTTTGGTGTCTGTCCACAGTGGCTAAGGTTGGTTCAGTGGGTTGTGTAGGGTTCTTGGTCGAGGGGACTAGTGCCTGTGTTCTGGTGGTTGAGGCTGGATCTTTTCTCTAGTTGGGCAGGTCCACATCTGGTGGTGTGTTCTGTGGTGTCTGTGGACTTATGATTTTGGGCAGCCTCTCTGCTAATGGGTGGGGTTGTGTTCCTGTCTTGCTAGCTGTTTGGTGTAGGATGTCCCACACTGTAGCTTGCTGGTTGTTGAGTGAAGCTGGGTGTTGGTGTTGAGATGGAGATCTCTGGGAGATTTTCACCATTTCATATTATGTGGAGCTGGGAGGTCTCTTGTGGACCAGTGTGCTGAAGTTGGCTCTCCCACCTCAGAGGCACAGCACTGACTCCTGGCTGCAGCACTAAGAGCCTTTCATCCACACGGCTCAGAAGAAAAGGGAGAAAATGTAGAAAGAAAGAACTAGTAGAAGTAGAAAGGAAGAAAAAGAAAGAAAGAAAGAAAGAAAAGAGGGAGGGAGGGAGGAAGGAAGGAAAGAGGGAAGGAAGGATAAAAAGAAAGAAGATAAAGTAAAGTAAAATAAAGTAAGATAAAATATAATAAATTTATTAAAAATAATTATTAAGAGAAAAAACAACTGGGCGGATAGAACCGTATGACAAATGGTGGAAGCAAAGCTATACAGACAAATTCTCACACAGAAGCATACACATACGCACTCACAGAAAGAGGAAAAGGAGGAAAATCATAAATCTTGCTCTCAAAGTCCACCTCCTCAATTTGGGATGAATCATTTTCTAAAGGAGGGAAGGAAGGAAAGAAAGAATGAAGATAAAGTAAAATTAAAAAGTTATTAAAATAAAAAGTAATTATTAAGAAAAAAATTAAAAAAAAAAAAAACGGATGGAAAGAACCCTAGGACAAATGGTGTTAGCAAAGCTATACAGAGAAAATCTCACACAGAAACATACACACACACACACACACACACACACACACACTCACAAAAAGAGGAAAAGGGGAAAAAAATCATAAATCTTGCTTTCAAAGTCCACCTCCTTAATTTGGGATTATTCGTTGTCTCTCCATGTATTCCACAGATGCAGGGTACATCAAGTTGATTGTGGAGCTTTAATCCGCTGCTTCTGAGGCTGCTGGGAGAGATTTCCCTTTCTCTTCTTTGTTCTCACAGCTCCCAGGAGGTCAGCTTTGGATTTGGCCCCGCCTCTTTGTGTAGGTCGCCGGAGGGTGTCTGTTCTTTGCTCAGACAGGACGGGGTTAAAGGAGCCGCTGATTCAGGGTCTCAGGCATGGGGGAGGGAGAGGCATGGAGTGCGGGGTGAACCTGTGGCGGCAGAGGCCAGCGTGATGTTGCACCAGCCTGAGGAGTGCCGCGCATTCTCCTGGGAAGTTGTCCCTGGATCCCGGGACCCTGGCAGTGGCGGGCTGCACAGGCTTCCTGGAAGAGGGGTGTGGATAGTGACCTGTGCTTGCACACAGGCTTCTTGGTGGCGGCAGCAGCAGTCTTAGCGTCTTATGCCCGTCTCTAGGGTACACGCTTTTAGCCATGGCTCACGCCTTTCTCTGGAGCTCCTTTAAGCAGTGCTCTTAATCCCCTCTCCTCACGCACCAGGAAACAAAGAAGGAAGAAAAAGTCTCTTGCCTCTTCTGCAGGTCCAGACTTTTCCCGGACTCCCTCCCGGCCAGCCGTGGCGCACTAACCCCCTGCAGGCTGTGTTCACGCCACCAACCCCAGTCCTCTCCCTGTGCTCTGACCGAAGTCCAAGCCTCAGCTCCCAGCCCCGCCCACCCCAGCAGGGGAGCAGACAAGCCTCTCATGCTGGAGAGTGCTGGTCGGCACCCGATCCTCTGTGCGGGAATCTCTCCACTTTGCCCTCCGCACCCCTGTGGCTGCGCTCTCCTCCACGGCCCCGAAGCTTTCCCCCTCCACCACCTGCCGTCTCCGCCTGTGAAGGGGCTTCCTAGTGTGTGGAAACCTTTCCTCCTTCACAGCTCCCTCCCACTGGTGCAGGTCCCGTCCCTATTCTTTTGTCTCTGTTTATTCTTTTTTCTTTTGCCCTACCCAGGTACGTGGGGGGTTTCTTGCCTTTTGGGAGGTCTGAAGTCTTCTGCCAGCGTTCAGTAGGTGTTCTGTAGGAGTTGTTCCACGTGTAGATGTATTTCTGGTGTATCTGTGGGAAGGAAGTTGATCTCCGTGTCTTACTCTTCCACCGTCTTCCCGGAAGTCCCCGGCTGTGTTAACTCTTATGTACAATATCAAAATATAGTCTGAGAGGGCTCTGATTGTATTGGAACTCCACAGAACTGGTGGTAGGTAGTGAACAAAATAAACAAATACATATCATAAATTAATAAATTTATGATTGTGCTAAGCACTGTGGAACAAAAATAAGAGTAGAACCTGGAATACAAATTGATATGTGAGAAATCTTTATTTTCGATAGAATGATCTAAGTGATGAGAAGGATTAGATGTGTAAAAATGTGCATAAAAAAAATCCAAGTGAGAGAAATAAATTTGTATTAAAAGTCCAATTGTCAAAGCAACTTTTACATACTCAAGGAATTAAAAGAAGACCAGTATGGTTATAGCACAGAGAGTTACAGGAGAGGAGAGATGAAATTAGGAGTCAGGTCAGAGTTAGTTCATGTAGGTGTGTAGGATGCCATATATACTGTGGATTCAGGGACTGGATATGCACCTTTAAATTGAAGAAATGTTAAGATAAAAATTTAGGATCTCAGTCTGTAAATAAACCTGTTCAAATGTACCAAATTTAACTTTTAATAACACTACATATTTGTATCTATACCGAGGTGTGTATTATATATTTTTAATTTATATATTCATGTGTAGATAAGTGAAACTCATTTGCCTCATCCAACAATTAAGATTCTTAAATCAATGTATACAAGGAAGTACACTAGCATTTAGAATAGATTATAAAATATGCAAATTATGTAGATCAATGCAGATGTGGGTGGAATAAAGAAAATTTAAAAATATAAAACAACATAGATAATTCAAATGAATTAGAAAAATAGTAAATATTAAAGCATTAAAATGATTGAATATAGCAATGAATATATTCATTTTTGTGTGTGTGTGTGGTTATGCTGAGGATTTAATTCACTCCAACACATTTCCTTCAGTTAAAAGAAATGTTTTCCTCACGTTTTTCCCATAATTTTCAGTAAAGGAGGACAATTACATCTAGAAGTGATTCATCTTGATAAGTGATCTTATAAATTACAGCAGCTAATTTTTAGTGAATTAGGTTTATTGGGACACTGCTGTGTTAAAAGGGGTATGTTTTTCTGTTGAAATTTTCTTATTAAGTTAATGACTTCTTGTGCAACTAAAATGACAGTTGAAGTTATTACTAACATTTAAAACCTAAACTGTTTTTTTTTTTCTCTTTGCTGTACGCGGACTTCTCACTGTTGTGGCCTCTCCCATTGCGGAGCACAGGCTCCGGATGCGCAGGCTCAGCGGCCATGGCTCATGGTCTCAGCCGCTCCGCGGCATGTGGGATCTTCCCGGACCGGGGCACGAACCCGTGTCCCCTGCATTGGCAGGTGGACTCGCAACCACTGCGCCACCAGGGAAGCCCCTTAAACTGTTTTGTATGCACATAAAACATAATTTGTTTCCTTGGTTTGGGTACCTATAATTGAGAAATTTCTCTGTTTATTTAAAAATGTTATTAAGAGAATATTTACATACCATTATACCTAACAGGAGTAGGCAACTTAGTTTTCCTAATCCACTGTGCTTCTTGCATAAATGTTCAGAATTGTCTGCCGGATAGCTATAGTTAAATAGATAACTCACCAGCTAAGCTGGATTGTGAAAACCTACAAATGTAATGTTATTCTTTTTCTGCCTGCTTCATATTTGGTGAAGTGAAATGAGGATCTTGGAAAGATTAGCAAGAGTAGAAAGAGCAAAGAGAACTCATTTTGGGAGTGGAAATGGACCAGATATGTGCAGGCCCAAAAGTCACATTCCATTGCCTAGAATTCAATCACATGACCACCATACCTAATTGCAAAGAAGCCTGGGAAATGCAGTTAGCTCTGTGCTGGTAAGAAGAAAAAACAGATTATGGTGAATCACTTGCAGCTTTTTCTACAATTGAGGTAATATTATGGCAGAGCAAGTAAGACAACATTTTGTATTTGACAACTTATTCTAAGGCTGAAGTTGTGTGGCCTTTGTGCTTTCTGTCTAGCAATCAATTCATAAATGATGCTCCCACTGCATCTCCAAAAAAGGCGTCAAAATATTGAGAGTAATTTATGTTGAGGACAGCTCAGTCTAGTTACCTCTTCTCAACCTGTATAAACAACTATATGTAGGGTTCTCTTCTGCTTTTTGTTTTTTTAAAACCAGAACTTTATATAGACAACAAAAAACCTCTAGCAACAAGCAAAGTCTGTTTTGCCCTAATTTTATGTAGGACTTCCCTAGAACTTTCTAACATATGAACTATGAAACTCTCCCACACTAATATGCAGCATCTAACATTGTCTCTTGCTCCTTGCCTTGAACATGTGAATTATGTTCTGGGATAGACCATACATAATTTATTGAATGTGAAACTGCCAAACTGTCAGCTCCTACATAAGTGGCAGCTTTAAACTAGCATCATCTTCTTCCTTTTGTTACTGATGATTGGATTCAGGTGAGCTAAAGTAACTAACCGAACTTGACCCAAAATATGAGTTGAGCCATTCAGATTGTCTTCACAAGAAATTAAATGAAAAATTTGGAGTGAATCAAACACTTAGGTATCTGAAGAAGGTATCTTGACTGTATGAGGTTCTATAAACCACTGCAATAATCTTTCACATAGGCTCAAAATTAATTGCAAGGAAAAGACTAAAATATTTAAAATCATATTTAATTTATTTTGAGTTCTGATCCCACATTCTTTTCCATCAATGTCCAGCCCAACTAGACTAACAGATTGAGCTTTGGGCTAGCCTGTGTCCCTACTTTTCTTTCTCATTGGAGTGGGTGGGGAGTTGATTTCAGGAAAACAAGCTATGCTATCTCTCCATCAAATCCTGAGTCAGGTACTATTTCTGCTAGTGTTATGCCCTGATCATCCTAAGTAGACTGCATTCCTACCGTTTTTGGTATTTTCATATTTTTCCTTGTATTGTAGTTATTTGTGTATGTGCCTTGCTAGCCTTGTTTCATGGCAAATATTGGACTCACTTGGTTATTAAATATACCCATGTCAATCAAGAGTCAGAATTTTTTGTGGATATTATGGGGACATTGAGCTCAATGGGTCCTTTTTTCACTCTCTTTTATCTTAATCTTTATGATTTGATGTGATAATGTTTGTCAGTGCATGCTTGCGTGCATGTGAATGCATGTCTATGACACTTAAGGTAGACCAAAGACATTAACATCATTGTTTTGAATTTGTAAAATCTAAGCTTTTTCTCCCCTCATCTATGCCCACCCCTGGGTGGCTGTGAGGAAAACACACCATACATTCCAAGCCTCTGTGGTGAAGGAAAAAAGAAGCAGAGGGAAGATAATATAACCAGCAGTGATGAGAAATCTGTGGCCTGGGATCAAGTCTGTGAACCAAGTAGTATAAATCATGACTCCCTGAGAATGGTTAGAAGTTGAGGTGGCAGAATGGTAACATTCTGGGGAAGAGGTTGATCCATGTGATGGCATTATGATTGACTAGTCTTCCACATGTCTCACTGCTTATATATGATGTTAAAACATCTTCCAATATTTTTTTTCTTTTATGGTGTCTAGGACTGTGTCACTAATATAGCAAGTGTTCAGAAACAGTTGTAAAAGGGTAAAATAATTCACAAAAGAATTAATGTATGCGTTTGAAAGTGCTATGAAAGTTAAAAAAAAAAAAAAGAAAAAAAAAGATAAAGGTCATAGATGGAAGAAAGTAAGGCAAAGATTGAAGTCCCTACTGGCTTGTTGGATAAAAGAATGTCTGCATCTACTCATCAAAATGCTCAAATGAAAACATGGAAATATTTTCTTTGATCCTAGCAGAGGTGGATCTGAATTACAAGTTATTCAGAATTATTAGCTGCTGCCCTTTTTCTTCTTTTTTATCTCCATATGTAATTGTGGTGAATTATTCAGAAAGATGCTGCAAGTCTCAAACAAATTATTGTTATTGATGTTTTATTATGCAAATATTTAAACATTGATTTTTTTTTTGATAATGGATAGCCTGTGTACATTTTGATGGCATTTTGACAACCCCTTTGCAATGTGTCACAAGTCAGTTTTTTGCTGACAGTCAAAACCAGAACTCCAAGAAAAATGCAAATAGATGTCACTTCTCATTTGTAAGAAACCTGAGAATTATGAATTTATAAATATTTAATAACAATGGGTCAAACGGAAATTTGCTCTTCCCATTACAGTTTATGCATGTAGTATATAGAGAGAAGCTTTCCTGAGTCAGTGCTACATGGATTAAAAAAAATTAGAAACAAGATAATATTAGGTGGTTTTCTGGGAAATGGGTCATTGTCTGGTGAACTGAATATTGTACTTGGAGTACTTGTTTATGGATAATTAATTTTCCTCTGTCTGAAACAGATAGGACTTCCAGTGATATTAAAGTTTATACAATTTGAACATAGAAAAGAATGACAATTTAGAATCTTTTCTATTTAGACTTCAAATAACTTTATTGAAAGCACTGTTTATTTACTATGGAGAATTTGCTGTAAAGTTGTATCAAGTCAGAAGTTAGCTACTTGTCAGAAAACAGTGTGTAAAATGAAGAAAAAAATAAAGGAATAAAATATGAAGGCTTAAGTGATATTGTGATGTTTAATTAACAAGCACTTTTCAGAGTTATAAAGGATGACATTTGTGTGGGAAAAAGTGAAGAGCTGAAATGCCTAATCTTACCGAGTTTACACTTTCTGTGAACTCACTAGTGAGGAAAAGAAAAGTATGTGAAAACACCTAACATACATTTCTTCAATGATTGTCTATCCTACATTTCTTTTACAAGCAGATATAAAATTTACTGTTCACTTGTATCCACATTACTTTAGAGGGAGAAAAAATTTGTGTACCTATCTAAGTGCTTTACCTTATTCTTCCTGAGTGAACACTTCAAAAGGCTGAGCATAGATATATAGATATGTATATAGATACATACATTCATTCATATATTTTGTTTGTGTACATATATGTATCTATGTGCATATGTATTGTTTTGTTTAATATTTGTATTTGAAAAAATTAAAAGACCCTTACTTATTTTAATCTTTCAATTTGATTTTCTATTTTATTGAATATTTAACCTAAAATATATAATAGCATTTAAGATGAACTTACATCCAAGATTTAAAAAATACAGAGAAAGGGATGTGGGCAGTTTGGGTCATTTTAATAATTTTGATAAATTTCTTAGAAATTTAGAATAGCTTGAAATAAAGTGGGGTAAAATTCAGTCTTATCCCTTCCAGAGGAGCGTGTGTGTGTGTGTTTAAAGTTCAGGTTATCTCTGAGATCTCTAATATATTTTTTTAATATCATTTTGCTTTACACATGGCCCAATCTAATCTCTATTTTTTCCAGTAAATTTTCATGAAGCAAGAGTATCACCATAGTTATACTATGTTGACACTGGATAGTTAACATAAATTTTCCTCATCTTATATACATTTTCTGAATATTAATATGATCAAGAATTTAATCAGAAAATAATTAGTTAATTTGCTTTTCAATTTATGGCTAAGTTTTCCAACTTACAGGATGATAATACTATACTATCTATATTTTACTATTAAAAGTTCAGTTTTCCTGCAGCTAAAGAGGTAAGATATTAGTTATAATACTAATGGCAATAGGTTTATAATAAGTAATATTAATGGCAATAAGTTTATTATATTTTCCTAGCAACTTTTTAAAGTGTTCATGGTGCCTAGAAGATAGTACTGGCTCAAGGAAATGATAGTTTCCTTCATTTCTTAGTGAATAAATTTTCTTTGCTCAAAGAGTGGTTCAAGTTTCTTCATTTTTACATTATATCTTTAGTAGCAAGCATTTATTAAGCACTTAGTGCTGGGAATGCATGTACACCTTTACATATTCATCTATATTTCTCAAATGTATAAAAATTTTTCTTTGGTCCTTTGTATTACATCTGTTGTTCTAGTCTTCCACCTTCAAAGCATTAGGATAGTGCTGGATGAAGCAGGAGAAGTGTTAACTAAGGAAACGGACAGTGTCCTCTATTCACCTGTTCAATCCTCGTTTTTCCATTTTCAGAGGAAGTATTATTATTTAATATGCAGTTTGAGGAATTTTCCCTCTCTTTTAAAATACTTCTTGGGGATTTCCCTGGCAGTCCAGTGGTTAAGACTCTGTGATTTCACTGCAGGGGGTGGGGTTCCATCCCTGGTTGGGGAACTAAGATCCCACATACTGCAAGGTGTGGCCAATAAATAAATAAATACATACACAAATAAATAGTTCTTTAGACATGTAGAAGCCACATGGTCTAGACTCCTGTGATGGTACCTTATCCAGATTATCTACCTGCCTCTCAGATGGCTCCTATTCATTTTCTTTTGTTGATTTTTCATCTTCCCACATTTCAGCCATGGGTATTTATGAAGGTGCACATAGTATTCTTCTCCATGACATTTTTTCATAAGACTTCAATTTTGGAGGATGTGCTATTATTTTTAATTTAATTTAATTTATTTAGTTATACAGCAAGTTATTAGTCATCCATTTAATACATATTAGTGTATACATGTCAATCCCAATCTCATAATTCTTCACACCACCTACCACCCCCCACAACTTTCCCCCCTTGGTATCCATACATTTGTTCTCTATACTGTGTCTCTATTTCTGGCCTGAAAACCGGTTCATCTGTACCACTTTTCTAGGTTCCACATATATGGGTTAATATATGATATTAGGTTTTCTCTTTCTGACTTACTTCGCTCTGTATGACAGTATCTAGATTCATCCATGTCTTTACAAAGGACTCAATTTCATTCATTTTTATGGCTGAGTAATATTCCATTGTATATATGTACAACATTTTCTTTATCCATTCTTCTGTCAATGGGCATTTAGGTTGCTTCCATGACCTGGCTATTGTAAATAGTGCTGCAATGAACATTGGGGTGCATTTGCCATTTTGAATTATGGTTCTCTCTGTGTACATGCCCAGAAGTGGGATTGCTGGGTCATAAGGTAATTCTATTTTTAGTTTTTTAAGGAACCTCCATACTGTTCTCCATAGTGGCTGTATCAATTTACATTCCCACCAAGAGTGCAAGAAGGTTCCCTTTTCTCCACACCCTCTCCAGCATTTGTTATTAGTAGATTTTCCGATAATGACCATTCTAACTGGTGTGAGGTGGTACCTCATTGTAGTTTTGATTTGCATTTCTCTATAATTAGTGATGTTGAGCAGCTTTTCATGTGCTTCTTGTCCATCTGTATGTCTTCTTTGGAGAAATGTCTATTTAGGTCTTCTACCCATTTTTGGATTGGGTTGTTTGTTTTTTTAATATTGAGCTGCAAGTGCTGTTTATATATTTTGGAGATTAATCCTTTTTCTGTTGATTCATTTGCAAATATTTTCTCCTATTCAGAATGTTGTCTTTTAATTTTGTTTATGGTTTCCTTTGCTTTGCAAACACTTTTCAGTTTCATTAGGTCCTATTTGTTTATTTTTGTTTTTATTTCCATTACTCTAGAGGGTGGAACAAAAAAGATCTTGCTGCGATTTATGTCAAAGAGTGTTCTTCCTATGTTTTCCTCTAAGAATTTTATAGTGTCAAGTCTTACATTTAGGTCTCTAATCCATTTTGAGTTTATTTTTATGTATGGTGTTAGGGAGTGTCCTAATTTCATTCTTTTACATGTAGCTGTCCAGTTTTCACAGCACAACTTATTGAAGAGACTGTCTTTTCTCCATTGTATATCCTTTCATCCTTTGTCATAGATTAGTTGACCATAAGTGCGTGGGTTTATCTCAGGCCTTTCTATCCTGTTCCATTGATCTATATTTCTGTTTTTGTCCCAGTACCATAGTGTCTTGATTACTGTAGCTTTGTAGCATAGTCTGAAGTCAAGGAGTCTTATCCCTCCAGCTCCGTTTTTTTCCCTCAAGACTGCTTTGGCTATTCGGGGTCTTTTGTGTCTCCCTACAAATTTTGTGTGATGAATTGTGTGATTGGGATCGACATGTATACAGTGATGTGTATAAAATTGATGACTAATAAGAACCTGCTGTATAAAAAATATATAAAATAAAATTCAAAAAAATAAAAGAAATAAAAAATAAAAATAGGACACATTAACTAAAAAAAAAAGATATTTTTGTTCTATTTCTGGAAAAAAAATGCCGTTGGTAATTTGGTAGGGATTGCATTGAATCTGTAGATTGCTTTGGATAGTATAGTCATTTTCACAATATTGATTCTTCCAATCCAAGAACATGGTATGTCTCTCCATCTGTTGGTATCATCTTTAATTTCTTTCATCAGTGTCATAGTTTTTTGCATGCAGGTCTCATGTTTCCCTAGGTAATTTTATTCCTATTTTATTCTTTGTGTTGCAATGGTAAATGGAAATGTTTCCTTAAATTCTCTTTCAGAGTTTTCATCATTAGTGTATAAGAATGCAAGAGATTTCTGTGCATTTTTGTATCCTGCTACTTTACCAAATTCATTGATTAGCTTTAGTAGTTTTCTGGTGGCATCTTTAGGAATCTTTATTTATAGTATCATGTCATCTGCAGAGAGTGACAGTTTTACTTCTTCTTTTCCAATTTGTATTTCTTTTATTTCTTTTTCTTCTCTGATTGCTGTGGCCAGGACTTCCACAACTATGTTGAATAATAGTGGCAAGAGTGGACATCCTTGCCTTGTTCCTGATCTTAAAGGAAATGTTTTTAGTTTTTCACCATTACTGTGGGATTTTCTTATATGGCCTTTATTATGTTGAGGTAGGTTCCCTCTATCCACATATTCTGGAGAGTTTTTTTCATAAATGGGTGTTGAATTTTTCAAAAGCATTTTCTGCATCTATTGAGATGATCATATGGCTTTTATTCTTCAGTTTGTTAATATGGCATATCACATTGATTCGCATATATTGAAGAATCCTTGCATCCCTGGGATAAATCCCACTTGATCATGGTGTATGATCCTTTTAATGTGTTGTTGGATTCTGTTTGCTAGTATTTTGTTGAGGATTTTTGCATCTATATTCATCAGTGATATTGGTCTGTAATTTTCTTTTTTTGTTGTGTCTTTGTCTGGTTTTGGTATCAGGGTGATGGTGGCCTCATAGAATGAGTCTGGGAGTGTTCCTTCCTCTGCAATTTTTTGGAAGAGTTTAAGAAGGATGGGTGTCAGCTCTTCTCTAAATGTTTGATAGAATTCACCTGTGAAGCCATCTGGTCCTGGCTTTTGTTTGTTGGAAGATTTTTAATCACAGTTTCAATTTCATTACTTGTGATTTTTCTATTCATATTTTCGATTTCTTCCTAGTTCAGTCTTGGAAGCTTATACGTTTGTAAAAATTTGTCCATTTCTTCCAGGTTGTCCATTTCATTGGCAAAGAGTTGCTTGTAGTAGTCTCTTAGGATGCTTTGTATTTCTGTGGTGTCTGTTATAACTTCTCTTTTTTAATTTCTAATTTTATTGCTTTGAGTCCTCTCCCTCTTTTTCTTGATGAGTCTGGCTAATGGTTTATCAATTTTGTTTATCTTCTCAAAGAACCAGCTTTTAGTTTTATTGATCTTTGTCATTGTTTTCTGTTTCTATTTCATTTATTTCTGCTCTGATTTTTATGATTTCTTTCCTTCTACTAACCTTGGGTTTTGTTTTCTTTCTCTAGTTCCTTTAGGTGTAAAGTTAGGTTGTTTATTTGAGATATTTCTTGTTTCTTAAGGTAGACTTGTACTGCTATAAGTTTCCCTCTTACAACTGATTTTGCTGCATCCCATAGGTTTTGGATCATAGTGTTTTCATTTTAATTTGTCTCTACATATTTTTTGATTTCCTCTTTGATTTCTCCAGTGATCTCTTGGTTATTTAGTAACATATTGTTTGGCCTCCATGTGCTTTTTTTATTACGTTTTTTTCCCTGTAATTGATTTCTAATTTCACAGTGTTGTGGTCAGAAAAGATGCTTAATATATTTCAATTTTGTTAAGTATACTGAGGCTTGATTTGTGACCCAAGATGTGATCTATCCTGGAGAATGTTCCATGCGTGCGTGAGAAGAAAGTGTAATCTGCTGTTTTTGGATGGAATGTCCTATAAATATCAACTAAATCTATCTGGTCTATTGTCTCATTTAAAGCTTGTGCTTCCCTATTAATTTTCTGTTTAGATGATCTGTCCATTGGTGTAAGTGAGGTGTTAAAGTCCCGCACTATTATTGTGTTACTCTAGATTTCGTCTTTTATAGCTGTTAGCATTTGCCTTATGTATTGAGGTGCTTCTATGTTGGGTGCATATATATTTATAATTGTTATATCTTCATCTTGGATTGATCCCATGATCATTAAGTAGTGTCCTTCCTTGTCTCTTGTAACATTCTTTATTTTAAAGTCTATTTTACCTGATATGAGCATTGCTACTCCAGCTTTCTTTTGATTTCCATTTGCATGGGATATCTTTTTCTATCCCCTCACTTTCAGTCAGTTTGTGTCCCTAGGTCTGAAGTGGGTCTCTTGTAGACAGCATATATATGGGCCTTGTTTTTTTTATCCATTCAGCAAGCTTGTGCCTTTTGGGTTGAGCATTTAATCCATTGACTTTTAAGGTAATTATTGAGATGTATTGTCTTATTACCATTTTCTTAATTGTTATAGGTTTGTTTTTATAGGTTCTTTTCTTCTCTTGTGTTTCCCACTTAGAGAAGTTCCTTTAGCATTTGTTGTAGAGCTGGTTTGGTGGTGCTGAATTCTCTTTGCCTTTGCTTGTCTCTAAAGCTTTTTATTTCTCCCTCGAATCTGAATGAGATCCTTGCTGGGTTGAGTTATCTTGGTTGTAGTTTCTTCTCGTTCATCACTTTCAATATATCTTGCCACTGTCTTCTGGCTTGTAGAGTTTCTGCTGAGAAATCAGCTTTTAATCTTATGGGAATTCCCTTATGTATTTTTTGTTGTTTTTCCCTTGTTGCTTTCTATAATTTTTCTTTGTCTTTAATTTTTGTCAATTTGATTACTGTGTGTTTCTCCTTGGGTTTATCCTCCTTTGCAGTCTCTGCTCTTCCTGGGCTTGATTGGCTATTTTCTTTCCCATGTTAGGGAAGTTTTTGACTATAATCTCTTCAAATATTTTCTCAGGTCCTTTCTCTCTCTCTTCTCCTTCTGGGACCCCTATAATGCGAATGTTGTTGCATTTAGTGTTGTCCCAGAGGTCTCTTAAGCTGTCTTCATTTTTTTTTCATTTTTTTCTTTATTGTGTTCTCCAGCAGAGAATTCCACCATCCTGTCTTCCCGGTCACTAATCCACTCTTCTGCTTCAGTTATTCTGCTATTGATTCCTTCTAGTGTATTTTTCATTTCAGTTATTATATTGTTCATCTTAATTTTTTCTTCTTTAATTCTTCTAGGTGTTTGTTCTTTAATTCTTCTAGATCTTTGTTAAACATTTCTCACATTTTCTTGATCTTAACCTCCATTCTTTTTCCAAGGTCCTGGATCATCTTCACTATTATTATTCTGGATTCTTTTTCTGGAAGGTTGCCTATCTCCACTTCATTTAGTTGTTTTTCTGGGGTTTTATCTTGTTCCTTCATCTGGTACATAGCCCTGTGCCTTTTCATCTTGTCCATCTTTCTGTGAATGTGGTTTTTGTTCCACAGGCTGCAGAATTTTAGTTCTTCTTGTTTCTGCTCTCTGCTCTCTGGTCTGGAGCATTATTTAGATACTGTCTGCTCTTGTGGGTCTGGGCAAATGTTCCTACCTATCTTTAAATTTTTTTTTTCACTTGCTATCTCAATATCACCTCATTTTCAATAAATTTACCACTGATTTCATTATCACTTTCACTCGCAAATTATTTTTTTTCTTTTTTGATTTCAATCAGTGAAACTATCAGTTTCTATATAATAAAGATTTAAAACTATCCTTGAATAAATCTGTTTTTTATTATTCTCTTTCACTTTTATATTCAATCATACAATCTAGTTTATATATATATATGAATTTCATTTGAAAACTTCTTTATTGAAGTAAGATTTTATCAGGGTAAATATAATTGATTATGTCTGAATCTTTCTTTACAGTTCTATTTCTGTAACCAAAGATCTCTTGCCTATTAATTTGCTAGGATATAGTCTCAGCTATAGTCAGTATAATGTAGGCTAGTCTACCTTTAAGAAATCCAATTGACCCTTATACCTTTCTTCAAAAATTTCCAATACCTGTCTCTCCTCCTCAGCCTGGCTTTTTGAAACCAAATTATCCAGAGAGCCTCCCCCTACTTTTCCAGAGTGCTTTTCTCTCACTTTTGAATCTATTACAATTTTCTCTATATTTTAAAACTAAGGGAAACCCCAGCCCATCTTTCTCCAGGCCCACTGTTATTAATACTTCTTTCTGTGTGCTGTAACAAAGGGAGCACATACTCTGAGCCACACAGCTACAAGGTTAGATATTAGCATCTTCATTTACTGACTGGTTAGCCTTGGGTAAATTACTTAAACTCTGAACGTCAATCTCTTCACTTATTAAAAGGTGAGAATTATATCTATATTATAGAATTGTTGTAGGGATTGACATTTGTATATGTAAAAGAAATGCTGTTTCTTAGTGCTAATAAGAATAATTTGATATAATTATTCTCTATCACACAACTCAGCATTAAACTTAATGCTTTCTTTTATGCATGCCATTTTTCATATTTATTAAGCACTTCTCAGCTGTTTATCTCTCTTGACCTTTTAAACTTAAAAATTGTATCTTGCAGTTCTCTTCTATCTCCCAGAGTATTTAGCACAATGTTGAAAACAGAAGAAAATACAACTCAAGTTTCCTGTGTTTATTTTCTAGCTCTATTACTTACCAGCCATATAACCCTGAGGACATTACATAAATTCCACAGTTTCTTCATTTGTAAAATAGGAATAATAAATTTCCTAACTCAAGGGTTATTGTGGTTATGCTTACTCACAATCAACATGAATAAAGCACTTATAAAATATTGATTATATGGAAATTGCAATGTAAGTGTCAGCTTTTATCACAGAGGCAATCAGCATGAACTGCTTGAGTGAATTATTTTATAATAATGTTATACATTTATTGTACAAAAAGTTTTATAATAGTAAATTAACTTTTTTTGAAATTTGATAAATGTGTTAGATAAGCAGTAAATATGCAAAGAATGAGAGGCTTTCAAATATCATCCTTTTTTGGGAAAAATATAACTGGAAAGCATCAGGCAGAATCCTACAATGTATTACTATAAGAGACCCAAGAAATGATAAATAAAGTTTCTATGTACACTGTCTACAGAAGAAGCAGAACTTTGTTGGACTATGTTAATAAACAAGATGTTTAGTTGACATAAACTGTGAGGGGCTAAAATCTGTAAATATGTTCTACTGCTAATAGGTAATGAGTACATCATCATATGCACAATTTATCACAAGTTTTTAAAGAAACTTGTAGAGAAATAGTAAAAAAAATGAAACCATTAAAAGCCTAGAAACCTTTCAATTTTATAAACATTGTATCATTTATCTAATTAAAAATAATCATGTCAAAATCTAATACAACTACAATTTTTTGTAACTATCAAGAGTGAGACTCTACCCTAGGAACTTTCATCCTTTGGTATCATGAAAATTTGCATGAGATAGTTCCTAGAATAGAGATTTACTCTTGTTATTTTATACAGAAATTTCTCACTACCTAAGATGAGCTTGCCATTATACTAGTGGACACAAAAAAGAACCAAAAATTGTCTGTTCATTCACAGAGCTTCCAACTGCTCAACAGACTTTTTAATGAGTTTTAGTTTTTAGAATTATGTTGAACATTTGTGATTTTCCTAACTGCACTGAAAGTTCATGGATAATGATCTTGAACATCAGTTTTAATGGTGACTTAAACAGAAGTCATTTGCTAAATAGAAATTATTGAATTTTGGTTTTCTTCTGCAATCTGTTCCATGGAAAAGAAAATGTTAAAGAACTTTAATTGCTTATTCAAAACATAATATTAGTGTGGTTTGAAAATTAATAACAATATTTAAAATGCTCTTTCCAATATGATCAAATAATACTTGAGGGATTTGCTAAATTTAGTGTGTAATTACTTTTTTCAGTTAATCTTTCCTCTTTAACAAATCACCCCAAAATTTAGTGGCTTAAAACAATAATTTATTATTTCTCACTAAATTTAGTTATTTAAGTTCATCTGTAGCTCCTGCATGGACTCATGCATGTGGTGTCTTCAGCTGTAAGGTCAACTTAAGAGTGGCTCATCTGGGAAAGCTAGTATATCTGGGTCTGTGTCTTTTTATCCCTCTTTCTCAAGGTGGCCATACCATACCAGGCACTGTGGTAGCAATGACACTCCAGAAGGCAATCTCTTTAGAATTTATCAACTTTTTCTCATGTCCAAATGCCCACAGTAAGTCATATTGGTCAGGCCAATCATTAGTATTTTGTTGATCAAATAGTTCATGCAGATTAAGAAAAGTAATTGAGCAAGGTTAAAAGTCCAGTTATATGCATAGATAGATTTACTATTAGGTCAATTATATCATAATTCTAATTCAATGTATTTTCTTATATATTTTAAAAGTTATTGTCAGAAATTAGTAATTGTGGTAAGATATTTCAAATGAACATACAACCTCATGGTAATGCATTTAAATCAGCTTGTAAAATTTGTCAGGAGTATTCTAAAACACTTTTAGGGCTATTCCTTACTGCCTGGGGAGAAACAATTACTCAAAGGGGTTAATCATGCTACTTTAATTAACAAAATGGAGATTTGTTTTATAAATGTTCAAGATTGGCAATGATAATCTTTTACATATTTAACTACTAAAAATGATTACTTTCTTTTTTAAGACTTTATTTTTAGAGCAGTTTTAGGTTCAAAGAAAGATTAAGAGGAAGGTACAAAATTTCCCATAAACACCCTGCCCTGACACATGCATAGATTTCCCCATAATCAGCATCCCCCACCAAAGTGGTACATTTGTTACATTTGTTATGATCAATGAACTTGCATTGACACACCACAATCATTCAAAGTCTATGTTTATATTAGAGGTCACTCGGTGTTTTACATTCTGTGGGTTTGGAGAAATGTATAATGACATGTAGCCATCGTTATAGTATCATACAAATTATTTTCACTGCCCTAAAACTCCTCTACACTCCATCTATTTGTTTGTCCCTCCCTTCCACCCCCAATCTCTGGCAACTACTCGTCTTTTTATTGTTTCCATAGTGTTACCTTTTCCAGAATGTCAATTAGCTGATATCATATGGTATGTAGGCTTATCAGATTGCCTTTTTTCACTTAGTTAATATGCATTTAAAGTTTCTTCATGTATTTTCATGGCAATTATTTTCTTTTTTAGTAATTAACTTCATTAATGTGTTTACTTTTGAGCAAAATTATTTACAAAAACTTTTCATTTGACAGAGTGGATATAGAATTACCTTTTAAAATATTATTTGGTTTTAAAATGAATACCATCATAGAAACAAGTATTAGAAGAAAAATCAAGATAAAATAACACTATGCCAATATAAAGAAAACACTTGTACCAAAAAAAAGGGTCAAAATAGAAAGAAATAGTTCCATGTTAGGTAAAAAATATTCAGAAGTATATTAATCAGTTAATGTAAAAATTTTAATTTAAAATTTAAATTTAAAAGGAAGGGGGGCTACTGTTGCAGAAAGAATGTCACTACTAGAATCCTAGCATTGAGGTTAAAACTCCATTACCCACTTGCTGTATGTCCTTGGGCAAAACAACCTATCTTCTTTGTATTTTTACCCTTTCATAGAACCTCATACATTGTACCCCTGTAGTACTTAGCAACTCTGAAATTTTACATTTAATTAGTTGATCTGTTGTTTAATATCTATATGTCCCAGTAGGCAGTAAGATCCTTGAGAGTAGGAACCCTGACTAATTTTTTCCACAATATATTCCCAGTATCTAGTGTAAAGTCAAGAGCAGAGTAGGTGTTCAATAAATAATTGCACAATAAATTAACTAAGACATAAATTAACTGAGAATGTAGTGATGAAGGCTAGTGTTTCAAGACAGAAAATGTCCGTTGGTTTGAGTACAGATCAATTTCAGCATGAGTTATCAAAAATTAACTCCTGTATTTTTAATACAGCTCAACTATCTCCAAATGCAGCATCCTAAGAGGCCTCTCCTTTTTTCTATCCTTATAGCTGCCTCCTTTCCAAGTAGCACTTAAGTCACCAACACTGTTAATGAAAATGTAGATAATAAAAACAATAAAAAGAATGGTTACTCGTTAATGACTACTTACCCTCAGCCACTCTAGATATTTCCTTTATATTTATTATCTAACTTATTCACACAGTACTCATCAAATAAAATCTGCTTCTGATAGATTCAGAAACAGAGACATGGAAAATTAACTTTATCCACTTAGGCAGTGACCATCTGACTATATGCAATGTGGCAGGCATTGTGTGTAATATTGTATATAAAGTTAAACATCAGTGATAGTAGAAGGCAGACCATGGTTAAATTCAAATCTCTTGATTCCGTTGTTGTGTTCTTTGTTTTACTGCAGAAGTTTTCATTCTACTATATCCTGACAACAGTAGACGCAAGTAGTTATAAGAGAAACTATGTATTAAACTGGAGTGACATGTAGACTGGTATATAGAGAGAAATTTAGAGAGATATAAGACTTTTAAAATTTTTATTCAATTTATTTAAACTAAAGCAAAGTAAAACAAAAACCCAGTTCACCTTTTTCTCCCAACCTACTCCACCCTTACAAACCGCCAATTATGTTCTCGGTATCTATAAGCTTATTGTTGTTCTTTTAAGACTCCACATATAAGAGAGATCATATGGTACATATCATCTTTCTCTTTCTTTCTCTGAGTTATTTAACTTAGCATAATGCCTTTGAAGTTCATCCATGTTGTCACAAATGGCAAGACTTCATTCTTTTTTGTAACTGAATAATATTCCATTGTGTATACATATATGTATGTATGTGTATATATATATATATATATATATATATATATATATATATACACACACCATAATTTCTTTATCGATTCATATGTTGATGGACACTTCACTGATGTTTCCATACCTTGGTTATTGTAAATAATGTTGCAGTGAACATGGTGGTGCATATATCTTTTCAAATTAGTTTTTTCATTTTCTCCAAATAAATACCCAGAGGTGGAATTGCTGAATCATATGCTAGCTCCTATTTTTAATTTTTTGAGGAACCTCCATACTGTTCTCCATAGTAGTGTGCCAATTTACATTCCCATCAATAGTATATGTAAAAATAATAAGATTCAGTATGTCTTTGACACTCTATAGTTTCTTATACATATGATTCCATTAATATCCACATATACACACATACAATCACACAAAACAAAACTCTAAATTTGGTACTTCTATTATCTGTACTGAAGATATAGATGAGGATGCTAATGATCAGAGAGTTTGTAGAACTGGCCAAGAGTCATACTGCTAGTAAGTGGAAGGCCCAAGACCCAGTCTGAAGGCTGTTTATGTCCATCCCTATTGTCCATGATATTAAACATTATGCTAAATTTTGTAGTTTAGAGATCTACATAGAGACTAAATTATTAACTTGTTGAAGAATAAACAATGATTAAAAATTAGGCAGGGTCTTAAGTCTAGTTTTAGATATGAAAATCATGGAGTAAGTCACTTAGGTAAGGTGTCTAGTATGCAGTTAGACTTATAGAGATGATCCTAGGAGAGAAGCCAAGGCAGATGATATAAATCTTGCCTTGTTATACTTAGAATATAGGATATACTCTATACTTATTATAGCTTTAATTTTTTCCTTAAATTATTGAACAGTGGTTCTTACAGAAAATCTAAGAATGGAGCTTTCTCACTGACAAAAAGTATTGCTGTTGGAAATATATGGATAGATAGATGAATAGATATAGAGATAGATAGATAGATAGATAAATCTTAAATTCTACAAAGAACTCCTCCTAGAAGATTCTATTTTTTTTTCAAGATAGAAAACAAAGTTCAGAATTTTAAATGACTTGGCCGAGGCCACCCCACTAACATGTGCCAGAGTTTGGATTCAAATACCATTCAACTGACCCCAGGCCCTGAGCTTCTTTCACTACAGTGCACTCTCCATCCTCTGGCCATCTCTGTATGAGAATTGAAACGAGAAGGCAAAGCATCACCTTGTCCAACCTTAACTGGGAATGTACTCATGGAGTGACTCAAATTTTTTGCTACTCTGCACACATCTGTAAACAATCAGGAAAACACTTTAAGTGTTGATTTCAGGGTTACAAATAAATTTTAATGAGTAGACAAATTCTCAGATGCAAAAGCTGCAAATAATGAGGATTGACGATGTCTAGAAAATAAGGGCTATTCTATCCTGAAAGAACTCTACAGAGGAGAGATAATAAGTGTAAAAGGAGCATGACAGAGAAGTCGTAAGTATACACTAAGTCCTAACACAGTCTTAGAGAATTGTCTGTTTTCCATACCCAATCAATAAAGTAGCATTGGGCTTCTCTGGTGGCGCAGTGGTTGGGAGTCCACCTGCCGATGCAGGGGACGTGGGTTCGTGCCCCGGTCAGGAAGGATCCCACGTGTCACTGGGCGGCTGGGCCTGTGAGCCATGGCCGCTGGGCCTGCGCGTCCGGAGCCTGTGCTCTGTGGTGGGAGAGGCTGTGGCGGTGAGAGACCCGCGTACCACAAAAAAAAAATAAATAAATAAAATAAAAATAAAGTAGCATTAATGTATGAATGTAGATGCTTGTAGGGAAAGAAGAAAGTATACTTTTCTCACTGACACCTGAGATCATAGCTTAAAATCAAGGGAAATGATAAGAAAGTGAAAAAATACATAAATTACTATCTAAGTTCAGTGGTCTGAAACCATTCCTCATTGTTTCCACTCCAATATTTAGAATAAAACTTAGAATAAAACTGAGCAAGAACAGAGCATTCAAACAGAATAAAGTAAATAAAGGTGATTCCATGTTACATTATAAAACATTGTAAGGTAGAATTCAGGTTAGCATACTCTAAGGAATTAAGGAGGGCCTAAAAATCTACAAATAATCCAGCAAAATGTAAAATTCTTGTCCTATGCAATGGTAAACAGTTCTACTTAGGAATTTGTCTTAAGTAGATCCAGAAATCTCAAAAATTCCAAATAAATTCTATATAATGGCAAATATGTTAGTATCTACTATAAATCAGATTTTTTATCATATAACAGGGTTCTTTTCTTTATTGAAATTATTTACATATATTAGAAGGCATTGTAATGGCATAATTATTTTCTTATTGTACCTGAAGGACTAGGTGATAGATTAAGAAATGAAATTAGGCTTGCATTTGATGTTAAGATATTTATGAATAATATTTTATTCATCTTTTAGACACAGTATCTAGATAAAAGTCTAACATACTGTACATACTCAGGATTTTTAACTTGAACTAAATTAGTTTTGGAGCCATAATCTTCCCGTTTTAATCATTCTATTAATACATTTTTCAATTTGGATGACACATCACTCTTTAAGTCATTTGACAATTTCCATATACCTTGAAAGAGTCATTCAATAAATGGCACCCTCCTGGACAAAGAATGAATTTCCTGTAGAATGTATTTATCTGTAGAATTTACTTCAAAGTAAAAATTGCTATGAGCTAAAACTTCACAGTAAAGTTCTGATGCAATTGTATAATATTAAGTGTGAATTAAAAAAAAAAATTAGAATCAAGTGGCACTTCAGAGATTACATAATACAGAATCCCTTGAATTTCAAATGATGAAAGCAAAGACCAAAGCCATTTGTTAACTGAAGTAATTGATATAAAACAGATTAGAAAACCAATTGTAAATTGTAAAATACTATATAAAACTAAAATAATATAAGTATTATTTTTGCAATTCACACAAATAGTCAGTGGCTGTAAGAACTAATATGAAATTGTCAACTCTCAGTCCAAAGTCCTTATTCCTATGTCAGACTGAATCTTACCTGCTAAAACAAACAAATAAACAAACAAGCAAACAAACCAAATTGAGGTTTATACTCAAAAGTTTTAAGGTAATTACTAGATTGTACATCTTCCTTAAGTATTGTGGTAGATTGTTATGGTAATGGACCACAATAAATCATGCCAATAGCAGTAGCTGAAACAAGTAAGTGATAATTATGGGAAGATTAAAAAAAAAAAATACTGTAAGGAACGGCACCAAAAACGGAGGAGAGCTTAAACAAGCTTTATTTGGTAATGCTCCCAGGCGAGGTTCACTGGTCCGAGAGAAAGGGGCCAGAGAAGTCGCATCCGGGTGTGGGCACAAACAAAATTTATAGGGGAAGAAGGGAAAGGGGTGTGGTGGATCCGGGAGGGCACAGGGTATTCCTTATTTGGTGGTCTCTTTGGGTATCGTGGCAATATCTGTTGCCGGTTGCATCAGTCTTGAGACAGTTAATCCTGCCCCTTGAAAGGCGGGAAGGCTGGGCCGGGTGGAAAGTCCCCAGGTCAGTTTCTGGAACTGGGTAGTCTGGAAAGTGTCGGTCTGATGCAACCTGTGAGTCTGATTGCTTTCCCCTGCCTCGGGCCAGTTGGCCTTACAACTACTACGAATAAAAACCTTAAATTATTGGGATTGACCTGAAACAAAAAGACTGCCAGATATTTCTCCAGCAAAGATGGTTTATTCAGAATCAGCAAAGAATTGTTTTTCAGGGTCTGCAACCATGGGGAACCACATGCAAGTTCCCACACACTATGGGAAAGAGAATGCTCTTACTGAGAGGAAAATGAAGTTGGGAGGCTATGGTAAACAAAGACTCCATGGCTTTTCATTGGCTGAATTCTTTCAAGGAAAGGAGCTGTTCTTCCTTTTAAGCTCTGCTATCATTGCAGACTGTGAAAACTCCTTGTTCTGGTCTCCCAACTCTAATCATTAATTTTTTATATTAAACACATATTTTACACCAGGAAGTGTTGCTGAAAAGTGTCCATATATTTTTTAATGTTATTTATAAATCAGTCTTGAAGGACAATTATTAGTTTTCCTATTTTATAAATAAAAAATGAGGAATATGTAACTTTGATGACATACTAAAGTTAAGGAGTGTCAGGGCCTGGATTTGAAGTTGTCAGACACTTTGTATAGCCCTTCCCAGATTCAAAATATGTTGCCTCTAAGGTTTTTTTCTCTTATTTGGATTAGAATATATAAAAATTGCAACTAAAAAAATTGTGTAACAATGTGGAAAAGGAGAGCCTTTGAGAAAGGGAGGAAACTCAGAGGGAGAATGAGAACAGTAATTGAGAAAATACTTGAAGCAGTTTCTTTGATTCATCATTGAAATTACTTCCTGAAAATTTATGATGTTAGAGGTGATTCATCATGATGAATATTTGGTTTAAGCAATGGAAGATTCAATCTTTATTACAAAATTTATTTTATCTAATATCTAAAAAAATGAACAAACAAAATGTAAAAACAAAAACAAGTGAAAAATTTAATAACAGTACCAAATGCCATTATAACCCAAACCTAATGCAAGAAATCACAAAAGTTGTGAGCAAAGGAAGAGACAGAAGACCTGAAGCAAAATGAAGCAACTAAATCTTGAAAATTATGTTTACTATACCCCAAACCTGGAAAGAAGCTAACTAAATTTATGTCCATAGGTTCCTTCTTTTATATTGGATCATAATAAGAATGGCTGTGGGGAAAAATGAGAGAAATAGGGAAAGTGAGCAAAGGGAATGACTGAAGATTGCAGGGTTACCCAGTGAATTGAATAAGCCTTCAGTGCTCCCCTCTGGGAATAGGATACACCTTCAAGTGTGTGAATCTTAGTGTAGGACAACTAGGAATGTCTCAGAAGAAGTAAGAGAGCTCAGTTATTCTATGAAAGTTTATTTCTTCACTTTATGTAGTACTGTGACCTTTATTCATGCTATAGAAATGTATCATAATGTTATTTGTTTTAGGTATCATATGCTTTGCTTTGCAAACATATGATGTTTCTCTATTTGTCCTATAGCTTCTTTTTAGGATCGGTATATATTTGTGTGTGTGTGTGTATATATATATATATATATATATATATATATATATATATATATATATATATTTCCTTTTAATTCCCAAAGAGTGGTTTTGGCTATGCCTATTGGTCACAGCCAGAGCAGTTATCATAATGACCAGGGACTCTGTCAACACAGAAGTCTTTTTGAGTTGCAAGTCCATTTAATGCAGAAAATTAATTGTGTAGCTTCTAAGAACAATTTTCGTTGAAATTTCCCTTTACTGATTTTTCATCTTAAACTTTTCTCATTCAGATAATTTCTGAAAAATCTTTTATTTCAAAACTCATGAAATGAAACCACTGTGTTAAGCCAGGTGCAAACTTTTCTAAAACTAGAAAGAATAAATGTGAAAAGTCAACTTAGAGTACACTTTAAAGGATCATCAAGACACCCGCAAAAATAGGTGCTCCTCAGAGGAATCACAATACAGTTTTATGTGGTACATCTTGATGAAAATTGAAGAAAGAAAAATATATTTCCAATCTATTATTCTGAGTATAATTTCTGGAATAAGAAGTAATGTTAAATATCCCAAAGTGAAATCCTTTTGAAATATTAAGGACATCTTGTAGAGAATTATCAAGAGAATAAATTATTCCCTTATGCTCACAGCTATCTAAATCAATCTCCATGACTATACAGAAACCTTTCTGTCATGTTTCTAACCAAGGGATTCAAGAGACAAAATGACAGCTTTAATTGAATATTGTGACAGAAGAGTTCATCTCAAAAAAATGTAGACTTCTCTGACACATTTTCTTATGCTGCCTTTCCAACTATTTGTTCTTTTAGCATTTGAGATTGAAAGCCTAAGTTTTGTTTAATACCTACTTAAAAACATAAAAGCTCCCATGGTACTAAACCACATTAAGTGAATGAATTGATACCCCTAATTATTAGTGTATGGCCGTATCAACCCAAAGTTGCTTATTATTATTTTAAAGTTGAGAAAACTAAGTGCTAGGACATATTTTCAAAAAACATTGCTAGACATTTTAATCTAAATTTTTAATAAATATAGTTCTTGGCTTATTTTATATATTCAACAAATGTTTGAATACCTCTCACATGTCAGGCAACATGATAGGTACCCTTGGTAGAATGGAAAAGAAGACAGGCAAGACCCTTGCTCTGAAGGAACTTATATTCTAATCAATATGAGACAATACATTTTCTGTAGATTTACAAAATTATTTGAGATTAGTGGATAATATTAAGAGTGTAAGAGAAAGAATGCATCTGTATATAAACGTGTACTTAAAAAAATTATTTTTAATTGTCCTCGCCGCTTATGCGATCTTAGCTCCCGACCAAGGATTGAACCCAGCCCTTCGTCAGTGAAAGTTCAGAGTCCTAACCACTGGACTGCGAGGGAATTCCCTCAGTGTATATTACAAATAAAGAAAAATGCAGCTCTGGTGAGACAAAATAGATACACTATGCCAGAGTAACACAAATAGTAGTGACCAACAGAGTTTAAAGGAAGAAGCTTTTGGGTTACCTAGGGTGATCAGAGGTACTTTAAAAAAGAAGCAGGATATGATGTGTCTCTTTAGATATGGGTGGGCCTAGAGTCTGTCATACAGAGTGAAGTAAGCCAGAAAGAGAAATACAAATATCGTATATTAATGTATACTTGTGGAATCTAGAAAAATGGTACAGATGAACCTATTTGCAGGGCAGGAATAGAGACGTAGACATAGAGAATGGACATGTGGACACAGTGGGGGAAGGGAAGGGTGGGACAAATTGGGAGATCAGGTTTGACATAAATACACTACCATGCATAAAATAGACAGCTAGTGGGAACCTGCTGTATAGCACAGGAAGTTCAGCTCAGTTGGTGCTCTGTGATGACCTAGATGGGTAGGATGGAGGGTGAGAGGGAGGCCCAAGAGGGAGGAGATATAGATATACATATAGCTAATTCACTTCATTGTACAGCAGAAACTAACACAACATTGTAAAGCAACTATACTCCAATAAAAAAGGAAAACTAAAAATATAAATTCCATGAAGGCCAAAAAAAAAAAAGCAACATTGCTGTGATTATAATGCAATCAGCAAATTATTAAACTGCAATCAAAACGTAAAAACAAAAAAAGAATGTTTAGAATTTCAATACTTGGAGAAAAAAGAACCAAGGTATGAGGGTAACAAAGCAGGGAAATAATTCATTACCCCTTCCCCTTATAGTCTTAGTGTTTAGTGAAGAAGGTAAATTAAACAAGTCCTTTAAAAGAATTCATAAAATTATATAGTTACTATGTTTAAAATGAAAAATTTTTTCAAAAGCTTAAATAGCTTCAAGAGCTATAATTCCAGGGATTATACATATTGTTAGTAAATATGGCTAATGGAATTCAAATATATTGGCAATCACCAATATATTGATAATCACCATTATCTATTACAAAATAAATGATCAAGCTTATCATCAGCATTCAGAAATTATAATTTATTTTTCTCCTTGAACTCAAATTTTCACATAGTTTAATGTAACAGATTTGATTTTTTAAATTCTTTTATTGATTATCTTATTTTAGTTCAGTAACTCTTCATTTAAATTTTCTGTAACCTAATGGGTTCTAAACCTCAATATTTATGAGTTGAGAAATCATTACAGTAATATATTACATAAAAATATATGAGTATATTAAAATTGTGATAAATTATTAATAATAAAATATTATTTGCAATGGATATCTTAAGGAGATGAATGAAGCTTTGTTTAGCTAGTTTCATTATCCAAGGATAAATATTAATTATACTAAAAAAAAGACAAATTTTACCATAAATTCTATCCTTATTCTTTTAATAGATTTAAGAGCTGAGAAAATTTATTTACATAAATATGTAGATAGAAAAAAGGAGATTTGAAATATGAACACCACTTAATTACTCAATATCCTTCACTGTTATATGTTAAAACTCAGAGATCTATAATCAGCCATCATTTTTAATGATCGATCAGCTTACAACCAGGGCTCACACATGAGTTATGTGCTATAAGAAAGACTCAAGGTGATGAGCGGTAAAGCACTTTTTTTAATAAAGAAAGAAAAAGGTGAATGTAAGAGAAAGTTAATTGTAAATTGAGAAATGGTAAAGGAAAATCTATATCTCCATTATAGATATGATGTCATGTGGACCGAATTAAGTAAAATGAGTACCTGTAAATTGAGGTTCTGAAAACTGATTTCCTCAAAGCTATCAGTGCCAATATTACATATTTCTTGAAACATTTTTGCAAACCCACATTGCTGTCCATACTTGAGTTTGAAAACCATAAGAAGGCTATATGGGAACATATAGCCTTGGACAGCTAACAATTCCAGAAAAAATTAGTAAAAGGGAGACCTGAAGTCTCTGAGAGATTCACCAAATAAAGTTTGAATTGGGTGTGGGTAATTTATTAGGCAGTGGTGATTGCATTTGAAAGTCTAGGAACTGAGTGAGAATATAATGTACTGTTAGAACGAAGTGTAACAAGTCCTGTGTCATCTGAGTTGGAATATATGAGACACAGGCTGTTGAATAATGGGATTAGAGAGGTATTTGGAGATCAGAATATGGTAAGCCTCATAAGTCAAACTATGACATACAGATTTACCCTGAGGACAGTGGTGAGCTACCAAAGTGTTTTTAACAGGGAAAATATATCTATAGTTTTGTATGTTTTTAACACCCTCTAGGGGCAATAAGGAAAATACATCAAAGTGAATATGAGGTAACAGGGAGTTAACTTAGCAGGTGCTTGGGGGTAATCAAGGAATAAATGATGGTTGCTTGAAATGAGCTGATGGCAAAGAAGATGGAGAGAAACAATCAAATTTGAGAGATACTAAGAATATAAAATTGACTTAACTGACAATTAATTGTAGAAGGAGAGGAAAATATATAATTGTCACGAAGTATTATTGGGAAGTTAGAATGAAACCAAGTTATGGAGTTCTGGGCTGCAAATGGAATGAATGGAGACTCTATTCCCTAGGTATTTGGAGACATTTTAAACTTTTTAAGCAGTAAGACTAACATGATAGGAATGGCATGTTAGGAACATTGATATTATCGCAATATGAAATTAAAATTGAACTAGAAGAATGTGTGAGGAAGTGGGTATATTTTTAAGTGGTACTAGCCTGAACTGTGGTAGATGAAGGGAGTAAAAAGAATAGTTTTGATTCAAGATGTGTTACAAAATAAAGCATGAAATAATATGATAAATTCAAACTTTCAGTATTTTTTTTCTGTCTAAATTATGTGCTGTTCACTGTGTTTATACCCCAATTGAGCTTAAGGTCTAGAAGAGACAATAACAATGAAATGTATGTGTCTATTATTTACAATGGTGATGTGTCTTAGAAAAGAAGTATTAATAAAGGTTTTCATGAGAATTGATAACAAAATAACATAAACAAATATTTGGGAGATGTGAGAAGAGCATTTAAGGAAACTAAATGATGAGATAAATGGAGTGAGATATAGACTTAAAGTTGTCTTAAATCATATTGAAAAAATAATGGAGGTAGTATTACTAGAAATAGGGAAGTTAGCTGGTGGGTTATTTTAAAGGAAAAATTGATGACTTTAGTTTTGTTCCTTGTGGACTGATGTTAACGTGTCAAAGTAGAAATATTCATTAGATAGTTGGATATGTGGGACTAGAAATTAAAAACATAGAGTGCAGCTGCATTCCAAATTAAAAGATGTAGTGCAGGGCTTCCCTGGTGGTGCAGTGGTTGAGAGTCCGCCTGCCAATGCAGGCGACACGGGTTCGTGCCCCGGTCCAGGAGGATCCCACATGCCGCGGAGCGGCTGGGGCCATGAGCCATGGCTGCTGAGCCTGTGCGTCTGGAGCCTGTTCTCTGCCACGGGAGAGGCCACAACAGTGAGAGGCCCGCGTACCACAAAAAAACCAAAAAACAAAAGATGTAGTGCAAAACCAGAATGTGCAAAATCTCAGGAATAAATATGAAAATTTTAATGTAAAGCAGTGATAATTACATAAAAATAAATGTACAGTAAAATGCATATTTTGTAGTAGGAAGCATATTTCCCATGAATTTTTGACAAGTATTGTATTATGTCCTCAGATGTTCTATTCTCCCTTCCTCCCTTTTCAGGAAATATGTGTTTACTGTCTTTAAATATTAGAAATATTTTAGTAAAGAAACATATAAGTAATGTAAAAGCAAAGAATTATTTTTACAAAGCTTAAAGTCTAAATCAGGAGATTAGATAAAATTTGTAACGTTTAAAATACTTAGGAGGAAGAGAGAGAAGGTACAGTGAAAAATATCTATTTCTGGCCAAGAAGTAGTCACCAACAGGATTTATTCTCCTATTCAAAACAATCAAAAAGCCATACAAAATATATAAACCAGTGGTACTCAGATGTTGGATACCAAACAACCTAGGACAGTGAATTTTTTAAAAGGGAGACTGTAATTCTCATACTCTGCCAGTGGGACTAAAGTGGTGGAAGTTTCTATTATGATCCATGAGAAAATGAAAGACAAAATAGCAGGAAAAAAAGTGGTTTTTTTCCCTTTCACTTCTTTTTTTCACTTTTGCAAAATACTCCACAAGTTAGAAAAAATTTCAAGAAAAATTCTTCAGTTTTTTAACTGACATGAATAAGCATTGTATTGATACCCTCTGGAATGAAACACTAGCTCACCAGGTTTTCCCTGCTGTAGATTGATTCTTACTAGCCCCATTGGTATTGTGATCATCAGAGCATAAATATTTGAAGTATATTCTTCTCTGTGAAGAAGAAGATTGTCACAATGACATTGCTACTCAGAGAAGAGAACATTAGGGTTGACGTCTTCCAAGGAAACTAAAGAGTGCTGAATGTGCCCATCCCACTGAAACTTGTAACTGTCGCCTACTGCCTGCTACTTTACTGATGAAACATTGATTTGGAGATTGACTGCAGGATCACAATAAAAACTCCAACAAGAAAATGCATTAGAAGAATGAATGAGGAATCTGGCTTTCAGTGAAGAATTAGACCCATTATATATATTTTTTAAAAGTCTGATATTACAAACTAGTGCATCATATAATGAGCATAAAGTACCTGAGACTGATTCAATACTTCATAGCAGGAAAGAGAAAAAAAATGAATAACATTTAATATATTATAGATTGCTTTGCATGATTTATAATATTTGTTGAGTAAAAGTCACTATGGCATCTGAAAATGAAAAAATGTAAACTTATTTCTGATATTACAAATTAATTCTTATTCTGTAAATAAATATGAATATTTAAAGACAGAGTAATCAAGAAAATAATTTTATACTCCTTGTATTCAGAACCTGGTCTTATTATGGAACTACATATTTTAAATCACAATTTTAAAATAAAATTAGATGTGTTAATTTTTCTGAACATAAAAACAATGCTGCCAGCTAAAATGCAATTAAATAGAAAGTAAAACTATATTGTATCCTCAAAAATCATAATATTGTGATGATCATAGGACAATTTTAATGCCCTTGTTACTAATTTCTTTAACTAGTTTTGAAATTTCCATCCACGTCACAGCAGACAGATACAGCTGTTGAAAGAAGACTTGGAGAAAACATTGTGGCTTAACTGGCAGAAGTGCACTAAGCGTTCCTTAGACTCTCTATTAGTGATTTCTGTATTCAGCATATACATTTGGAAGTATCATATTCTGCCTTTGAACATAATCACAGTTTTTTGAAATGTGCTCATTTTATAAAACTGAACAGCTGTTCCATCCAGGGGAATTGGGGATAGATGACTGCATTTCTGCATGGGAAGTAGTTGATATAGTCCTAGATATTCATCTTTTCTGAAGAGATGCCAGCTTTTCATTTCAAATCACAAATCTACCCATCAAACATTTTCATCCATGGTCTATTTTCAAGGTGTTTAGTATGAACACATGCCAGAATTAGCAAATAGATTTAAATGTATTTATATGTCAAGGTAAGCATGAACAGAAAGTACATGTTCAAGTTCTCCATGTATTGTGGCTACAATTTCTTGGTTCCTTAAAATATAACAGAAAAGATGGCTGTTTCTTTTTTTAATTTATTTTATTGAAGTATAGTTGATTTACAATGTTGTGTTAATTTCTGCTATACAACAAAGTGATTCAGTTATATATATATATATATACATTATTTTTTTTGTATTTTTTTCCATCATGGTTTATCACAGGATATTGAATAGAGTTCCCTGTGCTATACAGTAGGACTTTGTTGTTTACCTATTCTACATATAATATTTGCATCTGCTAATCCCAAACTCCTAATCCATCCCTCTCCTACCCTTCTCCCCACCTTGGCAACCACAAGTCTGTTATCTATGTCTGTGAGTTTGTTTCTGTTTAGTAGATAAATTCATTTGTGTCATATTTTAGATTCCACATATAAGTGATATCATATGGCATGTGTCTTTCTCTCTCTCACTACTTCGCTTAGTAGGATAATCTCTAGGTCCATCCATGTAGCTGCAAATGGCATGATTTCATTCTTTTCTATGGTTGACTAGTAATCCATTGTTTATATGTATCACATCTTCTTTATCCATTCATTTGTCAATGGGCATTTAGGTTGTTTCCATGTCTCGAATAGTGCTGTTATGAACATAGAGGTGCATGTATCTTTTTGAATTATAGTTTTGTCTAGATATATGCCGAGGAGTGGGATTGCTGGATCATATGGTAACTCTATTTTTTTTTTTTTTTGAGGATCTTCCATATGTTTTCCATAGTGGCTGAACCAATTTACATTCCCCTCCCCAACAATGTAGGAGGGTTCCCTTTTCTCCACACCCTCTCCAGCATTTATTGTTTGTACTGATAGATTTTTTTGATGATGGTCATTCTGACCAGTGTGAGGTGGTATCTCTTTGTAGTTTTGATTTGCATTTCTCTAATAATTAGTGATGTTGAGTATCTTTTCATGTGTCCCTTGGCCAAGATGACTGTTTCTTTAGATTATAAGAACTGAAATCCAATCATAGAATCTGAGTGTTTTAAAACCTTGACCAAAGTTTATTTGTATGGTTCTAATCTTTCTAACCTATAGCTTTGTTGTGGAAATTGAAATTATAACTACTTGGTTTCATGTGAGAAAGCTGAATTGGAAATGAAAAATTTTCTCCCTGAACAAAATAAATAGTAACCCTTGAGAAATATGTCATGATATTTGCTTAAAAATAATTAAATAAAATGTTGCTGTTGGAGATGGTCACTAAGTGGCCATGACAAAGTTTACAATTTCATTATAGTAAAATTTTCATTTACAGTATTTTGCTGTATTTTTTTAATTTGGTACATTTGGGAATCAACACAGAGTCATGCTTAAAACAGTCAAATATTTTGTTAGAAGTTCATAGAAATAAATCATGATACAGCTTGAGGAATGGAAAACATGCAGAAAAATGTATGTAACAGAAAGGAAATATGAATGCACATCATGTAAGACAAGTCAGGATTTTTTGTAAACTATAGATGGAATCTGTCCAAAAGCAATGAATTTGTGGGCCAGGTTGGAATCTGGTTAACAGATACTTTGTGCATTTGTTTGTTTTTCTTTTCTTTTTCTTTTCTGATTTTTTTTTTACATCTTTATTGGAGTATGATTGCTTTACAATGGTGTGTTAGTTTCTGCTTCATAACAAAGTGAATCAGTTATATATATATATACATATGTTTCCATATCTCTTCCCTCTTGCATCTCCCTTCCTCTCACCTTCCCTATCCCACCCCTCCAGGTGGTCACAAAGCACCGAGCTGATCACCCTGTGCTATGCGGCTGCTTCCCACTAGCTATCTACCTTACGTTTGGTAGTGTATATATATCCATGCCTCTCTCTCGCTTTGTCACAGCTTACTCTTCCCCCTCCCCATATCCTCAAGTCCATTCTCTAGTAGGTCTGTGTCTTTATTCCTTTCTTACCCATAGGTTCTTCATGACATTTTTTTTCTTAAATTCCATATATAAGTGTTAGCATACAGTATTTGTCTTTCTCTTTCTGATTTACTTCACTCTTTATGACAGACTCTAGGTCAATCCACCTCATTACAAATAGATCAATTTCGTTTCTTTTTATGGCTGAGTAATGTCCCATTGTATATATGTGCCACATCTTCTTTATCCATTCATCCGATGATGGACACTTAGGTTGTTTCCATCTCTGGGCTATTGTAAATTGGGCTGCAATGAACATTTTGGTACATGACTCTTTTTGAAATATGGTTTTCTCAGGGTATATGCCCAGTAGTGGGATTGCTGGGTCATATGGTAGTTCTATTTGTAGTATTTTAAGGAACCTCCATACTGTTCTCCATAGTGGCTGTACCAATTCACATTCCCACCAGCAGTGCAAGAGTGTTCCCTTCTCTCCATACCCTCTCCAGCATTTATTGTTTCTAGATTTTTTGAGGATGGCCATTGTGACTGGTGTGAGATGATATCTTATTTTAGTTTTGATTTGCATTTCTTTAATGATTAATGATGTTGAGCATTCTTTCATGTGTTTGTTGGCAGTCTGTATATCTTCTTTGGAGAAATGTCTATTTAGGTCTTCTGCCCATTTTTGGATTGGGTTTTTGTTTTTGTTTGTTTTTTTTATTTTTTAATTGAGTTGCATGAGCTGCTAATAAATTTTGGAGATTAATCCATTGTCAGTTGCTTCATTTGCAAATATTTTCTCCCATTCTGAGGGTTGTATTTTGGTCTTGTTTATGGCTTCTTTTGCTGTGCAAAAGCTTTGAAGTTTCATTAGGTCCCATTTGTTTATTTTTGTTTTTATTTCCATTTCTCTAGGAGGTGGGTCAAAAAGGATTTTGCTGTGATTTATGTCATAGAGTTTTCTGCCTATGTTTTCCTCTAAGAGTTTGATAGTTTCTCGCCTTACATTTAGGTCTTTAATCCTTTTTGAGCTTATTTTTGTGTATGGTGTTAGGGAGTGATCTAATCTCATACTTTTATATGTACCTGTCCAGTTTTCCCAGCATCACTTATTGAAGAGACTGTCCTTTCTCCACTGTACATCCCTGCCTCCTTTATCAAAGATAAGGTGACCATATGTGTGTAGGTTTATCTTTGGGCTTTCTATCCTGTTCCGTTGACCTATCTTTCTGTTTTTGTGTCAGTACCATACTGTCTTGATTACTTTAGCTTTGTAGTACTGTACTGTAGTTTGAAGTCAGGGAGCCTGATTCCTCCAGCTCCGTTTCTCGTTCTCAAGATTGCTTTGGCTATTCGGGGTCTTTTGTGTTTCCATACAAATTGTGAAATTTTTGGTTCTAGTTCTGTGAAAAATGCCAGTGGTAGCTTGATAGGGATTGCATTGAATCTGTAGATTGCTTTGGGTAGTAGAATCATTTTCACAATGTTGATTCTTCCAATCCAAGAACATGGTAGATCTCTCCATCTATTTGTATCGTCTTTAATTTCTTTCATCAGTGTCTTATAATTTTGAGCATACAGGTCTTTTGTCTCCTTAGGTAGGTTTATTCCTAGATATTTATTCTTTTTTTTGCAACAGTAAATGGGATTAATTTCCTGATTTCGCTTTCAGATTTTTCATCATTAGTGTATAGGAATGCCAGAGATTTCTGTACATTAATTTTGTATCCTGTTACTTTACCAAATTCATTGATTACCTCTAGTAGTTTTCTGGTAGTATCTTTAGGATTCTACATGTATAGTATCATGTCATCTGCAAACAGTGACAGCTTTACTTCTTCTTTTCTGATTTGGATTCCTTTTATTTCCTTTTCTTCTCTGATTGCTGTGGTTAAAACTTCCAAAACTATGATGAATAAGAGTGGTGAGAATGGGCAACCTTGTCTTGTTCCTGATCTTAGTGGAAATGCCTTCAGTTTTTCACCATTGAGGACGATGTTGGCTGTGGGTTTGTCATATATGGCCTTCATTTTGTTGAGGAAAGTTCCCTCTATGCCTACTTTCTTTAGGGCTTTTTGTCATAAATGGGTGTTGAATTTTGTCGAGGCTTTCTCTGTATCTATTGAGATGATCATATGTTTTTTCTCCTTCAATTTGTTAATATGGTATATCACATTGATTGATTTGCATATATTTAAGAATCCTTGCATTCCTGGAATACACCCCACTTGATCATGGTGTATGATCCTTTTAATGCGCTGTTGGATTCTGTTTGCTAGTATTTTGTTGAGGATTTTTGCATCTATGTTCTTCAGTGCTATTGGCCTGTAGTTTTGTTTGTTTGAGACCTCCTTGTCTGGTTTTGGTATCAAGGTGATAGTGGCATCGTAGAATGAGTTTGGGAGTGTTCCTCCCTCTGCTATATTTTGGAAGAGTTTGAGAAGGATAGGTGTTAGCTCTTCTCTCAATGTTTGATAGAATTCACCTGTGAAGCCATCTGGTCCTGGGCTTTTGTTGTTGGAAGATTTTTAATCACAGTTTCAATTTCAGTGATTGTGATTGGTTTGTTCATATTTTCTATTTCTTCCTGATTCAGTCTTGGCCGGTTGTGCCTTTCTAAGAATGTGTCCATTTCTTCCAGGTTGTCCATTTTATTGGCATAGAGTTGCTTGTAGTAATCTCTCATGATCTTTTGTATTTCTGCAGTGTCACTTGTTACTTCTCCATTTTCATTTCTCATTCTATTGATTTGAGTCTTCTTCCTTTTTTTCTTGATGAGTCTGGCTAATGGTTTATAAATTTTGTTTATCTTCTCAAAGAACAAGCTTTTAGTTTTATTGATCTTTGCTGTCATTTCCTTAATTTCTTTTTAAATTTATTTCTGACCTGATTTTTATGATTTCTTTCCTTCTGCTAACTTTGAAGTTTTTTTGTTCTTCTTTCTCTAATTGCTTTAGGTGCAAGGCTAGGTTGTTTATTCAAGATGTTTCCTGTTTCTTAAGCTAGGATTGTATTGCTATAAACTTCCCTCTTAGAACTGCCTTTTCTGCATCCCATAGATTTTGAGTCATCATGTCTCCATTGTCATTTGTTTCTAGGTATTTTTTTATTTCCTCTTTGATTTCCTCAGTGATCACTGCATTATTTTATTTATTTTTTCAGTACACGGGCCTCTCACTGTGTGGCCTCTCCCATTGTGGAGCATAGGCTCTGAACGTGCAGGCTCAGCAGCCATGGCTCACTGGCCCAGCTGCTCCATGGCATGTGGGTTCGTCCCGGACCGGGACATGAACCCGTGTCCCCTGCATCGGCAGGTGGACTCTCAACCACTGCGCCACCAGGGAAGACCATCACTTCATTATTAAGTAGTGTGTTGTTTAGCCTCCATGTGTTTGTATTTTTTTTTTTTTCATGGTATGCAGGCCTCTCACTGTTTTGGCCTCTCCCACTGTGGAGCACAGGCTCCGGATGCGCAGGCTCAGTGGCCATGGCTCACAGGTCCAGCCATTCTGTGGCATGTGGGATCTTCCCAGACCGGGGCATGAACCCATGTCCCCTGAATCGGCAGGTGGACTCTCAACCACTGCGCCACCAGGGAAGCCCCATGCGTTTGTATTTTTAACAGATCTTTTCCTGTAATTGATATCTAGTCTCATAACATTGTGGTAGGAAAAGATACTTGATACAATTTCAGATTTCTTAAATTTACCAAGGCTTGATTTGTGACCCATGATACGATCTATCCTGGAGAATGTTCCATGAGCACTTGTGAAAAATGTGTATTCTGTTGTTCTGAGATGGAATGTCCTATAAATATCAGTTAATTCCATCTTGTTTAATGTATCATTTAAAGCTTGTGTTTCCTTATTTATTTTCAATTTGGATGATCTGTCCATTGGTGAAAGTGGGGTGTTAAAGTCCCCTACTATGAATGTGTTACTGTCGATTTCCCCTTTTATGGCTGTTAGTATTTGCCTTATGTATTGAGGTGCTCCTATGTTGGGTGCATAAATATTTACAATTGTTATATCTTCTTCTTGGATCGATCCCTTGATCATTATGTAGTGTCCTTCTTTGTCTCTTCTAATAGTCTTTATTTTCAAGTCTATGTTTTCTGATATGAGAATTGCTACTCCAGCTTTCTTTTGGTTTCCATTTGCATGGAATATCTTTTTCCATCCCCTTACTTTCAGTCTGTATGTATCTCTAGGTCTGAATTTGGTCTCTTGTAGACAGCATACATACGGGTCTTGTATTTGTATCCATTCAGCCAATCTGTGTCTTTTGGTGGGAGCATTTAGTCCATTTACATTTCAGGTAATTATCAATATGTATGTCCCTATTCCTATTTTCTTAATTGTTTTGTGTTCATTATTGTAGGTCTTTTCCTTCTCTTGTGTTTCTTGCCTAGAGAAGATCCTTTAGCATTTGTTGTAAAGCTGGTTTGGTGGTGCTGAACTCTCTCAGCTTTTGCTTGTCTGTAAAGGTTTTAATTTCTCCATCAAATCTGAATGAGATCCTTGCTGGGTAGAGTAATCTTGTTTTTTCTGCTTCATCAATTTAAATATGTCCTGCCAGTCCCTTCTGGCTTGCAGAGTTTCTGCTGAAAGTTCAGCTGTTAACCTTATGGGGATTCCCTTGTGTGTTATTTGTTGTTTTTTCCTTGCTGCTTTTAATATGTTTTCTTTGTATTTAATTTTTGACAGTTTGATTATTATGTGTCTTGGTGTATTTCTCCTTGGATTTATCCTGTATGGGACTCTCTGTGCTTTCTGGACTTGATTAACTATTTCCTTTCCCATATTAGGGGAGTTTTCAACTATAATCTCTTCAAATATTTTCTCAGTCCCTTTCTTCTTCTCTTCTTCTTCTGGAATCCCCATAATTCAAATATTGCTGTGTTTAATGTTGTCCCAGAGGTCTCTGGGCTATCCTCAGTTCTTTTCATTACTTTTTCTTTATTCTTCTTTGCAGTAGTTATTTCCACTATTTTATCTTTCAGGTCAATATCTGTTCTTCTGCCTCAGTTATTCTGCTATTGATCACATCTGGAGTATTTTTAATTTCATTTATTGTGTTGTTCATCATTGCTTGTTTCATCTTTAGTTCTTCTAGGTCCTTGTTAAATGTTTCTTGCATTTTTTCTATTCTATTTCCAAGATTTTGGATCATGTTTACTATCATTATTCTGAATTCTTTTTCAGGTAGACTGCCTATTTCCTCTTCATTTGTTAGGTCTGGTGGGTTTTTATCTTGCTCCTTCATCTGCTGTGTGTTTTTCTGTCTTCTTATTTTGCTTATCTTACTGTGTTTGGTGTCTCCTTTTTGCAGGCTGCAGGCTCGTAGTTCCCGTTATTTTTGGTTTCTGTCCCCAGTGGCTAAAGTTGGTTCAGTGGGTTGTGTAGGCTTCCTAGTGGAGGGAATTAGTTCCTGTGTTCTTGTGGATGAGGCTGGATCTTGTCTTTCTTGTGGGCAAGTCCACGTCTGGTGTTTTGGGGTGTCTGTGGACTTATTATGATTTTAGGCAGCCTCTCTGCTAATAGGTGGGGTTGTGTTCCTGTCTTGCTAGTTGTTTGGCATAGGATGTCCAGCACTGTAGCTTGCTGGTCGTTGAGTGAAGCTGAGTGCTGGTGTTGAGATGGAGATCTCTGGGAGATTTTTGCTGTGTGATATTATGTGGAGCTGGGAGGTCTCTTGTGGACCAGTGTGCTGAAGTTGGCTCTCCCACCTCAGAGGCACAGCACTGACTCCTGGCTGCAGCACCAAGAGCCTTTCATCCACACGGCTCAGAATAAAAGGGGGAAAAAGAAAGAAAGAAAGTAAAAAAGAAAGAAAGGAAGGAAGGAAGGAAGGAAGGAAGGAAGGAAGAAAGGAAGAAGGGAGGGAGGGAGGGAGGGAAGGAGGGAGGAAGGAAGGAGGGAAGGAAGGAAAGAAAGATAAAATAAAATAAAGCTATTAAAATAAAAATAATTATTAATAAAAAAATTTAAAGAAAACAAAAATAAACAAACAAACAAAGAAAACAGACGGATAGAACCCTAGGACAAATTGTGGAAGCAAAGCTATATATACAAAATCTCACACAGAAGCATACACATACACACTCACAAAAAGAGGAAAAGGAAAAAAAAATCATAAATCTTGCTCTCAAAGTCCACCTCCTCAATTTGGGATGATTCGTTTTCTATTCACGTATTCCACAGATGCAGGGTATATTAAGTTGATTGTGGAGCTTTAATCTGCTGCTTCTGAGGCTGCTGGGAGAGATTTCCCTTTCTCTTCTTTGTTCTCACAGCTCCCGGGGCTCAGCTTTGGTTTTGGCCCCGCCTCTGTGTGTAGGTCGCGGAGGGTGTCTGTTCTTCGCTCAGACAGGACGAGGTTAAAGGAGCAGCTGCTTCGGGGACTCTGGCTCACTGAAGCTGGGGGGAGGGAGGGGTACGGAGTGCGGGGCGAGCCTGCGGTGGCAGAAACCGGCATGTCGTTGCACCAGCCTGAGGTGCGCCGTGCGTTCTCCCGGGGAAGTTTTCCCTGGTTCCTGGGACCCAGGCAGTGGCGGGCTCCACAGGTTCCCTGGAAGGGCGGTGTGCATAGTGACCTGTGCTTGCCCACAGGCTTCTTGGTGGCGGCAGCAGCAGCCTTAGCATCTCATGTCCGTCTCTGGGGTCTGCACTTTTAGCCGCGGCTCGCACCCGTCTTTGGAGCTCCTTTAAGTGGCACTCTTAATCCCCTCTCCTCGCGCACCAGGAAAGAAAGAGGGAAGAAAAAGTCTCTTGCCTCTTCGGCAGCTCCACACTTTCCCCGGACTCCCTCCCGGCTAGCCGTGTTGCACTAACCCCCTGCAGGCTTGTTCACGCCGCCAACCCCAGTCCTCTCCCTGCGCTCCGACCGAAGCCCAAGCCTCAGCTCCCAGCCCCGCCCGCCCCAGCGGGTGAACAGACAAGCCTCTCAGGCTGGTGAGTGCCGGTCGGCACCGATCCCCTGTGTGGGAATCTCTCGGTTTTGCCCTCCACACCCCTGTTGCTGTGCTCTCCTCTGCGGCTCCGAAGCTTTCCCCCTCCATCAACCGTAGTCTCCGCCCACGAAGGGGCGTCTAGTGTGTGGGAACCTTTCCTCCTTCACAGCTCCCTTCCACTAGTGCAGGTCCCGTCCCTATTCTTTTGTCTCTGTTTATTCTTTTTTCTTTTGCCCTACCCAGGTACGTGGGGAGTTTCTTGCCTTTTGGGAGGTCTGAGGTCTTCTGCCAGCGTTCAGTAGGTGTTCTGTAGGAGTTGTTCCACGTGTAGATATATTTCTGGTGTTTAGTTCTGAAGGCTGGGAAATCCAAGATCAAGATGCCGGCTGATTGATCTCTAGCGAGAGCACCCTTCCTAGCTTTCAGACAGCTACCTCCTTGCTGTGTTCTTCTGTTTGTTTTTCTTCTCACAGCTGGTCTGTGATCTTCATTTGGTCTCAGTCCTCACAGCTTCCTTTTGTCTCTTCAGCATTGCAATCAACTTTCATGGACGTTTATTGTGCTTAAATTGTTTTTAATTAAAAAAAATTATCTAAACGCTATAAAATAATACAAAAATATCAAGCACAAGTACTTACTGAGCAGTATATATAAATATATAAGATATAATTTAATATTTATATATTGTTATGCATATATTTAATATATTAATTTCATAATATTTAACTTCTGAGTTCCAAGTAATAGTCCATTATTTCTAGATTTTAAGTTTCCTGCATTGTTCAACAAATTTTATTCTGTTGTGTTTAAAGCATTATGACTAATTTGTAGAATATTACTTGGTACATAGTAGAAAATCAGTACATATTTATTAAATATGAGTTAATTTGGGGGAAACACCACTCCTAGAGTCCTCTGGACTTTTTTACTTGAAATTCTTGAAATTCCTTGAAATTCACTTTGTCTCTCTCAAATGCTTGACATCCTTTCTTACAGAACTCCATATTGCATTGTTTCTTGGTGTGGTCTTCATTCTTTTATTTCAGTACAGTTCCTTCTCATATATTGGGTTGGTCAAAAAGTTCATTCGGGGTTTCCCTGGTGGCGCAGTTGTTGAGAGTACGCCTGCCGATGCAGGGAACGCAGATTTGTGCCCCGGTCCGGGAAGATCCCACATGCCACGGAGAGGCTGGGCCCGTGAGCCATGGCCGCTGAGCCTGCACGTCTGGAGCCTATGCTCTGCAACGGGAGAGGCCACAGCAGTGAGAGGCCCGCGTACCGCAAAAAAAAAAAAAAAAAAGTTTGTTCGGTTTTAAGTAAAAATAAAAGACACATCTTTCATTTTCACGAAGAAATTTATGGAACAATGTATTCATTAAGCGAACGAACTTTTTGGCCAGCCCAATAGCTTCCCGAGAAAGACTGCAGAGGGAGATATATATATATATATATATATATATATATATATATATATATTTTTTTTTTTTTTTTTTTTTTGCGGTACGCGGGCCTCTCACTGTTGTGGCCTCTCCCATTGCGGAGCACAAGCTCTGGACACACAGGCTCAGTGGCCATGGCTCACGAGCCTAGCCGCTCCGCGGCATGTGGGATCTTCCCAGACCGGGGCACGAACCCGTGTCCCCTGCATCGGCAGGCGGACTCTCAACCACTGTGCTACCAGGAAAGCCCGGGAGGTATATTTTTTAGACTTTACTCATTAGAGTATGATTGGCTACCCTGAAATGAAAAATAAATCCCTAGGATTTAAATCCCGGTCATATGATATGAGGAGGGGGTGCTAAAAACGGCTTTTTCATCTCTGGCTCAGAATATCATATTTACCTTGGTTTTTCTTATGATTTAGAAAATTTGAGCTGTGTCTCCTTGGAATCATCAGGAGAAAAATACAGTATTTCCGGTTCATTCTTGAAACCAACTTCTCACAGTTAAGGTGTATTGACTAAAAGATTTTCCTTCTTCAAGAGACTCCAAACCTCTGTAAGACACTTAATTGTAATTGGAGAAAAAAGAAGAATGAAATCAGGCCAGCAGCTGCAGGAGGCCAAGGCAGCCCCCAGGACTAGGGAAGGAGGAGGAGGAAGGGCTGAGAGTTGCCATTAGAGCAAACAACCTCCAGAGGGCGCTGAAGCACCGGCAGAGCCCTCCTGCCACTCCCAGTTTGGTACTGCAGGGTCAGATTTGGGTTTGGAGATGGGGTTGCTGTAACCCCAAGGAGGTGAGCAGAGAGGAGGAGTTGATTACCGGTCTCCTCTGACTCTCTGGCCCAAATTGCCTGGCTTCACAGCGGGGACAGAGTTTTGCTTTCAGCAACTGATGGGACACTTCCAGGCTGGTCGGGTTGCCCAGCGGCCCAACAGCCTGACAGGCTCACTGCGGTGTGACCGCCCTTTGTTTCTCCAGAATCTGTACATCAGGAGGTGCATGGTTGCGGGAGCCCATTCACCGCCACCCCCACCCCCCCCACCAACGGGGATGGCACCTTCCCTGTCTGTACCCTATGATCACCAGGTACTTGAAATGAATGCAAGTTTTTTGACTTCAGGGAAAAGCTCACATAACCCCTTCTGCCTCATAATGTGTGGGATTTACTATAATGGAAGGACATTATAAAGAACAGGTAGAAAACTCACCTGTTGATCTCCATGTAGGAATTTATTTTGCATGAATCCCTCCTACATGAGTAGATAGCAGAGTTTTATTTTTGTTCCCGTGTGTGTAGTTGCGGCAGAGGATGTAGGTATGGTGATTTGAAGCCCTCAAAGAAATATTCTCAGAACTCTCAAGACTTCTCCTGATTGGAACTGAAAGAGACCTGGAAAAGGAGGAAAAGAAAAAGAGGAGGGAGAACGAATGACTGTTTCTCAGTAAATTCACCTTCCTGGTTAATTGTTCTGTCTTCTCATTTTTTTTAACTTCTATGTATGTCTAATGGAATAATGTAGAAAGGCTGATTTTTATGCTTTAAAAGATTTTACATCACAAAGAAACTAGAAGTGGCTAACAGAACTTATTCAAATCAATTTTACATAGAGACTTTGATATTAAATTTGTATACTAAAATGGGTTAATCCAAATTTTCTCTTTCTTTTTGAGTGAATATTTGTAACATATTTTTAAAAAAATAAAAATAAATCCCTAAATCTTACAATATCACAATAAAAGTTAATTGTTCCTGTCACAGTCTAATGCATGAAGGCGTTAGGGGGACTTTAAGGCTCTGTTCCACTCAGTAATGGACCCAAACTCCCTCTGTATATTACACAACAATTATGGTCTTCAAAGCCACTGCAAAAGGGGAAGAGAGAGCTTGGCTGATCACATAAGGAAATTTAAATTTTTTAACATAGGGTGGTTTTATATCTAGTCAAGGAAGTGACATGCACATCATGGCCAGCACATTCTATTGGTTAGAACCCAATTACTAAACCTCACTCAACTGCAAGAAGGATGAGAAATAAATTTCTTATATGCCTGGAGGAATATGAATATGTCTGTTTAAGAAATAGCATTATCTCTGCCACAACTTATCTATCTGATAATACCTTTATCCTTCTCACACTTGATGAATAGTTTGGCTAAGCATAGAATTTTAATTTAGAAAACTTTTTCATAATTTTGAAGGTTACTCCATTTTTCCATTAAGAAGTGTTGTGCCATTCTTATGTTTATCCTTTTTTGTGTGTCTTGTTTGACATCCCATCCCTCCCCCAAAGCTTTATGTTTTATCTTAAGTTGGTATTACAAACTTTCATGAGGATGTGCCAAGTGTGGGCCAGTTTTAGTTCTTTATAAAAGGAACACTGTGGACTCTTGCATTTTAGAAAGACATTATTTCTAGAAGACTTTCTCATTTTTTCTTACTTTTTTATTTTCTCATTTTTGGCTCTAACTATTGAGAATTGAGATACTGTAGTCTGCAGTCCAAGAAACGGTATTATGACCCATGAGAAGACTCTTTCTAGTTTTTATTTTATGTTTCTTTTCATTATTCAGAACATTTATTGGCACCCACCCTAAAGTATTTGATATACTTTTCTATGTACGTATGCGTTCTTTGTTTTTTTAGGTTTAGAGTTCAAATTTCATAACAAATACTATATCATAGAACTCATTCTTTAAAAAAAAATAAACCAGAGGTAAGTTGAATTTACAATATTTTTTTATTTTTCTGTGATTACCTGGCTTCTAACTGCTAAATATTTCTCAGCATGCACTCACCATCTCTTAGTGAGAGATACCTAGGTTTACGCCACCTCTAGAATACCAAAAGCAATGCATCATTGAGTATTTCCAGACACTCTAAGTTATGAATCTATGTAAGATGTTCTCTCTTCTCTCAGGAGGAGATTACTGGGTCATAAACATAACTGAGTAAACTAATTGAAGTAATTTATTTGAAGAGAAAGCTTTAATTTTTTTTTTTTTTCGGTATTTGGGCCTCTCACTGTTGTGGCCTCTCCCGTTGCGGAGCACAGGCTCCTGACCCGCAGGCTCAAGCGCGATGGCTCACGGGTCTAGCCGCTGCACGGCATGTGGGATCCTCCCAGACCGGGGCACGAACCCGTGTCCCCTGCATCGGCAGGCGGACTCTCAACCACTGCGCCACCAGGGAAGCCCAGAAAGCTTTAATTTTGATGTAGTCATATCCAGATGATTTTAGTCTTATATTTACATTTTTTCAGGTCTTGCACAGTGATTTTTTTTTTTTTACCGGTAAAAATGTGATTTAAAATGTTCTCCTACATTTCTTACTCTTTTCTTTAAATGTTTCCTTTATATTTGGACTTTAACTTCTTTGGAGTTTTCCTTTACATATTGCATAAGATTAGGCTCCAATTATATTTTTCTCCTAGAGAACTGGTTTATCAGTAATCTATTAATGATTCTTTTATGTAAGCACTAATTTGTGAATGAAGGTTTGAACTTTGTACAAGTTCTTTTCTAATCTCTACTCTTTAGTTAGTTCTCCAATGTCATTGATCTCTTTGTTCTTCCCCAATATTAGCCTTTTAAAATTTTTTAATTATTCTGTTTTTGTTACATATCCTATTTACAAGCCGAGACCTACAAGCCCATTCCAAATGTATTCTTCTTTTTAAAAATTGAGTTAGCTATTCATGGAACCTTATTCTTCCATGTAATTTTAGGATAAGCATATCAAGTTCTTCAAATATTTTGGCAAAAATTTTAATGGAGTTGCATTGAATTTTTCTATTAATTTATGGATAATCGATATTTTTATAGTATTAACTCATCCATGAACAAAATATTTATTCTATGTATTAAGATATTTTAATTTTTTTAACAGATTTTACATTTTTTTCCACTAAAAGTTTTATATTTTCCAGTAACATTCCAAGGGCAAGGGCTATATGAGTGGTACACTTTGGGTGAAGACAAAAATAATATAGTCTGCATTTTGTAATCACTATGAAATGGCAATTCTACACAAGTCACTGATAACATGTAATTATAAATGATCAATTCTTCACTTTTTTCCAGTTTGTGCTACAATATTTTCTTAGTGTTTTTAGAAATTGAATGATTATTTATAGATAGTTCACTAAAAGAAAACATTCATTGTGTTTTCCCTTGCCAAATTCTTTAATTCTTAGTGTTTGTATTAATTTTAATTTTTCCATACTTAACATCTTTTTCTTATTTAAAATATTGTATTTGTTCTGCAGTATTGGACCAGCTCTCCCATCTTTTAATTTATAATACTTATTGAAGTTAATTCTGTTCTTAAACATTAAGATATATACCAATGTATATTTAAATATTGTTCTTTATTTCTTACTCTCCTTAAAATGCCTCCTTATCTCTTCCTTTCCATTTGCTTTATTTTGATGGCTTTATCTCATTGTATTTTGAGTTCCTCTCAGGCTGTTCTCTTCTCATGGCTGTTTGCTCACATTTTAAAAGCACCAAACATTTTTTCATTATCCTGAAGTTGGGAAATATAAGATTTTTAAAATTTCCTTTTGATTCCTGTTGTAAATAAATTTCCAGGACATGTTTATCCCTGAGTCTTCAAGATAATGTCCCATGCATTCTCTTTGTGTTGAGATATTTTAAATAATCTTTTTTATTGTTAATTGTATCTTTTTTCCATACAATAGAGGGATGCTCTATTGTATCCAGTTGTGGGTTGACAGAGGAAGAGAGTGAATTGCCTTTATCTGTGCTCAGTATGATGCAGGTTAAGTAAACTCCCTTTCCATATACACTGATGACCAAAAAAAAAAATAGTGTGCATAGCTTTCTAGTGTCTGATAAGCATCCATGCACCCTACCTGTGAGTCCTTATTAGACTTAGTAGGATCTTCTGTCCCAATTATCTGAACCAATAGAATGGTGACTTACTACAACGCCCAAAATAAACTATGTACTAAAGCACATTTATCTCTGTTTGAACTGAGAACAATTTTATGAGGACTTAAGTCCAATCAGAGAGTGTAATGAATTGCCCCTAAGTCCCCCCGCTTCCCACTCTCAACAAACCTATCTCTAAGTAAACATTGTGAACACTAGCTGCCTCAAATTGCTGTAAATACTGATCTATGTGATGGATGGTTACCCAGTGTAACCTGTGTAAACACTGCAATTTTGTTTACCTTCTTTCCAGCCACATTCTTTCCATCTTCCAAGTTGCATATTAATCTTACTTTAATGAAAGCGTGAGTTTTCTTCTTTTTTTTTGTATTCTCATAGATATTTTATTAGAGATTTTGGAGAAGTTGAATTGAATGTTTATTGCTAGAAACCATTTCATATAAATATTTAATTGTTTATAACTTGTTTAAATATCACTGCCATCAACTTATGATAACTAGAGCAAATGGACAAAAGAGGTATATGAAGTTCAAAATAACTCTTGCTTATCTTTGACATTTATTCCTTGGCTTTCTCAGCATTAATATCATGCTATTTAATTGAGATATATAAAATTTGAAATTAATTACTAGTCAGCAATTATTTTACTTTAATTTACTTTATATCCTCCACAGAAGCTTTTCCAAATTCTTTCAATTTACTTTCAATTTACTTTATATTCTCCACACAAGTTTTCAATTTACTTTGTATTATCCACACAAGCTTTCCAAATTCTTTTTCCCAAGCTCCCAAACATCTTGCCCACCTCTGGGTCCCACTCTTAGGAAATTAGAATGATGGCAGTCTCAGGGAGGTTTTAAAATTCAAATATTTATCTGTGTTTTTATACTTATGCTCCTTCTTTTCTCCACCCCAATTAAAATAATATTCCTCTTCTTTCTTATGTGTTCATTTATTCTACTCTTAAGTCTATCCATCCATATTCTTTTATATATTTAATTTTATTAGAGGTAAGAGAATAAAAAGGCACTAAGCCTTCAACTTATTTCATTTTCTTAATCTTTCTCTCCACTGGTTTATCTTCCAAGTAGAAAATTTTAAGTTTTATCATTTACCACTAGTACACATGTGAGGGTATGCATCTTATTGATATCAGCCATAAATAGTACTCATTTCCACTCTTTGCCCATAGGAGATACCCAAATTGACATCTGAAAAAGAAAGAGTTTGAATTATGGATATAAATCTGAAAAAAAAAGTGTACAACTTGTAAGCTCAACCTTGGAAAAGTGCTTAAATTTTTAATTTGAAATTGAAATATAGAAGGAAAATCAAGTGTTTAAAAGGGGTTTTTAATCATTAAAATTACATTCCAATTAAATTTACAGTTGAACATTTTCAAACACTTTCACAATTATAGAATATGGCAGAATTTGAAATAAGTAAAATGTTAGGTAGATCTAGTTTGTTGCTCTAATAAGTTTCCATGAGTCAAGGTCTGTTGGTATCTCAGAAGGAGCTATCATTGACAATTTAGTTCTGGGTTCAAAATAATGGTTATACATACCCTCAAGGTAAGGCATCCAGAAATCATAGATCGCTTCTAGTCTCATTTTACAAATACTTCAGATATATTTTTTAGAACTACAACAACAAGAAGTATATTTTATATTTATGGTAATATGGGTAACAAAAATGTAATAAATAAATAAATAAATTCTCAAACTGCAATAAAAAGGAACACAATAATAACTCACAATGATATTTTATACCCCCATAAAAACCCATCTGCTTTCAAAATATAAAATGTCTTCTAAACCCAATTAAATATTAGATAAGCAATCTGCATATCCTGAATTTGCAATCACAGGTGTATTTTAATCTTGAAATAAAGTCAATTTTTACTTTCATGTATTTTCTGTCTAAATCATACTCCCACCCGCCTCCTTTTTGCTTGGCTAGATACTACCTATCTTTCAGTTTTCACTTCTCCAGGAAGCTCCTTTCCTGGTCTAAATTAGCCATGTCATCAATGGAAGAGCAGATTAACTAAGAGATTAAGAGTACAGACTACTCTTAATCCCAGCTCTGCAATTTAAAAACTGTGTTACCTTGGGTGAGTTGTTTAATATCTCTGTGCCTCATTTTCGCATCCATAAATGGAGACGATTACCTGTTTCATGGGGTTTTCCTAAGGATTACACTATTTAAGGTGCAAAACATGCTTGGAAAAGTGCCTGAAAATACATGTTTTGTATTAGTAATAATTACTATGTTCTGCTATAGTATTTCCTGTAATTCCCCTGTCATGACATTAATCACTCTATAATTACTGCTTGTTCAATTGTTCTTTTTTCCAGAAAGAATACTAAATTCCTGCAATTCTGGCAGGAATTGTGTCTCTTGTTTGCCACACTATCCATAGTGCCTATCATGGTACCTAAGACACAGTAAGCAATTAATGCACATTTGTTGAATGAATTAAATCCCTACTGTGTCAGAGGGACTGAGATAAGAATTTTACATATATTATATTTTTGAAATTTCACAGTAACCAAGCAACAAAATAGTATTATATTCTACAGGTAAGAAAACTGAGCCTCAGTCTCAATGGTTATAAGACATCTCCAAATTACTCAAAATCCATATCACAATTTCTCCACTGCATCTTAATGATTTCTATTACAAGTTTCTATGCAAACACAAAGTCAAAGCAACCAAACAAGAAACAAAATTTAGATATTAAGTATGTAGTGAGAGGTTATGGATTTGCTGAAATAATGGCTGGCTCATCATTTTCCTGAAATGAAGATTACCTTGAAAATGCTGTAATAATCCCCCCTAGATTCTGGCTTTGTACATGAGTAGTTTATCACAATGGCACCACCTTTATCTCATCTTTGCACCTTGTTGTTTTGGCATTTATTGCAAGTTTTGTGTACTCTGCTTCACATTATTATAAGCTTGCCTCTCTGTCACCTGATGCTATATTTCTATAGTTATATATACACCATGCTTAGCTCAGTCTTTGATCATTATTATTTTTTCTCTTTGTTCCTTGCTTTTAGTTGTGCTTGAGTAATACTTCCTCTGAAGTTTTCTTTGCAATGACCAAGTTTACATTGAAAATTTGCAGTCAGGTGTTATCCATATATTGAAAGTAGATAGAGATATCATCATACAATAACATATTTTCCAAAACAAATTCCTGTAATTCTATAACTAATGTTAATGTGTAAGTTGTTTCATTGACTAATATATATATGTGTGTATATATATACATTGCAAATGTATGTTTCAAATGTGTGTACATACATATATGTACTGAAAAATACTAAGAATGTATATTAATTCAATATTTGAATACATATGTATATACCTTTTTGAAAAGTTTTAAATATTTAATTCTCAAAATAAATTTATAAAGTAAATAGCTCAGGTATTGTTAGGCATACCTGAGTTTACTGATTTTCTTCCTGAGGCACAGCTAGTATGTTACATATAAAAACCTCAGAAACTTTATGGATTTGAAATTCATATCTCCTATTAACAAGTTGAGAAAGCAATACTCCTAAATTAATCCATTTACACAATGTTCACTAGCTCTTATCAGTGGTTCTCAGTGCTGGCTACCAATGAAAACCACATGAAAACCTTTTAAAAAGTATCCATTGTAGGACTTAACTCTAAGAAGATTTTGACTTAACTATTCTTGAATGTCTGTCACCCTCCATTGCATTTTTTTAAAACTCCCTAAATGATTTCAATATGAGGCCAGTATTGAGAATCCGAGTTATACATTGATAAATCTTAAAGAAATTTTGCTCATCAAAATTTCTTTCGGGCTTCCCTGGTGGCGCAGTGGTTGAGAGTCACCTGCCAATGTAGGGGACACGGGTTCATGCCCCGGTCCGGGAATATCCCACATGCTGTGGAGCTGCTCGGACCATGAGCCATGGCCTCTGAGCCTGCGCGTCTGGAGCCTGTGCTCTGCAACGGGAGAGGCCACAACAGTGAGAGACCCGCGTATTGAAAAAAAAAAAATTTCTTTCTCAATTTTCATAAACAGATATCTGACTTCCTACCAGACATCTCTAATGACATATACTACAAGGACTTCAAATATAATATCACAAAACAAATTATTTTTGTCTTCCTTCCATCCTGACTGCTTTATATTTCTTAACTTTGTCATGCTACTTTAATTTTTTTTTTGAATTTTGTTTAATTTATTTTTTTGTACAGCAGGTTTTTATTAGTCATCAGTTTTATACAATCAGTGTATACACATCAATCACAATCACCCAATTCATTCACACCACCACCCCACCCTACCCCTGCCACTTTCCCCCCTTGATGTCCATACATTTGTTCTCTACATCTGTGTCTTAATTTCTGCCCTGCAAACCGGTTCATCTGTAACATTTTTCTAGGTTCCACATATATGCGTTAATATATGATATTAGTTTTTCTCTTTCTGACATACTTCACTCTGTGTGACTGTCGCTAGGTCCATCCACGTCTCAACAAATGACCCAATTTTGTTCCTTTTTATGGCTGAGTAATATTCCATTGTATATAAGTACCACAACTTCTTTATCCATTAGTCTGTCCATGGGCATTTAGCTGGCTTCCATGACCTGGCTATTGTAAATAGTGCTGCAATGAACATTCGGGTTCATGTGTCTTTTGAATTATGGTTTTCTCTGGGTATATGTCCTGTAGTGAGATTGCTGGGTCATATGGTAATTCTACTTTTAGTTTTTTAAGGAACCTCCATACTGTTCTCCATAGTGGCTGTATCAATTTACATTCCCGCCAGCAGTGCAATAGGGTTCCCTTTTCTCCACACCCTCTCCAGCATTTGTTGTTTGTAGATTTTCTGATGATGCCCATTCTAACTGGTGTGAAGTGGTACCTCATTGTAGTTTTGGTTTGTGTTTCTCTAATAATTAGTGATGTTGAGAAGCTTTTCATGTGCTTCTTGGCCATCTGTATGTCTTCTTTGGAGAAATGTCTGTTTAGGTCTTCTGCCCATTTTTGGATTAGGTTGTTTGTTTCTTTAATATTGAGCTGCATGAGCTGTTTATATATTTTGGAGATTAATCCTTTGTCCGTTGATTTATTTGCAAATATTTTCTCCTATTCTGAGGATTGTCTTTTGGTCTTGTTTATGGTTTCCTTTGCTGTGCAAAAGCTTTTAAGTTTAATTAGTTCCCATTTGTTTATTTTTGTTTTTATTTCCATTACTCTAGGAAGTGGATCAAAACAGATCTTTCTGTGATTTATGTCAAAGAATGTTCTTCCTATGTTTTCCTCTAAGATTTTTATAGTGTCCGGTCTTACGTTTAGGTCTCTAATCCATTTTGAGTTTATTTTTGTGTATCGTGTTAGGGAGTGTCCTAATTTCATTCTTTTACATGTAGCTGTCCAGTTTTCACAGCACCACTTATTGAAGAGACTGTCTTTTCTCCATTGTATATCCTTGCCTCCTTTGTCATAGATTACTTGACCATAGGTGCGTGCGTTTATCTCTGGGCTTTCTATCTTGTTCCATTATCTATGCTTCTGTTTTTGTCCCAGTACCATATTGTCTTGGTTACTGTAGCTTTGTAGTATAGTCTGAAGTTAGGGAGTCTGATTCCTCCTGCTCCGTTTTTTCCCCTCAAGACTGTTTTGGCTATTCGGGGTTTTTTGTGTCTCCATACAAATTTTACGATTTTTTGTTCTAGTTCCATAAAAAGTGCCATTGGTAATTTGATAGGGATTACATTGAATTTGTAGATTGCTTTAGGTAGTATAGTCATTTTCACAATATTGATTCTTCCAATCCAAGAATATGGTATATCTCTCCACCTGTTGATATCATCTTTAATTTCTTTCATCAGTGTCATAGTTTTCTCATGCTACTTTCTTTTAAGCCATAAACTTTTTGGAATATCCTTGAATTCCCCCTACCCCTTAATGATGGTATGCAGTCTCTACACCCACTGATTCAAGAAAAGTAATATTTCTCAAATCTAATCTTTCTTTTAGTCCAATTGATATAGTATAGGCTTTAGTGCAGGCATTCAATTTTTCTTAGCTTCCACCTAGTCCCTATGTGATGAAGTTTCCTCATTCTCATCTATAAATCCATGCTCTATACTGGACAATGATACCTTAATTTAGTAAGGTACACAAGGAATTATATTAGTCTGTGAGTAACAGAGTCTATAATCTAAAAGAAAAAAAAAATCTAAACCCTTGAGGATTTTCAGAAAGTGTCTTTAAACAAAATTTCTTTTCTTCTCAAGACTATGCTTTTACACACACTATCCTCTTTCTGGCATAATCCTACTTATTCTGTGAGTGCCAGATTAAAATGCATGTCCTTTCTTTGACCTTTCCCAAATTCTTCCAAAAGAATTAGAGAGTTAGGAAACTGGGGATGGAAAACTGAGCAGCATGCATTCAGGAAAGCTTGGTAGGTGGTGCAGTCAGGTCCCCTCTATTTTTGATTTTGGTCACTTGATTGACAGTCTGTCTTGCTGGCTCTGCAACTAGATAATATCAGTGTCCCAGAGCTGATGGGATTCTGGGATGCTGACTCAAGTACAAATGTGATAACAATAAAAAAAATGATTTACTACCAAGCAGTTAAGATACTTGCATCTGTTTCACCAGGGCACTCTCTGCCTGAAGGCAAACTACATGGAAAGCCAAATTAAAAAAATATATATGTATATAAAATTATCTTTATAATTTCCATTTTCTTACAATTTAGAGCATATTTTAGTCCATATCAATATTAACATCTTATCCAAAATTTCAAACATCCTCTACTTAAAATTTCTTTAGTAAAAATATAATTTAGTTTATTGTGTATATTTAAAAACAGTCTTTTAAATTTTTTTTAATTTAATTTATTTTTTAATACAGCAAGTCCTTATTAGTCATCAATTTTATACACATCAGTGTATACATGTCAATCCCAATTGCCCAATTCATCATACCACCACCCTCCACCACCTTCCCCCCTTGGTGTCCATATGTTTGTTCTCTACATCTGTGTCTCAATTTCTGCCATGCAGACTGGTTCATCTGTACCATTTTTCTAGGTTCCACATATATGTGTTAATATACGATATTTGTATTTCTCTTTCTGGCTTACTTCACTCTGTATGACAGTCTCGATCCATCCATGTCTCTATAAATGACCCAATTTCGTTCCTTTTTAAAAACAGTCTTTAAAAAATGATTCCGTGAGTTATAACCATGTCACCTAGACATGTGATAGAAAATTATGCTACACAAAATTTGACACACAGTTTATTAGTTAAACATTTTGGTCAACTTCTAGCAAAAGAGTCTACCAGCAACATGAGTTACAATCTCTTATAATCTGATTACATAAATAGCATCCTATTACCTCTGCTGTATTCTACTGATTAAAAGCAAGTTTCTAGGCCAACCCACACTCAAAGAGAAGAAATTACAAAGAGGTCTGACTATGAGGAGGGACGGGATCATTGGGGGTCATCCCAGAGTCAGCCTGCTACAATTTCCTTTCTTCTCTCCTCTCCTGTCTCCAAAAAAGGCACTCTGACAATGTGAATATATGGATCATCTTTTCTGAAATGGTCGTTAATCCAAAGGCAACATGTAAAATGCATAGTGAAGGTAGTAAAAATATTTTAAAAATTCAAAGTTATTACTAACTTTTTTGAAGATAAACTATATTTTAGGAAATTTGCATAACTTACTTCAGCCATAGAGTAACATTTCTTACTTTTAAAAAATAGATATGCATTTCAATGTGTCTCTTTAATAGAAACCTTCATATTTCACAGAGCAATTTAATCTGTACATTATTGTATATCTAAATTGAAAAGATTTTCTATCTAATGTTTTAGATTCCTTTTGGTTGGTTTTAAATTGTGTTTGGGATTTCCGTTAGTCCCTCAACAATAAATTGTTTGAATGGCTATAGAAGGAGAATAGTACTCATTCATCATAATGAACACTAATACTAATGACATATATTAAAATGTAAAGCAATGGATTAAAATACATATGGCTTTTCTGGTTTCTGGGGAAAGTAGAGCATGAAGAGATCAACTGGTCATACTCTTCTAGTTCCATTAATCCTTCTTTTTAAAAAACTCTTTGTTTAAATATATGAATATTAGTAAGAATGGAAACAAATTACATTTAATCCATGAGATTCAGAATGACCTGCACACTCTTTTTTAAAATTTCATAATGAAATATTATCATAAAATACAAGAAGGAATACTTTAATAATTTAATTTTTGAAGTTATTTTTGTCCATTTACATCTCTCCTAGGTAAGAGTAAAGGGTACTAGACTTATCAAAAAGAGAAACTCATTGATTGGTTTTATTTGATTTAATTTCATTCTGGGTAACATATAGCAGGACTTAAAACATTTTGTTAAACATGGTGAAATTAGGAAAATGGATGATTTTCTTTCTAAGTCAATGTTAAAGGTAGATACAATTTAAGTAATCTAATTAGAAATAATCAGTGACCATACTTTACTTGCCTTTAAATTATAAATCTAGAAATATGTAATATTCAACATACCATTTGACATAAAGATGTAGAAAAATATCTGCTTCTAATGTGTTTTATATTTACATTTCTTCTCTTAAAACTTTAAGTAATGTAACAGGATCTGTTTTTTTTTAATATGTATAATAATACCCTACTTAATTAAACTACAAACTGAAATTTTATTAATGATGACCTCCATTAACAGATGTGTATATTTTGAGATACAGAAAAAAATATGAATTGTCTATAGTTGTGTGTTACTTTAAATATTCATAACCATTTGCTTCTTTTTTTTTTTTTTTGTCCATTTCGGTTTATCTTACTTACTAGAGATGCGTAAAGACCTGCTAGACTTAGTTCATTGCCAGAGGCAAAAAAGCAAGCTAAACCCTTGACACAAAACTTTAATTTGGCTAAAAGGAGAAATACAGCCTAAGGTATAGAATATGGATAACAGATGACATTTAAGGCTGTTACTACACAACCCTAATCAGATACTGAATATCTTTGACCTTGGCTATAGATTGGAACCATGATTTTTCTAGCACATATTTATTATATGATAAACCATGAGTTGTCTATGAAACTATGCCTATTGGTAAAGCATATACTCTACACAAGTTTAAATACTTACCCTCTTCCTGTTTTTATCTTCTCCATGCCTTTGCTTTGCCATTTTCACTATTTGAAATGGTGAATCTTCTCTTCTATAAAACTGTCAATCAGTATCAGACACTTGACTGCAAAAAATGTAGAGACTCTGGAACCAGATAGCTGTTTACATGCATTCAGTGCCATCTTTGGCAGGTTATTTAACCTCTCTGTATGTCAGTTTCCTCTTCTGTAAATTAGAGATAATAGAAGTATCAAGTTCATAGGATTGTTGTAAGGCTTACGTGGTTTATTTATAAAACATATACAACAATGGCTGACATAAGTATTATATAAGCATTTGCTACTAATTTTACTTGATTCTTGAATTTTTGCTTATTCTTGAGATTCACTATATATTTATTCTTCTGTTCTTGCTTTATAACATTTTCCCTAGCATCTAAAATATGTTTAACCTCTGCTAGCATCCAAATCTATACTTTTTTTTTAAGTGAAAACATTTTATTTTAGCTCCAAAATGAGCCCAGAGCAATTGAAAAGAAAGTGCACCCTTAGGGACTCTTGATAAGAGGACTCCATTTTTAAAAGAAATGTGACAATCTATGTGCCATTTTGTGGGCAGTGAAGTGATAAAGCAAATGTCACCCATACAGGTGATATCGACCTCACTCCTCAAATTCAAAGAAATTTCTGTCACTGCAAAGGCCATAGTTCCTATACCCTAAAAGACTAAATTTTTCCCAAGTTATGGTCCAAATCTATACTTTTAATAAATAAAGTAGTACTTTCTACTTTTTTCCACCTCTGACTAGTGACTCTACTCAACCCTCATTCATAACCTGATATGTCACATACAGTGAGGTCCTGTGGCTTATAAAGTAGGTGATCAACAGTGTCAGTGCAACATCAGATCATCTTTTACTCCAACAGATTCTGAAAGAATTCTCCATGGAAAGTAGGGAATGATTTTTGGCTAAATAAGAATTGATCAGGGGTATTGTGAAACTAGGGCAGTTATGAAACTCATTTGCATGTTTTCTTCAAATGTGTGAGAAGAATGTGCACCTACTTACATTCTGCTTACTGCAATCAATGGTGAAGAGAGTGGGTTGGAAATTTGCCTATACCATGTCTTCTATTTCAGTCCCTTACCTACCTTGTATTCTACAAATATTTCAGTGATGGCTTTTTTTTCTTCTGGCCATTTGCATTCAAAAGTTCTTGTCACTGGAAATTCAATAATCAGATATTTTAGTTCCTTTTAAAAATGACTTATTAAGGTATAATTAACATGCAAAAACTACACATAATTAAATATTTAACTTGGTGAGTTTGGAGGCAAGTATTCGCCCATGAAACCATCACTGCAACCTATGCCATAATTGTATTCTTCACCTGCAAAAGTTTTTTCCCACCCTCTTAACTTATTAACCTATTTATTTATTTGCTTCTTGTTAAGAACACTTAGCAAAATTTTAATTATACAATTCAGTATTTTTAACTATAGGTACTATACTATACAGTAGATCTCTAGGGCTTATTCACCTTGTCTAACTGAAACTTGGTATCTTGTGACTACTACTTTCCCCTATTCCCTTCTTCAGCCCTCAGACAACCACCTTTCTCCTCTTTATAATTTTGACTATTTTAGATTCCTCATATAAGTGGTATTATGTATTTGGACTGTGTCTGGCCTATTTTACTTAGGATAATGCCTTCTAGGCTCATCCATATTGTCCAAAATTGCAGTATTTCTTTTTTTAATGCTGAATCATATTTTATTATATAATACTACATTTTCTTTATCCATTTATCTGTCAATGGACATTTAGCTTGTGTCCACGTCTTGTCTATTACAAAAAAAATAATACTGCAATAAACATGGGAGTGTAGATATCTCTTTGACCTCCTGATTTCAGTTCCTTTGGCTATATATTTAGAAGTAGGATTCTTGGATCATATGGTAGTTCTATTTATAATTTCTTGAGGAACTTCTATATTGTTTTCCATAATAGATGCACCAGTTTATAGTCCCAGTAACAGTGCATAAGTGTTCCCTTTTCCTCACATCTTTCACAACATCTGTTATCTTTTGTAAAAAAGCCAGCCTTGACAAGTGTGAGGTGATATCACATTGCAGATTTGATTTGCATTTCCCTGACAATTAGTAATGCTGAACATCTTTTCTTTTTTTCCCCCTTTTAATGTAGATGTTTATTACTATAAACTTACTTGTTTGTATGCTTCTGTTGCATCCCTTAGTTTTGGTATGTTGCATTTTCATTTATGTTTGCCTCAAGGTTATCTTCTAATTTCCTTTTGATTTCTTCTTTGGCCCCATGGTTTTTAAGAATATGTTTTTTAACTTTCATGAATTTATGACTTTTTCCATTTTCTTTTTGTTATTTATTTCTAACTTCATACCTTTTTTTTTGGTCAGAAAAGATACTTAGAATTATTTCAATCTTCTTAAATTTAAGACAGTTTTTGACCTAGTGTGTCATCTATTCTGTGTTCTGTAAGACCTTGAGAAAAACATGTATTCTGCTGCTCTTGGCTGGAATGTTCTGTATATGACTGTTAAGTCGCTTTGGTCTTTCATGTTGTTCGTGTCTGCTATCTTCTTATTGATTTTTTGTCTGTATAATCTCTCCATTATTGAAAGTGGGATATTGAAGTCTCCTACTATTATCATACTAGTAGAAGTCTATTTCTCCTGTCAGATATATCAATGTTTGTTTTATATATTTAGGTGTCCTGCTATTGGGATTATACATATTGTTATATCTTCCTATTGAATTGACCCTTTATCATTATGTAAGGACCTTCTTTGTCTCTTATGAAAGTTTTTGACTTAAAATCTATTTTGAATAAAATAATATAGCCACCACTGTTCTCATTTGGTTACCATTTGCATAGAATGTTTCACATTCCTTCACTTTCAGTCTATGTGTGTCTTTGACTCTAAAGCATGTCTCTTGTGGATAGAATATAGTTGGCCTTGTTTGTTGTTGTTGCTGTTGTTATTGTTTGTTTTTTATCAGTGTCAGGCATTCTATGTGTTTTGGTTGGTGAGTTTATTTCATTAACGTTTAAAGTAACTATTGATAGGAAAAGATATACAATCATCATTTTGTTAATTGTTTTCTGTATGTTTTGTTGTTCTTTTGTTTCTCTCTTCTTTTACTTTCCTCCTGTTGTTTGATTATTTTTTACAGTGATATACTTTGCTTCTTTTCTCTTTATCTTTTTTGTGTCTTCTGTAGGTTTTTTCCTATGTGGTTACCAAGAGGCTTGAATAAAATTTCAAATTAAAGTCTCTTTTAAGCTGATAACTTCAATTGTATAAAAAAAATTTTTAATACACACACTTTGTTATTGATGTCAGATTTACTTCTTTTTATGGTACATATCCATTAACAATTTTTGTGGTTATAGTTATTCTTAGCACTTTTGTCTTTTATACTAGGGTTAAAAACTGATTTCTGCATCACCATTGCAGTATTACATTATTCTGTGGCTGTTTATATATTTACCTTTACTATTGAGATTTATATTTTTATATTCTTTCATTTGCTGTTTAACACCATTTTGTTTCAACCTGAAGAACTCCCTTTAACATTTCTTGTAAGGCAGGTCTAGTATTTAGAAAATCCTTCAGGTTTTGTTTGGGAAGTTGTTTATCTGTCCTTCACTTCTGAAGGATAGTTTTGCCAGTATAGTATTCTTGGAAGTTTTTTTTCTTTCAGCCTTTGAATATAGCATCCCACTTCCTCCTGGCCTGCAAGATTTCTTCTGAGGCATCTACTCATGGCCCTTATGGCAGTTTCCATGAATATTGACAAGCCACTTTTGCTGCTTTCAACATTACCATTTTATATTTGATTTCTGACAATTTAATTATAATGTGTCTTGGCATAGACCTCATTAAGTTCACCTATTTGTGATGTTTTGGGCATCCTGAATCTGGATTATATTTACTTCCTCAGGTTCAGAAAATTTTCAGCCATTATTCCTTCAAATGAGCTCTCTTTTCCTTTCTC